>NC_133543.1:29946103-31368603 GCF_048773025.1 Camelus bactrianus | reverse complement strand
GCCAACTGACTTTGGGACCAGGTAGACACTTGGCTGTCACCAGTTTCGTCCCAGAGTCACACACATCACAATGAGGTAGCAGCTTGTAACATTTGGAAGGAGAAATGAGACTGGTGCAGCTCCTTCACATATGGTGTTGAACAGACTACCCTTCCCATTTGCTCCTCCGAAAGGTGTGCATTTCCCAGGGATCATGCCAAGTGTTCTTTGTGCTGTGGTGTCTCTGCATTCAAAGGTGATGTGTCTGACACATTTTGGCAGGCTACCGTGAAGAGCTTTAGAATTTTCCACTGACTTTCACTAAGATTTAAGAGAATAAGATTGCACTCTATCAAAGGCAATAATCTGACTTTTGGAATGACAGGGTCACAGTCCTGGAGTGAACTGAGAGAACACGGATTTTTATTGATGATATTCCTTGCTACCCTGGAAAATCTCTGTTTTGTTGCTTTTAAAAAAAATACATACTGACTAGGGGATCTGCCACCTAAGCAGGTTTACCATTTTAAGTGGATTCTGAATTAGAGCTTTGAAATGTGGGTATCATAAAACTGGAATATGTCTTTCTCGTGAAATCCTCTCCTCTTTTTCAGCTGCTTTACATGCAGAATCCGTGGAAGGAACGTCTCTCAGAAGCCTGAGAGAGGAACCAATTCTATACGTAAACCGAAGGGAGGCTTCATTTCTAGCATGAACAGTGGGTGTTTCCCCACCCACCATTTAGAAGGATTTCTGTTAGTCTTTTGTGAAAGATTGCTCTCATTTATTTAACTCACGACACATGGCTTACCTCCATAACCAGTATAGGGTTTCTGGAGATTAAAAAAAAATCTATTTTGTATCTATGGAAATATGAAGCTGGGATGTAAGCTATAATTGCTGCAAGGTTTCCACATTATGGTATAAAATTGCTGGATTTATTAATGCTGGGCATACTTTAAGTACTTCATGTTTTGCTCTGGTCAATGGTTACCTGTCAAAATGTAAAACAATTTTTAAAGAATATTCTGTGCCACAGAGAAAAATAATGTGTGGATTTTTTCCATGTTTTTGTTTGTTATAAGCAGAGTATTTGCAATAATTTATGGAAAGTCTTGGAATTATAAATATTACGGTATTGCCAAATGATTTAACTATCCCTCCATGGCAAATTGTCTTTAAACATTACCATTTTTTTCTTTCGGTCTTTTTTTTTTTATCATTTACTTGTGGACCAGAAACACTTGCAGGCTCTTGCCCCTGGCCTTCTGTGAGAATGTTAGTTAGCAATGCTCATAAAAACTCAATTCATCAATGTGAACATAATTTGCTATGAACAGAAAGCTCACAAAAGGGTGAATTTGTCAGATAGACAGGTGGCCTGAGATCTCTCCCTGATACTGAATGATATGAATAATAGATTCTGGTAAATGTATGCCAAGACTTGAGCTGTAAACACAGCTGCCTCCATTCCCTTCCAGAAAAACAGCTTCGAGGACGAAAGCACAGGAACCACGGTTCCACCTGAGGACCTAAGCTTGTATACACACACACACACACACACACACACACACACACACACACACACCCCTCATTCAAGAAATAAACAACCTCCATAAAAAAGGACAGAGTTAGAGGAATCTTCTTGTTTTTCCCTCTCTGTGAGAAAGACATTTTAAAGCTGTCTTGGGCAGAGGAGATCAGATAGAGAAGAGAAAGAAGAGAAAGGAAATACATTTTCCTAATTGTTCTGGTTCCATATTATTTAAATGTATTATTTTATAAGATACACAAATCAACAGAGCTAATAAACTTTTCAATATTATACCTCCTGTTTTATCATGAGCAAAAATAAGAGAGCAGGTTGGCTCTATGCAGAAGCACTGTGCTTGAAATCATCCTAGTAATTCATGGCTATTTGTCTTATGGGTTATTAAGTATTTATTAAGGTTCAAATGTAATGTAGCCTTTTCTCCAATTTACTCTGAACTTTAAAAATCTATTTTGCAAATTGTTTTCCAGGTAATGCACATACCCCCTTAAGAGTTGAGTCTCAGGATTTAGAAGATGCTGATTGAGTACAACATATTTTTTTAAGTCTTTATAGATACTAGTGCATATAGCTTGACCTATTCTGATAACATTTATGATTGACTGACAATGAATAAGTCTTTTTTAATATAGTAAAGCAGTGTTTCTCAAAGTAAAAATGCACATTATTGGTTGTACCAGAGACAACTTTAATGGTTATGTATTTATTTCTATGTATATTAAAGCATAAGGAACACTTAGAATGTATGCTTTCATGGATATTATTATTTGGGAATAAAGCTAAATACATTTAAATTAAAAAGTCATGATTTTTATGGAAAATATTTAACACTGATTTACCGAAAATACTATGTGTGGAGTTAGTGTGTGGATCAATGAAGTTTAGGAAACCTGGCCACCTTATTCCAATCGCCAAAATCATAAAGATAATTGAATCATGGGGGCCACAGAACATAGAATCATGACATTTTTAGAGTTGGAGTAGACCTTGGAAACCACCCTGTCCTACTGTCTGATTTTGTAGACATAAAGGCTATGATACAAGGCAATTAAGCCAATAACCAAGTCACCCATCCATTTATGGGCAAAGATGCAAATAGAAACCAGAGCTCCTCACAGGCTGTGCTCTCTTTTGTTAGGAAGAAAGGAATGAACAAATGCTGGCATCACTTCCCATTCACTCACGCTTGATTTCTAGAAGAAATATTGAATATTTTCCCTATAAAAGATTTTCCTTCTTGACTCTTTGCTGAAAGAAAATTCCTAAAACTTCTTACTAGCATTTATTTTGGCTTTTCCAACATGCATACACTAAACAAGAGTTAAATTTGGTCTAAAAGACAGCAAGTCTCTCTAATGGGAAAGTGAAAGGGGGCAAACCTGTTCTTCCTCTTTGTATTTTCATAAGAATGCATCTCTTCCCTTTTTTGACATGACTTTCCACTTTTTATTGTGTATCAGTTATATACATTGTTTTTTTCCCTGACAATCTGGTAGAAGTTTGCATACAAGAACCATGCCTGATTAATCTTTGATTTTTTTTCTTTATATCAGTGTCTTGAACATGGTAAATAATCAATAACTTTGTTATATGAAGGTGCAAATGAATCCAGCTTCTCAAATCCTTATTAGTATTGCCTGATCTGTAAGTCCATTATCTACAAAGGTTATTCTGTCCAGTCCAATCAAATCCAATTCATCAAATACTTCAAGCTTTACCAAGCACTTGCTCTAAATTAAATAATGTTCTAGGTGCTATGAGATAATAAGCAGTTTTTAGCCTTAAGAACATATCAGCTGACATGGCCACAATTAAAACACAAGGTACAGGAAAGAGGTACAAATTTCTATGAGTATTTGAAGAAGGGAAATAGCCTATCTACCTGGGATAATCCAGAAAGGTTGCATGAAAGTGGGTTCCAATAACCAGGACCCTTGCTTCATTCCCCACTCCAGTTGCTAAAGATAAACACAGCAATACACATTCCCCGGCTCACCCCCCGATTCTGGTATCCAGCCTCATGATTTAGTTACCAAGTACACCAACCACGTGTGCTAACACTCGGTGTTCACAAAACAGAAATTCCCAAGCCCAGTCAGGTCTAAATTTTCCATTTCTTCTCTTTGTTTTAACCCTAAATCACTAGTACTCTGGGTCTCCACCATTTTCAGAGGCTCTGAGTTAATGTTAGAATCGTTGGTACCATGGTGGATTAATGAAACAATGAATGAGGTAGCTATGGGAATTATGTAGAATCAAAACCAAATAACATAGTGAAACAAACCACAGATGATGATCTTCCAATTAATTTCATTTCAGTTTTCAGTTCAAGTAAAACTGAGGTAAAATTCATATAATGAAATGCACAAATCTTAAGTGTACAATTTGATTAGTTTTGACAAATGCACGCTCTCAAGTAACCAACACCCCAACTGAGTTAGAGTAACGTATAGAACGTCTTTCTCACGTCTGAAACTTCCCTCTGACATCTTTCCAGTCCATCTTCATCTCCCTCACATGCAACCATTGTTCTCATTTCATTTCATAGTAGGTTAATTTTGCTTGTTTTTGAACGTCATATGAAAGAATTACGTAGGTATATATTCATATAGGTCTGAATTCTTTTCCTCAAGAAAAAATTAAAGATTCATCATGCTATTATGTGTATCCATAGTTCATTTTTTAAAAATGCTTAATAGTAATTCAGTTATGTGATTTATTAACAAATTCTCCTTTTGACAAACAAATGAGTCATTTTTTTCTGTTTTGGCTACAGTGAATAAAAGCATATGGATTCTTATACGAGTCTTTCTGTTGACAAATATTTTTATTGCTCTTGGGTATATAACTAGGAGTACAATTTTTGGATCATGGGTAGGAGTGTATTTGATTTTAAGAACTGTCTAACATTCTTCCAAAATGATTATACCATCTTACATTTCCACAGCAATGTAGAAAAATTCTAGTTGTTCACTGTTTTCACCAATATTTGGTGTTATTAGTCTTTTAAATTTTAGCCATTCTAATGGGTGTAAGGTCATATTCTGTGGTTTTAATTTGCACTTCCCTGATGACTATTAATGTCAAGAAACATTTCATGTTTTCATGTGTTCATTGACCATTTGTATGTCTTCTTTGATGAAGGTCTATTCAAGTCTTCTGTCCATTTTTTTCAGTAGGGTTGTTTGTTGTCTTCTTATTGATATATATATAGTCAGATGTATGTATTATAAACATTATTTTCTCAATCTATGGCTTGGTTTTTTGTTTTTGTAATGGTAACTTTTGTCAAATTCAATACAGGTTTTTTTTTTAAGGTTATTGCTTTCTATGTTCTGTCTAAAAAATATCTGTCTAGTCCCTAGGTCTTGAATGTGTTCCACAGTATCTTCTTTTAGAAGTTTTGCAGACTTGAATATAACCTTTACATCTATGATCCATCTCAAATTAACTTTTATGTATGTTGTGAGGTAGGAAACAAATTTTTTCTTTTTTGCCCATTTCTTTAGTCAATTCCTCTAGTGTTATATGTTGAAAAAACTTTTCTTTCCCCATTGATTTTTTTCTTCTTTTCAAGATTGTTTTGACTGCTCTGTGCTGTTTTCATTTTCTTATTAATTTTAGAATCAACATGTCAATATCTACAGAAATGCTTGCTGGAAATTAGATTTGTGTTGAATCTGTGGATCAATTTGAGTAGAGATGACATGTTACCAATATTGAATCTTCTAATCTATGAACATAATATACTCCTCTAGTTTTTTAGGTCTTTTAAATTTTCTCTCAGCAATGTCTGTAGTCTTTGATGTATTAGTATTATATGATTATAAATTTATTGCTAAGTATTCAAAGCTATTTTGATGCAATTTTTAATTTAAATTTAAAAAGTTTTAATTTCTAATTGTTTGCTGCTTGTATCTAGATATACAATTTCTTTTTTTTAATTGATTTTTGATCCTATTACTTTTATACATTTGCTTATTATTTCCAGTAATGTTTTTACAGACTCCTTAGGACTTTCTGTGTAAATAATAATGTCTTCCGTGAGTTATTTTTCCAAAAATTTTTTCTCACTGCACTGACTAGAAAATCCAGTACAACTTTGAACAGAAGTGGCGAGACACTGAGTTGAATTTTTCCAGGACTTTAAGGATGATTTTCCTTTGTTTTTGATGAGCAGTCAGTCATAATTTATGCAGTTTCCATATATTCATGAATTGTATCTATTTTCTCCATAAACTTTAAAAATTATTTTTCCATCTTTGGTTTTAAGTTTATGTATGTTGTTTATGGTTTTTATTTTTTGTGTGTGTGTATTTTCTCCAATGTCTCCTAGCACTGTAAGACCTCTGGTGTCTTGCTTCAGCTCTCAGTGCTGAGCCATGGGATCTCTGCTAGGCCTCACAGAGCTCTTTTGCATGTACAACCCAGCTCTCAGGCCACATGTACAGAGAATCGCCATGCAGATTTCTGGAAGCCCTGTTTGCAAAGCTCCTTCTTCTCTTATACCATCCTCCATAAATCCCAGCCAACTCAACAGCTCTGAACTTTGGCCTCTGCCTCTTCTACTCAATAGTACCATCCCTTTTGGTCTCCATTTCCCTAAGCGGCAACATCAAAGGGTATCCAGATAGAAAGCTCGAGCAAACATGGGGCTCATTTCATGGGATCCCCTTCTTCTATTTTTTTAATATTATAACGCTTCTGGTGTTTTGTCAAATTGTACAGCTATTTAAAGTGGGGGAGAAAATCCATTAGCAGTCATTCCATTACAGAGAGAAGCAGACACTTCCTTTCTGGTATATATATGTATGTATATCAGAGTATGTATTTTTTTTTTAACTCAACTTATTGTCTAAAGAATAGGAATGCAAAATTGTTATCTCTTTAACTTTTTTATCTGATTATTTTTTCAAATTAGAGTTTAATCTAAGTCTTAATTTTGTGTTTTTACCACTGCCCTTGAATATGTCTTTGGGCAAAGCAAAGAATGTAAGTATTCATTTAACTTAACTAATTCTCAGGCTGGACCATTAAACGATGCCATGGAAATTGGGAGGAGGCCCAGTATCATAGAAATATTATTCTGCATTCTTGTTCCAGCAATTTTTATGAATCAGTGGGGCTGAGTGGAGGTTCTGTATCCTTTTTATTAAATTGAACTAATTTAATGCAAGTGCACATTTTGCTAAATTTTAAAATCAGCCAATACTAAATCTATTATGTAATATCTATAGTGAGGTCCATTAATTAACTTAAAAATCATTTGTGTCTTCTAATACATGTATATGGGGGATTTGTCTCATCTTTGGGCTCTTTACTAACACATTGATGGTGGTAGTTCCTTATGTTTAAACAATGAGCGAATTTCTGAGATTTACTTGTCACGTATGTGTATTTTTCTCCTCCACTTTGATTTTTGATCTGAGAATATCAGTTTACAGTGAAGTTAACATCAGGTAAGTGTGCCAAATATTATATCTCAACTTTTAGTTCTATCAGATTCAAATAACTCTATCAATTACTTCACCTCTCCTAAAATGAAAATCTACTTATCTATTCTAACTAATGCTATTCATCTCCCTCTATTTAGGAAAAATATTCATTTATTAGAGCAGGCATGGTCTGGGTTACAATTACCACTACATCAATAAAAATTATTAATAATGGGCTTTTTATAGAACCAAGTACACATTATTTGTCTGCAGTGTATATAAAAACTTATATAAAGTTTCTATCATGAAGACTTGAATAGATCAATAATGGTAAGAAGAGTGTGTAGGTCTAAATTCATACTAAACAACTGTTATATATTTACTGATATAAATATCCTACATTATATCTAAGTAAATACATAAAGAAAACCAAAGCATTTCAAATAAAGTGTTAGAAGGTAGTTGAATATACTGCATAATTAAGTCTTTAAAGATTACATAGCGATGTGGATAAATGACAGACAACACAATTTCATGAATCCACCCCCAGCAAAACAAACCAAAGACATGGCTATATAGCAGTAATGATTAACTATAGATCATTACTGAAGTGAATCGCATGCCTTTTTTTGGCCAACATTGTTTTAATTGGACATCTATAAATTTGTCATTTGTTTAATCACTCCCAAATTTTGCTAGAACCCCCTCTAACATAATCTTTTATATGAAGTTCTTTGGTGAAATCAATAATCTTTCACTTTTATTATCAAAGGCAAACTTATCTCCTAAATCAGAAGTGATACATTGTAGCCAACTACTCTAATATGTTAGAAAAGAGCCACTACTAATGACAGATTCCAAGGAACTACTCTATCAGGTGACCACTCGAGTAGAAATATTCAGAGCACCACACGTTGAGTACCTAGAAGCAAATCTCCCACTGATATAAGGAAATTGGATAACAAACCCTAACTTTTGAACCACTGAACCAAAATAATAGTTTTACTAAAGGACTATTCAAAACAAAACCTAAAGCTGCTTCTCCATTGCATTATGTTGCATGAACATTGTCCATAGTAATGTTCAATTATTGTTCAACCAATAACACAGACTATGTTATTTAGCTTTCTGACACATCATTTTCTCAGTAGGCATGCCATTAGCATACTGTTCTCGAAGAAAATACAGTTGTAGAAAGGAGGTAGTGTAGTTGAACCTAGAAGGACTAATGAGTATCCTGGAGAATTCTTTTCCAGTCATTTCTGTCAATGGTTTCTTTGGCCTGGACCTGATGGTTTTTTACCTCAGTTAACTCATTCGTTTAGTAAAGTCAGGTCAGTTTACTAACTGATTAAATAGAGATAGACAGTATTCATCTTTAGAAACCTACAATATGCAAAATAATTTAAAATATGCAAAACAATTAAAAATATGCACCGAACAGGAATCTCTGTGTTGGTGATGAGTTTTATATGTAACATGCACTTTCTCTAGACCTTGTGAATAGGTCAGACCCAGTCCTGCTGCCTGATATTGGAATGACAGACAATGGGGAGTTTGATAGATATAACTTTGGCACAAAAAGAAACATGGTTGCAGAGTGGACTTGAATAGTGGCGTGGTCCCCACCACAAGGCGAACAGTACAGACAGCAGGACGCTGCAGAGGGTGCTGGTCTCCAGCGACCCGCTGGATCCCTCACCATGTGGCTCTGAAGCCATGAAATTTGAGATTTGCCTTTGTGTGGAATTGGCAGGGGCAGACAGAAGTGTCTGTATGTGTTCTTGATTTTGTGTGTCCTTTGCATTGTCTTTCGCTGGTCTGATCAATGGTATGACAAACAGAAAGGAAACTGAGTCTGAGCCATCAGCCTCACTATCTTCAAACCTAGATTTTGTCCTCTGTCTTGGCTCATTTTCCAATGGAAAGTATGGTATGTGTGACGCAGAAAATATGCTGACACCAAGAAGGAATACAACAGCACTAGAAATATAGAAAAAGAGGTCACTTCTTTGCACTGAGAGAGAGAGAAAAAGTAGGTGTTATAAATAAAAACCTGGATTGAGGTTGGGGACAAAATGGGGTTTGCTCTAAGAATGATGAGAAGCAGCAAGAGCTTTTTCAGGTGGAGCCTGATTCCTAGACTTTTCAAGTCTATACACCCTACATGTGGGACCTGAACAGCATGTCACATTTGCTGCTTGTCTTAGCCTAAAATTAACTTCAGTATGATACACTGGATTTCTACTTGGTCCCCTTTTGCTTGAATCTTTGTGTTGGTGATGAGATCAGATATACCCTGGAACTGTCTAGTAACTGGAGCATTATGGACTGCTCCCTGTCTTTCTTAGGTGGAGATACTTCTAGTCAAATATAAACCCTCAGAACACCATGCATGCATGCAAACCTAGAAGCAAATCTCCACTTCCAGCTTTCAGGTCTGGAAGCTATCCCATATTCTCAGACCTTCAGAGTTTGCTGAGACAGTTCTTCGTCTGGATTACAAAATATAACCTAATCTTCACCCTTATAGCTTCATATGATGATAGAGAGTAAGTCCCACTGGACTAAAGCCTGTTAGTATGCAAGAGGGCAAGTCTTTGGATCAAGGAACCAGAGAGACCTGGATTTAAATCTTGAGTCTGTAATTTACTAATGGCCTGACCTTGGACAAGCCACATAAACTCTCTAAGTCTTGGTTTCTTTATTTGTAAAATGGGGAGAGTGATAGGTGCCTGATCATGATCTTTAAGTTACATAGATTATAGAAAGCCTTGGGCACAGTTTGGAAATGAAGCTGGTGTTCAACAAATCATGGCTGTTGTTGCTACCATTATCTTTTTGGATTTCCGTATGGTACCTACACCTGTGTTTGTCTTTCAAATGTCTGACCCATGATGTGGTAGATTTAGTTCATTCATTTAGTCATTCATTCAACCAGCTGTGTTTCAGGCACTGTTCCAGGCATTAGGTCTAAGTCTGGGCTTTTCTTTTTGGGCTCCATCCTGGGATAGGTAGCAGATCTGTGCCCAACTACACTCCAAGACAGGAGACACTGGAGAGGCAGTACACTTTAGGAGCTAAGGAAGCTGGATCTGGCATCACACTGCCTAAGTTTGAATGCCAGTCCCTCTAATGGATGGCTGAGTAGACTAAGATGATATTTCTATACCTCAATTTGTCTTTTCTGTAAAATAGAGATAATAATAGTACATATCTCCTAGGATTTCTGTAAAGCTGAAATTGACACTTTTAATATGCTTAGATTAGTACTTGGCACATAATAAATGCTTGATAAGTTAGTTACATTAAATTTTAAGGTCTAAACTCAGGTATCTGAGACTTAACAGAATGTAAACTTTCCACTTAGCTACCAACTCCAATATCCAAAAACAATTAAAATTCTAATTCTTTCATAGAGGAGAGAAGAATGTATTTATAACTATATTTTATTCCCATATGAATTTAATCATTCTCTTATTTCTCCTTTTCAGGAAGTGCTTTTGGGAACCAAGTTTTGTATTGTGAACTTGAGTTATTCTGTAGCCCTCTGTGGCCTGTATCTTTGACTTTACAAGATCGTCTATATATTCAACTTCAAATAGAAAGTTGGAATTACTCATCAAAGGATTGGAATAAAGGTGACTTGAACCACAAGTACATCAGAACCCTGGGCTTCTCTAAGAGGAAAAATAACTGACAGATCAACAGCAGAAAAAAGAACAGGGTGACTTATTCAGAGCAAGATGGTCATGTAGGCTGCACAAAAAAGGAAGAGTCAGAGTACAGGCTTGTCAAACAGCAAATTGCGCCTGCAAACAAAGGACATAGTTTAAGGGCATAGGGTTTGAGAAAGGAATGCTGGTCTCTCATTTGTCTTTTCAGCTAGGTCTGCATACACGGGTAATATCACCACAATCAACCATGTCATCTTTGAATAGGGAGGAATAGAGACTCACACAGAGCTTGCACCAGGGAGATCCTACACACAGATGAACAATTCATTAGTCATTCAGAACTCAAAGCTGTTGCCAAATTTTGCTCTGTATGCTAAAAACAATACAATGATTGAAAATAAAAAAGAAAACAGAATCAAGACAGTGAAGAAGATGACGGGAGTGTTAAACCACCATACATACATATACTGTCAAGATTCAGATGAATATCTTCACAGTATTTTTCTTGCATTTGAATTTGAAACTTAGACTGCATATAGATTTAACAACAGTGTTAACTATTCTCCAGTCTAATAGTACCAAACCTGCAAAACACACCTCAAAACCTTATTCCTTGTTAGTCTTCAATACATTTTTCTTTTCTGAAACCTTATCATGATTTATACTAAATTATACATGGCATTTTCTTGAAGATTAAAATCAACACATTTCTGCTGAGTGCTCATTTTCAAGGTAATTATTGATAATTTTATTTTCATAATAAGAACACATACTCCTTAAAGGTAAGTTTTTTTTTCATAACCTTATGGGACATTTTTTTTAAGCTTTGTATCCCTCCTCATCTCCTCCTCCTTCTCTCACTATTCATAGCTGACATTCATTAAACATTTGCTGTTTCATTATTTTGTGAAAGGACAATACAGGATTTCAATTATTTATCATTTAAGCAATGTTATATACTACTTAACGTGTGTGGTAGGCAGCACAACAGACCCCCCAAGATGTCCATGTCCTAATCTCTGGAACCCAGGAATGTTATCTTCATAGCAAAAGGGACTTTGCAGATATGATTAGATTAAGGACTTTGAGATGAGGAGATTATCCTGGATTATCTGCTTGGGCCCAATCTAATCATACGGTTCCTTAAAAGCAGAGATTTCCTGGTTGTGGTCAGAGGGAGATGTGAGCATGGAGGACTGCTCAGAGAGATACAGTATTTCTGTTTATTGCTGGTTCTGAAGATGGAAGAAGTGGGGGCGGCATGAGCTGGGTAATGTGGGTGCTCTTTAGAAGCTGGAAAAGGCAAGAAAGTGAATTCTTCCCTAGCGTCTTCAGAAAAGAACACAGTCCTGCCAACACCTTGATTTCAACCCAGTGAGACCCTTGTAAAACTTCTAAGCTACAGAACTGTAAGAGAATGTCACTAGATTTGTGGTAATTTTCATAGCAACAACAGAAAACTAATACAATGTGGAATGAAATGAAATAAGGACAGACCCTTGGTTACTTGCTGGCCATCACACACTCTCTTTGTGCCCACTACTCCTAGGTGAAAGGTCAGGGGTTAGGAGAGGAATTCTCTCAAGGAAACATGTATGGTAGGTCCAATCTTTTTCTTTCTGTGACAATTTGCCACTTACTTTTGTAATTTAACATACTTATACTCAAAGATAACCCCTGTGGAGATATATCACATGTACAGTTCATTGAGATTCATGCAAGCCTATCTCTAAATGAGTAACTTCTTGGTATCTTCCATTAGTAATTAGTAAGCTGTGCATTTTAGGATTGATCCTTGTTCTTATGGGGCTTTTTTTGTTTGTTTGTTTTATAAAGTCCTTTCTTTGTTTTCACCCTTCAGCCTTTGGCTGTGCTAAACCACTAAACCTGCTTTAACCTCTCAGGGCACAGATCTCTCTTCCGGTTCCTGAAATGCTGCCCAGAAATACAGAACTTTAAAATCTGGCTGAAAGTAATATCAGCAAAATTGGCTTTTTTATAAATGCAATTGGTGTCCCCATTGGCTCTCCTGGAATTCCTGGAAAGGCAGAGTGGAAAAGACGTTCAAGAGTTGAAGAATCATACTAAATGTAGAGGAGGAAAGAGAAATTTACTCAGATGTAATTTTTGAAGACAGACAGAAGCAAGTATGCGTGAATAGATTTTACCCAGAGGAAAGTTTGAATGTAGGGGTATCGAGGCACTGAGGACCCCATCATTCCAGGAATAGGAAGTTTGCAATGATTCCTGTTACACAGCAGTAAAACATTTTTTTTGGACTCAGATCTGTTGTATTTTGGAACTCAGACCATGTGCCTATATACACTATCTCGTTAGGAAAATCGGTCAGAAATATTGAAAATTCAGAATGCTGGTCTGTGTTGGCTATTTTTAGTGTCTTTCCATAAGAAGAATGCCTACCTATTGCTTCAGTTTATCTTGAGGAAAGTTCTGAGATGAAGACAGTAGCATATAAACAGAGTGCCAGAGAAACGGGCAGAACGCAGAAGTTTGTCAAGAGGCTGAAACTTCCAGGATATGACCACAAGAGATCTTTATAATTATTGAAAGCTGATATAATTGCCTAGAAACAAATAACCCCAAAGTATTCTTGACTTTTAAAAGGGATTTCATTACCAAATGAACCCATGTTTGCCTAGAAGGGCAGAAAAGTCCTGCACATTTCCCAGGACCCCTGAGGGCAAGGATGCTGCTCCAGGCTCTCCTTCACCAGACTTTCTCTTCTATGACCATGATAGACAAGGGGTAAGTGAGAATTTTCCAGAAAGTAGAATCAGGAGCTATCAGACCAGCTGACCCAGAAAATCACCCCACAGCCAGTGCATGGAGCTCACACTGTTACTGCTCAGCAACTTAGCCTATGAGCTGTGAGCAAGGAACTGCCATATGCTCTCCAGCGCTCACTCTAACGAATAGAAAATTTAGCTGTAGTTATCCCTTTTTTCTCTACTCTTGAATAGTGTGTGCTCAGGTGGCAGACAGCTGCCATTTAGTTAGGGAAGCCACTTCACACCTGATAAGGACACCAAAGCACAAAGCTTGATTCCTGGAACCAGCTCCAGTAGCTGTGTGAGACTGTGGGGAGGAATGAGCGGTTTCAAGTGGTCGTGAAGGCTTCGGAGGTAAACACTGGAGCAGAAGGGAGCGTGGAGTGTCGAGTAGTCAACGAGGTGGAGTGGAGATTCTGCTGACTGCCTATCCCATATCTGTTCTCCTCTCCTTCTCAGTGGAATTTTCATGTCGTTCAGGGATCTGTTATAGGACTAATCCTTAGCAGACCCCGGTCTCTGATCTGGGATTCAACCTTGTTTAATGCAAGTCAATGTACTTTTCCTGGGTATTTTAAGAAACAGGCATGTGATACAATTCAAATTAATTAGGTGAAGGGAGATATTTGCTTCAGATTTCTAGGAAATGGGCTCTTCTGCCTCTTACCCTATGTAACAGAGGAAAGGCATGGTCTGCGTTGCTACTGATCCTCATCTTACACAATGTGGGCAATTGGCACTAGAACGAAGCCAGCTCTGTGATGGCAAAGCAATGTGTCTATGATGCCCATCTTTGAATCCCTGTATCACTAAGCCTTGTAATTCACCCTGTCTCACGGAACCCTTTGCCATTATATGAGCGAGTACATTTCCTCATTGCTTAAATCCTTTTGAGCTGACTTTCTGTCAACTGTAGTCAAACACAGTCCAAGTGATACAGCATTTGATAGTGACACAAGGATAGTTAAATCACTCAGTAATTTACAGGAGTAAATAAAATTGGAAGGTTTAATTCTGGCTCCTCAGATGAGTATGCCAGATATAAACATGATGGTTAGGAGTATAGGCTTTTGAGCCAAATACACCTGACAGTCTGCCTTGCTCTGCCCACTACTGCCTACACTTGTCTTGTCTGAACTCCAGTCTTCAGACTGGTACGAGGAAGATAGCGGACCTACCTCATAAGACAGTGGTAGGGAGTAAATGAGACAATGCACACAGAATTCCTGTCATGAAATAGATGTTCAATAATTGCAACCATCATCTTAAGGGCCAGATAAAAAATTGTTTAAGAACCCTTGGTGGGAATTTCTTTATAGGAAGATGGCTCAAGTGGAGTAGAACACTCAGAAATGAAATTCTGAAAATACAATTGCAAATGATTCTGATGAGGAAGAAAATGAGTAGTTAGTTAGAGGAATTGATTTGACTGCACAGAAAGATTTTTCCATGAACTAAGATAATTTTTTAAAATGTATATTGAAAGAGAAAAGTCTTACAACCAAGAATGGATATAAAAGAGAAGGGCCAAACTCCAAGAACAGGATTAGGAGGGTTAAGGCATTGAAAGAATATCAACTTAAGAAAGACTCATAATTACATCCAAAGCCACAATAATAAGAACAAATCAATGAGATACATGTAGAGACTGTATAATGTGAAGAGATGACAAAGAGAAAAGAAGACTTTGAAAATGAGCTGAGCCACAAGCAGTACAATACGTATGATGCAGACAGGACCACCAAAGAGCAAAATAATAAGCTACCCATTTTCAAGGTAAACGTTAGTTCTAGGAAATTTTAAATTATACTTTGAAATGTTACAGGCCATGTTGACTTGATTGTTACCTAGTTATGAAAATGTAATAAAATCAAATATCAAATAAATTAGATTCATATCAACCTGAATTAGTGATAAATTTCAGAGAGACGTCTTGGCGCTACAAACAGATAACTGCTGTTTATCCTGAGCTATGTGCCGGCACCTACTCTTTTTCTGTATAAGCATGGTAGTCACAGTTTGCCTCAGTGCACAGAAACAGCTTTCTAAAATCTTTGATTAACTTTAAATTATAAAAATGTTTCTTACCGATTATACTAATGCATTAGTAGAGTTACCCACCACCCCTGACAGGGAGAGACTGGGAATTGGAGTCAGAATTCAGACAGATGCCACTATGTGTACGTGCCTTGTTAAAAACATACCAACACACACACACGCACACCAACACCTCCCCCCCCCCCCGAAATTATGTACTAAGTTCTCCATGCCTGTCAGCGGTACAAGTCCAAGGGGAGGCCTTCGTTACCAAGGTTAGATTCAGGTCTGACCCAGTTAGATCTCCTAGAAAGGAGGAGAAGGACTCTGACTCACTAGGCCAGGAGAGAACACGGCTTTCTCAGCAAGGAGGTCCTTGGAAATAATTCACCTTCAGGTGAACTGCTTTTAGAAAGCACTTTTCAGTTACCTGCCCCCAGAGTGAAGTTCAAAAGAAAAGGGAGTAGAATGTTCCCAGTCAAGATCTCTGGGCTGTGGTGTTTTCTATCACTGGAGAGTTGCCTGATTCTGAACATTATCACCTTCAGGAATAGGAAACGGTCATTTCTTTACCCAGACAGTCTTTTAATCTTGGAACAAGAGGCCTAGAAAGCTATTCTCGCAGAAGGCTTTTCTTGCTTTTAAAAACACAATCAAATTGGTTCCAGTGGAGTGGGATATGAGGAATGCAGTTCCTCTACTTCTGCACAAGTAATTGGACTAGCCTAATTAGACTGTCCAAGTGTTTAGATACCATGGTGATGGGCACTTGATAAATACTGTATGTAGCTAAACTGGGAGCTTCCCTTGTGACAGTAATAGCCACACAGCTCTGGTAGGTTAGAAAGATACAAGCCAAATGCTTTGCTACATTCCATAATATTTATTGATAGTTATTTATGTTGACACTTTTAGCCATTTGTGGTGTCTTTTCACTCCAGATCTGTGGGTAGTGTGGTCAACAATGAATTCTGCAGACAAAGATACCATCTCATATGCAAGGTAAGCATCACTGTGGCTCCTGCACAATAACTAAGACAACTATTATAACTTATAAACAAATGCCATCCAGAAATCAAGCTGCATTTCATCAGTTTAGAGTTAGAATGTGCTTAAACGAGACCTGCAGTAAGTGAAAACCACATATTGCATAGAAGCTAATGGTCTTTGGTCCTAGAAGAAAACCAAAGGATAGTCTCTAGGAGAAATAAATCCAGAAAACAGCCATCCTGAATGCTGAGTTGCTTTCTCTCCTTCTCAAACTTTTTTTCTGCTTCACTTGTCGAGCTGGGGCAACCTCAGTGAGAAAACTGCAGGGGAGAAGAATGAAACTGCTGATTTATATAAGCTGCAAGAAACTGACTCATGTTTTCAGTCTATGCGCTTAATTCTTCCAAAGTGGGTGGTAATTTATGATTTTTTAAAAGGTTTGTAAATACTTTCATACCACCAGGCAGTTACCTAGCATGATAGGGCAGTGCTACATAGAAGCGAAAACCTTTGCTCCTAAAATCAGCTCTTTACTAAGGGGAGGAAAGAGAAATGAACACCTCACAATGCCAGGCCCCATCCTCTTTCCGTGACATCATGTTTTATTTCCTAAGAATGCTACCCTAGGGAAATAGGTTACCACCTTCACCCTGAGTTTTTCAAAATTCTTACTCTAAATTTTGATTGTGCTTTTGTCCTTGCAGTTAATTAATGCATGAACGAGAGCATTCCTGGACAATAACACAGTATGCGCAGGTAACATAGTTAGGGGAGTGGGGGAGAAGCCAGATTTAGAATCAAAGCACCTGGGGTTCAAATCCTGAGGCTGACAGTTTTAACTTGTGACATTAGAAATGTCACTTAACCCCTCTGAGTCTAAATTGATTTATCAGAAAAATGAGTGTACCTCTAATACCTATTCCCAGGGTGGGTGGCAAAAAATGAAAAATCTGAAAATGCTTTAGGGAAGTATGTAACACTTGAAATCAAAAGATTTCATACTTCAAGGGGTGTTTCACTTATTGGGAAATTCAGTTATGTGAATCCATTATCCCTACTAGGCTGAATCAGTGCTACACTGATAGTGGAACATTATCAGGGCATTCTAAATATATTATGCTTTTCTTACCTCCTTTTGAAGTAAAATTTGGCAACCTCATTGGGAATGACTGTAGGGAGAATGAATCAAAGGCTGATTTATTCAGGTGACAAATTGGGCACCTGTCTTTTTGAAATGTAAAGATTTCCCCTGTACCATTACTTTTATATTTACTCAGTGGCACCATAAATCCAATAAATTGTTCAAGCTATCATTTTGAGAATCTATTTCGTCTCCTTTATTGTCTCATTCCCTACGTTTAATTTTCCCTCGTTCTCTATTGCAAGTGGTCAAACAAATTCTTTTAGTTCTACTCCCCAAACACTCCTTTAATAACTAATGTCTTCTTAACTGGCTCCCTACCTCCGACTTTCATCCCTAAGTACACATGTTGCATTGCAAATCTCAATACGTCATACACTTGTCACAAATCCTCAGGACACTTTGTTTGCCATCAGGATAACCCATCTCCATAGTAAGTCACAGAAAAATGTTCAGAATCTGGTAAATGATCTTGTTAATTCATTAGAACATGTTACCAGAATAACTTTTAAGCAACTACTGTGCCCTGCTCTGGTACTATGGAAGTAAACAAAACAGACAAACCACCAATCACTTCAAACTATATAAACAAAATTAATCAAAGTGCTATGACTGAAGGAGAGTACTGGGATTTGGGGATTCTAGCCCAGACTGGGGGGCAAGTAGTACTTGCACACCCAGCCTTGATCTTCTGGCTCATCAGGACCCAGGGAGCATTTCCTGAGTTGTTTCAGATATAAATGAGTTTCTGATCTTTACTTTTTGCAAGGTGCTAATTGAATATTTAGGTTGCTTAATGAATTTTTAAAGAAGAGGAAGAAAACTCCAACAACATGAAACTGAAAGTTCATTTACAATCTTTTGGAAAATATTAATTATTCTTAGCAAAGAATACTTTTTACCAAAATTATCATTCTTCACTTACTCGGGCAATCACTGAAGTGTGATGTACTTTATAAGAGAGGTCACTTCACTGCTGTGATTCATGGTAGTATCCCAGTTCCTTCCATCTGTAAAATGGGTATAACCTTGAGTTCCAGTGACTCAAGGTGACTACTTCTTAGACTGCCCAATTGTGTATTTCAACAGTATTGGTATGCATGCTAATGTTGTCATTCTCATTTCCCTCTATTAAAGGGCACAGATTTATTCAATACCTTTTTTATTCAATGATTGTGGAAAACAGATTACATCTGCCAGAGAGCAAACATTGTTTCTTCTCTCCAGATGTCTGCTTTTTCTCCCAGAAGTTGGAGAGCATTGGACAAGCAATAACAGATGATGAACACATGCATAACTACAAATGGGCAAGCTGATTGTTTTCAAAATTGGTATAAACATTTGCTCTTGGGTTGAGATTTAGCCCATAGCAAATCTTTACATTTGTGTTATAAACTCCCAGCTAAAAAAAATGTTTATAATGGAAGTGCTGACAATGTGAAAATTCAGTTATGGTCAGGAAAGCAGTTTTGTTTAAAAATGCCATTTTGCGCTTCCATATTTACTTCCTAACCAGTGACTGAGATGTCAATTTCTCCAGAGTTTTCTTTTCCAGTCCAAAGAAGAATTTGACAACTGTTTTGAAATGAACAAGAGATCTGAATTTCAGCTTCTTGCTTCTTCAACAAATACCAATTAGAGGACAGAACCACATGCTGGTTACTTAACTGGTTCCACAGATGATGATGATGTTGATGGTGGTGATGATAATGATGAATGAGACAGAAAAGAATTAAGCTTGTTGCTCAAGAGAGGTTTTGCTTTTATACATTATTTGAAAAAGAACTGGCAGCAATTATTAAGAAATACTTCACATTCTCTGACTTTGGGTATGCCAAAACACAGTAAGTATGTTGACTAGAGGTTATTAAGTAAGGTCAGAGAAATCCCTTGACTTGCTTGTAAGTCACCTGGTGTGGGACTAAATGTGTGGTTTTCACTAGGGGGTTGGTATCACAGTGAGCCTAGTGACCTGAATAAGGTGTTCCTCCTATGTTCATACAAACATGGCCCCTCTTTCATATAGCTGAAGACTACTATTCACTCCCAGGATAGTGAAAAAAAAAAAAAAAAAAAAAAAAAAAAAAAAAAAAAAAGAAAGAAAGAAAAAGAAAAGGGAAAAAGGAATAAAGACATAGAAATGTGCTAACAATGCATCTTTTTGAGCAAGTGATTTTCTTTTGGAAAATGGATTGGGTGGAAATCATAGGAAATTTTACATTTAATTAGAGCCAATGGTGGGAATCTCTGCTATAACTTTGGATACCAGGCAAGTATTTTCACTTGAAAATTTAAAGT
The DNA here is from genome assembly GCF_048773025.1 of Camelus bactrianus. Classification (NCBI taxonomy): domain Eukaryota; kingdom Metazoa; phylum Chordata; class Mammalia; order Artiodactyla; family Camelidae; genus Camelus; species Camelus bactrianus. Next base: position 31,348,705 of record NC_133543.1, on the reverse strand, counting down.
TATTATTTCTGATAATCTAGATTCTTGACTAGATTCTCACTTATTTGCAGGGGAATTGAAGTATTTTTATAATAAAAGAGAGGGGGGAAGGACAAAAGAGAAGTATCTCAGACTCAGTTGACATGAATAGGCAAGGACTCCCCACACCTACATGTGGGTCTGAGCCAATCCAGTCCTATTCTCTTAGGCTCAGACATGAGAAGGACAAGTGACTCTTATCCATGACATAAAAACACCCAAGAAATTTCTCTTGAAAATCTTAGAGTCTCTTGAAGGCACAAAAAAATATGTTAAAGTCTGAGTTCCCTATAGGCTACGAATACTTAAAATTTGCCCAATACTGTACTCAAACAATTAAGGCATGCATGTAAAATTTGAACATTTGTATTTTCCTGCATTCAAGTACACAAGAAGTAGGATACTGTGCTCACAATAACTCTCAAATTAATGCTTTAAAGAAGATGAAAGCTCAAACACAGAACCTGAGTAATAAGAAGCCATTTAAGGGACTTTGTTTTCAAGTCCCAAATCAGGTAAATGTTCAACCTTGCCCAGGGTTAAGAAGACCTGCATTGAGCTTATTAGTATTTGCGGGGAACCATCTGGGTGGTGGTGGAGTACCACTCCTCTGAGTGGACTGGTATTCCGAGTATTAATACTCAGCCCCCTTGGGCCACTAAATTTCTAGAACTATTTGGAAAAGAGTACAATACACCATCAGAGTATAATGAAGAAGGCATGTGTATGAAAATATGGAATTCATTCTCATCTTCCATATTAATGAGAAAAGTTAATTTCTTAGGACACTGAAACACTTTCAAGTGAAAGGCACACCTTGAATACAATGGTATAATATAAATCTTAGCTAGCTAATACTGCTAGTCATTTTGAGTTTTTACTGTAATTTAACATTTCACAAAAATTATGTGTATTTGTAAATTGAGTTAAAAGAACTCTGGTGGACAGAATAAAAGCAGAATTAAGGACAATTTTTTCTCCAAATGAGATCTTTTTGGCTTGTACTTTTACAATTATTGCTTGAAGGACTGGAATGTGTTCTTTGTTTATATCTCAACGATTCCCTTAAAGGCAGCACTGTACTACCACATAAAATAACTATTATAATTTGTTGTAATTGAAGACAAATTAGAAAGAAAGCACCTAAGAACCACGGCTTTGGTGAATTCTTTTCGTAATCTTTCGATCAGCACTGTAATGTGAGCAGATTTAAAATATACTTTCTAATAAGTGGCTTGCTTTTTTTTTTTTCCTTAACTACTTGGTGATATCCTAATTAACCATGCTCAATTGATTGCTTTCAAAATAAGAACTAAGAGCTCTCATCTAGTCAAGTGGAAGCTAATTCAACTCTTTGACACTATGGCAATGCTACAGCTCACATGCGCACTCATACCCACACCTACACACCCACCACGTGTCGTATAGTAGCAGTATATTCTGGGTCTTCTGAGTTGAGTCAGTGTAACCTGATAATCACATTTCTATGGATTTTCATGTATTACTTTCTTTTAATGCTTATGAGAGTGAGTATAAATGTTCATTTTTCATTCAAAGATTAAAACTGTTCTCAGAATTTCTTTTTCATTTGACAAACTCTCAAATCCAGGAAATATACTGCTCACTTGGAAGAAAGCAAAAGAGTAAATGGCAGAAGACGAACTCAAATCAGGCAGAAGCAAACTCTGACCATTCATGTCTTAACTTATCCTCCTGCCTCTCTCTTTTTTCCTTTCAAGTCAAAATTAAACACATCTAATTTGGGTTGACAAAACACTTAATCATTTGATTATGAGATTATAGTAAAGAGCCAGAGAATCTAGGATGTAGATGTTATTCTGCAGAAGAGTAGAGAATTTTCAGGTCCTCGTTACTCCCACAAGTGTCTTCTCAAGTCACATGAATAAATGAAGGAAGGCGATGCAATACATAACTAAATGTCATGCCCAGACCTGAAAAAACTGTTTTCAGCATATGTAAATCTCAGTCCAGGCATTACACAACAGGAGTTTAAAACGCTACATGTAAATCATCCAGACTTAAGCTTCTTAGGAAACACAAACCATTCTCCAAGGACATATGAGACCAGAACTTCAGAAGATGCTGTCTCACTGTGGAATGGCAGAAAACAGCGACTCGCAGACCACCCTGGTGTGCAGTAATCAACAATGCAGTGGCCCACTTTCATAAGGGCGTCAGACAGTCTGTAAGCAAAAATGCAGAGCCTCCGACGGAGACAGACCCTGCTAATAAGTGGCTTAGAGTAAAAAGAGAAAAAAAAAAAGCCAGCTTTAACATATGCAACAGGTCTCATATCACAATATATTTATTTCTTTTGTGTTCTATCTTCTTTCCTTTAGAGCACTGTCATCAAGCGTCTCATCTTGAAACACCATGAGCAGGATAAGAGTTTCTTCGCATACTTGGCTTGTTGTGGTGCTGCCCCGTTAATCTCTCATCGCGTGCCTGTTTCACTCGCTGGACTGTGAATTCCATGAGTGCAGCACCATGTCCTGTTCATCTTACTGTCTCTAACTTTCAATATACTGTGTCTGTAAGAAGTCATTCAATACATATTTGGTGAAAAAGTGGTTCTATTGCAGTACTGTTCTTAGTGATCCGGGAGATTCTGGACAAACCGCTTCATTGGTTTTATCTTCAGTTTCCTCATGTGGCTTTAAACATTCGTAAAAAAAAATAGCAAAAGAGATGATACATCTGAAAATATTTAAAATAATTTTTAAAAAGCATGTGTTTGCAAAGTGCAAGTTTGGGCATTTCTTGGAATGTATGCTACTTTTTCTGAATAATTAAAAATATTACATGGTCTGCAATGATATAGTTGAATTTGACTTATTCTGACAGACAAAAGTTCTGTGATCTTGTGTTAAAAATCATTCACAAGATTGTTGTTAATTTGTATAATTTATATAACACATTAAATGATGAAAAATAACAAAGCAATTACTCCAGGAAGTATTGAAAATACTTCTGTTTCCTTCTAATTCTGACTTTGTATCAGAAAAAGTACCTCTGTGAGTGCTCATACCTGCTGTGATAAGTAGAGAGACTAAACCACATTTTGCCAATAGGGGCAAGTTACACAAACTGGGTACAAAATAGAAAATAATAATGTTGAAGAAAGTGTAATTAATTAATTCAAGCTTCAAGATAAGATCACTGGATCCTGCTGACCCTACATGTTAATCAGTTGATTGATTAATTGCTACAATCATAATAATTATATGGTTCAAATCTAAGTACACTTAATGATAGTGTAGACAGAGTTAAAATTTCTTTTCAATCTGCATATCTTTTCTCTTTCTTGAATCAAAAGAGTTGGTTTCACTTACTTTAAAGGTATCTTTTGGCTTGTAGAGCTGGAAAGCTTTTGCCAAAATTAGCCAAGGTTCAAATTTGCTTGTCCAGTTAACCATTTTTGGTCACTTTTCAATGCTTTGTTTAAAAATTTAAAACAATCTCACTTCTAAAATAGAAATTTTACATTATATAGATTTATCAAGTTATATTACTATTTTCACATGTGGGAATCCCAATTTTAGGCTTTAAGTTTTTTGCTACACACACACACACACATATCAGTACATATCATGGTATCTTTGATTTTGCCAAAATTTTCATTCTGATCATTCTCAACTTCTGATCAGCTATTCAGTGTTCCAGTAGCTGTATTCAGTTGAGTGATCCTGGAGCAGTTTCTTGCAGCACAAAGGTACATTGAACTGTTCTGCTCCTGCGTCTATAGGAACAATGCCAAGAAGAAAAACCAGTTCATTGATAAGTTGTATTTGGTCCAGTCTTCTGCTGCATGCAAACAGTCATCCCTGCTTCTTTACTTATATCAAACACAGTTCCATCCTCTTGGTCATCTAGATTTAAAATGTGACCATAATTGTTCATCTAAGTTGTCATTAAATCTTTCAACTTTTCTTTTTTTGGCAATCTTTCTTATCTATACCTTCTTCTTTTCCTTTCTTTGTTTTATAAAATAGTCAAAGATTTTTTAAGTCGGTAAGCAGCTTAGAGCTCATCTAGCTACTAGATGCTTCTTAAACTTTTGCATGCAGATGAATAATCTGGGAAGCATGTAAAAACAGATTCCTGGGCTCCGTTCCCAGAGAAAGTCTGGAATGGGGCCCCAGAATTTTTACGTCTAACAAGATCCCAGGTGATTCTGATGCTACCAGTCTGCAGATCATGCTCTGAGTACTTATTCTATAAATATCTGGGAGGTCACATATCTTCTGAGAATATTTATTTATTTATTTATTTATTTATTTATTTATTTATTTATTTATTTATTTATTTATTTGATGGAGGTATAGGGGATTGAACCTAGGACCTCATGCATGCTAAGCACACACTCTACCACTGAGCTATACCTGCCTCCCCCTCCCTTCTGAGAATCTGGCTCTAGAAAACACACAGGTGTACATATACAGAAATTTGGCCAACATTTTGGGAAATGGATCATGAACCTCTTGTATATCCATGGATCTCAGTTTCAGAATTTTGCCATAGTATAATTTCATCAATTTGCAGAGAGAAAAATACTGTGTCCCTGGATGCTTAGGTCACTTGTCCAAGGTCATACTCGACTGGTTGCTGAGTATAGTGCCAGGTGGAAAACCCAACAGGGTTTTCTGTCTCCTGTCTCTCTTCCTGCCAACTCCCACAAAACAACTTCTCTAAAACTGATTTTTCAGTTTTTCACTATTTTCTTCAAAAATGTTTAATGGGGTTTTCTCTGCTGTGGATTAAAATTAAAACCCTTCTGTAGTATTGAATTCTTGCAATTAATTAGTTAATTTATTGACCAAATATTTACTGAGTAGCTTTTCTGTGGAAAGTGCTTGATAGGCAGGAGGATACGCGATCAAAAACTACAGTTTTGGACTGCAACCTTCATGGGATTTGTGATGCTTCTGCCCCCTTCTGTTGCTAACTCCAAACCTTTACTGCTTTGTACTCAGTTTCTTCGCTCTCCCCAGAATACACTCATCTCAGGGCTGGAGCTGGTGTTCATGTTCTTTCCCTGGCTGTCTTTTCAAACTTCACATACACTAACGATTCCTTCAAAAGTCACCCCAACCACTGCACTTTTCTCTCTCCCTCTGTAGCACATTCATTGTCTTCAGCACTTACTGGGCCACTAGATCACATCTGGTTGCATATTCTTTTCTAGTTTAGGGAATTTACCTCTTACTTCTTCCGTATCCCCCTCAAGGAGTGCACAGCTTGGTTTGGGGTAAGACGCTGTGATGTCAAGAAGGAAGAGCTGCTCTCCTCCTCTTAGGCTTTATCAAGGAGAAAGGACCAAAATCATGGTTCCCAAATCTGACTGCATATCAGAATCACCTCGGGACTTACTCATTGCTTTTTTAGTAAAAATTTCTCATCCTTATCTTGGGCACATTGAATCAAAATCTATCAGTAGGTCTAGGAATCTGTTTATATAAAGTGATTTGGGTCAAAATCACTTTTGAGAGCCCTCAGAGGAACCGATTCTGGATCTCTTATAATACTGTCAACTCACCCTCTACTTACACTTTTTATTATTAGCTTTTGAAAATTACTGCAAATGTACTTATTAAAAAAACTTGCAGAACATAGAAAATCAAACAAAAAAGAATAAAAAAACAAAGGCTATGTAGTTAGAGACAACGCCTGTTAATATTTTGAAATAAATACTGTCTTTTCTCTACTTACAAATACTTATGTAGATATTTTAAACTAGGTTCATACTGTACATACTTATGTTCTCATTTAATATTTACTGGCATTTTACCTTGTGATGTAATGTTTTCTACAGCATACTTTAACAATGCATAATATTTCATTATATAAATGTGCCATAATTTAACCTTCCCTAAATTTGGAAATATATATTACTTTTACATTATTTACTATTATAAATAGCATTGTGATGAGCAATTTTGTACACATTCTTGTGCATATCTACAAACATTTCCTGAGGTAAATTTCTAGATATGTAGTAGTCAATACAAGGGTATGCACATTTTTAAACCTTTTGATATATATATAGCTAAAATACCCTCAAGGCTGTTGCAAGAGTCCAGTTCTAAGCGGATAACAATTCTTGCCTCATCATGCACTTTAGGTGGCATTTCACCCATAGCCAAGTGTTTATGTGACCAGCAGTGCTCTACAGGTGTCAGCAGCTGATACCCTCATAGCACACTCCACTATGTGGAAAGTGCATCTCGTGTTAAGGTTATTACATTTGTGGCAATCTTCCTTGAAGGTTGCCATCAATGTCAGAAAAAAGAGAATTCTAAAATAATCCATCTCCTGAAGTAAACTTTGATGAGATGTAACATAAAAGCTAAAAACCTGAGGCAGGAGAATGTAATTTTCTTGTGCGATACCTTATTGTGGCCATCTGTTTAACAAATATCTGGTTCCAAAGGCGTCAATTAAAACTGATGGCAGATCTTAGTAACTTAGACTTGTAAATATCAGCAAGACCAGCCTTGTGCTATTCATGTAGTTATTTTATGGCAGTTGAAGTACCACCAGATTTTACAAGGATACACAGAGTGCTTCTCTCTCTCTCTCTCTCTCTCTCACTCTTTCTCTCTCTCTCTCTCACTCTTTCTCTTTCTCTTGGTCTTTGACGTCTCAGAACTAGTAATCCAGAACACCCGCTGCCAAGCAAGTTTGTAAAACACAGTACTGCTTAGCATTGGGAAATCCCAATCCTGGTGCCAGGAGGTTCATAAATACAGTAATGAACCCTCCCGTGTCAAAAGTGAGCACTGTTTAACAGAGCAAGTAGGAATGGCCTTCAGGATGCTTTGCAGCTGGAGTTGTTCCACTGCAAGAGGGCAGAAACTTCATGGTGGAAGTCGTAACAGCAGATCCTGGAAAGGCAATCTACTTCAGTCTGCAAAACACACTAAAAGGAATGGCTGCTCACACATGGCCCTGATGCCACCGACATAAGAAACAAAGCAACAGGAGCAGTGAAAGAGGAATTTGGTGGCAGATGGAAAGGTCTGCGGGAAGTGTCCACCCAGCTTTGTTTGGCCCATATTCTGAAACAACTAGAATAAACACTTAGTGTCATAATTTATACGCATATCAGTACCAATAAATCAGAATCATGCAAACAGCGATGTTTATTATATTCTTGTTGCTTAATATTCATGACAGTAATTTATTTTTATAGTACAGTTTCACTGTTCTCTCCACCATTTCTCTGCATTTAAGTCTGGCAAGTTGTATTAGCAGGAGTTCAGGTAACCCTTTGAATACTGCAAAAGTTCACCAGCCTGATCAAAATACTTTGTTTGCTCATTTAATTTTCCCTTTCTTCTCTCATAAGCTTTTTAACCACCAAGATGAAGTCTCTGTAAATTCTACAGGAACACCACTTTGACATACAGAAAATATGAAGACTGGAGTTGGCATGTCTCTCTGCATGTGACTGTATAACAGAGCTTGAAAGACAGATAGGAACATTTGGAGCAATGCAAATGGTTAATTCTTAAATTTGCTGTCAGTGAAATGGGTTTATTAAGCACAGGGTCCACCTCTCTTATTCGCCTATCTCACCACCCAGCCTCCCCGCTCTCCCACCTCAGCCATACATTGCTGCTAATTACAACAGATTGTTAAAGCAGGAATTACTTGAAACAGCCACCAGGAAGCCTAGTATGTTTTTACACTCCCCTAGTGCTGGAGCTACAAAGATAACTAAGACGTGGCTCCTACTCCCTAGATGCTTAGGTCAGATTAAGAGACAGAAAACAGCATCGTATAGTTCTATACCTAGACATGAGACAGCTTCTACTCCGTTTCATCCTTAAAAATTCAAGAGATAATTTACAATTAATCATCAGAGAAAAGAGTCACAAACATACAAGCCTGGAAAACCAATTTTATAAAAAAAAAACCAACCTTCCCAATTAGTAACACTCTCAAGATCTGTGTGTTTGCTCTGTTTCAACTAAGACATTAAACATTTTTTAAAAGAATGTCATTGCATGTAAGTGGACACAGTACCAATATTTTAACTATAGTTGGGCAATTTCTGATATGAATATGATGGGCTGAAATAACGAGTTTATTTTATAGGCTCCATGAGAATGTATCCTGGCACATGACAGGAGAGGCTAAACAATGCTCTCTCTGCTGCAGTCCCACCTTTCAATTAAAGGACACATATGAGGAAAGTTGTAAGTAACAAATTTCACGTTCTGTGTTAATTCACTTGCTAGAAAATGTAATAAGGACATAGTGCCTTGTTTCTATGCACACTTTAAGCATTTTCTTCTCCATCTGCTAGGAGTGTTTGAATTTCATTGGTGCTTAATTTTATTTTTTAAAGTTTTTCCAGTGACCCAGGCATGAGAATGAGTACCTGTAACGTTGCCTTGGATACAGAAAGCAGTAAATTTTTTTTGTTGTTGAATTTGTTTTAAATTGAATAGCCAGGGCAGAAGTCTTTCTTAAATAATGAGGTTTTGAGACCATGTGTATGAGCATAGCAATTTATTCATGTTCTATTTAGTTTCCTCTCATTATAATTCTTGACAACAGAGGCTTTATCTGAGCCACATCTAAGTCTACTAATTATCTCATTTCTAAGTAGACTCTTGTTATCACTTTGTCCAAATTAGGCAAGAGTGATATTTTCCTGGTTAAGAACAACAGCTTTGAAGTTTTCCAGACACGGGTTCAAATCTCATCTCTGCAACTTTCCAGCTGGTAGGCTTAGGCATGCTATTGAATTTCCATGAGCCTCAGTTTCCTAAATTGAAATAATGGAAGTAATAATACCTACCACAAAGGAGTGTTACAAATACTAATTTAGATAGCAAAATGTTTGTATAGTACCTGGCTTTATGCAAGTGAAAATATGGTAAGTAAACTGTAATTATATGGATAGTTCCAGAGTTTATTTTTATATTAACATTACTCTATTAGTTTAAAGTATTTATAATTCAAATTAATTCTTAAAGCTGTCCAAATGCCTAAAGAATTCCACTTCATAAATTTGTAATGTCCCTTTCTACAATTCTTACTGGCACAGGATTTAAAATTCTTCCCAAAATGTTGTAAATTTTTCTCTCTCATTTGCTCCATTGTTCCAAATGGCCTTCCAGCCTATGCTAAATGGTCTTAAAATATATTTGAGGACCTGGATGTGGGCATGGGAGGCACACTGTTCATACTTGCAAACGTCGTAATGCTGTGAGGAAGCTTGGATGATAAGACTGAAGGATTTATGGTTAAAAACTGGAATTTTAGTCCCAGTTCCAATTGTTATGAGATTCAGGTAAGATAAATCTTGGGACTGTGCAAAAATTAAAACTTAAAGCAAAACTCCTGTGCCGGTGTTACTGTTTTGACAGCCTAGGATCAGAAAGGAAAGAGCACAATGCCACAGGGATGCATGCATATCTCTGCATGTCAGTGAAAAAATGCGCACAGTTAACATGAGAGAGAAATGGGTTAAAGTGACACCTGGAACTTTAAATTCAATTTTAGACTGGAATAATATAACTAAATAATATTAGTAAAGAGCTAATTAAATCTTGTGTTGCAGTAATAGAAAGATATTGCCAGAATAAGGGAAGAAATTTTATCCTCCACTAAGTTGTACATCTAAAATACTCCACTGAAGGATCATTTCTGTTATTCACTGAATGTTTTGTCCCCCTACAAATTTTTATGTTGAAGCCCTCATTTTCAATGGGATGATATTTGAAGGTGGAGCCTTTAGGAGGTGATTAGATTATGGTGGGGCCTCGTGATGGGATTAGCATCCTTTCAAGAGGAAGGGAGACTAAACTTGCTCTCTCTCCACCATATGAAGACACCAGGAGAAGGGGGCCTCTGCAAGGCAGGAAGTGAGATCTTATCAGAACTCAATCGTGCTGGGCTCTGATCTCAGACTTACAGCCTCCAGAATGGTGAGAAGTACATGTCAGTTGGTTAAGCCACTGGTCAATGGTACTTTGTTACGGCAGCCCAAGCTGACTAAGATAATTCCCAAACTTTGGAGGGACACACTTCGAGGACTGTCATCTTAGTGATGAAGGGTCTGGAAACCTTAGTTTATGAGAATTACTGAAAGGACAGAGAAATAAAGGAGAATGCTAAACAAAGGTTGAAGCTTATGTTTAAGGTCGTTTTAAATATTACAGGATTGTTAGAGAAAGATGCTGTTTGGATTCTGACACTGATCAATGTGATTTTCCACTTATATTCTAGCTGGTCCGTCTTTCCCCTTTGTGGAGAGCTTTGGGTCTTCTGCTTGGCTAGGACATATTCATTTAGGGGTCCAGCTCTCAGAAGCCCTGAACATTAGAGATCCTAGCATCGTAGACAGTAGACAGGAGTTTCAGAGGTCTTCCTGTGTCTAATATTTGCTCAGGATCATTCTATTTTTTCCCTAAAATATTATATAACAGAGCACAAAGGAACAGAAACTTCAAAAAATATTTCAATATTTTTTGGTAATAGTTCCTTGTTAGGTACCAATTAGATATTCAAAGAAAAATACACAAAAGATATCTAAGAACAATTTTACCAGTGTGCTTAGAGTTAGGGACCTGGAGGAGGAGCTAAGAAGATCATGGGTTTCATGTACTGGAAAGGCAGCATCAGCTCACAACTAGCAGGACAGATGGCACTGATGAGGTCTGCCTGTCTGTTACTTGGCAGAGGAATGAATTTGAGATCTGAGAGTCAATCTCTCACCTGCTAGACATTCAAAGTGAGAAGTAAAAGAGAAGGGGGCCAAGAACTGATCGGTTAGACAGTAATCATGGACTCAGCGCCTTAGGCATTTACCTTTTTAGAGTTTCAATTTTCTGAAAAATGAATGTATTGCATGAAATAAAAGGGGAGGGACTACATATTTAAATGGGAAATAATAAATACATTAATGAAAGGAGAAAACTTAATAATTATCCAAAATAACGTTTTTTTAATCATTCATGGATTTTTAAAAGTATGTGTTTGCTTTCATTCTTTCAAGCATATTACTTTTACGTGTAAAACCAGCACTACTACTTCCTTTCTATAAAAGTGTATCCATTTTCCATGTTTCTGTTTCCCAAAGTGTAGGTAGAAAAGGTGTGAGTCAATCCTTAGGGAAAAATTCCATTCTCTAAACCACATGGCAATTCCCAGAGAGTATATTCTGCTGTTCTAACAGAAGTAGAATTCCCCCAGGAAATTTATAGTACTCCAGCAGACATCACTTCTAAAGTTTAACTCCAAAACAATAAAGAGTGAGCCAGTGGAGAAATGTTGCATTTCAAGGAGCCCATGCTAGTCCTAGAAGCGATGAGCAGGAAATTCTTCCTAACAGCTAGCAGAAGGAAAATCAACTGAGAGGTGGAAAATTAAGAGTAAGGACGTGTGCCTGAGCCAATGAGAGCCTGTGACTGAGTGTGAGCGAGTGAGAGAAAACAGGGTTAGGGGCAGTTCTCATTCCATACTAAGGTTTGAAAATAACTCAAGGGAGGTCGATCTGAAAGTTCTCTTGAGATAATTGTAAAACAGTAATCAGTAAGTCAACTTTTTAAAAGCTAGAATGTCATGCATTGTGAGAGCTGAAAAGAAAAGAGATGAAACATTTCAGGTTTGGAGAATGAGTACGTGTGAGTGTGCATGTGTGCGTCTATGTCTGTGTAAGAGGAGGGATGACTTCTTGTTCAATATGGTTCAGTTGATAACTCTTTGAATGCTTTTTTTCTATGAGAAGAATCTACAGTGTTACAAATATTTGCACAGGCTGGTGTATAGCCTCCCCCAGCACAGCCTAAACTCCTCACCTACCAAGGAGTCTGTGACCTTCACAGGAGAAAATACAGGCACAGCATCAGCAAGGAACCTAAGTTCCCTACTGGGAGAAATCATGATTTTGAAGTTATCTTTCCTGGAGCCACTATCCATGTCAAAGTGACTCACGCTGAGCAGAAGTGAGGCAGCATCAGGTTGGAAGAGATGGTTAGCCTCTGGGTTATGATTAAGACGCACGTGCTATGATAAAGTGACAGGCTTTGGACTAATCAAGGGGAGCCGGGCCCGGGAACTGCTGGCGGAGCAAAGCAGAAATGTCATGAGATCAAGAAAGAGAGTGGGAGCTGCTGGATCTCCAAGCAAGAGAATATCATGTAATATTATCTTAAACATAGCTGGTGCTGTCTGGAATTCTGGAAACAAGTATGAAAGCAGAATAAAGACAGTCATAGGTGTCACTTGAGACAACTCTACCAGAGGAGTGGGAAAACTTGTGGGAATGGACAGAAAGGTCATTTGAGAGTATGGTCTGAAGGATAGTCTGATTGTACTCTGATTCAATATTACTAGCTAACATTTCCTGGATACCATGTGCTGGAAATCCGTAAATACATACTTTGTTATGATTAGCATGTCATTAAATTCCTTACAGTCCCCATAGGGAAGATACTACTTTTACATCCATTTTCTAGTTGTAGAAATTGAGGTGAAGAGAGGTTGAGAACTTGCTCAAGGTCTTAAAGGTAGTAAACAGCAGACTCAGGATTTGAATGGAGGTGGTGATGTGCCCTGCAGGTAGAAATTTTAGCTTTGCTGACGAGAGTAGACCTCGCTGAGAAGATAACATGTGAGTGGCAACATGCAGACGTGCCCCTAGCAGAGGGACTGGGCAGTCAAAGACCCTCAATGTACTTGGGGTATTTAAGCAAGAGCCAAGAGACCAATAGGCTTGAATGAGGTGGGCCGGTAGGAGAACCTGTGGGTGACCAGATCATGAAGGGCTTTGAAGAACTCACAAAGCTGTATCATTAAGCCTATCTTTACAAATGGAACCACACTGGACTGAGTGAAAGAAAAAAAACCTACTGAGGACCTAGGAGAGGACATTCTCCCAGAAATGTGGCCAGAATCAGAGTTGGGATTGGGTCGGCCGGAAATTTTCTGCAAGCCCCTCAATGGTAATCAAAAAATGGTGTTGGAATCAACCCAAGAATGTGAAATGAGGCCGGTGTCTCCCTATAAAATGGAAGGCCACAAACCCTCAGTTTCATTAGGATCTATTGATGCCGTGAACCTGATATAACAGCCAGTGAAAACCAGTCACCTATATCTACCTTAGAGGAGAAGGTCAAGATGACCATTCTCCATTGAGGTATTGAGGAGAAATGCTGCATTTTGTTACATATTTTTAAAAGCATCTCTATCCAGCGGGAGCAGGGATGCTCAGGAAGCTGAGTCATGAAGATTGACTGGCTAACTGCTCAGCTTGAAAAGCTTATTGCTTTGAGAAGTGACCTCATAAGGATATGGAAGAAAGAAGTGCAAGTAAAAGAAAAGTTTTAAGGAATAGCAAAAAGACAAGCACCACACTTTCTAACAGAGTTGATGTCTTACCAGTCAATTAATTTCAGCATCAAGGCCCAATTTTAGTTCTGAATCACCTTCTAGTTTTACTTATAAAGGACTTTTCATTAAGCCAAATTAAGTAGATGGAGGTCCGGTTGTTTATTATCCAGAACTAAACCATTCCTACAAAAAGACACCTGTGCAAGCCATTTGGCTCTAGTCAACTATTTTTTTTTTTACAATTTAATTATGAATATAATTAGAATGAGTTAAGAGACAAGCTAGGCATCAGCCGTAAAATTTCTAGTTTGCTAAAACACCACACACACACACACACACACTGATTAAAAAGCAAGCACAACAAAAACCCCACCAAGTCTGTGAGAATGGGAGCTTGCAATGGAAGTGAGTATTTGTAAAATCTACCTTTATTTTAATTTCAAATTTCCTTGAAATGGTGCTGAATATTTCTATACTTCCTTATTTTTACATCTCTGGTTTCTTTGTGGTGACCCTTTAAACTCTGCTTTTTTCTCTTTCTCTGGTCTTAAGGCAATTTGTCACTATCATGCTTTCATGTTTAGCGACTGTTTGTAGTCAAGTGCCTTGCAAGCTCTGTTTCTTTTCTCCCAAAGAGTGTCATCATGGAGTTGATGATGCATCAGAAATAGTTTGACCAAAGGGCAAGATAAAGTCAAGAGTAAAGAAAATATTTGCAAACATACTCAACTGGCTTTTTTCCCCAATTACTTATTAAAATACACTTTGAAGGTAAAATGGCATGATGGCCATAGGAAAAACATTAAGACATGCAATAGATACTTTCTGCCATAGGGCAATGTCTTTAATTTAAATCATTTTTATGAGAATGGTGTGACTGACAGAGTATGATGAGTTGTATTTAAGGACTAGGCATGGGGTCTGTTCTACCTTTGGTGACTATTAGCCAGGATTTTAAAGATGCTCAGTCAACCTTATGCATACCATTTCTCATAATTTGTTTTGCTGCTTAATTAATCAGTGTTTATCAAAATGGGGCATTAAATATTGCCTTCAAATGCATGTGTGACTACAACCTTTAAATTGAAGACTTGTATGCAACATCCTTGCAACATCCTTGTTGTTTCAGTTTATTGCTCTGGCTTGCCTAATCTCTAAGTGTTATATATGTATGTAAATGCAAATATGATATACATTCACATAACAAACATGATACATAATAAACATTATATGTATATGTATCTATCATTTACTTAAAAGAAACTGAAAAAGATGACAGGAGATTGATATTGGAACCACAAAGCTGTTTTGATCATGCAATTAACATTGACTGCATTTCCATGATGGGAAGTATACAGGACATTATTCAGGGGTGGGAGGAAAAGTAATTATTTTCACACACAAAAGGCAAGTTTGGAAATGCTGAATTCAACAAATCAACAAATCCAAACTTAAGAGCACCAAAAGCTGAGGTAAATAAGGTGAACAAAATGAAATTATCAGATAGTCCTTAAATAAATGAGCTTTGGCCCAGGCTTGAGACAAGTCTCTAAGCCTATCCCTCACAAATAATAGATAAAATAATAGATAAAATATCTTGTAAAGAAATTCATGTGTCGTTTCTCTATGTCCCTCTCATCAACTAATCAACCTATAGTTTCACTATTATCTCAACTCTAATGATTGTTTATAGATTAGGGAGAAGGCAGATAAAGATGGATGCATTAAGAACATTTGTTACTTGGAGGTAGAGTAGGTGCCACCTGTAAAAACTAAGAAAGAAAAAAATAGGTAGTAGGAAAAAAAAAAAAAAAAAGGCTCCATAAAGATGTCCAGACCTTAATTCCCAGAGCCTGTGAATGTTACCTTACACAGCAGAAGAGATTTTGAAGATGTGATTAAGTTAAGGACCTTGAGATGAGCAAAGTATCCTAGATGATCCAGGTGGGCCCAGTGTAACCACAAGCGTCCTCAAAAGTGGAAAATGGAGTCAGAAGAAAGTTGGAGGGAGATATGACTATGAAAGAGGGGTCAGAATGATGTGATGTCATGTGATTGCTGCCTGTGAAGCTGGAAAAAAGAAACCACTGGCTAAGGCACGTGGGCTACTTCTAGAAGTTGGAGAAAGCAAGGGAGCATGTTCTCCCCTAGAGCCTCCAGAAAAGAATGCAGCCCTTCTGACACTTTGATCTTAGCCCAGCGAGATCAAGTGTCAGACTTCTGTCCTATAGAATCTTAAGGTAATAAATCATTATTGTTCTAGGCCACTGAGCCCGAGTTAATTTGTTATGGCAGCAATAGGAAACTAACACACATGTCCTCTGGAAAAGAGTGGCTATAACTCAGGAAGCAGAAAGAAATCCCTGTTTGAACACCATGAAGCAGTCCCAGAAGCACCATTCTAATATGAATTAGAATGATGGAAGTCTCTAGAAAGAAGGCATCTTGAAAAAACAAGACCCTGCACAATAGTGGCAGAAAAGAATAAGGGCATTATAAAAGAAAAGAAAGAAAAATAAAAGCAATTACAAACTCCAGAAAAAAATAAAAATAAAAAATCTACAAAAGGAAAGCATGATCCAACTATAAAGGGTACCAAATGTGGTCAAATGTTGAGAAATTGTTGGAGTATAATAAAGTAGGTTCTCTTTGTGCTAGTGAGAAATATCTTTTAAGAAGTGATGGGATTGTGACAGTGAATTCTGAAGAAGGAATCTTTGTGAAACCACTTGGACAGGCAGTGAACAATACTTACAGACTCATATCAATGCAGATATAAATGCTATAGATTAATTTTCTAATTGGTCAAACAACTGCAGACTTAAAACAGCCATTAGAATTTAAAGGAGTTAATGAGCAATGACTGCAAAAGAAAGGAAGAGAGGTAAAATAAAGGGCAGAAGGGAAAATATGCTCACCTTACAAAGGGAAGTTAGGAGATATTGTAGAACGTTGATGAAAACAAGAAACAGACATTTCTATGTATTATTTAATATCCAAATATAATAACATGACTATCAAATATCAGAGGAAGTGAAGTAGAATTAACTGATATTTCATATTAGGGTTTATCTATAGTTGATAGGTCAATAAGTAGAGATCATTACCTAAAGTTATGAAAGTACCACTAGAAGAGATAAAAATTGAAATGGTTCAAGGAGGTTTCCTCTCATGAGTGGGTCTGGGGATGTAAAGTGATAGGGCCCAATCCATCACTTTCCATCATAAACTCTTCTGTAGAATTTGATCTGGTGCATCTTGTAATTTGATACAAGTGAAAAATTTTTAAAAAGATTATTAATAACACTTAAGCTTGAAACAAGTACTCATATGAAATAGGAAAATAAAATTGTATATATCTAAATGAATTTTAAAAGGGGATGGGTGAACAACTGCTTATAAAAAATAATACAATGGAGGGTTAAAAATGTACCCAGAGAGGGCAATATTTAAAGCACTGATGCTTTTAATATCTAGTAGTAAATATGGAAATATTGCTCACTCTTGGAAAGTTCTACTTTATAGCTAATCTAAAACTCCAGTACTAAAATTTCTGATCATTTAATTCTAACCTTGGTTTTAAAAAAAAGACAGAAATGGTGTGATCTTATATAGAATGATATGAGATATATAGGTCTTATACAAAATGATGTAACAAACAGCTATTTGGCAACAGCTAGTTAGTCATTCTACCAGCCAGATTTCTTTTAGATTAACAGTCCCAGAAATGCAGTGTAGGATGATGGAAAGTATTCATGTTTTGGAGTCTGGAGCTTAATGCTGAGCCTAATCTTCTGAGCCATGTGAACTTGGGAAATATTTTGTATCTTGCTTTACTCCTCTGAAAACTGAATTTCTTTCAGATCATTTATTGAGCACCTAATACAGAGTAAGGAAAATGTTATTTTATATAATTCTTGTAGTAACTTTATGAGCTAGAAATTATGTTCCTCATGATTTTTCCACTTCTTTCCTTAGTCCCTTGTGTTATTTTCAGAAATAAATGAAATAATTGTAAAAAATGCCTATGAGTTTTTCTCTTCTTTTGTCCCTTCTCAGGAATTTTAGGAAAATGCAAATATTTAAAATAGAAAAAACACTGTTTGTTGTCTCTTTTCTTTGGATCTGCAGAGGTTCCATAACAAAAGAGATGGGAATAGAGGTAAACTTGGTACATTTCCAAGGATTTAGTTGTGCTGGAAATGTCCGGACCCCCTGCAGGCCTTTAGCCACAAGATTGCATCACCTATCATAAAACTCTAAAGCTGTGTTTTTGTACTGAGTTCACATTTACAGTATTAATAATGCCTTCAGCACAAGTCATTTCCAGGGAATTTAGTCCTTGCAGTCAGTGGGTTAAATCCCCATGAAATAACCTGCAGGTGACCCAGTTGCATTGACCTCAAGTATAGAATTTCAGATCAATAGATGCAGTACTTGGGTTCTGAAATATAAAACAATCGCCAGTGTTTTTGTTACCCCAATGGGTGTTATCAGACAGGGGATTGCTGTGGTAATTGCAGGTTCTTATCTTATTAATGTTTGTTTTTGGTCCAAAAAGAAACTGCTTAAAAAAGTAAATGCCTTCTGTTCCCTTTCCTTGGAATATGCAATGATGACTTGCAAACATATAATAAAAATTAACAGTATTTCAAATAGCACAAATTGTCATGAATTGCTTGTACACGAAATAGTTCCTCTTCAGAGGCAAAGCATTCCAGTTGGATGTAAAATTCTTTTTGGTCTGTTCACCTTTTAAGTCTGTCATGAAAGGGTAATAGAAGATCTCTCAACTTGGGGCCAAATAAAAATGCGGAGCCTTCGCTGGGCTTGGGGTAGTGAGACAGAAAAGGAAAATGTTATAGTTGCATGAACCATGACATGCACTGGCACGGTGTTTTGCCAGTGTCTAACCAAAGACCAGGCACCGCTTCAAGCATTTACACCAACAGAGGGAATTATTTTGACACAGAGAACTGGTTACTCATGTGATGAAGAAGCTGAGAGCCAAATAAGGAAGAGCGAAGTAACCAAGAAACCAGCCCCTGCAGAAAGCCAGCAGCAGGCTGGAGGGGCAAAGGGAACAGGGTCCACATCACCAGCTGAAAGCCGGAACCAGATTGCGCTTGTCCAGCCAAAGCTGAAGACATGGACAAGATGGATCCTCAGGTAGAGAAGCTACCTGAGGCAGATGGGTGGGCAAGGCAGACAGGATGGAGGATAAACTAAAAAAGCTGATTGGTCTTTTCTTTCCCCTCTCTCTTCCATCTACTGCCAGTGGCTTCCACTGATTGCAGCAGCAGGAAGCCAGACCTCAAGAGCCCCTCTGAAACACCGCTGGCTGAGGTCAACCTTCCAATGGTACAGAGCAAAGAAGTGAAGGACGAAGATTGCCAACGAGGCCCAGAGCCAGCATATACAGACATCTCCTCTGGGGAGGTACTTTACCTGGCTGGTTCCTTTTCATAAAAAGCTAAGAACTCATGGATGGGTCTATCGAGGTTCTCACAGTGTAGATTTTAGAAGAGGCAGTGAGAGCTACGATAAAGCCCAGCACTTCTCTGGGACTGGATAGGAACGTCTTTACAGTTTTGAAAGTTTTTTTACTCCATTAGTGCACAGTGGGGTTAAAGTGCCTCCTCTAATGTGGTTTTGCCATTTCCAAGGAACTACATGACCATTTGCCCATTGCTTAAGGTTATTTAAATACGAGCCACAGCTTTGAGCTGACGTAAGAACACAAGAACTAACATCAAGGGTATGACAAAAATGCGTAAGTTAGCAAACACATGTCCCTGTCCAACATCGTATTTCTCAGCCATATTACCCACTTGGTTAGTCTCCATTTTACGTATTAAAAATACTAATGCTACATGAGTTAGGTAAGGCAAGCTTGCTGAGATGGGCTCTTCTTGCCTTGAACAGTGAAGAAAAACTCCCAGCTCTTTGCCTCTACATTACTCTAACAGAGCTCATCTGGAGGAACACTGTTAGCACTCATACAGTATCTTACATTTTTAATGGACTTTCTAAAGCATTATCTCATTCATTCTCACCATAACCAACTTTATAGACATAGGATAAAATCTTGCAATAGTTATCAGTCATAATAGCAGCCTGCCTACCTTAACTCTGCCTTGTTCGGCTCTGACCATGACAGTGTTTCTGAAATCCTGTCCAGTTTAGAGTTGAGTATAGGACAGTAAGTGCAGAGATGGTCCTGCTCTTTACGGGAATACAAAGGACACATCCTCACCTGGGTTTGAGGACCTGCTTCCCATATCTCTTAGGCTAAGGGAATGGCTTGCCTAACATCTTCAGAAACAAGTTAACGAAACGAAGCTTTAGTGATGGGTATCCAATATCACAGCCCTCAAATCAACACATTGTACAAGTATGCTTCCAAATGAGACAACTCTCACTTGAAAATATGGAGACCATGCTGTGAAATTTGTGTGACTTCTTTAAACATATATATATAACCTGAGATAGGTACCTCAATGCAAGAGCCCCCGATTTCTTACCAGAACACTGTCCTAGCATTGTAGGCGATCGTCAATGCTTGTGTGTTCCAAGACAGAATATCAGAATAAGCTGTTACGGAAATTCATGCTTGTTTATTTTTTTTTATTCCTCCTTTTAAAAAGACATTAAGAGGGCCTGGGAACTATAAAATACTGTTCTTCTTGAGAAGCAGAGGGCTCATGAAATAAAAAGTCTGACAGGGGATAAGAGTTCCAGCCTCAATTCAAAACGCACAGTTAAAGCATTGCTACTCCGTTCAACAGCAAAGACAACAACATCTGAAACTGTGAGCAGGCAGCAAGAGAAAGAACTGGGGAGAATAAACTCTGCTTTATTCCTCTTGATATCATTTTGCCAGAGCTTTAAACAAGCGTGAAGACTTTAGTGAAATGAAAAACAGAAAAAAAAGGGCATATTGAGGGGCTGTTTCCAACATGGGCTCCCCAAATTCCCACTCCCCCTAATGGGAACACTGTACACACAGCCATCCAAGATCAGACCTCCTAAGTAGAGCATTTTTTTTCTTGGAGATTTTTCTCATTTGGACTTTAATTAAGCTCCTGCCAGGCTTGCAAGCTTTTTAATTTTACCTTTCTTTCTTCTTTCCTTTCCTCCTTGAATCAGCTTGCTTGCCAGGAAACTTTTTTCAAGCTGTCACAATCATAGTAAGTATACCCTGAGATAAGAAATTTCGAGATGCACTAGAAGTTGCTGCTCCATGAATCAACAGCAGAAGTTTCCTTGCATCTGGAAAGATTGTCATTCATTCATTCATTCATTCATTTTTACTTAAGAATGTGTCTGTATATGTGTTGTGAATGAGAAAATGATAGGAAGGAAGCTTTGAGGAGTGCACGACCACTACTGGCTAGGAAGAGATAGAACCCAACCTCCCGTAAAGCCACCAGTTTAACAGAAGAAACTCACCTTTACTTAATTTAGTAGTCGCACTGTTTGTAAGCAAATTGTAGCCAACTTTTTACTAGTGTTGGTGGGTGAAGGGTGAACAAGCCTAGAGAAGGCGATGCCTCAGTTGATGATTTAACACCTCGTTAATGAAATGCAATATTTAATTCACTTTGGTTCTTTCCCCAAATCCCATTTTACTCAGTTAAACTCACTGTGATTCAGAAAAAGTACAAAGGTAGGGGCTACAGATGTGAAAGGTGACCCCTGTAAAGCAGACTGCATGAAAAACCATTTTCATTTAAGGTAGATGAGTTGAAAACTGGCCACCCAACCTAAATGGGATGCCTTCTTCTTTTTTCTTAATTTTTAAAAATACTCAGATAATAGTGCAATGCTAGAAGTAAGAATAACAGAATAAGCCATCAACAACACAAGAACTAAAATGAAAGCCATGGGGTCTTGGGGATATTGTTATCTGCATGATTGCTATTACCATCATTCTTATCATTTGCTTAATAATAATTCCATGCCACCAGGTTATTCTGCCAACCGCTCCTGTCTGTGAGGTACTTACTGATTGCTTCCACAAACCGCTCAAAGAAGCTGTAAGGGAAGAGCGGCTCAGGCAGCTCCCGGAAAAACATCTTCAGTGCTCCGGTGACAACGTGGATGTCCTCCCACTGGCTGTCGTCCAAATTCAGCTTCTCTTCTGGGAAAACACGAGGAGAAATGGAACAACTGGTTTTAATGAAACAATTACAAGACACTAATTATTATGTTAATGTTTGCCTACTATCATCAGCAACCGTTAACAGCCTTCTGCACCTAGAGGTTTGGTGCTGTGCATGTTTTTTTTTTTTTCCCTCCTTTTTTTCCGTAGGAAGGGAACATTTTCAATGGAATACCATCTGTAGGAATGCAGTGAACAAAAAAACAAGAGACACAAAGAGACAGTGCCATTGACACAGTATGTCAGATACATTTATTCCCATAATGCATCAGTATGAAAATTAGCATCACCGCTCAACGTGATTCAAAGCTATTTGGTTTTGAGGCCGAGGGGCTAAGAGTTGCCAATGATGGCCGGCTCAAGGGACCGGCCTAAAGGCCTTGCTGAGCCAACAGGAGACATATGCTAAACATTGCAATAGAAAATGAGTTATTGCTTTACATGTGTTAGCCTTGCTGTGTACAAGGGAGTAATGGATAACACTTTTTCCCTTTTTTGCTGAATATAAAGTCAGCAAGGAATAGAATACTGAGTGAGAAAGGATATTAATTCCTTCTTACTGCTTCAAAAGTATCTTTTTTTTCCTCAGTTTTCATCTCAGCGAGAAAAATGTGCCCAGGAACAATATCAGACAGAGCCCTGTTGGCCTAGTAGGCTATGCAAAGCTGTCACAAAAGGTAACACGCTAAAGACAGACTGCAAGTGCTTACCAACTCCGCTTAGAAACAGCGGAAATGTCTGCTTGGGAAGCTTGACTGAGTTGAGACATTTAAATATTAAAGAAAATAAAGCCCACAGTAAAGTTCTTAGAAGAAATAAAGAGACGCTGGGCTGTTATTTCCTTCCTTTTCGTCTTCAGCAGGAAAGTCTGGAGTCATTCTCACCCCAAAAGTGGATGCGATAGGGTCTGAAAGTGACATCTTTACCCACAGCTAAAAGGACGCCAGCACAAAAGCATTGCTGCTCAGCACAGTGTTGGTCTTTCTGAAAGTACAGCATAGACAGATTTGGGGTTCCGGGCTTAATGTAAACTAAAGCTAATCATTTTGGGCAACCTGGGGGTTAACTGCAAAGCTGAGGATCCTGGTAAGAACTTAATAGGTATTTGGTCAAATGGAATTGTGCTTCTTTACCGATGTCTTGGGCTCACATTCAGATGCCTGCTTGTGTCAGTTTTATGAATGCAGAGGAGAATTCACACCAAAAATGTAAGAAAAGCTGAGAATTGTCACCGTAGGGAATCTCTGCATGGGCTGTTTTGCTAATAGTGTTCATGTCCTTTTAAAAATATTAGCCGAAATCTTTATCAGATCTTTTTTTTTCTCCTAAATGGATTATTATTCCCAGGGCTAGTAAGTGATGCTCCTGCTCAATAGGATGTTTGCAAAGAGAGGGGATGAAGGTGAATCTGTTTGTTTCAGATGGGCTTTTTTCTTCTTTCCTTTCAGTCTTCATTCCTACCTCAATCGTAACACAATAATTTGATCCACAACAAAATCAGCAGAGGAGACCTTCTTTCTGCCCTGCAATCATTTTTGATTGATTGTATTTCAACAATTAGTCTTTTATTTGGCTACACACTATTGAAATAGGACGACAGCATCTTAGCAGGCCAGCTTTAAACAGTCAACTGTTAACAATAGCATCAAAAAGGGAGACCTGATGGGGTTTACTGTCACTTTAAAGAACGGGGTTTTCACATTGTTGAAATCTGTCAGATATTTTGAAATGTCCCTCTCACTATGGTGCCACACCCCCTGCGTGCCCTTATAATAAAATTGGTTTTACTCCTGATTAAATCATTTTCTCCCTACCCACTACCATACTTCTCATAATGGACCTGTGCGCTCTACAGCTGGTGTTCTTCCCATGGTACCAATTCTTACTTTATCTTTTAAGCACTTTGCTGCTAAGATCTCATGCAGAGTGCTTATGTTTTGTTAAGAGCTTCATTCTTAGAGAAATAGCTTAACACATGTTCTAAAAATGTTGTACAACTTATTGCTTAAAACACATTTAGGAAATGTATAAGTACGGTAGCTTTGGCACTGAACTTTAAGTGGAAACCTAAATACACACATACACACACAACACACACACACACACACACACACGTACACACAACTATTTCTACTAAAAATGTATCACAGAAGTCCCACACAAAATGCCATTTTGGTGCATAAGTTTAAGATCGCCAAAGGAAAGTGTTCAGCAGGTATAAAAGAGAATGATTTTACCTTAAAGCAAGGAAACAAGAACAAATATCTGCTTAACCAAAGGCAAATGCCAATTATGTCTGTCATGTCCACATAAACATCAACAAATTCAACTGATTGTGAAAATGAAATATTTCAATATATATAAAGAAGAAAATTTACCAAACAGTAAATACTATTTGATTATATCAACTCAGAATGCCATATAGTATCAATATCAACTTGTGTTACTTAAACATTCCTATCATCTAGTCTTTATTGAAAAAAGACAATTTGTAGCTCCTCAACAAGTAGCTACACTAAATGATATAGCAAGTAGTTGGAAAAGGGTCTTTTGGTCCATTATACCTCATTTTTGTATTACGTTTTTTCATAACCAACCAACGTTGAGTTTCCTTGTAAACCAGAGGGCTTGAAGGCATATTTTTCAAGGCCACTGTGATTTATCTACACATGCAGTTATGCCTGTATTTACACACCTTCTCATGAATTCAATCAGTTCTGAAGGAAAAGTGACCATAATCCAGTCTCAGTATTAGCAGATATCATTATAAACACATTTTGTAATATTTGATACACATTTTCTAACTAATCTTTAGCAGTGATGATGCCTTACGCGTCTCCCTTTTTCAATAGAGCAGGACTTCTCAATAGTGAAGCACTATGGACACCTGGGGCTGAATCACTCTTTGTTGTGCGGGCTGTCCTGTGCATTCTAGGGTATTCCGTAGCATCCCTGGCCTCAGCCCCCTGGATGCCAGTAGCACTTCCCAGTGCTGCTGATGATAAATATCTCCAGATATTGCCAAGTACCTCCCGGTGGTGCAAAGTTATCTCCAGTTGAGAACCACAACAATGGAGCCTCGAAGAGTCTACAAAAGTTACTCAATAAACATTGATTTATGAAGTTTACCTTATGTAGGCAGGTAACTAGAAAACCAGGCATGTGCATACTGAGATTTCTTTCATATGAACTTAAGAGCTGGTAATTATTACTGATAACATCAAACCATTTTACGGAGCAAAGTTCACATGACTACATTTCAGGGTGCTTTGCCACGAAAGTGACAACCAACAACTATTTAGCTGCTGAACTATCCTAGGGACTGTGCTGTGCACTTTGCACTCATTACGTAACATAATTTTTTTCAATAAGACAGTGATGTCCGTGCTATTGTTATCATCAGCTCCATTTTACAGAGAGGGAAAATGAGGCCTGGGTAGATTAAATAGCTTTTCCATGACTGATAAGCGATAAACCCAGGATAAGGAGCCAGGAAGCCTCCCCTCAAAACCACTACGGTCAGACTAAGCTTGACTGGCAGGAGCTGAAAGGAAAAAGGCCAATGGATAGTAATTGCAAATGGTAGTAGATTGACCATTCCTTCAAAGATAGTGATTTTTACATTTTATCCCTAAATATCTTACTTGAGGCTATGCTTTTACCTGTAAACTGACTCTGATCTTTCATAATTAGTTATTTATAGAAGGAACATGTTCTTATATAAACAGATATAAAGCAAATTGGCGATAAAAAGAAACTGCATGAGGAATGGGACAGAAGATGGAGCAAACCCATATGTGGTGATGGGGTGAAGAGGAAATGTGATAGAGTGAGCAAGAGATTACACAAAATACCAGGCTTGGATCTACCACTAATTCATTGTCTATCTGTTTATTTACTTGTGAAATGAAGATATTTAGAAGGACAGTTGTTGGTATCAAATGAGAAGATGTATCTGAAAAACATATTCAAGACGCCACTATGATGGGGAAGGTGAATAAAGGCCAAAAAGGCAAAATATATTAAGGAAACACTGAGCGAACATCATAAACCATCCTGGTTGTCTTAGGGGATTTTACCTCAGTGTGACACAATTCGTCACATGAGCCCAACAAAAACTTTACATGCTGGAGTCCAGTCAGTCCTGGGAAGGAGTCTGGTTGAATCAGGACACCTCATACTCATCACACTGATAACCTGTGCTGGTTTCTCCCAGCCCTCTAATTAACCTGTTGTAAATTCACTTTGGTCATGGCTTTTGGCTTAAAGCATTTAAGCAGAATTGAAGATAGGTTAAGCTCCAGAATCCAAAGCCACTATGCGACTTTTATGATATCACAAAAAGTGTATTTAAAGATTGTATCCAAACACTCAAGTCCACTTTGAAATGTCCTTTCTTGAAAGGTTTTTGTGTATTTTATTATTTTTAAAGCAGAAACACATATCTATAGCTAAAAGTTATTATATTTGAAAGAAAAAATTTACAATAACTATTAGGAATCATCTTTTTGAAAAAAGAGAATTGAAAGATGGATCTTTGATAGCCACACTAGGTCATGGTCCTTGCCATAGAAAAAGGTACGTCTAAATGTCACTTTTTAATCACCACTTTCCTCTTGTATTAAATATTGCTCTATGGATTGGTATAACCAGAAGTTGCAGTATCAGATCTGATTTTAACTAAACTCACCATGTTCACTTAGTATTGGTTGAAATACAGTTGAAGATAACTTGGGACTATCCAGGATCAAATAGTTACATAAGAATAAAGAGGTACTTCTTTGTGTGTTGAAAAATAAGTGCATTTTTACCTTGTAATTTTTTTTCATGGGACTTTTAAAGCCTTTGTCCAACTTTTATTTTACTGTTGTAATAAAAAAAAAAAAGAGGAAAAGACAGCCTAGATTTCCCAGGATATGGAGAGAATAGCTCTGATTTCATTAATATAGTGACAAGAACCTATTACATCATGAAACTCTCCTAAAGGATGTGGTATCTGCTTCCAGTGCAGAAGACCATTTGGAAACCTTATCTGAAAGGCCTGCTGGGTACATGAAAGTCACATCATGAATGAAAGAGATACCAGAGGGACTATCGATCCAAAAAAATAATAATTGGTTTGGCCATAAAATCAAACTGGAAGATTAGATATAAAAGTGGATAAAACATACTGTTTCTCTATAAAGATATAGCTGATTTTCAGTTTAGCATTTAAAGGAGTGGATCAAAATGAAGTTGGTTGAATCATTGGACTAGCTCAACCTTTCCTGTTGTGTCAGCCCCTTAAAGTGACAGCTCAGTCTAACTTCTGGTGGATTAGAGAGGTTCCAAATTCTCAAACACGGTGATGTAAACCCTGTGCCAAAAGCAGCCTCTTTCCTTGCTGCACTTACTAAAGCCCCTTCCTAAAACATCTTGACTTAACATCATGTTAACATGAGACTTCAGTGAAGACATTATCTGAGAAAACTAGGCCAGTTGACCAGTTAATTTGCTTGTTCACTTAACTTTTATTAAATAACATAGATCGGATAGAGGCTACATACCAGGAACTGCATTTTGTGCTGTTTAAAGCTACAGCTGTTGAGCTCCTTCCTCAAAGGAGAGGGCTTCCCCAAGTGCTCAGAAATATTACTCAAATGAATATAAATTAGGCTCCAGACCCTTTATGTCTTATTTCTGTCCCCTAGAATAATACTCTTCTGACCTTGAAGACAAGCAGGGACAAATTCACCCCCAAAATGTGCTTTATGTCTGTAATGGGCTGAATTGTGCCCCCTCACTCCAATTAACAATTTGAAGTCTCAACCCACCCACCCCCACCCCATACCCCACTAAGACTTTATTTGGAGATAGGGTCTTTAAAGAGGTAATTAAGGTAAAATGAGGTCCTATGGAAGGGCCTTATTCCAATTTGACTGGTATCTTTATAAGAAGAGGAGATTAGGACACAGACATGCACAGCAGGAAGACCATGTGAACACATGGGAAGAAGACAGGCACCTGCAAGCTAAGGAGAGAGGCCTCAGAAAGAAAGCAACTTGTCAACACCTTGATCCTGGTCTTCTAGCCTCTGGAACAGTGAGGAAATGCATTTCCATTGTTTAATTCTCCCCCTGCCCACACTCTGTGACACTTTGCTATGGCAGCCCTGGAAAATGAATACAATGCCCAAAAGTTCTGTGCAGAGAAAGATGTCATGATCCCACAATATATCTAAACACTTCCTCAATACATGGGCTATGCCACACTTACGAAATATGCTAAACCACAGAGACAGCTGTTTAGGTAATTCAAAGTAAATAAAAATAATTATCTAGATTCAGAGAAAGGGTTTGAAGATGGAATTAGCTGAATAATTGCTTGCCTAGTCAGGGTCAACCCAACTCTTTCAAAGGATTTGCTCTACAAACATGCAGGATACTCTATGGCACGGCCCCCGGACAAAGAATAAAATCATGATTGCTATTTTCTTACTCATTCTTTTTTCCAGCTACGACTTCTAGAGAAGAAATACTTCATTGCTGCTATAGCCCAAGACACAAAATACTAGGGAATATTTAAAATGTTCTCAGAAAAACTCAGTGCAAGCCAAATCAACTCTCTATGGCAATGGTATTTATCAAAGAAGGAAGAAAGTGGTTTTAAATATGAAATTTTGTACTCCAAAACCAAAGAGATTTATTCCTCACAATTCACTACAGTGACCTCCAGGAAGCTATTAGGAGGCTTACATTTGAAAACAGTTGTTTTACTGTAAGAGGAGATGACTGGACTTATGTACAGAATGGGCAGTTTTGCCACCAGGACTACAAAAATCCAGCTTTGTGTGGCCTCCTTGAGGTAGGAAGTAGAGAGGAACCAGGAAAATAAGCAGAAATTCTCCAAGATACTGAAACCTTATTAATAAAAGCTTTCATTTCTTAATATCCACTGGGATATTTTGGCATGCCATGTTAACTTACTTTCTATGTACTTCATGCTGTGTATATTTCTTTGGAAATCACTTAAGAAGCCCAAGGCATGCAAATAATGTCACAGGCTAATATGAAATATCTTTAGTTACTCTCTTTGGAGGAGGTGGAGCAGCCCTCTACTATACCCAGTACGGGAACTGAGTCAGGAATGTTTTGTTTTTATTTTTCCTCAGATTTCATTTGAATGTAAATAATAACACAATAAATAGGAACAACTGAAATTTGTGAAGCGAGCACCACAGATGGAAAGTATAACAAATGTGTCATTGCTCTGTGCATTTTTAATTTATAACGGCATAACATAAAACATCTTTCCATCGTCTAAACTCCATGTATAATGCCACCTTATAAAATGATGTTATTGACATTTTGCTTCTCTCCAGGCCTCTAGATTTTTTTGTTTAGGTATCTGGGGAGAGGGAGCCTTGTCCAGACTCTAACAACAATAACAACAATGACAACAATGAATTGACTTTATTTGTAAGGAACATAAATTTTAAAAAAGGATACACTTCATGATACCAATATATATTTCTTTCATTCCTTTCTTACTCAGAGCTTCCAACTCTGCTCTGATTTCCATCCAGTCAAAGGCTTTTTGTACTCTGCAGACACCCTACACAATGGTTCGTTTTATTTGACCGTCTTCTCCAAACAGATTCTGAATTTGCTTGAATTCCGTGGATGATTTCATACATTACATACTCCGAAGGGTAGAGAATCCGTAGGATTAAATTTCAGCAAAGTCATTTTTGAAAGTTTTCTTCGTTATCGGCTCTGAATTTCACCACTATTGCTATTTGTTCTCTCCAAGCTATATTACATTTGTAAATACCAAGCGGAAGGTCGAAACATATCTCATAATGATATCTAGGAAATACATATAACTGAGTCCTATAAATACACACATGTCTGTTGTGGGCATATGCACACTTATAGAGGCTACTTAATGTACTGGTTTCCTCACTTGTCTAACGAGAACTGTCATCACTCCCTCCTAATTCTGTATGAGAATTTAGGGAAGTAATATATATATAAAAGATCTAGAACAGGCTTGTTAAAACATTATCATAAAATTTATTTGGACATTATCTTCTTTGTCAGCCAGACTTCGGCAAATATTTCCTGAATCTAATATAATTTCTGGCTTTTATTATTCCTTTTACTACACTGTTGGTGTACATGGGTTTAGAAGTGGTATCATTTAACAGGAGGAGGACTAGGCTTTTTACTAATTTAGAAGTCTCTTGTCTGGAAAAATTGTCAGGAAGATAGAACTAAAAGGTAAACCAAATAGATAAATTAAGACAGTGCTACTCTCATTCTTTGAAACCATTTTATTCCTAGATAGGACATCTATTAGTTAGTTGTCAATTAAAGATAACCAAAATGAAGAGAAGATTTCTAGCAATTATTAAGGATAATATTTTTAACCTAAATTATCATTATTAATTGATCCATGGGAGTAGTTAAGTAATTTTTCTACTTCATATCACAAGAATAGCCAGAATTCTGCAAAGGTACATACAAAAAGAATTGAGTGAGGAGGATGGATCAGAGTGAGTATATGGAAGAGAAGCAGTGTGTCCAAGAGGCACTGGGAGCAAGGAGTGCAATTGAGAGTTTCCGTTGAGTTAAAATGCTGCATATTTGCTGTGGAAAAACAATATTTTAAAAGAAGTCAAGAAATAAGAGAGAAAAACTCAGGTGCATTTATGACACTATTGCACAGAAGAGAAAGAAGTCTAGAAAACTGATGGCTAGGCATGTACAAAGGGTTAAAGTTCCGAGATAATTATTGTGTATCACGTTTATCATCAGTTCAGCAAAGTCAAAGTACTGTATTTTCCTGAAATTTGTAAAGACCTGCTGGTAGTTGGGAAATGAGAATCCATTTGGATTATCTGACCAGAGATAAGACTTCAATGGTGTTTCAGTATCATGCACTACTTTACTGACTCTACAAAAGGGAATTACAATTAATTGGATTATGCTGGTTTCTGCACGCTGATTGTAAGAAAAGAAAGTATAAAAGTGTAACTATTGCTAACAGGTCATATCTATCATCAACCATGGGATTTCTTTTTTACTTACCAATAAGATTAATTTCTTCTTTACAATCTTTCAATTTGAAGTTGTTTTAATTATAGAGTTTAGAAAATTCAAAGGAAAAGGCAAACCTACTTTCAATGTATTATTAATTGACCTGGTTTTTATTCATCTTTATGATGAGATAAAAAGAAATGGATGGCTTGTTTATTGTTTAGAAGATTTTTACTTGCTAAAGATCCCTTTGCAATCTCCTCTCAATTTCAATTTAATTAAATTTTGTTCATACTGGATTTCTGTAAAGTACTAAGCCTGGGGCTGTATTTCTGGGGATTCACAGAGATGTGGTCTCTGTTTTCAGGAAACATAGTATCTAATAAAAGAATTAGGTCTTTAAACTCTAAACATTATGACATGGCTAAGTGGAGTATTAGATTAAGGTTATGAACTGCTAGATAACATAATATAGTTGACCCTTCTCAGGCACTATTCTAAGTGCTTCGCATGTATTAATTTATTTTATCTTCACATTAACATGCGCTAAAAGTACTATTATTTGTTCAGTTTTACTAATGAGGAAATGGAGGTCCCTAGATTAAGCAGCTTGTCCAAGTTCACTCAGGTATTTAGCTAGCGTCCAGTCAATCTGGCTCCAAGCCTGAACCCATAGTCACTCTGCTAGCACAGGGTATGGACTGGTTCATTCCAACTGGAGTGATAGATGAAATTTCTCTAAGGCAATGGCAGTAAGGGATCCATAGCCTTTTGATGGACTGAGATGCGTAAGGAAGGATATTCTAGTCCAGGGTTATACAAATATGGTTTCAGGACCAGCTATATTGGCATCACATAGGATGTTGTTAGAAATGAAAACTATCAAATCATATGTCAGATCTGCTGGATCAGAATCTCTAGGGTGCAGGTGGCCGTCTGTAATTCATCACTTCCTCCAGTGATTCTGATGCATGCGGGCTAAAGTCTGAGAGCCACTGTTCTAGAAAACTGATATGAAATGGATGAGATTTAATTATTGGCATGTGGCCCTTTTATGGTCAGTGCAAAGATGGGTTACAAAATGTGGTGAGAATTTAGTTTGGAAGTTAGTGGATTGCCTTAACTGCCATGCTAAGAGAGTAAATGTTCTACTTCAGACAAGAGAGAATGATCAAAAGTTTGAGTGGGGAAATAATATCATTCAGGCTGTATTTTAGGGACATAGGTCAGTTGAGAATACCATGATATGTCTGAGGTGAAAAGGCAGGAACATACAAATTATCTTGGAAGCTATTGCAATAACCCACGGCATTATGAAGGCCAGAACTAAGCAGTATTTGTAGAAATGCAAAAAAGAGGCTGAGTATGTGAGGCCTTAAAATTTAATGAAAGTAGTGGTGGTTAAAGGCAAAGAGAATCCAGTAAAACTATTGTTTCTAGCTAGAAGGATGTGGATGTGCTTACACAGTTGTCTTGTATTAGACACCTGAGAAAGAGTGGCTAGGATTTTTCATTCATTCAGTTTGTTCCCAACAAGATGCCAGGGATTATGAGTTTGGTTTGGGTATGGTATGGACATTTTCAGGTGGCAGTGTCCAGCAGACATTTAGGTATTTAAATATGAACCTTAGTAAAGGGGATAAAGATTGGCTAGGTCATCTTGAGAATTATCATCAAAGAGGTAGAAGATGAATAATAGTAACTACAGAAGTGCCAGCAAACGCCATTAGCCTAGCACCTAGCATGTGTCAGTCTCCGTGATAGGCACTTTGCACACATGTTCTTATTTAACTTCCATAGCCACCAAGCAAGGCAGTACTGTCCTCACTGAACATGTGAACATCTAAGGACCAGAGAACTTAACTTGTTCAAGTTCATTCAGGAAGTTAGTTTCACTGCTAAGATTTTTTTTTTGGTACTGTTTCCTCACTTGCAAACTATTTTGCAAGACAACCCAAAATAATAAAAGAGGAAAATGGTCACATAGGAACAGAGCAAGAAGAATGCCATTCAAATTTATGTCTTGGAAGTAAGAATGTAATTATTTTTACATGTGTTTATAAGCAAGCAGCTCCACACTATGATATGAAAAAAATATCTAGCCAACAATATGGATTCTTGTGCTAATAGTTTTAAACTCTCCAAAGGTCAGCATCTAAAGAAATCAGTTTGCTTGACAGGGTAAATTCCACTGTAGTTTTGTCCCTAGAGGAGGTAGCAGCAGTCTTACATACATGGAACGAGTCACATTTTGTGATTCAGGTCATTTGTGCTGCAGAACACCGATCACTAAACCCAGTGCTCCTTGTTGTGTTACTGAGTAAGAATGATTACTATGTTGTAAATTTTATGGGGCAAAACATATCTAAAGTTGAGAGGAATAAAACATACGGAGTGATAGGGGTTTCCCAGGTTCAGTGGTCATGTCTATGCAAACAACAAGTTGATAGCTTTCAATCAAATTGGAAACTTGTTTGGTCAAGTACAGATAACCTGTCAGATTTATAACTCTCCACCTTAGTCCAAAATGTTTAGGAAGTCATTACTAAGTGATGATCTCGGTTAAAGATATAAAATGATTTCAGGAACATTATATTTTAATTTTCTGAAACTCCAGGTTACATTTCCTTTAATGAACAGAGCTATTTTTAAGTGATAGAACAGCCGTTAATCTGAGTGTGTGATAAGGCACTTGAATAAACCTCCGCATTACATATGATTTACAGATTGCATTTATATACCGAACACACCTTTGTCATGTATTTTAGAGACTATGATTTCGTACTCCATCCATTCAAGGAATCTACTACCTGGCACAACCTGCCAGTTAGTCTTAACATTCCACTTCACTCAGACCCCTGCCATCTGCTTCTGTTAAACTGGTATGCTCACTGCTCCCAAACAGGACCTGTACTTTATAACCTCCATATTATGGTTCTTGCTCATTCTCGACCTAAACTACCATATCCATTCCCTCCTCCTACCCCATCCTACCAATTCTTTAAAGCCCAAAGGAAGCTTCACATCTCCAGAAATCCTGCCTAGAGCGATCCACTTTTCCTTGATCTCACTTCACTTTGAAAGCTGAGCATTTATTGCCTATGACACTAATTTGGGGATTAAGCATTAACAATCACAGCATTCCTGCATTGTCTCCTCCGGCCCTCCTACAGATACCCCCTATTGGTTCAATCTAGTTGGAAGCCTTTTGGTAAGGGGACCTTGGTGATGTAGGGCATACATGTCAGATCCTGGGTACAGGACAGGGCAGTGAAGGGTGAAGAAACGATGTGGGGTAGGGAGGAAAGCCAAAAATTACAAGCATATCAATCCAATAGTCTGTTAGTTGAAACCAAGAATCCAATTGCTCAGAGAAATAGTTCAGAATCTCAAAATAGTTCAACTTGGTTTTGAATATTGTAGAAACTTTCTGGGTGGGGATGGGAGGGACAGAAATCTTTTGTGTAAGGCCATCCTTAACATCCTTAATCCCATAAAGAAACACATGTACATGCACTTATTTCAATGTGTAATTATTGACATAAACACAGCTGCTCTCTATGTTAAAGGAACATTAAGCTCACAAAAGCATGGAAATTCCTACTTAGAGTGTCTACTCCATCCTTAACATGTCTTGTTGTGCCCAGATGCTCCATGTATTTTTGCACCATTTAAAAGGTTGATGCACAAAAGCAAAAAGGTGGTAGAAAAATTAACTGGAGAAAGGAACAAGCCAGATAGAGCTGTCCTATTCTCAAATTTTATTATGCTCTAATCTCCATAACAGCTAGGCACAACAAAACAAGTTAAGAAGGAGAGATAATTTGACTGTGGATTTTTAGATTTGGGGGCAGGAAAACTACACATGTAAAGATACACAAGACACATACAGCCAAAACAGAAGAATACTGAAATTGTGTAGTTTATGTTAAACTTAAAATAAATAGAGATTTACACTTCCCTTTGGATCCAGAAATACATGAAAAGTTGCAAGGCAGCCCACAACAAAGCAATTGACAAGAAAGATAGCATCTGCTTTTCTGTCTATTCAAGCTGAAGTTCTTCATTCTAAATGCAAGCAATGCTTCCCAAGTTAACATAATTAACTCATGACAATCCTGAAACATCATCATATAAGATACAGATGGAGATTCAAAGCTTTAAAAATGTCAGCTAACTGCATCAGGATTATCACTTTTTTTTTTAAAGTGAACAAACCATAATGCTAATTAAAACAGGTGTTTTTATTTCAAACCCTTTGCATGTTATGAAATTACAACCAGGGTTATTTATTTATTAGTCTGCTGTGAAACATACATCTTAGAACAAGGGGATCTGTGAAAACAACAAAGTAAAGAGATAAAAAGAATGACACTCAGCATTGCTTTCTGACACAATAGAGGACCAGTCGTTCAATTAGTTAGTAATTTCCGTGTGACTACTTGACAGAATCTACTAATTGTTAATCTTCCACTAACTATTGCTTTACATAATTAATTATATTCAAATAAAAATAACAAAGACATGTGGGCCAGTTGCCCTTTTGAGAATTTTTTTTTTTTTCACAAACTGGTTCTGCTTACTGACAATATTTCCAGTATGAAAAGATACTAATCTCACAGGAGAAAACACATTAACGTGTTGGCACACTCTGTCTTCTACCTTGCTTTTGGAGCACCCCCACCCCCTCCACCACCACCAAGGGCACACAACAAAAGCCCCCTGAAGCTGCTGACTGCTTTACACAAATCCATCCTTGAAGCAATTCACAACAGCCAGAGTCCTTTGAGCTGGGATCTTTCCTATTAATTTAGCATTGCATAAAATTCAGAATAACCTGTCCGGAGGTCAAGCATCATTCATCATTAGCTGAAGTGACATTTTCAACCCTTCATACTGCAGCTGCTAAGAAGTGGGGTAGAAAGGTATTCTTTGGGAGGAAAAAACAAAACTCAGAACACAATCCTTGCTCTATCCAAAGAAGAGAAAACAAGGTGCCTCTATGTCAGCAGGATAATATGCTTAAATTTGGTGATGTCATTCTTCCCTAACCCCAGAGTCACTACACACATGGCAGCTGCGTTCCTCCACTTAGGAGTTCTAGCGGAGATCAGTATTAACCATTTTAGATGTAAATGAAGTCCTTTAGTGGGGTGGAGAACATAGCTTTGTGAGCTGAAGTGATGATTTATATCCGAATCCTATCTTGTTTTTGAGCGATTGCAACTGTTAACAAGGCTCCCCTTGTTCTGGGGGCACCCTCCAGGCATAAAAAATTCTGGGAAGCTGAGTATGATCACTTTTGAAACTGCAAAACAGCATTCCAAGGCTTTGCAGCAAACACACTGGCCAAATTAGGATCTATGAGGCTTTGCAGTTCACAAATGAAAGATCACTCTCTGTTTTGTGGGATGCCTTCCTTTCTCTAAAACATTAAGGTCAGGACAGGAAATGGGAGCAATTAAAATGAAAATGCAATCAGAAAAAATAGATAACTGGTATTTGACTTTTGATAATGCATAGATGTTCGCAAAATTATGAGACATCTCTGGGTTCTAAAATACCAGGATATTTGCTCTAAAAAGCAAGGTTTCTCTGAAAAATATTCAGAGTCGGAAGACAAGTACGAAAAATACCAATGAAAGACAGAGGTGAGATCTGGAGGTTTCTGCTAGGACTCTCTCGTCTCTCTGAGTTTGCCTTGGATTCTGCCCCACATATTAAAGTTCTGAAAACATAGTAGAATTTTGAAACGTAGTAGTTTTTAGTGCTAATTCTCCTCCCAAGTTAGAGCAGTGTGATTGAAAGGTATCTGTAATAATTGTTTATGATGTGTAGCAAAATCACTTTCCAAATTTTGCAAAAATCAAAACTAAAACCTCTGCCAGTTCATTCCCGAGAAGAAAGTAATTTCAAGGAATCCTCCACGTTGATGGCTTATATGGATTTGAATTATGTATATAGTTGTAATTCTGTTGCATTATGTCAAAACTCATAAAATGTAGTGTTTTCATCTGTAATGACTTTCCTAATACTATTTAACCTCCTCATTCACTGTGTTTGGCTGGGATCATACCTATGCAAAAGAGGCAAGTGGAGTAAACAATGACATGTGATTGCGGCAGGTGAGATCACAGGTCCTAGGCATTCTTACACGTGGTCAGAGCCTGCAGTGGTCCAATTTTTAGGCTTGACCCTGAGGGAAATGTACACCTTTTACTTGCATCAAAACCATATGGGATTTCTGGCATTGGAAACTTCTTTACGGAGTAGGCTTTAAGCTTGGATATGAATGTCTCATAAACAAGCTGACAAAAAATAGAGCCTGTCCATACACCACGGTCCAAGGACTGTTATAAATTCCAAATGTCTTTTCTATTTCACTGTTAATTACCCTGATATGGGCTGAGCACATACAGAGATCAAATTGGGATATTAAAAGGGTAGTTATCTGAATAATTTAAGAAATTATTTTTATTACGCTACTAAATTAATTGAAGCAAAATATAATAATAGATTATAATATGATATCATGCATCACAGATAAAACACACTCACATCAGTATCTCATTTAATACAGCAATCTGGGAAAAAGTTAGTTGGCATTTTCTGCATTTTAGGGGACAGTAAATGGAGGTTCAGTGAAATAACTATACAAACATTGCATATAGGAGAGCTGGCATTTGAACCAAGTATTTGGGTCAAATACTCTTTTCACTGCACCATTATAGAATCATTCCTGCTATTTAAATCAGCTATCCATTTTAATTGTTAAATCATATCTAGGTTGAACTATGAAGAAAGCATCCAAGGATAAAAAGAGTAAAACCATTTCAAATTCAAAATACAGGTAGTTAAAAAGATAGAGATGAATGGTTTTAAGGTAGGTCTCAATTAGCTCCCTGTGGTCCATCAATCCCATTTCCTTGTCCTGGAAGACAAAAGCGTCTTTACATTAAGTGCCCTGAATCTGCTTCATAATAGTTTATGTTAGTTTGGGATTATTAATTACTTGTTCCTGGGACTTCTCCTATTTTCAACCCTGGGTTCCAAGCACCTTGACTTGAGGTGCTGCATCTTAGACTTCTTCAAATACCTTGTTTCTGTGCAGCTAGGTAGATTTTATATTCCTCCCTTAGGACTACTTCTTTACCTGGATATATAGTTCAAAGTGCTAATTATGTGCTAGTCCCAGTGGAAGAGAACACCAAATGGAAAATGTTTTTCCTGTGAGAGTCTAGCCACGGAGCAAAGGTGGACAAAGCAGGAAGGAGCTGAGTGAGAGTCAGAACTCCTTACTTCAAGTCCCTGCGCTGTCCCTTAATCTCTTAGCTTCAGTTGCTGGGTTGTTGTGAGCACCTATTAAAGGAGATATACATGGAAATAATCTATGAAACGGCATGATCCAATCTCTTCTTCACCAGAATAAAGATGCTCAAGAGAGTAGAACACTTAGGAGAAAGCACAGAACTCGTATTTGAGATTTAAAGTTGTCTGAATGACACTATTTAGTTGCAACAAATTCTATTCTATATCATTTAATTTTAGCAGGAGCATCACCTGCATGTACCAAATCATGACCATCAGGACTGAAATACTAAAGCTTCACACGGAGAAATTTATTAGGGAACATCTCAGTAGCTAGCTGGATATAATACTTTCTCTGAAACAGCATTTTGTATATACAAATGAGCAAAATGCCTAATATGGGCAAAATGCTGGTGATTGAAAGTTTGAATTTTGTAACTGAGATAACCCAGGAGCTTGACAAACATTGGAAAGCAGAGCAGGGAGAATTCTCTACATGACGACTGTGATGACTCTTCTGCTTCAGATGTCTGAAGGACAATGCAGATGCACAGACAAAGGCGGGTCCGTGCATAACATTCCACCAGAGTTACCTGGAACAGCTTGTAAGAAACCATAACGGAGGATCTGGGAAAATTCCAATCCTACCTTGGAATCTGAATTTTCAATCAAGCAAACAAAAACAAGAGAAACAACTAGACTCAAACTAGTTGGTCCCTCCAAATGCAGGAATAAAATTCTGAATTTGGACCTGATATCTGTGGCTGTCTTCAGTCTAACCTTAAATTTTAAATCTTATAAGCAGTGCAACCACTACTTGGAGAGATTATTTTGTAGTCTAATGGATCTCATTGTCAGGAAATGGCTTTTGATATTCAGCCAAAATCAAGCTTTCCAGAAACAAGTTTTATTTGTGCATTTCCCTCCTTTAATATTTATGGCTAATGTAGATATTTCATTTATGGGCTTCATTTTTAAAGATTCAAATTGGTAGATGAGGAAAGGAAGAAGAGGAGTTCATCCTTTGTCTTTTAGAATTTTTTTCTTTTTCTTTCTTATTTACAGTAAAGTTATCTGCTAAAATGGATGACTTTTCCACCGAGATATGGTAAGCCTTCAGAAGAGAAGCAGCCCAAATAGGTGGAAATATGTGAACAGTACCTTGCAAGAGCTGCCGCTGGAAGTTCACCAAATAAACTAAATCTGTAAGAAGACTACCTCAACTTCAACAGCTTTAAAATTCTTTGTATTGCCATCATTCATTGGTAACTGGGGAGTTTTTACAGCCTTTCAAATCTTAGAGTCCTTTCAATCACAAGATGCCTTAAAGGGACAGAAGGCCTTAAAATGTGCTCCCAATCTCCCTAGTTGAAAAAGATACATAGACCAAGGGGGAAAAGTCAAACAACAATACAAAAAGCATTAATGCAAAGAACAGTGGGGTCTCTCCCTAATTTGACTTTCTCTACAGGTGGCCTGCAGCTGCGTCCAAACAGGTTACTCCATCGCCTACCCATGAGCACGAAAACAAAGTGCTATCTGTATTCACAAGAATACATTTAGTGGCATAGACTGATTCAGGTCTAAAAATAAGAAAAAAGCATTTTTCCTGCATAGCCTGAGGTAACTCTGTGCACCAGCAGAAGACAGTAGCACTCTTGTCTCCCTGGCTGTGCCTGCACATAAAGGAATCAGAAACCTACTTCACATGACTCAAGGAGGCCCAGGGCCAGCAAAGAGTTGATTCATTCTATTTACATCCGCGTGAGCCCCACTGACTACATACAGCAGCCGAGCAGGCAAAATCAATAAGGAATATTCTGTTTTCAACTGACTTCAAGGTAAACTATACATACAGATCTTTGAGATTGATATACCTGTTTAAACCAGTATTCTATCATGCCGGTCAACATTATGCTGAAATATGCAAAATTAGGGCATGCCTATTTGGTTTGGCTTAAAAATAATTGATCAGACCCCCTTTACTAATCTCTTTTAAAGATATACACCCTGCCTGC
Organism: Camelus bactrianus; assembly: GCF_048773025.1. Lineage (NCBI taxonomy): Eukaryota > Metazoa > Chordata > Mammalia > Artiodactyla > Camelidae > Camelus > Camelus bactrianus. The sequence continues at coordinate 31,308,809 of NC_133543.1, read as the reverse complement.
GTGGTTACTTGGTGATGAAATGACAAGGAGAAGAAAAGCCAGAGACATGTCTGTATTGGATGGATAACCTTCCTAAAACTGACTATTAATCTATGTATTAATACTTAAATAATATCTTTTGAAATGAGCTTTCAATAGTATTGCTTCTCGTATGCGGCATCTACACGTGAGGGGGGAGTTCAGCTTGTTTCTGAAGTTTTCCTACCCTTTTCTTTTTCCTTCCTCCTTCCTTCATTCCTTACCTGCCCCCCCCACCTCATTTCCCCTCTTATCTCTAAAGCACATATTTTTTTTTTTTTTTCAAGAAATTTCCACTTTTTTCGAATTCAACAGGCTGATTTAGGAGCAGATCGGTAAAAGGTGTTCTCCCCATTCACCTCTGCCAAAAAAAGAAAAATCTAATCTGCTCCACCTTCCCTGGAACACAGTTATATTTCCATTCTCACAACCAAGCAAATCATCTCCAAGCTACGTTTAATCCCTGCTGACTCAAGAAGTGTGAATCTCCACTCTCCTTCTAAACACAGGTCTTAAGAACAATTTTATTTGTTCAGTTGCTACACTTCAGAACTGTCTTCTTTTTAAACTTTTTGATAGCTCTGTGTTTTCCCGTCCACTCAGAAAGCCATACAATGTTGTTTTTGTAATGTGTACATGACAACCATTAGCAAAAACTTTTCTCTACTTTGGATAGCCAGATGGTTCCAATTTCTTTCCCTATTTCTCTTTAAACCTCCACCTATATTGTTTTATGAAGATGTATTGTTTTAGAATACCTCATAATAACATACTTTTGCTGATGTATGCCAAAAAGAAAAAAGACTAACTGATTTGCCTTTTGAATTCGATAAAGAGAAAAAGAATGGATTTAATAATGATTAATGAATGCCTAACTGTTCTATGTTATATAAAAAAAAACCCCAAACCTGAAAAATATATCTTGGAAAGGATAAGTGTCCAGTAGTCAATGTTCATTGTAAAGTGAAGGCTCACAAATGAGACTGGGGAAAGATTAACAAGTCATTCCCAAAGAAAGTCACAGATAATTGGGCGGATTTAGGAAAGAAAAAAACCCGAGCTAAGATATACAATAGTTTTTTTATTTTAAGTGAGACACAATTAATAGAATTAGGTTTGAAATAAGGCTTTTAAGAATTAGGATGGAACAAATCCTGCATCATACAAAATTTTTAACAGCAGATGAAGTAAAAATGCTCAATTATGTTCTCATGATTGAGATCTAAAAGACAAATAGTTAATAGAGGAAAACTGAAAGTCTCCAACTCATTTTACCAGAGAAATCACACAGCTCAGGTTTTAAATGGTCAAGCCCTGTGGTTAGGCAGCCTCCTCCCTTGGGTGTTTGAAACTAGCGACATTGGCTTGATTACTGGCTAATGCTAATTTTTAAGGTTTATGAATACTAGCTGTATCAGAGAAAACAGAACTCATTTAAAAAATTTATTCTATTGCCTTTTTCTGCTTATCTCTACTTCTAACTTCCCTTGGTATGAAACGTTCTAAGATTAAGGAAACTAAAGATTTTGAAGAGACACCAGTGCAGGCTGTCAGCAAAATATTATAAACTCATGAAATTGAAACAAATATACAGGCTACCACATTTTAAAATAAATGTCAAAGATATAAAGAGAAACTGAATCATGTTTAGTGAGTAAGTCAGATAAACTGTTGAGATTCCTTCGAATCCAGCAATTATACTATTCGAGCCATGAAGACCAGTCTGGGCCGTCTATAGCCATTCATGTTCTCCAGCCGAACTTTTAGAGCTAGTGCTCTAGTACAGGGATTGGCAAACTATGGGCCTTGGTTCAAATTTAGCTCACAATGTAGATGGGTAACATTTTAAAAATAGGTCATATTTTAAATATGACATGCTTCAAGATATGTCATTCACATAGGTGGCATTTTAAAACTATTTTATGTGCAAGTTTCTTAATCCTCAAAAAAAGTTCTATTGGGACAAAAAGAATACAATACAATAAAAACTAAATGTAAATTTGTGCAGATGAATATTTTACCCAAGATCACTCGCCAGCTCACCAAAACCATCTAAATACTACATTGGCCAGTACCATTTAATTCACTATAGACAAGGGCTTTAAAGGTCAGTTTTCCTGGCAATTGATTTAATCTGCTTTACGGAACTGTGAGATCCTTCAATATGGTGGACAATTTCACAGGGGAATTAAATGAGGTGAGGCTTGTAAAAGCAATCTAAAGCGGTGAAGAACTACGTAAAGTGGTAGTCAATTTGTGATACCAGTAGTAGAAGTAGGTGTTTAATAAATATTTGTTAAATGAATTAAACATTGGCTCCATTCTGAACCATGATTTTAAGAGCTTTAACTGCTGAAAAGAATATCATGTGGATAAAATGTCTGTTTTGGATATGAAAGTTGACTGAGTTACATATAATATGAATACTCCTCTGGTTATGCAATGCTTGGAATTCCAAGTGGGAGTTTTACTCATGGAAGAAATACAGTGTGTGGCCCTGTGACCAAAAGATAATAGGAACTATTGAAGATGGAGATTTTTCCACTGGGTGCTGGGCACGGAATCAAAATCTAAGTTTAACTTGGTGATATTTAAAAATGCATAACATGCAAAAGTCTGCAATCATTCTGTTTCTCAGCTAGTGAAAATAGAAGTCTACAGCCTAGTATGTGTCAATTTTGAAAATATAGCCAAATCAGGCCGACGAGAAAAATCTTAAGTAAATAACTTCATCCATGTGTTTAGTACCATCCATGACTCTATGCCAAATTCACTTCAAGTTCCCTTCTTCAGCAACTTCTTTTATAACATGTGCCTGCAGCTATTAACTATCTGAAGTGTTGATGAGGATAGGAAAGAAATTACTTTCATGGTTATGTTTTAGGGGGACATTTGGAATTCAACAGTATGTGAAAGGACCAGCTTCAGCTTGAAATCATCTGCTAAGAAAAACACCTGAATTCTAAGCAAACAGCTTAGCCATTTAAAACTCACTGAGGCACATACACATGATAAGAAACAGCAGAACTGAAAAGAGAGAGGAGAGAGAGAGAGAGACAGTGGGAGAAAAGTGAACCATGTCCATCAGCAGTAATGGAAAAGGGCTTCAACAGCTAGACTGGAAACACTGATGAATGCAAACTATATGAAAATATCAGACATTTGGTTTTGGATGGAAAGTACTTTCTGGTTTTGGGGGCATATTTTTCTGGTTTTGGTAGTGATGCCTTCATTTCTTTATCATTTATTATTTGTTTCAAATGGACAATTTTTTCGTTGTGTTTTCTTTTTACCACCAGAGTCATTTTTCCCCTCCTAAGTACGAAACATTCAAATGGCTCATGCTCAAATTTATTTTTGAAAGCAACGTGCATTAATAGGAACTTACAGGTGCACATATGTTTTTCAAAGTACAATGTTCTCCGCTGGTAGGAAATTACTTAGGCTATCTCTGCGGAGAGCAACAGCACCATTCAAATGTCCATGTTTATTAAAGTGATTTGTTGCTGTTCTCCCAAGTGGAAGCATCTAGATGTTTGGCATTCTGTGAATAGACAAATAATTTTCTCAATAGTTCACATTCCTTCCAGAATACATCATTTGTATTCCTGTCTGCTGTTGATGTTTGGGTTTTAAGAAAATGCATAGACCTCCTTCTCTTTAAGACTCTCAAGTTTAGTTTTCAGCCCTGAGAAATGTACCTCTGCTCTCCTTCTATCCAGTGTATTTCTTAGGATCTCCATCTTCTGGTAACACACCTTCTGTCCTCAACAGAAATAAAATAAAATTTCTTTTTAAAGAGTAAGGTGCTCATTGCTGTGGGAGATAAGCAGGATGTGATAAAGAGACATACAAGGTGTGGCTGATCTCATCGTGTGGCTGATCCAACTCCGCTCCTAAGCTCTTTCCCTGTGGCCAAATTCCAGCTAATGCGGCTGTGCAACACGTAATGCAATCTACAGCCTCCTGTCCCTCCATAATTATTGAAAATCTTGGAAGTTTTTAACTTTGTTTACTCCCATACCCACTTTATATACTATTTTTGACCAAGGTTTTATCCGTATCTAGACATCTACTTTACACACCACCAATTTCTCGTTGTTTTACACAGTGTATTTAGATTTATCCACAAGTTTAGCTTCTTTGCTAATCTTTTCTTCTAACATTTCAGATGTTCCTGCTGGGATAATTTAACTTCTTCCTGAAATACATCTTTACAACATCTTTACAAGAGAGTCTGTAGATGTTAAACGCTCGGATTTGCTTCCTAGAGAATGTTTCTATTTTGCTACAGATCTTAAAAATATAGACATATACTATTAGTTTGAATGTTAGGTTTTTTTCTGTAAGAAAATGCTATTTACTTATCAAAGCTATCTTTTCCACTTTTCTGTGCCACTTTTTAAGTTAAATATTTACCTTTTGAGATTAAAGTCTCTCTCTCCCTTAAATTAGATTTGGGAAGGGAACAAAAGGAGGGAATTATTGAGCTGATTAAATGCTCCCTCTTATCAAGCTGCTGACTAATATTTTGAAAGAAAGCTGGACAAGGGTGGTTCTCATGATTGGCCCCCTCCTTTCTTCTAGAAAGGCCACATGAGGGCATTTCCATATAAACTGGATTAAAGGTAGACTTTCTATCTGAATCTGCACCCAAATTAAGATCTGTAGGCTTATATAGATTATATATAATATAATCCATAAATAATAATTATTTCATAGCTCTTACAAAAGAATATCAATTTTATATTTTTATATCTTAGTTATCATATTTTGTATTTAACCAAATCAGTGAACAAGTAATAAGAATATAAGAGAAGTCCTGGATTCTGCCACATTTCCTAAATTGTAAATTAATTCTCAAAATTTCTTCTTTATATCATTATGTTTTCAGTATACATACTAGGCGTGTATTACTGTGGGGTGAAGCTGGTGGTTGGAGGGAGGGGTGGGAAGAGGAAAAGAAAAAGAGACACCTATTTAAATTAGTGAGAAATAAAATTATGGTTGACTTCGATATCATTTAAAATAGCATCATTATGTATTACTGAGGATAATAAATGGTTCTTGGTGGAATTCCTTAGAGGCTCTGAGTTAATGATTAGTTACGAAGGTTTTATAGTTAGAATATCATTTTGGTGAAGATAAACAAATACTTCTAAAAGTAATTAAGAATGCTTAAACATGTCCCTGGAATTTTGGAAGTATTTTCTTTGAAGACTTTTTGTATAATAAACAGGTAAACATCAACCTATTCTATCTCAAGTATATATGGATCCTTAATTAGTGCAACCTAAATTATTTGAAAGGATGATACAGAATATTCTAAAGAATTGGCTTAATTATTCTAAATAAAAATAAGGACAACAATTTGGAGTAAAGGTTAAGACAAATGCTACTTTTTATGTAAGGAATTTACTTTCAGAAGTAACCATTTTATTTTAGGCAAGTTAAATAGATTCAGAAATGGTGACTTTTATTCAAATAATTATTGTGCCTCTCTTTCAGATGATATAATTCCATCCACCCCATTTCTCTGGAGTTGTTATGACACGAACTGAAAGTTTTAGCATTCTTTGAACAGTAAAGAACAAAGGCTCTTGTTTGTTTCTAATTTCAGTAGAAAGTTTTGCTTCACACGGGAAATGACAATACGAGTTGAAAAGACTACTCAGATGTAGCAATCTAAATGTTTCTCTTCGTATTGACTCAACCCCAAATTTTCATTTCAATGAGAATTAGACCATAGCATTTTTCCTTAGCAAAGCCGCATTTCCATTCTAGGGACTGTGTTTGAATTCCTAGTATAATCTGGGTGCCACATAATCCTGAAGAAGAGAGTCAATATCACCTCCTCCCTTGGCACAAAACAGGGATGGTCTGGGCAAAATTTGAGATTGTCTGTCTGTTAAAGGAAATCAAAATGTTATCCTCACCTTAAAAATCCTTCTTTACATAAAAGGAATGTCTAAATCCTCAAGTTAAGAATCAATCTAGTTTAAGAAATGAATGTTGGTTAGAATTTAATTTCTCCTGAAAAAGACAGTACTTTCAAAGATTCCTTATACTTTATATCTTAATATTGGTGGGTTTCAGATACTCTTCTGAAAGTAGGTTTTATAAGAAGAGAAAAAGAGAGAAAAATACATGGGAAGTGTGCTTCTCAGAGGATTCAGAAGAAGATATCCTGAAGAAAAGGACTCGACAAAATGTTGAAGGAAATTTCTGCTTCATCACAGTCTTCTCAAGGCTGCCTCAATATTCATGCATGTCTGTGTCCTTTTCATTCGACTTGCTTTAATTTCGTACCTTCTGTGTTCCAGGCAGTGCTAGGCATTGGAGGTGCAATAAGGAACACAATATATTTTGTTTTTAGGAATTCTATACCAACAATCAAAATACAAAGTGACAAATGTGTAAGAGAAAACTGTAAAGCATTCCACTAGAGGATTATGTAAAAATAGAGGGACTCCATTTATCTATAAACTGTTCTGAAGTTAAAATCCTCATTCACAGGAATATGAGACAATGCTCATACTGTACATTGAATCCAGTCAGTCATCTCTGGCCTTCCATTGCCAGCTCTAGGGATGCCTCACTACATTTCTTCTCTGAAGATATGATGCCAGCAACGCTTAAAATATTTTAATGTCTGGTCAAGTCAGCTGCTCTGACAGCAATTGATTTGCTGAATGTCAAATCTATTCACGCTGGAATTTAATGGGCTTTAATAAGGTTGGAGAATGGGATAAATCTAAATAATGTTTGAATACGTATTTATCAATTTAACTTTTTATATTTTGGTTGAAAAGAAGCCATTCTGCATCTGTAAATATGAATGTACATCGTGGACATGAAGGCAGCACCACTATTCACTTTATGGATTATCATCTATCTTGACACAATCCAGGGAATTGGAAGGTAGAGTTGGCATTCCATCATTTTCTTGCATAGCTGTTGTCCTTTCCTAAAACTGAACAACTTAAACAGGAGGTGATTATAGATGTTAACTTTGACGCTGCTGACGTTTGCCTCCTTATGTCATAACCTTAACATTATTTAAGCGTATTTGTAAAAGGGCTTCCTGATTGTTCAAAGCACAACCTAGAATTCTGAAATGCACAGGCTCCTGTAACATTTGCTCCATCAGCAATCAACACGTAAGCTTTTCTTTGAGAGGTAAATATTATGTGTCATGTTCCATAGGGGAAAACGTTGAAAACTGCTATGACATAGTCTTTGATAATTTTTTTTCTGTTTTCCCTTTGTTTTAGAGGTTACTTATATCAGAAATGAAATAGGCTGTGAATTTCTCTTTGTCCTTCATCAATCAAAGCTGATCAATTATAAGACCAGCAAAACAGGATCACAACTCCAAGCTACATGGTCATATTACACTCATATTATTACTAAAAGCCACATCTATATTCCAAACTGGGATACTATAACCCCTTTGTCATTTTCCAATAAAAAGACCATACCAAATAGGCCGAGCACACCGTAATTAGCAGCTGGCAGAGAAAGCTGTAAATCTGTATGAGTTCTGAACGATTTGCTTACATTGTTGCTTTGTTGACAAATGATGCTGTACATGTTAATGTTCCTGAAATGTCCCCATTGCACCTGACGTGCCAATAAATGCCAGCCAGCTGTATGAATTATGGAAATAAGATTTTTGTTTATGAAGGTATCCCAGACATTTATTTTACAGCATTCCTCTCGACAGATTTAATGTCTGGAGTTACATTGAGAAGATATTTGCTACCTGACATAATGGATAATGGAAACTTTAAAGGCTTTTTTTCCTCCTTTTAATGATGAGATTAATACATCTACACACGCACACACATGCATGTACATATATGTATTTTAACATTTACCTTCTGACTTTATAATTTTCTCTTAATCTTTAAACATCACACATTCCTGCTCTAGAGTTAAATAAGGTATCAATTTCCAATTAAGACTGTTAGGGAGTGAATATTTAGAATTATATACTGGTATTTTTCATTTCCATTCCAATTATTCTTTTAGTGTGTATAGAATAGCTCAAGAATATTTTGTATGAATTACAGTTTTTGTACTTGCCGATCTATTATTTTATTGTTGATCTACAAGAGATTTACTTGTGGGTATTTCTTTTATATATTACAGGAGTTAGTACTCAAGAAATACTTTTATCTTAGTATACTTAAAAATAATATATTCTATGGCTGGGGATCCCACAGACTTTGTCTCACTGCCCACTGCAGCCCTCAAACCCCTTATTCAGACAGGAGATTTAATTAATTATTATTAAAGGGGTCTCACATGAGATAAACATTATCTGCTCCTACAATAATCATAAAATACCCATTGGTTCTGAATCTTATAAACATGGCAATAAAATAAATTCAACCATACTGATTTAAGTCTTCCCTCTAACAAAAGAATGAAATGCATGATTCCCAGATACGATTGCCAGCCTTCACAAGTTTTAACCTTTAAAACATTTGTGACTATTGCCTTTGAATTGTACTACTTTGCCACAGGTCAGAGAGGACTAGAAATTACGATTTCTGGGCTCTCATAATAGTTTTGTTTTCTGCTTCAATGCTGAGGAACGGATTGAATCAGTACCTAAAACAGTTGGACAGTATGTGGCCAAGATTTTGAATTTGCTCATTGATCTCCAAATGATTTGCCGTATCATATGGCATGTGGTTTATGATGATGAGAGGCTAACTGGTCCTCTCTGAGTGACTGGTTGCATGATTCTTCACCTGGGTTAAATTGTTAAGTTAAAACTTTTACATATATAGACCAATTTGCTTTGTCCACAGAATGTTTGATGTACCTTCCCACATCCTATTCAAGATCTCCAAACTACCTAAAGTCTCAAAGCAGTAGAAAAAAGTGCCTCTTTATGGAACTTTGAACAATGGTGCCTTAGGGATGATTAACATATAAATAGGGAAGAAAGTCAAATCACCTTGGTGACCAAAGGCAATTCCCCTCAAATGTTTCTTTCCTCACAAAAGAATCCAGATGGCAAAAATGATGCTAAAATAAATGCTGGCTACAGCTCAGTTCTTCTGGTTCCCATTGGCTACAATAGACACTCACATTTATATATTAACTATTTCGCAGATTTTGTGCAAAGAGTAAGCTACGTGTCTATAGGCCCATCATGTTTAAAGAGTTAAGTCTCCGATTCTTGGCATAGCTGCTCTAGTCTGTATTTGCTCAAAGGAGGATTAAGGGTAATGTGCAGCAGAGGAACAATGCAAGGAGACCTGGACTATATCTCTCTCCTCAATATACCTGCACAACGGGAAACGCAGGGCTCCAGACTTGACTCTCCATGTTTTCTTTCACGTGCATGGAATTCATTGAAACTAATGGGAAGGAAATTATAGTCGTCTCACAGGTCTCCTAACTACAGGTTTCTGTGTGGATAAATTTAACTTGTCAAGGTTTCTTACAGAGTGACACAATGAAAGTCAAATAGTCAACTAAGAATAGCAGAAAAATCTAAAAGTATTCAATTCCCCCATTTCAGTTAAATAAAACCAGATACATCATAGGCAAAGACCAGAGTCTGACTGGAGATTTTCCAAAATGATACTACAATTTCTTACTGAAGTTAAACACACACAAAGTAATAAATATCTGGAAAAATAAAAGCTCATCCAGTTATATCAGAATTATATATTGATTTTAAAAATGAATTTTTTATAAACAAATATTTCCATATATTCTACTAGGATACAGTAAGATTGGCATTAGAAAAAATTCAAAGAGGGAGTTGCTGAATGCTATCTGATTATCATTCAGAAAGAACATTTCATCTAAGAAATACTGAATATAATAAATAATATTCGAAACAGAGAAGTGGGCAATGCTCCTTTATTTGGGCAAAGTAAAGTGGTAAAAGAAAGTTTCTTCAAACACAAATCCTTCTCAAAATAGAGTTACAAGAAATTTTATCCCAGCAACACTTGCAGAATAATAATAAAATAATAATAATAACCATTTATCTCATTTGCCTTTAATGTTAGAACTTCATAAGGTAGCAAGTATTATTAATTTTATATTATAATTGAAGGAGCAGAGTCTTGAAATGTTTTAACCTATTCAAGGCTGTGCCAACTTTACAAAACAAGGCTCAAATTCACCTCAGGGCACTGTGATTCCAGAACTCACATTTTAAAGCACATATTATTTCGTGCCCAGAAATGAAATGCGCTGATTGTCACAATCTAATCTTAGGATTTAGTCAACATGTTTTGGTAACTTTACTGAAAAATGGAAAGCAAAGCCAAGTGGACTGGGGAAGAGGACCCTCTGGAAAGAAGAGAAGTTGGGAGGAAAAGATTAGCAGCAAAAATAATTAATAAAGTCATCGTGAACAGCGAGGTGGACACGGTACACCAAATGGATACCTTTGGAAAATTTACAAGAAGAATTTTTTTCAAGCTCCTGAATATATGATATTCCAAACTCACATAGGTCATCATTAGGAGAAGCCCTGAACTGGATGCCTATTTTTTTGTGAACAAATAGCTCTTGAGGAGAACATAAATTACAAAATGAGAACTTGTCCACCTCACTGTTCTCAATTACTTTATCAATTGTTTTTGTTACTAACCCTTTCCTACCAACTTCTGTTCTGTCCAGAGTATCCTCTTCTCCAATCCATTTGGCTTCGCTTTCCATTTTTCAGAAAAGGTCCCCAAATGAGACTTTCATCTGCAATAGGTATGAAATAAAGGGAGAGAAAAAAATATATATGTTAACTACTAAGAGTTAACTATTTGAAATAGCAACAATAATACTCACCAACTCATAAAAAACGCTCACCCCTGCAGCAAGCTTCAGTCTCACTGTTTTTCACTAGCCCCCAAAGTCTCTGTGCAGGGACCACATCTTATTTATTTTTATACTCTGTTGCCTTGTGCCTGGGACATATAGCCATTCAATTCATATTTGTTAAAGGAAAGTGACTGCAGACTCAAGAAGCCTACCCTAGACCTAGAGAGAGACAGAATTCAAGACAACAATGTGCATCATTACTAAGAGCATGTTGACTTTAGATTCCATCAATCCCAGGTTTTAATCTTGGCTCTGTCACATTCTAGCTGTGTGTCCTTAGGCAAATTAACCTCACTAAGCCTCAGCTTCGTTATCAGTATAACTGTGTTAGTAATTAATGTCCACCTCTTTATGTTCTGAGATTATGAAATGAAATAATATTTGTAAGGCGTATCATGCCATGCCTGTACATAAATGTTCAAGAAATCTTGTTAAAGCTGTAGTGGTTGAGATAGTCAAAAAGCAAATATTAGAAATGACTCAAACTTGTCATCTTAGCATAGTAAGAGCAGTCAACTTTTGTAGGCAGTGGAGTATGCAGAGGAAGCAGATTTCTTAGAACAGAGATTAAGTTTCCTTATCATTCCAGTGACTAGTGCCACTTAAATGGAGATATATTTTCAGGCGAAGAAAATCTCACTTCTCATGAAATGTTGAAAAGTGGGTATTAAGGTATAGAAATGCAGGCTTGAGAATAATTTGATTGCAAGTGACAGTTGAACTCTGCAAGTTCTCTGAGGAAGGAGTGAGTAGAGAAGAGGGCCCAAAGTTGAACTTTCTCCAGCCTAGTTCAGCAGGTGAAATAAAGATGAGGAACCAGAAAAAGGGATCTTTAAGGTCTTTGTAAAGTCTTGACTCAGGAAGTAGGTAAAAAGATGGCAGATGGTTGGGGAGGACAAAAATAAGTGTAAATTTATTAAAGGTTATTGGAAACATATCCAAGCCAGAAAGGAAAAGAATTAAACTGGGCAGAAAAGAACAGGTTCCAGTATCATTTATTGTTCGACATAGTACAGGTGGTATTTCTTGGTGGGGAATTTCTTATGGGTATGCCAGGATGCACACATCTAATTTAATTAACTAGAAATCTACATTTCTTTCTTCTGCTCATAACAGCAAACTGAGATGCAATGGAGTGTGACTTTTTTGTGGAAAACTTGATTTTTCTCCAATTTATTTAGAAGAAGGCAAATAACTTGAAAACGTAAATACTTAGAGCAACTGAGATGACTGTTGTAGAATGTGATAAAGGGTAGAGAGCAGAAGGGGGTTATCTAGAGGGTACCATTGGTGCTCCAGAGCACTTGTCCAAAAGGACTCTAAAATGCCACTTAAAATATAATGAGCAGGGGGAATTTATATTACTAGAACTTCTCTTAGGAGAAGAGGTAGCATATGGTTCTTCATAATGATAAGCTGTTTGGGAAGGAGGAGAAGGGCTAAAATCCTAAGTGGTTATGGTTGAGTAAAATCAAAATACTGCTAAACTGCCTTCTAAGGAAGGTGAGCCCAGTTAAGAGAAAGGTTTTTGATTTGTTGAAAGGGATCTACAAGTTGAGGTACTAGAAAAGGAGGCTTCTTTCCCACACTTCTATCACTTAATACTTGAGTTTGTCTCTTAAAAAATGCTTAATAAATATTTATGTCAGTTTAATGAAATGACAAATTATGGTGTGCTTTGGAAGTCAAATAATAAGTTTGATCATAGTGCAAAATTATTATCCCATCAGGGATGTCTACATGTCTCCGTTCAGTTCAGACACAGAAATTGCTATGAAAGAGGGAAGACAAAGGAAAGAAAGATCTCTGTCCTTCATTTTGGGAAGGATAAAGTCAACTAAAACAAGAGGGATTTGGGAAAGAGTAGTATATTTGATTTGTTTAAATTAATTCATTGGAAAGAAAGAGATGTTTTTCAGGAATATTTGAATATAGATAAAACACAATGACACAAACTTCAAAAGTCCAGAGGAACTTGAGTATTAGATTATTTCCTTTAAAAAGCATCTGAGTGCTTTAAAAATATACCAAAAGCAATAAAGGCTGGAAAAACAGGGAACCACAGTAACACTCATAGCAAAAACCATCAATCTTTGATAAAACAAAAATAGCCAGAATTTCAAACCATAAACAGTCATGTGTTCTGTAAAATACTATGGATTCTATACCAAAATGAGGAGAGAAAACAAGAGCAGATACAAACTTCAGAATTGGAATAGGAAAGAGGCTTCCTTTAAAGCGTCACACTGTTGAGCATGATATCTGATGATCTGATTAGAGTCCCACATGGGAATGGAATGGGTGCATCTTGTGAGTAGGGATATAGCTTAGAAGTTTACACCACAGAATGTCAAGGAAGGTGGCACAGAGGCAAAAGTATTTCACTGTTTATTTCCCAGTTGCCTAGCTTAGGAAGAGTTCCAAAGAGGAAGATGCGTGAAGGAAAGAGAGGAGAAGATATTTCCAGGTTTCAACACACAGAGCTGTGTTGCTGAGGGAGGGGGAGGGAAAGAGGGGGAGAGAGAGGAAGAGAGATTAGATGGCTTGATTCAAGGATTAGTAGTAATCAGGAAAAAGTAAGTAGGGATTAAAGAAGCACCAAGGTATCACTGATTGGACAAGAATAAAAAGACGGGGGATATAAATCATAAGAGGAATTATTTAAGAAACCAGGAGAGTTCAGACAAATAGTTATTTACAGTTGTAAAGAAATTATGTATATGAAATCTATCAGAGGGAATATTTTTAAAGAGCTATAAGTACTCAAAGTAAGGAAAAGTGAGTTGATAGAGCTCAGGAAATAAGTGGAATAAAAAAAAAACAAACCCTAAGAATGTCAAAGTAGAAGAAAAACTGAATATGTATAATTGAAAACACAGGATGACATACAGCCTAGAATTATACAAAATGAAAAGGAAAAGATTAAGTACATAAAATATACCTATGAAAAATTTTATGTATATGAATAAAGGTGATTATAATATAAAGACAAAACTAGTGCTCTTGAAGATTAAAGACCAAATGGAACAGGAAAAAAAATTAAAGATGTAATAGAAGAAAACATTTTGGAAGTAGAAAAGGATTTACATTTGCTTACTGAATAAATACACTTATTTCTAGGAAAACACTGATTCAGAATGACTAATCTAATATATCCTGGTAGGGCTATTAAAATCTAAGGATAAATACAAAGCCATATGGTTTTCTAGGCAGCACAGGTAAATCACATTAAGGGGAAAAAAAGATTGGTTTCAGAATACTTCATGGCAGTACCCAGTGCCAGATGAAGAGATATGCAAAATTCAGAGAAATTCATTCAGAAACCTGAGAGTAACCTACTCATGATCCTTTCTTGAAAATGAAACTGGATGATGAAATATGATAAACAGAAAGTTTAAATAGAGCCCTGGAGAATGGAGAAAACTTGGTAAAATGACTAGGTGTGAGCATTTTTTTCCTTTGCAGCATAGAATTAAGTATAAACAACAACAGGATAATGATTACAAATGTGACTATTAACTTTGTCAATAATAAAATCCTAAATAAATTGGAAGACCATCTGGAAGGAAGAATACTGTACTAATTTCCTCATAAATGAATAACAAAAGATTTGGTTTAAAATGGAAATGATTCTTTTGCTTTCAAATTCTTAACATTTTTCTTAAGTTATCCTTTAGGAGCTAATAGTTCTTGGGTCAAGTAAACATTTATTTGGATTTTAGCCATTCTTTCAAGCTCATTTAAATTCCTTTTTCTTCTTAAAATTCAAGTAACACTAAATATAATATATTTTACTAAAGAATAACCACTGTGCCAGAATCATATTTTTATCTATCTGTTTAGATCAAAATATCAAGAGCCATCTTGAATGTTATTCACTGAGTATTAACATATTGATACATGTGTGTATTTAGATATGTATTCATGGAGTGACTAGGTGAGAATTTAAAATTTTTCTTTGTCTATTTTTGTATTGTTTGAATTTTGGTAATTCAATTTACAAAATTTTTAATACAAAAATGTTAAATATCCTTTTAACAAACAGCAACATAGCTGCATTGGATCAGGGCTAAGGTGTTTTCCTTATTGTTTATTCAGTTAATAAATAATTATAAAGAAAAGGTCTGGGGTTAAGCAAGTCTCTACATTTTTTTAGTTTCAGTCTAGGGAACTGTGAACCTCCTGTAGGATTTATCTTGCATTTGTCTACATTAAAAAGGACATTTTAAAATCTCAGGATGATTTCTTAACACCCAGAATGTTTCTGATCCATTTCTCTGTGCTTTTATTAATATGCTTAGGAAATGTAAAATTGTTTTCATAGCAAAAAGTAAAATACAAATATAAAGATATTTGCAAGATATTCCAAAGCCAAATATAAATTATTTGATATACAGAATTACAGATTTTACCTGCCAGTTGTTCTGATCTGATCATATTTCATTTCCAGAAATTTTCGGGTATTTAGATTTAAAAATCTTGCAACTGAGAGTAAAAGATGTATGACAAGTTATTTATATTCATAAAGATTGCCTTGCTGAGTTATAGCTTGACTTCCATTGGCTTCAGGAGGTATGTGCTGTGTGTCTATACTGTCAGATTTTTAATGCTCTAATTGTCCACATTACGTTGCAATAACATTACTATTTTCTTCTAGATTTTTAAGTTTACCAGGATGCTGCAAGTAAATAGATTGTGAATGTTCACATACTTTGATATTTGGAAGACTTGGAATGTACTGCTGATTCTGTTGCCTTGTGTCTACACTGTTGGAATAGTTTTTATTCAAGTTGTTTTGGAGATTTACTTTCATGACACTCCTTTCCAAAGATCTGAGTTCAACAGAAAGCATATTCAGCAGTTCAAAAAAATGAGAATGGTAACTACTAGGTGACATTTTCTCTTATTGTATTTATTGAATTTATCAGTGAATGGAGAATACAAATCATGTTTCAATTTTAAAATTTCAAATTTATCTAGAAACATCTCACTTAATATATAATAATAAAAAAAGAGATTTAGTTGAAATTGTGAGAAATGACAGAAGAAACTAGTTTTCTCAACCAATAAAATGCCTAAAAATAAATAGTAGACATTTGACTTTAAGTAAATACAATGAGTATTTTGAAGTAACCAGTACCAAAAAAAAAAAAATCATTGGAGAACATCTTTTATTCAGAATTATTTCTAAATATAAGAATTGCTAGTTTATCTTTGCTCACAAGAGGTCTTCCAATCTGAGCTTTAACTTGATCTCCATGTTTAAATAAGCTCAGACAAAAATCTTAGAAATATGCCTAACAGAACCTAACTCCCTACATTAATTTTCGATTTGTCTAAGAATTCAGAAACATTGTTTTAAACAGATTCTGTTAAGTAAATCCATGCCTTCTACCTTTCTGACTCAATTTTTTTTAAATGAATGCAAGCAACATCCATCATGAGTAACTTGACTTTCTATAAAAGTAACAGTTCATAAAAATCTGTGAAACTACTACTGGGAACAAACAAATTAAACAAATGACAATGTGATATAATAAAACTGCTGCTGTCCCCTCTGGTGGAAGAATTGCTTCTTCTGTGGGACTAATACATCTTGCAGGAACAATTTTAAATAATACGTAACATATGGATTCAGCTTTTATTATTCTTCTAAAAGAAGACAATTATATTTATGTGATAAACTGTTCAGTGTTAGTAGCATGATGTTTATATTACTGGCCACTTAAATAATCTTTGACGTGCTCCTATGTGAATCAGCAGCTCGCTTCTCTTGAAAGCCCTCTTACAGTTTAAGTCCCGTCTCTTTGCAATGACACTCGTATGCCCTTCAGCACAGGGGGAGCAGAGCTCTCTCTACACAAGACCAGTGAAGGAACAACTTTGTTACAGTGGACATGGCTCTCCTCTCCTCTTCCACATATCCTCCACCTGAGCGCTCTCTATCCCTGAAGAGAAAGTTGGAACTTGACCCCATTCAGTGTTTGGTGGAATGAAAGGAAAGCAGCTTTTGAAGTTTAGCTTTTGCTAAAGGAACTATCAAATTGGTGTTACCCATGAAAAGGTTTTGAAGTGCTGTCTCTTCCTCACCCATTGGCAAACTGGTACAAGATGTCTTTTATATCACTTTTATAAAAGAAGTTTTGGAGAGAAGAGAGAAATCCGGAGACATTTGCTGAGTTGCTTCCACAATTCATCTAAAAATGCTTAATAAAAACAGAGAAAAGTTTACATCTTCTCAGTGTGATGGCCCCTCACCCACATAGACATTTCTGAAGGAGAGAAATGAACTTCCAAATTGTTGCTTTGATGAGCTCATCGGTTGCTGCTGTGTGTATAGATAATGGTCGTTAAAAAGTGATGGGGTTTGCTCTGCTGCCTTGTGCTTCTGTAACAAATCTCTTATAGAATATCAGTTGGCTTAGTATTTACCCATGCCCCTCTCCATTGCCCTACTGAGTTGAATAATTCTAATAATCAAAGGCACAGAGTCTGCATCTAGTTTGGAAGTGAAACCATGGGTAATTTTCAAACGTGGTGCCCTCAGTTTTTGATGAACTGTCACAGAAACAGGAATTACCACAATTCAAAAATCCCATCCACTAACGGACAGAGATCGGCATCTGTGGATGATTTCTTCTAACCCACTACCCTCAAATTTCCTTCCCTGCCCCCTAATAAAAACACACCCCTTTGCCTCATGCTTCCAATTTAGTGCAATCATGCCTCTTACTGGTCATTGCCTTGCAAGACACCAGCTGTCAAACACATAGATGCAAGATACGATGGGTTGAAATATAAAGCCTTACTAATGTAAAAGATGTGCATGTCTCATATCACATCCAATGTTAGACTCAAATAAGGCTGTTCAGCACGCAGAAGCAAGAACTCAACTGCATCATAAACACATGAAATGAAGGAATGCTAAATGGCAGTTACCACTTTCCAGAGTCTTTAGATGTGTAATCTAATCTAATCTAATGACTTTCAGTGAAAGAAATGGCCTTGTTCTCATCCCTTCTAATCCCCTCCCTACCAAAGAAATGATTGTGAAAGAAGCTCCAATTCTTGGAAGGTTTTGAGTCTTTGAAGATGAAATTTTGCTCTGCCATAGATTCTGAGAATGGGAAGCTGGGGGAGTTGCCAGGGGAGCTCAGAATGTGCCATTTCTGGAATTGGAGCAGTTAATTTCATGCATAAATAAACTGAGTTTTTTTCTGTTTTGCAATAACTCTGTTCAGACCCATTTATTTATATCACTTGTGCACTAGTCCTTATGCCAAGTAGTAGAGGCAAAGGTGAGACACAGAACTCAGGCTCTTCAAGTGAGAAGGTGGAGGAAGGCGGATAAATAAGTAAACGACTCTACAGTACTAAATGCTATGGAAAAAGCATGGATAAAATGGAGGAAGACCAAAGGAGGAAGGGCAGTTTCAGAGATGCGATAGTTTTGATGATTTTTATGTTGATTTTGAAGGATGAACAAGGGATTTGCAGGCATTCGTGGGGCTGTGGGGTGGAAGTGTATACTGGGAAGGACTGGAGTGTTGCAGTGGGACATAGTTACGCACCAGCAGAAGTAGCATGAGCACAGCTCTTTGTAAAGTGAAGGTACAGAAAACTACAGCTTGTCTAACAAATGTTATGGTATTTTGGGATAGATTTTGCTTGGTTGCTGCATCTTTCGGCTTTCTGTGGAGCTAATTAATCTATCAATCAACTATGCTCGAAAATATGGACTCTGTTTAAGCATCTCTGTGTTTGACCCTTTACCGGCTCCAAGTTCTTAGTCAAGTTCCTTATCTCACTATTCCTCATCTCTCCATCTGAAGATGCGAATGATACAAGCACCTGCTACATAGGATTACTGTGATGATCAGTAAGATATTGATTGATATGCCAATCAAACACTTGGCACACACAGTACCTAGCACATAGTAAGTGCTCAATAAACATTAGTTATCATTATCACCATCATTATTGAGCACCCATTATGTCACAAGTACTCTTCTGGGCACTTTGAGGGTAAAAAAAATGTAGAATATGATATGATATGATTCTATTCATGAAGATCTAGACCTTTTTGGTTGGGGAGATAGGAATCTAGTGCAGAATTAGTGTAAAGAGAAATTACATATATCAATCAATATTATGTACTTATATATGTAATGAAAAAACCCTAGAAAATAGAGCAACTTACTTTAAGGCATTAATTATTGTAATATACATATTAATTAAACAAATAAAAGGAGGAAGAGTAAGAAAATAAGGTGAAATTATCAAAAGAATTTGGAACTTAAGCTAAGTTTTAAAAAATGGTCTAAGCAAGGAAATCTCAGGAAAAACAAAAGAGCTAGGATCTATCGGCACCAGCAAGTCATAGAGGTGGAAATAAACATACCAATTTCTGCCCGCATGAATTATACTTCCTTGCAAGAGCATAAGATTCTCCTTGGGCATGGATTGAACATAATAGGATGTGGTCAGCTTCTGGAGAATGTAGTGAACTCTGGAAAAATTTATCTGGCTTTTGTACTAACAGATAACAGGAAATCTTTAGTTAAATTTTGTCTTTTCATTTCCTATTTAATTGCGATGACAGAACTCTCTGATAGAATTGACATATTGAATATTCTGAGTTGGGACAATTACTTTTACCTCTCTTTGGCCCCCTGATTGAGTCACTACTAAATAAATATGAAATAGAAAAAAAATTGCTTGAGTTTCTTCTCTAACTTTAGAATATGCCATCAACCTAGTCTTCTGTTGGCTCTGTATCCAGATCATAGGAACGTTTAGGCAAGACTGGAAGTAAAAAGCTTTTTCTCATCTCCCAGCGTTTCTCCTTAATAAAACAAATGTTGTTCCAGTGCTGGTACTAGAGAGAGGAGCTCGGCATGGGGAGAGCTGGGGAAAGCTTGGAACCTTAACTATTGCTCACTTAAAAGTTCACCCCTCCAAAATACTTATTGACAAGAAGTCAAGCTTCATCCTCTATTTAAAAAGTGGCCTTACAACACCGGTCTCTCTCGGCAAAATACCTAGCTGACTTCCTCCAAGTGGGGCATATCCTTTGAGCAGTTTTTCTGGAATTGGGGATGGATCTATCACTCCATTTATTCCTTCTGGTCCAGTTTCCCCTCGTGATCATGGGCACATGTTTCTGAGAATCCTGATCTGAATGAAGGGCACAGAATACAAAGCATCAAACTGACCCACACAGAGATGAGAAGTAAGGTACCCTAACTCAAATAACTAAATACTGACAGTGTTTTCTCAAGGAGAGAAAACCATGGTAGGTCAAATTCAAACAGACTCAGATTTGCCAAGATAGTGCCTATGATTTGAATCAGCTACAAGTCTTCTTCTAGTAAACTTGTGTTTGAATGAATTGCCCATTCAATAACAAATATGGATCTCAACTTTATACTCTCAGATTTAACCATCCCTGAGAAGACCATGTACTTAGATGCCTCCTATCACATTTTAAATGCTCTCTTAAATATTCAAATTATATAATTATGCCTAATTATGCATACATTGTATTTGATTACAAAAGTCATAATACAGTTTTGGCATCATTGTCATCTTACAGCATTTGCCTTATTATGCTGTGGCATTTTGAATATTTTTGATCAAACAGTGTAAATGGAACAGGTTTTGCATACTGAGCATCTTAAAACCCACTTTAAAGAGATTTACTATCAATGCATATTTTCTGTTCATCTGGAAAAAATAAGAACTTTGTAGTGTGTACTATGAAATGTTAAATATTAATACTATTTAAAGTTAATGGTATGACAAAGAAAATGGCTAATAATACATTATACAATTAAATGCCTATCATATTAGCTCATCTATTAACAAAATAGATTCAGATAGAAGGGCTTTGATTTGTAGTTTTTTTTAGCAAGGATTGCCCATGTGTAAAAGCTAAATTATTTATTCAATTTTTAAACTGCTAGATACATCAGTTTGCAATTATTTGCATTATATTTGAATGCTTAGTCATGTGTCTGTGATACAACAAAAAACAATTTCTCTTCTTGTATGAAGGCATCTTCTGCACAGATGCCACTAAAAATGACAAGAAAGGTCACCTAAAAATCACCTTAACCTACGTCTAGAGAGTCATTAAGGATTTCTGGACATCCTGGAGTCACCAAATATCTCAACACTACTCTGTCAGACCTTTTGCTGAACTGTATTTGTTATCATATGTTAACCTGGTTCTGGGGTACACAATTCTTCATCATCATTCTGACTCTCCCAATATTTACCTTTGCTGGTTCAGGGTTAAGTCTCTCACTTTTAATACTCTATGTTGTAACTTTATATATCTTTATTCCAATATGCTTATATACAATCATGTGCTTTTTTTTCCTTTTTAATGTTGGTAGCCTAAAGTACTTTGAAAGCATATAGATTTTACTCTTAAAACATTTCAAAGATTATAGATTAATTAAATGCTGAGAACATGTTAGGGCCCATGCTTATGCTGAAGCAAGCTAACCAATCTAACTAGGATGCAATTACCCCTTTCCTGAACCTATCAGTTACAGCTAAGTTTGTGTACATCATCTCCCAAAGCAAGTACTGCATATTTAAAAAAGGCTCCCCAACCAGTGGAATGAATTTACCTAGAAAGTGTTCAGTGTGTTTGAGGACTGATTGAAGATAAGAGCATTGCTTCGTGATGCCCGACATCTCTTCCACCCACCATTCTCCATGGCATGACATTCATTGTCTTACCAGTGAAAGTTCATCTACTCATTGTAGAGAGCACCTTACTCCTGGGCCTAGTGTACCAAGTTTCCTTGGGGCGGCATCCTTCTCCTGCATCCCTGGATGGGACTCTATCCCTACCTTCAATTCTGGAGCACGTGATATTTGTCTAAGCCAATCTGCTCATCTGATTTTCTTAGCCACAGTAGTTGATTCAGGAATACTGGTTCATGAGCCAGTTTTGGTCATTAGCACTCAACGACCAAAAGAGAAAAGGGATTCCTGATGAACTAAAAGCAGGGACCATGTTGACCCAGAGATACTGCAGCCATTTTGCCACCATGTGAAGCCTGAGAATGAAGGTAACGTGGAGGAGAGCAGGGCTGAGGGAGCCAGAGAGAAAAGGTCCTGATGAGGCTGTTTAAGCTCCCAATTGTAGTCATTCTTGAATCTGGATTATTTTGTGAATTTTCTAATTACATGAAAAAAAAATTTTAAGTCAATTGGGATTGCTCTTCTATTCCTTGAAATCAAAAAAACTTCTAACCTATTTACTTGTACTTATTTATTCATTCTTTTGTTTCTTTAATGGTGCTGAGTTTTTCAGCTGCTGCGTTCTCATATAGTGAGACCAAAATATGTCAATAAATGAGAAAGTCAACATTTAATCATTATCCCCAGTGAAGGGAACTATATTTTAGCTGATATAAAGAATGGGGTGATAGTATATTTAAAGTCAACAGACAACCTGAATATTGAGATCTTGTGCAGATGGTAGTTTCAACTTTTTTTTTTTTCCAGGGTCTGTCAAATGTGTCTTAATGAAAATAAATCTCATCAACCTGAGCCCAAACTAAGTGAAAGTGAAGCAGGAAGACTGTGGTTAGATACATCATTTTAATTTTTTTGTATTTCAGTTGATTTGCTTTTATCTCTCAGTTTGGGGGTTTGTTCCATCCATAGTTAAATGAAAATTTTATAGACAGAAAGACAGTGTATATGGTCATCAGCTGAAATTGTTAACTGAGATGGAACATTTCTTGTGGGGAAGATCATTTTGGACTTCCTGTCACTCCAGTGGGAATCAAGTCAATATATGATTTGCATAATGAACAGGAGTCAACCAAACTAATCTGGTCATACCTTATACCAAAGGGGGGAATTTCGTTAGTGGGTAAAACAGGGCTTAGTCTTATTAGTAAAATTGTTAAGTGGCTTTTTCATCTAACGCATTGTTAGAGTCAAGGCATTTTTTGCTCTTAAGCTTCTGGGACTTCTGAGTTCCTCCTTCTTTATCATATACTCCTCCCCTCTTCTGACTCTGCCAAAATTTCCTGTTCTTTGCTGTATTATCTTGGAGGTCTATGTGGCGATATATGCTATCCTGCCTGGTAAACAGATTTGTGTTCATTACCTTTCTTTAATGTATAAAACTCATATGATATTTGCATTCTAATAATCAAATTTTATTAATCCAATACCATAACCAAGAAACAGAAAATATGTGGCAAACATATTAAGACTCTTCTTTAAAAATAATGCCTATGCTATACATCACTAATGGGTCACAGAACTCATTCTCTTTGGGACAATGCTTCAGTATTTTTCTTAACACAGCCATCGAATCGGCCACTAACAGTCAACTGTATTTAGTATAAGAGGTAAAATTATTTGCCTTTCCTGCCTGAGTCAAATGAATTGATTTTCTAATTGTGGCATTTCAGGCACAGTGAAATGATGGTGGGAAATTATTTTGTATATAAAGAATTTTCTTCATTGGCACATAAGCATCCACCTACACTGCTGTCAAATCAGGTTAGTCCGTGAGTATTTTAAACTTGTTAAATAAGAGATATAGATTTGGGTGTTACCGAACAGTGCTTTTTATATTGTCATTTGAATATGGATGTACTCAGTGACCTAAGTGAGTTTATATTCCACCTCCTCCAGTTTAGATTATTTATAAAATAATTCAGGGCACTTCTTTGTCAGAATAACATATTCCATCTAGAGAAGGCTAAATCAAGTACTCCAGTCCCTGCTTCCTTTTCCTTCCCTCTTGCCCCCAGAATAGGACTATTCATATGGAAAACAAAACACAGGCACTATTAGAATGGTATCATCTCTTATTTACTTCACAAAACAGAATACAATATGGGTTGCTGTGAAATACAAATGAACTGTAATCCTCATCAGGTTTGGAAATAATGGATTCAGGCTAACATTTCCAGAAGAAATATGAAGGCAGTATTCTAAATTTCCTATTCTTTCCCAAATGAGTTTGCACAAAATGTGTCGCTAAGAAGAGTAATGTGCCCATCACATAGCGAAATTTCCCACTTGCAAAATGAAAATGAAAAGTCTGCATTTTAGGATGGCGTATTTAAACACATGCACCATGCTGCTTGTACAGTAGGGAGAAGAAAGCTCCCCCTACTGGAGCATAAAAGGGCCTCGTTGCTTTCCCGCACCCCATGGCTCCGTCATATGCAGAAAGGCACAGAAACATGGAGTCGTCCCATTATCCAGCACAAAATCCTGGTTCTCTCATCAAAACAGTACATTCTCCTCATTTCAGTTAATTAAAGGACAGCTGGACATTTTGTTATTGCACCCGTTTCAGCTCGGTCTAGCTGTAATGGGGCATGTCAAGGTCTTGGTCCCAAAGACACTCTCACCAGAGAAAAACGGTTTTAAAATCCATGCCTCTAAGGGAGAAATTTGAAAAAGAAATAAAAACAGTCTTTAAAGTGTGCACACATGTGTGCCTGTGTATGGTTTCACTACACACAAGCGCATATACATGTAGGGAGAGTGAAACTCAGTGTGGAAGAATTTTGCTAGAGAAATTATACACACACATATTACATATACATATATATATACAGAGAGAGAGAACACATGGGCACACGTGTGTACATACTTTAAAGACTATTCTTATTTCTTTTTCATACACATATGTAGAAAGAAATGAAAAGGGAGTCATGTGATTGGTGAGTTGTTATTAATGGTTGGTTATTAGCATTTATTGGCACATCTCTAGATATATGAAACTCAGTATATGTCTATTTCACACTGTAAGCATAAAAGCTAATGTGAATGGGAGAGGCTTAGAGGTTTAGAGGCATAGCCAAACTAAAGATAAAAATACTTTTCCTCCTGATGATATATGAGATCACCTGTTTTATCAAGAGGGCAAAGGGGTTTATACTAAAAAGGATTCTAACAAAATTTTTCCTCAAAAGAATTCCTATGCTTTCATAGTTGAGGCACTTGCTATTCACAGAAAAAAAAAATAACTACAGTTAACCAAAGTTAAGGATATTTCTACCAATTCTAGCAGATGGGGGCATGGCTGAGGAGGACATGACACATGTTTCCTGTATCTTTTCACAGTTTTAGTGTCACTGACTTGAGACACTTTTGGGACATGCCCCTCTCATCAAGATCAGGTGGGCAGCCTTTATCTTCCAGAGATAATAGACAATTCTTGCTTTTGAAATAGGTTCAATTCTAGTTCACCATTTTTAAGAAGAGGCTCATATTTTTGTACTTTTTCTCTTGCAGTAAAACCTGGAGTCTGTCACACCTTCAGAACTAGCAAATAGATAATATACGCTAACTCCCTCCCTATTGGACTAAGCAAACAAGCTGCTTCTGAAGCAGCTTTAGACTCAACATTAAAGAAGGTCTCTGGGCTTTAGGTAATGGACGCTTGGTCAGCAAAGCCTAGAAATCTGAGGCATTATATACACATAGTTTTGAAAGCCATACTGATTGGAATTTTGACCAAATGATTCCAAACTCTAAAGGCTGTGTGAAGGTGAGGGGAGTGTCTGTGTGTGAGTCTGCATGGCTATAAAAATAGAGGTCATGCATAGAAGACATTCTTTTATCCTTTTCTTTTCTCCTTTAATAGGTTCAGATGCAACTATCTTCGGAAAATGGTGTTCTGCTATGGCCATACAGTCTAGAAACCATCCTTAGTTAGAACCTCTACTGTTTACTCACCTTTTCAAGAAAATAGTATAAACAGTCACAGTTGAAAATAATTCAGACAATTTTTTCTTCTTCTCAATCCTGACTTTATTAAACATAAAATATAAAAGGTGCAATTTTTCTGGAAATGGACAAAATACGATGGTGGTCTGCAGTGAATGGGGAAAATACACAAGTCGGATTTGTCACTTGCTTCCAACAACTAGAACTGAGTTACCTCTATAAAGGAGGAGTGCACCTCTAAACACACTATACTAGGTATGTTGGAACCCATAAAATTTCCAATTACTGCTTCAGAATTTATTGTGCACATATGGAAAATAATACTTGTAAAGCAGAAAGGGGTTTGTGCCTTGTGCTGTCAATACTGTGAAGGATGGGGTGATTATAAAGCAAATTAACAATACTTTTAAATGTGCATTCACTTATCTTTCCAATTAAATCCTTGTTAAACAACTGCACAGACAGTAATGGCGCTTCTGCAAAGCACTGATCAAGACAGTTTTATTGTAATTTTTACTCTGTAACAATTAATCAACTAGGCATTTTCTTTATTATTAAATTATTTAGTTAATAAATATTCTCAATTGGCTAACATATTTGTAGTTTACATGTTATTTTTGATTTTCCTACAGTGGAACATATTGGGAAGTATTTCCATTTTCAAGCAGAGGGACCATTAAGGGATGTGATTTTATAAATTTCTTTTCTCTAAAAGAATAACTGTGAACAAGAGAAGTCCTTGAAACTTTAAACCATTCAAAAACCCCATTTCAACCATTTTATTTTGTAAGGGATGCAAACACATTGCTTTCAGCAGATAAGAAATGAGAGGTTTTGCTCTAAGGCGTCTCTCTGTTGGGGTAAGCACTAAAATTAGCATTTTAAAAGTTCATTAATACCAGTTACAGACTTATGAGTCATGAGGCTGCCTTGTGGTTAGCATTTCCTTTCCTTATCCCAGGGAAATAAAAGGTACCTGAATATTATTTCTTCTATAAACACACAAGGTGGTATAAATGAAGAAACAGATATAAGGATCTTAAAAAAATTTTTTTTCCCATTTTTGTAATTTGGAGATTGAATTTAGCTAGTGTACTTCACTTTTAAAATGTTTTAGATGGTTCTTTATATGGTCTTTTTTGTTTCAAGTGTATTTTGTATATTTTAAAAGTTCTGATTAGGAGGAATTTCTAGGTAACTACATTAGAATTAAGGACAGTGATCTCAGACATTACACCTGGATTTAGGATTCAGGACAGCTATATTCAGAAGTCAGAATAAACATATGAGAGATGCAACATTTTCTTGAGTCATGAAAGGAAAATTCCAGGCATAGCTGACTATACGGTTGTCTAAGGGGTGTGATTCAAGGTGAGTCAATATCACTTGCTGAAAATACCTATTTAGAAGCTTGATATCCTCACTACTGGCCAGGTTATAGGAGGCCCCCTGTTTATGCTACTATGCAGTAGAGAGCCTGAGCTAGTATACTCAGATTAATGGACTGTCACCTTGGAAAGTCTGAACAGACCCTTGCGAATGGGGATGATAAAGTTCAGTAGAGGGTAAGGAAAAAGGAGTGGAGAAGATGGTTGGGTGCTTTGGGTATGAGTATAGAGAAAGTAGGCTCAATGCCTTTGGAGGTGTCAGAGGTGAGGGTATTTGAATTGAAGGCTCTAAAGGCACACTTGGTCTCTCTATGCTCCAACTGATGATTGACCCCAATTTCAAGTCAGATGGCTCTCTGGGGCTAGAAGTGTAACGCTGATTCCAAGACATACGCTTCCCCTGGCTGAGTATTTGGCAAGCAGAAATGATAGGTTCTGGCAGGTACAACTTTACTAAGAGCCTATAATGTGTTTGGCACATGATGGGTATAATGGGAAATCCAGAAGTAAGTGTGAAGCACATTTTACCTCCCAGCATCTAACACTTGGGAAAGAGAGTGAGATGTGATGCAAAATAGACTAAAATCAGTGTTGAGCCATAGGTACAAAATGCTATGGGAACAGAGTGGAGGAATAAGATAATTCCTGTTGAGATTTGTTCCAAGAATCATAAATTTGTCTTAAGGAGGTGAATTTATCATTCAGCAGAACCAATGATTGTGCACCGCTTGCTTAGAAAGACAGATCTGCTGTTCCTTCCATTGGGACCAATCAAATAATAATATACTCCAGTATATTCCAGTCCCGATGGCTGATGAGATTTTGAATTCCAGTATCTCGAGCTGAGAGAGGAGAGTGAATCCCTTACGGTTGTCAGAACATGAAAAGAATGAATTAAGTAGAGGAGAAGACAGGCACTCACTAAGGAAAATGTAGCAGGGAGTAGGGAGACCACAAAAAGACAAACAATCTGGAAAAATGTTAAAGATGAGACAGTGAAATAGCAAATAAAACTGCCATTTGAACAAATTATTCCAATGAGCTTTTTAGGATCTCATGGACTCTATGTTAAGTAGATTGCCAGACATCCTGTTTGCCCTGAGAGCCTCCAAGATGGAGACCAGACATTAGGAAGATCATGGCTGGGCTTTAAATTCACATAGTGCCTTCTAGAAACATCAGCTGAATGAGACAAATGCAACTTTTAAGAATTCATTTACACTCAAAGGGAGTTTTGATCATCTGTAAAGTGAAGCGCCTTCTTATAAAGATCTGGTGAGACAGCTTTGAAGCCAGGCACCGACTTCTCCTCTCTAGCTATGAAAGTCCTAGACGGCATCTTCTTTGAATACAAGACTGTTTCATCTGCATTGAAAAATCAACTGTTTAGTGTAACCAACCTCATTAATGATCTTAGATCTTCTAGACAACTTGTTACAGCATCTGTATCAGCACTTGCTGCCTCACCTTTAATGTTATGGAGATGGCTTCTTTTCTTAAACCTCATGAACCAACCTCTGCTGGCTTCAAACTTTTCTTTTGCCACTTCCTCACCTCTTTCAACCTTCACAGAATTAAAGAAAGTTAGGACATATCTCTGAATTAGGCTTTGGCTTAAAGGAATGTTGGTATCTGGTTTGATTTCCTATCCAGATCAGTAAAACTTTCTCCATATCAACAATAAGACTGTTCTGCATTTTTATCATTCATGTATTCACTGGAGTAGTTCTTTTATTTATTTATTTTTTTTTTCAGGAACTTTCCCTTTGCATCACAACTTGGGTAATTGTTTGGCAAAAGAGTCCTAGCTTTTGGTCTATGACTTCTGACATGCCTTCCTCACTAAGCTTAATCATTTTAGCCTTTGATTTAAAGTGAGAGGCATGTAACTCTTCCTTTTATTTGAACTCTTAAATGTCATTGTAGGGTTATTAACTGGTCTGATTTCAATATTGTTGGGTGTCAGGGGATAGAGAGAAGGAGAGAGATGAGGGAATGGCTGGTTGGCAGAGCAGTCAGAATGTGCAGAACATTTATAGGCTAAGTTCACTATCTTACATGAGTATGGTTCCTGGCACTCCAGACAACTACAGTAGTAACATCAGAGATAACTGACCACAGGTGACCATAAAAAATATAGATAATAATGGAAAAGCATGAAATATTGTAAGAATTACCAAAATGTGATTCAGAGACACAAAGTGAGCAATGCTATTGGAATAATGGCACCACAAACCTTCAATTTGTAAAAAAGGCAGTATCTGTGAAGAGCAGTAAAGTGAAGCTCAATGAAACGAGGTATGTGGTAGCATTTTCCAGTATAACTGGTTCACTATTTCACGTAATTAACTCATCTCAAGAGAACAGATAGTCTTGCTTTAAAGAAAAGAAAATTGGCCTGTAAAAGCTGAGTGACTTGGGCAAGAGGACACAGCTAGTAAGAGGTCACATGGAAACTAATCCAGTTTTTCTAACTCTTGGACCTCATTCTTCTCATGGCACCTAACTGCCTAAAAGAAATGGTTCAAAAGGCACATGAAAAATGAGACAAATTAGAATATAGCGTTTATGCCATGTAAACCAGTCACTGTTGTTATATCTTGACTGAGCTATTATAATAACCTCCTAACTCTTGTCCTCTTGTTCTTCTAATAGCAGCAAGAATATTTTTAAAATAAGTAAATAATGTCAGATCATTCCCTGATCCCCTCAACCACAGTGACTTTCCACTGAACTTAAAATGAAAGACAAACTTCTTATATTGCTTTGCAAGGTCCTCCCTGGGCTGGCTTTGCCCACCTCTCTGAGTTCTGTGCCCTGATGTCATCCAAGCCCTCATTCCCTGGGACCAGTTTCCCTCTGCCTGCTCTGCTGTCCCCCCACATCTCTGTGTGCCTCTCTCCTCCCTGTCAGGTCAGGTCTCTACTCAGATGGCTCCTCCTCAAAGAGATCTTCCCAGATCATTCAACGTGAGGACCATCCCTCTCATCCCCATCAGTCATTCTCTATCTTGGCCCCATCTTGACTCTTGACTTGTAAGCATCTTGCATATTTGATTATTATCTGTCTCTTGACAACAAAGTGAACACTCCCCCAGAGTCTGATTCCCCTAGGTTCTCTCCTCAGTACCCAGAAGAGAGCCTAGCTCATAGTCGGTTTTCAACACATATTTTTGAATGAGTAATCGCCGTTTGAAGTTGTTCTAAGGCAAATTAAAACCTTATTTTATTCCTTAAACTAATTTCTTTTCCTTTCCTGATTCTTACATACTTTTCAATTTTTAATACCTTTGGGAGGGGGCATGGCAAGGCCAGGATAGCCCCTTGCAATTTGAGCCAGAGGTGCTCTTTGGCAGACTGGCATGTGGCTGTCAGAGCCTTGGTGATAATGTCACTGAGAGGAATTACACTGTGGAAATTCACATAAGCAGGTGACAGTCCTGAATGTGCTCTTACCACCCGGGCTGGGAGTCACCCATTGTTGAGGCAGCCTTTCTTGGCTGAATGGGCCAAGCTGTTAGAGCTGGCTCTGGTCCTCCAGCCTGACAGCTGCCTTCTTTTTTCGCCAAGTCTTTCTTATGAGGTCCATGTTGGAAAGTCAGATGGTGAGCTCAGGTGGAGGTGGGACATGAAAGGTGGGGAGAAGTTTGTGCTTCATTGGACCAATTGGACATAGACTCTCAAATTCTGAAGTATTCTTTTTTCCTGTTCCTAAAAGCTAAAGTTACTTTTAGATTAGAACCTATCCATCACTGGTGCTTCAACATTATTCATTCATTTACTTATGGAATTCATTTGTATTCAACACTTATTTGAAGGCTATTATGTGCCAGGTGCAGTAAGAACTGGGGATACTTAGGTGACCAAAAAAGGCAAGATCTTGCTTGAATGGAGCTGCAGCGTAGAGGAGAAAGGCAGGTGCCGAAGCAGCACATAAAGAAGCAAGGCACTTTCAGGTAGTATGTGTTCTGAAGAAAGCAAAACAAAATATTGCGATGGAGGGTGACTGGGTAGGTAGGGTGGAGGCAAGTTTCAGACGTGTTAGTCAAGGAAGGCCTTGCTGAGACGATGATTTGAATGTTGAGAAGAGAGAGTCTTGTGGGAGTCTGAAGGAAGCACATTCCAGGTACTCAGGAACAAAAGTCAAAGCCTGGGAAGGAAATGAGCTTGATGTGTCTGAGGTAGAAAGGAAGCCAGGGCAGTTGGAAAACAATGAGATGAGAGAGAGGGACATGGTGAGATCAGAGAGGTAGGAATGGAAACGAATCTGTGGGGGCCTGCAGACCCTCGTGTTTTCTTACTAATTCACAGTGAACAGACCACCAGTCTTCTTGACTGTTGGACTGGAATAGCCATGGAAATCTAGGCTCTATGTCAATGAGAATGTCATTCGTTGTATTCACCGCTATATTTCCAGCATCCTGCATGTTTCCTGACACAGAGTAAGAACTCTTTATGTGTCTGTCAATGAACTAATGATGTAAAAGCCAAAATCTTATTTATGGAGCTCACATCTCAGTTCCATGTCAGTTCTGATGTGTCAGGACCCTCCGAGAAGACGAAAGCCGACAGGGATACCTGCCGCTCCGTCTCCAGCGGGCTCGTGAATGTGAGGGCGCACGGGACAATGGGTTTTGAAGTCGCATGACTCTAAGTCATTCAGATTTTCATGTGATCACTGTTTTAGCCCCTATTTTTGTAAACTTTGGATGCTTCTCTTCAGGGTATGCATGGGGACCTGAAAAAAACTCCTTCCTGAACCTAGACTTGTTACTTTTTCCTTCCAGAAGCAGCTTTGCAGTAATAAGAGTGCTTTTTTTTTTTTCCTATAGCACACTTTTGTTACAAAATGCTTCTGAACTACATGGAATACCTTGAAAAAGAGGTTTTACATAAATATATGCAAGTCACTGAAGCTATAATTATTTTTGAAAACAAAAAGAAAAGCATACTTTCAAAATTCAAAATTCAATGCATGGAGTTTTAACAAGAGAAATATAATTAATTTCACTGATACTTACTCAATTTTGATTCTCTCTCTACTTAGTCATTTCCAACGTTTTGGAGAACCAAGACGGCAAACGAAGTTACACGACTCCTCCCAGTATCATGCCTGACTTGTCCCATTGCTAATTACACACTTTGTCGAGGGACAGTAAATCATCTCTCCTTAAGCTGGGTCTTACTGAGGCAGAGAATGGGAATAACGGATTTTTCACTCTTTATTTATGTCCCATGATTTTTTAATCCAATCTAAAATTAAGTGTTAATTTATAGGGGTCTGCGAGAAAATAAATGCAAAATATAGCTTGAGTCTTTTTTACTGAAACACTCAAGAAATGGCACCTAACACAATGTACCAGTGAAACCATTTGATAGGGAGGTGAATTGCATTAGAAGTTCATCATTTTCTAATTTTGTTGGAACAAATCTTTATTTAAACCATAAGGAATATTGGGCACTTTGCCATATTGGGGATACAAAAATGGATCAAAATTACTACTCTTCATGAAGGCACAAGCAGTTAGGGGTTATTTTTTGAAAGAACATTTTTAAATGAGGTTTTCTTTCATAAAAGAGCCCCACAGACTGGACACCAAGAAAGTATAGTATTATAATGAGAAAAAGTGGCTTTTGTTTTCTTTGATGTAAAAAGAAAAAAAAGTCTCTCTGCCCCCTCCCCATGGTAAATTGAATTCAGCAACTAGCGATAAAATAGGTTCACTCTCTGGTTCCAAAACATATTAACTTTGTGGCCTTAGAAAAGTTACTTAATCTTTCCAAATCACAAGTTTGTTGTGTGAATAATAATAATAAGGTTTATCTACCTTGCAAATTTTTATGAGGATTAGCGGTAACTCTAACTTTGCATACCTGCCATGTAGTAGATTCTCAATTAAATGCTAGCTATTATCAACATCAGTATCATTCTGTTACATTTTAAAATACTGTTTACTCTTTAGTTTTGTTAGCAAATCCCTAGGTAAAGCTTCTTTCCTTTTCATTTATTCCAGAATCTACAATATCTGAAAAGGATTGCAGTTATGAAAAATGTCAGTTATTTTAACCATATTGATAATACACATGGCACATTCGTGACATTCATTTCTTAGTTATACTCCATATCCTGACTCAGAGTTCATAAAAGTTAGTTAACATTAGTACATCAATCAATAATCGAAGAGAAAATCTCTCTTCGCTAGAAAATTGGTTGACAAAAAAGGGTTCATAGTCAATTTTTGCTTTCCTCAAACATAAACTTCACATGACTTATGGTCTGTAGGTCATGTCTCCTCTAAATAGCCAGAATAAAACTAGCTGGATACTGTGCAGGGGTTCCCAAATCTGGCTATGCACTTGACTCGCCTGGAAAGTTTTTCTTTAAAAATGCATACTTACAGCTCCAGCCTTTATACATCAGAGTTTTTATGACTGGGCTCCAAAATCTTTATTTTTGAAAAGTTCCACTACTTGATTCTCGTTGCAGACAGACTTTAAAATGATCCCTGATTTTCCCCTCCTCTAGGGAATGGTTAGGAACCATGACTTGCTTATAACCTTCAGAATGCACCAGAGGTGTTGAGATACAACCTTCACGATACCTTACAAAAGATGATAACTTCTGCTTTAGCCACTGTTCCCTCTCTCTTGCTGCTTTGTTGTGAGATGGCCTGTGGGGAGGTCTACAAGGCCTCTGGCCAACAGCCAGTAATGTTGAGGACTTAAGTCCAACTAAATCCTGTCAACAATTACGGGAGCTTGGAAGCTGACCCACCCTAGTTGAGCCTCCAAATCAGGACCCATCCCTGGCTGACACCTTCACTATGGCTTCATGGAGGATCCAGCTAATCCATGTCCAGACCTCTGACCCACAAAAACT
The DNA here is from genome assembly GCF_048773025.1 of Camelus bactrianus. NCBI lineage: Eukaryota > Metazoa > Chordata > Mammalia > Artiodactyla > Camelidae > Camelus > Camelus bactrianus. The sequence continues at coordinate 31,274,943 of NC_133543.1, read as the reverse complement.
GGGAGATAATAAATGTGTGTTGCCTTAAGCAGCCAAGTTGGTGGTAATATTGTTACGCAGCAGTAGATAACCAATACAATTCTGAAATATAATCAGGATCAGAAACCAGTGCTCTGAAGCTTGGTGAGAGCAGAAGTAAGCTTGGTGTGTTTTTCCACTAATTTTTAATGACTACACATTAATTCTGATGGTGATGATGATGACTTATGATGATGATGGATTTTTATAAACATCCTTAGAGGTTTCCTTGAAGATTGGCAGTTATACAACACTGACTGATTTAATTTCTGGACTCAATGGAAAAGCCACAACTAAATTAGGATCTAAAATTTCAGTAGACTTTCCTTCCCTTGTCCAATGAACATGAGACTATTCTTTTGGGATCTGGAATCTCCCAAAAGTCTGTGGATAAGAAAAGCAAAGTTTCTCTTTTGTGTTCATGAACCCATAATTCCTACAAATTTGGCTAGGAATGAGACAAATCATTGGAAGCTTTCCTATCTTTGGTTGTTCTTACTAGAAAAAACAATCTTATTATCATCAGAGAAAACTCAATCATGTGGAAGCCAAAAAACATATTTGATTATAAATATTTAGTATCATGTTTTTATTAAGACAACTAAGTAATGTTGATCTGATTTATGTAACCACTTGTCATCTTTGTTAATTCTGATTATTACTTGGCTGATTCAGAATTTTTAAAGTCCTCACATTTTCATTATTGTTCTCCTTTTGAAAATGAAGAGTCTGTGATTCAAAGGGGTTAAAATAGTTTCTATTAGACTAACAAATAGCTCTGAATCAAGATAAGGAGGTAGCTCCTTCGAGGCTTATCCAGCGCTCTCTCCCCACTAGCTCGTTTCCGTCTTTAATTGTTTTACAACAGAGTTAAGCCAGCTTCTTATTGCTTGGTATGTAACAAATTATAAAATAGAGTTCACAATAAGTGGATGATATGATTTTGCTTTAAAATAAGTAGTCAGAATGTGTGTACTTTAGAGACTAGAAGTATTCAGAAAGTTGTTATTAGAATATTATATGAAACTAAAAACTATTCAAACATGTATGCACGTGAAGAACTTATTGTTTTGACCTCTGTGTTTAGCATTATTTACTAAAGACAAATACATTTTCTTAAGCAGCTAGAAAGTGATACAAGTTTTGGCATCAGTAGTCTTTGAGCTCCTTGGCTCACTGTAGCTGAAAAATGAGGTCTAAAAAAGTTTCCAAAGCCCTGACCAATGTTAGAGTCTGGCCCTTTTATGATCAAGTGATCTTTTCAGCTTTAATGGGAAAAATGAATCATTGTTAAAAGATAATCTCGTCACACGGCAGCCAGAAAGGTGCAATATCAGTGATTTGACTTACCAAAAAACCGCTCTGTGAAATGGGATAAAGCACATAACACAGTTTGTTTTGTTGTTGCTGTGGTTGGCGGTGAGAGGGAAGCAGGCTTAAGGAAATACCTCGTTTTAAAAATAATAAGAGGGCAATATAAACTCACTTAATAGAAAAATGAGTGGACTTGATACAAGGGCTATTTTATGAGAACAGAACTAGAAGTTTAGAAATCCTTTTCCAGATCTTTTTCTGTTTCATCCAATTGCTTATTTCATGATGAAACTGCCAATTGTTCACATTCTTTCTCTCTTTCTCCTTCTTTTATTCAATTTTTGATGCTGCAAGTAATATGAAAAGCACAGGGATAACTACTAAAGGTAATGCTTTGCTTTCTTTGCTTTGTGGTACAAATCTATATAAAAGTAGTTTAGATATAGTTGGAACATAAAATTGTTTCTCTAATAGTTTATTTTCAATGGAGCTTATTCTTAGCATGTTCAAAATAAGCAAATCCATCTCTTTAAGCCAATATTTAATTTGGATTATTATGCCAATAAGATCTGGGTGAATAAAGATATGCAAAGTACAAGACTGTAAATTAATGAGAAAAAAATCCTCTTCCATTTAAAAATAACACACACACAATCATATGCACACACACACGTACACACACCCACATACCCAATTAAGATTCCTGGCCATGTAGATTTATGGCATTTATATATTTTGTTCCTCCGGGTGTGAAAAAGTGAAGGAGGGTGTCCCTGAGAATGTTCCTTTAAATTATTTTTCTATATACGGAAAACATGTCTAAAATCCTGGTAAGAAGTAACTTCCTCCAGTTCAGAGAAATGCTTAGAGGGAACGTTTGTTATTGTGTACTAAGAAACACCAGTTCGGAAAATTCCCATTCAGTTCTCCCCTCAGTGCTTCATGGCCCTCCCATGGGCTCCTGGGCATGAGAAGCTTCACAGTTAATAGTTTCCAAAAAGGATATCAATTTCCCTTGTCCCCTTTTTTAAAAGGTGAAAAAGAACAGCTAACTAATACCAAAGAGAGTCTGAACCAAATTTGGAGTTTGGGCAATAAGCTAGATGGGCTGCCCAGACCACAGTTTTGATGTCAGAAGGAGGGGGGGGTTCAGACTGGTTCAACTCTTAAGGCCCACTGTCAAAAGTGCTCAAGACAGTTACGCAGCTTCCTCAATGCTAAAGTCTGCCCTTTGTAAAAGTACCCCCACGCAAGAAAACCGTCAGGTCACAGATCATTCCAGAGAATCAACACAGTGTCACAGGCTGATGACAAGTTGACATCTAAAGTTATAGATCAGTTTTCTTTGGGGGACGCCCTCACAGAATGGAAGATTGGCATCAGCAAAATGTCACTGAAGGCTGTCACCAAATACAACAAACAAGGCAGAGCACTGCTCACTAATGCATCAACAGCCCAGTAAGGCTAGAATTCTTGATGCCTTTCCTGCAGGTTGCAACAGAATATTGTGCTGAAGTAGCTCCTTGGTCCGAACATAGATACATAAAGCCCTATGGAGAATGGCAGTGCCGGCTTCTTCCTAACTAAGGTGTTGGGTGTTTTCCCAGGCATTTTTCTTTCCTGAAAAGTTATAGCCAAACTCTTGTGACAGTACTTGTCACTCACATAAACCAGAAAACAGAAAGTCACGAATGAGCTCATAAAACAGGAAAAGCCTTCTCTCCACTTTTGTAAGGCAGGAATCAACAATTAACGCATGGGAAATGCCGCATCATGGCAGCGGTCTGCATCAGAGGCTCTGAGACAGAGACCTGGGATCCAGTCCTAGCTCCCTCACTTACTGCTTTATAACCTTGGGACATTATTTAACTTTTCTGAGCCTCGGGTTCCTCAGCTTTAAAATGGGAACAATAATAGCACACATTCTATGGACTGATAGAAACGACTAAGTTAAATGATATAAGTTAGGCACTTAATACAGTGCCTGGCACATAATAAATTATGAAAATATGTTAGCTGCTTTTATAATAATAATTACTATTATCATCAACATTACTAGTTGTAATTAGGAAATGCTTTTCAAAAGTGATCACTTTGAATTTAACTTGTATGCCATCTGATCTGGAAGTATAATAAGGGTATCCAATTTCTACTGATTTAGTGAGTCAAACAGAAAACCAAAACAAATTGAATCATTCAACTGGTGTATTTAGAATTGCTGATGATTATAGCATTCAAGAAAGTTAGTGAAATACATAAATTGCAATTAAACTGTTCTTGAAAATCCCCAAAATCAGTTTTCATTTGTCTAGTCTAATAGTGGGTAGGGCTTGTTCATTTTTAAAATGTACATTCAGAACCTTCTAAAAAGGAAACATTGTGAAATGTGAATATGGAGGAGATAAAAGGTGTTACTACAAAGAGGGTATGCCCAAATCATCTCTGCTTCATCTTCGAATACAAAAAAAAAAAAAAAAAATATATTGCATTCACATACCTCTATGTTTTTCATGGAATTACCACTCTACTGCTACTCTATTTCATTGCGTGTACACACACACACACACACACACACACACACACACACACACAAACACACACAGAGGGGAGGGCACAGTGTGCACATTCAGCCTCTGCATCCAGCACTAACTCTCTTCTACGGCAGCTCTGCTCCACATGTGGAAGCAGGGGAAGGTATGGTGTTAGTACCAAGGTATGAGTTCACTCCTGAAATTTCATTCACAGGATAATCTGATTAGTAAAATTTGAGAGAGGCTGCTATATGCATATCTTTTATCATCTAATGCAAAAAACTCCACAACATAGCTTGGCCAAAATCACCAGTATCAAAGGTCCTAATACAGCATAATTTGCTTTGAATGTGTTGCATTCTGACAGTGCTATAAACCAGGGAGACAGTTTACTGACAATTCTGTGCTACCAGATACCAACCCAGGCCTCTGTCCAGCTTTACATTGTCAACTCTTACGGAAACATGAGCAGTTACACAGTCCCAGAGGATGCTGAAGTTTGGATTGCAAAAGATGAGATGGACAAATTTCATATTTTCATTGCAGATTTCTTTTTTGCCTTTTCAAACTGCTGAGCATAATTTTTTTAAAGGCAGGAAATGCAACTAGTATTTGTTTCTAGCATGGCTTCTGTTTTGAGATTTCTTCTTTGTAGAAGAAATGTGTTGCCCAGCTGTCTAGAATCCAAATCAGGATATGGTTTCAGTATGAAATATATTGCAAGAATGATTTTAGCTGGTTATAGACAGGAATAGTCATAGAGTTGGGGCTATTCTATCTTTTAACCACAGAGAGGGTACTCTGGTTCAGTCCAGTGGGGGCCAATGTGAAGTCATGAGGTAAAGTCTAGTTCTGTTTTTTTTTTGTCCAGAAAGGAGAGTAACTGTGAAAGAGTTTCATATTAGTGAACTAACAGAGTAAACAGATTATCGGTTATAGAGATTCTTAGAAATACGAATCATGTGGCCATGGCATAAAGTACTGCAGTTAACACGTAAAAGGATAGTTCAGCCCAAAGTGAACTGCTGGAGGGGTTAGTGATTCTCAGTATCGATACTTCTCCCCTTTGCAACACACATGCACGCACACACACACACACACACACATACGCACACAGACAGATACACACCACTCAACAAATATTAATTAAGAGCTCCCTGTATGGAAGTTCTAGGGCTACAACTGGTTAGTGAGGGGAGATGCAAGGATGATTTAAGTTCTACCTTTTTAGGTGTATGAAGATTTGTGGAGGAAACAGATATTTCCACTAATGTCCTCTTTTTTTATTCCAAGACTTTCACATTTTAATGTTTCTGAAATATAATCACTGAGTAGATTTGACAAAATTCTCTCTAAAAGATGGCTTTAAATCTCAGGGTCTTATAATAGCTGGACTTTTAGAAGTTAGATATGCCTGTACTAATAGCGTACTTAACTACCCAGCACAATGGGCACACAGAGGAAGAATCTGACTGAAGGAACGTTGCAGGCTTCCTGTAGAAAATTACTTATAATCCGGGCCTTTAGTATAAGGACAAATCTGACCAGGCAGGAAACTTGTGTATGTGGCATGGGAAGGAAAAGATAGGAGGGTATTGAAAATAGATGGATGAGAGTATGCAAAGGCATTAAGAAATACAACAGAATGCAAATATGGAAGAGCAGTTAGGAATGCATTCTGAAATAAATTCAGAGGACCTGCAACTGGCTAGAATTTAGCTGGAAAGCCAGATTATGAAGACTTTGTGTCAATTCTCCTGAAGGCAAGAAGACATCACTGACTGTTTTTAAATGAAAGGGAATCTTACATGTATTAAACGACTAACATGAATCTGTTGTATTACTGAGGGATTACCACATACTATCTCATTTTATTCTCACAAATGTTTCCAAGATATTTCCTTCCAGTTTTTACCGATAAGAAACCGAGTATAGGGAGGTATATAAACCAAGAATATAAAATGCCAAGGGCCCAAGAAAGGAGTGCCTGGATTTTACGCCACATATCTAATTGTAAACCTATAAGCTATCTATAACACCATCTAAAGATGTTTTAGCCTTCCTTTTTTTTTCTTCAATATTTCCTATTTTTTTAAAAATTTTTTTAATGCCTTTCTAAAGGAAGTTTTAGGTTTACAGAAAAACTGAACAGAAAGTACATAGTTCCCAGATACTCGCCTTAACCCTGTCCATCCCCCTACAATTTCCCGTTAGTAGCAGCTTGCATTAGTGTGGTACGTTTATTACAATTGGTGAGCCAATATTTGTGCATTATTGTTAACTAAAGTCCATAGTTTATATTACAATTCACTCTTAGTGTTGTATATTATGTAGATTTTGACAAATGTATGATATGTGTCCACTATTACAATATCAAACAGAGTAGTTTCATAGCCCTAAAAATCCCCTGTGCTCACTTATTCATCCTTCTCTCCCCTCTGATCTTTTACTGTCTCCATAGTTTTACCTTCTCCAGAATGCTCTGTAGTTGAGACAATCCAGTATGTAGCCCTTTCAGAGTGGCTTCTTTCACTTAGCAATATGCATTTAAGTTTCCTCCAAGTCTTTTTTTGATATGATAGCTCATTTCTTTTTATCACTGAATAATATTCCATTATATGGATGTATCATGGTTCGTTTTTCCATTCACCAATTGAAGGACATCTTGGTTGCTTTCAAATTTTACCAATTATGAATAAAGCTGCTGGAAATATCTGTGTGCCATTTTTTTGTAGAGACATAAGTTTTGAACTCACTTGGATAAATGCCAAGGAGCATAATTGCTGGATAATATGGTAAGAATGTTTATTTTCGTAAGAAACTGCCAGGCTATTTTCCGAATTAGCTGTACTATTTTCCATTTCTACCAGCATGAATGAGAGTTCCTGTTGCTCCACATCTTTGCCAGCATTTGGTGGTGTCAGTGTTTTAAATTTTAGCATTAAAATGCTGGTATTTAGTGTTTAAAATTTTTAGAAATTTTAAATTTTCCAATAGGCTTATAGTAGTATTTCATTGTTATTTTAGTTTGTAATTCTTTGATGATATGTGTATTTCCTAATTTTTAATTCTTTTATTTACCTGTTATATGGTTTTCTAACATCTGTGATTTTGATTACTACATTTTCCACCATTCATTTATCAACATTTATGAAGTGTGTATTAATATGCCAGGTACATTTTTCAAAGTTAGGTTATGCTTTTCTTTTACTCTTTTATTATTATCTTCTTCACTTTAATTTGCCACATTTCCCACTTGTTGTTTATTTCACACAAACTAATAGTTGGTCCCTCTCTTTGATTCTATTCATCTCCAAGTAAACTGTCTATCTTTCACTTCTCCAGAGATAATTGTTTAATTTCTTCAACTTTCTCTTTCTCCCTTCAAAGCTTTTATCATTATTTATTCATAATACATACAGCAGAGAGTTTGAAATATTATTAGAGATGAAACTGCTTGTAAAAAGTTCTGAAGTGAAGAAATCGCTTACCTTGGTTGACAATAAATCTTAACTTCTGTATTGTTGCCAGATTGCCACTGACTCGATATATTCCATCAACATCTAGACCTGAAAACAAACGGGCATGTTTTATATTCACTCATACAAGAATTGAGATGGTAGAAGAAAAACAAACTAATAATTATGGGAAAGAAGGAAGCAGTAAATCACCACCATCTCTTCCTCACAGAGAAAACAAATTTCTATGTCCTAAACCAGGCAATCATCAATATTTTAATCCAAATAAACTAATCATGAAGTTCAGTGACAGCTAATCATTAACAGATCTGAGTGTAGTTGAACCATAAAAGAGCAGTAGGTAGCACAGGATTTCACAGTATAGTTAAGACTTATTCCCAAGGAAAAGACAAGAATGAAGCTGGGGTGGGGTGGGGGGTGACCTTCATGTATATGCGAATCATTGACCCTTTTTGGAACGTCAAACTAACGCAAGGTACTTGTGAAGTCTCCCTTCCTTCCTTCCCTTCTTCTCTCTCGTTTACTCCCTTCCTCTCTCTTCTCTTCTACCCTCTCCATCCCCCTCCCCTTTACTCTTATTCTGCTCCATTCTATCTTATTCTATTCCTAGGGATTCCATTCCATTTCCATTGTTTCATTCTCATTTTCCTGTAATCAAGAAACTGTAGCATAACATGTATTGTTCTGATTATATGACTACAGAAAGAAAATTCTACTTCAGATGAAGAACTAGTTTGATAATCCGTAGTGTACTGCAGGTAATGGGGTGCTCCATTATGGAGGACAAAATAGAAAGAAACCCTTGACAAATGGTGACATTAGTTTCAGATTATTTTAAAATTAGTCATCTGTAATTCAAAATAACTTATCCTGGTAGTGGGTTTGGATAATCAACCACTTGTTTTCCATATTTTTATTTATAGCATGTGGTTATTGCCATGACCCAGTTATCAAAAAGATGAAGAAACAGGAAAGTGAAAAGAGAAACACTTCAAACACTATTATTGTCAATAAGAAATGTTGATAACATAATTTTAGTGTTGGGATTGCATATTCCTCGATGTGTCTAGGCCCTCAGAGAGGCCTAGTACCAGCTAATGTAGAGGTCAGTATCTCAGTAGTTTCTCTAGGGAGGTGGTGTAGCACCACCGTTAAACATTGAAATTCACAATAGTAAGTATTAAGTCAATTGGTAGAAATTATTGTCATTGCATAACAGGATAAAGTCCTTGTAAACCCTTCACTGACATGAAATAAGCTCCTTTACCATCTCTGTTTTTACATACTTTACAGTAGGAACATTTCTGCTGTTGCACAAAATATATTATCAGTAGGTTAGGGTAGAGTAACATAATGCATAATACTAGTATTAGTGGCATACTTGAAAGACATCATTCAGTAATTTTTAAGACATTATTTTTTTAGAGCAGTTTGAAGTTCACATCAAAACTGAAGGAAAGGTACAGAGATTTCCCATATACCTGTTACTCCTATACATGCATAGCCTCCCCCCCATGGTCAACATCCCCCACCAGAGTGGTACATTTGTTAAAAGTGATGAAACTACACTGACAGACACATCCACAGTGCATCATATACATTAGGGTTCTGTTTTGCTGTTGTATATTCTGTGGGTTTGGACAAATATAATGACATGTATCCATCATTATAGTATCATATATGGTATTTTCACTGCCTTAAAAATCCTCTATGCCCCATCTATCCATCCTCACTATGGTGTTTACTCTTCCACATAATAAGTTGTATATAACGTCAATAAAATGGAATCGCCATTAACAAACGTATTAATTGGTGTGAGTTTTGTAGTTCTAGAATAACCTCTGTCCCTTCCTGAGAGCTATGAATCTATGAACTTGTGACAAATTGAGGTGAGGTTGGACACCTACTACTATGTGGTGACATAATTATAAATTTATAAATTTATACATTTATAAAAATCAAATGCATTCTTTTTTCCTGACGCACAAATTAACTCCATTAATCAAAGGCACTCCAGTTTGTTTTTAAGTACAATATGCATTTGACAACTTAAATATGACAGTCATCTTAATTAAAACTTTCCTAACATTTGGTTTTTAGTTTCAGTATTGGACCATGTTGGTTTTCAATTTATGCACATGTGCTCAGAACTTTATAATTTATCAACAATTTTCTTTTTTGCTTTGTCATTAGATAGTGTTTGGTACTTAGCTTTAACTATATAATTTTAAATAGGGTTATTGATTTTTAAAATATTAAAATTTACTCATTCAAGTAAGTGTGTCCCTTTCAAGGTTTTCCCTCTTGGGGGTATGTGTAATTTTTCTGAATGTGTCACCATTAGGGAGAATATTTTGAAATTCTTTTCTAAAATGCTCATCAGTGGCTCCATATTGTCTATAGAAAAATGTTTATTGATGACAAATTTGGGGTCTTTGGTGATAGTTTTTGCTTTAGAAATAGTCAAAGGTCATTCAGAACCACGAATATTGAATAATGTCATCTTGTTTGCCATCACAAAGTTCCACCAAATGAAAGTGGTCTTGATTTTTTTCCGTGAGTTTTCAGTTGCTCTGAAGGGATTTGAGAAAAAGAATATCTTGGAAAACAGAAACATTGATGGAACACACAGGTCTACATTCCCCAAATGAGAAATCTTAATATATGTTTTTTAAAAAAAATCAATCAAATTAGCCCTGTTTAAAACAATGATTAAAGATGAAGTGTCAATTAACAACTACTATAATAAAAAGTGAGAAGACTTACCATGTATTTTTTAAATTAATTTTTGTTTTGCTAATTAGTTGGATCTTTATCAAAGGTCAACAGTAAACAAAATTATTTGAATTCCAACAACACTGCATTGCAATAAAGGACCTTACTTAAGCCTCATTTGAATAAGCATACCTCGTTCGATGTATAAAATCAAGTGCATTTCTATTTTGAAGCAGAATTCTTTCTTTTCTAGTATTATTTTTTATGTTATTGAAATGCATATGTTGCCTAGAGTTGTAAGCTGAATTTCCATTACTGAAATTCCCCAGTATCTAAAGACTTTTTTCTCTTCTAGAAATTTAAAGTTACAACATAGGAAGTACCACTTTGATCTTTTATAAATTTCAGTAGGATTTTTTTTAAGTTCAGTAATCAAAAACATTTGAAAGAGCAGTATGGGTTGGATATATTACGTATGAGAAATTGGAAAGCACTATACTGTTCAAACAAAGCAGCCTCATCCTAAATTAATAACCCAATTTTCTTTTGGAATAAAAGGAGGGGAGGCTGGGGATGGAGACAGGGTGGGTAACTCAGACCAGCGCGACCACTGTGGTTGTAGAACTAAGTCACGGTAGAGAAATTGCTTTGTGGCTTAAGATGGAAACCAGAAAGTAAGAAGGAGTAAAGCAAAATGCATTAGATGCAATTTGAATCTAACTTGACACAACTTCCAAGCCCTTTAGATTCAGAGATATCAGCACCATATATCTTGCAAAAGATAACAATTTCTGACGTTAGTGGCTCCTGCTTTGAATGGCTCATGGTCCCCTGCTCTCATACTTTTTAAATTACATAAGTAGAGTGAAAATGACAAAGTACATATCAAAAAGGAGGGTATTACATTTTGCAAAATAATCTGGAACATATCAATGAATTTCAGCAGTTATAAATTTTATAGGTACAGTCTTGAAGTTAATTAGCTTTCCCCTGAATGGCTCACAGAATGGCAAACCCTAAGTCCTGGGAACTGAACCTGAATCATAGTGATTCACGTGCATCCTCTTTTTGCTCCCAGAACTTTGAAAGTTATGCCAAACCAAACCAATGTAAATTGGTGGATTTGGACATCCTTTTCATGGCCACATTATCCTTGCTGGATTGGAAACTACTTATTTTGGAAATATAATTAGACCTCTTATGATTTTTAAATGAGCAATGTCTTCAAGGTACCTATGTTGTGCTTTGGTGAAGTTTGGAGAAAATCACTTTGGGAGGTACTTCTTTCAAGAAAATACCATGACTGTAAACGCTGACAGGAATTTTGCCTTTTATGCTAAAAATACTTTGGGAACACAACGAAACTAAAACATTTTACATTAATTTTGATCAGGACAGCATTAATGTGAGGTTAATGAAAAATTCTCTGAAGAAACAGACGTTCACTGAAATGTTGTTTATTTGCTCCTCATCAGCTGACCTTCTTGAGTTTCAAAATAGTGTTTACTGTTGACAGAAATCACCGGGTATTGCTGTAGGGGATTTTCAAAAGTCTTCCCTCCTATTTTTTTCCTGAAGAAGCTTAGACTAGGATAGACACACAATTAGGAGTTATTAGACCAAATGGTGGTCTAAACCCAGTGGAAAGAATGCAGCTGTTATGAGTAATTCCCACCATAAATCTTAAGACACTTTCCAAAAAGAAGTCTAAGAGACCAGCACTATTTCCAGAGTTGACTGGCTTATCTGCCAAAATATAGGCATTTTTTAACAATGCAGATGAGCCTGTTAAAAAATAGTTGCAAACTGTGAACTAGGTAACATTCTTGGTAGCTCGAATGATGGACAACCCAGGAAGATGTAGAGTTTGAGCCTGGCTGAGAGGTGTGCCCAAAAAGTCTGCTTGTTTTTCTTCACTGTAACAAAATGCATCTGAACCTCTGGAGTCTGAAATGTGGGCTGGGAATTTTTTGCACAGTCTCTCTCCTGAGATTTATGGTGCTTCCTAATTCCTAGGAGGCCAGAGCTACCACAAGAAGAGTCATTCTCGCAATACTTTGGTTTTTTGGCTTCTCCCTCTGGCAAGAACAGTTGTGCGCAGGAACACCCAGACTGCTCCCAAAAAGTGCTGTTCATTTCTTTCTCCATCTTTCTGAAGGTCCAGCTTGATTTCAGAGCTGAACATGAGGAGAGGTTCTGTGTCATTCTGAGGGCACACATTTTCTCCACCATTACATGAGAGTGTTTACAGCTTTATATTTCTACTTTACCCAATCTCAGTAACTGAGTGTATAACTGTAAACTCTTTCTAAATTTAATTTCTACATTGGCTCAATGGCTGGCATTTATCCAGTATCTCTTGTTGGCTTTATTTATTACTATTTTCTTGTCAGATATCCATCCTTCAAGAATGACTACCTTAGTAGCTGACACAATTCTGATTGTCAAACAAGAATGATTTTATTCTATGTGAAAACCTTATGACTTTATAATAACCATTTTAAAAAGAGGTTTTTTTTTGTTGTTTGTTTGTTTGTTTTACTATAGAGGCAATGTACTTCCCTGGTAAAAATTAAAATTAAACCACATAGGAATATACAAAGGAAACTAGCTATCTCATCCAGCCTTTCCAAGACAGTCATTGTTAACAGTTCTGCTTTAGTACTTTTTGTGGTTACTCATTTTACGTTAATGTATCACATTTCTGTTTATTAATCTGTTAACTTTAAATGGTATATTTCACTGCCTATCAGAAAAGATAAAGAGTTTATAGTTTTTACCACTTACCTATGTACCCTCTTTCTCTTTGTTATTATTAGTTACTTTTGTCTATCTTAACATATCAAATTACCTCTGTGTATAAAAAAAGAAGGAATTTGGTGCATTTACTTTTCCTTCCCTTTCTCGTCTCCCTCATAACTTCCAGTCATACTCTTTATGTTATTGCTTATGTTCTCAAAGTTTAGAACATTTTATTTTATTCCTTATAAATATTTTGTGTCTTATCTATGGGTTAATGGTAGTGACTATTAAAAAAAAATGAGAGTGATTGGGCTCAACAGTAAAATTTTGTTTCACGGAGATCTCCCCCAAATCAAGGTCTAACGTAACTTCTTCCCTTCTAGGTGCCTTCATTTCCCCAGATGAACCACTGCCCAGTAGAACTTTCTGTGATAGTGAAAATGTTCTATATGATCTGTGCAGACCAGGAGGCACTGGCCACATACGGCTGGCTGCTGAACACTTGAAATGTGGTTAATGCAAATGAACAACTGAATTATTTTATCCTATTTTAAATAACTCAACCACATGTGGCTTGTGACCACTTTATTGGATAGCGCAGCTCTCAGTCAGAGTCAACTACTGCTCCTCTCTCACATTCTACTATTATTTTTTCTTGGATTTATTTTTTTAAGGGTCCTTTTTTTCATAAAAGTATGTAGTTGGTAACTTTTTTATTTCTGCTATCTCAACGACTGTTTTGTTTTGCTTAATATTTAATTGTTGATTATGTATTTGAGTTTTATAATTTTTTTAACTTTTGTGACTTTGAAAAATATGTTCTGTTATCTTCTAGCATCTCTGCTGTTAAGTCTGGTATCAGGTTGATTCTTGATGCTTTGTAAGTAACTTATTCTTTCTTTCAGGATTTTTAAAAAAAGATTTTCTCTTTAAACTTGTAGAAGTAAAATTGCACTCAGATGTATCTACATCTAGGCCCTTGCAACCAGAAACATTTTCTTATATTATTTGCTTGATAAATCCTTGTCTCCATTGTCTCTTTTCTCTCCATCTAAAACTTCTTTAAGATGGATATTTGAATATCGGATTATTCTTAAGATGAAAGACCAAATTAACTAGAATGAATGATGGTCATGGGTATTTGTATATGTGTACATATCTTTTTACCCCCAACTGGCTTCTGTCTTAAATGGTCAGGCTGAGTGAGGGGATCCTGTAGGATGAACAGATGGTGAGTAGCTAGTAGGCTAGAGGTTCTGCAGTTACCAAGTAAGAAGCATGTTTTGGGGGGTAGATATGGAATTTTATCTCTTTTGCTTCTGGGCAAAGCTCTCTAATTCTGTGTCTGCTGTAAAGTACCTGAGATGCCTCATTCTCCACTGCCTTCCTTCTCAGATGCAAGCATCCTCTCATTTGTCCTTTTAGAAACTGTTTTCAGGCTTAAGCAGCTGCTGAGCATACTTCCTTGGTGAAAGGTAAGTGGAGAGGAACCCAGCTTTCCCACGTGTTAGAGACAATATTCGGTACAGTACTTTATTTATTGCCCTCTTGCCATTTGTTTTCGTTTTATTTGGTAACTCCAAGTTTAGATATTCTCTAAGACATCCGTGGAAGTGAACTGTGCCTAATTATGGTGTCTGACAATGGCATTTCTTTCGCTCTAATATCTTCACTTGTTTGATCCCATCTGCTTCCTGTAGTCCTGGAATTTGTATTTCTGGTCTGCTGATGGCACCTTTTCTGTTTTCAGCACCATTATATATATTTTTCTTTTCCAACATATCTTTTCTATTATTTCTTTTTCTTTTTTTTTTTCCAGGAAGGAGATTCAGACATTTTCAATTTGCCAACTTGAATGGGGGGCCTGGGTTGTTTTTCACAAAGATAGACTTTAATGCTGAAAACAGAAGTTTCACTGAATTGTGAAGATATTGCTATATAATAATTTTCAAAAATAACACATGAGAGGCAAATTGCCCCATGTGAGATAAATTATGAATATTTAAACTACTTATTATGTGTCTCCAAAACTAATGTTGGCAGGATATGTTAATACAGGGCGCAGGATCTGTATACCTCTCATTTTCTCTCACTCCTGTCCTTCTCTTTGTCTTCAAAGTTCCTACTGTCGTTTATGCTTTTCTAATGTTCCCTTTATTACTGAGATTGTTTTATTCTTCTCTTTCATTTGTTTCATGAGCCCTTTCTTTTCATTTTTATCTTATTTTGATTTTTGTCCTGTCTTCCTTGTACCTCTGCAATAAATTCTTGTTTCATAGACAATTGTTGCGATAAGTTTTTTTCTTTTTAATATCATAACAATATACTTTTCAATTTCCCTTCACTTTTTTGTTGGCTTGTTTGATTTGGTAGCAGTCCATTTTAGATTGCTCATTTCTGGATGAAATGAGTTTTTCATCTACCAGATACTTTATAGTAGATTTATATGGAAAAGAAAAATTTTGTCTTCTTAGGATAGGGAAGGTATAAGTTTTTGTTGATTAAAAAAAGTTAGACCGAAAAGAGGACATCAAGAGAAGGGTTTGTGTTGTTGTTTTTTTTTTTTTCCTGAGAAAACTGCTTAGAATTTGTGATGCTAATAAATGAACCATTATTTTATATCGTCTATGTAGCCTACATTGTAGATAGGGGCAAGTTCTAGACTTAAATTAAATATCCTAAAACTGAAAGAGCACAAAGTAGAGGAAACAATATACGGGACTGGGGATAAAAGGATGTCAGCGTGAATCTTGGATCAAAAAGAAGGATGTTGGTTTCTCTTCAAGGACTTTTCATTGAACATTTGGATGGTTAGGATCATTATCAAATCTTTCCCTCCCCACCTCCCCATCTGTTTATGCTGTTCTACTAGGAAATAAAATTGTTAAGGCTCCTAGTCAAAAATTCCTATCTACCTACCTATCATGTCGTATTTGCTGTTCTGCTCAGTCCTGACCTCCTAACCAGCCTTGTCCTGTTTGGGCACCTGGGAAGACAAACTTAAAATTGGGAGAGAAAAAGGACAAAATATCTTGAGTCTTAAGTGTGTTACTGGTCATACTTCTTAGTGGTTCCATACTGTATCACTTATGCCTTGAAAAGATTTACAACACTAGTATTTAGGGATTGTGCATGGAGGGAGGAGCTGGCTATCTTGCTCTTAATTATTATTATTTACGTATTCTTATAAAGAGTTACATTGCTGGAAAAAATTTGGGAAAACCATTCATTGCATTTATTTCCCATCTTTCCACTTCTTTTAAAGTAGAATATTGAACACTTCAACAAATAGAGGAGAATCACACTGAATTCTTTAAATATTACCAGAAGCACAAAAGCCATCCCTCCTTAACGTGCACTGTCACTTCTAACTATTGGAATTGTCCCTTATATTTATATCTCTTGCCATAATATTTCACTAATTGTCTCATAACTGGAGATGCATATTCATACTATTAGAGTCCAGAAATGTAGATAGTAGTATATACAAAGTCCTGTGAAAACTCACATGAGTATCGAGGCTAGGCCTTGGTTTCCATTTGCTGTGATTCTTTCTATGTATTAGGCTTGTTTTGCATATAACCTCCATACATTTAATGCAACTCATATTCCATTTAGACTGACTATTGGGCCAACTGTCTTTAAAAATCATAGCTTTAACTTATGAATATTAAATGATAGGCAAATAAGGGAAAAGATGAGGGGAAAAGGCCCAGTATGGTTAATGGGATATAGATGGAAGCCATTTGTATGTCCTATTTAATGCCTGAGTAAAATCAAATGCTAGTCCAAGGATGGGATCCCAAGTGTGGTCCCTCATTTTTTACTCATTAAGTCTTACATATCTGTTCAAACTCAACTAAGAATTTGAGGTCTACAAGTATGAAGTCTGCAGGATGGTAGACATAAATATAATTATAGAAATATATCAATCTTAAGACTTTAATAATTTGGAAATAGATTCAAAGCAAAAAGGACCTCAGAGATAGCCTGAGTATGCTTGTGAAATTTCACTAGGAATCTTAAAATATTTGATTTTATAAGACTCAAGATAATCACCTGAAATGATTTCTGGAAAGTAGAAAACAAAGTACCTGAAAATAGCCTTTAATAAATTCTCTTAAATGTTTCTTTCTTTTATAGCTTAGTCTTGAAGACAAATATTGGCCAATGATTCTGAGTATCATTAAGTGAGAGCACTTATCTTGAAGGAAAATCTCATGTGTCTGGAAGATACTGAATTGGAGATTGTATTTGGTTCATTTCATATCATTCTCTGAATTTCTTTTATGTTTGAGTTCTATTGTTATATTATGCTATGATCATGCTGATGCAAATAAATCATTCTTTTGGTATTGTGACTTGCTCAGACTGTTTCTTTAAAATAAATAGGAGTCACAAGAATAAACAGTCTAATTTGGTAAGCCATTATCATCTGGTAGTTTGCAGGTAAATATGCCAAGCATAACCTGAGGTCCAGACAGCAGTGGATGGCCACAGCAGGTTTAATGAAAGAAAACTAGTTTCCTGAAGATGCCATTCCCAAGGAAACCCTGGGACCTAAGGAAGAGTAATCTGTAGAATATGCCCATGTACACGTTTTTCTTTTTAAAATGTTAGCAACAAACTCTCTTGTAAGTTTAAGACGCTCAGTAAAAGGCTTACCAATACAAACGAGAAGAAAACACTGAAGATGGCTCCTTCTGTGATGAAGTCATCATAGTTACATAAAGTCTAGCCTTTGATCCCATCACATTTGAAATCGATATTGATTTAAAATTTATATATTTGCTCTCATTCTTTTCAATCCCTCCACTCTTATTTTTTTTAA
Organism: Camelus bactrianus; assembly: GCF_048773025.1. NCBI lineage: Eukaryota > Metazoa > Chordata > Mammalia > Artiodactyla > Camelidae > Camelus > Camelus bactrianus. Next base: position 31,257,313 of record NC_133543.1, on the reverse strand, counting down.
ACATCTAAACAAAGTGACCTCATTGTTTTCCATTGGATTTTTTTTTAAACATTGGCTGGGATGATTGAGATTCAGGAATGTGGGAAAATGGATTCCCAAACCACGTCCCTCCTCTTTCATTCTGAACTGTAATTTTTGGCTTGGCTTGAATCACAGTCATCGCATTTCAGCCTGAATCTCTCTGTAAAGTGATCTTTCTTAAACATTTCTCTCACTCATCAAGGGATCAGAAACAAAGCCATTCTAGCCTTTCAGCAAAACACTTACAAGCAGATTTTACAGAGAAGTTGCAAGAGCTAAATTTCCTCTAAAATTGTTTGAAAAGTGAACATTTTCAGTGCCTCATTGTCCTTTTTGTGGATCTTGTCATCTGTATGCCATGAGCTCCAGCAGCTATTTTAATCTGTTTTTGTTTGCAATCCATTTGGTGTCCACCCAAGGAAATGCAGGTGATTCTAATTAACTTACTGCTGAAGATGTAGGAAAAAATATCTCAATTGTGCTGTAGGGAATTATACACTTAAAACTTTTCTTCTACTATTTATAACATATTATTAATGAAAATGATTCTATGAATATATTTACCACCTAATTCATTGCTGTTCACGTTTATAAATCAGTGAAGCCTATGGCACAGGAAGAAGCCACACACATACACAAATACACAGGCACAATACAGACCCCAAGAATGCTTGCCAACTTTTATTTAACAAGAGTAGCAACTTAAAAATAACATTATTTTTACTTTGTGCAACATAGTTTAATATCTGAAATAACCCTGTTCCAATAAAAACCTATTGAAATACTCTTAGGCCTAACTCTGCCCTGAAGGTAAGAGTGATTAATTGAAAGATTTTGGCAGATCTCTGCTCACCACCAGGGCAGTTTAATTTAGAACACATTCAACCATTTCTCTGTGTCTCTGTGTTGGTGGAGCATAACTTTTGATCTTCTTTGGGGAGGTGCCTCTAATTCGGACCCTTGGCTAGCCACTTCCTGGAGGGTTTTGATGGCTTGCCTCTGCTAAGCCTTCAGGTGAGAGAGAGCCCTTTCTGGCTGCTGCTTTTAGAGCAGGTTAGGGAAGCTGAATTTCAGACACAAAGGCAACAGAGTCTACAAACCTGTTTGAGCATATCGACATCTACAAAGTCCTATTTAGACCATGGACAAGATGGTCCTTTTCAACTTCTTAATGCTCTCCCAAACTTCTGAGATGGTCTGTGTCATTAAACTCTTTCCTGAATCAGAGAGGATGTGCCTGACACTGACAGTGGGTGAGACTGAAAAGACTGAACTTGCTTTTCTCAAGAAACATAAATAAGGTTGTTGTTTTCTTCTTGAGAATACAGGAGAAACTATCTAGTGGGTATGGTTAATACTTCTGCTAAACAGAAACATGGGGCTAGTGCATAATCCTCCCTGTCTGGCAGATGAATCTGTGCTAAACTGCTTTTAAATGGAAGGACAGAAAATTCCAATACATTCTAGATGGGAAGACCTTGAGCTAGTAAACACCAACTCTCTATGCAATTGAATGCATATTGATTAAGATTTACTACGTAGTAAAATGTGGTAGGCACTGGGGATACAGCCAAGGACAAAAGGTACCCAGTCCAGATGTTACGGAGCCATAGCACCAGCATCTTTGGAAGTACCAACAGTAACTCCTCAATGCAAATTCATGCATTAGACACTATGGTACTTGCAATCTGTAATATTTTTATATATACGACACATTCAAGTGATGCACTCAGGTTGGTATATGTGCTCTGTAGTCAACTTTAGAAGGAAACACTATCATGGTATGTATTTAATTTCACATTATATCCTGAAAGTTAAGTTTCATATGTACTTGTGCATATATGTATTATATATCTATATAACTCTGGTGAGCAAAGGACAATAATGATATTTATCCTATTACCAAAGTATTATGTCATAGATTATGTTTGTTATGATATGGGTGTGTTCCCATGGGTTCATCTGAAAAAGAGTGGGAGATTTTTATAAATCGACCATGTTCTTGAATGCTCTTTTGTATCTCTACCTGAAAGATGTTTTAAGACTTAAGATATCAGACTCCAAATCTTTAGGAGACACAGTAGAAATCTCAAAATTTAGGTATTTCACCTTTTTTTTTTTCTGTTATTGGACAAACCACACCCAGATTTGGAGATATAAATATAAGTGTCTGGAATAGAGATGAAAAGACATAATCATTTCTCCTAATTAGAAGCTCTAACTATCCCTGGACAATGTAAACCATTGTTGTTCATGATTTTAGGAATTCTACAAAAATAAATATATAGATACATTCTCAGTGCTAGCACTGAGATTGGCTTTCTTAAGTTCTATTATCACACTATAAGCAGATAGATTAGGGGAAGACGTCTTTTAGTGGTGTAAGAGAGAACTACATTCTCAGCTTCATTTAGGACTACTTGAGGACTTAACCATCTTAGCAAAGAATTGTACACACTCGAGTTGCTCAAAACTTGTTGCCCTAAAAAAAGGCATTTCAATACCGATTGTTCCCTTTTAAACTCATTAGCACTACTGTAATACAAACCAGACTTCCCGCTTCTGGATGACTTTGTCACTTGGGTCTATATCAAGTCTTATTGAAATATATCTATATATGTGTATACACATACACACATATTTAGCACCTATCATTAGATATTTAGCATCTATCACTTCTTCCTGACTTGTTGTCATGAAAAGTAAGTGTATTAAACAAAGATGTATTACATATGTTGATGTTCATTAATACTGTATTTGAATGTCTATTCCACACACGTGATTTTTCTAACTGGTAAGAAAACAAGTTACAAATACATTTAATGTTTTCCATTGTCTTAAATTTAAATAAAGTGTCTTAAATATCCTAATTCCACCAAAGTTTGGCCAATTTTGTATTTTGAAAATAATACTAGAAAAATCCATGATCAGTTACTATAGCTGACTCTTAAAGTGCTACAGAAGATAGAAATAAAAGACAATCAATTTGAAGACCTGGATTTTATTTCATTGGTCCCCCAGGTTAGTCTTCACATTAATTATAGAGGCTATATTTATAATATTTTTAGAAGTTTGGGAAGATAATTTCATCTTAAAATAACTTTCACGTAGTTTTTCTTATGCCCCAAATTCTTTAGTTAGAATTTTATTCCTTTGTCTTTAAATCCCATGGCAGGATTTCATATCAAACCTCACTGATCATTTACACCTTAGTGTAGATTAATCTATTGGATCTTGTTCTGGGAGCAGACTTCAGCTAAAAGGAAGGCAAATGCAGCAAGAGGTCACTTGTGTAGGATGTGGGACAGGAGGAGACAAAGGATAAGAGGTCAAGTATAGTACATAACGGAAAAAGAACAGAAAAGAAAGCGGGCACACCATATTGATTTCAGGCTAATCCAAAAGGGGAGGTGCTATTATCCAAATGTTCACCTGCTGTTTTCATATACACCAGGATATAGGAACATGGAGTGGTCTTACTGTATTTAAAGACCTGGGGGAGGAGAGCCACATATTTTTCAGCTTGACTAACAATTTATTCTTAAACATGATTTATTTTTATTATCATAATAATTTTCAATTCTGGGGGAAGTGTAATAAATGACCTATCTTTCTTCTGGGACAACTTACACAATTTTTTTTTCTTATAGGTTAGTGTAATGCTCTGAACTGAGGTTCAAAAGCTGAGCTGATATAAAATCCAATAAAGGGCTTTGCTCTCCGGGTTGAAATATTGTGAAGAGAGACATGGTTCTTCCTTGGAGTTATGAGACCTCTGTATCTCCTTGGAATCATGAGGTGCACAAGCCTGCCTCCTCTCTGCGTAGGGACAGCAGAAAACAGTCCTGGAGACTTTCCCATTGCATCATTCCTCTGCACCTGCACTGCAGGTGGAGCTGCCTATGTACAGATGACTGGCTCCATCAGACGTCTCTCCTCTCTGGTGTCCTTAAGTCTCCTCAGTACCTTCGCCTAGAACTCTTCAGCCTCAACTGGAGATAAGTGGCACTGAACAGCGGCAGACTCATGAGGTCCTAGATTCCCAACTTACTTTCAAGTTTTCAAACAAACCTTAACAAAGATGATTATACACAGAAAAAAAATGTATTCCTATTAACTCACTGGCCAGAATAGAAAAAGAAAATAATGACCTTATTTCACCTAGTTTAGTTTAGTGCAAAGTGTACTACAAGCAAAAGCCCTAGAGAGGAGGAAGGTTCTAAGCTTGGGAACATAGCTTGCTCTTAGAGGTGTCACTATGATCACCTTTGCCCTTCTTTGCCTTAAACCAAACTGAACCAAACTCCTTCTCTGATGCTTGAATATACTCTACTAGGAGACAAAGCCATTTGGTGCCAATTTATTGATACCTTTTAGAACAACTATACCCAAGGTACTACCCAAAGCCATTGGGGTGCGTGAACTTCAGGCTGAGGTGTACATGATATAACTGAGGCAGGTTTGCCAGGAGAAGGGTACTAGAGGTCAGACACAGTGCTCAAGGGGACAATGGAGTAATGCAGCCATCTAGCAAAGAAGAAGAAGGAAGGAGGAGATGAGTACCTAAAATATATCATCATTGTCCCGGAGTTATCCTTGTTCAGAACCCATGCTTTGCCCCGAGAGAAATTTCACAAACAGGTTTGTAATTTCTTCTGATGGTTTCAGGGTTTCAGGTGCCTTTCAACTTTAACTCTGCTAACTACCAATATTAGTTACAAAATTCTGCTATAAATATGAGCTAAAAATTTAATATTTGACAATGTTTAACAAGTGAAAAGCATTTCCTCTGCCCACCATGCTGTCAAACAGGATAATGGTAATAAATGATTCAGGACTTTGAGTTTGAAGGTCTGTTTTCATTCTTTATAAGCCACGTGTGTTAGAAATAGTAGATAAAAGGAGGTTTCAAGCATCTTTAAAAGGGAAGTTGTTGTCCATAGAAGAGTATTTCTGTGCAATCTCTAACAATTTTAGTTAAGCAGAAGTGCTGTAACCTTTTTTGGTTTTGTTTTAGTTTTGGTAATGGGAATTTGTGGGAGTTAATTTAAAATACTGAACTATAAGAGTTCTTTAAACTCTTTCTCCCCTACACAAAACATTACCCAGCTGATTTATCCATGGGATTAAATGCAATACCCCTTTAAATATTAAAAGTCCCTATATTTCAGTCTGTAAAGTATACATATGTGAAAATGTGGCCAAGCTATGTTCTTTTGACCTGTGATCCTCCTTTTAGAGACACTGGTATTGCTTTTTTTCACATGGTATCCCATTTCTGTTGGCTCCTCAGGAATCTACAATCTAGTTCTAGAATTATTTTCAGTTAAGAAGAGTTGCTCACTACCATTAATTCAATTTCTAGCTTAATAACTTTATCCACCATGTATCTTTTCCTTTAGTTCACCCAGTAAGAAAAATTGTTTTATCAGTTCCTATCCATAAACAGCTTGTAAAAGAAGCCTTTCCAGTGGGAAAAGAATCTGAATGGAAAACATGGTCATACATATATCAGACCAAGGATTAAAAGATGAACATAATATGTGATGAAACATTACAAGAAAGTTTCACTGTATTCGTTTTTCCAAGTCCGTATTCCATGCTGGTCTTGGATTATGTGTGAAAAGTAAGAACTCTGCACTGTAACAGGTGCTGGCAGGAAACTTTCATTAGAGCTTATGGAAGTTATGCCTGTGAAGTCTTGGCACCTGAGAAAATTCTCTCATAAGAATGCATCATGCATCAGATATTTTTCTCACGGAAAAAAACAATACAAGGCTGTAACTGCTTAACCATATTCCCAGTCACTATTTTGTTAACACCATCCCTCAGTGATGACATCTTTGGTGACCTTGTGCTATATGTAAAGTATGTATCAGCCTTCATTTCAACACTGCAAACGTGCACTGTCTTCTGTACACAACAACAGAGATGTTGGTTTACCATCTGTCTGTTCTAATCAATGCATAAACTTGAAAGTGGTTTTTTCCCCCCCACTGTGGAGTCAATGGGTTTGTATGTACTAATTCACCCACATTCTGAAAATTGACTTTTCATATAAAACATGGCAAACGTTTAAGAGATTTACAGGAGTTAGGAATAGAGTTTGGAGTATCCGATAGTAATTAATGTTGGCCTTAAATGTATGGTATTGACTCGTGTAGAAAAGCACTAGCATTATGTGTGGCACACAGTGGGAGCTTAATAAGTATCGTCTTTGTTTTTCTTACATAAATTTCACCATAGCTGTACGACACGGCTTCAAAGACTAATGGGGTCATTCTTTGCACGTAAACTTGCCTGCCTTAAAGTTAAGAAGTAAGACCTCTTTCTCTGATCAAGCTCTGTTTTTCAGCCTATTAACTCTAGAGGTTAAAAATACTTTTTTTTTTTTTTTTACTGACATTTGCCTGTTGGATACAATTGAAAGAAATTCTCTCACCTTATTCTGTAAATCTACTATTTATAAGGAATTTGATTTAAGTCCAGTGGGTAATTTGGATTTCAAGCATTTATCAAGTTAAGGACTGAGGTAAAAATTTAGACAGTAGTGAATGTTAGAAATAGCCCACTGAAAATGATTGTGAGCCCATATACATCCAGATGTGTGTATTCATATCTAGGTTTGTAGCCACATTATGGATAAATGTTACTAGCTTACATATATGTTTGCATTTATAGCTTTAAATGTGCTTTTCATGTATCAATAAATATATCTTTAGTAAAAGGCTCTTAGGGCAAAATAGCTACCTTCCAGGGTCACACACACACACACACACACACACAGCATCAACCCAGGCAATCTGCCAAAGTGTGGTTGCTGTGAAAAGGTTTTGCTTTAGGGCAATAGCAAACTAGCTCACCACCCTGCTGCCCTGTCCACTCCTCACCACATGGTTCTTTGCTGTATCCTTAACTTCCCCTCCTACAGAGAGGGAAGATTTCTTTGGACTGTTTTATTGCCAATACATTTTTTACTTTGTATGATAAAATGAAACAAAGGACTGGTTTCATTAGAAGGAGAGGTAAACAGAGCATTAATTAAATTTGCTGATGATACTAAATTGGGAGGAACTGTGGACATCTGTGAAGACAAAAGAATCATACAAATGGACTTAAGGAGTTCAGAAATACGAGCAGGAAATAATAAAATGAGATTCAGCCTTAAATAATGCAAGCTAATACATTTGGGAAAAGATAATCAGAAACATGGCTGTTCAGTGGATGGTAGATGCCTGGAAAGTGGTGATGGGAAAAGAGACCTAGGGAGTGATAATGGGAAAAATTATACACAAACTTACAGGGAGGTAGGCACAATGCCTGGGGGTTTATATTTTAAAAATATAATTTTTTGAACCTGAAACATGATAGTTCTACTCTTATAACATTGGTAGTTCTCAAAGCATCAAATTTGTCTTTAGTCAGTTGAATCTCTAAGGTTTATGAAACAATTTAACATTATTTGTTGAGAGACTGGTTTCTCCTTCTTAAGGATGAGAAATTGTTTTGTCTGAAACCTGACCTGAACACCAGAGTCATTGCTCTATTTCTGTCATATTTTATTATAGACTATTACTAAAATGGTATGTCATATGGATATAAATATGCATATAGATATTGATATGGATACATATCATAGCATGATGGAAATGAAAAACAAAACAAAATGATCCTTACTTTTAAGGAAGTTTTTCTACCTTTCTGTATAATATGACTTTACTTTGTCTTTCGAAAGACATTAATCACTATCTCTCCTAGAAGTTCAATGAATCTTCAGTATAGAATCTGATTCTCCAAGAATGGATGCCTGGATGGATGGATGAAAAGAAATCTTGGATAATATAAATCTATTCATCCATTTAATTACCCATCATGAATTGAACCCCTACCATACACCAGTTCTGGTGTGCTGAGCACTGAGGAGGCTGAGCTGATCCAGACACAATTCCTAAACTCAAGGACTCACATTCTAAACGAGAAACAGATATGAAACTACCCATTATGGTCCCATGCAATAAGGGCTATACTGAGGAAAGCAAAGCTCTTACTGGAACACTGTAGAGGGACAGCCTAACAACCTTCAAGAGACCATGGAGAGGTGGCTGAGGGTATGAGCCAGAGAACAGCCATTGGAGAGGATGACTCATGCTGTGCACAAGAGGGTGAATGTGAAGTTGGCAGGTAGATGGATAGTGAAAGGGTCTTTAAGGAGAGGGAACAGTTCTTGGAAGGAATATCAGTCTTTGGAAAGACTGATGTAGTAGTTGGAACATAGGAATCCGCTTAAGAGGTTACAAAGCTGGACAGTAGACAGAGGTCACATGCTTATCCTTTTCATGGTAATAATTAGTGTGGAATTTTGTTTATCCTGATGGAAGGGTTCTAAGAAGGGATAATATAATTCTATTTGTATTTAAGAGGGATCATTTTGGCAGCATTGAGATGAATGGCCTGGGCAGAAATAAGCACAAAGGCAATGCTATCAATTAGAGGGCTTATCTCAAGAGAAATTATGGGAATATAATTAAGGCCAGAGGAGGTAAGAGAAAGAATCAGATTCAGGAGATAATAAAAACGTAGAGAGAATTAGACTTGATGAATGATGCTAGATGTATTGAGAGAAGAATCTAAAATGTCCAATGAATGCCTTTTTAGGGCAATGAGGAAAATAGGTCATGATGCCACTGACAGAGTGAAGGACTAGAGGAGGAGGAGCAGATTTGTTGAGGGAAGTTATAAGTCCAGTGCGGAAAGAGTTGAATTTCTGGTGCCAGAGGAAAATTCAAGAAGGGTTGTTCCTAGACCTCAGGTCTGAGTATAAAAAAAAAAAAAAAAAAAAAAAAGCTTGAGGAGGCATGCCCGCCTAGGAACTTTAAAGTCACTGAAGGAATCATTGAAGCTTTAGGGTCACCAAGACCACACTGAGAGAATGAGTAGCATGAACTCTCAGTCAGGAATGAAGTCCAGAGGAAATGCATGAATGCATGCTTTTTATACTGTCAGACTCTAGGCCAAATACATCAACTACGATATTATACCATGCAACTTCTAATACGTGCCAACTGCCCACCTTCAAGACAAAAGTAAAGAAAGCTTACTACAGTTATTACAACACTGTCTGTTAGGTGTCTCACTACTCTGTAGGGAGACACAAGAGTTAAGTTAGCCCAAACTGTCAAAAATGCAAAACATAACAAGAGCATTTTTTTTAAGACAAGAAAGATAACAGTCCTATTTTAATGACACTGGTGTATTCAAAGTCTCTACAGAGCTTTTGATAACATCAGCAGAGTTTAACTTTTTTTCTGCTGAGACGTAAATTTGGAAAAAATGAAATCAATACTTACTAGCAAAACCACGTCAGAATTTAGAGTATTGGTATCCTCTGTTCATTAGCTTCAAATTAATAGGTCTATGTAGTTGACCATATATTTCTTATTTCAGATTCTTTGACAGACTACTTCAAGTCAAAAACTTATCTTTAAAATAAAACTTTCCTGAGATTTACAAAGAAAATAAATACTAAATGAGGAAGGTGGGACGTTCCCAGGGAAGTAAACTAACACAGACCAGCACCAACATGGAGTTCCAAGTCTGAATTAAAGGAAAGGTGTGGTGCTCAACTCTGTGTGGTTAAAGGACTCAAGTCTATGCCTGAACATTCTCAGGCATGTCCCTTACAGCTCAAAGTTGTCATTCAATTACTTGATTAGAAACAGCAGGCTATTGGTGTTGAAATAATGCCTAATGGGATATGACTTGGTCTGACGAAATGAGTAGAGAATGGATGTTTTACTAGCTGCTGAACTTAAATGTAGTTTCCAAAAATTGATGAGCATAAAATCTTTAAGTAAACATAACTTCAAATGTTTAGCATAGTTAAGTATCGATGGGAAAGAATGATGTCATTCAGAATAATATAATATAGTATCATCAGAAATGGTTTAAATGTTTAAAAAGCAGATTTGCAAACAACACTATTAGCTGCACATCATGCAGCTGCCTTCAACCAACAACTGCTGGTTGCTCATTTTTTTAGTTTCCACCAATGTGCAGGTGTAGCAATGGTGTGTAACTTTCCAATGAAGATTTAAACAATGCTGACTATAATTTATCCATTTATTCATCATTTATTGAGAATTTATCATGTGCCAGGCAATGTGTGAAGACCTAAAACTAAAACCATGCTCCCTATAGGAAGGAGCACACAATGAACTGAAGGTACTATTTTAAATATTTTTCTTCGATAAGTGGTGCTTTCACCCTACATCTCAGGGCGTTTTTATTTCCTTAAAAAGAGTGTGACTTTACATTTGGGTCTACAGTCTACTATAACCTCAAGAACTCTTCCAGCAGTATCATTTCAGAGCTATTTTGGTTTTGCACAGCTAGTTTTTCTTTTCAAAGTGTCCTGCCCTTGAATTTTTTTTTTGTTTGTTTGATTGTTACTTTTTTTTTTCCCTGAACTGGAAATAGGAAGTGGCTTTAAAAGTATAAAATTTGGCAAAAAGGAATAAGACTGGCAAAGAAAAGATTATTTGAACCCAAGAAAAACATTTCTAACCCAACAGCCCATTAGACTATGAGATAAACTCTCCTAGAATTTAGAAGAATCTCCAAGACATGAAACTATTAAAGAGATGAGTAAAGTGTTCTAAAATATCCTGTAAGGAAAATATGCCAAGTTCAATTGTATAGACCAATGCAACTATTTCTCCTAGAATCTGTATGTCTCTTCTACTGTATATGAAGATTAATGATTAAGGCTTAAGTTGGACACACTTCATCTGAAAGTGTGAAAATTCTCTGGAAAATGTTATTTTTTCTAGACATTTAGAAAGGGATTCTACTTATTGGGAAATCCACGAAAGAGTGCAATATTTTGGCATCATTCATAGCTTCCTAAATTAACTTGACTTCTTAATTATTACACATTTTGTGCTCTAGGGAAATGCCTATAAAATATAAAGTATAGATTCTTATTCAACCAATAAAGATTTTTTTCAAAAAGTAAGTGACACACTTGTATAAGTGTTGATTATTTTTTAATCAATTGGTTCGTATTATGCAACAAGAATAAAAAATATTTAAAATCTACAAATCCATTTTTCAATTCCAAGGCAACAAATGTCTGAAATCTCTAACTGCCTTATTATTTATTATTATTATTATTGTTGTTGTTGTTGTTATTATTATTGTTATTGTTATTATTATTACTCTCATTTTTTTAAAACCTCAATGCTTTCCAAATACACGTGAATTTTTTTCTTCAAATTTTGTAAACATTTGCTTTCAGGCTTAAACATCCTGCCAACTTTCAGCCAAGATTATTTTTATGGTTGAACTATTAACTTCTGAATATTAGGGCTTATAATGGAAAAAGTCCCAGACCCAGAACTCCCATCATATAAATGACACCACTAAAGGATAATTTAGAATGTTGCATCTTGACATGTTGAGGTGTTGCATTATTTAAATTCTCCATCCACAACAAGAAGCTAATTTCCTAGCGTATTCATTTTGGCTCTGTTTCCTTCCAACTGACTCTGAGGGAAAAGTATGTTAAAAACCTAAACTTTAGAACAGGGGTGGGAGTGGGAGCGGAGGCTGGAAATTAGACTCAGGCTTTATCTAGGAAGAGACATTATTTATTCGTATGCATTCTGGACTCAAAAGTGTGGGAATATCCGCTGACTGATTTGACCAGAGCCACATTGCTGGATATGTTAGATAGCCTTTCTGGTTATTGAACTGCACAGTCATTTCTACATTAACTTCTGTTATAGTTAAACTCTCTTTTTTGATAATAAGACTGCTGTGTATTGCTCAGTGTAGATAAACTTCATTAAATGTCACTAATAAATACAGCAAATTAATTAGTAACCATATCTATACACGGAATTTGTGAACATTCAGTGTAATCTTACCATTCGTGGCAAAATGTAACTTACAAGCATTTTCTGGAGCAAGGGTACATTTCTCTGGAACAGGGAAGCAGGTATCAGGTAACTAAGGCAGAGATGGTAACTGGTTTAGTAGTCTGTCTTTTCTTCATTACAAGCCTTAGAAGCATGCCCTTTTATCCACATTTGTTTTCTTAATTGCAAAACACAGCTTTTTTTCTCTCTCTTCACCTTGTCATCTCTGATTTCTTTTGGTTGTCTTTTCCCAGTTTCTCTTTTATACTCTCGCTGGCTGTTTCCTGTTTACTCTTTTTTGATTTTTGTCTTCCCCTCTAGCCCTGAATGTGGCTTTTGTACAGACACAGAGGCCCCAGCATGACAACCCCAAAGAGCCAATTCCAACTTGGACCCAGCACAACACGACTGCTGTCAGGAAGGTGGCTGTCACTGGGGTTGCATTACAACAAAACAAAACAAAACACAAAACACCAAAAAGCACTAAATTGGACTTAATTTTAACTCAGAAGTAAAAATGAAGGAAACTTCGCTGCAGACTTCCACAGAGCTTCCTTGAGGGTCATTTCTATTGTGAACGCAAGCAGATGCCTAACTTCAGGCACAAAAAGCCAGCGCTTACAAAAAAGGAACACATAGGTCAGTGCCCTCAGAAACATTTTTGTTCAGTCCACAAATATTCTCTGGGGAAAAAGAAATAGTGCTTATCTTGAACTCTTGGTTTTATTTTTTGAGCATGTAATTTTTATCAGTTTGTTTTGTTTTTGTTACTTTTTTTTCACTCACTGCTTATAAAACTAGCAAGCAGAAGTCTCTCTGGAACAAGATAGAATCATAAAAGTTTTCAAGAATCTCGTCACAAACTAAACAGTACAAATTGCACATTCTTCATGGAAGTATCAGCCTTTGGTGCGTGCCTGGATCCAACTATAATAGATTATCCCAAAGTGGGAAAGAATGAACAGTGCAAAATTAGCAGAACTGGGAGCAGAGCTTGACTAGGGAAGGCATTATGATCTGCCCTTCGGGGTCCTAGATCATCAGGCAATGGGAAAAGACGATGTGGTTTTATTTTTGCAAGTGAACACTTAGCAGTGTCTCAAGAGGCAGATTGGTGCACTGAATCTTAGCATAACAGCTACACTACAATCATGCCTGTTCTTTTTATAATAAATACATACATGCGCATGCCGTACTTAATATGCAAGTGCAATGTATATAAGTAAAACTCCATGTATTTATGCATAGCCCTTGTTCTGAACTTTTGTGACAGGTAAGTATATTCCTGTGTAGGTGTATAACCATAACTTCCTATGATATTAACAAATGCATCCAAATAAATATTCAATTAGAGAAATAGATTTTGCTTATAATGTCATGGGATTCTTAATGTGACTTTCTCCCAAACTTCATGTAACAGCAGAGGAATTACCAAAAAGAAATAGTTAAGGTATAATAATAATTTTAGCCACTCTTTTTCCAAGTTGCTATAATCTACCCAAAGATAACTAATTGTTCAAAGTAAACATTCCACTCTGACCACAAAAGGAATCCATTACACAAACATATAATTCACAGTCATTTTTAGTGGGTTGTAAACAGTTTGGAATGAGCATAAAATGGGACAAAAATCAAAGTGAGCATTTTGAAATGAAAAAGTGTTTGCTACAAAAGGTCAGTCCCTTTGCTTGGCAAACTATGTAGAAAAGCCTGGGAAAATGCTGATCACACAAGCAATGAGGGAATTTTAAAGCCAACAGCCTCCTTGTTTCTTTAAACAGACATCGGAACCTATAACTGGATCCTGTCAAACAAACGACAGCAAAAAAATATAACAGCTGCTAAGAAGTCAAGTTGAGAGATAAAGTTTTCGAGGCTAAGGACCTTCTCAGAAGTAGACTAAAGGTCTTTCTTAAATCTTTAAGCAAGGTTATGGATCCCAGGGTGGCTTTTAGGCACCAAGTCAAATATGTAATTTTGTGTATCATTCTTGTCATAGTATTTTGTGTTCCAGAAAAAAGAGAGGACAAAATTGTCAGTTAGCATCTGCTGAGGCATTCTGTAAAGTAGCTTATAGCTGAAATCATCAGATTTGGAAGATCTGGTATCATTTATTTTTAATTGTGGTAAAAAAAAAAACCCACATAACATAAAATTTACCATTTTAACCATTTTTAAGTGTACAGTTAATTGGTGTTAAGTGCCTTCACATAGTTTGCAACAGATCCCTAGGTATTATTTTAAATGTTGTTAAATAGTTTGGGGCATATTAACCAGAACTGGGAATCACGGAGGAAGAATGAGCTGTTAAACCGTATTCCAAAGGATGAATGCCAATCCAAATGAAATTTAAAAATTGTTTTAAAATCAGCCATATTCCCTTACAAACAAAAATATACTGGATGCGTAAAAGTACAATTAGTGTAGAAACACGTTCATTCATTTAGTTAACTCCATTATTACATGGAAGAAGTCTTTGGCCATGTGTGGTGCTGGTGCATAGGAAAAGGACTGGTTTATCACTTGTAGCATATTCTTTTGGATATCTCACACCATGTGACTCCCTGTATCACATTGTCACAACGTGTCAAGGAAATTACCTGGGGAATAAGGTGTAATTAAGCTTCTAGTTTCATTGGGAGACTAAACCCAGAAGAGTGTGCACTTATTATAAAGGGCTTTATAATGTCATTTAAAAATATTTTTTCAATAAAAATTATAAATATTTAGGTGTACAACAAGATAATTTGATAGAAGTATTCATAGCAAAATGACAAGCTAATTCACATATCATCTCCTCACATAACTACCAATTTTTGTCTGTGATGAGAGCACCTGAAATCCACTCTCTTAGCTTATTTTTAGTATCCAACACAGGTTTGTTAACTCCGGTCATCATGCTTGTGTGTTACATCTCTAAACTTATCCATCCTGCATAACTGCTATTTTGTGCTCTTTGATCTTTCCATTTCCCCTCCCTTATTATGTCATTTTTAAGCAGACAAACTTCTCTGTTTTTATTAGTATTTTGACAGTGGTTCTTTCTTCTAGCGCAGTCTCTAGTCTTTTCATAGCACTTATCACTGTTTAATGTGTATCTGTGCTATGTCCTGAGCTGGTAGTATGGAGAATGACGCAGAGTAGGTCCTGAATAGCTACTTGTTGCTGAAATGCAATAAAAAATAGTGTCTGTTACTTCATTCAATCAATATTTATTGTATGCTTACAATTGTCACATATCGAGTGCTCTCTCCAAATAACTGCCCTTCACAAAGAGTAGTCAGTCAGTTACATACTTTTCATAAAGGTAACTATGGAGTAAGGTCTTAGTGCTAATTATACCAGTCTGGACTGAGTACTTTGTTTAGTTCATGTCTCCTAGGTCCTTGTCTCTAAATGATACAGGTGACCCTATTTTTAAGTAAGCAATTTCTATATACTTTTGAGGCCATCAACAACTACAAAAAGTCTTTTATAAAGCACTGAACACTGGACTTCTCCCTGGCTAGGTCTACATACCACCAGTGTGTCACAGTGTCTCCCTCTACATGCTCTTCCCCTAAGACCTCAAAAAAAGTGCCCGATGGTCTCCTGCTTTTGATTGGTTTACCATACATACTGAGCATTAGTTGAACAATAATTCCGTATTTTTGCAGAAATTGCTCTGGAAGAAGAAACATAAATTTTTTTCATTGGCTACTTATGATTTCAGTCTAAAACTGAAAAGGCAAGACAAGGGAAAGTGAACCACTTGAGAGAGTTTTAAAGCCTAACACATGCCTTTACAGTTTGCCCTCCAAGTTTTGTGTGTATTTTCTAGGCTGAGCAGACAATATCAGAAACCACAGAAATAACTCTGATCTAGTTATAATCGTTGTAAGGAGGAGAATGCTCTGGTGGTTTAGAGGAATAAAGGAAATCCAAATCAAGATAAAGAAACGTACTAAACAAGTCATTCGCTAAATTGGTTTACATTCGGCTCACTAAGAGATTTTCTCCTAGGCATATCCAAGAGATACAAAATTTGAAATAAAACTAATACTGCTTTACCAGGGATGAATAAAGAGTGTATCTGGTGTCAACCACTGGGTAGAATTTCCCTGGGAGGACTAGAGGAGCATGATGAGCAAATTGGTTCTGCCAAATGCAAGGAAGTAACTGAATGAATGAATGAATGAATGGAGGAATGGAGGCATGGAGGGAGGACCGAAAGAATAAAGGGTGAGATCTGCCCTCCTGATGTTGTTTACTTGAAATCAAGCATGTAAGACGCATTTGAAAAATACAGCTACAGTTTGTAAATGATTTTTTTAAGATGGGAGAAATAATCTCAAGAAAAAAGAGAGAAAGGAAACAAATCTTTTTTCTTGTTGTTGTTTGTTTCTCTTTTTGTTTGTTTTTATAGCAGCTGATGTGCTGCTATAGTGAGTACTGAGGCCATTTCCCTAAGACTGTGAGAGTAAACACACAGTTTTTATTAAATGTGCCTTTCTCGTAACTGGTCCATAAGCATTTCACATGACTCTGCAGTTGAATACCTTGCCTGGAAGAGGGTCTGGCCATTAGAGGGAGGGCCCTAGATATGCTGAGTCCAGACGTGCTGGGAGACTTGGCACCTTTATACGCTGCTTCTTAATACCAACCCCAGCATAAAATGTCATCAGAAGCCTGCATAAATATTGGACTTAGATTCACATAAATTATTTCTGTCCTGAGGTGCTTTATGCCAGAATTTAGTAAAAACAACACTTTGAGTAAATAGAGTTGGCCTATAAATGTAAGAATATTAATCCAACAAAATGATCATAGAAAAATATAATCAAAAGTACACACTTGTAAATCTTGCAGTGATGTGAGAGGTTTATCTTGTGCCTCTGAGTTTTTATTGAACGTTTCCATAGAGTTCCTTTAAGCTGACACTGCCAGAGTGCTCCGAGTTATCTGTTGCTTTATGGAACTGTAGTCTTTGTGTTTCATTAAAACACTTAGGAATTATTTTAATAATCATTTGTGTGATTAGTACTTGTTTAGCTGAATCTACAAATTCATTTTAAGAGCAAACATTGGGACAATGAAATATAATGCCAAATATGAAGGCTCCTGTCAGCAAAAACATCGTCTTATTTTATTAAAAGTCACCAACAAAATACCATGATCCAAACATACAGTTTCTATTTATGGGCACGTCCTGCTCTGCAATATTATGGTATCAGCATGCCACAAAGCTGTATCTAGAAGAGTTTTCATTGGGGTATGTAGGTAAATAGAGACATATAGAACCCTGGTTTTTATGTGCACACATCTTATTAGGTACAGCTTCCCCCAAAGTCCTATTTGGATTTTTGTTCTAATATGACAGTGCTCACACCATCAGTACTGAGTATTTACAAGTGAATGAAGATTTCCTGAAAATGATGATAATGTAGCTATTGGAAATAATAACATTATAACACTTTCAGTGATCCGTTTGGCTTTAAGTACTTATTAAATAATATTTATTCCTAAAATGTGTACTTACAAATTAAATGAGATTGCAACATGCAATAAAAATACATTTCCCTCTAAATTCCAGTTGACTCCGTTCCTCACAGATAACTCTCCTTGTGTTCATTCTGTTTTTACTGTTTTCTACTCTCCGAGCTCTCAGCCCTTCTTTCCGGTGTGTTGATATGCTTTTCCCCAAAGCTGCTCACTTTATCTCCTTTCCCTACCCACTCGTCCCCTTTTTGTTATTCTCTCACTCCCTACTGATATGGGAATAATGGGATCCCAAGGCTGTCCTTACAGTATAATTAAAGTATGAATTTCCAGGAGTTGGAAATTGCAGACCATTTTTATTATGTTTCTATAATAAATCCAGGTAACACTGAGAGAATTAAAATGGCTTTTCCCTAGCAGATAACTTGGTAAAGATTTTTTCCCTTGATTCTATTGTTTTAAGAGACTGGGAGCTGAAAATGGGAATAGATTCACCAATTCTCTGTCTGAAAACACCTCTATCTTTCACATGATATATATCCCCCTAGATCCTGGGAATATGCTGTAAACTTGTAACAGATGGTGATGAAGCTTCACATTTTTACACAATACATTTTTTGAGATTCTGCATCTACCGTATGTATCTTCCAGGGAAAATGACCTTGAATGAATGAAGTCATCATCTGAAGTAAAAACACCC
The DNA here is from genome assembly GCF_048773025.1 of Camelus bactrianus. NCBI lineage: Eukaryota > Metazoa > Chordata > Mammalia > Artiodactyla > Camelidae > Camelus > Camelus bactrianus. The sequence goes on along the minus strand of NC_133543.1, from coordinate 31,239,196 downwards.
CACAGATAGACCAGCATAGAAATCATGAGTCAGTTGGGTTTTGTTTTGTTCCCTCAGCAAGATGAAATAATTTCAGATGGAAAACAAAATGAAACATAGGAATCAGAGTTCATCTTGACACTGGAGGTGTGTCTGTTTATTGTTCCAGGAAAACCAGTTAGTCGTATTCTGTACTGAACAGATACACGTGGAAGATGGAATATCACTGTTTGCAAGTAGCAATGCTATTTGCTTCACTTGGGTAATGTTGGGGGCTTACCAAAATTTGTTCTGGCACAACGTCTCCCAGCATGAATGTTAGGAGGGTTCTAACACTGTGAGAGCTGATATTTTATGAATGTTTTATCACTGGCGAGAACACAAGAAGTTTGCAATTGAATCAACAACATGTCAGACAGAAAAAAATATTAAAAAAAAGAACATTAGTGGGAATTATTGATGTCCCTACTGTGAAAACAAACTGAAGTTAATAAGAAATTTGATCCTCTTAACCGATTAACGAAAGTCAAGTTTTAATTGCATGGCTTCCCAGACAAATCAAGTGGTGCTGTTAACCTGAGAACTGGTTGTGTGGAGGGTGCAGTATTGGGGGAAATGACTGCATATTCAGTTACCCACCTCTTTTTTCGACAGCTTCAATGCATTGCTTTACAAACCGTGGAACTGTGGAATTTTCACGTTCACACACTGTGTGCAGATGAGAGCCAAAAATTTGATCTGCAAAAGAAACAAAGATGAGCTTCATTAAAATCCAAGCTTGCGTTGTTCTTTAATTTGATTCTGTTTCCATATCCACTGCATGATGAAATTTGCATCTTGCATAGGAATCGATTTTTTGCTTTAATTCCAAAGTGTCTACCGCAGACATACAAGACCATAACTCCCTCTTTTAGGGAACAGGACTCCAGGCCCAGAGAAGGAAAACGAACCCCCTGCCATTGATTAGGCAGGGATGACAAAGTAAAGTTGTAGTCTCTCTGGGCTTAACTTTGTTGTCTATAAAGTAATGACAGGGAATTGAGGAAACTTCTACAAAATAATTAATCTTAGTGAATTCGTGTCTTGAGTGTTTGAGAAGAAATTTATCAATGGTCATCAAAATTATGAAGTTGTTAGTATGTTTAGAAGATTCGTTCCGTGGCTCAATGACCCCTGAAGGACCAACTTCCAGGAGGCTTGCTCTGAAGTGAATTTCTTCCCATTTGTCCTGCCGTGAATGCCCTTCCTCATCTCTCCTCTAAGTATCCTCTTTCCTTTAGGGCTCAGCTCAGATGGCACCTCCTCCACCAACTCTATCCTTCCTAGCTCAGCTTTCTGTCTCTTATAACCTAGGTTCTTTGGAATACCGGTTCCTCGGGATGTTAATGGGCAATTTGGGGGAAAGAGCCTGTGATCAAAATGATTTAGCAACATTGGATTAAAAAAGTTAAACAGATTTCTCTCACGTGTATTTCTTTTCAGAGCCTGCATCATGCCGACGGGCACTAGCGATCTCCAGGCGGGACTGGAGGATGCACTACATCCCAAACTTACTTGAGCAAGATCTTTTTATTTCAAAGGGCGTATCTCCAGACTAATGCTGCTGAGAACACACTCTGTGAAATTCTAGCCTAGCCCTCTCATTTGGAGCATGATTTATGTTACTGGGCTTCATGTATTTACATTTATGATATATGGAACGTACTTTCTCAAAGCAGTTTCTGAGCGCTGCATTGTCTACATGTGATGGTCACCAGTGCCCAGAACAGATTTGGGCCCATGAGATTCATGCAAATATTTTTTTAACTTGTGGTAAAATATATACAACATAAACGTTTACCATTTAAACCACTTTTATGTGTACAGTTCAGTGGCATTAAGTACATGTGCATTATTGTGTAAACATCACCAGCACCCATTTCCAGAACCTTTTTACACAACTTTGTAAACTGACTATATTTCAATAAAAATATATATGAGGAAAAAAAAAACAGCCGAGATGTTGATTAGTGATAATGAAACAAATATTTCGAAGATTCAAGGGCTTCCCATCTTGCAAAGAATGAACTCCAATTCCCTATCACTATTTCCAAGGCAGTATGACCTGACCTTCCTGATTTCCTGATTTCATTTGCTTTCTCTCTGCTCTCTCTGCCCTCTCTGAGACAAGCTCATCACTTGCCTGCCGCTACTCTGTAGACATTGCTGATTTTTGTCCAGCCCAAGCACACTTCTGCCTCAGGGACTTTGCACTTGTTATTTCCTCTTCATGGAACGCTATTGCCCTAGCTCTCTGATCAAATGTCTCCTTATTGCAGCCTTTCCCACTCACTTTTAAAAAAAAAACAAAACTGCCAAGCACTGCCAATAGGAACTCTCCATACTGCCTCTGCCTTACTTTTCTGTGAGCACTTTTCTCCACTCAACATATTAAATTGATATGTTTACAAGTTAGTTGCTTCCCTTGCATAGAATGCAAAACCTGGGAGAGTAAAGATTATTCCTATTTCCTTTATTACTGGATCCACAGTAACTCAACAATGTTAGCATATATGAGAAGTTCAATAAATATTTATTAAATTATTGACTGCAAGATATCATTAGTAGAGGTCTTAAATAAGTTTAAAATATATTTGTAGCAGAAATGGAAAGAAAAATAGCATAACAGATTGCTAAATGATACGTTACCACAAAGGGGTAGTCAACATGGACTGTAGTGAGGCTTCAACAAACTCATGGTTTTCATCTATTTCTTAGAAAAGGTGATGGCTTGAATTGAGTACAACTCAGCAGGGAAGGAAGCAATTAAGGCAAAGCACTAATAATAATGTCCTTCAATATGGAAACATGCATTTTCATCCAAGAGACAGAAAGAAGATAAGCTCAAAACCCATTAACATTGTGTAGAGAAGTGGGAAATAGTTACGGATATTTGCTTTGAATACTTGGTCAAGTAACAAAGATTTGTTTAAAAACAGTGAATCATCACTGTAAGAAAGAATGACATAAAATATTATTTAAGGAAAATAATCCAGAACTTCAGATTGGATACTTTAAATTGGCTAGAGATTATAGGCAGGAAGAAAGGTTACAAAGTATAAAATCCTTTAAAAGAAATCATAATTTAAATTTTACAAACATTCATTGAGTATCTTCTATACTTATAGCAATGAGGTAGGCATATTAGTTTGTGAAAGAGATACCAAGAAGTTTATAATACTGTAGGGCTAACAGAAATATTCAAACAAACAAAAAATAGAATATAACAAGTATCATAAAAGGTACTCAATGCTAAGAAAGATGTTCTATACTATAGGTATTTTTGTGTCATTTAGTGGGAATGACATGTTGGGCGGGTAGGGTCAGGGGAAGTTTATGAGATGGAGATCATTCAAGAAAAATAGATTCCTATCTGGAGAGAGATTTCTTTTTTTTTTTTTTTTTCTCTTGATAGGTAGATACCAGAAGATTATGGAGATGAAGGCATTCTAGGGTATTTACTCTTTTAATCATTGTGTTATTTTCAAAAAAAAAAAAAAATCCTAAGTACATGCTCTTTGTCAGGAGCTAGGAAAGTCACTAGTAACACAATAACCAAGACTCAAAGTTTCTTGTCTAGTGGAGCATCATATAAGTAAACAGATAAGAACATGTCATCATGAAAATTACCATTCCTGGGGAAGAAGTGATGCACTGGGAGCATGTGATGGGGGATCTGAACAGCTGTGGGTGCCCATGGAAGACTCCCCAGAGAAGAACTGAATCTTCAAGGATAAGTAAGACAAACTGGAGTGGTCAGAGAGGGGACAAAAGGGAATCTGGGGAAGATGAAGGAGAGGCAGACAAACACATCAGTGATTAGAAGAATGGTAAGAAGAATGTGGTGTGCTGAGGGAAACACTCATTCTTTCTTATTTAGAGAAATCTTGATTTATTAAGCTTTAAAAGGAGATAAAGACTGTGTTATGAAAGGTCTTAAACATTAAGTGAAGTAGATTAAATTATTTGAGAGCATGCAAATTACATTGATTTCTTAAACAAACGCTATTCCCCTCCCAACTTCTTTCTTGTTTTTAGAGTCCACTCATAAGACAGAACCTGAAAATGTTCTCCATTGATTTCTGCCTCCCTTGCAGCTTTAGATAGACAGTTTAGAATAGATAGTTCTGGTTGGGAAAGTGTAATGGGAAGTGACTTTGGAAGCTATGAGAGAAAACTTTTTTCTCTAATAAAAGTAGAGGGGTGTATGAAGACATTCAATCTTTTTTCCTTCCTGCTTTGAACATCACTGTGCAATCATGTGATACCTGGAGCTACCGCTGCAATCTTGTCACCATGAGGCGAGAAGCATGCAAACAAAAGCTAAACATGATAAAAGAGAAGCTACAAAAGCCCCGAGATCTCAAAGGTATTGTTGAACTTCTAAACCAATCCTAAAATACATTCTCTAGATTCTTACTATACGAGATAATACAAATAATTTTTAAGCGGGTATTCTATCACCTGTAACCAAATGGCTCATAACCAGATAAGGGGCACAGATTGTGAAGAAGACTGGACACAAGGAGACTTGTCAAGAAGCTAATGTGATTGCCCAGGAAGGTGTTATGAAGACCAAAATCAAGATAGGCTTATGGTAAATTTAATCTTTGTTGAGAATTCTTCTCATCTCTGAATTAGATTCATACATTCACCACCTTTGCGATGTGACTTTGTGGTAAAACTCACTAGAGTGGGCAACACTTATTTCCCTCATTTTGCTGCTATTAGGTTTGGCTATATGACTTGCCATGGATACAAGTCCTGTCAGCTTAAAGCAGAGCTGCCCATTCAAGCCTGTCCTAGATTACCTGACCCACAGACACATGAAACATGAATGCTTTTTGCTGTTTGCCACTGAGATCCTGTGTCTGTTTGTTAGGCAGCAATAGCTTGCTGATAAAAGAGGACTATAGGAGTATGGGTATTTGGTGATCTAAGTTATGCTATGAGAATGGAAATAAAGAGAGTTGACAGGACATGAAAACCAAAATGTGGGAGCAAATAGAGAAAACATTTCTAAATTTGCCAAGAATGTGGAATTATGCATCCATTTAGAGTCAACCCTAAGGAGGAATCTCAAAGGAAATTTCTCTCACCTTAAAATTTAAACTCATTATGTTTTACGTTGTATTATGGCACTTCTTAATCTGTATTCTCTCCAGATCAATTCAATTCTATCTAATTCAATTCAGTGAATATTTCATGAGCACCTACCATATGCTGGACATTGTAAAGAAGGTGAAGATTGATTCACTCATTTGTAACTATTACATGCCCACTATAAGCCAGACACTGTGCTTCAGCCCAAAAATGCAATGATGCATGAAGCACGATCCCCTATAGTCTAGGGGGGGAGAACATCTCTCACAAAGTTATAATATGATGTGATTAGTGCTGCTGCAAAGGTGCTTAATAATAACATTGAAGATTTATTACATTAAGTCAGGCAAGGTTCGAAGTACCTTATATATTCTTATTTAATCTTTATAGCAATCCTTAACCCTTTGGTGGTAGACACTATTATCATCTTGATTTTACAGGAAAGGAAACTGAGGCATAAGGTTTTTGAGTCATTTGTCCCTACTTACAAAACATAAGGCTCTTAAAAAAGAAAGAAAGAAAGAAAGAAAGATAAGGACCTGAACTAAGACAATGGAGAGATGAGAGATGGGGCGATTCAGTGGGATCTGTAAACTGGGTGCAGGAGGTGAGCTAACCCACTAGGCAAAGAGGACGTTCAAGTTTCTTGCTTGGGTGAAGGAGACTAAGACGAAGAAACCTGAGGGTTTGGAGAAGAGTAGAGAGACTGATATTTAGAAGTTAGGATAAGCATTTCAGCAACAGTAGAACGGTGATGGGATTTCAAGGTGAAAAGTTCTCATGCGATTTTGTCAATTCAGAGGCTATTGGTGATCATAAGAAAAATGGCTTTAGTAAAATAAAACTAAGAAGCAGATATTTTGGTCAAGATTTGAAGAGAAGGTGAGGAAGTAGAGACAGCAAATAGACTCCGTTTTAACGAAGTTTAGTGGTGGAAATTCATTAATTATAAAGAATGATGGGACTTGGAGAAAGATTCCGAGCTGGGGTGGATAGGAGAGGCTTTTAATTGCAGGGTATTTCTGATGGCCAGAATGCTCTTGAGGGGGTGAGGTGGCTATTTTCCGTTGTTATAATGCCAGAAGTGGGGGAGGTGCATTACTGCCACTTACTGGGTGGTCCAGGCAAGTGCAGGCAATCCCTCACTGGGAAAGGAAACAGTCCCTCCCTGATTGCCACTGTCGCCCTGGTGAAAAAAGAGCCTGGATATACTGAACTTCCACTGCTGGAAGACAGAGATTAGTTACCAGAAAAGCCAAAAAAATTTCATCTTACTTCTATCCTGTCTTTAAAGGGGATATAGTCACCCAATAAGGTATGGCTCTGGAGCATAAGGAGCTAGCCCTCCAGGTGAGCCTGATTAAATCAAAGGCAGTCATGTGGCCCAAGCTGGGTCAGTGCAACTTTCTCTCCAAAAGTTTTAGAACTGGGACACTACAGCTGAGGTTGTATCAGAGAAACTATCTGCTTCAGGAATTTGAATTGTCAGGCTTTCTAGAATTAGACAATGGGGCCCAAGGGCAGCCATTTGGGGGGATAGCCATGTGCAACGAGTGAGTGGGTACAGAAACTAATTTGCATAGAGAGGTGAATGAAACAGATACACCTCAACTCCTTACTTCCTGAAGCTTAGGCACCATACATGGTTGCCATGGGGTGCATTAGAAATTAGAGAGAATTTCAGTTCAGTGCTACCAAATAAATTTGACTAGAACATGGACATAGCATTGTCCAGAAGGTTTCAAAAGAAGGCTCACAATCACAATAGAAAGGGCCAGACTTTGGAAGATAACTCAGTGAGGTCGCCTGTTACAGATGACACTGGTTAGGAAGAGTACGTTGGTTGTCTGTTGGTGTTGCTGGCCCTGGAACTATTCTTCTACCCTCTGGTAAGAACACTTTGGTTTTCCTTGGGGATGACACTTTCTCATTTTGCTGCCATTTGACTCCATCAGCTCCAGCTCCAGCTCCAGGGAGGCGCATGCATTTCCTCCTTCTGGCCACAGTGATTGGTTCAGATGTGAGTTGGGAAACTATGAGGATACGAGTCTGAGCTTCCAGAAGTTATGGTGCCACCCTCTGGGAAAACATGCTGGAGAATTAAGCCAACAGAGTGGAAGACAGAGCTGAGGGATGGAGGAGATAAAGATTTGATAGCATTCTGTGCCCACAGATCCAGTCACTCCTGAAACTATCCTTGTTCCTTGGACTTTTCCGTTAAGTAGTCCAATAAATTCCACTCCTACGTTTGCAGTTTAGACAAGTTTCTTCCCATTACAACTAAGAGAAACTTGACTACGACACTAGCTTTCAACATTATATGATGAATTTCATGACGTGGGGGAGATGATAATACACATGAAATGCCTTTGCAAAGTAGAACATGCTATCAAAAGGCAGTAAATCATAGAGATTTAGCTAAAACAGCATTACCAATTTAGGGGCTCTTGTAGGATTGCCACCCACCTGTAAATATGATACAGTCCATATTTTGATACGCCAAGGAAGACCATTAGATTTTAGGAACGTGTTTGAACCACAGAACCTTCTACCTTAAAACCTTCTACCACATAGGGAAAGGGGGAGTGAGAGATAAGGTATTTTGTTTACTTGGCAAGTACCGATGATATAGCTTTTGCCCCCTAAACTTCCATGCCTGGTATCCTGGCACAACATTAAGGATGATTTCTGCTTTTCCCCTCCTTATGGTATTCCCCAAAAGGGAGCAGTCCCAGAACCCTGAGCTTCCGACTCCCCACCTATAGTCCCATCTGTGGGCTCACTGGTAATCCTTTCTTCCTCTCTTAACAACTTTTTGTATTTAGAAAACACCTCTTGCTAGGGGTGCCAATATTTTCAGAATGCTCTGCACATGCCTATGGCCTTGGCTGGTGTGATCATTACATCTTTGTTCTCCTGCTTCAGCACTTGTACCAGGGGTGGCAGGCAACACATTGGTTGGAGAAAATCCATTTTCTGTAATTTTTCTTTGAAAGCATCTTTTGGTGAGAAAAACAAATAGACCTTCCACATGACTGCACTTACAAATCATGTTGTTTACATAATGAATTGGAGTTTAACCAGGGAATGGTGGTTTTTAATCTTTAGGCTCTCAAACTTTTGACCGATTTAGTTAGTTCATCAGCATAACCAGGTTAAGTCCCCCGGATTACAAATTAGCTTCATTCTCCCTCATCTCTGCTATATATTTTTTGACAAATTATGGTAAGAACACCCAGTAATGGGATCTTTGTCAGTTAGATTCCAAATGAATCAAAACTACGAGTAAAACTACTCAATAGAGGCAGTTAAATGTTCAAATAATGTGACGGCATTATCATCATTTACGCAGGGAGACAGTCTCCATGTGCTTTTCAAAATGATGTTATTCTGCTTTCAGGAGAGAGGGCCACCGCAGCTACTCCAGTACATTTTAAAGAAGAAAAACAAAGCACCTAAAACTGCACATACATGAAGAATAAAGAGAGAAGAAGAGAAAACAACGACAACAAACTGAACTGTCCAGTCTCTCTCTCTCACACACACACACACACACACACATATCAGTCAGTCACTTTGGAAATGAGGCACATTCATTAAGGTTTTGGGCTGTAATAGGAAAAAAAATACACCGTGGCTATCTTAAGCAAAGAAAAAATTATGCAAATGATATTGAAAATCGGGGTAGAAGAAAACTCACAGAATTTACTAGGAACTAAAAGTAATTTATAAATTCCTCAAAGAAATTACTGGGGCTGAGGGGCCAGTCTAGGAGATGTTTCATCTAAGGTTCTCAGGAGATCCGTGAAATAAGAGAGAAGAAATAGAGCAAGTGTGTTGCAACTCTGAGAGCTGGGCCAGAATGCTGTTTTCACTGTCACCCTCACCACCAGTACTGTCTTCTCTTCATCAACTGCTCAAGATTTGAAGTTCCAATAAGAGAATGTCCAGTTGGCTAAGGTTTTGTTTAAAACATGGGTTGGGATGAGAAAAAAATAATAGCCTTTGTAGCTTCCATAGTAGGTAGCATTCACTTGTAAATTTTCTTCCTTCAGAATGCCATACACGAGTAGGTTGTCTGCCAACAGGTTGCTATAAGAGCCAGGCAGTGGACACTGGAAGCAAAATTAATATTCTCAACATGGGAGATTTCAGGAATTTAACTGAATTCATCTTTTGATTTTAAACCATAAGTGGCATTTGGTTTTCCTTTTGAGAGCAGGTTTCCAAACCCAAACTTTCAGATTGCTTATCAGGGAATCCTATTTCTACTCTTATATTTTCTCCACTTCTATCCTTCACATTCTTCTTTTCTTCACCTTTAAAATACTCATCGTATGATAATTCTCCCACAACTTTACTAAGAACTTTTGGAGAAGTAGGTGATTTATGTTAAGTATGATAGTTTACTGGTATCTTATGTCTTTGAATTAAGAGACAGAAAAATATGCTTAACGCTAAAACACTGGTACTGAATTTAATCAATATTAAGTGCTTCAAACGGTACTGCATTATCTTATGATGCCTCAAGGTTTTTATTACAAATGTAAGAGGCAAGTTCAGGAAAAAGCTGAATTATTCTAAGCAGTTTGGAATCTAAATAGATAGTAATTTTAAACAAATTCACTTCTGTGTATAGTTACCCCTCACACGTTTATTCGTATTTTTGGAGCTCATCTAACCTAACAGATTTTAAAGTCTCTGGTGGAAAATGATACTGTCTACTCTGGAAAGACTGGCCTGGAAGGGACCGGCCTAGACTCTAGGAAGAAAAGCCCCCCAGACCAGGGCAGGCTGTGGTCTGCAGCTTCCAAGTTGGACAGTTGGCTGCAAGGGTAGCATCATTTGACAAGGACAGCTCAAAGTCCTTGGGTTTCAGAGACAGGCTAGCTGCCACCCAGACAGAATGACGACTTCTCCAGTCCTTTCCATTGTTTCTCTTTCTTCCCTTTTCAGGATTCCGGCAGTTTCCACCTTCCACAATTTCTCTCTAAATCCCAAGCAATACTTCTAAAGTTCCCTTTGGTCTTTCACTTTAAGCTCCTAAACTCTCATTAAAATAGCTCTCACATCAATTTTGGTCCAATGAATGCAATGGACATTTTGGTGGATCAGCCAGGAAGAAATTTATATCTTAAATGAAGAGTTTATTAACCCCAATGTAACAATGAGGATAACATTTTTCTACATTGTCTACCTTAGGAAACACTTTGTCCTATACTTCTCCCTCCCTCTGCTTTTCCAAAGCAGCGCAATACATAAATACACACACACGCACGCATACACAGAATCACAACAGTATAGAGAATGGGTTTGATCAAGTGAATATTACTGCATTTTTGTATTCTTCCATTCAATCTATCCACCCCTGAGTATTTTTCAGTGACTGCTGGGGATGGAATAATTAATGAAACACTCTCTGTCTTCACATAGCCTGTATGTGGAAACAGTGGGGGAAACAAACACATAAAAGCATTAATATAAAATATAGTGTCAGATGGTGATAGGTGCTATGTGAAAATAAAGTAAGCCAGGGAGATGGAGAGCAAGAGAGAGGTGTTGTCGGGGAAGATGTTTGCGAGGCAATGGCACTGAGCAAAGACCCAAAGAAGCGAAGGCATGAGCCATACCAATGCATAGGCAGAACATTTAATCAGAGGAGTAGCAAGCGGGAGTAAGTGGAGTAACCTGGAGGAGCAGCAAGATGGCCAGCGTGGCTGGAGTGAAGTGCCAAACGGGAAGTATGGTTGTGGAAGAAATTGAAAAGGTAGCCTGGGGGTCAAAGCAGATAGGACCCTATGGGTTATAGGAAGGACAATAGGTATTATTTTAAGTATGATTTTATTCCAAATAACTGGAAATCATTGAGCAGAGAAGTGACTTAGAGTGATTTAGGTTTTTAAATGATCTTTCTAGTTGCCATTTGGAGGCTATTTTAAGAGCGTCAAGAAAAGCAGCAGAGGCCAGTCAGGGGGCTGGTAAGACAGGCCAGGGAAAGATAATGGTGCTGAGATAGGGTGGTAATGATGGAAAAAACTAAAAATCGTTGAATTTAGAATGCATTTTTAAGGTAGGATTTGCTGATGAAGGTAGAAGAGACAGATTAACATGGAGGGTGAACAGCAGTGTTATTTCCTGGGGTTGGGAACATGGGGGAGCTGGGGAGCAAAGGGTTGCTGTAGATAAGTATGAGGTGTCTACCAAACATCTGAGAAGATGTCAGTAGACGGCTGAATATGCAAGTCTGGAGTTTTGAGAGTCTGGAGTTTGAAGCTGAAGGACTAAGTTTGGAAAGTCTACAGATGGAATCTGAAACCACAGGGCTGGAATATTTCAGCCCCGGAATATTTGACGAGCACTCAGTAGTCTGAGAAGGAGAAGAAAAGAGAAGAGAAATCCAAGGACCTAATATAGGAGTAGCCCAACACAGTGAGGCTGGCGAGAAGAGCAGGATCTACCAAAGGAACACCCACCGGCATAAGAGTTTCCACAAGAAGGAATGAGAAATTGTAAATAAATAGCAATTCTGAAACCACTGGAAGATTTCATGTCCCGTTTCCTTTCTTTCCTACCCACTTTTAGGCAACAACTGAAAGCAGAGTGAAGTAGGTGGTCCCAATCTACCAGAGATAGTTCAGGAAGATTAAACATCAATAGACGTGTACTAGGTAGAGGAATCTGGAGAAGAATGTTCACAGTAGAACAAGATAAATGTAATTCCTTCCATTTGTATTTCTATCGCATCTTATTACATTTCTTTCTGGATGCCAAATGAAAACATGTATGAATGAGTGAATGAATGAATGAATGAATGAATAAATAAGAGAACACAATGTATAAAATAAAGCGACTTTTATCTAAAGATTGTGCCACGATCACTCGAGCATGAGAGAAATATATTTCAGTTTAGTTTGCATTAGTGCATCTTGGATGATTTAACATGGCCACATTTTGCTTAGCAAAGACTGACTATTTACATTTTGGGTTGACAATATTTTCCTGCTTTTCCTTTGCCTGCCTTCATTTTTTTAGAATTACAGAGGGGTCTAGCAAAGGAAGGGGGGATAAAATTCAAAGATGTCAAACTTTGCTACCTTATCCCTACTTGTATACACTCCATGTTTTCAAATTAGAAAACTGTCCATGGAATTCAATTGCTCAGAATTCTCAAATTCTCAAATTCTCAATTAGTGTAATAACTCTGAAGTTAAAACTTTTATAGATTAAGTTGTCTACCTACTTTACTTAGTAGGAACTTCACTGGGGTTATAACTACTTTGAAATCAGTATTTTTATTCCTGTTAAATCAGTATTTTTATTTTATTTCTGAGTGACCAGGCTAGGAGAAAAGCTGATACATAAAATGTATTAAGATACTTGAATGAATTAATTCTAAATTATGTAATAATATTACCTTTTAAGCCCAAACAAATATGGACTAAGGCTGGAGAAGTCATTCAGTGACTGATAAAAGTTGAAAGTTTCTTTTACAGTGGAGAAGGCATGGAAATTTTGACTCACTCTGGATTTAAGTAAAATCTAGGAAAGAACACTGTATTTTTTCCTAATATCAACATAGATTTGTTAGAATCCCAGGTGGTAAGACTTCAATTTATTTGCATGAATGCATAGTTCAATAAGAAAAGATTCAAATTTAGCTGGAGTAAAACTGCTTAATGATTTCAAATATTACTTGTAATATATTAATATAATGGGTTTGAATATCTATAATGGAGTCTCTTTCATTTGGGTCTTAAGGGTGTTCTCACAGCCACTAATGCTGAGTGCTAGGCACACGCTGAAGTACCTAAGAGGAAAGCACTTTAGGTTAAAAGCACTTTCTTTTCTCAGCCTCAGGTTAAAAGCTATTTCAGAATTCTGTTAAAGCCATTCTTTGGTCCTCAGCTTCAGCTTAAAAGCAGCTTTGATGACAAGTGCTTTGAGGCAGGTAAAGGATTTTATAATAAACCATATTAAGAGCCGGGGACTCGTGTGGTTCTGTGGAAGTGTTGGCTAGCTCCGTGGAGGTGTGATGTAAGCTCTGTGTAGGTTTGCCTGTTCCCCATAGTCCGCTGATTATTTTACGCAAAGAAATTGAAAAACATTTCCAGGAATGTAATTGGAGAGAAGAGGTTATGAGCCCAAATTAGCAGGCCGTGATACACACATTTCTGAAAACATTTTGTCTCTTTTGTGCTTCCAGTCAAATACAGTGTGTATTTCTTTTTCAGCCCTTACTGTAGAAAACAACTGTGCAATAACATTTCTAAACCACCTTGTCCTGTCCCAAAGCTGCTCACAGAATTAAACAAAAAATAGGTATCTCACTGGGAGATGCACTTTGCATATTGTACATTTTCTGGATGTGTTTCATACTCTTTATATTACGTTTCCAGCTAACAGGACCACCTGTGGTGTGATGGGCACACTTCAAGGTGAAATGGCACATACCTCAGTTGGGTCTGCCTACTGAACTGACAGAATGACGGTCACCACCCAGATGTCCAACTGCAAAGGTTGATACTCGTTGGTGAAAACAGTGACTTCAGAGGAATTTTGAGTTGTGGAGGTCAGTAGGAACTCTGAGAGATGGCAAAACGGTTCATGTACCCCGGCCAAGTCCCAGGGAGCAGATTCTGACTTCTGCTGTTATTAAGACAAATGGAAAAAAGCTATTTTCTCACTTTGTGAGATTCAAAGCCTAAGCACTGCTGCTTCAGGCCTTAAAAAATCAAGTGCAACAAGCAGGTGGCCGGGGAGAAAGCAGTCTTTCTGGTGACAGAATGAATCCAGAAATGCAGTGGGAACCAGAGGGATCAAAGCACTGTATGGCACCTGAAGGTTGCATGGGTTTGGAAACTCCTGGACCGTGCCTAGGCAGTGAAGGGGCCATCTATCGGAAGATGCTGGCTCTGTGTGGCCACAGTGAGGTGCCTACCCTGGGTAGTTTGTAGGCGATGGGTATCAAAGACGAATCAAAGGAGAAGAACATGAGGAGAGCAGTCCTCCTCATATGCAGTACACTCCAGGTGCTCCAGGCGCTCCCAGAAATAGCCAGGGAGACTTTGGAAACAAAGGCTGAACTGCTATGATTATACAGGTGTGATTACACAGGTGGGAGCCATGATTTCTGATATCTGTGCCTTAATGTCAGTGTTACTTCATTCATATTCACAGGCTGCTGGGGCATGGCCCATTGAGGTTATATAGGAATCAAGGAAAATTAGATAAAAAGCAGTAATTATATAATATAGTTTTCTAGTACAATCAGCCATCCATATCTGCAGGGCTACAGAACCGGCAAATACAGAGGAATGACTACTGTGTCATTTTACATAAGAGACTTGAATATCTTTGAATTTTGTATCTGCTGGGGGTCCTGGGACCAATCCTTTGGTGTGATGGTAAGGGACAGCTCTGCCTCTTTCATTGGTCTTTTAAAATGGAGTCAAGTTTGCAGGGTATGGAAGTGATTTTTTTTTTTTTTTTTGATTAGAGCATTTCTTTCCAAGCAATGTTATGGTGTCTAATTTTGAAGGAAGGGATTTCATCTTACATATCTTTTTGGGTCCAGTAGCCAGCCCATCACTTACCACATGGTAGGTTCTCAATAAATGTTCATTAAATAAATAAAAATATATAATGGGTACGGAGTGAATAATAAATTTGCTTATAAAATAAAGTACAAGCTCCTTAGCCTGGCACTATGCAAAACACCTGCCACAATAACTTTTCATCAAATCCTCTACATTTCATCATTCCCCATGCTTTCCTACAATTGTGTACCTTGAATGTCTTACCTATTTCTTCATATATCCAAATGCTCTAAGTCAAGACTCAGTTTAAAGACTATAGAATGAAAGAAATACTCATCTTTCCCACACTTTTCCCACTTGTAATCTTCCTAAACTGTAACCTGAATGCTCCTTGAAGCATTTGACATTTGATATGTTATGCCATATTTATTGTACATTTACCTCCCTTACTCATTTCTTGGGGAATTCTGCTTGATGTAACTTTGTATCCACTTAAAACATAGTGATCTGCAGAATATATATGAGTAGGGATTATGAGTAATCATCAAAGCATAAAGAAATGCAAGCAGAGTTCTTTATCCTTGTTACTGGATGCTGCATGCAATGCTACAAGCACAGTGCAAGGCACGTAGGATGCTCAACATGTTGGCTGTATTAATGCAATGTCACAAAATCTCACCATATTTTATCTGCTTTGCAATTTTCAGAATACCTACTCTGTATTTAGGAGAAGGAGCACTTACAATATGCTATGCAATAGTAAGAGCAGAATTAGGAGTAGAGTATAAGAATGAACAGTTATTAGCGGTTATGCTAATTATTTTTTATACAGTGTCAATAATCCTAAGAGGTATTATCTGGAAAGTGTTGAGACCGAAAATTTCATTACCTTGCCCAAATTCACAAAACAAATAAGTAGCAGAGCCAAGACTAGACTTCAAATCTACTTCAAAATTCAGCGATCTTTATGGCTTAATGACTGCAAGACATTTTCCTGAGTAAAACAGAATACATACAGTCTTCCAAATAGCACAGGGAGAGCTTGTCACTACCACCTATCACTCCATATCACATGTACCCAGACCCACTGAGGAAAACAGTCTTTCATATATTTAATTATTTCAAGTGTTCTTTGCATACTTAAACATTACATGAAACAAGGTACAGTTTTGTGTTCGAGTATCCCTTTTTTCCCAAGAATGCACTGCATTGCTGCATTTCTTGTTAGACAGCCTTGAAGTCTAGATTCCAGACTGGTGATAATGGTGGCAACAGGGTGGGACCTTCTCCAGTAGAGGCTGCCTCAACCCCTCCCAGCCTCCAATGGCGTACCAAATGGATTAGCACAGACTTTCTAGCAGATATCAGTTGAGTGTCTACCATCCAGCTCAGTACGTGAAACTGAGGCTTAACATATGTATCACAGCAGCTTCTCAGACTCTTGACTTAGAGAACTGCACCTGGGAGACAGAGCATCCTCTGGGCTTTTGGTGGTGTCCAGACTCTAATAATTCAGCGTAGAAACAGATGGCTTTGGATTACCACGGGGAAGCGTTTTCCACTACAGCTTTACCCAAAAGTACCTACTGCCTTCTCCAAAATTCCTCAGATATGATGCCCCACCTCTCCAACTTTCTCCAATGTGCTATCTATTCTCTGTTTTCTTTCTTCTCCTGGGCCAAGGTTGTGGTCCTTTTTTCCCCTCACTATCTAGCTCCTGCCCATCAGTCCTTTCTGAGGCCACAGTTCCCTGTCCAGGACTTCTGCTTCCCATTCTGTCCTACACACTATGGCATGAGACAGGCATATCTACTACTGTAGTGCCCTGGTATGTGGCACTGTATGGTTGCATTTGGAATGCTTATATTCCTACACTGCACAGCCACCCTTGAAATACTTTCTCCACGTAAGCATACAAGTGTGTACATGAAGAAAAAAACTTATGCTAGAGAATTTGAGATATCTGACATCCTTGGGAATTCTACTTTTGATGAAAAGAGGGCCTAACCTTGCTTTTTTTCCTCCCTAAAATGTTTGACTTCTTCAACCAGTAATTATGTAAACAGATTTATAACCAAAACAGGCTCTCACTTCCTCTTTTGACATGTTAATTGTTTCTAAAAAAACATTAAGTGAGGTCCTGTCAAATTCTTTACATAATATTGAATGTTCTCCTATGCTAATTACTTTTTTTAAGATGGAAAAATTGTAACATGCTCAAGGCCCCAGTGCATTTGAAATGTAGAGTTACAAAAAATGTAAACACAGTATTTTACTGTTGGGAGAAAAAAATGTATGAGGTGGTGTAAATGACGAGGAAGTCTGGGGGAATAATGGCTTTTCTGAAATTTAGATTATTTGGAATATCAAGATACTAAGATGTCCTCAAGATATTATTTTCAGACCATCTGCTTTCTTATTTCCCAGTCTCAAGTGCATGATAGATTTCTTCATTGTGAGGTTAACTGAGGCCAGTCCTCTTCCGCCTCCATCATTTCTTTTTCTCCTATGAGTCTGAGTCCCAAGTTCAAAGGGATATGTTAGGAGTGATATATTCAAGTTAATGACCCTCACATGTGTTTAACTTGGATTACATCTCCTCTAAAATCTCGCTCCTGTCTAATATGCGTAGATAAGAAAATTATTTAAAAATTGGAGCTCAACAACTGATGAAAGTGAATGAAAATTTCTCTCCTTGCTCTTCCATTTTGAAAGGAATTAAATCTTACGAAGTTGTCGATCCTTGTAACAGCCTGTTAGATGGCTATCTGCACAAGTTATCCATCGCAACACAAAGCATGATTCAATGGCTGTATGCATCTCAGGAAGGCATCAAGGCAGGCAATTTTAGGATTTAGTCTAGGTACACAGGTTATAATTTGGGGTAAAATTTGAGCAATAAATATATAACAAATTTTCTTATAAATGTTGGCCAAATATATATGATTTATTTTACTTTAAAATTATAGTACCTTTCATATTTTGATTATCTTACATGTCTGAATATATGTATCAGTATCCACTAACATTATTGTCAAATATACCTAAATTTCTTATTCTACTAATTGCAATTAACACTTGATATTTGCTACATGTTTGGGACATGCTAGCTGGGTCAATGTTTAAGTTTTTCTTTTAAAAATGTATATGTGAAATGGGTACATAATATTTGGCTTTTTATTTCTTCAATAAACCCCAACCTTATCATTACAGACTGAAGTTCTCTAACATTTAGCTGTATAAAGTGCTTCTAATATTTTTTAACAGAATAATAAAGGTAAACTACTACAGACAATGAAAAATAGAGTGGAGTCAGGTTATGGTATTCAGTAGTAAAGACACTGAACTCTTGGAAAATATAAGCTGAAGAAAACATGTATAAACAGATATTTCTTTCTTATAAACTTCTTTAAATTCCTCTGTGTTCTTTTCTTTACTGGGCTTTTCCCCTAAGCTACTATCAAATTACAAAAATACATTTTCATAAAACCTTTTTTTTTTTATTATGTAAGTGTTGTTGATTTGAGGAGAGGGAGAAAAGTTTTCTTATTTTTCTTTTGTGTGTGTGTGTTTTTTTCCCTGTGTGAGAAGAAAGTGTTCAGATCATCTTTTAAAAGAATGAAAACAATAATAACCGCTTCCAGGAGAATACGAAAGCAGAGAAGAGGCTTTGTTTGACTTATCTGTGATAATGCACTTTGGTGCTTCGGTTTTTGTGAGTTGAAGAAAGAGATGTACTCAACACTCTGGCCCTTCTGTTATGGCAGTTGATGATTCCTCTACAGCTTACTTAACCCCAGAGCCCAGGAAATAAGTACAGTTACCACCTTATGGAATGCTACTTAACTTGAAATGTTCCCTACAGAATAGAAACCCACGTCATCAAAATTTATCTCTGTTTCTCAGGAATGAATTCCTCAGTAGGCTTCTGAACATTTCTGTGCAATTTTAAAATTTAACTCAAGACTGCTTAGAAACAACTATGATATAAAAAGAAGGAAAAAATTCCCACACGAAGGGAGTTTGTTCACAAGAGTTCCTGTGAAAGAGCTGTGTCCTACGCCCATGTACGCTTTAATCATTCACTCTTCCAGCTGTTATCAATTTAAAACCAATGAAACTCCCACACTGAGTCCATTTGAGCAGTCAATTTTAATATCTCAAGGCATCTGTAGTTATTCTGAATTGGCTGCAAAAGCAGAACTAACAAGTTAAGCTCTAACCATAAGTCGACATCAGGCTGGTAAACCATACATCAAACACAGACAGTTAGTCAATACTCCAGTATGAAAAACCAACTAGCATTTTTAAGAAGAGCAATATATTCATAACATGTTTGGCAGTCTGGTTTGCATTGCTTCCTTGACGTCTGTGCGTTTACCTTTCTAGTCAACGGGCTGCTTCTCGCACTGGCAAAGCAACGTGTCTGAGGGAAAACTGGTCAGTCTTCCGATGTGTGGGTGATACTTTCAAATGAAAATGAAAGGAAATGGAGGAGTGTGCCTTTTGTGAATCAGAATCTAGACAGTGTCTTAATAGTTGCTTTTTGTAAGAAAACTCAACCATATGTTCTGGATCTTTGAGCACAGTTCCTACTTCAAATATTATGTCATTGTCAGGCCATGTGTCTCAATTTTGTGTTTGGAAAATATGGTTGCTTGAAATACCTCTTTCTCTCCCAGGAATGACTCCATGACAGGATTGTTGCCTCCCATAGAGAGAAGACAATGAAGAAGGAGGAGTATTCAAACAAGATCAAGGCAGTCATCACTTCAATCAAATTATTTCCAAATTTTGGGGGCTATGGGGACCGTGGGTGAGGGGGAGTGATGGGTGTTTATGACATATAGCTGTCTATTCCCAGAACTCTTTTATGTACTTTTATTTTATCTTCAAAAAGAAAGGACATATTAAAGAGAAATATCTAAGGAACAATGCTATATAAAGTTTATGTTTTCAGATCTGTTGCCCCAGAAAATGCTTTGATAAAACACACTTAGAGCAGTACAGTTGATTTCAAAGAAAAGTTGGGAGATCCGCCTCTTCACATTGCGATTTGACTGACACCGACAGACCGTCAATTATGACCATCCAAATTCTGATATGGCCCTTTGCCTCTTTTCCACAGAGAGAGAGAAAAACAGAATATGCTGGAACAGCACTTGTGCCACACAGAGATTTTTCTGATGACTACATTTTAAAGAAGTTGGTCAAATTTCAGTGTTACTAATCACGCAGGGTAACAAGTCAAAAGAAAGAGATATTTTTAAATTAAACAAAATACCTCTCTGTAAAACGATACAGTTCTTTTTTTCCTTTATCTTGAGAGTTTGTGGAATATCGTTGATTTATAATAGACGTGAATTTGAGGGGAAAGATTTGTAGGCCAAGCTGTCAGTGATGCTAAAGGAAATAAAAGAGCACTATCTTAATCTTAGGACATGTCAAAATTAATTGTTGATATTAATATTTCCTGTGCTTGCAGCAGTCCACACACCTGCTGATGTGGACCCTGAAGAGGAGATACTGGTTGGGAGAGCTGACAGGTAACCTCTCAAGAGGCACATTCAACATACATATAACGTGGACTCTCAAATCCCAGTCGTACCATGCATTCCTCCTTCTCAAGCACTATGAAAAATTGAGTTCATCTCACTACATACGAAGCATTTATTCACACATTTGTTCAAATTATCAATCTTCAGTTCAGGAAAAAAATTCTGTCTTTCCCCTCCATTATCCACCCTACGACAAGATGAAATCAACACCTCGTACTTTGTGTAAGCTGTGGAACTGTGAAAACTACAAGGGAGAAAGTGAAGTGCCAGCGCTGGCTTTGGATACAGTTCGTGCGGTCTGCGGAGGCCCTGAAAAGCTAACAAGAATTAAGCTGAAGAGTCTTCCACTGCCTGTGAGCTGGGTTTAGGAGTCATGAGGGAACGATGAGGTACCAGAACACCTGCTGGAGAACAGCAGGATATCAATAATAAATGCTAACCTTTACATAAGGGGATTCCTGAGAACACTGACGAGAGCCCTCATCTTTTCTTCTCTTCAGGTGGTTTCACAGAGGAAAGATTTAGAATGTGATTAGAGGACCGAACTGGTCATGGACCATCTCTCCAGAAGGCAGCAGCAGCAGCCTCCTGACACAGGAGGGAAATACCACATTAGCCTGACTTTTGGTCATCTGCAACTAGTTGAGGACGTGCTTCGGACGGCATATAAGCTTGGACTGATGCAATGTCAGGGATGGAAGGGGAGGTTCTGTACCCTTTCTGTAATCTACAGACACACACACACACACACACACACACACACAATTTGAGGTAGAGCACAGAGTATGCTTAAAACACGGTTGAGAGTTACACCACGAAACAAAACCTGTCTCTACCGGTTAACTGTTTCCCTATTGGTGCCCATGCTCTATTTCTTCTTATTTTATGGAAACTTGTCAGTCTTCAAGCTGGAAGGCTTAAAGACAATATTTCAAACTAGCACCAGGATTAGACTAACCCTGTAGGATATGCCAAAAGTCTGGGCAATCTCTTAATGATAGACAGTCCATGGGATGAATAAAATCAGCATCTACTGCCAGGGAAAGGATTAATATGGGTTTTAAAGGCCATAGACTAAAAACAAAATGCCAGTATGCTGGTTTTGAATCAACTGGGTCTTAAACATTTTATAGCATTTAGCGTGGATATTATTAGGTATCCAGTTGCTTTAGTGCTAAAGCCTGACACTATCTGAAATATTCTTTTGCCTGAAAAAAGACAAAGATATTGAGAACTTGAATCAAAGGGAAAGTAATATAATTTAAAGGAAGAAAAAAGGAGAGTAATAGAAAAAAATTATCATTATTTGCAAATACACAAAATATATTGGGTTATAGGTAAAACCAGTTTAAAGACACTAAAAATCAAGTATATATAAGCCATCACAAATAACACGTTCTAACTAGTCCTGTGTAAAAAGGTCTCTTTCCATAAGAAAATAAATTCTTGAATCACTAGGACTAATTTATTATTCTGGCTTATTCTTTTTCCCCTTACCTAATTTGCTTCCATTTCTGGACCTCATTTTTCTTTTGTTGCTCCAAAGTTATTTTGCTTTTAATATCTCATAATATCAGGATCATTTCCTCCCTGGATAACAGGCTTTTAAAAGACATGGGCTTAACCTGCTACCCAGGTGCACTTTTTTCTCAACATTTGCCATCTTTCATGGTGACCTGTGTTTTATTATTGAACAAAAGCTAGCTATGTGGTACTCTATTACCAACACACTAGCTCCCAAGAGCCTTTAAATAACAGAAACTGCCTGGGAACTATAAATGTAGAGGAACCAGGAAGCTTATAGGCCAAGATAAAGCAGCTTAAGGTTGGCTATTAATTTTGGCTAATATTAAATCATGACATAGCTCACACGTAAGGATCACAGTTCAATTATGAACCATAAAGAAGTTTAAAGAAAAGAAGATTTACAAGATATTATTAAGCACATTAGTGCATATTGTGGACATTGTGAGAGAATTTCAGGCCCAAGCAATGATAAACCCATGCCCCAGTATATAAATTCAAATATAATTATTCTCAGACTAATACTGATAAAGTGGCAAAGTTGGAGTATATCTTTGCTCAAAGGTATATTGCAGTGTTGCTCATATATATTTTGCTTAAATTAACATGTGACAGGTAAGTTACTGTGTCATACATTAGTTCTAACAAATCATTTAAAAAATACTTTTCTCTTAATGATTTTGCAATTTATAAACGTAACTGTTGAAACTTTAGGGCTGATAACTTGTATCTGCAACTTGAATGGAAAATATTTCTTTACTTCTCAATGCAAATGACATATTTTACAAAAGTACTGTGATTTCAAAGACATTAGTTTCTTATATGACAGAAACCTTAAACAATTAATTGTGTCTGTGTGGGTAATTACTTAAACATTCCAGCAACTAGGTGACACCATGTAAGTGGGTGTGGATAGGAAAGAAAATAGCTCATGCCCATTTATGTATAGAGAGGACCATGATAAAAATTACCAAAAAAAGATAAATACGAGCCAACCACAATCATCTTTAGACTTGCACTGAAGTTAAGTGAGTTACTGCTGCCTTTCCTTGATACTTCCCTGGATTGATTTCTTTACCTTTAAAAGAATACTTGGGAAAATGGTTTCCTGGTATCTTCTTAGTCATAATTTTCTCCATAAACATAAGTAAGAAAAAGAAGAGGAAAAGAAAGGAAAGAAAGAAAGATGGAAAACAAGGAAGGAAATACAGAAGGAAGGAAGGAAAGGGGTTGCTAAATGCTGGGCACTGTGTGAGTCTCTCCATAAATTATTTCACTTAAATTTTATAATGTAAATTTCACATATCAAAAAGTCAGTACTCAAATATTAAGTTATGTAGCTGGTAAATGGCAGAATCCAGCTTTAAACTTAGCTTAGTCACCCTCTAAAGCTGCTATACTTTCAAATAAATGCAATTTTCCTAATTGTAAATGGAGCTGAAAATTCTCTATCATAAAAAAATCTATAAAGAGTATGTAAGTTTATCAAGAGTATATAAGGAATACTGTATCTTATGGAAATATTTGATGTTTGAGGCAGGTGTGGGAGTCCCTATAGATAACTCTACAGCAAAAACATATCATTAACAAGTTCTATCCATGTATACAGAGCTCCATCTTATCTTTGTGGAATCTCATTCTGTAATAAGAACGGACAATTGTGGCCCACCAGACCACTGAGTCAAGTCACTAATATGACAGAAACTGAATGAGACAAATATATGAATGAAAGGAACCTAGATGAAATTGATGATTCAAGGAACAGAATTTTTAATTTTAATTTAATTGTAAAATTAAAAAATAAAAACAAAAGTCCAAAACAGCAAATTTTAATATATATCCTTAGGAAAGTTAGAAAAAATATAATTTATTTTCTGTTTTCTCACTTATTCAATTAACTAATATTATTGAGTGCTAGGTGCCTCAATATCAGGAATGGGAGTAGCATGGTCAAACAAAATTTTTGCCCTCATAGCATATGAGAGAGTGAGGTATGCAAAAAAGAACAGAGAATAAGAAAGACATCTAGAAAATTGAAAATATAATTACTAAAGTAAAAATAAATTAATATAAAGGTGGAGGATAAAATTGAGAATTCTTTCAGAACATGAGAAAAATCAGTCCTGATATCTAATACTTACATCATACAGATCCCAGAAAATGAAACAGAGAAAACTTAGGGGAAGACTGTATTAACATAATAATAAAGAGAAAAAAATTCCTGAGGTGAAGTCACAATTCTTCAAGTTGAGTGCCAAGCAGAATAAATTTTTAAAATTCTGCCAACTATATACATTATGTCGATTACAGAAGGTCAAAATAAGGACAAAACTCTCAATGAGTCTGAAAGAAAAATATTCAAAGTAACAAGAGTAAGAATGGAAGCAGCAACTCTATGTTCCAGAGGCAATGAAATTTTATGCCTAACTAAACTATTGATCAAGTGTGTGGGTATACTGAGGATAGTTTTAGGTAGTCAAGGTCTTGTGTTTTATAAATGAGTTACTGGAGGTTGTTACATAGAGATAGAAGAGATTAAAGCAAGAAAGAAAAGGCCTGGGATTTGGAAGACAGTGAGCACAGCTCAGAAGTTCAGGGAAGGGATATCACAGGGTGATAAAGGTGAAGCCTAGAAAGCAACTAGTACAAATTGGAGTAGGATGATGGAAGGACTTCAGAAGATATTTTGGGGGAAAAAACAGGGAGTCGCAGACTAAAGTACATAGGCTGTTTAATTGAGAGGATTAAAGCCCTTGATGATGTAAAGGTCCATAAAGCAAGAAAAAAATACAACTCTGGGGGAAAAACATCTGTACAAGATATTCACAATCCAAAAATGTATCAAACTAAAAGAGAGCGTGATTATAAGCAAACGATGAAGCATAAGCTTTAAAAATAAGAACATTATAATCTGTGTGGCCCATAAGGCATAGTATTGGATGCCTTATGGATAAGTTAATCCAATCTAGCACATTACTTGATGAAATGTTCCATAATATTTACATGATCAACATAAAGTAAATGCTGATGACTGACTTTTTTCACATTTAGATTCAAAATATGGTAGGGGGTGTGGAATAGAAAACTAGACTGTGGTTTTGAAACAATATTAACTTACTAATATAACCTTCAAATGTAAAAGGAAGGAGAATCTTTTTCACCAGGATCAAGGAGCATTACTCTCTTAGAGTCATGGGTCATGATACTCTAAGGACAGAGATGAACATCTCATACTTGGTGCTGTGTTAAGCAACCTTACATAATCATAATTGTATGAATGCTTTTTTTTTGGTTTTTAACTTTTAGAGTCAACCTATGAATAAATCATAATTACAAAAAACAGTGAAGTAATATAAATTTTCGTGATGTAAAAGTAGATTCAATAGCAAAGGCAGAGGAGGTGAAAGGGGAAGAGGACACTAAATTTTTCATCTTGTCAATGAAGGCCTGGAGTCTCAATTTTCTATGGTTAGTAGAACAATAAATAGAGGTTTAAGTATGTTTCAGAGGAAGCCAATGGTCATGGCAAGACAAGCTGTATTTAAGTATTTGGGGAGGAGAAGGGCCAGGTTGATGGGGTCTAGTTCAACTGAGTCAGATTCATTATAGAATAAATTAGGTAATATAAATACATTATAATATTAAAGGTAAGAAAGATATCGACAAAAATCTATACCCCAAATAACAATAATGTAAGATATGGAGGCAACCACCAGAAGAACCACCAAGAGAAACCATCCCAAATGGTAAGGAGAAAAACTGGAACGAAGCAGGAAAACACTGGTTTTCATCATAAATCCTGGAGGCATACTAGTTAATCCTTAAACTAGTTGTTTCCTTTTAAATATACTGATTAAAAATAGATGTAGTACAGTATTACTATCAATTTCTGCTAATACCATCCAGTATGATTTTGTCCATATAAAGATGAATGAAGCCACTTTCTAAACATACAAGCCTCTCTAACTCTGTCATTTTGGTACACCTAAGGAAATACTCATTGCTCCTAAAAGATCAAACAATTGTTATCTTTTCTAAAAACTGTATTGCCAAGTGTTTTCTGTTCTTGGATGTCAATGCTGCTATTTGAAAGATTACATAAGGTAGTTTGGCTGGCGCTAGAGAGCTATTACCTCAGTTCCAAAAGCAAGTAGAAGATACGTACAAACACACCTACTGCCCTAAAGTGTACCCTCTAGCCTATAATTTACATATTAAACTGATTGGAGTTTTGTTTTCCATGAGAGGCTCAATGTAATAAACGCATACATTTGAAAAGTTCTTGCCATTCCTTTGGCAAATGTGAAAGCACCTGGAGAGACTGAAGGCTTTTCAGAAGCCACCACTGCCATGGTACAATGATTGTAACACCCACTGGAGCTATTACGATTTCTTTCCACTGGGTGATCATTCAGAACTATCTGCTGGCCCCTTTTTGGCATCACAATGTACCCTTCTTAATAGTCATATTAAAGAAATTAGGAAATGCAGCCCCATCAAGTGACTGTTTCCAGATCTAAAATCTAGCCAATGAAATCACATATTGGCCAGGTCTCCATGAATCCAAAAAGCAGGTTTTGAAGAAAGGGTTTGTGACTGAGTTTAGACTGTGTGATATTGGGGCAGTTTTCTTTTTACATAAAGTGCTTGTGAATATGGTTCTGCTGGGCATTTAAAGTCAATTAAACACAGCCTTTCCTGCCCTACAGTGAGGGCTCAATAAAGGCTGGGTGAATTCAGAGCTCAGGCTTCTCAACATGTTGGGAACAATATATAAGAGTAAACACTTTGAAAAGCGGTTGTGGTCCTGCCAAGCCCCTCCCAGGTATCTGGAAGCACACATATAAGACCCAAACCACCACACACAGCTATCCCAAATCTTGGTATGTTATTCTAGATGTGAAGAATTAGACGATTTAAAGAATTTGACACATATTCTTTGGACAAATGCACTGCAGAACAGATTTAAAGGCCACTATCCCTCTTTTCAAACAATTCTTCTCCTTGAAAGAGTTAAGTCATTTTACTTGGAGAAATTAACCATTTAACTGTTTATCATTCATTTATTTTACATATTTTTCGTAACCAATTAAAAACACTGATTTCATTGCTTTTTTCTAAGTCTTTGCCTTAGATATGCTAAGAAAATGGGCTTAAATTACTAAGTTTGATTGAGCCTGCATTTTCAAAAAATTGGTTTAATGCTTTTTACTCAGTTAAAAAAATCTTAGAAAAAGCCTTACAAAAAATTCACAGTTAAAACTGAAACAAGCCCAAGAAGTGACTATATTTGCATAACTTGATCTGTATTTGGAAGAAAATTCCACTAAAGACAGCAATGGAAGCTTATCAAATCAGAATTTCACATAGATTTTCCATAGCCCTACTAATGAATACTGACTCACTGGTCAGCTATGGTGAAAATTTAATGGAGCTCTAAGATAGGAAATGTACCATCGGAGTGTGTTCAGTGGTTCCATTACATCAGTATGAAAACTGCATTAGGCATCCAGTTTCTCTGCTGTTTTCTGAGACCAATTCTAGAGCACTATGGTTATTAATTCTTTAGCATTTTGATTGGGACCACTGAATTAAAACCCCTTTTATTTTGCCACAGTCATGAAAGGTTTCGACTTTATGTCAAGTTGAGATTGTTTGGGCTACTAATCTGGTTTTGTATTTTGTCAAGATGGCAGGTAACATGCTACTGAATCTTTTCTAAGAAAATGACAATCTATGGGATAAATTCTAAGGTAGAATTGAAGGTGCCATATATCATTATATGAAATTGGGTCTGTAGTGGAACTAAGACTGTCAGTGGCACTGAAAAGGACATCTTCAGAGAGTGAAAGTCTGAGGTAAGACTGATCTAAAGCAGGTGTTAGGTCTACCCACAAATGCTCACATTCTAAGAATTTTCCACTCTATTAGTGATATGCATGCTTAGGTTTCATAACATTTCACCTTCCACGATTGGTTCAGAATGTTAAATGATTTTTGTGATACGTTCACCTCTTTGAAAATGGACTGAAATTGACAGGCCAAACAATTATTGTAAACTATTTAAATAATTCTCATATACTAAGTGGTACTGAAAATATTAAGATCTGCTTTGCCCTGTTTCTGCGAAATAGTTGTGTATTAAATCATCTTTTGGTTTCTTTAAGGATCAGTCTTTCAAATTTGTCCTCAAAGTTTACTTTAAGACTGTTTTAGCCCAGTTTCAAATTCTTTCTTAAATGTAATTTAAAAAATATATCCATCAGTTAGAAAATTTGAAAACCAGGGAGAGTAACATACTTGATGTTTATGTCTTCTTCTTAGGACGATACTACATTTTGCCTGTGTGATCTATGAAGTGATTTCCAGTTAGAGAAATCTATAATCACTGGTTTTATCTATCTATTCTTTCATCTATCTGATACACTAACAGTAGTAACAACAGTAATGAATAATAGTATTAATAATAGCAGAGAACATTTATTGAATACCTGTGTTCCAGAAACTCTGCTAAATCCTTTACATGGATTATCTCATTTTTTTTCTTTCAATGGACCTCTGAATGGTGAGTATAAATATCCCCATTTAACAGAAGAAATACCTGAGGCTTAGAGAGATAATAACTTGTTCAATGTCAGTATTAGCGAGTGGTAAAACCAAGGTACAAACTCCAATTATAGTCTAATGCCAGAGTCTGCTTTTCTATTCTGGTAGCTGGGTTGGTCTACAATATTTTATTATTTACTTCAGATATATTTTCAAAAGTACCTACTTATTTCAGTTTAGATTGATTTCTTGGTCCTTCAGCTCTCAAATCTATACATTTTCATGACACTAGTTTGTCTTGGACTTTCTTCTGGCACTTACCTCAGACCTTATG
Source organism: Camelus bactrianus (assembly GCF_048773025.1). Classification (NCBI taxonomy): domain Eukaryota; kingdom Metazoa; phylum Chordata; class Mammalia; order Artiodactyla; family Camelidae; genus Camelus; species Camelus bactrianus. The sequence goes on along the minus strand of NC_133543.1, from coordinate 31,210,577 downwards.
ACTAGGTGATCTGATAACTTATTATCCAATCAGAACACATCTGAGAGTGAAAAGGTCTGCTGTTATTAAGTATGCTGGGACAAGAGGTTTGTCCAGGCACATGGGGACACGGGGTCATTCTGATGGGCCACTAGGGTATTTCTTTCCTGCTCCTAGTCCAGAGCCCAGGTCCTCTGAGGTCAAAACTAGGTTTTTTTTTTCAATGATCCTATGCTACAACCTTTATTTTCTCAAGATTAGTTTTCTGGACAACTATTTTTTCCTCTGTTATAGAGCAGAACATTTAATAAGGAACCTAAAATAATAAAATATCCCAATACCCTTTGGAGCTGAATAACTATGGACACAGAGGCACATTCATTTATCATTGTTACAGTAAAAGTATAAAATGTTCTATACCTTTAATAAGTCCTTTTTCTTGCAGAGTTTTCAGGGAAGGCCTTCGGGTAATAAACTTCTTTAATCTGCTTTTAACTCGTTTTTTGTCGCTTGTATCAGAAGCACTATGTTGCAGTCTAAACACTGAAAATTAAAAAAAAAAAGTCAGAAGCTTTCAGTAAATTTTTTCCTTTATGATTATTACTTTATGCAAATATGAATAGAAAACAGAAGTTATGGAAGAACTACCTGAATTAATAGCTCAGGCCCTTCTGTTTAGATAAGGCATAGGAGTAAAAATTTGCCCATATGAAAATATTAGCTCTGTTGCAACATGAATGTGTAATGAGAATGTAGTTAGCTCCATATATTCACAATTTATTTTCACATTCATTCCCTCATACTTACCATGCTAACCTTTATCTGGATAATTTCACTTATCTGTATCCATATACAAAATTGTAGAAAAGAAAAATTCATCTAAATTGGAGGTGGGGGAGCTCTTTAGAATCGTTCATTTCAATTAATTATGATTATATACTGTCTGCAGGAAATTTAGGCATTTTCAAAGGTCCTGGCTGCCCAAATAATTTTGGCAATCTTCTTTATTAAGTTAACCCAAAGTGATTTCTTTTTCTGTAGCAGATACTTCTTACTCTCCTTATTGATGTGAAATTACCACTAGGTGAAATTCTGTAACACATACTGCCTCAAATTTTGCCATGTCTTCATCAGACTCTCATCCTCAGCTTCCCATCCTCACTGCCAATTTCAAAGTTAGGTGTGTGCCAAATTCATTTTCTAAGCAAATGTTTGCTGAATGTCCGCTGATTATCAGATGCCATGCTAAAGGCTATGAATTCGATGATGAACATTATACTTAAGCTCCATGCCTTCATTAAGCATAGTCTAAATACATTCAAGGTATCTTATTATTAATGATTTTATTAACAGAGTTATTAATAATGATCATTATTATTAATGATTCATGAAATGATAGGAATTTATCATCTCTATGACATGAGATACAGATCTTAATTGGGCCCTTCACTATCTTAACCCAATTTCTGACGTCATGTGAGGACCTGGGGCACTTAACTAAGAATGTAGAGGTTCTTTTCCTTTCAAATCATATTTTGGAATAAGCCAGTCATTCAATTGGGTTAATAATAATATGAGTAAAATATATTGAGACCTTCCTATGTGCTTCATACTCTCTTAAGCATCTAACATGATTTGACTTAATTCTACTGCAATGTAAACTCCACGTGGGCAGGGATTTTTATCTATTTTTATAAATGTTCTTACTTAATGTGTCCCTAATACCTCAAACATTATTTAGCCTATAGTAAGTGTTAAGTTAATATTTGTTGAATCGAATCTCAGAATGACCTTTTAAAGTACATAAACTAATTCTGCCCATTTTAGAGATGAAGAAGCTGAGTCAAAGAGGTGAAGTAACTCGTCTCAGGTTAAGTCTGGATATGGGCCCAGTCTCAAAGGGTTTTTATCTAGTATTCTAATGTATTGGATTATTGGCAAAAGAATGGAAGGGGGAGACAAACAAAAATATCAGGAGCTCAGTCAGTCATTTACAGTAGAATGGTTTTAATCAACTAAAATTTTTTAAGTAGCTATTGGGTGCAAAATATTTTGCTAAGATATAGTTGTAGGAGAGCTAGACTTGAGCCATTCTATCCCTTCCTAAGGAAAACAGAAGGAAAAAAGAGAGACTTAGGAGGGAACTGTAGCTGGAAGAAAATAAATTGCCTGAATTAGAGGATCTGAAGTCAAATTTTCCTGGTGGGGTCTCCAAGGAACCCACAGAAGTGCCTGAGGGAGAGTGTCTGCTTTAAAAAGCCTGCCAGGCCCAGAGTGTGAGAAGCCTTCTTATAACTGGTCAAATAAGGACATTTTTTCAACCTCCTTCCTCTAGCTTTGACCACAAAGTAGTTGCAAACTTGTGTTAGCAAAATGGGGAGTTGCGGTGAAGTGTGAGTCTAAGGAAGGGAAGAGGAAAACATCCTGCCCTCCTCCCAGCTAAGCGTAGGGTGGAGTTTTAATTTTAAATTAAGTTCAAAGTTTTGATGATCACATGGGATTATGCACTATTGAATACTGAACTGAGATAGTACTTGCCATTTAACGGGCCATAATATTTTATATTACCTCAAAGCAAGATTCTCGACCTTGGCACTATTTACATTTTAGGCCAGATAATTTTTGTGTGTGTGTAGGGGGTTGTCCTGTGTAGGATGAGAAGGACGCTGAGAAGCCTCTCTGGCCTTTCCCCACAATAGGTCAATAGTACCCTTTCCTCAGTTGTGACAATCAAAAATGTCTCCAGACATTGCCAAGTGTCTCCTGGAAGGATGGGGGTAAGTGCTCCCTGCTAAGAATCACTCCCTTAAACTGAAGGAAAATGTATAGGACCTGCTTAAGTTCTCATTTATTGGTAGTGAAAGGGCTACTCACACACTAACAAAATGTAAAGGGACTGTGAAAAGCAAAAAAAAAAAAGTATTATTTTAATGATGTATCTCTCTACAAATAGCATATCTATATAAAAAATACAAATCTGATCTATCATCTATCTACTATCTATTTATTAAATGAATTGGTTAAGAAAGTACAACCACTATCATGTGAAGCAGTCAATGGGTCTGTCACTTGAAAAGGCTGGGAACCACTGCGGTAGACCAGAGCTTCCCAGCTATTACATGTGAAGATGCTTACGTGGTCTGAGAGTTATGGGTACCCTCAGCACTCAGAGCAATGGAGATGGAGCAGCCTGAGCCCCTGGGAAGTTGCTGTTGGCTAAGAGAGTCTTATCTATTTACTCTGGTGGGCTACACAAATATTTTTATATATATATTTTTGTACATCTGAAGTTAAAAAGGTTTGAGGGGCACTGCTTTAGACCTGTGCTAAGCAGTGTGGTAGTCACCAGTCACCCACGGCTATCGAGTATTTGAAATGCAGCTCATGCCCTAGGTTGAAATAATAATGTTTTGGATATTTTTGTTAACTAAAATATATTATTAAAATTAACATATTATTAAAACTTATTTCTTGTTACTTTTTAAAATGTGGCTACTAGAAGGTTTCAAATTACACACATGGCTCCTGTAGTTCTGGACAGGGCTGTTAGGTGATAAAAAAAAATAAACACGAATTGACTACCTATTGCATACATGGAGTGCTGGATTTAACTGTTGTGGATAAAAATGCATATGGCCTATGCAGTAATAATACAGCATGGTAAGGAGTATGAGGTATAAGAGCCTAAGGGGCCTCAGAGGAGGAACTCATGTCATTTTGGAGGAACAGCAAGTGCCTTTAGAACCCACGCATGCTGCAAGTGCTTTTACAGGACCACGTGCATCAGGCATCAACTGATTCAAAACTGTATGACTGAAAAAGGCATTCCGAGCACCTTAATATACTGTGCTTACATGGTATCCTACCCCCTTTCATCTGGGGCCAGCTGTATATGATCTGTGCTAACTGGTAACTGTGTCAAAGCCCCACGGGTCTGGGTTTCCAGCACTGGATGCTAAAGGAATACTTAACATCCTTCAGAAAAAATCGGCCTCAGGGTAATTCTGGTCTCAAGTCTGCCCTTTTCAATAATATGGAATAATCAATCTAAATTTTCACAGGTTACCAAAGGTAATATTTTCTATTCCCTGTCTCACCTCAAAATCTTGTCATTTTCCATGACAGAATGCCAAGAAACACAGGACCAAAAGAGGGATTTTTTTTTCTTTTTTTTTTTGCCGTTTAGGGACTAGTAAAAATGATGTGATTAAAACGTACTTTGCAATTTAAAACACATACAGACAGTATAAATGTGAAATTGTGAAAATAATTATATACCGAGTTATATCTTTTTGGAACCTGTTAGGTACTCTGTTGATAGTACTCTTAATTAGAGAGATATATATGTATATTATATTGTTTTCAGTACCACCATCTGGCTCCACATGTGAGAAATGTGTGTGAGGTACACTGGTTTTTCAAAGAAAATGAAAGTATATTTTTAAATGCTTTATCTTGTTTCCTTCTCATACATACTGAGAAACTAGCAGTCTTGGATATGATTACACAGTTTTTAGCATAGCCAAACTCTCCAAAGTCGCCTCTAATGATGACTTTCCTGGAGACAGACTAGAGCATCAACTTCCATTTCCTGATGCCATAAATAATCGTCCTCAGATGACAAGTCAAATTACAAGGCCTTTGCCATCATTCATTCTGCTCATTTTGTCCTAAGAGGAGTTATGCAGAAGTTAAAGTCAATAGATGACTATAATATACGGCATACTTTTTATTAACCAAATAACTTGAAAGCACTATAAATACAAACTAAAAATGTAAAAAGCACATGGCTATAAAGCAAAGTCCATCATTGGGCCCCTATAAACAGCAGTGAAAGTCTTTGAATATTGTGGTTTACAAATCTGATTTTAACAGCCAAACTTATAAAACAGTTTACGCTTTTCTGTTGTCAAGGGAGAAAAACTTGCCAAATTGTTCATTTTAAGTAAATACAACATAACCAATTAAGGAAAGCAAAATTTAAACACATGCCTATGATAATCAGGACATAGTTTGCTTCTGATTTCACTACTGATTTTAACAGAACAGTGTTCCTTCCACTTTCCCACAGCACCCAAGTGACCCCACACATACTTTTAGAAACTTGTAATCACACAGTGCAAATAAAAGGACACTTTACTGGAAAATACACAGTGTGGTACAATAATCCATCATTTATGAAAAATAGAATTCAGCCTTTTCTTTTTCCTCAGAGATTCAACTACTTTTTGAGGGTGAAAGCTTACTGCAATTTAAAGATTTATGTTAAGCCAATGAGCAGTTTTTTCTTCTGTTGCCATTTAAACTTTTTATTCAAAAAAGAAAAGAGACTAAAGAGATACTGGTTTAAATTCCAAAATATTTAATCTGATTTACCGAGGAATCACTCTTAATTCTACATATTTTCACCTTCACGAAAAGTTAACCTGAATTGGATTAGCTTTCCAGGTATTCTGAAATTTACTTTTATTTCCTTTACCCTCTCTTTTCCCCACTGATGAGTGATCTTTTCTTTCAAGCCCAAACAAATGGAATATTTTTCAAAGCCTAAGAATTTTGAATAGCAATATGCAATTTAAGTCTCCACACTCATAGGGCAAAGGCATTAGTTTAAGCACCATTCTTAACCGGTGGAGAGATTTAATTGGTGTTAAAAGCTGCTCATACCAGAGAATAGTTAGGATCCTAGGCTTTTCAAGATGATCTTCAATAAATATCATAGCATGCAAGAATGGGCATTAACCCAGCACAAGGTTTATACCTGACAGCCATTATGGTGTTAAAAACACCTCTAGAGGTAGGAATGCTTATTGTGCCAGGTGCCCTTTGCATATTGATTTTCTAGCTTTATTAACAGGAGGGGGAACAACACAATTTGGATGATGCATCTCCATTCTATTCAAGGATGGGAACCACAAGAGAAAACCCTCAAATCTTCCAGAATCCAACAGTTTGGATAATACGATCCAGAATTGTGCATCTGCCAGGATTTTTCTTGCTGGGGACTTTATTTTGAAATATCCCTTTTTCCTGCCAAACTGCTGTTCTCGCGGTATTCCCATGTTAAAATCACATGTTGTTATTATTATTTTTTTTTTCACTTGGAAATGCTGGGAGGGCTAACGTTTCAGAAACGTTGCTAAAGGAAAGTAGCGTCATTACCCTTTAGAAATGCTATTACAGACAACTTGCCAGGCTACTTTTTGTCACCGTGTCGGTGAGGTTTTACATGGGGATCAACATCAGGTGTACATAAGACGGTTGTGTGAGCAGCTAAGAGCTCCCCACACAGATTGTCTAGGAGGATGTTCAGAGCAAAGCTGTCGGCAATTGCTTAGTGCAATCATCATACCACACTGCATTGTTCGGAGAGGGAGATCCAGAAAGAAATGACAAAACAGGGTTATATCAGGCTCTTAATCCCCAGAGATTCAAACACTTCTCAAACCATGACACGGATTACATAACAAAGTACTGATTGTCTCCTCTTGTATATTCCAATACGATCTTCTTGTATTCGAAATTACCCTGTTGTACCACTGTCTAAATTACTGAAACAAGAGCACCTTACCCAAAATTGAGAAATAAAGTTCATTAAATTTCTTTTCAGCCTCCTGCCTGATTCCTTTCCAGGCACACACATTTGCCCTAGTTCATTAGGCTGTAATAAATATGGCTTTGCTCTTCCAGAGCGGGTTTTAGAGCTCGAAAAAGTTTGCACATAACTCCCTGTGTCAGAGTGGGCAGAAAGTGTAAGTTTGAGCTTAATGTACTGTTGGTCATTTAATATCTCTTTTTTTCACATGCTCAATGTAAACAGACGTCATAATTTCAACCCCTTGAGAAACTATGTTATTGAAACTTTAAGTGACTTACTTGAAACACAAATCATGATTAAATCTGGAAATAATTGGAAAAGGGAATGCAGGGCATTTTAACAGCAGTGCTTTGTTTTAACCACTTAATTCCCACTTAAACACTGCAGAAATACAAAATAAATAATCAGTTGGGAACAGAAGGATATGGATACATTATCTCTCCAATGATTCGTATTTATGTTATCTACCCATCTAAAGAGAAGTGAGAATCCATACAATGAAAAATGTTTACTTTTACACTAAATTACCTAGTTCAAGTAGACAAATCTAACCACATTTTTATATTTTCAATGTCAATAAAGAGTTGTCAGTTTACTGTCATGGTCCTGTTATTCAACCGTATGGAAATGCCACGGTTGCTTTTTCCAGTAATGTGTAAATTCTTCATTGTCTTTTCATGCACAGCTTTGAGTTACTTAAAGGATAACTTGTATGATGCTTATGATGAGGATGACAGCCTCAAAACTGTACTGCAAATACTGAGTAATTTCATTATTTTCTTTCAATTCTAAGTCTATCTGGTTTCTTTCTCTGAGCCAAAGTTGCAAAAGATTTTTGTATCAAAGGTTATGGAAATACTACATATTCACCAAAAAAAAAAAAAAGGAAAGAAGAGAAAATAATCCTAAATTGCAAAAACCTATGGTGTGTGTAGAGACATATGCTTGAGTGCTGTTCAAAACTTTGATAAATTTGCTATTAAAGTAAGGGGTTCCTGAGATAAGGCAGTAGCTGATTTTGAAAGCAAAATTACTAGAAAAAAGAAAGAAAGAAAAAATAATATAGGGCATTAATCCAGACAAAGAGCACCATGAAGTAGAAATATATTTTCCATGAGGAAGGGCAGTATATTAAATACAGGAATGAGTTCTTTCTTAGTGATAGAAAACAGGCCACAGCCAAATCAAATGAGAAGAGCCTTATACATGAATGTGAACACTGATCCACAAACAAAGAACAGTAACAACAACAACAAAAGTAAGAGTTGTAGGCATAGAAGTTCCCCCTATAGAGGTAACAGCATGACAAAATTCTAGGAAACACTTAGATTTCTGCGAAAAAAAGTCAAGTTAGAGAAAGAAATAATATTCATATTTAAGAGTATCAGACAATTTCCATGCTGATTTTACATACTGACTCAGATACTACACCATGCTTAGCAGTATTTGAACTGGATGGTGGTACTTAAATCTTCTCTCAATATAGACATAAAAAGAGAGTGCTATCACTACATATTTTGTGTGAGTGTGTATGTATTTGTACCTTTGTGAAAATATGCGTACAGATACTGTATTCTCACTGGGTATAGAGGGGAGTAATATGGGATAACTTGGAAGCTTTTTCTTTAATCTCTAAACTCTCGGCTCTAAGTGTGATCAAGAATATGCCACAATGTATCCTTAATTTTTCAAACATAAAATCTGGACCAGGAAAGAAAAATTTATATTACAGTCATAGGTAGTTTGAGAAATGCCTAAGCCAAAAAATCAATGTTTGAGAGGAAGTGGTAAAGTATTTATTTAGATTGTGAGAAAAGTTAAATAAATATGTATATTTAACTTTTTCATAATCTAAGTATTATAATTATAACAATTATATATATACAATTACATATAGTAATATCTATAGTATTAATTCTTTTAAAGCAGTCTCAATCTCTGCTTTGCCAATTTGATCATCCTAACATTGCATGTATTACTAATAATGTTCTCAGGGTACTTGTGATGTGAAAAGGAACTGTACTAAGAATGTTACATCTCATTTAATCCTTATAATCATTCAATGTGATAGATTCTCTCATTGATGCCCATTATGAAGATTAGGAATCTGAGAGGTTAAGTCAAGTAGCAAATAGTGGCCAGGCCAGAAATCAGATGCAGGGCTGTCTAATTTTGAGACCCTGAGCATTCCTAACCTGTCTCACTGCCTACCTCTCCATCTGTTTGGCGATGCTGTCAAAGTTCTAAGGACGTAGAGAGACGGCAGTAACCTCCCACTGCAGTCAAGTACTTCCAATCTAAGGTCCTACCTAAATCACCTGCTTTAGGTGAACTGCTGACTGAAAAGTACTCTAGGTGGTATGTATTGTCGTAGATCTAAAAGAAAATGAGTTGCCTTAGGTGAGATTAGTGAATCACAGGACAGCAACAGAGTTGACAGCTGAATACTTTCTGGACCTACAGTCAGAACAGCTGACGATGGCTTCTAGGTTGCACAGAGCTATAACTACTATGAACAAGAATGAACTCTTCAGGTACTGGGCAGAAGGTGAGTATGAGAATCACTCACTTGCTCCAGGTGGCTGTATGTAGCAAGACAAGAATGAATACAGAAAGAGAGATGTAAGGTACAGCGGGCTTTCTTTTAAACACAAATGCCTAGTGACCTAGCCGGTTCTCTCAATTCCCTAGTTCTTCTTCTCGACTCCTGTCATCACACAATCTTTTTTCAAAGACAGAAGATGCACACTGAGCCCATAGTAGTATAAGCACATACGTTCACTTCTACAAACTCTTCTTTCAGCCCAGCCAAGAATCTCATTCTTCTCTGTGCCCAACCACAGAGTCTGCTTGTATTAGTCCTGGCTGCTTCATAGGAGTAAGAGTTTAGGATCAGCATTTAGAGGGAAAGCAGATAAGAACCACTAATACGTGGCCTCCTGCCAACAGCTAATGCTGTTTCTTTTCAAAAACTGTGTGCTCTCATGCGTTTCTTCTCTCTTTTTTAAATACTACAAAAATTTTTTGAATTTCAACTCTCTCACCTAACAGAGGTAGGATCTCGCTTAAGCAATGCAAGTTCTTTTTGCCTCCATTTTCTCATCTGTTAAGTGGGGTTGACAATATTCCGAAGGATAGTAGTGTCAATTAAATGCCCCAATATATGCAAAACACCCAGCACAATATCCAGTGTATAATAAGTATTCAATAAAAACTAACAATTATGAATTGTGAGGTTATGATAGATATTTTGCATACCAGTCACAGTTGTAATAATAAGTAAACAGAATAGATGGTATTAAAAGTGCACCCTTGACCCTCCACCTCAGTGCCTCTCATTTTTTCAGCATTTACTGGGTAATTACCATGTATCTGGTATTATTAGATTATGCCTTTAGCTGTTGCATAAATTAAACATATATATTAATTTATATAAAATTAAATATGTATTAATATAGATATAAATTTTAATTGACTGCTACTTGGCTCTCAGTTAAAAAAAATCTTGTATACAACCAAGAGTTTATCTGTGATTAATTTCTGCCAGGTAGAATGTATTTCAAGACTTTGAACATGTGTTGAAATCATTGGGTTTTAAAGAACTATCCATTAAAGACTTTCTGAACTGTGACAATGGATATTGACAGTGCTTGTCAGACTAAACCACTATTGATTGGCTCACATCATGTGTATAGCAAAACCAATTTCTTTCAAGTGCTTCTTCCTAACTGAAATACATTATTGCAGCCTTCCTCTCTGTTTGTTATAACACCAAAGCTCATCGCATGTAACACATCCCGCAAAAAGATTTCACGATGAACAAAGCAGCCGACTATAACACAGAGAGAAGTGAAGGCACTCAGCAATCCAAATACTCCTGTGCTGTAAAGTTGCTTTCCCTTTGGAAAATATCGATCTCTTGCAGAGTCTTGTTTTTATTTTACAATGCTCTTGAATATGGAAAGATCATGGACTTAAAAGAGCTTTGCTATTGTTCAACAATCCTGTGACTCTCACGGTTTCTACCCCTGAATGAAACTATTTTAAGTATCGTGTGTATGTTTAAGTTGTGGGAAAGAAAGTGTTTATGCTGGGTCACTGCCCCCTGCCCACAAACATACACAGATCTATACACAAACATACACACACACACAAACACACACACACCAGGGATGTGACTTTTCCCAAGCCTTAGAATGTTTTCCCCAGTGAGCTCAGGCCAACTTTGGCCATATGCTACATATTGTACGGTTTTATTTCTAATTTGAATTTGCACTGTGCCTTTCTTCCCAAGAGGGCACATTTCTTACAGAAACAATACTTTTACATAACAAAGAGCAGTTCTCATAATATCCCTGTGAATGGGAAGAATTCCAGGTTTATTTTTCTAATTTGAAAGTATTATTAAACAAAACCTAAAAGCATACCTTCCACAAGTACTGACTGATCGTATCTCACGCTTCCTACAGTGTAGGAGGAGCATTCCAAGCCCCCGAAGAACCTTCAGTCCTAGTTTTTAGCCTCTAAGAAACTCACAGCTTATTGTATGCAAATACATGAGGAAAGCAGGGTATTCCTAAGTTCTTAGGATAGTTCTCAGGACATTCCTAAAATTGCTACTGCTCTAAAAAATGGTCCTTAGATCTAGCATGAGTCACTCTGATGAGAAAACAAGGAAGATTTTGGCTAATTCTACAGATATTTTAATTAAATCTGGTGTGGTGCTGTCAGCTTCTCTCCCATTGTAAGCATGCCTGGGAATTTAAAGAAAAAAAAATTTGCTTAGACGGCTGGCAAATGTTACATAAGCAAAAATGTTTTATTCTTCAAAGCCCCTTCTTAAGTGACACAGTTTCAAGTTTACTTGAACATTCTACACTAGGATTTCTCCCAAGATAAGGATTCCATTGAGTCTTGCCTCCAGCTCCTCCACGCTATGGCCCCAGAGAACGGTCGCACTCAACACCCTGGGCCATGTCCTTCCTCCGGCTTTGCCCCTTGGCCGTGGCCTTCTCACCCTTACATTCCCCAGCTCTGAGACAGGCTGCTGGCCTTGGGCCCATTCTCCTGGCATGCTGCAGGGGTCACTCTGTCCTGAAGAATGGTTGGTTGTCAAACTGGTGGCCTCCCATGCCTTTTTCAGGATATCAGAGATCAGGACATGTCAGGCCAGAGTCAGTCTCTCACGAGATAGTTTTACTGGGACAGAACCCTCTACGAGAGGCATCATTTTGACATAAGCTTCAAGCTGTTTGCTCCATAATGTCTTGCGAACCACGGAGACTCTCCCCCACAGGAAGGGTATTGAAAATGCAAAGGCGGGGCTGAGCAGCACTGAAGACACAGTCTGTAGTCTACAGCTCAGAGATCCTGGCTAGTGGAGCGGTTTGTCCTCACAAGTGCTGACAGACAGCTGCAATTTGCAGCTGGCAGTGAGCTGATGCTTGCTAAACAAAGATCTAGCTGGAGCCGATGAATGCTTGGCTCCATTGCAATAATCATAATTCAGAGCATACATTTCTAAAGAAGGGGGAAAACTAGGAAAAGACCCAGAAAGACTCATATCATTTTGACACTTGATGTGGTCAGGATACGGCTGTTTTATTTGCTGTCTATTTTGAACCTATCTGGGGTCCTATATTGAGACAATGGTCGCCAGCCAGGTCTGTGACAAATGATTCCAGTCATGCCTTCAGATTAACTCTTCCTTCCATTAAAAAATGGGGATGGGAGATTTACTTTCTGCCAAAACCCAATTATTAGCCCAAATATTTTATTTCTTTTCCTAGATGAGTTAATTGTAATCAAATTGCCAAGCTTTTCCTGCTTTTTGACCATCAGATAACTCCATTCTTGGGCATAGTTCATTTGGGAGTCACAGAAACATGAAATATTAAATCTGGAGTGAACTCAAGGGAACATAGAGTAAATGCTTCTTACTTAAAAAATTTTTTTTTAATTTTTAAATATATAGAACGCTCCTTAATTTGAGATGTGGAAAAAGACACCCAATGTTTTAAGTTGCTTGTCTAAGGCCACAGAGTAAGAAGCAGGGTTAAGATTCTATTCAAATATCTCAACCATGATTTCTGGGTTTTTGTCAGCACATATTTATGTCTCTAATCCCAGATTTAGCTTTATTGGAAAAACTGTCCAGTATCCAGAAGAATATTCTAGAGTAGCCAGGTCTGTTCTCTAGACGCCCACTACTGGCACAATTCTTCCAGTGACACAGAATCTTAGATTTCAAATCTAAATGCAGTCATTGCCATCAATTAATTTCATTTTATTCTACACATTTAGGAAAAGAGTTTTGAATAGAATATGGAAATATATTTAAATTTATATGCATAATTATGCATAATAATATGAAAAATACATGCCCCAAGGGGGAAATTACAGTAGCGTTCTTTTTGACATGTTGCAATGTTAAGTGTTTTGCTATTATCCTTTTCTTTAACTTTTGGTAACCTGAAATCTGTAATAGATTATTATTATTTGGGGTTTTGAGCCTTCCCTTCCCCTGGGGGGAGAAGGTCCTGTTGCCAATTGCCAGGACACTCCTCCAGACACAGATGTCACTGAGGAGAGTATTCTGCTGAATATCCTCTCCATGTGTTTCAGCCTAAACTAGGAGGGAGTAGAGAGGACTGAGCTAGGGAAGGGAACCCGCATTTTGCCAAGTTCCAACCCCTATGAAATTCAAACTTTTGCACTATTGAACAGGCTGAGATTTTGATTTTCTTCAAGCTTGTTTACTTTCAACAAAGTAGAACTTCTGGTCTTGGGAAAAAAATGTCTTTGGGTTTTAAAGGTCTCTGAAAGCTTCTTGAGACATAAAGTACCTCTTACATAAAAAAATTACACAGTGGTGATTTAAGACCAGAGAAACTGGAAGTGTGTGGATTAAATAACCTTTAAAATACACATAGGTTTAAAATCGAAAGGAAAATGCACTTAGCCAAAAAGCATTTGGGATTTACTTCTAAAATATGGTTGGAAACATTAAGCAAACTCAGAATGAGGCGATGCATACACATCCTCATTTTGACTTAAAGATCTCCTTTAAATAACACAACAGATGTAGTCATCAGCATCTATTCCAACAGGGACATTGTGAATGGTGAGAAAGACACGGTAAGATTTGGTAATAATAATAACTACTGTCATTGTTATCCCTTAATCCTTCAAACTGTCAAAGCAGAACCGAGAGTCAAAGAGAAATATTCTTTCCAGCAGGATCTGACTCCCTCCCCATTTGTGTCAAGCAGTTCAGTTAGGAAATTTCCATCAGGAAGTATTCCCTTAAATTAGTCACCAGAAAGCAAGTTTAGCTGTTTCACTCTATGGCAAAAAAGAAAAAAAAAAAAAGAAAAAAACAACCTGTGGACTTTAGTCTGAAAACCGTCCTGACAACACAAACAGGTGTTGGCTTATGTAATGGCTAAAGAAAGCAGAAGGGGACAGAGTCGTGAATCCTGGGTGGGGCCTTGCAAAGGGAAATGGAAGTTAATTGCTCCATTGTGAGGGAATGGTCAACTGAGAATTATGTGCTCTGGGTCACAAAACAGTTTGGCAAAAATATTTCTTTTGCCAGTTTTGTGGCCACATGAAGTAAACTACAGCTGAAGACAAGAAAAAATCAAAGACGAGGGTGGGCTGAGGCAGATCTTCACATACCAGTTTGGAATTAAAGGGTGCTCCCTATGCTCTCATCAAGGCTGACACATAGTCAGTGGTCAGCAAAAAAAAAAAAAAATTGATAATTGATTACTCTCCGCGCAAGATGTATGCTGGAAAACACACAGGCGTTTGTGTTAGGAGAGCGGACCTTAAGTCCCAGATCTACCACTTAGGAACTGTGTGACTTGGCCTCTCTGGATCCCAATTTCCTTACCTGTATAGTAGGGATACAAAATCTGAGTTGCAGTGTTGTAAGGATTGCATGTCTGGATGCAAAAGATCACAATGCTTCGTATGTACACAGATGGATGACTATTTTTATCCCCCTCCTCACTTTCTTCCTCATCTTCATCATCCTCACTATCATTATCATAAATTACAGCTTGCACTAGACTCTATAAAGTGAGTTAAATAGAGATGGCCCTTGGATTTTGGGAGCTAACAATTAAAAATTGCAATATTGATGTGTCCAAACAGAAAGTGAATATGGATAACTTAAGAAATTTGGAGTAAGGATACAGAAATTAAGTTAAGCTTATATTAATATTAGCTGTCAGTAAAGAGTTATGTCCATATGGCATAGGAAGAGCCCTAGCAATTGCTTGTTGAGATACAGTACACTTTCTCATACTTTTAACACATTGTATACCAAATTCTCCAACTGCATGAATGTTTACTGATTGCAGCTTTGATGGCAATAAATATCCTGGCAGTATAAATTCCCCAGATGAATGCATGGTGTGAGTTACTACTACACTTCAGCTAATAATAGTAATAATATAAGAAATAACAAATAAAATACTTTATTTCATACCTGAAGATTGAGATCTTGTATCTACTCAAATAGAAATGGCAGATCTTCTTTGACAAATATGGCAGCAACATTATCTTCTATAACAATATTTCTTGTCAGAAGTATATCTCATGCAGCCTTACGGTATGCAAATAGGTACTTTAATAATCACAGCTAAAATATCTTATACATACTAAAAAATTAAAAAAGACCCTTAACACTTGACTAATTGCAGATAGAATGTCAGTTTTTGGGAGAATTTGAAGATCTGAGGAGCTGAATTGTTTGTGTGGTAGGGGGTGACAGAATGGGTTAGTAGGCAGAAGACTCTTTGCTTTGCTTCTGTAGGTCAGAGGGTCATATTCACAATTTTCAAGCAAGATTATCTCTGACCAGTAGAGCAAAAGAAAACTCCTCAGAATGAGTGTCTTCCTGGTAAGCTTCCATTCCTCAGATGGAGATAATTGGTTATATTTATTTGTCAGTCACTAATTTTGCTTTAGAAACATTGGCCTTCTTGTTCTCTCTTGAGAACATCCTACCTCAGGGCTTTTGCACATACTGCTTCCTCTGACCCAAAACTTTTTTTTTAGGTATTTTCACAGTTACTTTCCTCACTTGCTTTAGGTCTTCCCCCACAAGTCATCTCTCATAGGTTTCCCTCTCTATTTAAAATTACAAACCTTCCCCACTTAGGTGTTATCTCCTTTCTTTGGCTTGTTACTCTGTTTAAGTTTTTAAACATTTCTATCTCACTAATATATATTTTACTTCCTTCTTTAACATCTGTTTTTCCCCCAGTAGAATGTTAGCTTGACAAGAACAGGATTTTTGCCTGTATATTATTGGTTTTTCTAGATAATCTAGTCCCAGTACTTAGAACAGTGTTGAGCAAATGATAAGTGCTCAATATATATTTGTTGAAAGAATCGAAGAATATTCTGATTTTTTAAGAAAAACAAAGCTCTAATTTCTTTTATTCAATATCTTTAAAATTTATGGCTAAAACCCTACATTCTAAGAAAGTAAACCTTCACCTAATGTTTTATGAAGAAAGGAAATTGTAATTGGTTATTATCACTGAATGACAGTCTGTGTTTATATCCACAGCAAGTCGAAGGAAAGAAACAGATCCTGGCCCTCAGACCCTTTTCTTCAAACTTTGAACATCTAGAAAGAGTTGTGGTATTCTTTCCTCATTTACCTATTCACAGATATGAGTGAAAAATTATGTTCCTTCTTATCTTATTTAAGTAGAAAAAATAGAATTTATGTTAAAAACATCGAATATCTTTAAGGAAACATACATTCAAGCTAATACTAAAGTTACTCTAATTGGTATTTATTGGGAGGAAAGTAAATGAGAGAAAAAGAAAAAAAATTGTAAAGCTAGGAGAGCTGCATGACTAATGACAGTAAGGATGACAAGGATGATGCTATAAACTCAATTCTCTGTATCAAGGGGAGAGGGCTGAGTTTCCTCAAGAGGCTGGTTCTTGGCTAGCATGTGGCTGAGACTGCAGACCCCCTCGACTAGCACTGTCCACATATGTAATTATAAATATTCTAATAGTCACATTAAAACAGAAAAAGCAGATATTCACTTTAATAATATGTATATTTTATTTAGCCTAATCTATCCAAAATATTGTCACTTCTCCATATAATCAAAATAAACATTATTAGGAAGGTATATTCTTTTCTTATACTAAGTCTTTGAAATCTGGTGTGCATGTCACACCTACAGCCAGCATATCTCAATTCAGACTAGCCCCATTTTAAATATCCAGTAAACACTTGGGGCTATTGGCATCCACAGTGGACTGTGCAGTTCTAAAGCAAGCCTCTAGGCGTCAGGTCTAAAGGTGGGCACATGTCAGTACAAAGACAACCCTGGGAACCACGGTGAGCCTTTGCTGGCAGTCGGTATGGGGAGCTGACTCAGAGGTGGCCTGACCACAGCAGCAAGCAACAATGTGTCAGAAAACTTTCAATTGCAGTCACATGCCCAGAATCAGAGCCACCAAAGCCAGAGACTATTTCTGAATTGATTTGTGTTTCCAGTTCTTTCTCCCCCTAGCTTTCTGTTAGGTTCTGAGTAAGACAATTGCATGGGGAGTCAGAGTGATTCATTAAAAAGGACAACAGTTAGAAAGCAGCAGGGTGACTGTAACTCACGTTGGTGGAGCAGGCCAAGCAGGTCACACTCTGCTTTTACGTCTTTTAACAGTTTAGCTTCTGAATTTTAGTATGCCTACTTTCAAGTTCTGTTCTGTTGAAATTTCACAAGTGCTAGTCATCTCTCCACCAGAACTGAATTTACACCCAAACTTTAAAATATATCTGGGAGGAGTAAATGGGTTAATTATAGGTTCTCAGGAGTGCTGGGTGTTTTAAGTTTATAAGGTGTACACCTGTGCTAAGGACAGTTATAAGAGTTCAAAGTGGTAGTGCTTATCTGACCCTCTCTCCTACTCAATGTATTTTATTTTAAAAATTCAGGGCAAGGTAAAAATTTTAAATTCTCACAAAGGATCAGTTTCAGATGATCAATTTTAATATAGGAATGGCTGGATGGGCACTGTCTGGTTTATAGTGCATTACCCAAATCATGGTTCTGGTCTGGGGATAAAAATTGGAGACACACACACTCAGACAGAGTATACTTAACTACAGACTAAACTGGTTTTGTTCAATTTGAGTTTTGGTTTTGCTCTTAATTGCCATATATTTAGCTGACTTGACTGTACAATGATTTGAATAGACTACTGATTTTACTTGTGTGTCATTTCCCTGTATGAGAATCAATTCACATAGTCTCAGCCAAAAATTATTCAAACTCAGAAGTGTGTACATCTCTCAATTTTTATATCACACACACACACGCTCACACTCACTCACACACACACACACACACACTCACAAGGAATCCACAGCACTCTACGGGCCAGATGAGCTATACTGTGCCATAATCCCGAGGACTTAATAAGAAAACAAAGAATCCATCACAGCACTGAACACAAGCAAAGCAAATTCTGAGAAAGCAGTTTGATAAATTGAATAATAATAATCAATATTCATTTCTAAAAGATTTACGAAACCCTGGAACCAGTTCTCAAAATCAAAGCTGTGATCACCTTATGCTCACCAATGATTTTCAGCTGAAGCTTTCAGGTTCAGCTTTATATTTCCCCCCCATATGATTTTGTTCTTATTGCAGATAATCACTGGAGAGCATTTAAATGTGTTCATCTTTAAAGTCCCCAGAGAGAAAAAGTTGAATACAAAAAGAATTCCATTTTCATTTTAAGAACGTGTGTGTCTTAAATACGAGTATAAATGGAAATGTTGCGAAGAAAAAAAAAGAAACTGGCTCCCATTCCTTTTGAAATTTTTAGTGTGTATACAAGTACTTAAAACATAAACTATACAGCAATTGACACTGTGAAGCAATACATAATCAAACAAGACACCATGAGGCAGATTGAAAACTTCTCTCTATCCTGTTTCCCAGCTTTAAGGAAGCAAAGGTCTAATAAACATGAACTTGAACTACAACGGACATACTCAAATCATCCTTAAAAAAATAGGTATTTACAACAACAAAGTAGCACTGTAATGGCAAAGATAGATGAACTAAGCTTAGATCTGTGTAATATAAAAAAGGAAACAATGATTATATAGTACAAATAATTTTGCTGTAATATGACAGCCTAATGACTTAAGTGCCCAATATCGTCATTATGGTTCTGAACCCCATGTGCATTAGCAATAAAGACTCAATAAAACTACTGTATAATTCATACTTTTCCATGAAAATCTTGTTCTTCTTTTGAAATACTTGTGTCTCTAAGATCTGTAAGCCTAAACGGAAAAAGTTAATAACTTGAATTATGTCTACGCTCTGATCTGAAGGCGGTCTTAAGGAAGTTTCTAAACAATCCTTTTAACGGAGGCAAACAATAGTTTTGGATGCCTGGGTTTATTTTAAGGTTTTATTTAATGTAGTAAAAATAATGCTTATTTTGTTATATTAATGCGTTAATTTATTGTTTATATAATTACTTGAAGATTATATAATCCAAAGTCAACTACAATTAGTTACCTGATCAGTGCATTTTAATTTTATGGGAAAGAACAAATAATTGAAAGGCTAACAAGTATTTAAAATGTTCATCTTTACTTGATATTTTCCATGCATTTAGCTATTAGTTTAACATTTTTTCAAACAAGGTAAATGAATGGTATAGAGTAGTGATCAAAAGAAGACTGCAAAAATGTCATGGAATAATTGAACAGCATGACTAGGCATATTTCAGGTTTTCAGATTCTCTTCCTTAGATCCCCAAGTCTTTATGTTTGCTAGAAATCTTCTCTTCTCTCAAATTATAACATGAAGGAAAACAGTGCTTAAAAAAAGTGTAGCAAGAGTAGGTATTTTCAGGCCACTGAGCCATGTATCACGAAGCTGTTTTTCTAAGAGATGCTGAGAAACATGAGAAATTAAAGATGTTATTATCTTTTATTTTTCCTTTTAACGTTTGTAAGGGAGCAGCTGTGCCCAATTCTTAGTGTAAAAGGAAAACCATGTCAATTTTACTCATTTCTGTGTTTGGAATGAACATATGACAAAAAGTACATTTTGCCATTATTGAATCGGGGGATGCAACAATGATTGTAATGGGTGTTGTTTCTTCTACCTGCTGCACTGGTCCTCCTCGCTCAAGTTGTAGGGCTGTGTCAACCATCTGGCATCACAGAATGAGAGTTTTACAAAGAAACTTCTTGGATGTCTAACAATGATGTGAGGATAGACAAGTCCCTCAAGGGTGTCTGCACAGATGCAAATCAGTTACATTTGCAAATGTGTGTACAAAAGAGAGGATGGAATTGCTGAGCAAATGGCTCCCCTCAATTACCTGTTTTGTGCCTGAATATGCATGATTTATGAGTATAGGAGTCCAGAACTTAAAGAACTAAACCAGAAGACAAAGCCCATCACGTGAAATACTCTTTTCCACTAATACTCAAACACAACGAATATTTGGACAAACATATATGCTCGATTTATACAACTGACTCTTTTTCCTCATAAGCTGAAATTGAAGATTCAACCCAAGCTGTCTTTTCCATGAGTCTTAAGAAATTGCACTGTTCTGAAAAAAAAAATTGGCTTCATTTTCACAATTTCAAAAAAAACAAAGGATATAGAAAGAATAAGATTGTGCCCATGAAAGCCAATTGTTTCCAAACTGCCTGTTTTGTTTGGCCCCCAAAATTTATCCTCCTGTATGGATATAGGGAACCATGACAGACTGAAAATACAATAGCCAATCAAAATATAAGCTGTATACCGGAATAACTTTACCATCTTGGGGATATTTGCCGAGACCCCGGGACCCCCCATCCAGTGTGACAAACGCAAACTAAATGAAGAATTCAGTCTTCATATTAAGCTACCACTGTTCAAGGAACTGGCTTTTGGACTGGCAAACATGGGGTCTGTTAAATAGAATTCTAAAAAGATACATGGAGTATCCAAGGCATGGGAGAGATTCTTCTGTCTTCTTTGGAAGGAACTAGAGAGCTAAAGTGAATTGAGGCTTGTGAAAAAGCACATATGGAGGTAATGAAGCTAATTAAAAACATCACTGTTGCTAATATGACAAAAGGTGGCCTTTGGTTAATTTTTATGTGGGGAGATGTCAAAAAGTAGATGAAAAAAACATATTTGTATTTTTCTCAATTGAATAGTGTCTAAAAGGTAATTATATTTACAAACATTTTATGCTTTTTTATATGCAATATATCAGCATTTAGATTTTTAAACCGGAAAAATATAAAGGATTAACTTCCTGCTAAAATAAATGTATAAATAAGGATTTTAAAATACTGTGTCAGTCATATCCTAAAAATGCAGATGTCACTAAAGTAAAGACCATCAGTGACTAGATTTCCTGTACTTTTGCCTGTACTTTTTCCTTATATTTTTTTCCTGGAATTTTGCCCATATTCGTAACGCTTAAAGATAAAGATTATAGCAATAATCCATGATTCAAGGACTATAGACTTTTTATTACTAAGATCCTTCCTTTTCTCTGACTTGGTTACCTTAGTATATATTGTGTAACTTTGGTCCAGTCCTGGAAATGAGAGCCGGCTAAAGAAAATGGCTTAAGATTGACAGCAACACCCATTGGTCATCTCTTCCTCCTTCTCCCCCCTCTCTGGCTTCCTTTGCCCCTTCCTTTGTTCATCTTTTGGTTAATGCTCATTAAAGTGTATTTTTTAAATGTTCATGGAAAACCAGAAGCAAAAGAGTAAAAATAAGGGGAGGTTAAGGAAGAGAGAAATAAGAAAGAGCGCAAGCAGAATCATTTTGAGGTAAGGATGGGAGAAAGGTTATCCATTTCAACATTTTAAAGCTAAAATACATTCATTAATCTAAGGAACTATTTTTCAACAGTTTTTAAAACATATTTTTTAAGTCAAACTTATTATAATAAATACTTGATTGTGAAAATGACATCTCTTCCTTATTGGACATGAAAAGGATTTTCTGATAAGATAAAGGAAAATTATCCAATAAAAGGCTGTAAGCTGATGTAGAAATCCAAAGAAAATCAACAAGATTTTGATATCATGATTACATATAAGGAAAAAAATTAAAACTAAGAAACATCATGAGGGTAGAGCCTATAATAAAACTCTAGAAAAGCATCCTCCAACACAAAACTTCTTGAGATGCCTTGATCATTAACAAGAAGCCAAACTAGCATTGATTATACCATTTCCACTGTAACAGAAGTTGTCACGACTAGAAATTGTCACAGAAATTTCTGTTACTTACATTTAGAAATTATAAATAACTTGTCTGGCAAGACTAAGCAAAGCTTTCCAAATTTACATGAATACACAGAGGGGTTATTTATTTACTTTTTCTTGCTTTTTATGTTTGCCATAATATATTGTCTATATTAATAAAAATTCATTTTAGGTTATGCTGTTTTATGTCCTCAATCACCAATGCAATTTGTTCTGTTTATTCAAGGTCAGATCTACATTTTCTTCAAAATTATTATAATTTGAGTCTATACTTTATTTCTACCAAACTATATGTAACTTACTAGTTACCATTAAATACAATTAAAGAAATTACCATTGTTTATTGGTTATCCTAACATCAATTTAATAAACTAAAGAGGTTCTTTAAATTTGTTTCTTATAATCTAATGAGGTGAGCTCTTTAAAAGTGGTTTATGTTTTTCCTGAGGTCAGAGACTTCAAATACCTCCTGCCCAGGGAGTTCCAGTTTTTGCTTGACCCTCCTTTTCTGACTGCCTGTGGACAGGCAGCTTCAGCCCTGAGTGTGGTTCCAGCCTGTGGTCTTCCTTTTCTGATCTCCTGCTCTATGGCCTGCAGACTCAGCCAGACCCCATGATTGTGTAAGTGGTTCCTTGTTATCCCTCTCCCCATCCCTCCCCCTCCCCTCCCCTCCCCACCTCCCTTCCCCTTCTCTCTTTTCTCCCCTCTCCTACTCTCTTTTCTCCCCTCCCCTCCTCTCTTTTCTTCCCTCCCCTCGCTCTCTTCTCCCCTCCCCTCGCTCTCTTCTCTCTTGAGCTGACTGTCCATGCATCTGTCCATCCTTACTAGTAGTGGTTCTGCTTTTCTGGTTGAACTCTAACTTAATACAGGCTTTTGGTTTAACTTCTGCCTTTTATAAAAACAGAAGGTTGACTAGATGTAGGCTCAGTTACTTTTCAATCCTCAACACATAGCTCTGATATTAGGGCCAGCATTCTCTTCTATGTGGGACGTTTTGGAGAATATCCACTAACCTGTTTTGTTCAAAATTATGCACCCAGCGCATAGAACAGTGTCTCATATATATAATGGATCAATAAATGGATGAGACTCTGTTCTCTTTTGGTAGAAATAAGGAATAGACTGAAATTATAATTTCAGGGTGAAATGGTTCTAACCTTCAGTGGAGCTTTGGTTTTCCTATCACGAGTTTGCAGAAGATTTAATGATTAGGAACCATTTCTTCTTTGCAGCCTTTTACTTCTTCTCCAGAGTTAAACTTTAAGCTGCCATTTTTGTAAAGGCAAACTTCCACCACAAAACAAAATGATGATGATAATAATAATAATAATAATAATAATAATAATAATAATAATAATAATAATAATAATAATAAAAATCCAAGCAAAGAAAATAAAAACCCCAGGCAGAATGGAGATGGTGAGTCAAATACACTTTACCACAACCATTTTTACATGTCATGTGCACATGCTGAACAGTTCAGTTTTAATGGTGAACTTCAGGCCTGCTGGAACCAGTAGTAATGCATACTTGTTTAATGTACTATGCTGAAGATGACACCCCAAAGGGAAATCATATATACTCACAATTTCAGAAGCAAAATTACTAGCACCTTCATTTTTACAAATACTAAATTTTTCCTTACAGATAAAGGTACCGTAAGTCATGCTGAAGAAATTAGGTATTGAAAATAGCTCTTTTTGACAGTTAAAAAAGTTTCCTGCTGAATTTACTGATATTCTTACATTTATAGATAGGTGCCATTACTTTAGTTGCTTCTTTTTAATGATAGGGGAAAAATAATTTTCTCTAATGATAGTAAAAACTAGTCATTTAGTCTTTACATTTCTCTTATAACATTTAGCACAAATGAAGAAATGATGCATTTGCCTTGGATTTCCCCCAAGTTCAGAGGAGTGAAGATCCCACATCGTGAGTCCACTGCTGCACAGACATGTCAGAAGTGAAGGCAGTCTTACCGTACAAGTCAAATCTGAAGAAAGTGTTCAAGGATTTTAATTAAAGGTGGGCTTGAGTCTTCTAGACTCACTGAGCATTTTAAAGCCTGAAGAAAAGGCTAAAGTCTCACTTCAAATGAAAGAAATTTTTTTTTCTGGCAAAAGACGCCTCTGTCCTGGGGCTGAAATCAGGTATGTTATCTACGTTCTGTGTGTTGGCTCCCCTTTGACGGGGGCGGCATGAGTGCCCAGGGAGCCGCCGGCTCTTTTGCCCAACAGCCTAGGGCCCTTTCCCTGAATCACGGCACAACACAGAGAATAGACTGAGGCCATCCGTGCTCTGGGTTCCTTTCCTAAGTTTCCTCTAAATGGCAATATTTCAGCTTTCTCCTCTTTTTCTCACTTTATTCTTGTCAAAGAGGGGAGGAATCATATCTATGTTAGTTAAAAAGGATCAAAGTTTAGGTAAAATCTTCCTACAAAGTTGTATATTTTCTTGGATTAAAACCAACTGAGAGGAGAAAAAAAATGAAAGTAAAGACCAATAATAACCCCCATGCAATTACCATATCAAGCAATAAACCACAATTTGTGTTTCACATCTGAGGTCTGGTTAGTATAAAATAAAGATTCTAGTTTATCATTATTCAAGTACTTTGTCTCCTAAACCTTTACATTTTCAGCTTTTTTATGAGAAATTTTGTTCTTAGTGTCTGGATTTATATTTGTCCAGGCATGTATCAATCTTGCCTTCCCATGTACTGAGGATAAAATATAATATATATATAATTAATATAATATATACAATAATCACATGTACGGGGCAGCAGGTGAAGTTTGTGGGAGAAAACTGGTATGAACAGACCTGAGAGTTTTGAATCTGAGCAAAGAACAGCCAAATACTCATAAGCACAATACAGCAGACACTTTGTGAGCTGTATTTCCTATAAATAATGTTGATCTTTTGCAATAATGCCCTATTTTATATTTTTTCTGGTTTTTGGTAGAAAATATACATTTATTGAGAAAAATTTAGAGCACAGAAAAAGGACAGAGAAAAAAACCAAGAGAAACCAATGACGAAGGTATTACTTAGAATAACAGCAATAATTGTTGTTGCTATTTTGGTGTATTTTTCTTTTATATCATATATTCATTCACATATTTAACAGTATTTAAGTAGATCGGGTCCCCACCTTCATACGCTTTATCAAACAAGTTTTGTAGCCTGCTTTTTCTTCCCCTCACTTCACATTATGCCATGCACGTTCATTCTGCAGTTGTTCTTTGAAAATATAAATTTTCCCAGCTGCATAATATACTGTTGTATAAATGCACAAGGACTTATTTAATAAATGCCCACTGTTGGCAGTTAGATTATTTCATATTTTTCACTACAATAAAAAAAATTTTAATTCAGACTTTCAGACTATTGTTATCCTTTCTTTTTGTTATTATTTTTTTTGAACAGATTTCTACAATTGAAATTAAGTTTGGAGAGTACAAATATTTTTAAGGCTCTCAGTGCTCATTTCCAAATTGATTGACAGAAAGCTTATATACAATACAGACAGAATATTTGTCTATACACCTGCATACACATACATATGCTTTTATATCTATATGTTGAGGATGCAAGGAAGAGTAGTGGCTGATGATAAGACTTATAAAAATGTAATGTTTCTTTCATTTTACTTATTTTTTCTTTTTTGGGGGGGGTTTGTTTGTTTTTTGTTTTGAGGGAGAGGTAATTAGGTTTATTTATTTATTTTTAGAAGAGGTACTAGGGATTAAACCCAGGACCTTGTGTGTGCTAAGCATGTACTCTACCACTTGAGCCATACGCCCACTCCTGTTACTTTCATTTTAATTTTAGTTTTGATATTTAATGATAAATATGAAATACTATGATTTATTCCATATTTATGATTCAAAGTGTTACAGGGAAGCATGAAGAAACAGGGTAAATAAAGCATTTTTTAAAAAACTCCCCATTTAACTAGATCCATCATTCTGGCATTTTAATAATATGCAGATGTCTTGACTCTTTGACTTGGATTGGATGCTGGAAAAAGCAAATCTTTGCAATTTGGATCTTCCTCCATGGCTATTCAAATTATGCTACTCTTGCACACCACTGTAGCTGTGAGATGGTGTTCACCATGACCTTTCTTGAAGTCTTCAAGTCTCAATCTGACACCTCTTTTTAAGATAGGAAACAGGCTATTAAAAGCTGTCTCCTTGACTAATGCAAGCCACTAGCAACCTTAAAAACCATTAAGTTAGTATAAAAAAATAAAAAACTATACCTCCAAACACTAAAGCCATGTTGCTAGGATGATTTTCAGGGTACTAGTTTTCTGAAGTTAAAAAAGATCTAGCTAATTGCTTCCATAAGAAAACAAAAATAAACAAACAAAAAAACATGAGTATGGTAAGAGAGTCAGGTGGCCTTGACTATCCTGACTAGTTTACCATTATTTACAGACATTATCTCAAGCTGATCACAGACCAAGGACTATAAGCATTATTCTAAAGAAAATTGTTCTGTGATATGCAAGAGTCTTGACTTGAAAGCAATGAGTGATGGTTCATTCCCAGAGGAGAGGAAAACATTGGGAAGAAGGGAAAATTGCTTCTTTCTCTTAAACTATTCATCAAACTGATGTCTCTTGATGATCTTAAATAACCAAATCTAAAGTTCTTAACTTCCAGATTTGAGGAGTCCAATGTCAACTATTAAGAGCACTCAGAACTTCAGACTCTTCTTCCCCAAGGCCTATAATCACCAGCCCTTCAATAGGAAAATCCTTCCCCTATATTGTTTTCTGAACACACTGCTGGTAGTGCTTGAAGGTCTACAGAGCTGACTCCTTTGAGGAACTTCTTGGAAGATAAGCGTTAAAACTCTCATCCTATATGGTCTTCACTTCTGTGTGGACTACCCTTGCCGTTTATGGCAGCTATAGCTGCCAGTGGTGGTGCATGCTCTCTATCCCTATCCTTTTTAGTTTCTTGATTATATGTGTACTTTAAGATTTTTTTCAGTAATTATTTGTCTGCTTTGAAAATTACCCATTCTTCAGAAAACTGACATAACTCATCAGAAAAATCTTCAGACCTGAAACACTTTGAGGGAGATTTTGAAGAGGTTTATTAAAGTATCCTAGTTTTTCCTCATTTCCTTTGGTTAATTTTTCTAAAATAACATAGTTCATTGGTTTCGCATCTATCAGAATACAATTTTATATACTATTGTCTTGAAATTTAACTTCTTCTGTATCTGCTTCACATTTTAAATTTTAATTTGTGCTCTACATTCTTTTAAATTGGAGTTTTTAGTGATTTTTATTTCATTCTTAATAAGATTATTCTTCAAAGAACTACCTCAGTCCAATAGTAATATTTTTGTTTTCTAATTGATTGGTCTTCATAATTTTATCATTTCTACCTTCATATTTCTTTAGTTATATTTAGTTATTTAAAAAATGTTTCTTGAGCCAAGTATAGAAATCTACTTTCTTCTTAATGCTAAAAACATTTAATACTATTCATTTGCCTCTGAATATTTCTTTGGTTGCATACTACTAAATTTGACATTTATTTGGCTCTCCCTTAGGACAAAAGCAATTGAAGGAAATGTTACTTTAACAAATGACTTGGAGCACTTTGTTTAGTATCTTGTTATCAATTTCAATTTTTATTATATTTCATTGTATCTTACTCATATTTCTTTATAATTTTTGCCTTTAGAATTAAAAAATTTCCTTGTGGCTTTAGTGTATATGATTGATAATAATAATTACTATGTGAGATATTTTAAAACAATGTTTTTTGTCTATACTTAGGGTACAAAGTTGAATACATATTTATTAATCAGTAATACAAATATGTGACAAATGTTTTTTTTTACCTCTACTATAACCTTATAGATATTTATCTAGGATTGAATATTATATTCTCATAATAAATATTTATATATATGAATATTTCTAAACAAGGACTGTTAAATGAAAGATATGACTTATTTGGGAAATTGAAGTTTAGAGTTATTTTTAATATAATTAGAAAATAACAAATTTCTGAAAAAGTTCATAGAATAATTTCACTAATTTTAAAAAGCAAATTATATTTTAAGATGTTTACATTTTAACTCACCATCTGTTAAATCAATAAATGCTAGAATTTAATTTTTGCTATTACATATTAATTTCATGATTCAACTCTCCTTGACATTTGTGCTTTTTCCATCTGTCAATGTGGCCTTTAAATTTTATTTTTATATATGATATATGCATACATGCATTTATATCTCTATAAAGATCTCTATCCTTCAAAACACATGTATGAAAATCACTTAACAATATAATTATTTATACATATTTGCAAGTAAAACTTAAAGAAAGCTGAGAGAAAATAAAAACAAAATTGTACAAAGCCTAAAGGATACAACATGTGCTAGTTAAACTCCGGGCTTCAAAACTAAAATATTTGTGTTTCCTCCTCTATAAATGAATATAAAATTATTCTCATTATATAGGATGTTTTAAAGATAAAAAATGAGAAAATACATGCTAGGTAATTAGAACAACACATGGAACATCTGATGTTTATATTTTTTATTCATATTGATATTAATATGTAAATATTGATAAAAATTCTTTCCCCTGTGAAAGAAAAATGCTTTAATTTTTTGACAATACACTTAGCCATATTACTTTATACCTTTCTTTACTTCATGTCATTACTTAATATATTTAATTTTAATACATAAAACAATGGAAAATTCAAAATTATTATTTTATTTATAACTATTCTAAATTTTTCTACAACCTCTATTTAATTTGCCACTCTGTGGTTTATATTTTTACCAATTGTTTTTAATATTAGGCAAGTCATATAGACTGTTTGGTTTATTTGGTCTAATAGGAATCTCTAGTATGGATAACTCACATTTCAAGAGCACTTACTTATGCCAGGCTTGTTCTAAGCATCTCCAGGGACTAGGTGATTTAGTCCTCACTGCAAATCTATAAGGAAATGTTACCCAAGTCACACAGATGGTGCTCGCAGGGCCAGGACTTACACCCAGGCCATCTGTTTTGAGCATCAGTGGTTTTCGTCACTGCACTGCAATTGGACAACCTGGTGATCTACCTTAATCTGGAATTATAATAGCACTTGCTTCCTAAAAGCTGGTCTCTAGGTCATTCATCACTGTTTCTATCACTGAAAAGTGGCAGATTCTCTTTCTTTGGGCCACATAGGAAATTATCGCAGCCTCTAGAGGATTAGAGATGAAAAAAGATTCTAGGAGTCAAGCCTGCAGCATTCTGATGTGCTAAATTCTTCCCTTATGAACTCTTGGTGGACCATGATCCATGGTACTCCTTAACACTCCACAGATAGGAATTTGCCCTTAAAGTGAAGGCAAAATTTTTGATAAATTCAATGTGAGATATAAATGTAAATTTAAGCAAAGTACTTTGCCAAAAGCACAATTAATCAGTTTTCATTTTGTTGAGAAAATCAAGCAGGTATATTTTAACAATATTACATGTGCAAACTATTGTTAAATTAAATTGTTTTAGTAGTGAGTAGGAAATATCTACTTAAATTGTGACCATAAACACTCTTTGTCAACGTAGAATTGAGAGCATCTGGAACCCTTTAATTTAGTGTTTCAAACAGTGTAAACAACTCCTCAATAAATGCCCTTGATGTGAATGTGTGAACTGAGTGCTTGCTGCCACTACTGAAGCCTTTTAGAGTTCGTCATCTTTGTTTAGATTGCAAATATCAATTCTAGTTTTATTGAGCTTATTTTGTCTTCCCTCCGTCCCCAGATATAGATCATTCTGATGAGTTAATCCATTTATATTATGAACATACTATAGTACAGAGACATTTTTAAGCCCTCTAATATTTGGAATGTAACAAATACACTGAGAGGAATATCGCTCTGTGTAACTTGTTCCTTCACTGGTTTGTAGAGTTGATTGTCTAATCTATCTGGTTAGGCCTCTGTCTCACTCCTTTATTATCATTCTATCTAAAGTAATTTCTTTTCTATCTATTCAGTGGAAGAAAAGCAGAATTTAAGAGTCAGTGAGGAGCTTTACTACACTGTTAGGACCTCCAAATAAACAAGTGAAAAAACAAATATAGAATGGTTGCTAGTCAGACTGTTTTCCCAGCCAAACAAACCACATTCTGGTTGTTTTAAATATCAGATTCTGATTTTATCCCAATAGTCTTCCTAAAATATTGAAAGAGTAAAAGTATCTGCATATGATTTACTCCCGATTTACAATGACCTTGGCCCAATAATGAAAGACTAGCAAAAGACTGGGTAGGGGGAAAAAAAAAACCAACCTAATTCCTGACTTTCTTGACAAACCCTTAAAATAGCAGGTTTTTTTTAGTATTTGAGCCTGAAGTCTAGGTATCAATTACTAACAAATAAGAGGCCTCAGGACCTCTCAACGACAGTGATTACAAAGGAAGGCTTCTGGAACATTCTTTCCACCCAACTTTGAAAGGATCAATTTGTTCCTTTTCTTTTTATTCCCAGTCAAAATGCTGATAAGTTCAGTTAAATTCCTGCAACTTCACTGAACTTTGTAATTAGGTATTATACTGCCAAAGCTTAAGCCCCTCAATAGGACCATCCAAGTTATATAATTATACCAGTTAGCTGAGTATTCTGCTGTCTTCTGAAGCAAGGCAAATGCACTGAAGCATGTGTTCTATCAGATTAGGCATGAGGAGTCTGTCTCTAGAAATGATGAAATTGACCCCTATCTCCATCATCTCTTTTATGATTGGATAAATTTGTTTTCACTAAGTAAGCTAATATGATCTAGTTATGTCAATTTTGAATCAAGACTTTTATAAATGGAAACAAAAGAGGACAACGTCTGACTAAGTTCAGACTGACTAGAGTTCAGTCTTCTGTAAGTCATTCCATATGCTATTTTTTCCCTGAAAATCCAAAAGAATATTTGAAAATATGTTAGATTTCAATCATCTATCTCTAAGGTAATCTTTTCTTAACCACATTAGGAAGACTCTTCAAAATACTATGGGCGGAAATAAAATGTGAACTCATGTTAGTATTAACATTTATTGAGTTCTTACCCTATACCAAGCACTGCTACAAACTCCACATACATAATCTAATTTCTGCTTCCAAACAACTCTCTGAGATAGGTACTATCATTATTGACATTTTCAAGATTATAAAACAGAGTATAAGTGAGGTTAAATGACTGGCTCAAGTTTATAGAGCTAGTAAGTAGCAGAGACCTTCAGTCTTATTCCAGAATCCAGAAGCCTCGCAAAACAATGGCTATGGCTCCAGGCTGTGGAGTCAGAATGCTTGGTTTTGAATTCTAAATCTGCCACTTTTTAGCTGTGTGACCTGGGGCATACTGACTAACCTTTCAGTGCCTATAGGTAAAATGGGGATGATAACAATACCACTGTATCTCATCAGGTTATTGACAGGAATAAATGAGAGAGAACATGTCACTGCTTAGACAGGGCCTACATGCTGGCAAGCACTCCAAAACATTAGCTATTTGTATAGCACACTTTTGTAGCATGGAAGGCATGAGAACTTCATTCTTACAACACTGTTCATAAATTTGGCACAGGGATGGTCCTTGAGTGATTAATGATTATCTTCAGGCCAAATATTACAATGGAAAAGCTTATGTTTATTTAAAATTCTACCATATTGTCCCAATATTTCTTGTAATAGTCACCAGTTATTTATTAAGATAGGAAGAAATGAAGAAAGATTAGAAGTACACAGAACCTTTCTGAGAGGACTAATTGCATCTCTTTTTAGGTTTTCCCTCCAACTCTCTCATGATCAAATGAGCCCTCTCATTTTAGATTGCTCATTTTAGAGGGCATTGAAAAAATCATCCTAAGAGGTCACAGTTGGGGATTTCTCCTACAAGGGTGCACCTCAGCACACAGAATGTTATATATGCATCTTTTACATGCTTATCCTTAAA
This sequence comes from Camelus bactrianus, assembly GCF_048773025.1. Classification (NCBI taxonomy): domain Eukaryota; kingdom Metazoa; phylum Chordata; class Mammalia; order Artiodactyla; family Camelidae; genus Camelus; species Camelus bactrianus. Next base: position 31,178,714 of record NC_133543.1, on the reverse strand, counting down.
CTGTTTATCTGGCACATCGACAGGCAGCTGGTGGAACAAATAGGAAATCCTGGGAAGCACATTCATTTTTAAAGTGTTAATGCACCCAATCCAAGAGACAGTAATGTGCTTCCATCCGTTCAGATCCCCTTTAATGTTTCGAATTGGAGGGCCATAATTTAAATGAAATGCATTATCCAACCTGGAAGGTATTCCGCATCCTAAATATTTAATTGATTTCTCCATCAGGAGAAGATAAGCCTACACAATAAGCAGATCCCATCTATATGTAAGTCTCCGATTAATAGTGTCTCTAATTTAGGGTAATTTAGGAGTTTACAACTTATAAAATGGCTATTTCTTCCACATGCCTTCCAAAGTACCAAGAGGATTGTGTCTAGATTAACTGCAAACAGCAGACAATCCTCTGTGTATAATGAAAACTCAGAGTCAGCATCATCCAGCCATGCACCTATAATTTGAGATCTCATCTGAATATTTTTCACAAGGGGCTTCACATCCAAAGTAATTTGAAATGGCAAAGGGAGAAAGTTCTAATTGTTGCATATCCCTATTAAAAAAGTTTAACAAGTCAAGTTCATTCCTGCTGATTTTCACTTAGTTGGGTCTTAGCTAACTGAGTGAGGAAGATAAATCAAGCTACTTGCAGATTTTCCTAATGGTGCAAAGTTTGGCACCCTGAGGACTATGGCAATGTCTGTTATTACACTCGTGAAGGAGAGAAGTGGAACAAGACTGTGGGTGGCTGGATCCATATGAGTGATTTATTACCCTGGAATCCACTTAAGTCACTTCCGGATAAGCACATAAGTGCCAAAGTTTACGGTCATTTCCAGTGTAAGAAAAGAACAGGGCACATCTTAACATACAAAACAGATATATTGTCTGGAGAAATCGACATTTTTTTCTGAGTTTACCAGCAAATTGGAAAATTTGAGTTTAGACATTTAAATATATCCTTGAACTCTGTTTAAATATGTTTAATTGTGATTTTATGAGGTCCTTTCAATTCCGCTTGTTTTTAGGGAAAAAAGATGTGGATGTTCTGTTAAATTTTATTTTGGGATTTGGGGTCTGAAACTAAAGACATTAAAAATTTAGTGGCATGTCAGAAATATAATTTTTTGATGTTAAATTTACATTTTCTGTGACAGTTTTTCTCTGTATTCTTGAAAAGCCACTTTGTAGATAGCTTAATTTTTGTTTAAATACAAATTAGAATCAATTTTCTGGGGAAAAATAATCAGTAAGCTCCTGTTCTCCACAACAAAGAAAATACATTTGTAGACATATTCGAGTAATTTAAATCCCTCAATGCTTTTTTGAGCAAGTCCAAGGAGATTTGAAGACTGACATTTCGTACTTTGTTATTCCCGAGAGGCACACGTACGATCATCTTCACTGAGGTCTGTTACCGTCCCTGCTGAATTAATATGCATTTTTGTTAACTAATCTTGAAACAACAGGAATAAAGTTTATCCAGGTCTTTTATACCTCAGAGAACAAAACAAATACTACAAATCTTTAGAGAGAAAGAATATACAAAAGGGCTTGAGGTGAATATTTCAAAGCAAATACTCTTTAAATGATGTGCAAATTATTTCAGCTCTTGAGCATGATTTATGAAAGGGGATTAGCCCACTGAAATAAGAACCAGGTTTAAACTGTTGGGTTTCAAAGTCACAGATGAGAAGTGGTTACAAGAAAAGGAAGGAGAAAGGCAATAATAATGTAGAGGAGGGGTTTGTTTTAGTTTTTCCTCTAAACTGACTCACCTTAAATTAAGTGTCATGAATTGTTGTACTTAACTGCAGTAGAAAATACTGCATTTCTCCTCTAATTTTCTCTCAAGTTAAGAGTATAATAATTAAGAAATGATACTGGAATTTATATTTCAGCAAAAAAGTCTCTACTTGCCATGAGAAAAATATCATCAAACTGTGTTAAACAAAACTATTCAAGCTGAAAAGGATAACTTTTGAGTCTTGAGTCAGAGAACATTTTTTTTTCCAATTCACAAGTCATATCTACAGTAACACAACATAATAGGTTCTAATATTCCAATATACTCAAGAAAGAGTTAAAAGCTTCTTCTAAAACTTATGAAAATGATTGCTTTTATGTAACTGTAAAGAGTATTAAGTGAGTTCACTTCTTATGATTCTGTAATGACCTGCTATTACTATTCTGGAAGGTAAAGGAAATTTTAATGATTCCACTTGCATGTGATTATACACTTCTTGACTAAAATTCTGGATTTTGTTCAATAAAAAGTAGTTAAGCAAAAATTGTATGGGTTCTCAATCAAACCATTCTGCGAAATCAGTTATGGCTAATTTAAAAATAAGGCATGGAACCTCAATAACAAAGCTAGGTACTGAATAGGAAAAAAAAAAAGATTAATTATTCTCTTGTAAGCTGTCCTGGAGTGATAAAACTAAATAACTGTAGTACATCCAGGCACTACTAAAATTTTGAGGAAACTCTTTCAATCTGTCTCATTAACATCCAATAAATTTTTAAAAGCCTGGATATTTAAGGGGAAATTTGTGAGAAAGAGTCTTACTTAGAAAAGTATTACCATTTACCCAGTTCAGTTTGCATTTCCTAGAATAAATAAAGGTGGATCTGAGAAAATGATGCTTTACTTCTAAGATAGTCATTATTAGCTCTTTCTAGTGAGTGAAATCTCATACAACTAGAAGGATTAATCAGACTTTATTTTGAATCTATTTTTTATTTATTGATAACTAAATTGTGAGCCTACTTATTAGTTTCTTTTCTTTTCTTTTTTTTTTTTTTGGAATTTTTCCAAACTACTTCACTAAAGTGTATGCTGGTGGGCCTTGGTTGTTTTGGTAGGCACAACAGATAAACTTACTCAGTGAGTAAAATCACTAAGTCGTGGCTCATTCAGAATTATGACATCTTACCTAAAAGGCCAGTGGGAAGTGAATTCAGGTACTCAAGAACAACATGAAAATAAAAGACATTTAAGCCATAAAATACTGTTAGGCTTGCATCTGGAGAAGAGAAATAACAGAAAGAAGGCTATGTATGAGATTATGTATTCTTACAAAAGTCAAATGGAAAATAAGAGGTAAGCAGCATTTCAAATGGAGTTTACACAAGAGCACATCCAGGAAATTCATGAATTTCTTCCAAGGAATTGTTCGGAGCTTTGGTTTTTTGGCTGTTGGTTTTGGTGAGAGTAGTTTACTCTTGGCTTAATTTTTATTATTGTTGTTATTGTTTGGCTAGAGCTGTTGACTTTTGACATGGATAATTCAGAGTTCATGACTTGGGTTTGGCTCAGGCAAAAGTTACAAGGAAAATATAAGTCAGTTTTGTCTCAGTCTGCAATCAGGAGTTGAAAGGGGTTGATGAGATAAAATAAATATTCACCATCCAAAATCACTGTTATGGCATAGCCATATGCAGAGTTATTTTACATAAAGAGAGAACAGACAGCTCTTCTACATAAGTAGCTCTTGTAAAGTCTCAGAGGCCACTCTCTGGCTCAGGACTTCCAAAAACATACTTGGAGGACTTATTTTTGTCATATGGGAGCATGTTTCTCAAACTTTAATGTGCATATAAATCACCTGTCAACTTACAGATTAGTAGGGTTAGGATGGGACTCCAAATTCTGTATTTCCTAATAAGCTCCCAGGTGATATTGTTGCTGCTGGTTCTTGGACCACACTTTAAGTAGCAAGAATCTAATAAGATCCTAAAAGAATGACATACAGGATGCAAGTTCTGCTGAAATCCTAGGCTTCCTGATGTTGTGTCCCCCCCCCCCACCCCTACCACCACCAAACCACAGAAGCAGTGGGTATTTGGAAACTGCCAAGAATCCTTCTAATACATGTCAAGAAAACCTGTAATATCCCCTCAGAAGTCTCTGGAATTTTCTCTCTTCTCCATTCCCATTGCCTAGTTTCAGCCCGTATGTTATGCTATTCGGGCCACTGTAATAGTTTCCTAATTACCTCATCTCTGAGTTTTCACTTTTTCGTGCTACTTATCACTTTGCCATTCTCCACATTTCCACCAAAATTATCACGTTGAATATCAGATCTGTTAATGTCTCCTGCCTGCATAAAAGTCTGTCATTACTGCATATAGTGTAAATCCAAATTTTTTAGCATTCCTTGCAAGACCTTTTGCCAAAGTTCCCTGCTCATTTCCAACCTGATCTCCAGTTGTTGCTCTAATGTTTTATGTACTCTAGGTTCACCAGTCTAGGGTATTCTCCAAACATGTTATGCACTATAGTTCTTTCTTCTCTACCTTAATATGTACGCATTTTCTTTTCTGTCATACCTCTCTTCCCAATTTGAATAACTCCCAGTGTTTCACAGCAGCATTAAACTCCAGCTAACTTTTGCTTTCCTTTGTTGCCTTCCTTCCCCTGGCTCTCTACCCCCAACTCCTACCTTGCCTCCAATACAGCCTTAAAAACTCTAAGTTAGCACCCACAGAAGAACATCAAGAGTAACTTGTGATTCTTTCAAATAAAATAGGAGGCCAGAATCCATGATAGAAAGATGCTGAGAGGAGAGCAACTTTAAGTAAAGGGACTAGGATTTTCCCTTTTCCCTCCCCCAAGATCTTAGTCGTTTTTATCCCTACTGTATAATATAACACTTGTTTGTACATGATTTTGCTAGGCACAGAACATGTGACCTGCCAAAAATATACCCCTGCTTTGAGATTTATAGTTTTAAGAGAAAACTGAGAAAGACATACAAATAGTGACCTTAAGATATCAAACCAGCACAAGTAGTCATGATGAAGAAATAATCTATTATTGTTCTTAAAAATGTTTCAAGGGTTTTATCTTCAATTTTAGCACAGAATGAGAAGCATGTTGATAATGGTTATTTGAATGTCCTCATTCACTCATTAACTAATTTAACACTGAACATTCTTGAGTACTCTGAAATATCATCAAACCACTCTGCTAGTTGCAGATAAAGGTAAGTTAGACAGAGTCCTCTTCAGAGGCTGGCAGTCTGGTGGGTAGACAAATAGGCATGAATAATTAGCTTGTTGTAACACTTCAGCAATTTGCAGCAGTAGAAATCTTCACTGAATAGTGTAGGAAAACCATGAAGAATCTCCTAACTAACCACAGAGGTTTGGGAAAGTTTTCTGGAGCAGGTGTGGCTTGAGCTGAGTCATACAGGATGTTAATTTAGCAAAGAGAAGACCTTGAATTAAACGTAAAAGTCAGCATACAGTACCATGCATCAGGAATTAAAAGTATCATTTCCCTGGAACATATACCATGGGTCAGAGAAGGGTGAGAAAAAACTGGAGAAGGGGATACAAGTCACAAAGAATTTTCTATTGAGGAACTTGGACTTGAGCTATTTCAATGCAGTGATTTGATTAGAAATTGTTCTTAACCTTTGACTTCAGTTTGGAGACACCGCCTCTGATGGCACCATCCCAGTCCTACAATTTCTAGGTCCTAAAATTTCCCAGTCCCACAACTTGCATCTACTATTTTGCCTCTATTTTTTAGGCCAATTAATTTTGTATACAAAAAGGGTATATTTATTTACCCTTATGAAATTGGGTAGCAGGAGTATTTGGCTTTAGGTACTATGTAAATAATCAAAGAGAGATGAGCTGGCAGACTGATTTACCATTCTCAAGTCATCCATTAGCCATTTCTTGAAGGAAGCTGGGTCCGTCACATTTTATTGCATTTGGATGGAAAGAGCTGGTATTTTTGGATACAACTCATAATTTGGGGTGAAGGCAACACCTGGTTTTCCCTGCATGGATGTGGGCTTTACTATGATAAAATGAGAAATCAACTTACTTTCCAAGAAAATCTCATCGATTATACATATTTACATTTAAATGTTTGATTCTAAGCATCCTATTGGGCCCATTTGGAACACTGAAATAAATGCATTAGAAAGTGATTTTTTTTTAAAAAGAATTTTAAAGAAAAGTAGCATTATTCCTACACTCTATAAACAAAAAGGAGTATGCCAAGTAAATCCTGTGTTCAGAAAGAGTTGATCATTTGCACTCAAAAGAATGCTTTTCTCTGCACAGGGATTCACTGTAAGAATGCTTTGAATATGATGTTTAGTTAAGATATTTTAAACTTAATTTGACACTAGTGAACAAATATTATATACCTAACTATATAAGAAAATGTTAATATATGCTCATTTTAGGGTCACGTAATAAACAGAGAGGAAACTTTCAGAGATTTAAAAACATTATTTTTTATATTGTTTATAATCACAGTAGTGTATTAATGCTAAGGAAATATTGCTTGAGAGTTAGAGCAAAGAGCCCTCTAGATTTGGCCTCCTATTGAAAGAAAGATGCCATTTGACCTAATGAAATCAGAAATTGATTAAATGCAGTTCATCTAAGGGGAAATATGGTCAGGGAGTTACTGCCAGGGTCAAGAGGAGATGGGGTGATCTAGTGCTTGAGTGCTGATAGGGTTAGATAGACTTTCAGAGTAGCTGATTCTACAAGATACATGACAATGGACACCAACAGGTCAGAGGGCAAGATCAACCCCTTAGATGGGAAGGAAGAGATTAATCAGGACATTCTTTGCTCGTCTTATAACTAAGTCCTCTTATCCAATGATTCATGGAGAACTGAATGTTTTGAAGAAACTGTAATCTATGGGTCCCAGGAAAGCCGGAGTTACTGCAATCTTGGGAACACATGTCAGAACAATCGCTGTGGCTTCACAGTGCTTTGGTGAAGCCCTGGAACCTTCCTGAATAATACTGTTTTGACAAAGTAATTTAGATACCTGATTATCAAGTGTGAATCTAACCTTTACTTTTTTTTCCTCATAATGTTTAAATCTTCCAGGTTTGGCAATGTAAATTTTTATTTAAAATTTTCATTTTTTTCTTCACCAAACCGGAATATTTTTAAATAAAGAACTCCCTTAACCAATGGAAAACAGTCAGGGAGAAAACTGACACTCACTGTTCCTTAGATACTATCTTATGACTTTGGTAAAAACAAAATTATTTTTTATTTTCACACTATAGATCAATGGTTTATTTTTCTCAGTTGGATATTGAATGGAAGTGGTGCCAGGGTGGCAATATTGGCTTTAGGAGGAAAAAGAATCAGGTAATTGACCATCTTACCTAAATCTGAAACCCTTTGAAAACACAGTACCCATAATAGTCTACACAATTATTACGACTTTTTTTTTTTTTTGTATCCAGGTAGGAGTTTTTCTCTTCTTCAGAGCTGAATATAATTTATTTGTGTAATTTTAAGATTGTTTTCATTTTCTTGGCAGATGGCTTATTCATCGTATTATTTTCATGCATTGGCAAGATTAGACTATTTTATACAAACTTCTTAATAAGAAGAAACTTTAATATACGTATTTATATGAGTCTCAAGAAAAAGCCTCATAATATGTGTTTCAAACAATTGCTAATTACATATTTATCCAAGAAACTAGTATGAATTTTCCATTTTGGATAAGAATAAACATTTTACAAACTTTCTTAATTATATAGTTGTCAGAAGGTCGCAATAGTCACAAGAAAAAAAAACTGGCTTTTGGGGAAAAAGTAGGAAAAGGATGACTTATCAGTGTTTTATATTTAAAGGAAGTCTTAATGTAACCCATATTCAGAAAATCTGATATTTCTTCTACAATTTTCAAATTGCAATTTGTATATATTCTTTTATTGAACTGTGAACCTGAGTAATGCCTAATTGTATGTGTGTGTATGTGTTTACTCACTTTTAATTGTGAAACTTTCAAACATACAGAAAACAATAGCACCATGACCACTTGTGTAGACACCATCTAGATTCAACAAATGTGAACATTTGGGACAATGCTAGACTTATCTGTCATTACATAGATTGCCCACAAAAAAATCTGCCCTTGCTGAGGACTCTCTTCCCTGTCCATGATGCAAAAACTTCCTCCCAGTCCTGTATTCTCTCCTTTTCTCACTATTTCTTCTGGCTTGGACTTTTTGCATTCCATCCCTGCCACCAAATGGGGATTTTCAGGGTCCAGGAGCCTCCTAGTCAAAGCCACCTAATTGCGTTGGTGAAGTTGGTGCGGGAGTGGGCGGGAAGGAAAAGGGAAATCAGATGGAAAGCAATGCTACTGGGAAGACAGAGCTCCTAGGGCCAGGGGTGCAACAAACTCAGAATGCGCTATTCCCTAGAAACAATACTCTAAATGACTGCGTAAGATTCAAGTGTGCTTTTGTGGCTGGTATAGATTCTTTATGAAAATGTGTTGAGTTCTAAGCAGCTAGTTTACAACTGGATTTTGAGAATACAGTCTACTTACAGTTGTGGATGGCCTGTATTATAATTATTTAGATTAGCATAAAAACTAACTGCCTTCTCTATCATACTTGTTTTCACTTGGCATGATCATAATTTGCAAGCAAATTTTTAAACAAAGATATCACTAAGTTTCACAAGCATTTTCATTTTCTACGTTGTATAAATATCTCAATCCAGTTTTTCCATTTCTGTCTTTATTCCTGAAGCGTCGTACAACACCCTTATCACATACATCACTAAAGAACTATGGAATTGGGAAATCCATATCTCAGTATTTTTAGAATTTCACTCAGAACACATTTGGTTTTTATGATACCTTAATCAAAAGACAGCTAAAAGGATACCGATTTCCTTCTGGTTCTATAAATTTTGATTGTATTCTTCTAACTTATGTTCATTTTGAGTTGCTTATTTATAATGCTAAGTATCAATTTTGAATAGAAGTTATCCAAGATCTCCACACATGGATTTTACAGCTTAGCAGTTGATTACCATCAGACATATTACCCCTAAAGCATAATCTAAATACAAAAACAATTTTTAAAAATAGAAAGTACAGATGAATGGAGCCAAGAATTTTAGTTGTGTACCTTCAGACGTACCAGCTAATGAAAAACAATAAACATATGAATGAGTGAATAAACTAGAGTTACGGCTAAAGTCATAGCAAAATGGCTAGATGCTGAATCCTTTTCAGCACCTGGAACTCCTTAATGACCCACTCTTCGGGGCATAAAGGATCAGGAGTATCTCTTGGCTCCCTTGTACTGTTTGCTGGTGTGCTACTCCCAAGAATGCCCTGGCTGCCATTTCCACCTGGGGAGTCGCCAAGGGAAAGAGCAGCCGCTCACATTTAGATGTTTGCAGCCATAACTCCCATATCCAATTCTGTGCACTCAGGGAGAGGATGTCAAGTACACATACCCTGCTCCAGTCTTCCATCAGACACCACCCTTGGCTCATGCCCTATTTTGGTGCCATCTGCATGGGGACACAGAGGATAACAATAAGAGCTCCTACTTACTGAGTGCCTGCTGTGAGCTAAGTATTTACATATCTAATTTCAAATTCTCACTCGATCCTACAAGGACAGCAGTAGACCCATTTTTGCAGATCTAGAAAGTAAAGCTCAGAAAAATTAAGAAACCACTCCAAGATTTGTTGGATTTATATTTGAGTCTTTCCCCTTTGTCTTCAGGGGAAGACACTTTTCCTTCCTCGGAAAAATATGTTAGCATTTTCTTTGATTGACTCTCCACTTTCCGTGACAGCCCTCCCTGGAGAGCTGCTCTCCCACTCTCATCCCATGCTGGTGTCCTGAATTTCCCACAGTGATTTGGCCCTTACATTGAATTTTCTGGCTTCTTGTCTGTTAGACTCAAATGATATCTTAAAATATCTGATCAGTACTTAATAGCGTTGGCAGGTTAGAATCACATTTTAAAAAGGGAAGTACTTTAAGCACTTGAATTTCTGAATTCACTCATTGAAAGTACATTATTTTTTTCCCATGTCATACAGAGAAACTGGACAATGAAATGACCACCTGTTAGCTGCTAATGATGTTCACATGCTTTTAAAAAAAGTAATTCTGGCTTTATCTGTCTACAATCTTGGCGACAAAACTCATGGGAACATCAAGGGCACAGGAAGCCAAAGGCAGCAAACTGATAATAAAGTTTGTGCTTAGACTTCTAATAAGGAAGGAGATACTGTGAATCTCTAATTCCACATAATTATTCAATCTCAAGAGGATGACATAAAACCGAATGAATGTTTTAAAAACCCAAGTTTGGGTGTTCAAATCTGGGACTGAGATCAGAGAGGTTTCACAGAGCCTATTTCCTACTTGAAAAAAAATATTTTTAAAAGTATTAAATATAAAATATGCCAATCACTATTTCAAATGCATAGTCTAATTTGATATTGTGTGGATGGGTCAATCATTGTGCCTTTCAAATGAAAATGAATACGTACATACTGAATGAACTTAACTCAAAATAATAGATGGATATTAACTGTATCCTACGTTGCAAAAAATATACTAGCCCTAAAAAAGACGTGCAACTATAAATATCCACCAAAATACAGAAAAGAAGCATCTTCTAAAATTAGGGCTAGCATTAAAGATTAAATGACCCTTTTAGTTTAATGGTGAAATAAAAGTCCAAAGACAACATCTGGTTTTAATTCCTTTGCTGATATGTTTTTGAGTCCCTATTTTAGTTTATTGATTTATATGGATCTCATTTTTAATGTAATATTTCCATACAAGTCCAAGATTGATATAAACTTTAATTTTTATTTGTTCACTTCACTATAGTGTGATGGTTAAAAGGACAGACTAATATCGGATTGTTTGGGTTTGACACTTGTCTCTGTAACTTGTCTTTGAACAAGTTGCTTTAATTCTCTGTGTCTCAGTTTCATCATCTATAAAACAGGGTTAATAATGGTACCTATGTCATTGGCTTAGGAGAAGGATTAAGTAAATCAACATAAGACAAGCACTTACAACAATGCCTGAATGGTAAATACTCACTATTTGTTAGCTATCATTATTTTTTAACTGCAAAGAAAAAGCCGTCTATGAGGTCATTGTTTAATTAAGTATATTTTGAAATGAACAGAATGAATCATATGTCTCTTTCCTTGTCTTTAAGGCAAGGTTGAATTTAAGCCCAAAATAGACAAATAATTATCTTTCCCAGTTAAAAAAAAATTCTAAAGAGAAGTGCTGGTATTCATACCCATAGGAATTTTGTTTCCTAACTATGGTCTGAAACACCTCAATGGACTACTGCTAACACAGAATCCATTTACCTCAATGTTTCTCAACACACTTTTACAAACCTTAAATTTCTCCTGAGCTTTAGGCTTTGGAAATGTGTCACAGTCTCCTCCAAACTGACAACTACATCTGAGATTCCAGAGCTACTGCTCATTGTCTCATACGTCCTTTTATATCTACTACAAAATGTTTATGCAGTTAACATTAACTCTGAACTCACGATTGAATTCTGATTCTAAAATCTGTCCCATATGAAGTGGGACAATGACCAGGAATTAAAGAGGAATCTTCAAATGAGATAACTCCAAATTAGGCCAACATATGAAATTTTTTTTAAATGGCATTGCTAATATTCCACAAATAACTTAATTTGAAAGCACCATACAGTATAAGACATTGATATTGATAATTTTAAGCTCTAACTTAACACAACTGGCTAAATAAATATGTATCTAGCAGTTGCTGAAATTATGGTATAGTTCTTTGAATAATGATAATTTTGAAAGGCTGCTCCTACTCAAAGTTGTTTTTAGATTTGGGCTCCTAATAATTTAGATTTGGAAGATACGTTATCACATATAACTTCTTGTCATGGGGGTGAGTGTGCATGTATATTTATATATACATAAATATAATATATTATTCCCTAATGCACACAAATATATATATAGTCATCGAGCATATTTACTCATGTACATATGTAGATATTCTATACTCAGCCTTTCTCTGCTTCCTGGGTTCTCCTTAAATTCAAAAAGCTACAGTATAACTATACTGATCTTTGGTCAGAGGGAAGTGGCAGGAAAAACAGTGATGCAGAATATTGCAGGGAAGCGGGTATAGCTCAGTGGCAGAGCTTCGGCCTGCAGAAGATTGGGGGTAGCTAGGTAGCTGATCCAGGAAAGGTCTATAACTTTTAAGACTTCAGGAAATTATTTTTCTCTGATTCCAGAGATATCTACTTGTTCTTTCAGGAGGTTGAGACCCCTACCAACCCTGAGATACATATGACACCTTTTCATAACCCCCTTTTATTGAAGAAGTGAGGTGAAAAAGACTAAGGGATGGGCTCAAGGTCACTATATAAGGGGACAAACAGATCCTTCTTACTTCGAACTCGTTTCTCTCAGAATGTTAGAACTATGTATGACCTTGGAGGACATCTAATACACATTCCATGTTTCTAAATCTTTCTGGAGTTCTAAAAGTATGGAAAGCTGCTTAGCCTGTTGGTTTATGCTGGGCCAACTGTGCTGGTCACTCATATATCTTTTAATGTATGGAAACCAAATAGTCAGCATACCAAGGTTTGGAGACGCTTGACATTTCCCACTCTCAAAATCAATCACCAATCTGAACGCCATGGTTATTACTCAGAGATTCAGAGGTTTGCTGTAAGCAGAGACCATGACCTAGGAACAATTATTTTCTCGAAAGGCATTACCAACAATGACGTGAGCAAAGCGCCCATACTGCCCTCCAGTGCACGAATCCCCAGCTAGGAAATGGCTACCAATCTTCCATAAGTAGTATGAGTTTGGCTCAAACCTCATTTCAAAGCATTTATATTTCATAAGCAGTGCATTTAAACAAAGTTAAAATGAGCAAGTAAAAAAAAAATACTTACTTAAAGATTTTCTGTGCTCAGGTTTCTGTTCTTTTATATCACTATCATAGTGACTCAGTAATTCAGTACTGGAGGATCTCTGAATTTTGAATAATTCCAGGTTTCTTGAAGGACTGCTTGCATCCTTTGGCTGGAAATAACAATTAGATGGAATAATTTTACAAGGAAGAAAAAATTTATGAACTGTTTCTGTGATATATTTTGATGTTAGATTAAAAGGAAGTTCAAAATAAGATAATTATTTTGGGATAGGGCCCCAATACTAAGCTCAATATTCAAACTTAGTAATAATAATAATTATAAATATAATACTTACTAGATACCGTGCCTACCCTAAGCACTCCATGCATAACTCAGTCATCACAGTAATCCTATGAGGTAGGTATTATTAACATTAGCCTTATTTTCCAGACAAGGAAACTGAAGCCAAAAGAGATAAGTAATTTGCCTAAGGCCACACAGCTAGTAAATGATAGAACTGGGATTCAAATTCAAACTCAGGCAGTTTGACTCCACAGTCCAATCTTAATGACAACAAACTCTGTGTGTGTGTCTGTGTGTGTGCGCGCGTTCGTGCACGCGTGCACCCATGTGTGCTTGGATGAGGGTACTATATTGAGGATGAGGAAAAGTAAATTTGTTACTTTTTTTAAAGTTTTGATCCCAACATAATGTAATTGAAGTCTACAGTTAAATAGCAATAAAATTACACAAAAATGTTGTATTTTTATTTTTTACCTTATTAAAGCTCTCAAAAATATTTTCTCCTCAAGATTTTGCAAATACTAGTGATCTAAAATGAGATGTTTGGCCTAGAAAAAGTACAATATGAGTGGTTTTAAATAATTTGACTCTTTTAAGAACATACTCTAAGTATGTGATTTAGAATTTCATGAAGTTCTAGATATGTAATTTTCAAGAGAACAATCTAGCTTAGCTGAAACAATGAAAATCAGTACAAAGGATTATTGTTTACTGGTATTACAACAGTGAATATGGGCTTAAATACACTGATATTTATTTTCAAGAAGATGTATTACAGATTGCATATATTGAAAATGTGAAAATTCATAGTTATTAAGCTCTTGTGGGCTTTTTACAGCCTTCAGTAAATGAATGTGTTATTTCAGAAAAATAAAAAGAATGCACTGTGTTTTTGAAAGAGAAATCAAATGACATTTAGTTCCACAAGTTCTGTCTGCTGAAAACGTTTTTAGTGGACTCTATTTAAACTTAAAATAACTTAATAACTCTCAATTAGTAGGATCCATTTAAACGTACGTGCGTTATATACCTAAGAGATAGATTTAAATGACTACATTTCTAATTAATCAGGTAACAGCCAAAACAAATACATACCAATCTGTCAATTGCATTTTTGATAGCGTGGAACCAATCCAATATGATGAAGTCAATATCTGACTGCAGAAGAAACTCATTTCCTGATACCGTTGTGATCTAAAAAAACAAACAAACAAACAAACAAAAACGACAGGTAAGCAAACCATTGAACTAGATCTCTTACAGTTAAAAAATATATCCTTTTTAAAAAAACACACTTTAATACACTGAAATATTTTCTTGCATTCCCGTAATTGTCTTTCTGGGAACTGGAAGACTAGGATCATTTTGAACTGCTCTACATAAACTGTTTTTTTCATGTCATAACAAATACATTATTGTTTTAATAACAGAATGATTAAACTCAGAGTAGTCTAAAGCTGAACTACTCCAACTCATGCAGAAGCAAGCCAGGAAGTTCAGGATAATGCAGACAGTATCCACTTAAGTCAGAACCTCAGAAAAATGCACCCGGGTGTGTCAGAATTCATTCTGCACTTTTGGCTCTTTCCTGTTTGTCTTTTTCAAATCTAATAGTATCTCTATATTTGATTTCCTTTTATGGAGGGCACTAAAACAGATTATTTACCAAAGAGACTAATGCAGACTTTTCTAAAAGGTCATTCTAATGAATAACATTTGGCTATTTCTACTTTCCTATCATAAAGATCTATAGGAAAGTAATAAAGGACCAATTTCCCCACAAAGGGAGTACTTTAGAATAAAAGTTCATTTACATATTGGAACCTCTCATGGAGAGTATTTATCAAATGAACATTCCTGTTCCAGACTCTGAGGGCTGTTAAGTAGTTGGCAATATTTAGCATGCAACTATACGTTTTCCATTACAGGGAATCTTTCTCCCTGGAATTGTGAAAGAAAGATGTGATCCCATAGAATACAGAGCAATACTCTTGATTTCACACGGTAAGGGACTACTTAGAGAAGAATTTGATTAGAGTGGGTGTGCAACACTTTTTGTATTAGACCATCAATCTGAACTGTGAAGATTTTCCCTTTGTATTATTGACTTTTTGTTTCAAAAGGAAAATGAATATTTCCCAACTACTGTCACACATCAAGCAAGGCTTCTGAGGTTTAGAGGACTGACATTTCAACATACTCAATCAGGAGCCAGTCCCCTCTTCTCAGCCTGACTTTCTCCAAATCGGAAGTGAATGCTGAAATGTGGCATAGGTTCAGAAAATCACCAATCATGCTATAAAATATCTCTGTAATTCTATCAGTAAAGTGACAATTATTACCCCAAATAGCTCACTCTGAAGGTTTTGGTGATTCTTATGGCAACATTTAATGACAACGATCCTGGAGTTTTAAAGAAATCTTTGACTACACACATACATATATATTTATTTGCATTGATTTTTGGAAAACAACTACTTAGAGATGGAACATTACTCAGTGCTGCAATGCAACCATTCTTGAGTGAGTTGGATTCCAACTTTTAACAACTGTAAGAAGAGGAACTATCCAAAGTACATACAATTATGAGAAGTGAAAGATTAGAAAATAAGAGAAATTTAATTACCCACACTAGAATTTGACAGATTACCAGGGCCAATCACCTTTTTTTTTTTTTAAGTAAAACTGCATGTAAGATTTGGGATGGCTCAAAATAGCCTCCAAATAGTCCTCTGTTTTATGTATCTAGTAAAAGATAGTTAAGCTGATTGTTTGCTTAATTATCTGAACACCCTTGCAGTGTTCTTTACTTACATAAAGCTCCAAATATTTGTTTTATGATGTGTTGCCACAGAAATAGTAATCTAAAAATATAAGGTCACTTCTAACTAACCCAAGAAAATTAGTAACGTCCTTGACCTCTACCTTCATCCTAATCTAAACATAAATATTTTGATTGTGAATGTATTATATAATGTCACTATTTGCTAACATACACAAAGAAAAATTAATTAGCCAAAACACAATGTACAATGTAACATATTTCTCTATTGTTAGAAATAAACCATTATTAAAATTATAGAAAGGAACATTTTCAAAGTACCAGAAATAAACATAATTAGATTTACTGTATTCTGAGGGTTTAGGAAAGAGCCAACATAGTTCAGTTTCCAGTCTAGTAAATTCAAACCGTGATAAAATATAAGCATTTCAACAGTGCATTTGCATTTTTGGTGCATGCTGTGCAATGCAAAGGGGATCTTTACTGCTAACACAACCAAAAGCAAGATGTATTTTAAAAGTTTCTTTGTCCAAATATATTACTGCATTAATCGTACATAATCAGTGATTTATGAATTCATTTTGGGAAGCTGGATCAGAGAACTATATGAATGCAATTCATTCAAAACATACTATCAGAGAGATACAGTTTACATCCTTTCCTCTGTCTTCCCACTAATCTTTTGAGTTACTAGGCAGTCTGGAGAAGTCTGCTACTGCTCTCTACAGTTTAAACGCATCCACTTCTTAATTACAGTCAGTAATTGACTTTGTTCTGCTCCATTCCAGTCACTCACAGGAAAGCAGTTTCAAAGTCTTTGGCTGCTAAAACCCATTTAATTCGGGTTTCTCAATCCACTTTTCTAACACTACCTCTTTAGGTTTTCTGATAAATGGTTTGCTGAATCACACTTGAACTTTGAACAGTCAAATTTTCAACACTCTTGAGAAAAACAGATATCGGTAAATGTTAGCTTTGACTAAACCTTTTGATTGAATAACTCCTGATGACAATCTAGAGTGATATAGAACTGATAACAAACATAAAATATTTGATATTAAGCCAGGTTAATGTATTCTTTCAATATCATACTTTGCCTAAGAGACAGATGCTGGAACAAGGTGGATGAAGGATGAACTTACAGAACACATGATGGATTTAGGCAAGAGTTGCTCGTCTCCATTTTGCTTCAAAGCCTACATTAGACTAATGTCTCTTGAAATCCTTCATCTCCATCAAGTTGTATTCTGAAAGGGTGTATCCTGTCACCAAAGCAGTCTCAATGAAATTTGCTGGTGTTGTTAAGAATGGATAGCTTTAAATACCCGTCTGGGGCAATTTGCCTGAAACTTTTTCTTACCAAATAATGATCCCTCTGAATTCCTGCTAGTAATAAATGTGTGCCTAAGAAATTATATAAGCATATTCACTGGGCGGGATGTGGAATAGACGCATTCCTTCATGCTTTTTAGTATTAAACAATATTGATTTTAGTATTCACCGTCAGTAATTCAACAGCAGTTTTCCCTTGGGCTAGCAATCTTAGTCTCCATCCTTGCTATTGGTTCCTCTGAAGATGGAGGCAGGTATACCCAGCTCCAAACTTCACTGACTAGAGATGAGGAGAGAAGAAATTTGTGTTTTTTGGCTTTAATTAACAAATGGAATATTGTCATGCTAATTTAAAACATCTTAGAGGAGTTTTAATGAGTAGTGTCTATGTTTATTTTGGTACTGCCCTTTTCAATTCTGTCAATTAAGTATCGCCCTTGTCAAAATGCATTCTGGCAGTTAGTCTTTCCCATGTTAAATTTTAATTTAAATGAGAATTTAATATGTAGAATGGCATTTATATCATCAAAAATTTCCATACTTTGGTTACCAGAATAGAAACAAAAATTTTCAAACTTCACATTTTTTTCTGATTATAAGAATAATTAAATTTTCTATGGAGAATTTAGAAAAAATAAAGATAATGAAAAAACAAAACTATTCATACCTCCACTGAGTAAACGTTATAGATATTTTAATGTAGTTACTGTCAGTCTTTAATAAATGATAACCAAATGTATATGATAATGATCAATGGATAATGTTATGCTATAGATAAATATCTCATCAGTAAAACATATTTGATGGTTAAATATTGTCAGCTAGTATCGTTCCAGTTGAACTCAAATGCTTGTTGGGAGACTATCAAAAGTGCAAACGTTAGCAAGTGATATATGTTCCCCTCTTTGATAGTAACAACTTTCCTATTGCAGAATAAATCCCACAACTAATTCTTGGTTCAGGAGAATGAGAAGCTGTATTTCTGACTGAACATCCTCTAATTATCAACTGGACTGATTAAACATCTATTAAGTGCAAGGCACATTGCTAGAAGCTAGGGATACACAACTCCCACCCTCAAGAGCTCACAATCTGTTTGAATAAAGAGGACATATGCATATAAAGATAAATAACAGTAGAAAATAGCTGATACAAAGTCCCAATGTGAGTGGCACAGACAAGGCTCACGTCAAGATTTCAGAGGAGGGAGTAATTACTGCAGACACATTTACAGCATGGAATTGTGCATAAACTGTTGGTCATGATATGTTATTCTTTAAAGGTTGATTGTATCAGAACTTTAGTATATTAAGGATATGAATACTACCACTTGGTATGCAAAGTGATTTCAGCTTTAATGATCTCAAAGCACACAATAAACATTCTTCAAATGTAGCTTTCCTCCATTATCATAAAGTAATTTTGCAAATGAAGAAAATGAAGCAAATGAGGAAAATGAGAATGCCATTCTATCAAATTGGCATCATTTTAAATGACAGAATTAAGAGCTTACAAAGATCTTGATTTCCAGTTCACTCGTTCTCAGCAAACAATTGTATACAGTCAAGGACTCTGTGAATATGGGGACAGGACCATGATGACTTGATTTCAGCTGTGAAATTTGGAATTTAGACCTTATGTAAAAGTTGCTTGTTTCTTTACTATTATGCTAAAGATAGAACAATTTTAAAAGATCACTCAATATCTTTACTCAGAGGTTTTTTTTTTTTTTTTTGCCCTTTTTTTTCCCTCAAAAATAACCACTATCCTGCTATGAACAAATATATCTAAAACAGAATTGAGGCATCCAAAAAAAGTCTTGAGATCCTAGCAAGGACTGAAATAATCCCATGTTTGAGTTAAATATCTTTTACTTTTTGCTTAGGATCAATCTTTGACTATAAGCCTAAGGAGGGTTTATTCCATCTTAATAAACTGAAACTGTATACAGGAAATGTGTAATAAAATATGCCAGATCCAAAGAGCCTTAAAAAATGTTAGATGATGTGGCTACATTGTTTCTACAAATAAGCAGGTTACTCATTAAAGAAGGATGGCATTTAATTACTACTGTATTTGGAGACACTTTTGACTTCTTGATGAAATCATCGTATTTAAATTAAGTAGGTATAAAAAGTTGTTTCAAGTATAGTAAATTCATTTTAAGTAAAAATAAATTACTTTTATATTAATCTTGGTTATACCTTTGTTTAATTCTGACAGCATAAAATATAGATACATATTTTGGCCATATCATAGTGATATATCAAGATCTAAAATTTAAGCATATTACTTTTAAAACACCCTCAGATTAACATTTTTTTTCACCCTGCATCACACTCCACATTTGATATAGAGGTTGTCCTAGTTATACTAATAGTTAAGTTACTTGGTCTCAAAGGTGTTTATGACCACCAAAGAAATTACATTATCAAGCTGCATGTCTGCCTCCAATTACATTCTGGTTCAAGTAACTCCTAACATTTTTCTTAACATGTCGAGCAAAGTTAACATAAAACTAAGGGTAAAATATCAGTTAGAAGTAAAAGGTCTTCAATTTGTCTTTCCAAAAATGTTACTTGTTAAAACATTTTGTGAGAAAGTATCTGCCTTGTGTTCCCAATGTTGCTAGATGTTAAGTAAATATATGCTGATTATAAAGAAAAAGTTGCTTTGGCAACTCTCTTATTAAAATGCATTTGTAACCCCCATCTGTCATGAAAGTTTTGAAAAGTTTGTTTACTTTGGATAGCAGCCTTATCCAGGGTTACCCTAGCAAACAATGATAGCAGTCTTCAGAAGTTGTGTGAGGAACAAGCCACTAGGGATCCATTTTTGTTTTAATTGGCACACACAAACACTTTTCTGGTCTGTCAAGAAGATCAAGCTAATCTGCATGGAGGGTGTTATATTCTCAGCTTTAGGGACCAGTAAAGCTCCCTTTATTTAAGTAATTTAAATGATAGACTGCAAAAACTTTGCAAGTCAGAAAAATGTTTTATACTTTCTTAGGGAATATTTGTTTTAAGCAACGGAAAATGTTCTACATATCTAAAGATGTTGAACCTTATGTTATAATTACCCGGTTCCTTCTGACTCTGAGAAATGTTCTTAAATCCACACGCTACTAAATAAGTCTGGCCACCAATGGATCCTGCATTTCCCCTGTGTTAACAAATGTACGATCATTAGTTTCCAGATGTTTACTGGATATGTTTTCGACGTGTTTGGTGTTGATTGATTTGCATGTACGTTTATTGGAACCCTCAGTGGTGTCATCATATCAAAATAACCTGCTCATGTAAGCAATTTCTTATTTAATGGAAAGTGAACAAATAGTGGGCTACATACACAACACATCTTAAATGTGTTCTGAAATCTAAGGTTTAAGGCCAAACTTTCAAGAAATAGTGCTTTTTAATTGAAATTGAGCTGTACCTTTGACACTCAAATAATTTGGTCCATGCATTCTTACAATACAGATCTGTTCTGCATAATAAAATTGGCCCTGTAGTGAACATTCACACCCCAAATCATATGCCCAATGTAGCTTTCTGATTATTAATGAAACACCCAAACCCAAACAAAGAAAAAAAAAAACCCAAAAACTTGTGTTTATATTCTTTTATCTGTACTAAAATATTTTAAGTACTGAGAAACAGTCTTCTCAATATTCATGAAAGAATACTATTCAAGTAATTAGTAGATAGTTTAGCAGTTTCTACAGTTTTGCAGTCAGCTATACCAAAACTTTTGCCTGTGGTGCTCATATGAAAAACGACTGAAAAAGTGACTAATCGAAGCAGTTGGTGTCTAAAGATATCAGCTTAGAGTTTTATTGCTGTTAACGTTAATTTTTAAACTTGAGGGAAGTAGTTGCCTCTAGATAAACTCATCATCCCAGGGCTGGTGTTCGCTGGTACCCACCACTCAGTCTCTGCCAACTACAGATCAGCTACCAGCCTGAGCTGTGTTCACTGCGCAAGATTACTCATTTAGTCACATGATTTGGGAATCTGCTATCCCCACTATTTTCAAATTGGAATGATTTTTACTATTTCCATATTTCTATATTTAAGTAATGCCCAATTTTTAAAAAGTTAACAAATACAAAAGTATAACTTAAACACAAAATTTCCCTCTTCCCCAAGGTATAGTGAATTGTTGCCTGTCCTTTGATTCTTTTGACTCATGAATAAACATTGTATTTGTATTTATATTTTAATGGAAATATGTTTACACTATTATGCAATTTTCAATATATTTATCTATACTACATCACCTTCCACATGGATTTAATAACAGTATCTTTTTGTCCTCCTATCATCTCATCCATGTTTTCCCTTCCAATTCATACTCCACAGTGCAGCTATAGTGATCTCTCTGAAATTTGGATCTGATCATCCCATTCCTCTACTTGGTATCATTCTGAGATTCTCCACGCTGTTGCACTGTAATGCAAGTCCTTTGACTCAGACTGTCAGACCCTCTGTGCTCTGCCACCTACCTGCTCTGCAGCCCCCATTCCACATTTTCCTCTGCTTTTCTACAATCCAGTCATATTGGATTTTTTTTTTTTTGTCCAGCTGCCCCATACTAATTCTTATTTCTTCCCTCAGAGCAGGTTACTTCCCCTGTGCAGAACCCTCTGACCACTAATATCATATCATTCAAATCAATTTAACTGTCACATTTTCAGGAAAGGGTTCTCTGAAATAGATGCCACACCTAAGTGCTCCTATGATATTCTGCTTCTTTTCATCACAGGCCACGTTGGTCTGCATTGCAATTCCCTGTTGATTTCTCTGTTCCTCCCACTACACTAGAATCACTGTGAAGTCAAGGGCAATTGTCTACCCAGAGTGTGGTTGTACAACCCACACCTAAGGGGCACTAAGTAAATAATATATAGATAAATTTTATCTACCTTACACATTCCAGTGAATGCATTATATCCTATTGTTTAATATGCCCTAGTATATTTAACTCACCCTCCATTATAATAAAATTTAAAAAGTTATAATACCATTGCATTCTTTTAGGGAATGTAAGTAGTTTATTTCGACATCTGCTGATAATACTTTTATCAGAGTAGACTAAGCAATCCATTTTGAAGATTGGGAACAACAGTCTGACACTATGTTTTCCCATCAGTCAACAAGCCCTAGACTTCAGATAATAGGATTAAACTTGGAGGAGTCAGGAAGCACCAAGAGTGGGTCTGTATTTCAATGCATATTGCTAGAATAGAATGTTCTTGATTATATTCCAAAGCCACCATGTGTTTTTCAGGGTAATCTACATTAGATTATCCAAGAATCTCTCCCTGTGTATGGATCTTTCTAATTGAATGTTGACAATATGGAAAATAGGACACAGTTTAAGATTTTCAAGAGTTAATCCTTAGGTTAATGGATCAAGTCTTCAGAGAACCTCAAAGATGCAATGGTGCTCATTGCTGGTCCATCAATGTTGCAGCCATTACTTTCAGTAAAGCATTATTAACATTAACAAACAAGTAAACCGTGGGAGGACAGGTGGCAGTGATTATGTTACCAATACTTTTATTTAGAATATTAGCTAATTTAAGATACAGTGACTTAAGTAGAAACAGGTCTTGTTGCCCCTAGTTTATTGCTCACATGTGTCTCCTATTAATAAGTGCTGCGATTGCACAACAAGAATAAAAAGATGTTGCAGTAAGTATCTCTATGCTATTGTAACATATTTGGCCATGGTTATGAGTGTTTATAAAACATTCAAGAATTGTTCCATGTCTACTTACATTAATGAGAACACCTGTTAACGTTAGTGCTGTACAGACTTATTTGCATTAGATTCAGGATTTTGCATACTGTACATCACTTTTTGAAACAATTAGATGCTTATAGAGAAATATAGCTGAGCGAAAAACAGCAGCTTGAATGCCTTCCGGCTCAAGGCAATTCAACTCCAGGTTTCAGTGAAAAACAGAAATCTGCTGAATTACAAGACTGCCAGTTAGGAGTGAATGTAGGTGTGGTGTATTTTATATTTTTTACATTCAGAGAAAAGAAAATACATATAAAAATCTGTGCTTTAATCTTCAAGTAAATTTACAGCCAACTGAGATACTTTCCAGACAAGGATGCCAACCAGTAAGAGATGGCAATGCCATCACAACATAGATTCTCATCATCTTGGGGAACTCCTATCCATAGATGGCCTTTTGCCAGTCTGAGAAAGCTGGACCATTCCCACAGGTTTTTTGACTGTATGAGAAACTCTACAGACTACTGCTCACCTTTTGTTTACAACCCTTTGCCATAGAGCTCTTTCTATGTGATGACAGAAATAAAAGGAGGGAAGGAGCTGAGGACTTCTGAGGCAGTCATTTCTGGGCTGCTGGTCCCAGCACAACCAAAAGCTACCCACTTATAAGTATTGTGATTCCCTTCCAGAAGCCCACGTGTCTGCGTTATTCATCACTCAGAGAAAATAGTTGTAGCTTTTGTAGGTCCCACTCTGTCTGCCACTCCTCATAGGATCTTAAAGCTTCTGTGATTTAAATATTTTCAGTTATTGAAAAGGGAGCACTTGCACAAATCTGTAGATTCACAGCCTCTATTATCATCATTATATTTAAGAGGTGCAATATTTACATCAAAATGGCTCAGTTGGTGATATATTCTAAAGATAAATGTGTATTTATGATCTAGAAGAAGTGTGATTTATAACTACTTTGTCAGACATAAACAGAGTGCCTCTGTGCTGTTCTAGTAAACACCGATTACCCAGGGCACAGATTCGCTTCTCACAGGATTAATGCCTCTTTGAAATGAGGGAATTGAGAATCACCCTAGGAAAACACAAGAAAAAAAATAGTATCTGTTTCCTTCTCTGATGTCACACTATGTGGTCTGGGGAGAATAACAAATATCTGATGAGGATCTGGGGATCAACTAGTGAATTTTTATTGTCAGGAAACCAAACTCCATAATTCAAGAAGTAAAGCTAATACTATAGCAAAACCTTATACTTGGTTTCTGAAAATTTTCAAATTGTATTTAACCAAGAGCTTGACAGTCTAGATTTTGCCCTCTTTAAAATAGCACCATCATTCATTAAGAATGTTAGACTAAGAATATGTGTAATTAGAAAGTTCATGAATGAGGAGGAATCTCTCTTTCCTATGAATTAAATGGTTTAAATAAATTGAAAATGATAAAAAACATTTCCCTGAAAATGAGTGAAAGAGAGAATTCTGCTTTTAGGGGAAAATTGCTAAATGTTTATAAAAAAGGGTTATCTTTAAACAAACATGATAAAGTATCTGACATTTCTAAAACTATAATTTAGTGGCATATTATATATATATATAAAATACAGTGGTGTATATATATATCATTTAATGTTACTTTAAACAAAATAAATCACTCATGACTTTATAATAGGCAATGACATCTGTCAGTTGAACAACAGGTCAGTAATGGAGTCACCTGACACCTGGAATGACACACACATTACTTATGCTATATGTGTGCAAAAAACTTTAACACTCCTTAATGCCCAAAACAAAATGATATACATGTTAGAAACAGTACCATTAAAAATATATATTGATTGCATTATTATCAGTAGGGTGACTGTATAATTTATTGCCCAACCTATGATAATTTTGAAGGTACTATTAATAATTACACCAGGACAACAGGTGCGTGTATTTTGCATATATTGGAACATACAGATCACTATTCATCACCTACAACACCAGGGAGCCAGTGTTGCTCAGCAACCATTGAGCATAAGGTGCCTAGGAAACCCCTATTATAGTCCCATTCCAGGAACTGTGAGGTATTCCAAAAAAAGTTAACAGTGATCCTTGTTCTTTTTTTAAACATCTTTATTGTGGTATGGGTCCTGTACAGTAAGCTACACATATTTCAGGTGATCTTTGCTCTTAATAAGCTTATTATAGAGTGTGACATGCAAAACCAACGTGGAAAAACAATTAGAAAACAATAATTAATCATGATTCAAGATGGGAGATATGCACTCATTTTTAAGGAACAAATCAAAGTTTCTCTAAGGGTAAGCTGGAGTCCTCAGGGAAGAATGCTGGAGAAGGTTCTTACAAGGATGGATGAGATTTAGTGAAAGAAAAGGAGGGGGAAGAGAGAAATGCAGGTGAGAGGAGCCCCTTGTACTATGGCTCAGAGGCAGGATAGAACATGGCGTCTCTAGAGAACATGAAGAAGCTGTTGCTAAGTCCTCTTTGTGGGCTGTTCTCCTCATCCCTTAAATGAGGGTGTTTGTCAGTATTCTCTTGTAAGCCATGATTCTTCTCACACCACTCCTGAATGACATTACCTACTTAGTTGTTTTTTAAAATCAGAATTATGAACTGAAAAGTCCTTAATTTCTTTCTCAAGTTCAGACATCTTTCTTGGTATCTATCTCAGTTCAAGCCACTGTTAACTCCCCGTCTGATCTGCCTACTGCCAATTTGTGTTGTTAGAGTCCAATCTCTACATCCACTCATTGGTGAATTCCTAATCTGGCTGATGCAGAATTGTCCTTCAAGATCTTTTATAAGAAGTACAGCTTCTCACACTCACAGGGATCTAAGAATCAGGCCTTTGGAGTAGGGCCTTGGATTCTCTTTGTTTATCGAGTTCCACACATGATTTGCAAGTTACTCTGAATTGAAACCTGCCACTCAAAACACAGACAGATGATCTATCCAAATCCATGTCTGTCACCTGTCATTTGAAAGTCACCTAGTGGATCTCTATATTGTCCTCAAGATAAAACCCAGTTTCTTTAATATGGATTGCCAAGAACTTCATAATTTCTCTCTGTCTCTAGCCTTTTCTCTTCAAGTCCTCTACTTTTCACTGCATAACTTTGAGCAAGTTGCTTAGAATCTTTGTGTTTCAATATCCTCACATATTACCTGAGGAAAATAACAATACTTACCTCACAGAACCATTGTGCAGGTTACATAAAATATAATTCAGGAAAAGGATTTAGCAAAGTATCTGTCACATAGTAAGTCCTTAAACCTGTTGTGGTTGTTATTATTTGATTGATTGATTGAGTTGTTGATTGCCTCTTGGGTTTTCACAAACACCTCCTCTTCATTCAGGAAGCTACTCAGACATCACTTATTTAGGAAAGGCTCTTCTAACCCCTGGAGGTCAAAAAGGAAGTGTCCCTCTGGTAGCCTGTACCTACTCCACCATGCTATTTCACAGATCTAATTTCTTGATCAACCCTTGCTACACCTTACGTTCCCTGATGACAAAGACCATGTGTCCCCAGCAGATAGCCAAGCACCACAGGCCCTCGGTAAAGGGTTATGGAATGAATGGTAGCTCAGTTGACTTAGGTTAATACTGCAGAGCTGTAGTATTAGGTAACAAAAGGCCTTAAAATTTTGAAATCATAAGTTTGATCTGGTATATTAGGCAAGAGGAAAACAGTACAGAACCATATCATAGGATCAGAGGAGTGGGGACATCCCCTAAAAGCTGGATCTGTATTGCAACTTCTCTGTCAACATGAGGCTGTCTTCTAAGGTTGTAACAATGCAGCTCTTCTGAAAAGATGCAAAGTGCCTCTTCCATGGTCTCCTTCCTGGGCTTTCTAAGGCTGATGATAGTTTTCAGCCTTCTGTCCCTCCTTCCCATAGAGCTCAGAAGCAGCTTGCTTTTCTGCCTTTGATTTTAGATGCTAGGTTTTTGAGATGCCTTGCGTTTGGATTCAGACCTTTAGCTCACTCTAAGGTGGCTTGACATGATCTCAGACTCTGAGAGCTTAGAATGCACGAGGTTTTCAGTATCCTGTATTTGCTAAAACTCAGTTCTGTAGCTATACTTTTATCTTGTTTCTTGGCTTCTGATTCCCTATTCTGGTGGCTTACACTGTGCACCAGATCCTCTCAGCTGGCAGGAGTGCTTTTTGCCAGTATCCCTTTCAGGAACTGGGGCTCTGCTGAGCATCTCCCTGATCCTCACTGCCCCCCCACCTTTCTTAACTCCACCTTCCATCTGCCTCATCCACCTAAATTACTAGACATGTAATCAAACAATAATCCATACTTGCATTCAAGGCAGATGGTCCTGAGTATACGAAAATGAGCCATTTCTGTGTATTCATTGATTATTCAATTGGCCTATTAAATATTCTTGTTATTTCAGGTTGGAACTCACACTCTGACTCTAACAGCTTGGACTGTATTCTGTTGTCTTAGTTTTTGGTTCTGTATTCTGTCCAGCAGACACACTTCCTTCCAATATTGTCAGCTCAAACTTTCCCCTAGCACCTGTCTCAACTATAGTTTTTTGCCTGCTTCACCAAGATGGTTCTGTTGCCATTAACTATGCTATTCTTAATCTAAGAAATAGTCCCTATCCCTGAATAAGTTATATCTAAATATCATCAATACAGTGAGTTGCTCCCTCAGTTTTTGTGATTCACTATGAACTACTTTGAGATTCATCATTCTCTAAAATCCTGAGGAGCAGGACATTAGGAGAACATTTTCCCATCATTAGAACCACTATCTTGTAATTTGCTACAAACTTTTTTTTACACGATCCATGGTAAGAAATTTACTTTACAGTGGCAATTGGTACCTCTTCCTTCACTCATTCTTTCTCTTTTTCTCTTTCTGAGATACACACACATTCTTTCTTTTCTTTCTTTCTTTCTTTCTTTCTTTCTTTCTTTCTTTCTTTCTTTCTTTCTTTCTTTCTTTCTTTCTTTCTTTCCATCTATTCATCTATTATTCCATATATAATATTCAATATATATATATACTGTGTATATATATATATATATACTGTGAATATGTGTGTGTATATGTATGTGTATACATATATGTATAACTTACAAAATTGAAACAAGTTTCATGAAATAATACTTCTCTTTACTATATGTAATGTAGTCTGATATTTTTGTTCTGCTCTATTCTTTCTTTAATTAATTTCATTAAAAAATAAGATCCCAACTCACTAAATTGATTTCATGTCCCACTAAAGTGTCTTGAATGCAATTTGAAAAATACTGGCCTAGGGAATAATGAAGAACAATCTTCAAGTCCTGCTTCTTGGCTTTCTCTCCTTCTTCTGGTTTATAAGACGCTTCAAAACGTTTCCATATATAATTTAACAGTTAGATATTTAACCTTATGGAAAGGTTCCAGTATATTTGTCACATTTTTGACAGTTAGGCCTGGATGATCAATAACCCTGTGCGGGGGATTCTGCTCTGATAAGTCATTTCCTGCTGTTTGAAAGTAGAATTAGGATGTGGTTCTTTGGAATTTGGCTTAAACCCTGGCTTTTCTAAATATACCTTAAAGCATTAGTTTCTTCATGAAAAAAGAAACAAAGACTTGGGGGTAATGTGCTGTTTGGAATACATTTGAGATACCTCACCATGATCTGAAGAGGGAAAAACCGAACAAGTTAAAAGCCTGGCAAACTATCAGAGGCGGAGATGGCAGCTATTTGTTTTTAAGTCCCTTGTATCGAAACAATGAGTGCACTCCACGCTGCATCCTGCAGCGCCATGATACAAGGTCTGGGAGTAGTTATTAGCATGTGTCTGTGTGATGGGAGAGCGAAAGCTAAACATTTTAATAGTGTTATGGCCTCTCCTTCTCAAGTTCCCATTAATGCAAATACAGCACATGTGGTTTAAGTCCCAGGAGCCTTGTAGGACACAAATCACAGATGTGGAATAAACATTATCAGAGAATAGGACTCCACGGCCTTCTCCTTGCCATCAACAGATGCCCTTTTGCTCCCATGATGTCAGGCAGATACCTGATATGCCATCTTGAGGAAAATCACAGAAAGTCCGTGTTCTCAAAGGGGCCACAATGGCAGGATTTGAAAGCAAACTCCAAAGATTTCTTGGTAAATTTCGGCAGAGGCTCAGACTACATCAAGGCTTTCAGAGAACCCTCGCCACTATGATAACTAAAATATAGTAAAACTTACTCATCCTTTATGCACCCAAATTACCCGAGACTTATGTTCCGGGTGGGATTAAGTGTTCTTGTAATGTAAGCCAGACAATATGATGGCAGAAGGCCGACAAAATGGACCTGGTATATTTCAGATAGCCAATAAACTTCCACCCCCGCTATCCTGATTCTTCCAGGCCATCTCCAACTGTGATTCCTGGTGACTGTTGCTCTGAGATCACACGTTTTTCCCTTTTCTGTGTTCCATTCTCTCCCCACGACATTCTTTTCCAAAATTCCCAAGCTCAAAATATGAGTAAACTGACTCTTTTCTACATAACCCACTATCATGACTATATACTAAAACTGCCACTACATTGGAGAAAGTTTGGTAATCTCTTTACATATTGATGAACTGCACTTCCCATAAGTGAGACTTCAGCCATACACTGACCTGACCTTAAAACTTATATTGGCAGTATTGTCAATTGCCATGTGGTGTGATTCTAGGAGCACTGAGAAGCCTCTTTAGATAACAAATTCCCTAAACCTGCTGTCTCAGGATTGGAATTTTAATGATCAGGTTACTATTTTAGATGACGTTTTATAAGCAGTTAAATGGAAGAATTATCTTTTTGTATAATTATTCAGATATTAGTATATTATTTTGACTGAGAAAATACATTAAAATAAATGATTTCTGATTATAAATACAGCATATGAACACTTTAAAAATAAGCAAAATCACAAATAATTAAAACGAAAATTAAAGCCCACTTCTTAATCACACTACTCTAAGACAGCCCTCTTAATATTTAATGTATTTCCTTTCAGACTTTTTAATACATATTATATGTCATATATAGATCAAATTATATATAGTACTAATATTGTATCCTGTTTTAATTTTTTAATGTTATATTATGAGGGTTTTTCCATGACATTAGCCTTTGAGAGCATCAGTTTAATGGCAATATAGCATTCTGTCATAGCGATTTATCATAAAATATCTGTTTTCCTATAATTTAGTTGTTTCCACTTTTTTTCATGACTAATGAAGCCATGTTGCATAAATGTGATTTTTGTTAAAATTTCTGATTTGTTTTTCTTAGAAGAGATTCTTAGAGAATTACTACATCAAATAATAAAATTTTGGAAGGCTGCTGAAATGCATTCCCAATTATTTTCTAGAAACATTATTCTAAGTTGTATTATCTCGTTAAAATTTAGGAATGAGACTGTTTCAATACATATTTTTTTCTGAAATAATAAAATATTGAGTGGTTAGCAAATTTTGTACAAAATACATTTTTGTTTAGTTTGCATCTCTTTTATCATTAGTCATTTTTTTAAATTAAAATCTGTTGCTAAGTATCCTTTTACATTTTTCAATTGCAGGATCTTTAAGATTTATTGAAAAAGAACTTTAATAAGTTTATTACACCTTGGTGATAATTGCTACAAATATTCTCCCCAATTTATTTTGAATGGCACTCCTAATTAAATTCTTTATATATAAAAGTACAAGTTATAATTTTACATTGTAAAAGTTAGGTATTGTTCCTCTGTGATTTTTTTCTAATTAATATTTTAATTCTTAGAAAACTCTTATCCATCCATCCAGATGTCAGATTGTGAGTCATATATTTTCCACTATTAGTTACGTTTTTTTAAACTTTTGTATACTTAATTCTTCTTAGATTTGTTTTATGGGTATATGAGAATCTAATATCCAAATTTTTTTCCTAATAATGTGTTATCTAGCACCATTTATTGATTAAACTTTTCTCTCCTGATTGGTTTGCAACTCTCCTATTATCGTACGGTAGCCATGGTCTTTTTGTGGGCTGTCCACACAGTTACGTGATTTCTCTCTGAATGTATGCTATTTCAACCTTTATTCTTATTTTAGATTTTTCCCTGTATTCCACATGGCACATTTTCCCTCTGTTTTCCTTTTATTGTTTTTTTTGGAATAATCTTGAATCTAAACCTTTCAAATGAATTTAACTTGTTTTTTCTTTCCTCGGAATATCCCACTGGGATTTTGATAGGATTGTATATTAATTTGCAAAGTGAAAAATGTACAAATAGTAAGACTTCCTCTTCAGAAATAAAGTATATCTCTCTAGTTTAAGATTTTGTCTATCTCTTAGTAGATTTTTTGTTTTAGTCCTAGGTATTTGAAACAGAATTTTGAAAGAAGAATAGAAATAAACTTGAGGGCAAACATATCTATGACTCCAAAGAAAGAAAAAGCTCAGAATAAATAGATGGGGAACGCTTTTCCTAGCAATGCTTAGCACCAGGCCAGCGACCTCTATGCTCATGGCCCCAAGCAGCCCACGACTATTAGTTCTCCTGTTCTTACCACCTGGCCTGCGTAAGCATTTCCTACAGGACACAGTCCCTGTAAATGACTCCAAGCTAACAGGTACTACTAAAGTAATCTAATCCAAAGCCAAGCTCATTTTCTGATAATAAAATGTAGAATTAACACCCAAAGTGTACCATTTCTATTGGTCTGAGTTTTTTGTTCTTGATTAAAGCAGATAAAAATCCCTCCACACCAGTAGCTGCAAAAACATTCATCTAATTTTGGACCCAGGTCTTTACCTTTCTCCAAAAATTGATTTCCCAAGTTACTGTAAATTCTTCATACATAGCTTTTTAGTGATCATGTAATATTTCATCATTTGGATATATCATATCCCATTTTCAAAAATTTGGAGTATGGCTTTAGTTTCTTTTGCACCTTGATGATGGCTAACAAAATGAGAGCCTATAGTTTCAAGTAGATAGTCTGAGACAGTATAGCTCGAGTCCTGCCCAACTCACTTCACCCACTGTGCTTCAGTCTCACCTGTAAAATGAGGATAAAAAGAGTAGCAACCTCATAGGATTGTGGTGACAACTGAATGTAATCCATGAAAATCCCATGAAAAAGTGCCTGCTTAAGAGGATTAACTACTATTATAATTACCCATGTTGAGTACAAACAAGCCAAGAACAAGATAGCCTTGTAACCACCACCCCACCTCTCCTCCCTTAAGTATTTCTAGCTTATTTTGTGAAAGAGCACAAAAGCACGTCAAATACATGGGGAGGAGAAAGGGGAAAGTTTTCTTATCTATTTACATACATGCATAAACACGTGTGGAGTCCCTCCACAGTCCACATGTATGAGGATTACGAACTGATAAATTATGAACTGCAGCTGGAAAATATGACAGAATTAATGATCATAACCCTGGGGGCTGCAGGAATCAGTTCCTGTGTAAGAAGCTATAAAGACACCTGACTTAAGACCGGAGTCCCAGGCTCTATTTCTTCTGCTTACTCAGGCACACACTCTTACACTACCACTTACGCTAAATTTTTCAAAAGAGGAGTCACCACCACAGCAACTTTAAACAAGCAAACAATGAAAGGAACACCTCAACTTATGAAGATTTTGCAGAATCACGATCAGAGTGAAGATGCCTTCGGGGTTCCTGAGAAGAGACCAAGTGGGTTCAGACTCCTGTCTATAGGTAGGTTAGAGGTGAGAGGATTTGGGGCTAGGTTTCCAGTGTGTGGTGGTTGGAGGGTGGTGGAGAAGTGGCTGGCAGGGCAGCAAGGGCAGGAGCAGTGTTTATGACCAGGCCCCCGAAAGCATCACCTCAACCCCAGAGCTTGCACACAGCTTCGTGGGGACCCCGTGTGTCCCTGTGCCCCTGTGGGCAGATACAGATGTGCTAAAATCTCCAACATGAGGCCAGGATGAGACTAAAAAAAGAAGGGACCTCAGAGTTCTAGCAAACAGCAGGAATCACAAATTTTGGCGCTGTGGCAACTTGACGCCAGTCACAAAACAAAGCAAATATACAACAACAACAACAAAAAAACAGGCAGGTTTAACAAAACAGCAGAAGACAGAGAAGAGCAGGGTGGAAACCAGACCAACCACAACGAAGTGGAGACCAGAAATGCCTCTCCCTAGAACATAAACTCCAGGAGGGCAGGGATTTTTGCCTCTGTAATCACTACAGTGTCCCCAGGATCTTGTATAAGGTTTGGCACATAATAGATATTCCATAAGTATTTATTGAGTGAATAGATGATAGACAAGAGAAGTCGAGACTTTCTCTCATTTGCCATTTGTTGTGAGGTTAGTAAACATCTCATTTCACCTAGCTGCCATCTTGGAAAGGAGACCCGAGAAGGCAGACTCATGAAGACGTTACATCTAAGAAGACTGAGTTACCTGAACTTGGCCAGTATAGTACTTTTGTTGTTGTTTTTTTTTTTAATACTCCCACCCCGTGCCCCCATGAAATGGGGGATCTGGAACAAAATGAATTAAGAATTAAATTACTGAGTGTAATATTCTTTTTAAAAAGTAGTTGCTTTACAGAAAGTGATTTATTGGCCCTATGACAATTATCTCCCTCATATCTGAAATCTCAGCATCTAAAGGCAAGTTAACCCTCTGTTCATGAATAATCTCTGTTCTTGGCTGTCTCCTGATTCCTTTATTCCTTCTCAGTCAGCTTTGCTATTCTTCTATACAACGCCGTAATGTTTCCTCCTGGGCCGAATTCTTCTTTCACTTTAGCTACTCTGAGATTTCTTTTCCTGGTACTAACAGATAAAAAGTGATTCCCACATTAGCATTCCATTGTTTCTAACCACTGCTTAGTTTTCCCATACACCTTTCCCAACATATCTGAATTGATTTAGTACCTTCCTATAGATAGATATTTAATAAAATTATTCTCCATTAGAAAAAGCCAAAACTACAACCAACACCTTGTACATACCCTATTTTCCAAAGTGCCAAGTGTATGATAGATGTTTTACAGTGGAAGAATAAGATCAAAGGTGATAGACGATTTTAATAAATTCTGCCAGATTCTACTCTAAAATTTCAATTACACTAACAATGAATGAGAATGATTTGTGCAACATTCTTTCAAAACTAAACATTATCAATCTTTTAAATAGTTATAAATCTGATGAGTGAAAATGATATTCCATTGAAGGCTGCTCTCTGACTCAGTGAAATTAAACATATTTTCTGTAAGTTTATTAGGAATTTTTAGGTTTTTTTACAATTTTTTCTTCTCAAC
This sequence comes from Camelus bactrianus, assembly GCF_048773025.1. Taxonomy (NCBI): domain Eukaryota; kingdom Metazoa; phylum Chordata; class Mammalia; order Artiodactyla; family Camelidae; genus Camelus; species Camelus bactrianus. The sequence goes on along the minus strand of NC_133543.1, from coordinate 31,144,514 downwards.
TATCTGTTGGCACACTTCTCTTTTTTATTCATTTGGAGGTGTTCTCCCTATATTTGTCCTTGCAAATGTATTTTTTATTGGCAACATTTTCTTTTACTTCATTCATAGCATCTTTAGTCACACAGAAGCTTTTAATTTTATATGTTCTGATAAATGTCAATCTTTTTTTTGCAAAAGAAATTTATTTCTATTGCTGGCACACTATTTTTTAAGCAGGTATTGAATTTTATTAAAAGGATTTTTTTAATATTGAATGAGATATCATATATTTTTTTCCTTTAGTGAGTTATAGTAAGAATGTTCAAAAACAGAATTCCTCATTTTGAAGATACTCACTCTTGGGATAAATATTTCACTTGGTTAATAAGCTTTGATTGCTAATATTATATTTAGAAGTCTTAACTATCTTATTTATCATTATGATTGACCTTCAGTTAGTTTCAGTTGGAGCTCTCCCTGTTTTGTTTTGTTTTTTCCCAAGTTCTGCTAGTCTTAAAAAATACACTGAGAAGATTTCATATATCTATGCGAAAAAGTTTATATAACATGGGGATTTCTTTGTCTTTGAACTTTTGGTGAAATGCATCTATAAAAAGTGTTTGTTCCTGATGCCTTTTCAGATGTAGGTATTTTATTACTTTAAAAATTCTTCTATGATAATTTTTCTCTTTAACTCTTCTATTTCTTGAGTTAAGGTTGTAGATTTAAATTTTCCTAAAAAATAATTCATTTCATCTAGGTTTTTAGAGTATTAACCACATTTTATGCAAATTTTCTTGTAAATTATTCCTTATTCATTTTCTAACATAATTTTTATTATTTCTAACATAATGTCTTTTCTCTTTTTGCATATAATTATAATTTTAGTTCAAATTTATTATTGTTTCTTTTTAAGGGACCAGCTTTTAGTTTTATTGATAAAATCTACTTTATTCGTGGTTTACTTCATCATTATTTTTTTTTACCTTAAGTTCTAAATTGCACTTTCTTTGGTTATTTTGATTTTTATAAATTTAAAGTTTTTTAATCTTCATTTTATTATTTACTTATATTTTCATTTCTAAATATATAATAGGATAATAAATATTCCCCTAAAAATTGCTTTATATTCTACTGTCATTATTTTTTCTTTTCATTAAACAAGTTACAGGCAATGGCTGACTGGCTTCAGATTAACTTTTACCAGGGAATCAGACACACAGACACACACACACACACACACACACACACATACACACACAAATACTACTTCTCCTTGAAGACACCGAAGAGCCAACAAGGCACAGAAAAGTTATGAACTAAGATCTTGAAGAGAATAGAAGCTCAGAGAAGTGAGCTCAGAATGTGATCTTGTTTCTTCTCCTCAGACATTCTCCATTTAAAAAGTAAAGGTGATAGACTGAGAAGCCCATCAGAGTTTACGGTAGTCTCATAGGCTTGGGGAACAAAACTTCAGTTCACTTTCTACCAAGATAGAAAGGAACTGAAGCTATCACTGCTTAGGTTAAAGTGATCTGCTCCTAGACTAAAGCTCCTGCCATAAATAAAAAATAAATTTCCTCTGAAAGAAAATATCACCATCTAGATTCTTAAATTATCTCCATAATTTTTTATAAACAATATCCTGTGCTTGATTTGAAAAGTGGGTTTACAATAGATGATTGACAACAAATAGAAAACGTGATGAAAATAGACCTACAATAAATTTAGATAATCTAGTTGTGTGACATTATATAATATATTCAAAAAATAAATTACAAATTAAAACTTTTAGCAGAAAACTGGAAATGATCAATAGAAATGATCAATAGAACGTATGAATTTTAGAACTGAAAAATATAATTAGGATATATTAAGATACTAAATATAATAAGAAATTAAGATAGATTTCTAGCAGGTTAAATATAGAGAGAAAAATCAACTGAAATTAAGTCAGAATAAAATATGCAGACTGAAGCACAGAAAATAAAAGAATGGAAAATACTGAAAATACCATTTAAAAAAGATATAAAAAAGGTCCTAGAGATATGTACTTGGAGTCCAGAAAGAGAGGAGCGAGTGAATAGGAAAAGGCTGCATTTAATGCCAATGACTGAGTAAAAAAAGAACATTTTGCCATTTGCAACAACATGGATGGACCAGGAGGGTATTATGCTTAGTGAAGTAAGTCAGACAGAGAAAGACAACACTGCATATTATCAAATATGTGGAATTTAAATGATGAAACAAACAAAAGAATATAACAGAAACAGACTCACAGATATAGAAAACTAACTAGTTACCAATGGGTAGAGGGACTGGGGGAGGGGCAAGCTAGGTGTAGGAGATTAAGAGACACAAACTACTATGTATAAAATAAAGAAGATACAAGGATATATTGTACAGCACCAGAAACATAGTCAATATTTTATAATAACTTTAAATGGAGTATAATCTATAAAAATTTTGAATCCCTATTTTTTACACCTGAGACTAATACAATATTGTAAATCAACTATGCTTTAATAAACAAATAAATAAATAAAGCTAATGACTGAAAATTTCCCAAAGCTGCTTAAATACATCAAGCCATAAATTCAAGAATCATCACAAACCCAAAGACAATTACCCTTATTATATCATAATTATACAGTTGAAATCTAAAGAGAAAGAGAAAATTCTTAGAAGCATCCAGGCAAAAGGATGTTAATTTAAAGGAGCAATAAATTACTAGGTAATAGTACTAGGTAAAATAAATTCCCATAAGAAACTTAATAAAAGGTAGTACTCATCCTTATCAGCCAATCCTTGAGGTAGATTCCAGCTAATATTTTGCTCCATTATCTAGAACTTGTACTAGAAGCTGCCAAACACCTCAGTGATAAAATTCAAATACTGCCATATTTTACATCACTACAGCTACTTAAAAGCACGTGCTTGCAAAGTCCAACAAGATGTTTTCAAAGCATTTCCCTTTGTACTATCATAGTTAATCCATTTCTATTTCATCTCTAATCATGTCTGTTTCTACCATGCTAGATCAAAACAGGAGCTACCTCTTATCTATATAACAAGAGCCTTCTAAGTGGCCTCCTTGCTTCCAGTCTTCACCCTCTACACGCAAGTTCATTACACAGCTGACAGAGTAACCATCAAAAAATGTTAATAATATTATGTCACTTCCCTGCTTAAAATACCCAAATGGTTGAGACAAACTCTTTATCACAGTGTCCAAGGGTTTTTTTCTTTGTTTTGTTTTGTTTTTTAATTGAAGTATAGTCAGTTTACAATGCTGTGTCAATTTCTGGTGTCCAGCATAATAGTTCAGTCCTACATACACATACTATATTCTTCCTCATTATATGATTGAACATTGCCTATCCTGTTGACCTCTCCCCCCTCCCACTTCACCTCTTACTCTGATTCGGCTGTATTAGCTTTCTAACTGAGGCCACCAAGCCTTTGAACTTTTGGTTCCCTCTCCTAGAAAAGCTCAGCTCCTTCCCTTCATTCAAGGCTCTGCTGCAACATCACTAGCTCAGAGAGGTCTTCCTTAATCACCCTTTCCAAAACAGTAACCATATTACTACTCTCTATCATCTTATATCTCCTTTTCCCACTTTATTTTTCTCAGAATATATTTTATTTGACAAATGTTTTTACTTACTCAATTTTCAACTATTTTCTACTAATGAGTAAAATCTATGAGCTCAGAAAATTTCTTTTCTGTCTTAGTCACCAGTGTATCTCCAGTTCTTAAAGTAGTATCTCAATAAATATTTGTTGAGTGTTGAATCAATTTATCCAAGAGTTATAATGAGTGAGTGCAGAGCATTGCTCTGCCTTTGTGTGAAGGATGAAAAGATGAATTCAGTAAACTCAATATGTTCAATAAACCCATAACTTTATATTCAATAAATTCATAGAATAATAAGAGATAAACACATAAACAACTGTAATCAATGTGATAACTATAATAGGGAGACAATGTCAATATACAGAAATGAGTAATCTTCGGGTATTTTTGTTTGGTTGGTTGGTTTTGGCAGAAAAGAAATTGATTAACTTATTATCTTCATGCAGCTAGTTAATAATTATCCTAGATTATATTTAGACAAGCATTTTCTTTTAATTTTAATAAATACAGAATTAAAGGCTGTGGTTCTTAAAATATGAATCATATCATGCTCTTTAAAATACATAGTTTTAAAAGGTATTTAACCATTAGAGGCTTTCCTACTCTATTCTCACTTTCACGATCACTGTGACTGAAGCCATCATGCCCATATAAATCAGTGAGCAACAAAACCGAACCCTAACCTTAATTAACCCTTACTTCCCTCAGATTTTACTCACGTATCATTTTTCTAATGCCTCCTCTGGCCATCCTCTTTAAATTTCTAAACTATTCTTTCTACTTTAATTTTCTAGTTGCCATAGCAATATCAAAATACTATATATTTTGTTTTATCTTATTGTTGTACCTATTTCCATCCTCACCAAACTAGAATGCAAACTCCATCAGAGTGGACTTTTTTTCTGTTTGTTAACTGGAGTTTCTTAGTACCCATCCTAATGTTAGGTGTACACATACACACACCCCATATATACCATAACTAGGCACAAAAAAGATGCTCAATTAAATATTTGTTGAATGAACAATCACATATTTCATGTGTTTTCCCTCTCCAAGATGGAATAACAGTATTCTGTCCAGAACACTAGAAAATGCTGACATAGAAAAAGACATAGTATAGTAGACAATCATGTAGACTGTCAATCAGTAAATACATTTTTACATTAGTCCCAAAGATGAATTTTTGTCTATGGGCATGTGTCCACTCAGTAAGTGATGAAACATCACATGTGTCTTCAGACTTACGAAAACAAATAATAAAGCAGATTTTTTTCATGTTAGAAAGAATATTCCATGTTGTAAGAATTCGCCACAATTTTTAATTTAAATGGCAAGCTTCTATAATGCATTTAAATTAAAATTCCATTAATTTTCAGCTTTTATACATTACTTTCTAAAATATGCATGTTAATACTAGTTTCAGGATGATTTTTGGTTGAATTTAAAAAATCAATATCTCAGTTTCATTTGTTTTCTAAATATGAAAACTGTAAAAGTGAAATAAAGTGAATTTCTTGATCTAGAATAGAAGAAAGGGTGCCTTGTAATGTCTAAAGTACCATTCCCTGTACTAGGGGATATACAGGTAAATAATCATATTTCTTGTCTTTAAGAAACTTATACTATGATATAGAAATGCTCTTAAATCAGGTAACATTAAAATAAAGCTCAGTAAGTTTGATTAAATAAGTGGTTAAGCCCAGTTAAAGGACCATTGGAGATATTCCCTTGTGGAATTAACACTTCTAATATGACTGTGTCTCCACTTCTGTTTCTGACATAAATTAATAAGATTCTATTTGGTTAAAAAAAAAAAAAAGATTCTCTCATTAGTGTCCCATCAAAAATAGCACCATTTGCCTCATTAAATTTAATGAGGTTGTTGTTGTTGTTGTTGTTTTTCTATTGGTAGGTGTGGGTGTGTGATATATGTGTCAATGTGTTAGACTTGTATTTTCAAAGAACATGCTTTACATAGGCTGGCTATTCTCTTAAGCTGAAGTTGCTTCAGAGTAAGCAATTTCTAGCAATTGGTGGCACCTTAATGGGTTTTATAACCAGGTAGTACATCTTTCACTTTATTTGGGAAAAAATGAAAGGGTCAGAGACCAGTGTCTTTCAAATCAAATCCTCGTAATTAAACAATGTCATTATCACAATATTTTATACTGTATGTAATACATATCTCAAACCAAGATTTAAAGAAAACACGTATCTTCCTCCTTTATCCATAATCCCAACTCAACAAAAATCTCAAAATGATTGATTCAAGCCACAACACTTCCTCTCCAAAGAGCATGAAAATTCCTTGCTGAAGGACGGACATATTATTTATTATTTTAGTGATCAAATCTTCTCTTTTCAAACTTATAAAAACCAACATATGATTGTTTTACACTTGTATATAAATTCTATTAAAATGTTGTAAACACTGTATTTAAAGAGGTCATTTCTTTTTCTTTTTAGCAATCTACACAATGGAGACACTTAACCACATACAATTTACTGATGTATTTTAAAAGTCCACGTAATGTCTGCAAAATTTTTAATTTACTTGAAATTGTCTTTGGCAGGAACAATTTGAGGACTATTAGCAAAACTGAGGGGAAAAGTGTTCTAAGAAATTAGGTATCAGACAATTCTTTATCTATTCTCAAATTTTAGATGGGATTAAATAATTCCAAAAACATGTTTTCAAAAATAGCCACAGAATTTGATACATATAGCTTCAGGCTGGAAGAGATTTTAGCGGTCTTGTCCAGAGTTCTCAGTAAGGAAGGAATAAGAGCATAAATTCAGAGATAAGGAAGTGCAAAAATTCATTATGTGGATTAAAAATGAACAGAGAGAGAGAGAGCTATTGCCCAGGAAGAAATTTGCAGTGTTCTTCAGACTAAATACTTTAGGTTTAAATGCAATCATTTCTATGCTAGGAAGACTAATTAGTAGAGCATGCCACATGGGACTATGGTGCACAGACACAGCAACTCTCATTCTCACTTCCTCAGAAAAGAATGGGGGAAAGATTAAAAAATAATCATAAGTTGTATAAAAAACCCATATCAGAAGAAAAATTATTCCAGGAAATAGGAGAAAACGTCACACATAATATTCCACACCCTGAGGGGAAATAATATGGGACCTTGGACCTGTTGAAACAAGGACACAAGAATAAACAAAGACAGTCAAAGAACAAATAATTTAGCAAAAATATAAAGTAACAGTTTCCAGGTTTTATAAGAAGAATTGAGTGTTACAATGAAAATTATTAGAGAAATGAAACCACAGTAAAGTAGCAAATAGTAGAACAGGTATGATGATATACTGACAGAAAAAGAACAAGGAGATCAGTTATTGGAGAGATATAATAAAAAGGGTAGACTGCATAGAAGCATTAATTCTGCTTTTCTGCCATATTCCCAACAAAGCAACAAAAACTAATATCTGTATGAAGACTATCCCAGGATTTTTTTTCCTTCTCCAGTAGGGAGAGGAAAAACATGTTAAAGAGTTTTGACTCACTCAATGGATGATATAAACATTGAATAACTAAATGAAATATATAACTTGGATACCAGTGTTAAAGTGTAGAGTTAACGATAATTTAAAATAGAACTTGAATTTCCAAACTACCAAGTGGATAAAAATAAAAAAGAAGAGTAACTTAATTTCCTAAAGATGAAATAAAAAAAAAGAAATGACCTATATTTCAAACAAAAAAACAAACCCCTCAAACCAAAAACAAAAATCATAACATAAAATCATGGAAGTATCAAACATACTATTAATCTGAAAAAATATGATGAGTTATATTTTTCCATTAGTTCATGGAGACTATTAGGCTGAGTTTAAAAAAAAACAGAAATATACCAATAGACTGTTTGCAAGAGACAAAAACCAAGGGAACAATGAGATTGGAAATAAGAATGCAAATTCATATTGACAAAATAGTACCAAAAAGTGTGTGGCACACGTGGAACTGTCCTGTTTTTTTTTTTTTTCTTTTTTTCTTTTTCTTTTTTAATGTGTACTCCTGCTTTTTTCTCAGATTTTTTTCTGACTCAGCTTTATTGAGATTTAGTTGACAAATAATATTGTGTAAATTTAAGGTGTACAACATGACATTTTGATGTACGCATATGTTGCAAAATGATTATCACAAGGAGGTGAGTTAACATATCCACCAAGTCACATATTTAGTATTTTTTTTGTGTCTGGTGAGAATATTTAAGATTTACTCTCTCAGCAACTTTTACATATACAGTCCAGTACTGTTGACTATAGTCACCATGCTGTACATTACATCCCCAGAACTTATTCATCTTGTAACTGAAAGTTTGTACCCTTTAACCAACATCTTCTTATTTTCTTTCACCCCTGAGCCTCTGGAAACCACTAATCTACTCTTTGTGTCTACAAGTTTGACTTTTTTAAGATTGTGCACATAAGTAAGATTGTACTGTATTTCCTTTTCACTTATCTCACTTAACATTCCCTCAAGGTTCATACATGTTGTCACAAATGCCAGGATTTCCTTCTTTTTCCTGGCTGAATAATATTCCATTGTTTTTGATATATCACATCATATTATTATATATACTATATAAATCACATTTCTTTACCCATTCATCTATCAATGGACAGTTAGTTTCCATGTCTTGACTATTGTGAATAATGCTGCAATAAACATGTGAGTACAAATATTTCTTCAAATAGTGATTTCATTATCTTCATAAATACACACAGAAGTTCTATTTTTAATATTTAAAAGTCATACTTCTAAACCATGATGTCCTATAATTATAAATTAAAAGCAAACAGGATACCTGAAAAGAATCTCTTCCTTTGAAAGTAATCACATATAAAAAAATAGAAAACATTCTTCTGAAAATATTTAGATTAAAAAGGACATTGAAACTAGAATTACAAACTTTAAAAATAAACATTAGATTATAAAACCTGTGAGGATGTGATCAAAATACTAAATAATTAGAAAATTTATTAACTGAGGTACATTCACTTGTAGTAGACTAGATATGAGAAAGCAACATAGGAGATACAATATGCTCATCACTGATGCACCTCCCAAAAGAAAATTTTAATAAAATAAAAATATCCAAATATGTGACAGCCAAAGATTTCACTCAAATAGAGAGAAATGAATTACATGGATAAGGCAAAAGTGTTCTAGAGAATTATGCTATAGAATTTAAATACTAAGAGATGCCTTTGCTAAATCACCAGACTTTATGGATAAAGAAAAAAGTCCTATAGACATTCCAAAACATGAAGTCACTGAATAGAGCAGAAATAGGATGACTTCAGACTTCCCCATATCAACATTCATATTTGGAAAATAGTGGAGAAAGCCTAAGGGTTTGGTAAATTGAAGGGGTTAGCAAGTACTCTGTACTCATTGTTTAACTAGAAATATTTCTATCTTTCTCAAATTTACCTTGACTTCACAGAAATTATCTTCATACTTTGTAGTCATTGCTATGAGAGAAAAATCTAACCTACAAATTGTTTTCAAGTAGAAGTTGTACATGTTGTAATATGAGTTTCATCTTAGGTAATCTTTGAGAAACTTCATGTGTAGACCAACAGAGTTGGTCTCTTGAGAACTTGAGAGAAGTTAAGAAGTAAAAACTTAGGATGTAAGAACATGAGGTGTAAGTTCTTACTACTACCTAAGCAGCAGTACATGTTCATTTATTTTAAGAGCACAACCATGAGTCCCCTTAGTTACCTTTTTTAAGAAAAATCTATAAAGTCAATTCAATCCATCAATTTTCATTAATACTGTTGCTCAAGAGGCACTCATCTTATTTAGTTGCTTTGTGCCAGAGCCTCTCTGAGAACTATCCCTAGTTTGTACCCAAATGGTAAGAACTTATACATATTTGCTGACTTTTTAATACATCAATCATGACTTTATAGTTTACATCTTACTTAATTAGTTAATTAATTTTTTTAATGGAGGTACTGGCATTGAACCCAGGACCTCATGCATATTGAGCACGCACTCTACCACTGAGCTATACCCTCCTTCCCCTGTTTACATCTTATTTAAGCTGAACAAGACAGTTTAAATGAAACAGTAATAAACTAATGCAAACCTAATGGAAGCCACATATGTTGTATCAGATACCTATTTGAAAATTATAAGTATACCATGCTTTGGGAGATAAACATGTTCCTGAAGATAACATAGATTTTTCTATTAGATTAAGTAATGTTCATCAAAACTTTTAGTCTATAATTTGTTTTCCATGTCTTTCTGTCAACGAATTTATTCATTTTCTACACAGATCTTAAAGCTTCTATCAGATTTTACTTCTTCAATAAAATTTGTTCCCTTAAAAGTTTTTACCTTCCAGATGTTCATAATTCTACCAGTCCTACCATCATCCACTTCATCATTTCCCGTTCTACAACTCCTTCATTTTTATTTTCTCCATCTCCTTTGTCCCCAGTAGATAATCATTCATAATGTTTCCTTCAACTTTGTATGTACAGAATCATCCATCTATTCCACACTCTGTTTACTCCTGTGGTGGTCTGCCACCATGTTGAATCTGGACCCCCTTCCTTTCAATACCTCTTTAATATAAATAGTTGTACCATATTCTCATCAACTCCAAAACTTAAAAAAAATAAGAGTATAAGGATTATTTACTTAAATTGGAAAAAATTCCAATATACACTCACTTGAATAAGCTTTGAATAATAAGGATCTCCTTGTCTTTCCCTTTTTCTTAAAACCTTCCTATCATAGTATCACTGTCACCATGTTTCCTGGGCTGCTCCCACGTATCTTGTATGGGTAGTTGTTCTACTCCTCTGGTGATGAGTTTGTCTTGTTTATATTGGCTTTATATACTTATCACAGAAGTGCAACAGTGAAAGAGAATGAGTGATTTTATAGAACAATTTGTTTTATAAAACTCCCTCTCTCTTTCTCTCTTCCTCCGACATCTCCTAACTCCAGTTTTCCTTGTCAGGTCTGTTTGGGTATCTCACTCATACATTTCTTTGATTTCTGGACATAAATTCACCACTATTATGTATTATACATTGTTTTAAAGCAATTTAAGCAATTTGTTATATTTTATTTTGGGTGATTTTCTTCTTGTTTCTTGCTTGCCTGTAGTAACAACAAGCAATATATTTTTTTGAAAGCAGTAACTTTTGTGCTACTTTGTAATCCTCACAATAATTTACCCCTGGGGTAGTGATTAATAAGTTAAAATTGAGTTGACAGAGTTTGAAAATTAGAAGACATGTACTAAATCCATGAAAATGAGGCATGTGAGCTAGAAGTGGTTAACAGTAAATAATCCTCAAGTCTTTAAGGAAGACTGACATTGGCAAGTGGGCTGTTGAGAGAAAATCAGTGTGCCCAGGCCTCCAAACTGACACAAGACTAGAAATCAGATACTCATTGGTTTCAAGACTAAGGAATACAAACATTTATTCAAATTTTGGTGAAAATTAAGGTTTGAAAAGGATAGAAACCTATTTATTTACTTTAAAATATACCACATTTACTTTAAAGAAATGTTTTCATATCAGGCAACTCAATTTCAAATTAATTAATGGATTAATATTCTTTTGTATCCACATAGCTATACCTTGAATAGTTTAGCATTTTGCTGATTAATTCTTATGATTTTATTGGGGGGGTGGTAATTAGGTTTATTAATTTATTTATTTTAATGGAGGTACTGGATTAAACCCAGGACCTCTTGAATGCCAAGCAAGCACTCTACCACTGAGCTATAACCTTCCCCTTGATTAATTCTTTCTGGTTTTTCTTAAGACTCCTTTTATATCTTTGAGAAATTAGCTTTAATATCTTTAATTATGCTAACAAAACTGGCTAGGATACATTCTTAGGATACATTTTTCTGAAAGAAAACAAAACTCACTGAGGCTGTTCCCCAGAATGTCTCCAAGCCAGGTAGATAGCTAAGAGATGGGTGGAAACGTTCTTTTCAATGAGGTCCCAAAGTGGCCTTCAATTAAGAAAAACAATTGACTGATTTGTCTCTATTTGATGTCAGAAGGCTCTGTGCAGTGTTTCTAGAGTTTTTCTTCATTCAGCCCAACATGAGATTGTGCTGCAAGCTGTGATTTTGTAAATCTTTTTTTAGTACCTATTGGGGCATCCTGAGAATTGTGGTCTCTTCATGTCTGCATCATGGGGAAATGTGCACAGACCAGAAAGGATTGGACAATTTCATGTCTCAAAATATCCCCACCCACCCCCCTTCCAATTTGGAAAATAAAATTAGCTCTGAGTTTTTATCCTGGGAAACCACATATTTTGGAAACATCAGAATTTTCAAGTTCTTCAGAGGGGTAATTCTTTTGTTTTCTCTGTCATTAATAAGCCATTTCCTTCTGTGAATTCAAAGAAGCTAAAATCCTCACCAGTACCTTAGCTCTTTTCTATTTTTCCAACTTTAGTTTGATCTGTAATAAAACAACAAATTATCTGCCTCTTTCTCTCTCTCTTTCCCTCTCTCTCTCTCTCTAATCCTACCTGGCCTGGCTAGTAAGTTCATCCTTTTGTTTGGGCCTATTAAACTTATCCTATATTTTTATATCATTGTAATAATATTATATGGCAGGCAAAAATATAATGATAAATGATAATTTGCCAAAAAAATTTAAAAAACACTGAGGTGTTACCTATCAAAAGTTCTCCTTCTGTCTGTGATGCAGCACAGATTGTGATCGTGACAGTAAATCTGGTGCTATTGTTAATGCCATGGCACTTGGGTTTTTGGCTTGCTTTAGTCCAATCTGTGACATGCTTGTGAATATCTTTCTTCTGTTCTGTCTGTATGGCATATGGATTTCTGGGATACAACGTCAGACCTATCCACATAACAAGTGTTCAGAGCACCTTATCATTTTAAAAAGCCAATTACTCAAAAAGACAAATGTGAAATGTTTCACATTTAATGATGAGCAAATCTGCAAAACAAATGCAATTTTGCTCCTTCTAAAAAGTTTAGTTTAACTGTAAATATTGCAATGGAATCTTGCATGACACACACCACTGATAGAGAAAAGCTCATTTCATACATATTGTATATCATCACTGTCAATTACATCTGCACGGTATTTAAAACAAGGGTGGTATAAGTAATTAGAAATAAAGCAAATAGAATATTCTAAACTACAAGGCTCTGAAATCACTGTAAAAATGTCACTGCTAACATTGAACACTCTAAAAAAATATTTTGAAAGTCTCACCCAAAAAACTGAAAACTGCATATGTCTACAGAGGTAAAGGTCATTCATGAAACACTCAACAACAAAAAATACCAATTCATTTTTTAGAAATATTTGTCAATATGTAAAGAATGTTTTGTACATAAGTTCTCAGTTACTGTTGAATCAGTGGCTGTATGTAATATTCCCACATGGAATGATGTCCTTTCAAATACTTTAAAACAAAGGTTTAGTGAAGGATTTTATGGGGACATCTTGAGGGCTGAGATTTTATGCATGAGAAGTGTAACTAACAAAATACAGTAACACTGGTTTTGCAACTGATTTATATGTTTAAACTTTTATATCTATTTATGATGGAGACAATAGCTAATTCAGAGCTATACATACCTACCCCCATTCACCCTACCCCACCTAAGCAAAACAAAGACAAGACTAAAACTAAGAAATAATTCTGCTCTCCAGCATCTACCATGCAGGTTGTGTAGATACAGTTGTCACATTTAAATGTCTTTACTCATTTTTGTCTACACATTCTTTAAACCCTTCTTTTAAACTGTGAACACTGGTAACAGAATATTATATGACATAAGAAATGGAATGCACCTGGCACTGGTAATTTTAGAAGAAACTAATCTCGATATTTATAACATCATTTAGCAAGCGGAACAACGGTTTTACCAGGCTTGGAATATTTAGATATGAACAAGTTCACTCAGTTCTTGGACTTTCATTCTGCACTGAAATTTAAATATAGTAAAAAATCAGAAAGTCTCCAATCAGCTGTTGCACAGCACACATAGAAAAGCCTACTAGACTCCTCTGTTAGTATTATAGACTAGAAAATGTCCCACAATTGTACTGTATTTCATGTTAACTATTTGTTATCCGGGATAGAATCTAAATAAAAGCTGGACAATCAGTCCATCCATTAAAAATAAAAAAGTATAGTTTGTCATAATATTTTAATAATATTTACTGAGAATAAGTACTTCACTTTGTATTTTATTATTCTTGTATCTATTGTGGGTTCATGTCAACTGCATGGATATGTACTTCAGTTTGAAGTGAACTGATACAGTGACGTGTATGCACTTGCATACTTTTAGCGTGCCAGCTAATATTCATCAGGTGTTCTTAGGGTATTTAATTAAAATTTAAGAGTAATGTGATGGGCTGTCTCAAAACTTTGATGGAAAGGATACAGGATCTGATAAACAAACAAGTAAATAACTGATCACTGCTTTCTGCCTCTCTAAAATAAATGGGTTTTATCCTATTTACAAATAGAACACGAAATGCCAACTCCTCCTGAAGACCCACCACCTTACCTTCCCATCCTTCATTTTCAATCAACCGGCTGTTTCTTTCCTTTTGCTGAACCTTAAACTCCTTGAAATGTGATGAACTATGTAACCCATCCAAATTTCCAGAGTAATGTTTAATTTCTAACAGTTAGGATTTTAAACATGTAACACTGAAATCCTTACACTCATCTCAACATTTATGTCAATGGCTTGCACAGAATTACTTACACAAAGGAAACTGATATTAATGGAGCTTTGTCAAAGAGAGACAGTTGACGGAGACTGCAAGTGGTATGAACTAGACCTGAGGGTGTGCCGCAGGTGACCTTGTGGGTCTGAACAGGTCACACTTTCCTAGAGTCAAGTTGTACCAGATACTTGTTGACTATTTCTCCATATTCGTTGTTTATTTCTATGATTCTAGCGGTTTATAACAAATCTGAAGATCGCATTTTGAAACTAAAAGGAGACTTAAAGATCATCTTTCCACGTGTCCTTTTCTGACAGAGGAAAAGACTTGGACCCAGAAGGATTCAGGGACTTTCCAGGGGGCACATTCCTAGAAAAGCCCCAGGCAGACCTGGAGTCAAAAGGTCTGGGCTGGAGTCCTTGTTGCCCGACTTACTCTTGTAAGTTACTTTAGGAAGTCTCTTAACTTTTTTTAAGAGGCAATTTTCCCAGCTGTAAAAATCTGGTGACACGTATTTCACAGAGATATCATGAATGAGATAATACATGGGAAAGCCCTGTAAACCATAATACATTATACCCACAAGTACATTACAGGGTCTTTCTCCAACTCACCAGCAGCTTAGTTCCTGGTTCCTGTATTATCATTATTATTATTTTTTTTTTTTGCCTTGCTTATCTTACAAATGTAAACCATTAAGCAGCAAAGGAAACATCAGGGGATAAAATTCCAGCTTTTATAGACAGAAGCAGAGCTGCCAAGAAGGGCATTTTCTTTTGCTTCAATGTTCTTTGAGACTATCTGAAATGGTTTCCTCACAGCTTGTACCCACGTTCTCCCAAAAATTTTTTTTCTAAAAGGGAGAAAAAAGTAATAATGGTGTAAGGAATAATTATGACAGCTGCAAGCCTCTATAATCAGTCTCCACATAATATTCTCATGTGAAATGCTATCTGGGAGGTACCTGAGTCCATAAAGTGTCAGGTGGCCATTTGGCAAGAGAAGAAGGAAGAAATCAGATCAACATTTTATAAGTGGTTTGCATTTTTTTTGCACCTGTTATTCTACAATTTCTTTCAGTTATATTTCAAAACACTACAGTTGGGATCTCCTTGCCAACCTGAGATGGCATAAGCCTGGATAACAGAACAAAATGTGAGAAGGTCCTTCTGTCTTTAACGCCTGTTCACCAGTGAATCAGCCTCCAATTAATCTGTTTCTTCAGTAGGAGTTTAATAAAAGTCAAGCGCACACATGTTCAGACTTGTTTAGTATTGAAGCTGTGTTAACATTATCTGTCTAGCCAGGTCAAAAATCCTGTGTAATTAGATGCCAGAAACCATTTCAAAAAATTAAAAAATTTCCCATTTATTATAAGCAATTGATTATCTGAGATGGGGAAGCTTAAATCTAAAATGGAAGAGCAATGAGAGCTTCTCATTAAATACTGCAAGGGGAAAAAGTTTGTCTCATGGCCAGACTGCACATAAAACTCAATATATTAGGTTTGTTATTTTCTATTTGTTTATGAACCAGAAAATTCAGGATCATTCAGCAACTCTTATTTCCATTCCACTGTAAGGGTGATGATCAGAGCTGGTCATTTACATTCAATCATACACCACATCATGCTTGGAGGAAGCTCTTAACCCAGTCATCTGTGCCTATGATCTGAGTGTGCCTCGGTGTTTTCTGGAGAAAATCAATAACTCTGCAGATGGAAATACAGTTTGGATGCATTTACCACAAGCCGAGTTAGCAACTCCTAAAGCTCAAAACTGAAAGCTTCCCAAACCCCAGCTAAACTGCTTAGTTTAAGCAATGATAGAGGCAGTAAAATCCTAGGAAAGTCCAATTAGGGTTTTTTCAGGAATGACATTTAACCCATAAAAGGAGGGAACATTAACTTTGCATAAATCACAAAACAGTATCACCCTCACCAGCATCTCTTGCCTCCATAGTGGAGTCTAACTGCTCAGGCTGCGGAGTATGAAATCTGATCCTTACTCTGAAGTCTCCAGTGTGGAGGGATGCAGTAAGGTGACTCACACGTGTGGGACTCTCCACACAACATGAACCTTTTTAAAGGCAGGGTATTTGAGAAACTACCACTCAAGGCAGAAAGCATACATTTCAAGGTTGAAAAGAGGTAACGATGATGGTCTACACTCAGCTTTCAGCTTTCACTGAGCTACTCAGAAAAATAATTTATTGCTTTCCTTTTTTTTTTCCTTTTTTGAGAATTTTTACAATCAATTCATTGAAGGTATGGATCTATCTGTACACATTCCAAATTATTGCAGAGGAATACTCTAAATATTCCAAATGAAGATGAAGCAGTGTGAGATAGACTTACATGTTAGGGAAATTTCAAATTAGTGGAATGCATGACCATACTTACATCCAGCCCTATACCAGGTATAATGTATTATAAAGTCCAGTTTTACTTAAAGTGTTAGAATTTGTATCACTCCTAATTTTGTTACAACTCCACAAAAAAAAAAAAGCAAAAGATGAAAAGTCTGTGAGTGAAATGTTCTAGGATCATGTTGTATTTTTCTTTATTTTTAGCTAATAAAAGTTATAAGATCCTTTTATCTTTAAAAATATTTGTTACTTTTACAGAAGTATCTCTGATACACCAACTTTATCTTTTGTTGAGAATGTGTGGAATTGAGCTATTTTTAATAAGTAATTAAAATTATATTAAAATGAACCACCCAAGAAAAAAATGATCAGAAGCCTAAATACTATTCATACATTCATCATACAAAACTAAAGTTGAAAATACATATCATTCTTATTTATTATTAGTATCCATATTTATCTTTATCATCATTCTTACTTATCATTATTATCGATATAAATCAGTAAAGTTCATACACACTTCATTCACTGTGATGGAATAATTGTCCACACTACGTTTAGAGATTTTTTTCCTCTGATCCCTAGCCACATTTTCTTGCCAAGAGTCTGTATCTGCTTTCCTCTATCTACAGGTTGTACTTGAGCTGGAAAAAAGTAGTCTGTTGGCTTTTTATTCTTTGCAGCACTGGAAAGTAAGAAAATAACATGGAAGACAAGAACTCAATCTAAGGAAATGTCAAGAATATTTCAGTAATTCTCCCACCTCCTCCATCTCTAACTTTGGGTGTGTCATGAAGTCTTACTACAGCTCCTTGTGTCTATTGTTAAATGTGAGAAATCATGAGATAATTCACATAAATATTCATTACCAACTTCAAAGTGCTATATCCAAGAGAGAAACTACTATAATGACAATTGGTAATGCTATTCAGGGTGCTCTTGGGACATTGGGTATTGAGATGCTCCATCTTCTTGACTGAATATGCTGTAGCCATTTAGCTTTGATGCACATCTAGCAGAGCAACACATATCTCGATAGATGGGTTGTGCTCTAGGATATTTTTATTTCCTTAGGAAAAGGCTCATGAAATCATTCAGGAAGTTGAAAATGCCATCTTTGATTAAAAAGAAAATAATTTAAATCACTTTTCTTTAGAATCTTTGCATTGAGCTTACTCTAAAAAATAATAGGCTTCTTTTTATTGAATTAGACCTTTTGCACGGTCTGTCATAGCATCATTAAATTCTATTACTCTAGTCACTAGGGACCACTTGAGTGGGGCCTCACTGCTTATGAAAACGCTTAGCAGGTGATGCTGTGTTCCTGACTCAAGCTGGCCATCAGTCAACATTCCTTGGTACATTACTGAAAATGCAGTCATGGCACAGAGAAGATCCTGTGATTTGGTTCATGAACATCTGGTGATATTTCTGATCATGCTTTTAATCTGTTAAAATGGAAGAATTTTATGGAGGCACAGTGACAATGATAATATAAATGCTTAGGTTATTTCTGTTGCCCTTAGTAGCTGAGTGAAATGGACTCAAAATTAGAACATAAATATGCAGCATTATTTCACCTCCTTTTTAATGAGACATTTAATAAATAAATGATTTATGAGTAGTACAATGTACTCAGAAGCTGACAGCATCTATGGGGAAGTGGTGAGGGCCAATAATTCTACAATATCAGCTAATACCACATGAAAGAACTGCTCTTGTCCCCTGGAATTTTTGTATTCTGTTTCAGATTTTGATTGGCACTCATCCCCCTCCTCGCCCCACTATGCGCCTTATACTCCAGGACGAATGCACCTTGTCTCTGCTTCCTAAAACCACCAGTGGCATTTTATTGCTCTTAGATAAAAGTGAAATATGTTTAGCATAGCTGAGAGGCAGAAACTGATTTCTGCCTACCTCATGGACTTATGCCTCTCCATGATCTGTCTTCCTCATTCCGTTCTTTCCAGAACCATATGGCTCCTCAAAGATGTCACACTCTCTGCTGCCACAGGGTCTTCAAACAAGATGCTCTGTGTGTGTGTCTGATTTTCTTAGCCTCTCTTTTCACTTGTATATACTTACTAATTCTCCTGTTCCTCATGTAAATATCTCTTCCTTAGGAGTGTCTCCCATGATCTTCCAGACTAGATACATTTAAAAACAGTCTACGACACTAATTATGTTCTTTGGTTTTCATATAGGAAGGAGATCTTCTGGCGATAATAAATAACAGGTGTGCTCTCACTGTATTTTGCATTTTTCCTGAACAGCACTCTTCCTGAGTGAGAAGATTTAAATATTTGCTTTATATCTTTCTATGTAGATCTTGAGGGCAGGGACTGATTTGTTCGCTAGTGAACTCTTAGTTCTAGGTCAGTGTTAGAGCATAAGAGTGGCCCCCAAATTACTGAGTGATCCCTCATTCTCACCTGCGATCCCCTTTAACTCCTTGCCTACTGAGTGTCGACTTCAAGGTCCAGCTGAAATGCTATCTTTTTATTGGCCTTTCCCTCCTCGTAGTCTGATTTAATTTCTCTTTGATATTCTTCTACAGTAATGACTGTTTCTCAATACATTTTAAACTCCTTTTTAAAAAATAAATTATTGTATTCTTCACATTATATACTCCAGGTGCTTTGAGTTTTTATTATTCATGTTTAGTTTCCTTGCTACAATATGGTGGCAGGTGATCCAGACAGACAGTGTCTTTCAAGCAAGGCATAGTAATCATTTCTCTCTTGCTCTCAACCCTTCCCTTCCTTCTTCCCTCTATCCTCCCTGAATGGTAATTTTTGACCAATGTCACACCTATTTTTTCTTGAAGATATGACATAAAATTGAGTCTTGGAATCTTATATCTTCTCCTTGTCACAAGGGGTATGAAGGAAAAACTTCTGCTCATCATTAAGTTGCCTCATTTCTTTCTGTTTGACAATATATTTTGCCACACGTTCTGAGATTTTGCCCCCCTCTTTAGCTCTAAGGGTAACAACAGTCATTTCAAAATAATAGACGAAAGTCATATTGAAGTGTATGGGATGACTCTATACTTCAGAAGTCCCTAACTAAGATGAAAAGATGCCCACTCCTGAAACATGCCATTATCTGGAAGTTTCCTTTCATGTTTTTATTTCTACTGTTTTCAGTAGGTAAAAGATACCAGTCATTACTAGAAGGTACTAATCACTGAAGGTTACCAATTGGAATAGGAAGACTGAAAAGCATTCTGTTTATCAGTGTCACTATGAAGAGTACCCCAGAAGTCGAGGAGTTGCAGAGTGCATAAGGCATCTGTAATGCTTAGTACGGGTCCCTGGAGAGCCACACTTGCAGAGGGAGCAGGTATTCTGGCTGTGTCTTCATTACTTTTCCATGTGCCCACAGTATTAGTGTAGGATTTGTATGTTACAGTCTTAATTTTTGTTCCCAACTTGCCAACAAGGAAGAGAGGCACTTGTGTTCTAATTTTGGATGTCAGCAGCTCCTGAGTCACCTTGGACTTCTCCACATGCTTCATAGACTAGTACATTTATGGCCATGTTCACGTCTCAGTCTATTAGTCTATACAGAATGATAATGAGGTTGTAGCTTAAAGTTATAGGGAAGTTGTTAAGTGTTTGTCACATTGGATAAGCAAAGAAGTCCATTTGAGAAGCTCTAATTAAGTTGTCACAGTATGTTCTGTGTGCTTATTTAGTGATCACGGTATATATGTGTCAACATTTAATAGCCATCTTTTAGAAAATGGTGCAGTTTTTAGAAAAAATCTTGCTAATTTTTGCTGTGTCCTAAACCATAGAAGTAAGGTGGGTGGGATCCTGGTCCTTTGGTGTATAATACTGCCATTGCTGACAAAGTTCACTGAGAAGCAGTGTTTGTTTCATGGATATATTCAATGCATTGTTTTTCCTAGAGTCAGATTTGCTTTACAGTAATAGCAAATTGAAGTATTCCTTTCTGCTTCAATTACATGCCAACTGGAAAGACAGTCCTGTGAAACATATCTCCTTTAACAGCCTTCCCCCCAATTTCACTTTGCATTTCTTAGGTACCAATTAAGTAATAAGGCAAGATTTCTCAGAAATTACCTGAAGTGTTTTTTCAAAAGATAAGTTATGGATAGACTTCATTCTTCTTCATAATATTAATAATGATGCTGGCCTAATGAATAAATTATTATTGGTGATACAAGTCCTAGCTTTTAGTGCATACAATGCAATATTGAGAATGTCGTTTCCTGGATTATAAAATTTCCGTAAATCTTAGTCTTATAATCTAGGCAAAGCAGAAAGATGGCTAACTTTGGCTGTCTAAATCTTTTGGGCTATCTAAGCCCAACTTGCTTTTTACTTTACAAATCCAAAGCTGAAAACAGTAACAGAGATCTTAACAATGAAATATATGTCAAATAATCTTTTTGAAAGTAAGTATATGTTTAATTTATTTTGTAAAAGAAGGAGAAAAAAGGCTAAGATGTATATGGAAAAAGCAACCTTTTCCTTATTCATTATATATGTGTGTGTGTGTGTAAGTTTGTGCATATATATATAAAAATATATATATATATATATATATATATATATATATATATATATATATATATATTTAAAACACATTCCCTTTATTGTTAAGCCTGATTATGAGCTTTTAAGAATATTTATTTGTCAGGATCTCTACCTTGGGACATGCATCCACAATGTGTTAGCTTAAGAATGTGACATTTTCCTCCTGATACTAACAATTCTCAAATGACAGTGACTTTTGCTGAAAACTACATCAGTCATCCAGAGGTCAAAATCGTATCAAGGAACCATATACACTGTACAGAATTTTTCCTATACTCGTCAAAAGCCAAAACAACAAAAACCTTTCAGCATGTTTATTAGTTTTCTATTTGCTTCTTTAAAACCTCATCCATCTCTACTTCACTTGCTGATTTCCTAACACAACCTCAAGCTGCTGAAACAACCACACTCATCCTAAACTATTCAAAACAAATCTCATTTGTCTTTATAAGCAGAGTATACGTCCCATGTTTCTGTGAGCTAGAGGGTCTGTATTGTGGGGATATACTCATTACCTAAAGTTGCATGTTCACATAATATAGGTGGGATTTAACACTGAATCGAATGTTTAATGTTTTAAATCTACCAATACCACATCTACATACATATGCAACGATTATACAATATGTAATAAGTAAACAATAATTCTCCCAAAAAATATAACATCAGAAGATATTTTTGAAAATGGAAGAAGAGGTTGAAGATGTGGGCCAACTGGCAAAAGACTTGAGAGGATAATATTTCTGTTTTAAAATTTCCATATTTACATTATGTGTTTATTCATGTTTAAATTTTCTTTGGAGCTGCTGGAAAATGGCAGCCTCATAAAAGCCCACACCATTTCAGAGAATAAAAGTAGTAAGAATTTAAGAAGATATAATCGTGAACTATCGGTACTTTCCCCGCACGTTCTCACAAGAGCTACATAACGTAATGGATAGGAGTTACTTGGAAACTGCCCACTCGGAGCCTGATAAGTTTCTGTGGGCCCCTGTTACCTAATTCATTCCTGTCACCTTTTTTCAAAGCCAGTGGACCTCTGTTTTTCCCCCAGGAATCTCTTGGATAGCCTGCATGTTAGTTTCTAATAACACATTCTTGTTTGTGACCTGAAGTACCACAAGAATAACCTTTCCCAGGTTCCAGTGACAACATGATAAATGTCTTGAAACTGTAGTAATTATTTTTGAAATGTGAATTAAGGCAATGTTTGCTCATGATTTCCCTTAAAAAAAGAAAAAGAAAATATACAACTTCAGTGTACTGTTGTGCTGCAAAAACCCTTGGGTCTTCTTTGGCTGTTCCACATCTTCCATCTCAGGGAGAGGTGTCTCTTTCTGAGAGTGACGGTGGGAAGGAAATTCTGTAACCCCTAACAGCCCTGTGGTCAAGAGCAGTTCAGGGCCATGACTGTGCTCACGAGGTGATAAGAAAGGGGACCAGTTGTAGAGTATCATTTTCTTTTGTAACTTTATAATTAGGAGTCAATTGAGTTAAGTGCTTGCTTAATAACTGGCCTCTGGACTGAAGGCAGGCTCCCCCAAACCAAGAAAATAAAAATGTGTATTGTGCAGCGTAGCATGTTTTTGAACAGGGCAGAAATCAGATCTCGCCTCACATAATGGCATAAGTGCTTCCCTTTGGTGACATCTAACAAAGGTATCACGTGGGCATGAACCAACGAGGGTAACATACTTCACTACAGTTAATTATCCCGATTTATCCCAAGAAACTAGGTTTTATTCTGTAATCTGTGAGGAAATCTGCTGTTCTAGCCCTAAATCCTTTCCTCAGCCAGGTGATTATCAACTACATTTTTGTACAGGAGGGAATTAATGCCACATACGGCCTAAGCAGCTTTGAAGGCAAAAAGGCCTGGACCTGTAATAACTTGTGTGCGGGGTATTGATTCAGAGAGCACGAGGGAGCCCACGTCCCAGGGTGTCCGGGGGCTTTCTATGGCCTTCTTTACCTTTTGTATCCCCCACACTCCCCTCCACTGTGAGCCCTCGCATTAAGGCTCCGCAGGAGACACCCAGGTAACTCTGCGCTGGTGTTACCACAGGCTGAGTGAAACCGTAGGTAAAAAGCTGGCCCCACAATGAAATCTGATTTTCAAGCCAGCAACAATCAATACGGCTTTAAAATTTGATAACAAGGAACTTTGGCAGAAAATAATCAGGTCTGCTGTAAAAAGCTGCGGCAAATTCTCTCCCAACGACAAGGTCTGTTCTTTCACTTTAGGTGGGTACTTAAGTGGGCACATTTAGTCGTGTCTGCTTGCGTGTGCCCTCATGCCTGTGTGAGTGAGCGCTTGCGTGTTTTCCAAGGTTGTACTCGCAAGTATCTAAGGGTGAATCTGAAAGCTTTTGTTGGAAGTAGTGAGCATACCAGGCTGAGGGTTGGGGGTAAAGAGGGGGAAGGGAAGGGAGGGGGAAGCAGGGAGGGGGCACAGCACATCCTGCTCCATGAATTTATTCAAAAGCACTGCAATCTGCCTGCACATCTTCATCACTTCAGCGATAATTAAATCTCAGCATCACAGGTGATGTCCTCACACAGTCTCTCTCCCAGGTTCCCACTGGGCCAATGAAGCAGGCCTCCCTGTGAGGCCTGTTAGCACAGATCAGGTGGTAATGTGGAGGGACAGATGAGCTTTAGCTGACAGATGGCAAGATGACCTGGAAAACCTGCCCCCTTTTCTAGGATCAGGCAGCAGCTGACAGGTATTATTTCATAAAATAACGTCTAAAAGGAATCGCCAGGGTCTTCGCATTAATCTGAGGCTGCAACCAGCCATGTAACGTTTATGTCAGAACAAATCTGTCTCTATGCAGGAGAGGGAAAGTGGTTTTTGATGAAGTTGTTCATAAATTTTAATATAATATGCCTGATGGTGTCAGATATAGTCTCATATCTCTTTTATATTTAAAGGCTCTAGTGAAACATAGAAATATTCAATCTTCAACAAGCTACTTTTAAATAACTAAAAAGTTAACCAAGGATACCTTACTGCCTTTTTTTTTTTTTTTTTTTTTTGGTATTTTCAATAAAGAACTGGTTCATCTGAGCTCCTGTTTTTTAAATGAGAATGATTTCAATGCCATGAAAAGCTCTTTGCCTGGGGTACCAAACAAAAGAAGTGAGGCTGTTGCAAAGTTGCTTTTATGGAAAACTTGCTTTCTGGAAAGGAGGAAACTTGCCCAAACCCACAAGTAAACAAGGACGGCAGGAAGCCCCTGTCTTCTACATACATAAATAATATTTCACAACTTCTGGTGGAAAAAAAATCAACTACTGACTGGTTGGCAGAGATAACCCTTTCATTAAATGAGCTCTCCAGGCACCTGACATTTGGAAGTTTCAGCCCAAATGAATATGTGGGGAATTCAACCACCTGGAAGGGGTTTGGCTTTGTCTGCCTCCCCCTACACCCTGTGCTATTCCCAAAGGCATGATGCAGCAAAGTATAACCTATGACTCAATTTGCATCTACCTACTAAAGAGCAAACTCACTTTAGTCTTATTCCACATACAGTAGCCAATAATTCATCATCAAACTTCTAAAACTGCCAGGGAAAAATGCTGCCATCCTCCTATTTACTTGATTGTTACGAAACAAGGAGAATAATTTATAGTGATTGTGTTAAAGGAAGGAACTTTTCCCCTTCTAGAGACCTTTTGTGGTGTAAGATTACCTCTTTAAGTACCACTAAGGATAAACGCAAAGTGAATTCATAAACATAACAGATGCACAAGTAACCTGGAGAGTCATGTATTGTAGAAATGGAGCCATCTCCACACACTTCATAATCACATTTTCACCTGCCCATCTGGTGTGGACCTGGGCTTATTAGTAAATGCACCAGATACAAAATTATGTTTGTGTTTCAGAAACATACACTTGAACACTGTTTGCAAAAATAAGTAATATCTTAGTTTAAGAAAAGCAGGAAAATACAAATTTCAAGATGTTCTTCCTAAAAACTGAAGTCAGTGAGGCCTACAAGAAAATCTCACTCTACTTACGTACTTTGAAAAGACTAGCTAGCCTGAAGCCCTGTAAACTACTAGCGTACCAAATTAAAATTTTAAAAAAAAAAAGATAAATTCATTTGGCATGTCATCAAATGAACTAGAAGGTTTAAAAGTATTCATACAGATGTCTTTATTTCATTATAACATAATCAATTTTAACCTTTAAAAAAAAGTTATCCAAATGGCTTTTGTGAAAAATCTGATTGTTCTTACTCTACATTGAACATACAATCATGTTGCAAATTAACAGAGAAAGTATGGAATTTAGATCTAATCACCATGGAAGTATTCTTATCTGAGACAATTAGGACCAATACTCAATGAGTCATTTTAAAAATTAAGTAAGGAATTGTTACAGAATTATATGTTCATAATACCTACATAATCTAATTAATTAGATTTAAAACAAATATGTATTTGAAATAGGGTCAAAGCTTTTCTTTGTATGAGGGTCAAAGTTTGGGTTTCATGCTATCACTTCCATAAATCTATCTGCAACACATGTAGAATTCCTATTTTTGTTTCTTTGAAGTAGAGTGCAAATTTAGTGATATATGCAAAATAAATTAAGTTCATGGAGTGACGACTTCATGGGTTTTTGTTTTTGTTTTTGTTTTTGATGGAGGTACTGGGAATGGAACCCAGGATCTCTTGCATTTTAAGCACACCACTTAAGCACACCACTGAGTTACTAGGTTCATATGCACCCCCATGTTCATAGCAGCACTATTTACAATAGACAAGACATGGAAGCAACCTAAATGTCTATCAACAGATGATTGGATAAGGAAGTTGTGATATATGTACTTTATATATATACATACATACATATATATATATACACATACACACACACAATGGAATATTACTCTGCCATATAAAAGAATAAATAAAATAATGCCATTTGCAGCAACACAGATGCACCTGGAGATTGCCATACCAAGTGAAATAAGCCAGAAAGAGAAAGAAAAATACCATATGATATCACTTATATGTGGAATCTTTAAAAAAAATGACATGAATGAACTTATTTACAAAACAGAAACAGATTCACAGACATAGAAGAAAAATTTACAGTTACAGGGGGTGGGAAGGGAGCTGGAGGGGTAAATTGGAAGTTCGGGATTTGCAAATACTAACTACTCTATATAAAATAGATAAACAACAAAGTCCTGTTGCATAGCACAGGGAACTATATTCATCTCCCTTTAATAGCCTATAATGAAAAACATATGAAAAATAATATATAAGTATAACTGAATCACTGTGCTGTACACCAGAAATTGACACAACATTGTAAACCAACTATACTTCAATAAAAAAAAAAGTAAATTAAGTTCATAATCCTTCTGGATTTTTTTCAACTTTTTACAGATGTCTTGCCCATACCTGATTCAGAACTATTTCTTTTAACAACTTATTTAACAAGTCTTTCTCCAAAACATTCACTTCTGAGTTTTATACAAACAATAACTTCCTTTCTTTGAACATATTTGTCATCAGTTCACGTAATATTGAATTAAATTGTGTATTCCCATACATAAAAATGATGTAAATAGTTTTGGAAAAAAATGAAAAGTTTTCTCCAAAAGCACCCTACTGAACTGTTGGGCCTGAAATAGTACAGGCATACCAGAAAGTGGAATATTAGCTGTGAGCATTAGCACGGTGCTGATATGAACACATTTTAAAAAGAACAAGGGAAGTATTAGCTACTCCTTGAGGCACTGAGCCTACCTACGAGATCTTCTGGACATCTATTTATTTATTTATTGTGTGTGAGTGTGTCAATGTATATTCCCACACCCCATGATGAGGGGAGAGGCAAAGGAAGGCAGCGGCAGTTAAGAAAGCAACAATTTTTTTTTCCACTTTTTATGATAAGAATTAGTAGGATTTTTCTTTATTTGTTTCCCCTATTTTGGAAATATTCAACAACGCATTATATTCTTTTTTATCCCCATGGCCTAGTGCGGTTCACACCTGGTAATTAGCAGTATACTAGCTATATGTGCTTACACAAGTTGTGTGTCAGTTTTTTCATCTGTAAAGTGTCAATGATAATAAAATGTTAACTTATGTTATGAATTCTGTGAACTATTAAATGCACAAAGAGCAGAAAATAGAACTCTGTAATTGTTATCTACATTATCAATAGGACACCTAACCATTATTCTTTATAACTATTCACTCATCAAAGATAAAATCTAATAACAAAAGGGAAAGAGATTCCAGAGCTGGGATTCTTGCATCTTGTTTAGTGGTTCAAAACTGTTGCCACCTGTTAGTGTGTGTTAAGACAGGTAAAAATTACATATTCCTAAATTCCTAAACTCCCTGAATTCAAACGGTGAATTTCTACTATTATACAAATGTATAACTTCTACATTACCCCTTTCATCTTGTTTTTCTCTATTGATTACTATTTTAAACTATTTTCAATGAAATATTAAATGGCGAAACAGTGAGGCTGTTACGTATGGACTTGTGCTCTGAAACAAATACCCTTCACACAAAACTGAAAGCCAGTTTGACCATTTTGAACAAAAATGAATGCCTACACAAAATGTCTTTCCAGAATTTTTTTTCTGGTAGCCTTTTTGAATACATGGGGAAAATATTACAAAGAACCCATTTCTATTTCTCTTTCTTCTACATATTTTGCTTTCATGTTATCTGAAAACAGGTCTTACTATTTATTTATAAGAAAACTTCTTGAACATTTGTCTTTGGTCTTTCTCCTTTCAGTCCAGGAAAAATTACACTTTCTCTCTCTCTCTTTCTCTTTTTTATTTCAATGGGCTTTGCAAAAAGTTCATTCCTTAACTGCAAAACAAGCTCTAAGTTTAAAAAAATATTTTTTGATATATTGCTTGTTTCACTAGATCAGAGTAAATACACATAGCACATTGAGCCATATCTATTTATATTTTTAACAATCCTCTTCTTTGGAAAAACCCATGGCTGTATTTTTTGTCTATTTAGTAATACCCCACCTGACAATACTCGGATGATCTATTAACACTGTGTTGGTGGCTGAGTGGTTTCAGGTTGTAATACACTGCAAGTGGAATTCATCTGCATTTCCTCTCTTCCTTGATAATGTGAATTACATCATGGATGTTTTAAGGAAACCATTTTTTTTAATGCTTCACCATAAACTAAACTATGACAATGATAGCGTTGTGTATGAACATTAAAAAGTCCCAAGAAACAATAGAAAGGAAGTATTTATGTATGTAGTTCAGAGAATTAACTATGTTCCACTGTCAAGGACCAGTTCTGGGCCCGAGATAGTTCTTTTTCTGCTACTTATCTTTCTGTTTCCTCTGTATCTGAATACTAATACAGGTATTAATTGGAAAACCCCAAAAAGCTAGAACTAAAGACTTCATATTTTCTAAGCCCAAATTACTTTTACTTGATTAGTGCATTTCACCTGGTGCAAATTAATCGCTTTAGGAGAACTCCAGGGCACTTCAGAACCATTCTACTTGTTTTTTGTCTGAGAGTTGGAAAGTTATCTTGCAGGCTAGCTAGTGGTTATGTTGACTATCCCATGATTTGAGAAAGGGAACTATTACTGTAATTCCACCCCCTTTGGTACAGAAAAAATACGGAGACACATCTTGAATACATTCAGGTAATTTTAGCAATCAGTGTGCATTTGGTGAAATGCCTGCTGGTTGGAATGTCCAGAAAAAAAGCCATTCCAATGTCTACGGAAAAACTCTCAAACATATGCCTTCACTTATAAGTTTAGCTATTATTTTGATAGAATAAAATGAATTTCAACTTCAGTGCTCTAAAAGCCGAGCGGCCCTAGTTTGGCTGTGCTGGAAGTTGCAGTCAGGTGACAGCAAGCACTTCAGTTGACTCTCTTTTAACTGAAGCCTCTTTTCAAACCGATTTATCTTGTCTTCATAGGTTGTGCATGTAACCCGATGTTCTCAATCACTGTAAATAACTGCACATGTCAATATGAAGTCTTCCTGGATCAGGCCAACACTCCTCTACTCTGTGTGGTTAGAAAACACATGCTTGGCCTCTGTGAACTCTATTCCTTCACCATGGCTTATATAAAAATTTAAAATTGGGAGATTTCTGAAGCAGCCATCAATTTTACATAGTAAATTTATGAGACGCTTCTCTCTAGGTAAAATAAAATGGTAGCCTAGGGCTTCTATCAAATGCATTACACTACTATGGGCGTTTGTAGAATGAAATAAAATCTCTTTTCATAGAAAGGCATGCCTTATTCAATTTTCCATAGAATAGACAATAGAGGGAAAGTTTTTCTCTCTAAAGTGTTTTGAATTTTTTTTTTTCCATAATGAGATAAAGCATACCTAGGCAGGTTAGATTTAATCCTGTTTGGAGACAGAGGGAAGGAGTGGATGACTTATAAGGGTCCTTCATACCTTTAATTATGTTTATTTACAAATAAGTCCAGATGAGAGCATAGAACAGAAGTATGCTTCAAATATGGGTGATTCCTGAATGACGCCAGGAAAAGAGACAGCTATTTTGGAATACCCAAACTCTTTTTCAAATTTTACTTATGCAGGTGGGTTACATTCCCCTACTATGCACTTAGCAGCATTTTTTTAAACTCTAAAACACATAGGCCTTTTTGCCTGAGTTAAATTTGTTTCTTTAGCTGGTAAAGCTTTTCCTTTCCATATGGTCAGGATAGCTAATTTAGTTTGTCTCTGAGGTGGCCAACATTATAGTGTGGTATCATAGAATATAAAAATAAAAGAAGGTATGAAAACCTTATTCTAAAAATGAAATAAAAACAGATGGGACATACGTTTCTAACGTATTTAATTTGCATCGTCTTTTTCTCCTTTTAAAGTTCTTGTGGACCAATCTTGCAAAAAGGCAAAACAAACCCTAAACACTCCAGTTCCATGCCAGCAAGCTGCCAGGCTGATCTTTTTATCTCCATCAACTCCATGAAAAATCAACGAAAAGAAAAAAATCAAAAGCCGTGTGTTTAAATGTTCTGAAAAATTTAAAATAAAATTCTAAAATAAAATTCGTAGAGTATTTTTCACTTACATACTGTGAAACTATTTCCAAGTGAAAGTATAGTTATCTGCAAGGTTGAATTACCCCATGGGGCCTAATGATGACTTTTCTCTATCTCATGGGGATGACAAGGACTCTCCAGGGTGGCCCCGGAAGAGCATGCAGGTGGCCATCAATTTTAGTTTCCTCTCCAATCAATACCTTTCCTTTTCCTTAATGATGCTGTAAAAATTTCACCATTCACAATCTCATAAGTCTTGCCCCTAGAATCCTGATTTCATCAGATTTGCTCAGTGTAAATTGTTTAGTAACTCACTGCATAATACCCCCATGGTCTTGTACCAGCTACCATATATGAACGAGACTAGGTCTTTGTGATGTCAAAGCAACTGAATTAGGAGGCAAAATAATTTAGACACATAATTACTGGTTTTGTCTGAACAACTGGCTTAACTTTTTGTTTTTCACTACAGTTTCCTGAATCAACTTTTTTTTTTAAATGAACATACTGGAGAATTGTTTGAGAACTGTAAGAATTTGGCTCAATATAGAACATGTGACAAATTATTTTGTATACTTTCCATGTTTGGCATAATTACTTTTAAAAAAGCATTTCCAAGAGAGAAGGTTTGGATCTGCCATAGGGTTATAGCTATGTTATTAGCAACAGAGGATTTGCAAACATAATTCTTTTTTTGACATTAAGATATTTTGATTTTATTACCAACTTCAAGACAACTTTATTCATTGATAGCTATCCATAATTTTAATTAAAGATACATTCAAACAAAAGCATTGCTATATTATTGTTATTTAAATGAACCAAGATACCTGCTTGCATACAATGTTTTATTTTCTTCAATTTTCCAGAAGAAAATAAAAAAGCTAATGGAAGTCACAATGACAACCACAAATTGTCATAAGAAGAAAACTCTGAAGGCTTCTTAGGCAAATATTCTAATAGTTCTGGTTTGAAATGGCTTTATATATTTTCAATGTGTTCCCTCTTTTTTCTTTCCCTAGCATAATACAAAAATATTTAAAATGATTCCATTGATTACTCGAACAAGGTATTTAAATTGTGGATTGATAAGCTTCTTTGGTTTCCTCAGCTACCTTGATATATGTCTAAGTAATAAAATTTGTGAAGGAAAATAAAACCATGACTGGTGTTACTGATACTTGATAATTTTCTTTCCCACAATGCTGGATAGCTTAGCTTCTTTTTTCTCAATTCAGGATGTTTACCAAACAAATTTTATATAGTACATCAAAGAGCTACTTACAAAGGTTATTGCAAGAACTGGAAGGTTCAAGCAAATGCTTTTTCAGTGTCTTGCACCTGACTCTGCCTTTTCCCCAGAAACCTTCAAACTAAGAGAGCAAATGAATAGCGCAAAGAAGTGACAAACTAGACAGTAGCCCTGAATGGCACTTTCAGCCTTGCAGAATTGTTAAAACTGTCAACATTTCCTCTGAAAGCAAGTATGGGGAGAATTCTGTTCTTAGTTGGTGTTATGAGTTGAATTAGGTCCCCTCCAGTAAAAATATGTTGACATCCTAACCCCCAGTACCTTGGAATGTGACCTTACTTGGAAATAGGGTCTTTATAGAGGAAATCAAGTTAAAAATGAGGTCATGAAGGTAGGTCCTGATCCGATATGACTGGTATCCTTATAAAGGAAGAAATTTATACCTAGAGATAAACACACAGAGAGAAGACTGTGTGAAGAAACACAGGAAGAATGACAAGTGACAATGAAGGCAGAGACTTGAGTTATGCCACTGCAATTCAAATGTCAAAGACTGTTAGCAATCCACCAGAGACTGTAAGAGACAAAGGATTGCTTCAGGTTTCAAAGGGACTAATGACACCTTGATTTCAGACTTCTAGCCTCCAAAACTGTAGGACATTAAGTTGTTGATATTTTAAGCCACCAGTTTGTGGTACTTTGTTATGGCAGCCATAGAAAGCTAATACAGTTGATGAAACTAGTGCCACTGAGGCTAGCATCTCAGGAAAGAAAAGGAAAAGGAAAAGGAAAGGAAAGAGAATGAAAAAGTCCTGAATGAGTGAACTATTCAAATGCAAATTGTCAGGAGTTCTTTTGAGCAAAAGGAGGAAAAGATACCAGGAAAGTTACCATAAAAGATGGACTGTCTCATTTGCTAAGTTGGAAATCACCTCTTATTTGTACCTCTTCCTCTTTATGCCTTTTACCTAATAATCCAAATATTTCAAAATGTGGCATATTGCAGAAAGAAGCAATTGCTAGGAAACACAGAGATGGAGAAACCTGGTGAGGGACAAGGTAATAGTGACATCAGTCAGTTTCTGGGAAAACCCTGAAAGAAAGATAGAGGGTGGTCAGAGTCCACAGTAAGAGGGTGTCTGTAAATCACTGTGTAAACACCCAGGAACTGCTTCCCCAAAGTCAAGAACCAGTCAAGCAGTACCAGATGTAAAAATGGAAGTTTGCAGGAAGTGGAGGATTCCTCCAACATCTGTTGGGGCCATTAAAAATGAAAAGTAAATCCAAACTGGCAATATAAGAGATTTATTTCTCTACATTAACCCTGACAGCAACTGCCAATTTTTTTTTCAATCTTTTGCCACACAAGTACCTTTCAAGGGGCGTAAGAATCAGTGCCAACTGCAAAAGCAGCAATAGGTGGAAAAATTGGGATTAAGACAATTTAATATTTATGGCAAGCATCCAATAAGATGAGAATAAAGAAGGGAATATGAGAAGTCAAAGCTGGCCAGAATGCATCAACTCTTCCCAGGAAAATATAATCATCTGCAGAGAGTATAAATCTGAAGTCCACCTTAAAATCATAGAAGAGTCAAACAATTCTTAGTAGGCAATACCATACTCTGCAAAATAAAGAATTTGAATGAAGACTTCACTCTATTATAGACTAGAACTTGATTTAATGAAAACAAAACAAAACAAAACAAAACAAATCAACTACTTGAAATAATATGCTACAAGTACTTTAAAAATACAATATCTAAGATAATACATCATTCCATGCTCTTGACACAGAAAGATATGAAAAGATACAGCTCCTCCTAATTTATGTCAAGGGTTATCTGTTTGCCACACATTGCTAGGAGAGGCTGGCTTTTTAAGCATTCAGGACTACACGTATATTATGAATCACATAATGTGTTAAATCTTCCATTCTTTCTCTTCTTTCCTTCACTGTTTCCCAACTGTTTGCTAACCTTGGTGTAAAGTCTGCATCCCAATATCATGAGCCCACATATTTTGTCTCTTTGTAGTTAGTGTTTTGGAGCTTAGAGATGGAAGGAATCCTGGAGATCATTTACTTTAATGGCTTAATTTTATTTATACACAAAGAAGGAGTGGAACTACTTAACCAGAGGGAACACAGAGAGTTATATATATGGGCTTTGGCCATCAACAACCTTGGATCAAAACTGCCTCCACTACTTGCTCGATTGTGACTATCAAATTTCTCATTACATGGGGGAAATTTAATATATCATCCAAACAGGGACACTCTTGAGGGGAAAATGGGGACACAAATAATAAGTATGCTGTGACAATAAGGATAAAGCAGGGCTATTACTGACAAACTAGACTTACAGTCACTTGTCTTGTGAGAGTGATAGCAACATCATTGGGAGGACGTGAGGACTAAACGAAACAATGTATGTAAAGCACCAAGCAATCAAATCAATGGTAAGTATTATTGTTGTTATTAAGTGATTGGCCCATGGTCAGCCCAAATGTTTGTAATAGAGCCAGGAGTGGAAAACACAAAGTAACATTCTTTCCACTATACTACATTGTTACTTTAAACAGAGTAGATTAAGTAGGGGACTAATAAGAAGCAGAGTACTAACATATCATTATATTAGTACTCCTCATTAATCTACTTAATCTGTTTTGCTTACACTCACATGCATATTCAAGTCTCCAATTAGGTTAGATCTGCTCAAAGGGTATAACCAGAGGTCTGATGTGTTTATCTTCATTCCTCCCTTTACCATTTTCTTTGCAAAGTGCCTAGTATAACGTGCATAAAATAGGTATTTATGAAAACAGGTGATTTTGTTCTTCTTGCTCTATTCCACTGCGTGGTTTTTTTTTTTTTTTTTTTTTGAGAATTGCAAATGAGCATCCAGTTCCTGGCACAATAAATATCTGTTTAATGGATGTGGAATAAGAATCTCTCTAAAATGTATCTATTTGTATTGTGTCTCCACTTTGAAAAAAATATATAGCCATTCTCTTTTCCTACTTAAGCACTTTGAAGTGCATGTGTTTACTCCAAAGAGGCAAATCTTGTCATTTGAACTCCTTGATTTCCAATTGAACTTTCATAGCAATTCTTGGTTGCTCACCCCTCTCTAAAGTTGAAAATATGTCTTTGCAGAAGACAAAAGCAATGAAAATTCAAACTAGGAAATTCAGATGGGTTTTCAGGAAGCTAAAAAGAAAATTTTGTAAACTATGCCACATTGAAACTACAATGTCTGGAAATGGTCAGTGTGTATCATTTCATTATAAATTCAACTTAGCAATGATTAGCATCAACAGGCAAGATGTGTGCTTGGAGGCTAATTTACTCATGGGGTTGTGCACAGACAGTTCTCAACCCTCATTCTGATTTATCCTTTAGTTACATACCCAGAAGATCTGTATGCACATAAGACAATCTTCTTTGCTATTCATCTATGCATATTTGGAAATTTAAATTTCCAAAACAATTCACTGAAGGTGCTCTAACTTGGGAATTTTTGAAATTTCCATTTTATTAAAAAACAAAAGCAAAAAATCAACAATTTCATGGTTCTAAGGTTCATGACATGTACCACCAGTGTGCCTGTTCTCGTCAATATTTTAATTCTCCAACTTACAAACAGTAACATTTATAGTTTATCTAGTGTAATTCTCATGTACAGTCAACTTTCAATACTTCTGAGATTTATTATCCAGTTTGTGGATATAATTCAAGTCTTTGACTTCTCCATTTCCTTCAAGCAACCTGACTCTAGGGCATTTCTTCTCTAGAATCTCTGCTAGAGGGTGGCAGCGGAGGGTGAAGAAGATAAAACACATCAATCAATGTTTTTACTTTTAGCAGAACTGGTAAAGGATGGTGTTTAGGAAGATGTTGAAAAAGCTAGCTAAAATGACACTTCTGAGTGATTTGAGGTTTTCACTGATTTTAAATATATCCATTTTTTAAGGCACTAAAGGTGACTATGGCTCTTTTATAAATTATCCCTGTTATCAATCCAGAGTAGGAATAATAATGAGTTTGATACACTGTATTACCATGTTGGATAGATAACTGGGAATTGACCTCAATATGCCAAGAGGTAACATGGATACATAACATTAGCCTTAATACTAGACTAGATTTATAGAAAAATATCTTTACTTCTTAAAGTTTTAGAAATACTTTAATTTCTTTTTAATAAACTGTTTAACATCTCCAGATTCAAGAATGGCTTTGAACTTCCAATCACAAGTTATTTCTAAAAGATCATAGAAATTATGCTTTATGATCTAATTATCACATGTGCTAATCATATTAGTCACTATTATCAGATCACCTGCTTTGCTGAATTGAAGCATATCTCCCAAAGCCACACATTCAAACCCAAGTTTCAGGGGAAAGTTCAACAGCATTTTAATAAATGTCACTAAACATAATGTTTGTTTGTTTGCATGTTTTCCTTTCTGTGTTTATCTCCAAAGGCTATTTCTAAAGCTAGAGTGGTCTATTCATTAAGTATTATGACATGTTGAATATATTAAATTAATTATTAATGTTTAACTGGAGATAATATTTCAGTATGTTTGTTGTAAAGGGAAAGGTATCAGGGAGAGATTTAAACAATATATAATAAAGGCTACTTATAAGCATCATTCAAGGAATTAGTTTTTAAGAAAGTCTTCTTTCAGAAGACTGAAATGTAAATGTCCTAAAATTATGAATGGAAAAGTTCTGAAGCAAATT
Source organism: Camelus bactrianus (assembly GCF_048773025.1). NCBI lineage: Eukaryota > Metazoa > Chordata > Mammalia > Artiodactyla > Camelidae > Camelus > Camelus bactrianus. The sequence continues at coordinate 31,108,145 of NC_133543.1, read as the reverse complement.
CATATGTTTTATTATACTTGTTTTACTACCAACACCTTGATAGTTTATTGCTTTAACATTAATAGAAAAAACTTCAACTCAAACATCTTTTACATTGTATCAGTAATATTAATTATCATAAAACTATGTTGCCACTTAATTACTTTTAAAAAAAACAGTGACTTGGAACTTTCTCACTCTAAATTTAGTGAAAGAAAATAAGAAAACAACATTATCTGCAGGGTCCAAATTTAGAAAGTAAAAATGTGTATGCAAAGAAAAATAAAAATAGAAAGGAAATGTACAACTCTATTATGTAATATATTTAATAATGAATACTTTGAAACAGTTATTTGTATTTTTCCTAACTTTTCTAGAATAGTCATGTGTTAAGAAATAAGATTTTTCTTAATCATGAAAAGAATAAAATTACTAAAAATGTGCTAACAATCCTTTGTTCTTCAATAATCTAGAAAGTTCTTTTTTTAAGTACATTAATTGGAACAAGAAACTAGAATAAATGATCACTAACGTTTCTTCCTACATTAAAATTCTATTGTACAGTATATAACTTAATTAGGTCAATATTGGCTGTACATTAAAAAAAAGTATTTATTCTTTATAGGATTATAATTTTACCCAAATGTCTTGAGACACAGTTTATTAAAATTATTCTGTCTTTGAAAATTTTATTAGATGTTGGGGAAAGTAGTCCATATATGCCATTTGTAAATAAAATCGAAAGCTTGTACTTCCTCAATAAGGGAGCAGAGCCTCATTTTAATGCCAGGCAAATGGATTGATATTCTTTAGTTTATTACTTCCAGAGCAAAATATTTAAAAGAGATTATAGGAAAATATTTACCATTACCAACAATATAAAACACAGTATTGAGGGTTGACAATCTGACCTTTATGCATACATGTGTAATCTAAAAAGCAAAGAAAGAATGCTTTTGAAGAGTGGGTAAGTATGTTTTATAAAATTAAATATTCAACATTTCAAAATATTCAACTGGAACAAGATCAGTTTTATCTTCTTTATAAGCTCAAAAAGAAATAGAAGTGAGAAAGTCGTAGCTAGAAGAAAATGGGGAGTAAAGTTCTAATTTTTTTAAATTAAATTAAAATGTTAAAATATTATCAAATATTGATGATAGATTTTTTTTTTTTTACAGAATACCCTTTAAAAACAAGCTAATTAAGATCAGATTTGTCAAATATTTAGTGTCAGCCTCCACGGTACATGTTAATTCCTGAATTTTTTCTATGTTTTCTAAAAAAAAATCTTACCACAAAGACACCTGAAATTAATTAAAATAAATGTCCTTAGCCCATGGTCTAGAAAGCCCTCCTCACGGTCAAGATCATGATTTTAAAAGTTCTGTTCCCCACACAAAGCTTGCACCTGTCTCCATGAATGAATTCTATCAGTGATAATTGATAGACTTGAATACTGTTCAGGGAATCTCCTCACTGACAGCCTACAAACAATCCAAGTTAAGTAAAATCCAAATTTACAAATTTATATAGAGTGTTCTGGCAATGAGGCATTTTTGTTAATTGATTTTACCGATTAGCTCAGGGTGAATGAAAAGCTCTCACTTTTCTGTCCCTGTAATTTAAGTTTATCTTTAAAATGTTTTAGTTTCTCTCTCTACTTTAAGCATCCTGAAGGGCTGCATAATGGAATATATCTCTAATGGTAAGAATCTTACAGTACCCAGCAGTCATGATTCTAAACATGAATGCTGATTGTACCTGATGGAAAATGTAGAGGCTGAAGAAGTTAGAGATGAGAACGAATGCATATGCACTGTCGGCCATACTAGATATGTGTGTGTTTGTTTTTCTCTTTGCAAGGGCATTTAAAAATGTGAACTTGTTCTATTGTTATTTGCCAACACAGTTCTTTAGAGCAGAGTTTGCACTTGGCCAAAGCACTCCTAGCTCCAAGCAATCATCAACAAGAAAAATAAAATCCGTTTAATGAATGTTTGGAGAAGTTGGGTTCTTAGTTGGCGTTTCACTGTTCTTGGCTTTCAGAATGAACACTTTAGAGTTCGAGTGTTGATAGAAGTTTTCAGTAGGAACACTTAACCATGGCAGTGTTATCAGTGAGTTTGCTGTCTTTACCTTAAACCTATACAATTCCCATGCCTTCCTAAAAAAACAGCATCTTCAACTTTCACAGGGCAGTCTAAGATTTCATTCCTAAATCACTGGCGCTCTGAGGGAGGTCTTGTCTTTATGCATGTCACCACTGGATACTCTTGCACTGTTGTTCTAACACCTAGTGAGCTGCAGAGTTTCCCCCACAGCATTCCACATGTGCAAGAGAGTATATTTTTCTTAGTTCGTAAGTGCTTGGCAGAACTCTGATTCCCAGGGTAGTTGGGCTATGTTGTTCTGAATTTTCATCACCAATCAGATTACTTACTTTCAGGCCATTAAAAGTTACAAAAAAGAATTTGGGAAACTTATATTTAATAGGGCTCTAGGGAGAAATGGCAGGATGGGAGGTGAAAAGAGGAGGAGAGGCCAACGACCTCCAAAGACCTGTAGGTAGAGAGTTCTGATTCTAGCATGGTGTTAGTAATACAATTACCGGTAGTAACACACATTTTCATGTAACCATGCTGAATGTTGGCCTTTATGTTAAATAATCATCTTTATATATATACATATATATAAATTACATCATATATCACTACCTGTCTTGTCAGAAAATTACTAAGAATACATTTTAAATTTCACATCTTTAATCAACACACCTAGCCAAATTTCCTTTCTGTCAAACCTGCTGACTATTCATTGCTTTATTTTGCAAATTTGGATCCTTCTAGTGATTCCTTCTTATAGTGGAGCTACGATGGCCTTTGTCTATTCATTTTCTCTTCCTTTTATTGATCAATTATTTTGGCACACATTATTAACAGCATTCAATTCTGAGATTACGCAAGTTGAAAAATCGGTGTACTTATCCTAGAGAAGTCGTTAGTCTGCTCAAAGAGAACGACTCTTTCAATAAGCAGCTATTACGGCCACAGAGGAGATTCTCTAGTTGTGACAACTGCAGCCCAGAGAAGAATCAAAGACGGGATCATCTTTGTGGAGGATCAGGCAGGGTGGAGCACAATGGAGAAGAAGTGGGGTGGGAGGTTGGCAAGAGTACGCATCGACCCACGATGGCAAATCGTGGCCCTACACAAAAGAAGCGCATTCCAATAACAACATCCCATAATCCACTTACAATATTTCTATATCCTATTTTTTGAAAATAAGAAATGAGCAATATGTTCCCTTTTAGGAAATATGTTCTTTCTTACCCAGTGGCTTTAATTTCACCCATTATAGTGGCTTTCAACAACTTAATTTGTAATGCCCTTTGCCAACTGTTTGAGAAGTAACAAAACTACAGATTCAGCTATATGTGATTAACAGGATAATTTTACCTCATAGATATACAACATTTGGGATTCATTGTTATGGACCTATTTTTAAGAGCTAACCATGATTCTAATAACAATTTAACCTTAGTAAAATGGATCTGAAGCTTTGCTAGGTCCAAAGAATGTTTCATCTATTTGGGATTTCTTGTTCATGAGTAATTCAGTGATTACTATGTTTTACTCTTTCATCAGGAGACATAAAACATTATTAATATTAAACTAAGTATGGTAAGTCATGTTTTTATTTAATGAGGAAACACCCCAACCTATGTGCTATGTTATGTCTCTTCTGCTCCTTCAGCGCCTAACTCAAATTTGATGTGCTTCCCTGAGACTTTCGTTAGACTGCCGACAAAATTAATTGCTCTTTCATCTTGTCATCCCACATCACTCTGATAATTCTGTTATATTTTTATGAGAGACAACAAATATAATGGTTAAGTGCATGGACTCTTGAAACACACTACCTGATTTTGAATTCTGGTTCTGCCTTTCAGTACTTGTGTTATGTTGGGCAAGTTTCATCACCATTTTGTGCCTCCATTTCCTTATCTATAAAATGGGGATCATAGAAGTACCTAACTAATAAGGTCCTGAGGATTAGATGAGTGAATAGATAAAAGATATAAGGTTGTCTGGCATATAGCAAGTACTATGTGAGTGTGTGCTATTTTTATCTATCTATTTATGTATCTATGTCTCTATCTGTCTATCCCTTTCATACAGTTGTTCAAGTGTGAATCTCCCTCAGTAGCACAATTTTTACTTAATCATGAGAACATGTCACTTGTTTTTGTACCCCAAACCTTTCAGATTCTCTTAAAAATTGTTTAACATATGGCATTTAATAAATGTTGACTGATGTAACATTGGAATCCAAGGAGACCCATGAGTGGGCTTCAGGAATTCCACAATTTGAAATTGCTCATGTGCAAATTTCTTCTGCGGCAAGTATTTATATTATTCATAAAATTCTTAAAGTTATGTAACAAAAATAGTAAAGAAAGAATCTTCTAACTTCCACAAAAATTTTAACATCTCCAAGTCTATTTGGAATGTGTAATCTGAAGTGTGTATAAGAACTTACCAGAAAACCCAAAGTAATGTGGTGTCTTCATTATTTCTTTTGTTTGTCTTAATTTATCTACAAGTAATTTTTGAAATTAGAATTTATACACACACATACACATACATGAGCTAACTAAAAGCTGTGGTGGTGTTAGTGAAACAGAATATTTGGTTTATGTTTTTGAGAGACGAACGATATTTTTGTAAAAATCAAAGGAATCAAATGAACTGTCTAAATTAAGGAATAAACCCTTAAGTCACTTCTGAATACATTCATGGTAATGAGATGCACAAATTAAAAGCTTTCATTGATGTCTTCAGCACCAGTAGCACAGATTAATGGTGTTTAAGACTAGATCATGAGAATGATAACAGGATGGTTGCCAGAGTGGAACACCGGTTGCAAAGCTATGTTTCAATCAAAGAGAAATTTCTCAAAACAGAGGTTTGAAGCCCTCCCTTCTATAAACTCAGTAGTTAGGATTCCAACAGTAAGATTGAGATTGCACTGATCCTTGCACTGGTTTTAAGTAGCCTTGATAAAAACAAAAAACGAAGAGTTAATACTTGGCTCAGTGCCTGAATTGCTACAAACCAAACCACACCAAACCAAACTGAATCTGTATGTATCTATTCTGCAGTAATTTTCATAGTATTTGTGTGTGTGTGTGTGTGTGTATGAGAAGAGAGAAACAGAGGCAGAGACAGAGAGGAAAAGAGAGAGTAAGCAAGCTTAGAATCTCACACAGAAGCTCTAGAGATCACTGAATAATATACAAAACTCTTTCTTCATTATTGGAAAAGAGATCCTCACCAGCCAATCCTTACTGTTATAAGTCTTTCAGAAATTTATCAAATCATTGATACTTGAATTACTTTCTACATCCAATAATATTATTTGTCAAAAGAAGACCTAAAATAGGTTTTTATAGTTCCAAAACACCACCATAACCACAACCACAACCACTGCCACCACCAAACAATGAATGAATGAAAACAACCCACCCCCTCCACCAGCAACCTCTTCTCCCACATTAAGTACCGGATATTATGCAAATATCGTGTTAGTCACTTTGGGCCAAAATATTCAAAGGAGGAAAAAAAGCAATGATTAAAGAAACAAGCCCTCTTATCTTGCATAATATTTTGAAACAGGAAAAAACAAAACATTAAACTTTTCACATGGGTTTACAGGAAACCATAGAAGACAAAAGAACAACTGAACGTAAATGTGGTACTTGCTTCAAATATCACACAACATCACTGAGGAAAGAAACCTGAAGTTGCTGTGGGCACACATGAAATGTGAACATAAGCAGAAGAGACTCAAGACTCATTTTGTAAATGCTTGTTAGAGTTAAGAATTCCAACTATTGTTAAATAAATATAATCTAATAATTTTAGAAATGACATATAAAATGTTATCTTCTAATAATGTAATTTCTTCATAAATGCCTGTATGCCACACCAAATTTCTTAAACTATTCTATAAGATATCTCAACCAAATCGAATAATTACAAAATCTATAAGTATTTACACATAACCAGTATGACTTTTGACCCAACAGTCTTTCTGAAGTGAGTTGGAGAAACAAAAGCAAGGTATATTTATATTGTATATATATATGTTTATACAAGTGTATGTATATGTATAAATTTATACTAGACTCTTAAGTAATTAATTTATGAAATTCATTTTTTACTTTTGATGAACTAAAAATAATGAAGGAAAAAACATAGGCTAAACATATCTGGGGGAACTTGTTATCTTTGCACATGTCTTATTTGTTGTTTAAGTTTTGTGTTATTATTCCTTGGGATTCATATAGTTTGCCTTTTTGGTGCATAAAATAATGTAGTTCTTTTGCACCCAATAAGAAATGTTTTGTTTAAGGCTTACTCCCTATTTACCTATTACTGCCCCCCCAAATAAGAGTTCTAATGTCCCATCATGATGGCGTACTCCAGAGGAAATGAGCATGGAATTTACAAAATGACTGATACAGATTCCAGTCCAGGGCTTACCTTACAAGCATTTAAATATTGAGCAGATAACACAACCTCCCTTACATTCAATTTCTGGGAAATAAAGGAATAAAATGTAACAACAACAACAGTAATAATGAAAATAATAATAAGCCTACTTTTTCTGAAAGATTGTTATATTATATGGAATAGTCTTTGCAAAGTGCCGGGTAGAGTACTTTGCCCCCAATATGGTCTCAGTGTATCACAATCATCATTTTACTGACAATAAATTAACATAGCATGAATAAATAGTGTGCTCTATCTATGGAACAAATATCTGCCTTACTTACTGCAAATTCAACCAGCAATTATATTGGAAATTTTGCAAGTTTGGATGAGAAAGTTGCCCAAACTAATGTCTGTTTAAAATCAATTGCTCTATGTTACATAATTACCTTCTCAAAATGATTATTTTTAATAAATTAAGGGATTTAAAATTTATGCTATACATTTGAATGATCTTAAAATCCACTTTCAAGCTCAAAGGTTTGTCTGCTTTTGGTTCTTCTAAGAAAAAGCAGAAAATAAATTTTACATAATTTACCAATTTCAGGAAATTGGCATAATATTTATGGTATTTACAATCTTTCTCTGATGTGGTCTATAGTTCATAGAACCACAATTCAGGATAAAGAAGAGATAAAATATGATCAGTGAATACTATTTGAAGAGCATGAGTATCACTGAATTAGATTATGGTAATGAATGGAACAATATACTATGAACATAGTCATAAGATGCTCTCTAACATAGTATGCAAATATGGAAATTGCATTTGATTTAGAACCAAATTCTGCCATTTTTATAATTTACTACCACCAGTGTTCATTTTGCATGAATGTCTGTGCAGTATTTTTTATTGTTTTTTTTTATTTTTTTGCTCCCTTGCTGAGCATTAGGAAGTCTGGATGTGTCACTATTCATTTATGCAATAAAGAAAATATTAATCCAATATTTAGCTATTTTTTTCCCAGTTGACTGTATTTTAATCCAACCCATTGTTAATCATAATTCATTAACTACTGTCATAAAGTAGTAGTGAACTAAACAGTCATTGGAAACTGGAGAATCTATCTGGATGAAATTGGACTGAACAGACAGCGACTTTAAAGCTTTATTTTTCTAATTTAAATTAAGTGAGTAGTCCTAAATCCTACAGGAAAATGTTGTCTCCCTTACTTTTGCCTGCACCTATGACCAGGTGTTCCCAAGTTCTCTTGACTGAATTAAACCCCTTCAATGACTCATATATTTTCTGATTCCTTTCAGTTTCTGCCTTACTTTGGGGACTCATTCTCTCTCATCGATATTATTATTTTACCATCCAAAGTGGTCCTGGTGCCTTCAAGCCCATTGTTTCTTCATCTGTACTAGAACCCTCATTCTAACATCAAATCTGATCATGCCTCTTCTCTGCTTAAAATCTTCAATGAGTCCCACTGAACCACAGACAAATTCCAAATTTCTCTGTAACATACTCTCATTTTTTTATTTCATTTCCTGCAATTCTTCCTGCTGAAGCTGACCTTTCAATTATAACATGGAATAATGTTCTCTAACGACTCCCTTTCTCTTATCTCCAGGTGGCAATGTGTGTGTGATTCTTTGGTACTCAACTGAGACATCATTTACACCAGGGATTCTTCTGAGACATTCCGTATCTCTTTGCTTCCATCACAGCCAAAGTGTATTAATCTTACAATTTTTATCACACTGCACTATAGTTTATTTGGTACATTTCTAATTGCCTCATTAAGTATTCTGCTTTACAAAGGTTTTCCTAAAGAATGTACACCTGGACTTAAAGGTTACCTTATTACCTTACTATGTGCATAAAGACATAGAAAAGTATGAAGATTAATTATATATATTTATAACATATATATATATAACTTTCTTATCAGTTAAATACCTCAAAAAGGTCTAAACCTATATCTCTTGAAATAGGTTGTAAGTATTACATTTTTATTTGTTCACCTTTCAATAAACTCCCCTTCTCTGACCTCAGGTCAATAAATTATAATATCTACAGTCCTTTTAATTTTCAAAATTACCTTCGAATTATTTATTTAGTTAAACCCTATAATATGGCTGTAAAAAAAAAGGTGGCTGACAAATTGCAGTACAGTGAATCCAAACCTATTTTTAGATGTTTCAAATTAATGCTGTTTGTGACAAACCTACAGTGGTTTATTTTATAAACCTTCCTAATAATACATGAAGCATGAATTAGAGATATGGAGGCATATTAAAAAAGCAACAACAAAAATAATACACCAACATGTATGAGAAAAGTGAAATGAAATGGAGGTTGCAAAAAGAAATACATAAAGAAAAGACATAGAGAGCAAATGGAAAGTCCTGAAAGATAAATTAATGTATGCCCAAAGGCAATGAATGCCATTTAGTAATAAATATACTGGAAATAAAAATGGAGCCAATTAGTATGAACAAGAAAATGCAAAAATAACCAGGAATAAAGAAGAGCAATATGCAGTATAAGTTGCATGAGATTCAGAACAGGATGTGGAAGATTGTAAAATGAAGTGAAGAGAGTACAAAATGATAAGCAAAAAAAAAGGTGGCAAATAAAAGGAAAATTGTGACCATGATAAAGATAAATACAGTGACATTTTTCAACTGTAGAAAGGGTAAGAGGTCAGACCCTCGAAAAGATAGAGGAGATAATTTATTGACAGCAAAGGTAGAGGAGCTGATAAAACAAAATTAATTTTTTTTCTGCCTCAGTGTCCACAAATAGTGGAGAGGCTAACGTGGCAAACATAGACATACATTTCCCAGGAGATAGAAAAAAAATGCTGAAGGAAATTAAGATTGCTATGGAATGTCTAATCTAAATCTAAAGCATTTTTTTCTTCTACATTTTGTTCTATTTGAAAACAAAAGGTAAAACTAAAAAATATTAATATTGCTTCTTGGCTACAATAAGCATTTGCAAGGTGTTTGCAAGTACCATGAACATGCCTATTACGTGAAGAACATAAATAACACTTTAAAAAATATCTTTAAGAGAAATTCAGTAAACACTGGGCCTGCAGAGCAGAGTTAAAAGAAGTTGCTGAAGACAGAAATATTTAGGTCATGCTTTATGTGTTTTATTTTAATTTTCAGGCAGAACAAATAAATTACATAACAAGAATTTTTTCAGTTGGGAGTTTTTTGAAAAGATTTTAAATTTTAAGTTTGTCTGAATTTCCATAAGTCTATTTGAAGAATCTTCAAATAATAAACTGAAATATAAAGATTTCACTTTTATGGCATTATTCTAAACATTAATGAAACTCTCTAAAGAAAATTTATAAGAAAAAAAGTATTATTCTGAAATGCATAATTTTTGATGTTTTAAGTTTATTATCAACACTATAACTTGGACCTTATGGTAAAGATTATTTTTCTTGTGAAACATTTATTAAATATGCAAATTACTGTTATTACAGATTTGTGATCTCAAATTCTATTACACAGGCATAATAGAAACTGAACTGAGATCTAAATTTCATATATACATATATGAAATTTCTGAGTTCCAAATGTTATATATGTATCAAATTTCTCATATATATTTTCTAATAGTTATAAAAAGGTAATAGACTTCAGGTAGTTTGAATGATATAAATTTGTTAACTAGAAATTAAGAAAGTTGACCTAGCAAATTACATGCTTTGCAAAGTTCTAGACATAATTTTATATATTTTCCACAATCTAAATTATTTTTAATAGTTTTACATAAAAAAGAACTATTCAGAAAAACTGATTCAACATGTATATATACAGGATCTGTTGCCTGAAAAAATATTGTATTGGATGTTGTGAGAATACACAATAGGAATTGGAGCTTAACACACAATAAGGACAAGAACATCCATCTGCACTACTATAATCAAGGTGGAGAGTGAAAATCACCATAAAAGAGGTTCAGATAAAATGCACAGGGAATTTAAAAGAGAGATTTGTGACAATCAGCCTTTCATTCAATTGGTCATTCAAAAATATTTCAGAATATTCAAAGATGGATAAAAAGCAGACAGATGGAAATGTGGAATGAGGAACTTTCCAGAAGAAGGAATCAGGAAATCCAAAACAAGGAGGTGTAAGAAAACTAACACTTATTAAGTGCCTGGTGTGTGCCTGACATTTTGTACACCTTCTGTTATTGATCCTTAGAACATCTGCCTATTAAAGGCAAAATACAGTTGTGATTGTGACTCCACAGAGTAAGTTCTTTAACAGAGGGTATGGTTATTCCCATTTTATATATAAAGCAATTTAGAATTTAAAAATCACCCCAGATCCTTGAAGTCCTAAATGAGGAGCCAAGATTCAATTCCAGGAAGTTCTATCTTTATAATCCAGGCTCTTTCTATCAATTTCTTGTTGGTGTACACAGGAAAAATAAGAGGGATCAGGATGGATGTGAAGGCTGGTGCAGATCATGACACATCATTCCTGAGTGCTTAAAATGCACAGTGTGCCCAGCAACTGTGGCAGTCTCCAGAAGTGTGTAGGTGTCAGCACTTTCCACGTAAAAACTACTGACCAGAAAGTAAGCAACAGAAAGCTGAATCAAGAATCTAGGGATTTTAATCAGAAAATTTTTAATCTGTTAGATTTCTACAAGATCTAAAGTAAGAGAATCTTGGGCCTAATGTTTGGGAATCCTTGTCCAAAGCATTTGCTGAGTGCTCACTCTATCCTAATAGATGCTCTGGTTGGCATCGCACTGACATTCTGCCTTAAGGCTGGGGTAGAACAGAAGCCAAAGATGGAAAAGGAAGTGGTCACAAGGCAACACAAAATGTAGGAGTTAGATGTCATAGGGTTTTAACAAAAATTGGAAGCTAAATTGTCTTTTACACCACAGAGAACTTTAGAACATTGATTCTCCTTATTCTGGCATGCCATACCCTCTGTGATAGAAGGCCCACAGAATACCAGCCTACCCTGACTTCCCACTCCCCTTCTGGGCTCCCAGTGCCTCACTGGAATGAAACTACTTATTTAAACTAGTGCACATTCCCCATGATAGTTCTTTTTTATACTTTGCTCAAATTGTTCTTTTTCCCTTGAACTCCCTGTCTTCTTTTCTGTCTCCCTTTCATCCGTCTTTCATTCCTTCCTTTTTTCCTTCCATCCTTCCTCACTTTCTTTCCCCTTTTCCTTCTTTTTCTCCTTCTCTTTCTCCTCTTCCTTGTCCTCCTCCTCCTCCTTCTGCTGCTGTATGCACATGGTGAATTTGTGTACCCTTTAAATACAAGCTTTCTTGATATTGTAATACATAATACTCACTGATCCATTTAAAAATTAAATAATAATTTAATAATAAGGGCATAATTTCTCCCTCTTCTGAAGTTTCTTAGCACTTATTTGGTACTTAGAACATCTTCGACATAATTGCCCTGCCCATAGGACAAATATTACGCTTATGTTTTATACCTTTTATTATAATTCAAGTTTTGTAAAAAGTTCTTAATAAATATTTCCTGAATAAATAAGTGGTGAAGTGGGTTTTGACCTAAATCATTCCTGCGGCAGAACGAAATAATTTCCAAGTATAAAAGTTCAAGTTAAGAAAACATGAGTTTTCCATAATAGCACAAGAAGATTAAGGTGGATCTGTGTCTAAAATATACCAAGTAATCTTACCATAGGCTAATGTTAACCAGGAACTGCTCATTAGTGTTTCTGAGATTAGAGAGAACATTATTCAGAAGTCTGTTAGTAGACCTTACTTTGTAAGGTCATTCTCTACTTTAGCAATCTATTTTTTTGATGCTTGCTCATTGATACCACCAGTCTCTCTAAAATTTGAGACAAAAGACATGGTAACTTCTATTCTCCATTGATTAGTAACAACTCTTACATTCATGATGTTCCAAATTTCACTCATTCAAACTGAATTTTCCTTGTGGCCACTATTCATTTATCTAACATGTATTCATTGGGTTTCTACTGTTTGGTATTCAGTTTTAGGTGCTGGAGATAGTTCAGTGAACAAGACAGGAAAGTCTTATGCTCTGATGAAGTCATTTTGGTGAGTTTGAAGAAGATATACAAAAAATTGATTTGTAAACAAACAGAAATATATGATAACAATAGGTGTTTTGTAGAGTATTTAAATAGTACAATGTGATACTAAATGTCTAAGTGGCTACTTTTAGAAGTGGCAGTTAGAAAAAGCCTTGGAAAGTAGATGAAATTAATGACAGAGAGAAGAAAACAGAGAAGATGAAGATTGAGAGTGAGAATATTCTAGATAGAGGAATCAGCAGGGGCACAATCTGTAGGGCAAAGCTGAGTTAACAAGAAAATAAATAACAGTATTGGCTGAAGCAAAAGTATAAAGAGAGGGATAGGATGAGACAGAACTAGTGCATCTGGAAGAGGCTGAACTACACAGGGTGCATTAAGTCAACATGAGATATCAACACTTTATTGTAAATAGAATGAAAATTATTGTAAAGCTTTAAAGAGATAAAAGGCATGATTTCATTTACATGATTAAAAGATTGCTCTGGCTGCTGATGAAGCATGGATGATAAGAGGGTTAGAAAAGAAGTGTGGCAACCAACTAGAAGATTATTAAAGTTTTCAGAGAATGATGATGGTGACTTGGACCAGGGTAGTTTAACAGAGATAAAAAAAAAGTAGATGCATTCAGGTTGCTTTGATGTAGGGCCAAGAGGTCATACTGATGATTTCATACACTGGGTTGGGTTTACCCATGTTCAGATTTTTACCATGAACAACTAAGTGGTTGGAGAGGTCTGTTTATCATTAGGGAAAAATCCAAGAAAGAAATAGATTTTGAGCGATGAGTAAAATAAGTATTCTTGTTTTGTTTTGTTGGTTTAGGATACATATTAAACATCCAAATGGAGACATCAAAGAGGCAATCGGATGCACAGGTCTGGAGTTCTGTCGTCAAGGCTAGATGTAGGGATTTGAATGTACCTGTCATGGAGGTAATAATTTCAAACCATGATCCTGAATGAGATCAACTAGACAACTGTAGACATTAAGGATATACAGAGGTCAAAGACAGAGCCCTGAGTAACTGCACAAGTAAGAGATGGCAAGGATCAGGTAGAAAACTAAGATAAAAGGATGTTGGCTGAGAATATGATGCCAAATAAGCTATGCGAAGAAAATATTCAGAAACAGAGGTCAACTGTGCCAAACACTGCGTTTCGCCACACAATAGCCTAGGCCTTGAAGTACAAAGAGGAATATAACCTAATTCCTGAACCTAAAGTACATACTCAAATTGAGTTGACAGAGAAGCAAACAGATAATTTCACTCAATGTATAAGTGTGATAGTTCAGGGTATTATGAGAGCATATAAGAAGGACATGTCCACCGAGACTTTGAGGAGAGCAATTAGGAATGATCTTTTGGAGGACATGTCAACTACAGAGAAGGTATGAAAGAGTTAGATGGGAGAAAAATTATGAGATGTGGCTACATAGAAGAGTATTCTTGGTAAACAGAATAGTTGTGGAAAGCCAACAAAAGGAGAAAGTGCAAAGTTCAATAATTTTAGGTATGTTTTCAGGATGGATAGAACTTAGATGCAGCATTATGTCCAGAATATACAAACAGCTCATACAACTCAATAACAAAAACCAAACAACTCAATGAAAATGAGGAGAAGATCCAAACAGACATTTCTCCAATGAAGACATACAAATGGCCAAAAGGCACATGAAAAGATGCTCAATATCACTAATTATCAGAGAAATTCAAATTAAAACCACAAAGAGGTATAACCTCACACCGATCAGAATAGCCATCATTAAAAAGTCCACAAATGATAAATGCTGGAAAGGGTATGGAGAAAAGGGAACCCTCCTACACTGCTGGTGAGACTGTAAATTGGTGCAGCCACTATGGATAATAGTATGGAAGTTCTTTAAAAAACTAAAAATACACTTACTCTATGATCGAGCAATTCCACTCCTGGGCATATATCCAGAGAAAACTCCAATTCCAAAGGAAACATGCACCCCAATGTTCATAGCAGCACTATTTACAATAGCAAGACATGGAAGCAACTTAATTGCCCATCAACAGATGAATGGATAAAGATATTATATATATATTACACAATAGACTATTACTCAGCTATAAAAAAGAATGAAATACTGCCATGTTCAGCAACATGGATGGACCTAGAGATTATCATATTAAATGAAGTAAGTCAAAGAAAGGCAAAATATCATATAACACTTATATATGGACTCTAACAAAAATTATGCAAATTAACTTATTTACAAAACAGAAAAAGACTCACAGACATAGAAAACAAATTTACAGTTACCAGGGTGGAAAAGGGGGAAGGAGGGATAAATTGGGAGTTTGGGATGGACAGATACAAACTACTATGTACAGAATAGATAAACAAGATCCTACTGTATACCACAGGGAACTTTATTCAATAGCTTGTAGTAATCTGTATTGGAGAAGAATACATATATATGTATTATTCAGATATATATATCTGAATAACTATGCTGTACACCAGAAACTAATACAACATTGTAAATCAACTATACTTCAATTAAAAGAAAAAGATGCAGCATATAAGGCTAAAGAGGTAAGCAGAAGCCAAGGCCTGGAGAGCTTTGAAAGTTACAGTAATGATTTTGAAATTTTTTCCTAAATGTTATGGAGAGTCACAGAGGAATTATAAAAAGTGGACAACTAGGAAAGCAGCTTGCATTTTAGAATAATTTTTCTGGCAGCCAGCTGCGGGAATATGGCTTAAAGTGAGTTAAGAAGACTACTATGAATATTGTTTCAGAATCTGTGGTAGAAATTCCATCAAGAAATGATGAGTAACTGAATGAAAGAAGAGGAAGTAAACTTTTAAAAAGTCTTACCTAAGTCCATCAAATTTCATGTATCTTATAAGAGATCATAAATAGTAAAGATGGATACAATTTATAATTAAGATAGAGGGCAAGTTTGAGCCAGAAAAAGGAGCCCCTTAGTTTGGAATTTGGTCAGCAAGAACTGGTAAATAATTCCAGACAGATGTCAACACAGAATCTTCCATAACCATTAAGATCAAGATCTATGCTTTATGCTTCATCCAAGAAATGTAAATTCTGACAATGCAGTCATTTCCAATTCTATAATAGATCTTTTTCAGTAAGAGTCCTATTCTCTTTCAAGGAAATACAAAGGTCTCTCAATTAATAATGTTTGTGATAATGATGATGAATAATATAATAATTAATTAGATAAGGATTGGCATATGCTTCTCTGCAGCTTAATAGGTGACATATCAAAGTGCTGAAGATTCAACTAGAGCTCAGAAGCCACCTCCAAGGATTTTGATAAATTGGAATTTCTAATTCAATCTGCAGTACCTTTTTTTGCTTCTGTAGCTCACTTTTGCTACTCGTTATCTCTCTACTATCCATAGATATAATTCCTCTCTGCAATTCTGGTGCCTTAGAGTTCACCAAAATGTGGGACTCATGCAGGGTACATGGCAATGTCATTTCTCATGGGATTGTCCTAAGACATGGGAGATGTTACAAAATTTTGCTTGGAGGCATATATTTGAAATATTTTCCATTGTTAATGTCTCAATTTAATTTGGCCAAAATGTGTTTCAAATTATGTATCAAAAATTGTGCAATGAAAAATTTTAAATATAAAACATTAAGAATCCATATAAATGTTTATCCCATGAACTGGCTTAAAGTATTGCCTGAACCACTTAGTTGGTAATTAATTATACATTTCCTTCCCAGAGATGTCATCTGTACTGTGCTACTGACTAGTACTGAA
Source organism: Camelus bactrianus (assembly GCF_048773025.1). Taxonomy (NCBI): domain Eukaryota; kingdom Metazoa; phylum Chordata; class Mammalia; order Artiodactyla; family Camelidae; genus Camelus; species Camelus bactrianus. The sequence continues at coordinate 31,091,798 of NC_133543.1, read as the reverse complement.
CTCTTGTCTTATTTAACTCTACAGTTTGTCTCTCCAGCTTTAGTCACAAAATGTTTTGTAGGTGATCAACATGCTAGAAATCATTGGGCAAATGCTATAATGGTATGGATAAGAAAACGGAGGTCCAGAAATGTAGATACTTTTTATGTTTCTGTTCTCTGCAAGTGGTAGAGCTGGAATGCAAACTCAGGTCTCTTGTTTTCAAGTCCAATGTCTTTGTTTAAAACTCCCGCAGGGAGAGACTGTCTTCTACCTCTTTGTATCACCTTTAGTTCTTAGTAAAATATCTTATAGCATTTGTTGATATGTTAGTTTTTAAATTGTTGTTGCCTGCAATGCACTAGACTAATATTTTGATATTAGTAGAAATGTGATTTTATAGGAAAGTTGAATTGTTAAATTTGTTTTGTTTCTTTCTGTTCTTATCTGAAAATAGAAATTGCATTTAATCCATCTCTTCAGGCCTATTTGAAAGTCTATGAAATTATCACTCCCTCAAAAAAAAATAGATGAATGTAAATATAAGATATGTCTTCATTTTAGGTTTGAGGGCAAAGTGATGAACTATTCTATGTTGCCATTTTATAGTAAAACTTTCCTATCAAAATCACAAAAAATTTGCTGTAAATATCATTATATTTTGGAATTCACTTTTCCAGTGTAGGCTTATATAAAAGAAAAGTTAAAAATAGCATGCATATTATTATATGGATAAAAGCTACATATAATATTTATAAGATATTATTATTGAACTGTTCTGCTTCTACTTCTTCTTTTATAAATACTGACCTGCACATATTACATATCAAGGCACATTTCTTAAATTCTAAGGTAAGGCAGAGAAAGATAACTTCTACATTTTTTTATTGTTTTTTACATCCATTGTTGAAGAAAACAGTATTATCAGGAAAGGACCCATTGAGGGATGGAGGGCACTGGCAAGAAATGAATTCTGAAAGAGATTCACAAAGAGGAAACAGTAAGACATTTCCTAAGTATAAATAAGAATGCTAAATACTTTCCAAAAGAGAGGCAATGAAAAGAGGGGAGCAAAAGAGAATAATGAAAGGAGTTCATGATGGTCCCAAAATGGAGAGCTCAAGTTATTCATATATATGAGTAGAGTATTGGTAGCATTTTATCACCTTGGGAAATGTAGGTAATACAATGGACTAATGAAGCTATAAGAAATTTGTTCAAGTGAATGAACTTCAATACAAGTGTGCATAAGAATGATCTGTGAGGAGAAAGTCTTGCCTAAGAAAATAGGGGCCATGATAATTCAGTAGAAAAAACTGAGGCATTTTGTTATACCCACTAAGTAGACTACAACATGTTTTTAAAAAATATTTGTGACATAGTACCAATCATAATCAGAAGATTTTGCTTGTTCATATATCATTATTATGTAAATAGTACATGTTTAAGTCAATCCAACCCTAATAAAATATGTTGACATCTTATATATATTTTGTTTTATATGAATACTCCCATGGTTTCAATTTACTGGATACGTATGAATTTTATCAGTTTTTTTTTTTACATTAAACAGATGGCACTTACTATCCCTTTTATTATAAATGATTAGAATTTGGCTACCCACTCAATATTTTTATTTTGTCTTTCTAAGTTATAATGTCTGTGTTGGTGATGAACCCCATTCACACATAAAAAACATACATTTACATGAATAAGTATCATATTATATATATAGAAAAAAATTAACTATAATCATTTAATATTCCAAAAGAATAACTTATAGAAAGGAGCATATGTTAGTAGAGACATGGATGTTGCGTAGCTATGCATTTCTTTATAGAAGGTAAATATTTCATATATGTAGCATATTTAGAGGCATGTATGAAATATTTTCCTTCTATAAGGTCCAGGTTTGCAAAGAAAAAAAATGCCTTTTCTTATAAAATAAATGCTTCCTCTTTCCTGTTTATTTTACTTTATATACTTCCTCACAATCTCAAAAATGTAATTCATTTTAAATGTATTTTTTGCATAATGTCATATTAAATGTGGCTTTTCATTATTGGTTTTGATGATTTTTGAAGATTTTTGTATTTAGATGGCATACACATTTTCAATCATGTCTTAATTACTTTTAAAAATGCTGCACTGGCTTAGGGACAAGACAGATAACTTGTTAAGCATTTGAAATTTCTGAGCTGTTTTCTCAGTTCTGGCAGTCACTACCCAAGTCCAGATTGTAACCTCCTTTCTGCCTCCAAAGCCTGCCTTGGCTCCGTGTCCAGTGAGGGATTATGGATTTAGCAAGGAAGGTAAGTGTGACTACAAGCATTGGCTCACCATCTGCTCCCCAGCAGAGTATGGGCCAACCTGCATCGCCTGCAGCAAGACCAGGGCACTGTTCTCCAGCCAGCCCCTTTCCAACCTGGCTCAAGACACACATCACATTCAGTCAGATGATTAGGTCTAAGTAGTCCATATGTAACAGAATATTTTTCCTAAATACCAAAATGAAAACAAAATGAATGCCATTTTTTCATTCTCCTTACTCGATATATCAAGTTTTACACAAATAAATACTCTCTTAAGGTTTATGCAAATTATAGAAAAATAAAACTATGCATTATTTAGCAGTTCTCCTATTTCAAGATCTAACAGACTTTATTCACAGCATGTTTTTCCCTAGTTTATGCTGGCCTTCTTTTCTGATTCGACTTTTTAATTCATCTTTTTAAATTATTCCTTTTTAAATCATTATCTTATGTGTCTTCATAGATTTTCATGTATTAATCTATTATTAATTTTTACTATACTCAACTTAATCTTAAATTGTTTAAAGCTCTTTTAAGAGTAAACACTTGCTTATGTTTTAAAGATAGCTTGTACTCTAACATTTTGTGTATTTGATCCAGTAGCCTCATTCAAACTTAACTGTCAAATAAATTATAATTTTATTATGGGCATTTTATGCATAGGATAATCAAGCATTGAACAAGGAAGTTAACCTTTGAGTTCAAGAATCAAGATTATTTTTCAATTCTCAAGAATTAAGAGATTTCTAGCCGGCTACATTAACACATTTTATATTTTCTCGAGTTTATCAATGATATGCTATTACACACTTTTGTACTTTGTTTCAGGTCAAGTGGTTTTTTCTTTTTTAAAGATTTCCATAAATAGCAGAAAAACATTCAGTTGAAAGTAGCTTTCTGCTTCCTTTAGCCCTGTTGCTGATTTGAGCACACAGAGTGAACATGAAAATAAGCTGAACAAACATCTCACCCTTTTTACTTAAACTGTTGTCTGCCTGACTGCTGAATGCACACAGAAAACAATCTAAAATTGTATAACCCATAATACAGTATATTAAATTACAACATTGGTCAGTAATGGAAACTTATTCCCAGATATGAATTATTTACAGTCCATTTAAGTAATCCATATTCAGGTGTGGCAATGAAAAAAAAAGTGCAACATAAATCTTTAATGCTGACCGGTTGAGAGAGCAGAGCTGAGGATTACAGACATTTTAAAGAAAAAAACTAAACGAATTGATATAGCCTGTTCAGTGGCTTACTGCACCAGCGTGCTAATAAATTGACGGATGGCATGTCAGGGGTAGGAGTTGAAATCCCAGCATTTCTAACGAAGGCGGGATCTAATATCAGGGTACCAAAATAAGGAGTTTCTGAACCTGGTTGTCGCAGAAAACAGTCTGTGCATCTTTTTGTATATGCAAGTGTACAAAAGATCATATTTTAACAGGAAAATCCATGAATGATTCCTTTTTTTTTTTTTTAATTAACTCAGTTACTGCATTAGTAATTTCAGTGAGCCACATAGATGGGGTTATAAAACAGAAAGGGTTTATTAAAGGTAAGCCTTTCTTTTTCTTTTTCACGGAGTTGGGGCCAGTGCCTTATTTGCGGAAATAAACTTATCAAAGAAATCCTTTTAATCCTGTTTTACATTTCTATAGTGTCTAGAATAGTCAACAAACTTAAAGGGGGAAAAGAAGCAAAAGATTTCTGGAACATGTCACACTATTTTTTATACAGATTGTGCAAGTTGTTAGCTACTTCAAACTGAAGTACAAAAGATCATGGGTGGAGGGGGGCTTTCACGTGGCAATTCCTTTTGTTTCCTGGAGCAGTACCTATATTAATTCATCCTGCAAAGATCATTGCTCAAGAACTAAATTTTGCATATATTAGAAAGCAGAATTAGCATTGCACTGTGTACAACATTCCACGCTAACTTCTCTCCAAGCAACCATTAAAGGTCATGTTTTGACGACTGAATGGCATGTCGGCACCTTGGTCCCCTGGAGAGGCATTCCCCAGGTACATGCAAAAGGTTATTAAATTACCTTCCGAGCAACACTATCTCTTCGGATGAAAATAATTACAGGCTTTTAGAGGCATCAGAATGCTTTCTTTCTTTCTTTCTTTCCTTTTTTTTTTTTTAAAATAAGATGAAGATGCAGTACCTAATGACCATTTTTGTGTGTGAGTCATATAGCCTGTCAGCAGTGACAGGACAAATGAGCGTAATGGCATAGCTTAAAGGGGAAAGGTTCATTTTAAATAGTGACAAATAATATTTAAATGGCATTGTTGGAGACCCATCATGCTGGTAAAATGTAGTTTGTATCTCTTCTTCATCCTTTAATTTCATCACTGTCAAATGGCATTAGCTGTTAACATGCAACATCAGGTGCAGATATAATTTTTAACTGTTAAATGTGCCCATAACCAAACATAATGTATCTTGATTTTTCTTTTTTCTTTCTTTTTTTTTGTAGTATGGGTAACTCATTCCATAATTCAAAAAAAAAAAAAATGCATCTAAGGGATTTGATTCTAAAAGACGGCCTTACTAGGTGGTTAAATAACAGCTTTAAAATGTTATCCCTTTTTAATGTTATTTAATGTTATTTCTTGTTGTCAAGGTTCAAAAATGGAAGTGCTTTAATTTTTAGGCTAAATGTAATTAGCAGATTGGTTGTATCATGGGGCAAGATCCCCGGATGTAGCAATTTAGTCAAAATAGTCATGGGTAAACCAATATAATGACATACATATCGTGTGTACCTGGAGTAAAAGCTGGGGAGCAGAAAATGGATTCTCTTTTAAAGCAAATGTGTAACTTCAAAACACATGCTATGGGTGAAGCACATTGCTGCAAAGTGATATTTTTCTCTTCTTTGTCTTGTTATGGAACTTGAACAAAGTTAACTGAAAGTCAATTCTATCTTTTAAATTTTCTTGAGATAATACAGTGCCATAAGGAAAATACATGAAAGTAAGTAACTGTTGAGCTATCCCATGCACAGAATTGCAGTTCTAATTTCAAACTTTCATATAAAGCCTTCTAATTCTTAAATGTTTTTACACAGCTTCATCACATTTATTGCTACTTTATTTTCAGATCACTTAAGCCAAAACTGGAGACAGTTTAGGTACCTTTGAGTTGTTAAAAGTTATAGCCAATTTTCTGAAAAATTACACCAGCTAAAAACACAACATTAAATATTTACCCTGTTGGATGTTAAAAAACGCTTACAATGAAAAATGTTCACATATTGACTATTCAAAATGGCCTTCACTTTGAAATTGTGAAATGGAAGGGATTGCAGATGTACAAGAATAAATATAAAAACAAATGAGTTGACTTGAAGTGTTGCCGGCTTTCATAAACATGCTACTGCAATAACATGTGACATTAATATTTAATTACAAAAGCACTGCTGCAAAATCTTTGAAATTAATGTTTTGCAAAATTAACATTCAGTGCACAGAAGCAAAGTCGTTCCAGGCGCGACTGTGATTAACAATGCCATTCACTTTACATATTATATTAATATATTATTCAAGCTACGAATTAACACCTCCTAATTTAAATAAGGTGCTACATATCATGATGAGCTAAAATGCTTTTCTTAAAATGGCCCGTCTGATTTTAAGCAATCTGTGTTTATCATTTAATATTTTGTTATTGAATACTGTTCTCCGTAAAACTCCTTCTACTTTAATTTCAAGCCGAGGAGACCTCATTAGACTGGTGCCTTCCGTTTCTAGGACTGTTAAGCCATTTGAACCATATTTTGTTCGCTAGCTAAGCCAGCAGTGCTGAAATACCACTGTGTGTATGAGAGTGTTCCTAGGCAGCCATACTTCTATTTCAAGGTTCTAAGGGATCCTTTCAAGCAACGTGCTTCCTTGCTTTCAAGGAGACACTTGCTTGCACACATAGAGCCACTATCCTTGTGTCACAGATTTCTACATTTTCACTCTGACTGAGGTAAGCACAGTTCTTTGGAAGCAGGAGCTGCAGTTTCCAAACTCTGTCTCCCATACTGAGCCTCAGAGTTCACCAGTTTTTTATGGAGGTGTGAAGACACTTGGAGATGATAGGAATTTCTTGCTTTAATCTATGAATGTGGGATAATTGTCATTCCCGTTAGGAATTCATTCATCAGGAAATAGTCCAGAGGGCCATTTATGTTTTACTGAAGCCAATGCAAATGAAGGGTTCTTATTTTAAGAAAAATAATGTCAAAGCAGATAAAATCCCACTGTGGAGAACATCATTTTAGAGCCTTAAATGCTTGCTCCATCACTACAACTCTGAGGCCACCAGACTTCAGTGATGATTTGGTTATTGACATTCTTGAACTGAAAAATAATGACTGACACCCAAGGATATATTTATTTAGCAATAAGAATCTATCACTGAGACATCTCAGAATAAGTTTAGTGTATTTTAAAACAGTTTCTAAGTTATATTTCCTTAGCTTTGTGATCAGTCAACAAATATAAGGAAACAATGGAATTGGACTGCACCCATTTTATAATTTTAGATCCCTGGAATGGAAAGAAGCTTTAGGTCATTGGTTCAAGTTGAAGACTCATGGGCAGTATTTCTGGATATCACTCCCATGTCATATAATTCCCACTCAGGTCCTTCATTTATATAACTGAATGAGGAACCACATTGAGATTCTCGAAAAATAGAAAGATCTTTAGAAATGCAAAACCACCTTTACATCATAAATTTAGTCTAAATCTAGGGTGTAGAGACAATAGGATGTTTATCTATTATCTGATGGGATATCAATACACTGTTGCACTTTCCTAGTTTGCTGAAAAAAGCAGCCAAAACTCTCTGTATCTCAACAAGTTTCTTTTAAAGACCCAGCCTCATCTTGGCCATGCCTTAATGTCAATCATTTCTTGCTCACACACCCTCTCATTTTTTAAAGTGTATGAGATAGCTATTCCCTTTTTGAAAAAGAACGTTTCTTTAAATTATTTTATAAAATTTTGTTCTGATTCAATGTTCTGTGTTATTTTAACTGTATAAAAATCCTAAAGTTGAAAATCCATAGTATTTATTAAAGTAAAACTTGAACATAATGCTTTGGTGTTAATAATGAGGTAATGAAACTTTTGAAGATTGTCCACTCTTTAAGAAAGATTTATAACCAACTGGGTAACATATTTTAGATATTCAACTAGCAGATTCAGAGAATGTGGAAAAATTAGAATTTTCAAGATGATTCAGATTATTTATGAATAAATGATTTTCCAATCACTTTCATGAGAAACAATTCTTGAAACAATGTTTTTCGAAGTGAACTGGGTTGAACAACAGTTCTACAGCATATAATCCAAAGAGAAAAAGGGATTCCATAGTTATATGAAGTTTTTAAACATTGAGTTAGGCAAGGAAACATTTTTATGCAGGACTCCTCACATTCTTTTTTAATGTTATTATGTATTGTGACTCTCTATAAGGGTAATAGTGCAGACAAATTTTCTAAAGACTTATTTGGCCATGGGCAGTTTTTCCATAGAGCATCAGGAAGACCATAAGCCACATTTTAGAAAATACTCTAAAAAATAAAGCTAAATAATTTTAATGATTAAAATTAACCCTCAAATGCTTAGGTGTTTTGAAGAGAATCACATTTTAAAGGGCATTATTTTATTTCAACCACTCTAGAAAGTAAGAGGAGGCAAGACTATTAAATATCTATTAAATGCAACCCCAAAATATAATTTTCCAGTAGTAACTTCTTGAAAAGTTGACGATAATTCATAAAGAAAGCTCTTTGTATAAATGTTTCCCAAACTATAAATTTCTTTGGAAAATATACCATAAAATCCTGAAAACCACTAAGTATGTTAGAATATTCTATGTCAAAGGCAATGGAGAAAAAGCATTTAAAATTCTACAACACAATATGCATCAAAAACACAAAGAACTGCAATGTTGGTTGAAAGGTGGGGACAAACAAGATTATTTAGGGTGAAACTTTGTCTTAATTCTTGATGAATGATGTCAGTTTCTAACAATTTTGTCTAAGGTAATGAATTCTAGGAAACCCACATCTTGTGAATAAATAAATGCTATAAATAGTGAACCTCTGAATGTTCAAGTATTTGGCCATATTATAGATAAAAATATTGTAATGAGACTTTGTTATTTCTAGGAGTAAGTACCATCATTCTTGGTTATTTATGATAAAAATATCATATTTCTAATTCCATGTCCTATAACAGCAAAGCGCCAAGGTGCCAAAGTAGTTCATTTTCTAAATGACAATTTGCAATTAGTTCAGTCTTACTGGTGTGGACACCAGACTGAAAAATAAGGGATCTTCTGACATTAACCTTTCAACCACAAGCCTACTGCTTGCTCAAAAGTAACCACAAGTGCCCAAATCTGGGCCACCATCACAGTCATCACGTATCTCCCAAGGTTAAAAAGCCTTTCCTTATAGAAGAAATGGACCCAAGTAACTGGTGACTCTGACCACCTGAAGCAAGTTCTGGTCATCATGGCAAATATATTTTGTCAATTTAAGCATTTTGCTTAATGAAGGCAGAATTTGTTTAATAGTGTTATACCTAGAAGTTTAGTAATCTTGCTTTCTCCCTCTACCTTTATCCTCTTCTTTATTCTCCACCTTTCTAGGTGAAAATCAGGTCTGAGATATAAGTGTTATTTGCTGGAAAATTCCCTGATGATATTAAAGCACCCAATGGAAGGATGCGCCTTATCAGAAACTTGTATTATAATGATCCTTTACAATACTTTTCTTATTAATTGACTATGGCCATATAATACTGAGGCGCCAACACAAAACTGTAGGAAAAGACCAATTGTTCTTATATATGGTAAGTGACAAGTAAAAATTCATATTAGTGCACAAACTTTTTACATATTTTATTGGCAAAAGCAGTTTCTGCATATTTTATCTATTCTTAAACTGTTAACTTCAATGACTATGGCATGTTTACTGACTTGATATCTCCAAATTCCCTCTTACAGAGACCCTGATGACCTTCTGGGCACAATATAAGCCACATACTTTCAAATAGGACTTACTTTACACAAATATGATCATATAATAGATCTTTTAAGAAAGCTCAATAAGATACATAAAAAGAGAGGGATAGGTGACTAAATACTTTATATTTTCTCTTTGCTCCTTGAGGTTCCATCTGATAACAAAAATTATAATTTCATAAATTAGAAAAAGAAGTGATAAAATATTGAATGAATTAGTATCTCTTAAGTGATTCTAACTTGTCTGTGTATAAAACCAATTATGACCCATTTTTGAAGATAAAGCTTTACTTTTAAAAGGAAAATATTTTACTTATACTCATTAAAGAAATTCCACATGAAATGTTCTAACTATTTTAGACATTGAAACTCAAGCTACTGATAAAAATCCTTGGTTGTTCCAGTGAGAGTACACACAGGAGACACAAAATGCCGTATCAGGGAATCAAAGATATGTTTTATAAAAACATGTTGAAAATGAAGCTAATTATAAACATGAAGAGACAGAGTCATTTTTAGTGGGTTTCACTGAAGGGGGGATATTCCAACAATAAACAAATACGTATTATTTGTGTTGGTAAAATATAATTTTGCATACTTCCTCTCCACTCAGGGGACCTAAACAAAAATTTATAAAAATAATGACACAAACCTAACAAACCTAATGACAAGATTATTATTGCTATCATCACAAGGAGATAGTCTGTAATAAGTGTTTATTTTAATGTATTTCCTTAAAAAGGTCTACCATATTTTAATATAATGATAGTAACTGCCACTAATTTTTTAAAGTTTCAATTAAAATTGGGTTCATATACTATACTTCTACAAATCTTGATATTTTATCATGTATACGAATATTCTTCCAAGAAGCAAGAGAACAAGGAGGCATTAATATACTACAACAGAGAAACTGAGGTCTAGAAAGGTAATGGACTTGCTCAAACACACTTTTGCTATGCATTTGTTAAGCCAACACCAGTATTCACATTGCTTAATTCTTGATTTATTCATTGCCTCACTCTTGCACTCTGGCATTTTTTGTAGGACATAAGAAAAGAAACAGTTCTTGCACATAGGATAATCACATCATCTGACCAATACAAATAATATTTATTATGCATCAAGAGATTTGCATAAAAGTGAAGTTCTTTAGCTAAACAGAAAGATTGAAAAAAGATAGAATGCACTAACTGGCCTCAGCAAAGTTATTTTCACTTTCAAAGTGATCATCACCCAATTTCAACATAAGAAACTGAAAAATTTTGGAAAATTATAAGCTAGATGACTTCATCATTTCCATCTTTAAGAAAGAAGAGAAATTAATATATGCCACAGACCCGCATTCATCCTAAGGAACTGGCCAGAATTCCTGCTATGAAGAGAAGACAGAAAGTGAAGACTTCTTGGAGAAAGTGGTGGACTTCCATGCCTCTTAAACAGACCTTGATGAACTGATCTTGTTTCAACAGCAGTTGATGCTTTCAGCAATTCCTTTATTCTCTCACTCAAATGGGTCTAAATTTCTGAGAAGCTCAGAATGAACATGTTTACGAGCTAGCTTTCCTGAACGATGACTGGATGAACAAATAACAAGTCAATCTTCAAGTTTCTTCTGAGGCACTTTAAGCAGTATCAAGCACATCAAAGCACAATGCCATGATGGTTAAAACTTCCTGCTTCCTGCTTTAGACTTCAATCAGGATAAAAGACATATTGGACATACTAGAAGGCCTAAATAACTCAACAGATCCTCAGAGCCCCCTGACATTTTATATTTGTGTGTGTTGTTCAGAATATGTTCAGAGTTATTTCATTCCGTTCAGCACCCAAATTTCTCTTACAAGCAAAGTTCTGATAGTTTTACTACCTGAAGCTACATTTTAAGAAACATAGTGTAAGTGTTCTAATTTCAGGAGAAGTTACCATGAAATATATGCATATATATCTATGTAGACATCATAGTCAGGAAGCAAATTATATGGAACAGAATACTTCTGATTTAATTTACTTTTCCCTGTTTCCTTATTTGGAAGATGATAGTAAATTTCCATATCAAAAGAATCTAGAGTTTCTATCATTTCCCAGAAGATCAGAACTGAAATGACAGGTAGTAGGGGCACAGAAATAAACTGCCATCCTTGAGATCCCATTATGATTACTTAAAATCACAGATAACTCAGGTTATTCTTAGAAATAAGATAAAATGGAAGGAAGTTACACACATAAACACATAACTCTAGTACATTGCTCACACCTACAGTCTCTGAAACACACAAGGACATCTTTACCAGTTTTAGTAATATGAATGATTTCATAATCATTAGTTGAGATGAGAATGACACTTCCAAAATCACTCTAACCTCTAATTATGGTTATAAAGCACCAGTTTAACATTTTTTTTCCTTCATTAAACATTCAAAATAACAGTTTTTCTGACCTTAAAAACAGATGAGTGCAATTTTTCAGTATGGAAAACTCCTGAAAAAGTTAAAATGTCATAAACATGACAAAGGCACTTTTCACAAAATAATGTGGCTATCACAGTAGAACAGTATTTCAGAAAAACATGGCACATTTGATGACTGTCAGAATTTACATAACTTACTCTGTATGAATTAACTATGAGGTATAAAATTCAACTTTGGCTTAAGTACACACAGACATTAATTGTCAGTTGACATTTTTAGGAATTGTGCCTATGACATCAAGGTAAATCCTAAATCACTAACACAAATATGAAGAAAATGGCCTTGATATACGACTTTAGTGTCCCAATGTGTTGTATGGGAAAGATATGTGGTAGTGTCAGAAAAAGAGCTGGAACAAAATGGATCCATACCCAGCAGTTTATTTGGGACTTTCTAGTTGAAATGGGTACTTGTCAATTTGATGTCCATGATGACCATCCTAAGTGTATTAGGGTCACAGAATGGGTTCACATAAGAAAATCCAAAGACATCAGAATCTCCTGACATTATTAACCGTTAAGAAAATCAAATTCTAGTATTTAACATCTGTCCTACGAATTCTTACCATTTATCTTTTGATCAACATTTCCAATGGTGCCAAAAAAAAAAAAAAAAAGAAGTCAAAAGGACTTGGTGGGGGTATCTTTGTTTCTCTCCCAACGCCTAAAAGTTATACTCAACTGCAGCACAAAGAGTAAAGAGGTTGTTATTCATATTAACTACATTTACATTCCTAACGTAACATCCAGAGAGCTAATAGTGGGGTTATTAACATAACAAACGTAAATGTTCTATATAAATAATACTGTTTCAGGCCAGCAACCGCTCATCTGACAGCATTTAGGCACAGGCTCAACATCTGTTTATGAACACTTTGCCTAATGATATCATCAGATATCATTAAGTGCGGCAGAATACAGCATAGAGGCAGGTGCAGCTGCCTTCACAACCCATCACAGAGAAAGAAAAGAGCTGCATTCCCCATCCGAAAACCCATCATTAGGACAATTTTCTTCGACAAACCAGCCCTGTGATTTCAATCTGTATATCACCTGTAATTGTAGTTTTTAGCAAGAAGCTGATTCTATACATTTAGCGACGAATCACGTTGATGGCCTGAATACTGGAAACACATTTGTGGTACCAGCTGCGGCAGCTTTTTTTAGAGCCTGTGTTAACAAAATACTGCTAACAAGGCAATGCTTGGAGTGCAGCTTTGTTTCTCTTTCTTGTTCATAGTGTTTAGATGTGCATAATTATGGAAATTAGCAATTGATTGCTTCTCAATAATAATTGATTACTGGTCACTGAACTCTTCTGTAGCACTTTACCGAAGGTGAGGACATGAGATAAGTCAATTCTTACCAGTTCCAACCATCTATAAAGAAAGAGACCAAAAAGAACTCTCGATTTGTACATCAGTTTTCATGATAAACAGACCAAAGGGATAATAGAATATCCCAGAATCTAGTTTGCCCTGAAGCAAATTGTAGAGATCATAGCAAGCCTGCTGAATTCTCCCTGTGGACCATGTAGGAAACATACATCATTTTTATATATGTCAGTTGGTCTTTGATTTGAAAATATTTCTACCCATTTAATTTATCTCTTTCAGTCAGTTTTCGTAAACTGTACAATTTAAGGGTTATATCAAAAAATGAATACCAATTTCAACACCTCTCAAATTGAAACAAACTGACAAAATAATGTGAAGTCTTTTTTGCAAAGAAGTACAAATTCAGAAGCCTATCGTCTCAGACAGATAGAGAGCTCTTCAAAATGACTCTCCTCTTTTTGATCTGATGTATATCCATCAACATTTTGGTCTGTGCAGACTGACTTCTTTGACTATAGCATAACAGGGAATGTTACTTGATGCTGCAGCTAACATTTAAAGGAGAATGCACTTATTTTTGGCTTAATCACCACTGTCAGTTGGGACATAACACATCCAATTCAAATTTACTGCAGTACATGGAAGCCTCGCAGACAATAAAGAATCCGTGGTGTTTGTTAAATGGGAAACATGGTGACTCATGGTGTTTCAAAGATGGGAAGAGCAGTAGGGAAAAAAAATTAACTCTATTTTAGAAGAGTAATGAGCTTCCAAGTGTTAAATTATGTCCTCCCTGGTGTTTGTGAGAATGTGTGTGTGTAAGTGCATATGTGTGTGTGTGCGAGTGTGTATGTATGCTAATTTTTTTTTACAGGACATGGCTGTATTGTGGCAGTCAACTTTACAACCCGATTCACAAAAAAAATGCAGCTTGGTTAAAGTTAGCATGCTCAATTTCAATAATGTTTTTATCCCAAAATGTGTAGCAGATTGTACAATCATCACTTAAAAAATACGCACAAGTTATAAGAATTAGGCAACAGTTTGAGAATAAAACTGAATTCCTCCTCTCTGCCCACAGAAGGCTTTCTCACATAATAATGAACAGGTGCAACTTCCAGAGATCTCTGTTCACTGAGATGGCAGAAGCCACTGTTTGTTGCTTTCCCCAGCAGCAACACAGGATAATATGATTATAAAACTGTGATCAGAAACCAAAAAGCCACATCTCATATACATATAGTTCTACTCTCTTATCACATCTCTCAAACACAAATTTATATTCCTACCCTCCTAGCCCTTTCTTAAAAGACATTTATGCACTGAATAACATCATTATAAATTTTTGCACTACTTTGTACCCAAAACCTACAAAAAAAAAATAATAAAAAGAAATTAGGCAATGTGTGTGAGTCCATGTGCTTACACCATTATGTTAGTGCCAAAAGACGTTAAAAAAATGCAGACAGATTCCCTGCAATATATCTCTGGGTTTATTATCAGCATGACATTTTAATGTATGTTATTAAAATTATATTTTAGGGGTTGGGGTGGGGTTCAGGTGGAAGAGTACTTTGGAATATTGCAAAAAGTTGGACATAAAAAAATGTTTTTGGTAACCTAGCGATGTCCTTGACATACTTTGGCACTACAGAGTGGATCTGCTTAAAGAGACATATGGCTGCAATGGCAGAAGTCAGAATTTGAAGGATATTAGTAAAACCATGTGGGGGAAGCTTGAACTGATACTGGCTTAGGCTAATTGTAGCTCTTCTCTGATTTTACATGCTCCAAACCTGTAAGATAATTTTAACTACTGAAAGCGTCATTTATGTTTGTTTGTTCATTTGTTTGTTTGTTTGTTTTGAGGTAGTTAAAATCCATTAATAGGAAATCAGATTGAAAATAAATGCATTTGCCAATAAATCCAGGTAACTTTCAAATGTCATCAGTGTTAAGGTAGAAAATTGGGTAAATGATCAATCTAAACCACTGAGCTGCTCGGGTAGTTTGTGGTTGTTACTGTTGTTGGATTACACATGGTTGAAGTAAGAGAGACCTTCTGAGAAAATCAGGGATCAACATTAAGTCCTGTCTTCTTGGCAAGGCGTTCCTGGACACTTAATAGCCCTGCAACCTTTCTCTTTAGTTTTATTTTTATCAAAGCCTATAACTACTTGGTATTTCTTGTAGCTTACTTGTTTATTTGTTCATTGTCTTTCTCTCCTTTTTACTGAAGTGTGAGCCCTTTCATAGAAGAGGTCTTCTCTTCTATCTGCCTGACACCGATGTGACGCTCAGTAAATAACGTGTAAGATGAATGGATAAATGTGACACACAAAGCGTCCTTCACAAGCCATGGTCTGCAGGACATTCTCAACTTTTCCTTGGTACAGTCAGAATTTACTGACCTTGTACAAATTTATAAACACTTTGTGTTAAATTTTCCATAAAAATACCATGTTGTTAATGACGAATGCTTTCATGTGGTGCTAAACGCTGTTTCATAAAGTCCAACCAGAGATATTTAAGAAAAAATAGCTTAGCACTTCTTTAATATTTACTCTACCTAAACTTCTCTTTGATATTTGAATGTTTAGCTAAAAAGTTTTTTTGGTTTAGCCAACACATATAATCTAAAAAAACTTGTTGACATTTAGACACAAGCAATTATGAGACTACCTATAATTTCTGTTCTTGATAGAGGTATTAAACATATTAGGCTTTGAAAGAGGGAATATCAAATTACCTGTGTTGCTTTTCTAGGCATTCGGTATCTACTTTTCTAGGCAAGGTTAAAGACGCTAACTGCTTTCAAACAACCATCTGAAAAAAAAAGATTTTTCATTTAAGATCCAAATCCCACAGTACTGGGGTAGGTAAGAGAATGAGAGGTGTGTTTTGAAAGGAATTTGGAATGAGTAATCCTTCTGAATGTGTGTACATCAGAGACTCCTCAAAGCCTGCCTGGCAATCTGTTTTTTATGTAAGTTTGTTTTTATCTGTGGTAGGGAGCGCTGATATTTAAATTTGCATTAACTACTTTCCATAATGAATAAGAAGTACATAGCTCAACTTTACTTGTAGCAAATCAATTTTGGCAGACAGCAAAAAGTCAAAAAGTTGTTTTTGTTTTTAAAGTAGAAAGCTTCTGTTTAAGACAGTTAAAGATTTTCAGAGAAAAGCGATCATTAGTAGAAGTAACTAGATTAGTGTAATGATAGGAATAGTTACGAAAGCAGTGAGAGGCTTAGGGAAAGTTCTCCATTTTTAATGTTCTGAGAAATTGAGTGTAATCTTGTCTTCCTCAATAGAACTGCTCCATCATTCAGAGATATTTATTTTCTCAATCTGTCAATATTTATAGTAAAGCTTGAAGAATCACCAAATTGCAAGGTCTAAAGTAATGTTGAGAAATCACTCATTAACTCAACAAATATTGAGTACCTATCCATTCACCACACTGCCAACAGACTGATCTTTCAAGGACAAATCTAATCTTTCCCTGCAGAAAATTCTTCAAAGATTATTCATTACCTGAGAATAAAATTCAAACTTCTGACCACGATATATAAGAATCTTAATAGTCCAGTCTCTATTTGTTGTCTGATTCTCTTTCACCAGTTTTCTTCTCTGACCTTTCCTGATCATGCCACTGCCTGCTAAATTGCTCTCAACCTTGTTGACTTTATACTTTATCCCAGAATAGATAACTCACTGTCAACACACATCTTTATGTTCCATAGGTGCTGTTCAATCATCCTAAATTAGCCTTTCTACATACCTCCTTGTCTGCCAGGTGAACTCCTACTTATCCATCAAAACCCAGATGAAATACAATTTTTCCCTATATAAAAATGTTTCTCTGTATGCTAGCTTCCCATTTGTGCTTCCATATCACTGTAAAAGTGTCCCATACTACCAATCATACTACTGTCTTCATTCACTCAGCAACAACTTATCAAGCTTCTAGTTTGTGCTAGGTACTGAGGGTATATCACTGAAATAGATAAAATTTTCTAGTTTCATGGAACTTACCTTTAAGTTGTAATCACAGAAAATACATAAGACAAATAATTTATATTTTTATATTATGTATTATATAATATTATATCCCATACTTTTTTGGTTGGATAGTTTTGAGTTCTGAGAAGGAAGATTAAAGGAAGGAAGGTAAGGGGTTGGAAGGGGGGCGATTAATGTTATTGATAGTTGTGGTCAGGGAAGGACTCACCAACAAGAGATTCTGACTGAAGACATCTAGTAATCATTTATTCACAGTGTGTCTTACCCAGTAGTTTTCAAACTTACTCTTCTGAGGCTTTTTCACCTTTTTGTCTCATCCAGAACTCAGCATAGTTTCTGGCACATAGGGATAACAGAATAGATGGAGTCTGGGACTTAGAAAGAAATAATTCTATGCAAACTTAAAGGCTGTCGGAGCGACGGGTTGAATGCTGTGATTTATTTCTGCCTCTTGGAACTTTAGTGCTAGACATAGACCCTGTGAGGCTTATAGCCTTTAAAATGCAATTACTTATACAATAACACTGAAGAATCATCATGTGTCTGGAAGAACACCCTCTAAGTAGGCAAATTACTCTATCGCCATATAGGAGAGAATGATCATGGCGTATTCACATTAAAAATCCCTTTATTAAAGCTTTATTAATAGCATGAAAAATAAATCATCTTTCCAGTTCCAGGCATTTCTTTTTCTTATGAAATATTATACTGCTAAATGAGTATTATTTCCTTCCAATGTCTGTCCTGTCCTGCATTTCTAGACATACAAACTTCCTGGCTGAACACATTTTTTCCCATAAGATACTAGCAATTCCCATGATTCCCATGAAAAGCCCAGAAAGCGTCTGTTAATATGTGGGATGCAGCTTGCCATTTTCACAAATCTCCAAATCATCACAATTGTCTATTATGTTATGTACAATAGGTAAAATTCTGCTCTTAGCTCACAGTAAGTCCTGTAGCATTTGGAAACAAATTCAGAGCTGTCTCCTTTTCTACCATAACACATGTGCGTTGTGAAGCATTTTGGATAGACCAGATATAAAATAGTATTTATATTTATTTTTAATGATTAAAACTATTTTTTATGTTCAAAACAAATATAACTTTCCACGTCATCAAACTGGAAGCAACTTTTATTATTTTAAGGCAAGAATTAAGAATAATCATGATTTTGTTAAATTCTAAATTTCATGTAATTAAAATTGTTTTTAATTTATTTTTCATTGGGGGAAGGTAATTAGGTTTTATTTAAATTTGATGTAATTTTAATAATGCTTCTTGTTACTCTGGTCAGGGCAATTTGAACCCCCTGAATTTATTACGTAAAGAAAGAAACAATAATTACTATGGTTTTGGTTGGCAATCAGGGAGAGACATTCTGAACACTGTTATTTAGCTTTAATGAAGAATACACATAGAGTGAGAAATTTCAGAAGCTTACCTGTGAGGGAAAATAGAATGATTTTGGTGAAACAAAATTTGACATAAAGGAATTTCATATTCCATTCCTTTTAAATGCACTTGTTGCTTCAGACTAAGCATAGCCACAAACAAGAAGGCAAAGAGGAGGATATGAGGGATCTGAGAGTAGAACTAAACAGGTTGATTATATATTATTTCAAAGTAATTTCCTCAAAATGAATTAGTCAGTGTGTTAAAGGGAATTATTTATCCTAGAGAGAGTCTTGTGTATTGGCTTCCCTTCCCAGAGACTTCTGAGGAGTCTGTTAGTTTTATTTGTAGGATTGTCATATAGATGAAATATCTTGTCATATTTTCACAACAGTAGAAAATAATGTAAAGATCTCAATTCAAATGCAATAATGTCTATAAAAATGATTCTTCAGACGTTTAATGAGTAGCTACTATGCAGAGGGTTTCTCTAAGATCATGAAGATGAAAGAAAACTCTGACTTAGCTCCTCCTCTCAATGAACTTCCCCCAAAAGGGAAGCTAGAAAGAAAGGGAAGTAAAGAAAAAAATACAATAAAAAACCAAAATGACAAAACTGCAAAGGCAGGACCTGCAGGCATTCACAGAGAGGGAGGACTTCACTTTCCTACATTTTATTGAAAACAAATTGTCAATGGACAGAATTAAGTCCAAAGAAAGAACAGATGTCCCCAAAGTATAAAAATGTCAAGCTAACCTATCTTCCACTAGTTAATTGACATTGTTTAAAAATCTCAGTATCCTGATTTCTTCATAGATCAGTTTCTATGTTGTTTATATTTATAGTTTTTCTTTTACTATTTTTCAGCACTGTCAAGTCAAATGCCAGAAAAACAGGAAAAGAAAAGTAATTTTTCAATAATTCTCTTCTTCATTATATTCCTCACTCTGAACTCTGACTACTAGAACAAAACTCTGATAGTCTGAGTTGCAAATCGTTCCTACCAGCATGGCTTTTCATCAGAAAAACGAGAGTAAACATCCTAGGAATCTCTGCTCTTAATGCCACCCTGAGTTCTCCAACTTAGAGATTACCAGATACGTGCTTTATAATCAACATGAATAATGCTGCTGTGTGCTGCTCCGTTCCAGCATGCTCCTTCCCCCATTAAAAGTACTGACTTCTTTTAAAATTAAAAAAAGAAAAATATAGCCACTAGTAAAAATTTCAGGGGAAACATTTTTAATTCTCAATAGACAACACACAGAATTTACATTAGGAAGACACAAAAATCTTAAACATCTCTTCCCAGCTCTATTCCAATATCTCACACAGTGGAACATAACTCAAAATCACCCCATTCTCTCCATCAAAATTTCTCAAAACTCTCACATTAAAAACTCAGGGTTTGTGCACTCTTCTTTCTTTTAGCTTCTGTCCTATTGCTTTGTCTGGGCTATCCTTGGTCATTCTCACCCTGAATGGTTTCCAATCTATCTTGGTTCTCTTTGGTTCTGCAGCTTAACCCTGATTTCAGTCAGAAAATTACAAGTATAAAAAGCCCAACTTGGCAGGTATCTGCCCCAATAACAAAATATTCTTACTTTTTGGATGCAAGAAACTGAATGTGTATTTTTTAATCTCTATTACATGTTAAATACATGTTTCTGTATTTAAGAGCAGTGCGTTTTAAACATACTGACTGTAGCTTTCAAAGAGAAGGAAAGAACACTGACTTTGGGTTACATGACTCTGAGGTATTTAGAAATTAAGAAAGGAAAAATGATTCAACTGGAAGAAGACCCCTGTTGATTTATGGACCTTGTGAAAGTGGTGTGTGAGAAAGCCCCAAATACCTTCTACAGAGAGCGTTTCACATAGTGAGACACACCAGCTAAAACAATCCAAATTCGAATTACAATGGTGATGCTGAATATCGTCACAAGCTACATTTTAAAGTACATTATGGTATTTCATGTGAACATAAAAATATAACGAGAATTTTAGCAAAAGAGCCTTAGCAGATAAGACTGTAGATATCAAAGAAAAGCAAAAAGGAATCAGATGACGTGACTGAAATATTCGGGAACTGCCTTCCTTTGGTGGCCCTGTTGCCTAATGGAAGAATTCCAGACTTCTTTCCAGGAACTCACAATTCTCTGGAACATAATCCACTCTCTTCACAGCCAGAGCCCTCTGACACCTTGTAGGTTTGCTTGATGTCACCCACGAGTAGCAGCTCCTACTCCTACGTAATTCATCTTTACTATCCCATTACATCTCTTTGCTTAGCTCCTGTATCTATTAAAATTTTGTGAACCCAACCATAAATCTGTGAATAATAATTGGTCTGCTATTTCATCTAGTCCTTCTTTAGAGATGAAGGGCCCTTGAGTAAAGAGTCTTGATCAAGGTCACCCAACTGGGAGGGCTGGGCTTGAACCTGACATCTCCAAGCCTAGTTCAGTGATGTCTTTCGCTACCTCACACCACACTCCCACTCAGCAACAGCAGGCACAACAGCAACATCCCCTCTCCTACTCTTCATTTAAGTATCATGAGTTGGCGTGACATTTAAGGAGCATGTCCAGTAGAATCCAGTCTGACGTATAATGCGTATTCAGTCAATCAATATCTATGAAAGGATAGCAGTCTCCGACAGAGGGCACAAGCCTCACCTTCATTGCCTGCTATGATCTGTCTTCTTTTCTATCATCTAGCATGAAGACACTGTGGAAGAAACACAGACTTGGAAGCCCCGTGAACCTAGGGTTTTCATCACCAATGCAGAAAGGGAACTCCAATTCTACAGATGAAGAAATTGAGATTTGGAAAGGTTGAACAGCTTGTAAAGGGTCACTCAGCATGTGAGTCCTGAAGCAGAATTTGAACCAGGCAGCCTGATCCTTGGTGTTCCAGCACAGCTTTGTGTACTATCTTTTCCTTGACAGAAACCTCAGTCAAAAGTCACGCTCTAAAGTGAGGTTTTCATTTGGTTTATTTGCCTCAAACAGGTCAACTGGGTTAGCAAGAAGCCACTTAAATGGAATGTATAAAATTGTTACTCCAAAGTTTTCTCTACTCCTATTAGTTAACCATTTGTCACTAGATTAATTGTACAGTCTTCTTTTCATCTCCTGCTGCCTGTCAAGTAACCAAATACAGGTCCCGATTCTACTGGTTGGGGAGATTGTGTCTGCCTTTGGCTGATAGTATTTCAATGTCAAAGAGCCTTACATTAATCAATTCTAATCACTGATTATCTGTTGCTTTGCTCCTTAAAATTATCTTCCTTAAAATACAAAGAGCCACAATCCCATCCACATGAACCATGTGCTGATAGTACCTCTCTCCACATGTTAGAAATCTATTGAGTACCAGGAAATGTACAACTCTATGTTAATTTTTGTTGATTTTTGAGACAGGACAATGTAGCAATTAATCAATGGGTTCTCTGTTGGGCTTCCTGGGTTCAAACTTCCACTCAGCCATTTACTAGCTAGTATAGCCTTGGGTAAGTTATCTCTTCTAAATCCTCTTTTTCCTGACTGTGAATAAGAGTAAAAATGCCTCTACTTTATGTAAGTAATTGTGAGGGTACAATGAGATAGATCATTTAAAATGCTTAGATTTAGTGCTTACACACAAGGTACTGACCTCTTAAGGAATGTTTATTATTATTAGACACAAACAAACACATGCCAACCAGAAGTGAAGGAAAGTAATGCCTTCCAAAATGTACATTTTAGGATGATTTTAAGATACCTAACAATATTATAGCAAGAAGTAAACCCCTGGGATTTAAAAGTCAGAGAATTAATAAATAATTTCCAGCTGAGCAATTAATTTAACACTGTGTTTTTCTCTTCAAGTTAATTATCATAGGTCAATGGCATTCTACCTTCCAGGGTTTGGGTAGAATTTTGCTATCTTATAGGCAGAATACCTTCCATTCTTCTTTAAAATGTATGATATTTTACAAGTCATTGCTGAATTTAGTTGACTGGAATTATTTTAAAAATAAATCCTGTGATCCTCAAGTATGAAAGCCTAAAAGAGTACTCCAGAAGGGGTTACTTACATTAGATTACACTCCTAAAAATCCCGGAATCTTAGATCAATGACAGTCAGAAACCTGTGAGAGCAAAATCCCCGAATCCTTAATGTAAAGCAAAATTTGACATATTTGCCATCTATAGCCTATAGAAAGAATGCCATACGCGGCCTTGAAAAATGTTTTGCTTCATTGTCTTGACTCATGTATGCCTTCCCTTTGCTCTTCGGATAAATATCAAAACTCTAACTCAGCCAACAAATCCCTCTGAAGTCTGACCCTCTTCCTTTCACCTCAGCAGCCCCCTCTCCTACCCCTCCACTCCCAAACCCCCACCCCAACCACAGCAGCCTGCAGACAACCCCTCAAATGTGTCAGGCTCGCCATCTCCACAGCACTTCTGCACTCACTTTGCTCAGCCTGAGGTTCACTTTCAGTCTCTCCTACCCCAAGTAGCTCCACCCTCAGCCCATCAGGGAGCTTCCTCTGGCCTCACTCAACAGGTCACCAGATCAACACTTGGCACAGTCCTACCAGGTGCTCTGGAGGTCTCCCCTGGGACACTTTGCAGAGTGGCAGCTTCATACCTATTTAGGGGGTGGTATACTTATCTCCCGTCCAACCTGGAAGCTCCTTGGGCATGGGGATGTTGTCTACGTTCACTACTGTTTTCCCAGCATTGAGCCCAGGGCCTGGCGAGTAATAACGCTCTCCATAAACATTGTGGAATGAAGGGAAAAAAATCAAAATTGTTAAAGAATTTAAAAGAAAAAGCAAAGTCTTCTTTAAATACAAAATAAGCCAGTTAGCATGTTTGGTCACACATGTAAGTCTTCAATACTTAGAAGAGTGCCCTTCAAATTCTGCCTCACTGTGTTCCAGGTGTTTTTCCTAAATCCCCAGGGGCCTACTTGGGTTGTTCCCTGGGGCCTCTTATACCCATGTCCTCACCAATCAAACAGCCACCCTCTCTTGGTATTTTTCCAGTGCATTTTCTTTATTGCACAATCCATGAGCAAAGGATTCAGAGCATAGAAAGAACTTGAAAATTAATGATACAGAATGCAACCATATAATAATTATTTTATTGTTAAATGCCATAACAGGAGCAAGATGTCCTGGGTAAACTCTGTTAGCTGACATAACTTTTCAACTCTCCAAACTCTATTCCCAATCTACAGTCATGCTCTTATACATTCACACATGCCAGAAAACTCAGGTATCAGCAACTATTTCTGGCTGTTTCTTATTTATCTGTCCCCTCAAATGTAGGTCCTTTGGTGGTTCCTCCAATACTCAGAGGAAAACACCCAAGTCTATGGTATGACATTTAAAGACTCTATCATTATTTTCACTTACCATTCCAGCTTCCCTCCCCTTCCCTTGAGCTCATACATGAGTCAAGAAACGTATCACAATTTTTCCTATGCCTGTGCCTGTGTACTTGACATCCTGTCTGCTTGGAATGTACTTTCTCAGCCTGAATAATTCCTTCAATTCCTTCATGAACCAGCTTAAATGTTACCACTTGTTTTTCCCATTCTGGATAACCTACCCAAGCCCCTACCACATGCACCCATAGGACTCCATGCTTTCCACCCAACTGTAGGCCCCAACGCACTGTTTGGTAACAAGAATCATTCTTGTTTATTTTTGCATCTCTTTTCCCTGCCTACGTATCTCCTTAAATACAGATTCTGCATTTTTTTCCAGCTCTGTGTTCCTACCCCCTAGGTTACTGCTTGACATAATAAATGTACCCTGCATGAGTAGAAGGAACATTCCAATCATTTTGAACAGTTCCTAGGCTTTTAAACATTTAACATTTATGATTTCAACTCTTTGTGAGATTCCTCAAAATGTATATCATAGAGAAATTAGCTGAATCCCAAGCAGAATCGTGCATGCATGGTGATTCCTGCCCACGTACACCCTTTAGTTGGTTAGAGAATCTAGTCAAACACTCTGACTCAGCAGCTAACTATTTTGTCATTTTTTATTTTAAGTAATATTTTATTACAATAATTATCAAGAGGGTTTTCAATTCTTGGGAAATAAATGGGGAATTCCATGGACTTTTTAATTTAGAAAGTTGAAGAACAAGGAAAGTGAATTTCTCACTGCACAGCAAATCAGGGTTTGTGCTGATACGGGTCAAGATCAGTATTTCTCAAAGTATGTTCCAAGACTCACCAATCCCTTGAGATTCCGAACAAAAATGTTCGTGATGAGATCTGTTTGGGAACACTGCATTCCTGGCCCTGCATGGAGCTTTGTAGTGTATACTAGCATACTAAAGGCCCTGAGAAATTCTTCAGTAAAAATCCTTTATTATTATAATTCTTATCTTTATTTAGCTCAACATTCTCCAGCTAATTTGACTGTGGAGCTCTATGAACATTTTAAGAACTCACTGTGGAAGAAGCTAATCTTGATCATCAAATTCCCAGCCCAATGCTTGCCTTTCAGTTACAGTGATATGTGTGCATGCAGAGGTCTGAAGCAGTTATTTGTGATATCATTTTTACCATTAAGGGTCTATATAATTGGGAACAAATTATTTTAGATGCTTTTTGCTTATTCTTTGGTATGAAATACGTAACTGCTTGATTTCTTTCTTCTATATGGTAATTAGGCATAAAGTACGTAACTTCTTTGCAATGTGTTTGATAATGGAACTAATCATATTGATTATTAACATCACAGTGTCTTTCCTACGCTATTATTAAAATTTGGTAATCTTTACATCTTACCACTATTGCCACACTACAATGGCAAGTAACACTAGTTATTTTAATAGCATGAATCATAATTATATTTAGAACTCACTACCTAAAATTATCCAATCTTCAAGTTGATTTTCACACACATGCACACGCACGCACAATCAAAAAGGCTAAACTAAAAATTCATTAAATAGCTTATAAGCTGAACATAAATTTCAGTTGAATGGACATACACGCATGCAGTAGTTAGTGTTTAGCAGTTGAGACCCCAGTGAGTCATGTGAGATTCAATTCAGAAAAAGAAAATATATAATAACTATTACCTCTGTAAAATTTTATGTTGAGAAAAGAAATTATTTTCTGAAAGAAGCAGTGTTTCTTATTTGTAATGCAAAACAAATTAGAACTAAACCCCAAAAAAGAAAGTCTTATTTTTACCAGCTTAAGAGAAATTATAGAGATCTGTGGTTGTCAATTTACCAAAAATATAAGTACATTTTTTACATGAATTCAGCTCATACCACTTTGGTATGACCTATTCTGCAAATGTACTAGTGGAAGTTACAACTTGGCTACTTACTCCTTGATAAGTAGCAAAAGATGGAAGTATCTGAACACTTAGGTTGTCACCTTAAAACAAAGTGTCACACATTTTTCTTCACACATTTGAAACCCAACTTATCAACCTTAACAAGTGCTGTTATCAAAAGAATTTTGGTGCCTTTGTTCTTTCCCTTTTGCAAGTAAATTACACTTTCAGGATTTATTAAGACAAGAAACAATTTTTGAATAGCAGGTCAAACTCTCTACGGAAAAATTCTCATTACTTTCTAGCCCGAAGCAGTATTTACCACCCAATGTATCCATCTTTTTCCTGCTTCTTCTGTATCTATATTTCCCGAATCTTGTTTCTGTGCCTAATGCTATAACATTGCAGCAGTTTGTTCAAAACAACACTCTTATTTTTGCTCTTAGCTGGTGCTATACAAACCCTGATCAATTATTGAAGTAGACGCCCTGAAGTAACACAACCATTACTGCAGCAGGCGGATAAAAATGGAACACTTTCAGCTGCAGTATATTTACTTTTGAGTTCAGCAAACAAACTAACAAGTTAAACTACCTTGTCTTTCACTTTGTTCGATGTACTAATATTTCCTGCTTCCTTCCAAGTTTTTTTTGTCTTCAGGGAGCAAGGTTTCATAAAGTCCAGTTTCTCTCTGGAATTGTGATAACCTTAACATTTATGCAAAAGAGCTCTGCGAGAGGGATGCTACGGGCTGAAATGAGTTAACACAGACACGTCCTGCCAAGAGCCACTTGGTATTTCACAGAGTTCGCCAACGTGTCATCTTCATATGGTAACAACTCTGCAGAGACTCCATGATGATATTTAAAACAACAAACAGTATCACTGAGGAAAGTATTCATTAAAGCTTTTCAGAAAAGTGAAATTAGAGGTGGAGAAAATTTCCCATGAAGAGCAACCGCTAATCACATTGGACTTTCTTCTGTTCTCTCTTCTGCTTCCTCCATTATTTAGAAAAGTTTGCCCAAGATGTTACAATTTTATTTTTTAAACTGTTCCCTTTATTTAATTATACAGAGCATATCTGACCAGGTTGCCAGTGAAGGCTACAAGTATTCATCTGATAACGCTAACTTGCATCTGGGGCCTCAATATAATGGTGTACTTTTTTTTCTTCTTTTTTTCATTTTAAATATCTGTTCTGGGTTTTAGGGACTAAATGATAGTGAAGATAACTGGAAATGTTCCAAGGTTTTTCTATGTACTGTGCAGTCGAAACCAAAATTAGTAGTTATACTCCAGAACTAATAATATTTGACGTGTATACTTATCATTGCCTGAAGTTTAGGTAGGGAGTTTCAGCAAGTTTGTGAAATGTAGCTAAGGACGCTGTAAGAAATTGTTCTAAAGTGTGATGTATCTGCAACAGACTCTTAGCTCTTCTTTTCCAGCCAAGCAAAAAAATGCAATCTGCATAACCTCTCAGCACCAAAGGTGAGCACATTATGAAAAACACTTTCATGAATTCATAAGTATGTCATCAAAGCCACTTGAAGCACTTTGATATTTGAATAGAAAAAGCCAGGAATAAAAAGGCCATATGCATTTGGAAGCTTTGATAATTTAGGAGAGTTTATCTCAATTTCTTGTTATGAAGTGATGTTCATCTTTTTCCTCATATACTCTTCATTTGTGAATGGGCCTATTAGATACAGTATCAAGCATAAAATACCTCAACCAAAATATATGACAGATAAGAATCTTATCAAACATCTTTAAAATAGGAGGACATCTGTAACTCTAGCATTATGAAAGCCAGTTCTATCTCACCATCGGGACAACCAAAGGAAGACTTATTTATTCTAGGCTGTTGTTAGCAAGTAGACAACAATGTTACATTATTATGAGTTCCCTTTCCTTTACCCCTTTCAAAGAGAAGAAATAATGGATTTGTACGCCCAGTTCCTAGAACATTCATTTCTTTGTTCAATTTATATTGTGATATAAGCATGGTATAAAGGGGCAGGAGGGGGCACAATTTTATTTATACACTAGCTTAACTGAGAGATGGGTCATTTATTGACTCAAACATCTGCACTATTATTATTAGGGCTTCATGGCAGACAGTTCAGGAAAGGTAGCTTGTGCAACAAGAAACGTACTTTGAAAAAAGTGCAGAAAGGACTCTGTAGAATTGTATGATTTGTGAAAGTGTTCTTTATTTAATAGTCTCTGGATTTATGAGGCATAATGCTTATGTCTTATAATGATTAACATTAGAATTATAATTTAAACCTGAGGTCAGATTTAAGAAATGATGTTAACCCTTCCTCCCCGGTCAAAATATCCACCCATTTCCCTTTTTACTCCAAAAAATGGTCTCAGCCTTTCTAAAGTGGCTACCCATTTCAAAATCTATCCTCATGTACTTCTTAAGGGTGTTTTTTGTTGCTGTCATTTTAGTGTCGACAATATTCCTCTCAGAAAGTTTAGCTTGATGATCGAGGGGAGACAAGTCAATATAATCTTTGCTTTGATCTGACTGTTAAGAATTTCACTATTTACTCATTTATTCATCTATTACTTTATCAAAGGAAAAATCAAACCATTTTATTGAGTGATTACTATGCACTTTGTACTCTGCTGGACTTCGACAAAACAAATAATGCACATAACACTGTTCCTGTTCTGAGGACATGATAGTTTAGTAGAAAAGACATACAAACAAATACACATAGTTAAGTACCAGCATAGTGATAAATAGGTCTTTGGTATCCTAGGAGCCTAAAGAAGGTTTTGCTTTTTGTTTTTTTTTTTTTTTTAACAAAAGAGGAGGGTTCGGAAGAGAAGTTTGTGTGGGAGTAGGGGGCAGGGGTGTGGAGAAGCCTTCACCAAGGGATCTTAAAGACAATCAGTGTACAATAGCCACAAAAATAGAACATAGTGAAAACATATTGCTAAAATGTAGTTCTCAGAGGGAAAAATACATGTTTAATTGTTATGTACTAGAAATCATGTAAAAGACAAACAACTCTGGTTTATGAATGTAGCTGGCAAAGCTACATCTGATCCTCCTAGCAACCTCTCCTGCAGGTGTAATTCCTCTCTTTGTGGAGCTGAAGTAAATGAATACATGATCAACTCAAAGATCCATATCTAATTAAGGGCAGAATGAGGAATCAACTTGTAACTCAAACCAAAGAAATGATATTCTTTAGGGAGAAAGTGACATCGGTTAAGCAATAGTTACTTGAACGTCTTCATAAGGAAAACTTATGCATATGACATAGGCTACTTATGTTTAATGTGCAAATAAACACTTCCCCTATGGACATCCAAATTGATCTGGGGACATTGACAGTTACCAAACATATTACTTTAGAAATGGAAAATTACAACTCATCCTGTGTATATTTATTGCATAGAGGAGTTTTCCAATATATCACTGATGGAGAAATGAAACCTTGAGGACAAATTGAATTAGAAAAAAATCATAATTCTATTTGGGTAATATGTTGAAATTGCATAAACAGTGTAGCAATACTGTGCATATGCTACTTCAAAACTCTGAAGGCATGATTCACTATGTTTCTTTGCCCTCATATAATATCACTAAGATCCTGAAAAACAGACTTTATTCAACTAAATTGACAGAGACTTAAGAATCATATAAGGCTTCTTATGAAATACTTGTAAATTTAACACATATGACTATGGATATGACCTATATTTGTCTTATACAATGCTACTTGATAATTTTATTTCTATTATGCAATTTTATTTTCTATGTTAAAATTTGATGGGAAAATAATAGCACAGTAGAAAGATCTATCTATAAAAATCTCTTAGGTAGGGGCATTGGAATATTAACATTATACTACATTATTTATACTTTAGAGATCTTGTAGGCCAATTTTTACCTTAACTCTTTTACTGTGGACAAATAGAAACTAAATTTCTAAGTTTGATATCCACATTTTACCCCCTGGAATTATTCTTACTTACCAAGCAGTTTCCTTGAGAATATGTTCTCTCATAACTTTCGTAGAGTGGTTATGCAACTTTGGTGAAAGTTCTGTCATTAAAACTTTAAGACAGAGATACTGCTCCTAAATGAGGCATGTGTTGTGGGTGCATGTGTACATAACTAATCTATGTAAGATATACATTGGATCTATACATATGCAATTTTCACAGAAGTTGACAAGTTTTACAGTATTCTGGACATTACTTTGTACATTAATGTTAATACATGTATTAGTTTTAGCAAAAATGTGTTCATTTCCTATGACAGTGTAACAAATTACCACCAACTTGGCAGCTCAAAACAATATTTATTTCTTACGTCACGGTTTCTATGGGTCAGGAGTTCAGACACAGGCTGGCTGAGTCCTCTACCCAGGATTACACAGGTTGTCATCTAGGGGTCAGATGGGGTCTCTTCTGAGACTAAAGGGTCCTCTTTTCAGCTCACGTGTGGTTGGCAGAACTCATTTCCCTGTGGCTGTCAGGGTGGGGCCCCTAGCTCCTGGAGACTGCTCATCTCCAGACACAATTCACAGCACAGCTCTGTGCTTCTACAGGGCCAGTAGAAGGTTATCACTCCCATCTAAACCCTCTTTTAATAAAAGGGCTCATCTGATTCAATGAGGTCCATTCAGGATCATCTCCTTTTGATTATTTAAAGTCAACTGCTTTGAGACTTTAGTCACATCTGTACAATTCATTCACCATTACCACAGAACAACCAAATCAAGGCAGTAACACAGTGTAACCTAGTCATAGGAGCAAGACTGGGGCAGAGATCAGGGGCCCTCTTAGAACTCCCCTAACATACTTTACTGAGCATGGTAAAGCTATTGCTTAAACATTGGTGAAGACAAGTTTGTATTATTTAGAAACTTCGAGCAAATAAGTGTATAAAACACATTGTTAAGTTGCTTTCATTTAAATATCATGAGAGAGAGGTCAGGAATGCATACACTCATGACTAATATTGGAAACTAATGTATGATTAAATGTCAAAATGACTGGTATGTGCAATAACTCAGGAAGTTGATCATTTAAAATGAACTTTAATTGTTGGAGAAGGCCCCATTAAAGAAAAGATTTAGGCTGGATTCTAAAACATACAAAGGGTTGGGTAAGTGAACAGAGAAGAGAGGTTCAGTTTAAAAAGCTGATTAATGTTCTTTCTTAGTAGTGTAGGGTAGAGCCAGGCAGGCAAGAGCTTGAATTCCAATTCTGTCAATACGTAGCTGTGTGACTTTGGATAAGTTATTTGATCTCTCTGAATATCCATTTCCCTCACTTACTAAAAAAAAAAAAAAAAGGAGTAAAAATGCTTATTTCCTAGGTTATAATCAGAGAATAGGAAATCAAATTTCTGGATTGCTTACTCATAGGATCACAGAAAGAATATAGTAACATAAAATATTAAATGAGAAAAGGACTTTGAAAACCATAAAATGCCATAAAAATGTAGGTCACTCATATAGAAGTTCCCCTGCAATGTTCTCTCCTTGGTTAAAATATCTCTAATTAATTGCCTTACTGTATTTGATATGATAAATGTATAAGCAACTTTAAGATCATTCTGAAATAAGAACATAAACAGACAAATAAATAATGAAATTAGCTTTCTGACTGAGAATTTTTATAATTTAATACCACAAAAGTTTTTTTTAAAAAAAGGTGGAAATTTCAGGGAACATGAAGGCTAGCGTGGGTGATATTTAGGGAAAGTATTTGCTTTTGTTTTCTTTTCTGTTTGTCACCTTTTTGTTAGTGATTGTTCTTGATGTTTAATAAATCCATTTTTATTGAATAAGTACATTATATTTGGAAACCAGTGATTTAAATTTTAAAAGTGTACCAAATTTAAAGCATTACATTACATATATGCCTCCCACTGACTTAGAAACTCAAAGTAATTTTACTTATGTTAAGTATACACAGCTCAAGGGCTCGAAATAAAGGATTTAATATCTCTAAGTGATTAACTTGGCTTGTAAGCATCCAAAGTTTTAATTCACATTTTATATGTTTGGCAAAGAACAACCACGAAAATAAAAACTAGATTTCGATCTTGGATTTCAAACATATCTTCTACTTGATAATCATTGTAAGTGAGGTGACACGGGAGAACTCTGGGAATATTTATTGAATTGTGGAAGAAAAAATCTGACAAACAATATCCTTAATCATTTTCCATTTATCATCATCACCCTGTGACAGGATATAAAAACAATTGTACTAAAATGAGGTGTTTTGTTGAAGATGAGGCTCTAGAGTATTAAAAAAAAGATTTATATCTGAGTAAATAAAATATTGCTGGAGCCAGAAATTGAAGAGTATTTGAAGAACATGCTCTGAACTATGGTAACTGATTATTCTTCATTTATAATGTCTGTTTCAAGCTGTCTTGAACATAAGGTCCAAGAAATTTTGAGTCAAGACAATATACAGCTAGGGAGATACACCAACTTTTAACTTAACTACATGTGAAATGAATTTTCAAAGTTGTCTAGGTAAACTGAAACTGGTATATATTTAGCTGGCTTTCCTCTTTGATAGATATATCTCTGAACAATATGAAAAGATGAGATTCATAAGAAATAATAAAACCTTGAGATTGACTAGTAAGTGTTCTTCAGCCATGACTTCTGACCTATTGTGCACATGCTGGAGAATGAGTCTAATTTTGAATATTCATTATAATCATGCTTTTTAAAAAAATACATTTTAATGTCACATAGAAACAAAAGCTGTTCACGGGCCACAGCCTAGTCACTTAGGTTTACCACAGAGTGATGAAAATTCATTGAAATGTCAAGAGATCTGTATTTACCAAGTTTGATGAAGAAAATCTGACAAATACTATTTAAGATAAGTGGCATTTTTTTTTCTAATTGTTTTCATATGGATGAATGAAAATCAAGTGCCCTGTTACTTTGATGAAATGCTAAATTGCTTAAAAATTCATTTTTAAACAATGGAACAGCATACAAACTGAATGTAAGATTATGGTTTCAAAACCAATGTATAGTTTTTTCCCAGCTAAGCTTGTACAATACAGAAAAGAAAGTATGAGTGAATGTTTAAACCTGAACCAACAAATTCAGTTTTACTCTCCCTGCATTTCCTCACTAAAAGACAACACAAATAAGTATTAGGTTACAAAGTAGTAAGCATTTCTGCCAGGGAGAATATCTCAGAATTTCTGCGTTGGTGGTGGTCCATCAAAGACAAACATAAATCATTTTAGCAGGTAATTCACCTCAGGAATTAAGTATGTAAACGCTGAAAGGAAGCCACAGACTATTTTCCCAGTCCACATAGATTGTGTTATGATTCCAAGGAAGAAGAAAATATTCTAGGAAAACAGAAGTATAAGACAGACGAATATTAGCCTTAGTGGATGTTATATCTAAGAGGAGTGATCACATGCTAATCTATGTTATCCCTGGAGTTTCATGTGTAGGTGTGTTCCTATGCATGCAAGGTGTGTTAATAATGCAATTTACAACCAAAGAGCCAGAGACTGAACTAATAAGGGGTGGGGCTGAGATTTGAATCCAGGTGCATGTGGATGGCACAGCACATGGCCTTGGTCTCCTCTCCATGCTTCAGGCTCTTCATACAGTTCTTCCAAAGGAAGTTATAAAGTATTTTAGGGAAATCCTAAGACTTGAAATTTATTGATCTATGGCCCATTACCTACCTATCTTAAATGTTTTTAAATTAGAAAGTATAATAAAACAGAATGAAAAAGTGAATCATTTCTGAGATAAGATTGATTTCCAATCTTGAAATAAGTTTTCTCACACTCATGGACCTTTCATTCCTTTCTAAGACGTTTGACAAACTGAGAAAGAGCATTCATCAAGTACAGGTCAAGTCCTGCATTCATAGACTCTTACTCAGCATCTCAGGGCAATGCACATATCTAGCTTCATCAAATGTTAAAGGTTTCTGAAGAAAGCTATTTTTATGACCTCATTCATTATCCAGTTCCACTGTTTTTGGTGAACAGCCCATCATTTCAAAACAAAAACAATTCTCATGCATAGCATAAACTTAGTTTATCTACATCCTCTGAAGTAAAACACTTTATAGACTGTGAGAAGGCACAATTAAAAATACACTGGAAAAGCAGGCATCAACCAGTTGAGTACCAGGCAAAACTGGGAGGTGCAGACAGGGAATGGCCAGGTGGGTACCATCTTTTACCTTCACAGCAGCAAATATTATTTCCAAAGTCAACTGATTTCCATTAGTCTAAGATAACAAGGTGACTATTAACTAGAGTTATAAACATTAAAAGGTAAGGAATTAAGTTGATATCATTACAAACAGAAATATGTTGTTTACTCATAATAACAGAAAACCTCCACCTTAACCATTCTTCCAGTAATCACAACAAACATTTCACAAAGAATTCCTCCTCTTCTATTCCAGTACCACATACAAGCTTCAGGAAGCACAGACAGAAAATAAACAAACAATTCAGTGACAGCAATAATTAGTATAGGTCTTGGGTCATTCTGTCCACAGTCATGCTGCCCATTGGTTTCTCCCATCAGGTAACTTTATAGTTTAAAATGGGAAAGTCGCAAAACCATTTTGATCCTCAAAATTCTAATTAAATGAAAATGTTTACTTTTGTGTTTATTTACTACTATTTAATAGAAATAATATTCCTATTATATTATTGTATTACTATATTTTATTCCTACATTTAGTAGGAAGCCCATGGTTGCATTTTTAGATTAAATAATCACTGTTCTATCATTTCTGTACTATTCATTTAACAAGTTACCTAGAGTGGGCTATCGAGAGTTATAGAGCACATAACTTAAGTCTTTGATCAAATTTTCAATTTATGAATAAAAATAATATCTTAGGTAATTTATTAGCTTCTCTATGCTAATAAAGCAGCCCCTTATCACTTGAACAATGGGTTTTCTTGGCTGAAGCAGCACAGCTTCTCCAAAGTGTCTCAGTCTGTCTGACAGAAACAAACTGTACAGAAGACTAGCCATTGAGAAAGCCCAACCCTGGTACAGATCTGGATGCCAAAAGGAGGGTGTGCATGGCACAGAGAGGTTGAGTAGCCTGACTAGGATTAGAATGTAACATAATAGAAATAAAGAGCAGTGTGCATGTGCAGGAGAAATTTTAGAAGGTATAAAAGTTGGGGAAAATAAAAATGAGCTTATAAACATCAATGAGAAAGGAAGCCATTTCCCAGATAGAATGATTATGATTAAGTTGTTACCTGCTTTTAGAAGATATCAGCAAATTCCCTGCAACCCTAATAAGGAGACAGCTGTAATGGATGTCTCTCTATGTCCAATCTGCACACCTTCCTTTGGAGAAAACACCCTTCCCCTCACAGTCTATGGGATCTGTGCCCTTTTCCACATATGGGCCCCAAGTCCAGGTCACTAGAAAAGCTCCTTTCTCTGCCTATAGTTACTGGTTTGGGGAAGAATACATGACACAGCCAGGCCAATGAGAAGCTCCCTCAGGAGTTTTTACTTGAAGTTTTGGGAAACAGGCCATCTCTCCCAAGGTGCCCATCAGTGTGAACTCTCTATGAGAAAAAACCTGTTTAGAAATAAAACCAGTGGATAACAAAAGAGGAAACAGACAAAGCAGTCCATTCTTTCTTTGCTGACACAAGTTTGAGTTGAGCTTTTGCCATTTGCAACCTAAAGGGCCCTATATTTCCCATGAATGAAAGTCGGACCAAGGCACTTAAACTAAACTGTACATTTTGCATAAATCCGAGCATCCTGGTTTGGTGCTCCGAGGCCTTAATCCTCTTATATAAGTACACAAGAACTTCTTTCTCAGACTTTGTCCTTCTCCAGGAAAAAAGTCGTGGGTTCCAGGGCCAGAGGAGGCATACAGGGACCCAGGCTACCCACTGTTACTCAAGGCTCTACTAGCTGCGGCTTCCTCCTGTGGGGTGTGGATGCTCTTGGACCCCAGACAAAGGCCTTGTATGGGAACTGGTCCTGCACCTAAGTACAGCTGCACCTCTACACAGCAAACTCCTCTTGACAGGTAAATTTGTTACTAGTCAGGAGTTTGCTTCCTTGTAGTATTATGACCCTAAAAATCCATTTTTGTTTAAAGTCTCAGTCCATTCACATTAGGACATTTAAAGCCCAACTCCACAGGCCCCCATCCTTTCCCCCCCCAAAAGGCTACAACTGCCCAGTAAAAAGACTGCATAGCTCCATTTTTCTGCTCAGAGAAAGTCCCCAGGCTTCCCTGCCTAGTCTCATCTTTAACTCTTTGCTCTGATCTTTCCTACCAAAATAGCATCTTGTTTATTCATCCCTGAATTCCCCCTTCTGCTCAGCCCGGTCAGATTCCAGGGTCTTACCTCTTATTGCTCTCTCTCAGGGACTACCCTCTAAACTGGAAGCCAAGTGACTTCCAGCATATCTTTGCCTCAAATTTTCAGGCCCTTCCCCCGTGTTGTGCTAGTAAATGTTTATCGTAAGCTCTGGGGAAAAGTCTTGATTTGTAGCATTCCCTGATTTCCATAATGTGAATACTCCCACTGCAGCCCATTTCAAGCTAACAATGTGCTATCACAGAATGCAGAGTTGGGAGGAGCTATGCAGCTAGCTCTAGTCCAACACCATCCTGGCCCCTCCTTTGTCTGGTAGGAGGTAGGATTTGGGAAGAGAGAATTGCTACAGTTAAAGAATCCTAACCAGGTTATGTATTTTTATATTAGAAACGTCTAAGTTTTGGTTATTGCCCACACAGTTTTAATTATCCTTCATTG
This sequence comes from Camelus bactrianus, assembly GCF_048773025.1. Classification (NCBI taxonomy): domain Eukaryota; kingdom Metazoa; phylum Chordata; class Mammalia; order Artiodactyla; family Camelidae; genus Camelus; species Camelus bactrianus. Next base: position 31,055,114 of record NC_133543.1, on the reverse strand, counting down.
GGTCCATCTGTCTCTATCTACCAAGAAGAGGGTAAAGATGAGACAGAAGAGAGATTTCATGTTTGTTGCTATAAAAAACACAGTTATAATAACATTTATTACAATACATTTCTGAAAAAATTTGAGGAATAAGTAAAAATGTTTACTTTTTATTGACTAATAAATAGCAGATTTTAGCCTATTAAAAGTGACAGCTGAACACCATTTATGTTTCTACCGGACTCAGTGCAATCTATGTAAAGCATTTCTGACATACCCTTTTCCTCCTCTTTTGAAATGCTGGATTCCCAGTGAGTTATATATTTAGCTACCCACCTGTTATTTATTATTTTTGTTTACAGAAAAACATGAGTGCACAGAACACATAAAAGGCCCTATAAAGATGAGTTTTCTAATCCAATTAGGAATATAATACCTTGGGCAAAAGATAAAATGTATAAAGACATGGAAATATTTTTACAGAGCAGATTGGAAAAAAGTTTCTTGAAAGAAAAAGGAAAGAAGTATATATAGAAGAGAGTAATGGTTTAGGGTGCATAGAATACGGGAACGATAATTTATAATTTTATAAACATATTTTAAAAATGTAACTAAACAGTATTAAATGAAATAAAATAGGGACCCAGTTAAAAATATATTGGGATATACAAGAAGGGAGTGAAAGGGACAAAAATGGAAATACGAATAATCAATCTAAAAGTATCAAAAATATATAATTGCAAATAAACAAATATTGGGCTAGGAGATGAGACATAGTATTAGGATATATACTGTGGGGTGAAGATAACTATACAAATGTAAAGAAATTTAGTTGTGAATTAGAAGACACTGAGAAAAAAGTCAAGTTTACAGTTGAAGTTCAACACTAGAAGACATTTCTAGGGAGGCTTTCTGAACATGGACACTTGAAAGTGTATTGGTCAATGGTTTAAAAGTTCAGTACTTAGTTAATGCAAATTCAGCAACATTCACTGATTTGGTAAGTAATTACTGAACATTAACATTGTCAAGGTACTGTACTAGATTCTGGTGCGGAAGAAAGGACAACAAATATTTACTAAGGTCCCACTCTGGCATGGAGACTGAGTCAGCTTATATTTTATCATTTAACCCTCATCACAATCTTCCAGGTAAATTTTAGTATTCTCATTTTTGGTTAAGAAAACGGTAGTTCATAAAGAGTAAACAATAAAGAATAAAAGATTTGGCTGTATGAGGGGTTTCCCATCCAGCAAAAAATAGAAGGGAAAATAATATGGGAAAAACTCTTGTCTCTTGTACTGAAGAAAGACCCTTTATCTGAAAGGGAGGCTATGGCTTTTTCTGAGCAGGTGAGAATAACCTCCTATTTTTATATTTTTAATGGCCAGAACTACTGTTGCTTTAAAATGCAGCCTGATGATTTGAATCTTACATCTCTAGAAAGTGTTATCTTTATCTCTGGAAGGATTGTTTTCTGCACAGCTTATACTGGTATCCTTGTAGTTCTGACTGTGGGAAAGTTCCGTGGTGTTTTATATGCTGTAATAGTGATGAAGAAGATGATGATGATATCAATTACTCATACAGTATTTTTCCTTGCTATGCGGTCTTCTAACATTTATGTAGTATTAACTCATTGAATACGTTGTATATTCAATGTCACCTCTTAACCTAAGCTACTTTCCAGGTACAATTTGGAATCTCTTAGCCAATTATCTCTCTGTGCAGTCTCTTTCCAAACCAGCTCATCCTGTACACTACCTTTGCATGAATCCTCCCAAACAATCTCGGAACACAGGACTATTTTCTCAAAACAACAACAACAACAACAACAACAACAACAACAACTGTCTATAGAATAAAATACAAATTCTTTAGTTTAGGAGGTAAAGCCACCATAAACTGTCACTGGTTATCCTTCCAGCTAACTGTGGTTTCCCAGGTACTTTTACAGTTTCATGAATAATGCTCCACACATCTCAGTTCTAAAATGAGCCATTTATACTTCTGAGAATGCCATCATCACTATATTATCTACTTATCAAAATGGTCTTCTTTCCTTCACATCCTGCCACTGAGCTCACCTTTTTACTCATAAAGCATTTATTTTGTGTACTATATACCTCCTTATTTCTTATTCATTTATTACTCAACTGCATTATGTGTCTCCAGAAGGCATATGCTATATTTCATATGCCATTCTCTGGAGTCTACCAAGATGACTTATCGAGCATATTAAGTGCTCAATAAGTATTTCTGATGATTCATACACTGTGAATATTCCAGAATGCTAATTTCATTCAACATTCACTCCAAAATAATTTCTTCTGCCTCTGTTATTTACGTGGCACTCTTCCAGGCACTGATGGACAAGAAAGCTAAAGTCCTTGCCTTCTGAATCTTATATTTTGGTGTGAATGGAGATAGTAGAGTAGTTGATAATATGATATAATGTGCTTACAGGGAGTGGTAAGAATCATAAAGAAAAATGCAAGATAGAGTTGGGGTGAGGGAGGAGGGAGAGGAAAAGAGGGGAGACATGGGAGGGAGTCTAGTTTAAGTGAAGTGTTCAGAAAAATTCTACTCGAGGCATTACCATTTCAGCAGACACTAGAAGTATACACACTGTAATTATGTAAGATCAATTTGGGAGGGGAACAATAAGCCTAAGGTCTTTAAAGAGTCACTGTGTTTAACAATTCATTGGAAACTAAACTATAATGGGAATATAGTTGGAAGCAGGGACTCATTTGGGAAGTTATTATTATAATCTAGCCAGAAAATAATGGTGGAATTCTGACTATATACTGAAAGTTGATGGATTGTATTATATTATATTACAGTGATGTGACATATTTGGAAACAGAACTGATCAGAGAATCTCATGTCATGCATGAGTCAGTAACTTACTTAGGAATTTGACCTGAATGCAAATTTAGTCACCAAAAGCTGTTAGATCCTTTTCCCCAGTTACAACTAGTTAGATTCTGCAGTACAAAGTTAAATCCTGGTAAATTTGCCTCTGTGTACTCTAGCTCCTAGCTTGGGATTGGGCATATAGCTAGTGTTCAAGAAGTTCCCAAATGTTATTATGCATTCAAATTGCCTGAGAAATTTGCCTACAAAATTCTGATTCAGGAGGTCTGCGGTGGCCTGGAATTCTGCATTTCTAACAAAGTCTGGAACATGCTGATCCTGGCTTTTTGATGGCCACATTTATTAGATGGTTGTTTAATGTACTGATTGGTTGACTGACTGACCAGCTAAACTAGGAGGAGAGGCTGATTATTAGAATTTTCATTGAATAATACCTTATTCGAGTCAATCTGAGTTGAAAATTATTGTGTTTCTTAGGTGGTTACAGTGATTCAGGTATGTATAACATGATTCTGGTTATATTCTGGGTTAAAAGTGTAGAAGAGAATAGACTTTGGTGGTCTTTCTGGTGTTATTATTTCTATAATGGTTGTTAGTATTATTCTGTAACTGTTGTTTTTAGCTAGTAAAAACCTCAAGATGATAACATTGTTGCTGTCGTAGTTTTTCTATCCTGTACAGAAGCACCTGGGAAGCTTTTATAATATACAGAGAGCTGTGTCCCATCCCTTAGCAATACAGTAAGTTTCCTGGTATCTGGGTTTAAAAAAAAATTAACCCAGGAATTCTTATGTTTAGCTGTTTGGTAACCACATATATATTTAAGTAAGAAAGACAAAGTATGTTTCATGATGAGCAGCTACTTGCTCCCTTAAAGGATGTCTGAAACCTTTTTCTTCATTCTTGTTGCCAATAATCAGGAATTCTCTACCTCTGCTCAGGAGAATGCTGTTTTCCTCCTTCTTCATGTTGCTTAATTCCAACTCAGAAGTCTTCTGAGTCTTCCCTGCCTATGCCATCTAAAGTGGTCACCTGAGTGAATTTTGCATCATCATGCTTTTTTTTTTTTAACTTTATAGCAATAAACAAATAAAGCAATTATCACATTTACTATGTTCATTTATTAATTTATTATTTATACCTCCCCCATTGGAAAGTAAACTCCATGGGGCCAGCCACTAGTAATTGTCCATTATCATCATATCCTCATGTTTGACTCAGCACCTGATATTCAGTAAAGTTTTGTTAAATAAAGTCATTTAAGTCTTTGTTTTTTCTCATCTGGATTACCAGTGCGTGTGTCTGTATGTGTGTACTCTTTTTCTCTTCACTTTCACTAAGACACACTTATGTGCCAGAATATGCATGCATCTATCCATCCATTTAACACTGAGTTATTAAACTTTCACCATATACCCACGTCTGTGATAAAGGCCAGAAAATAAGACAGATTGCTCTTTGCCATAGGAATATTCCAGTCTGGTCATGGGTTATAATTAAACAAACCATTATAAAAGAGTTGTCAATATATTTTAGAATAAAAATTAAAAGAAAACTCTTTAAAGTTTGAAGAAAGTTTGCTGGTAAAAATAAGCTATACTTTAGAAATATAAAGAGGAATTTTAAAGCTAAAAATTCACTTTATGAACTTTTTAAGTTATTAAATTGTACACTCCTTGAAGGCAGAGGCAGTGATTAACTTGTAAACAACACGAACACTGAATTTTTAAAATATAAGATATTTGCCATCATGATCTGTTAGACTTCAATACTTCCAGTGATAAACAAACATTCCTGTAGATTACTATGGTAAAGCAATTTGTTCATTGTGTATTTTATGCACATTAGTTTTAAGTTCAAATTTAGACAGTTTATTTGATTCTATCACAATCTATGTATCTTTTTTGGTTTTTTATGATAGTTGCTGCTAAACCTCAGCTCTACATATCTCACTACTCAAATGTTGATCACTAGTATCAAGTGGTGAGAAAAAAAAGGGGTTTGCAGTTACAGGGTCCCAGGTTGGGATTGTACCTTGGCCATTGCACTGAGACTGGAGGAAAAAGTATTAACCTCTTTGGATTCCAGCTACCTATTCTGTGAAATGGAACAATAAGTCTAGCATTAGCAATAATTTATGGAGAGTGTTTGGTGGTTATTAGGTATTTAGTAAATGGTAAGCTACTGTTATTATAATAATGTCATGATCCCAAGATAGATGACATATTAGTAGAAAGACAGGATGAATTAATTACATTGAGATAATTAAATTTTTAAGTGAAGATTATTTAATTCTTTCTAAAATATATTAGCAAATATAGCACCTTGAGTTACATATAGGCAACTATTTAGAATATATATGAGGATATAAATGGTGATTATAAATTAAGGCATCTGCTAGTTAAGTAAAACAAAGCTTTCCCCTTTAAATGTCTGATATGTTGAACATTTATTTGCTTAGAAAAGTGATTAAGTGAAATAGAATTGTTGCTGCAATAACTCTTTAATCTGTTATAATCTGCAATCCTCTTTGAAAGATAAAACAGGCTCCCTAAAATGTATATGTGTGTGTGTATACACATGTATACATGCATATAGATAAAGATATATACATATATGTTAGTCCATAGCAAAATGACATAATTTTTCATACATTAAACCTAAGGATTATCTTAAAGTAGTACATATTGGAGATACTAGTTCTTCTTATCAATTTACTGATTTGTCAAAGTATTTCAACTGAGATGAGTGAAACTGCATCATCATCTTGAACAACTTTCTTTAAGAATTTCACATTGAATCTAAATCCCAAACACTTTTCAAGGTCATTACCCTTTAAATGTTAAATCTTGAATATTTTGCATTAAAATCTAGATCTAATTCATTCAAGTTGTTTAGAGGTAGCAAATATATTTCTCTAACTGTGTACAAGGAAACTAAAGGGATTTATGAAGGAGCAAATTAAAGTCTTCTTTCCCTCTCTTACAAACCAGGGAATTTGGTTTATTCTTGAGGCATCTTTTTAACCGAAAAAAAAAGTTGATTTTATTCCAATTCTGTACCAGTAACTCTCTTCCAAACTTTGAGCCTTGACCAACTCCCGGTAGGATAATGTGCTTCTGAACTTCGCCAATAACTTGAGTGGTGATGGAGGCCTTTCCACTTCACAGCTATGTCATAGCCATTTGCTTACACCCTGTGCAGTGAAATAACTGTCTAGTTCTGATAAGAGTTAATTGTAAAGGTGAGTTATTTGGAAACTCTTTTCTAGCTTTAAATGTCATCTAGCATTTTTGGATGAGAAATGCAATTTTTTAATTAAAAATAAAATAAAATTCACGTATGTTAAAGTATTATAAAAGATTGGTTTCCTCCTTAGCAGAATGTAGGCTCTGGCAGAAATATGGTTTCAGGTGTGGGTGTAGGAGGGGAACCAAACTTGGATGAAACAGGATTTTATCTTCCTGGGGTGGGCTGCCAGTTAAATTTCTGCAAATAGCAATGTCATAAAGCATGATTTTAGAGAAAGACCATGTGCTTTCTAGAGTAGCAACTGGGAGAAAAACAACAAAATTACAAGGAGGCTCAATGTAAAAAGCAAGCTTTCTCCTCATCCACCTGAAGTCTTGCAAAATAAAAATGCATCTGAAAAATACGCTTTGTACAATACCTTTTCAAAATTAGAGTCCAACAGCATGAATCTTAAAAGTTTCATGAGTGCCTGCTTGGTGAACTCTACTCTCTGGGTACTGAGATATAAAGGTTAATTAAAGAAACGACAAGTTCTCTGCTTCGCTAACGTGGCTAAGGAAGACACATTAGCAAAGCCACACACAAAGCTGAACAGCAATTAGAGAGAATCAAAAAACAGACACACAAAATGGAACCTTTGGCAAACCTAAAGATAGACTCTACCTCAGCGTCTGTCGTTATGTTACAAACATCAAGAAACCTTACGTTTCTGATTTCTGCTTCTTGTTCCACCAACCTACCCTCCCACACATACGCACTCTTTGCCTCCACGTTCCCTTGCAGCAAGGTTTTGCAGGGAAATAGAAATGAAAGGAGTTGCTGTGAAAGGAAATCATTTAAGGTGAGAGAAGGGAAAATGACCCTGTTGGAATAACAAAGGACAAATATGAGGAGATAAAGTAAATCAAGGTTTAGAAGAAAACAGAAGTAGTTTGTCCATTAAGATGTTGAGATATGAGGGGTGTGAGGGTGTATTTGATTTTATACCCATAAAATTCCTGGCATCACTATCTTGCTTTTCTTTCAGCAAACAATCGGTCCTCTTGGTGCTTCAGTCATACTTGAAACTGTGTAATTCAGTGAACTTCCTATTTATTTATTTTCTGTCTTCCATATGATGCTACCCAGGCTAAATTTTTCTTTTTTTTCCCCCTTTCATCTTGTCAGTATTTTTTTAACTCTCCTGAGTCATTTTTAACATACAGTTAGGAATTTTTCCAGCCACTTGAAAATTCTATACTCTTTTCCTGCCATTTAAAATACAGTATTACAGTAAATCACTGCTACTGGGAAGAACATTCTGACTTGATCAGTGCAACCATGGTGTAAAGTGTGACAGACAGATTTCAAATATGAAGAGGACAGTCTCTAGTTTTCATATACCATTCTTTCATTAAAGATAAGTCTAAGATTAACTGTATTTAAATTAAGACATGAGAAATACATTTGTATATATTTGGTATTACTAACTTGTTAACTATGACAAATTCACACAGAAACCCTTTTGTTGGAAACTGAATTTCTCGTGTAATAATTAGCTGTGGAATATTACCCCAAACAGGTGTCTGTAGCCTGTCAAAGTCAGAACAGGTGATTTAGAATTAGCGTATTAAAAGAACTGTGAATTAGCGAAGCAAAAACGTGTTAATTTCTTGTTCCATCTGTTAATATGAATTCACTGCCAAATATTTTACTTTGTAGAACTGTGCTGGGATTGGCAAGAACATGCACTATAAAAAAAGTTTAAAGGCCTGAATGTTTAAAAATCATGACATACGTTACTGCAAAAATAACTTCTACATTTTGAGCATGCTTTTTTCTTTTTTATCTTTGAAAAAAATAACTGCAGAGATTGCCATATAATATAGAAAGTTAACTAAAGAAAACATACGATCAAATGTTAGACCTTTAAAACAAAAATTGGAAGAAAATGTTATTCAAGAATGTTTGATTATAAATGAAGACTAATTCTTCAGTGCTACTTCTCAGATGTATCTCAGATGTACTCTTAATCACTGAAAGACATAAAGAAAATACCTGCTGCTACCATGCAGCTCATATCCTATAATATCCTCTTATACAGAGATGCCATTATGCAAAGAGAGATCATTTTTTTCCCTGCCCAAACACTGTAATCCTTTAAAAGATTATGGTGCAATTTAGGTCACTGAACCACAATCTCTATACAATACCAAAGTCTATTCTTCATTAGCTTAGTTTTGTTCCTTCCCCCCCAATTTTCCTTGCATGGGTAAAATCAAAATACATTATACTTTTAACTCCATATGCATGAGTGCAATTGTATATGCTGGTGGCAATAATAGAGGGTGGCAAGTAGGAAAGAGAAAAGACCCATAACAAAATAAAAATAGTTTGTATGGGTATCACCATTCCAAAACATGAGGAACTTGGCCATTTTTATTCGGACAACCTTGAGAGAATCTAGAGCTAATGGACTACTGAACCTGTTTGCCATCTTTGTATCTCTTTTCTTTGCAAGCAGATCCATAGGAAAAGAAAGGAATTTGAAGTGAACTGAAATTTGTGAGCTTAGACATATGCTAAGAGTACAGTTAACTTGAGTTACTTTTTCCATGCTGCTGAATTGGGTCCTGAATGAGGCAGTTTTGTGACTTAAACAGATTTCACTAATTTTCCTTCCTTGCACATTTAAAAAACAAACCACACTCTCCCATATTGCTGTTTGGGTTTTAACGGAGCGAAGGCATGCACACCCAATTACTATAAGCACTTTAAGTAAAGCTTAAAGATATGCAGCATGTTCTTAACTGCAAATGATATGATAGGTAGTGTCTTTCCTCTCTAGTTTTATGTCACATCCAAGAGATTAATTCTCTCATGAATCATCCATAATGACTAGAATAATTTGGGGAACTGAATGAAATTTTTCAAATTATTTATACCATGAACTCACAAGAACATGAATGGTGGGTTATGCAAATACAAAGCATGCTTACAAAAGCTAAATACAAAAAAGGGAGAGGATGAGGGTGAAGTTGGTATTTCTAGAACTGGACTTCTTTGAATTGACACACTGTGGACTTATTACTTCACTGATGTGTGATCTCTGTGACAGCTTATGAAACATAATAAGGGAAACTTATTGTTTTCAACACTTGGATGGAAAAATAATGACCTTTTATACCTTAGGACAAAAGTACCAAATTCTTTAAGGATGTGAGATACCCATACTATATAAGGTTCATAGTAATATTGTGTTTTTAAAAATCCTTTAAAATCTGCAGAGTTCTTTTTCCTATTTGAAACAAACAGGCTGAGAATAAGTTTTATAATTCTTTTTAAACATAATCTCAGACAAAAGGCAATACTCTATTGTGCGTCACATTTAAGAAATATAGCGTTGTTGTATAGGAATCATTGATGAAATATCTCCAAAATTCTATACCATCAGGCTAAAAATTCATATAAAACTATACAATACATAAAACATTTTATGGCATTTTAAATTACACAGTACATTAAAGTTTTAGTTGACTTATCTGAAAAGACATTTTTGGTATGTAAATAAAAATGCAAGGAGAAGAACCTGTCAGAAAGTAAATAAAGTATGTAAATTAAATAAAAGGTAAGGCAGCTACACTTTTTATATAAATAACTGTGTTAACAGAGCTTTATGCATATTACAATATATTCAGATCCAAAGCTTTTGCAAAAATAAATTCATTGCTCCTCTCCAAAGAATGGATTAAAACAATTTATTTTATAAAATTTGGATAGATAGGATAAGAAATGTAATAGCCATCCATGGAAAATAAATATAAGAATTATTCAAGCTCCATCTACTTTATGTTAGTAATGAGATGCACTTCATTCAAATTCCTTTCAATTGAAACAGTGCTGAGGAAGCAAAAACATGATTCTGTAAGAAATGATTTCTAATCTTCATGATAACATACCGATATAATACAATTATTTACAATTGACTAAGAGTTAATTTCAATAGTATAACATCTTTCTTGCAAAAATGTCAGCTTTTATTGATGAAACAAACTAAGAATAAAACATTTTTACTTGTAGTATTACAGTGCTGTTTTTCATTCTGTTAACCAAAACAACACAGTAATACTGTAAACAAAAAAATAACATCAGACTGCTTGTGTTTGCATGATTTTATCAAGAACCATAAGCAATGGAATGAAATGCATTAACTGTAATTTTGGAAAACATTTGATTCTTTCAGACTCTAGCCATGCTAAACTTAAAATAAGAGGTGACTATTGGGCTAATAGTGTTAATTATCTAATATGTCATAGGAGGACATAAAATTAATAATTGAAAATGATTCATGTCACATAATCAAGGTACAATTAAAATAAATAATATGCGGCAGACAGCACTATCTATCTACACACACACACACACACACACACACACACACACACCTGTTCACGTATACCAGTTGTTCTCAAATGAAGACTAAATGTCTCCAGACATTTTCAGTTGTCACGACTTGAGGAGTAGTGCTACTGGTATCTAGTGGGTAGAAGCCAGGGAAGCTGTGAATATCCCACAGTGCACAGAACAGCCCCACAACAAAGCAGCATCCAGTCCAAAATATCACTGTGCCTAGGTGGAGAAATCCTGATGTATACCTATAGCTTTTGTTATCACCATCTCCCCTCCTTTGAACAGTATCAAGTATTTACATGAACTAACCCTCTTTAGCCACCAGAATGGTTAAATCAGACCACTACCATCATAGAGGAATAGGATTCATTCTTGACTTTTATTTATGGAGTGAAGACTCTGCCAGGCTTGTCGTGGGCATAGTTCTAGAACAAGCTGGCATTTGTCTAGACCAATTTCTTCACTTAAAATTTGGTTAATAACTGTCCTAGTAAGCAAAGTGATTTGCCTACATTCACCTAGGCATGGCTGGGTTTGAAGTGAGTGTTCTTGACTCAAGATTCCAGAAAAATATTTTGTACACTGAAATCTCTGCTCTCAGCAGTCAACAACAAGAATGGACATTGTATAACATTGATTTGCTCTATGTAGGTGTATTCCCATATACTGGTTAAAATTCCAACTTGCTTTGACTGCTTTGAATAGGATATTTGCTATTAAATTTTAAGAAACAGAGACAGAGCATGAAGGAATAAGGTTGATTCCACAGGAATACTTTTACTAGACCTCATTAGCTAAGCAAATCTTCCTTGAGTCATATTTAATATATATTTTCATTTTTCATGAAGCATCTTTAATAGAAACTAAAATGTGAAAACTATTTGGGCAATGCACTAACACATATAAAGAATAGTATGAGATAATACTTTTAGAACTAAAGTCCAGAAAAAGTTTTAATTCCTTAAAAACTATTATTTTCTTCTTTTTTGCCCTGACCACCAGGAAAGTCAGAGCCAAATATGAATTTCATTAGCAGCAAAAATACTAGTTTGTATGGTGTCTGTCTCTTTATCTTTTCATCACACTGACTTACTATCTTTTTTAAGATGTGAGGAAGTATGAATAAATCATTTAACTAAGTAGGTACTGTCTCTGTTTTCCAGAAAGTTTACTTAATAGTGTCCTGGAATAATAATATTATAAATAATGAATATTTAACATGTATTTTCTTCTCCTAGGTTTTGCTCAATGATTTTGATTCTATTGCATTCCCTAGAATTTCATGAAAGGTTTCCAGGGATGTCATTTCTATCATATTCTTGTGTAAAACAACTTGGCATGTCAATGGCAGCACAAAGACTTGCAATTATACTTCTTACCACAGCTCTCCTATTGCTGAGCACTCTGTTGTGTCCCTTCCTGTGTTCTTTTTCCTATCACTAATTCAGTTGTGCAAACTGCATACAATTATTCTTGCTCTTACAGTTGAAGAACTACAAGATTGGAGAGGATCAGTAACCTATTTATTCAGTGAGCTGGTGGCAGACCTAGAATCCCTGATAGATCTGACTGCAAAGTCCTTGCTTATTTTCACTTGTGTTGTCAGTCTACTTAACACGTTAAAAAAAAAATCCAAAAAAAAATTTAATGGAGTAAAGAAATCAATTTTTAAGTTAGAATTTTAGGTATGATTTAATTCAGTTTCTGGTATGGCTATTTTTATGTAATCTAATGAGTGCTAATTCATTTCATTCCCATTCTGGTTCTTTCTCAAGTCTCTCCTAGCCCCACAGCTATACCATAGACCTAACAGCATAGTGTATCATCTGAAGGTTTTGAAATAGTATTAAAAAGTCTTACTCATGGTTCAAAGTTTACATTTGATTGTCTTTTCTTAAATGTTACCTAAATGTACTTGTTTGAGGAAAGGTGTTATGGCTTATACTTTTTTCATCAAGAACAGTATAAAACTGTGTATCTTGTTTCATGCTCCTGAAAGATTAAAACTGATTAAGGCTTTTCAATAAATAGAAGAATCCATAAATAAATGCAGTGATGCCTCATTTAATCAGAACTAATTACTCTATAAGAATTACTATATTATGGAAAATAAGGAAATACTTATAATTATGTGATGTAAATCTGACAGTTTACCAGCTGCTTGATCAAGACCCTGCCATGCTCACTCTCATTGGAAGGTAAACTGGATAGACTCAAAACACATTTGTACTAAATATTAGAAACTTGTCTTTGAATAAAAGGCAAAAATTTTCTTTCTCTCCTTTCACACTGACAATATCTTTTCCCTACTTCTAGGGAGAATCTGATCAGAATGTGTTGACCAGTTAGTTATACTTCAATTGCATCTTGATCATATATTCCCACCTTCCCTGAACCATACCGTTTAAATCTTATGCACAATTGTGAAATGAAAATCCCTTTATTTGAAATAGTTTAGAGGTAGGATAGGCAGAATTTGAATATGGTTCCCAAGATTCCAGCCCCCTGGTATGAATACCCAGGATAATCCACTCTTAATTGTGGGCAGGACCTGTGACTATGATGGGATATCACTCCTGTGATTAGGTTTTGCTAGATGGAAAAGGTAAAGGGATTTTGCAGATGTAATTAAGGCCACAAATCCACGGACTGTGAGTTAATCAAAGGTTGATTATCCTGGGTGTGCCTGACCTAATCAAATCTACCCTTTAAAAGATGACCAGCCCTTCCCCTGAAAGAAAACACTGAAATCAGGAAAGATATTCTCCTATTGGCCTTGAAGAAGCAAACAGCAATGTTGAGTCACCTAGGAACTCAGGGCCTCAGTCTACAACCACAAGGAACTGAATTCTGCCAACAACCAACGAGCCTCAGATGACACTGCAGCCCCAGCAGACACGACTATAAGACACTTCAACAGCAATCTTGTGAGACATTGAGCAGAGGACCCAATTAGGCCGTGCCCAGAATCCTGACCTATGGAAACTCTGAGATAATAAATGTTTTTAAGAATTTTTTTAAGCTGCCAAGTTTCTGGTAATTTGCTACATAGCAATAGACAACTAAAGGAGGAATCAGCAGGTTGACGGGATATTGGTAAAAAGAGTGGAGAGAGTGGGAGGAAAAAGAATATTCAGAGGTTACTCCCACTCATGAAAATTAATCTCTGCTTCTCCTGAAGATGTGGCTGAACTGACAGGAGTCCTGGAATCAGGATCTAGAGTTCGTTATACCCAAGCACACTTCTGATTGTCTCCAGATCGATCACACTTGTCTGAAATGCCCTCTCCTAAATAATACTAATAAGGATTAGTATTTTTTAGTATTTCTTGGGTGCTGGACATTGTGCAAGGCAATTCACACGTATTATCTACTTTGATGCCCATAACCACCCTAAGAGGTAAGATCATGTATTATTATCAGTCCTGTTTATCAGATGATACAATTGATGATACATATGGATTAAGTAATATGCCCAGCACCAAATGGCTAGTAAATGGCAGCACCAAAACTTAAACACAGGTCTAACTAATCTAAACCCCATGATCTGAACTTGTCCCTTTCTATCTCTATGAATCAGAGCCCTCCAGTAAGCACTGTTCTCTTCAATCTTTGCCCACAAATCTTAAAAAGATTTTCTATGTTTTTCTCACATTTTTGGTCAGTATATTAAGACACTTTCCTATCTTAATGTTGCCTGTTCATTTGAATAAATGTGACACATCCTTATATAAAAAATTCACAGTATGCCCAATAATGTTACTGAGATTGTTCCAATAGTTTTTAATGTAGGGATGGGGAAACAGGTGTTCGCAAAAAAATATTTTTTCAAAGTAGAAAAAATTGGTTAAAAATTCAAGCTAGGTCTATTCTACAAACTGTTTTTTACAATGAAATAAATTATTTATAAGGTACACAATACACTTATTTAGAAAATATCTTTAAGAATATAGTATCAACTAGATTTATTTGATTGACACACTTTTGGCACTGAATGATATTTATGTATTTTAAATTACCTTTAATTTGTTTACAACAGTTGCTCAAATTCCATTTGTATAGAAGGACCATTTCTCCCTAAAGCACTGATATCCTACCACTAGTTTCACATTCAAGATCTGTTTTCTCCTAAGTATTCACTGACAATTAAAACATTGTACAGAAAGATTGGTTGTGTCTCAAAAGTTTGATATATCTAAACTATTTGGGTTTTATAATTTCAACTTTATTATACTCAATTTTGATTTTGGAAATACCATTTTTAAGGGTATTGAAGAACCAAGATTTGACCATCTTTGACCTACAAAAAATAGCAACTTCATATGGTTCAAACAAGACTTAAATAATGATTCTGAAGTATCCATAAAACTCAATGATCATTGCCTTTAAGACTGACCAGTCTGCTTTAACAAGTTAAATGGACCGGCTGGAAATAAGGTGACTCTACCATCCTGCGAATGTACAAATTTGCCTTTTACTGTTATACTTATTTACAAAGGAACAGTTTTATTATATTTATCCTCAAGGAGATAATCCATTTTGTTTAGTCCCACCAAAGGAAGGATTAGATTAAAAAACCACAAGAGTTTATTTGTGCTCGAGCTCATGGTTTATTCAGTTGAGAATTTTTTCTTTGATAAAAGGGTCATTCTTGTGAAAGGACAGGACTATTCTTCCTGAGTCAAATGATAGGAACAGATACACATATATAATACGTTAGATCAGCTATCAACTGGGGAAGAGTCGGTATTTCACTACCTGGGAAAATTAGGGTCATCTGAAAACTGGAGAACGCCCGATCTCCTTCTTCTTCAAAGCACTTTTTGTCATAAAATTATAAAATAGAATTCCTTTTCATCTTCCATATTATCTGTGCCACTAAGTTAAATAAGTATTTTCACCAGAAATGCAGATTTTCAGCCCAGAATTTCACACCACATTGGACTGAAATTTTCAAAAAGAATATAAAGTGTCAAAATTATTTTTAGTCAGAGCAAGAAGTATTATTTATACCTTGCTATAGTTTTTTTTAATGTGAAAGTTTAACAAGAATTTTAACTTTGGAGGATAAAAGTAAAATCTGAATGTCAGTTGCATTAAAGGTTCTCTTTAGCAATGTCTTGAGAGGACAAAGGTACTGAGAGTGGTAGTGGGGATATTTTAAATGTTGCATCACACAAAAGGGACGAGGTAGGGAGTAATGGATATGGAAAACCAAGGATGCACTATATAAGAAGTTGGCATTCATTATCTCAGGGGATCATTTCAACATGCCTGTGTATGAGAGAAACTCATGTAAGTGAGATTAAAATTCGTTCAAGGTCATGTTTGTAGTAAGTAACAGAGTCTAAGACTAAACATGGTCAGATTTTAGAAACTCTTATTTCTTAGCTTTTCATGTATAATCACCTTGGTCAGTATTTGATTGGATTAACCAAGTGGGGTTATATTCATCATTTAAAACTTTTAAAGAGTAACTATCTATCTATCTATCACCTATTTATCTACTTATATATCTATCTCCATCTGTATGTATATTTATATATATAAACACATTTGTATATATAACCCATAATTCATTGTAATATTGTAACTCTACAACTCACAAATGATGGTGAATTAGTATTAAGCAATTTCATTATGAAACAGCTTCACATTTAAAAACATCCTATGTCATATACTCTAAAAATGAAGGTACTTTAAAGAGAACAGTAGCAACAGATCCATTATGAAGCAATCACAGTTACCTGTGGAGACTATTTTTATACACATAACTAAAAGTTATAACATACTGACTGTTGCTTTTTATTTTTAATAGTGATTTTGTCACCTTTAGGAAAGGGACAAAGCTGATAAATGGGCTTTGTTTATTATTTTATCTTTAGAACCTATTATTGTGAAACAATAATAACTCCCCTTTGATAACCCAAGATCTAATAAACAAATAAATAAACAATAAACAAATTTACCCCATCAAATTCATGCATCTAGAATTTAGCCAAAAAGTAGTAATTGGGAAAAACAAAAATGACAGTAATAAAACCAAAGGCATTGTCATATAGTTAATGTTGAGGACTTGATTCATTGGCACAAGTGCAGTCAGACTTTGAGAATACATCTTAAGGTGTTTATCAATTTAATATCTTCATCAATACAATGATGCAGTTGCTACACTTGCTGGTGTGGAAATTCCCTGTTAGATGTAGATCCTGTAATAATTTAATATATAATGCAGTTGAGAATGCTGTGTTCTCCTTTTCCAATGTGCACACAACTGAACTCCATTGCCCAGCCTCCGTTGCAGTTTGAGTGACCATGTGTGGTTCTAGTCATTGGACTTTAAGAGGATAAGATATGTCCAAGTTTCTGGGACAAGGCTTTTAAGCAGCTGTTGTGCCCTAACTACACTCTTTCTTTCTGCACAACAATAGTGAGGCTCATGAGCAAGCAGAGCCCCTAGATGCAAGGGGCCAGGGTCCCCAAATTACTGCCTAGTCACTGAGAGATGGGAGAGAGCTCCCTGTTCAAGAACCTCCATCTCAGAATGATTGTAAGCATGTTCTAGTTCATTATCAAATGATCTACTTTGGTTGAGCTTTATATACTTTGTTATACAGTTTGTTATACCAGTTAGGGAGACACCAAGTCAAACATTGAGGATATTATACAGGTAATAAAATGAATGTTTAGATTGAATCCATATGTGAAATGATGTATATATAATTCACTAAGCATTACTACGTGTTAAAAACTAATGATTATGTAAAATAGAGCATTACCTATTAACTTTGCCTTCTTATGGCCACATTGATCCTGCTCTACCTGATTTTAATCTTTCAGTGTGCTTCATCTATTGACCAAACTGAATGAGGAGCTTCCATGTGCCACACTGGCACAAGCAGACTTCGTCCTTTCTACGTAACCACTGGGCTAATAACACTCCTGTAGAAAGTTCCCAGATTTTCTGTACCAAAGTGCTCAACCTCTGTCCCTTTTTGTGAATAAGCTTTCTGATTTGTCTACACAGACTTCAATCATTTTGCCTTTATAATTCAAAATATTTTACTTATCAAATGCTATTAAATAAAGTAATATAGGAATTACTTTGCTGCTGTCTTTGCAAGGGTTTTATAGACTCTTATTGGATAGGAAGACTCTGTAGGTTGATTTCTGCCTGAAATATAACACCCTTTCCTCCTACCCCCACTATTACTCAAGTGTGTTTTCCAAAATGAAATGGCTGTTTCCAAAATCTTCCATAAATAAATCACTATACCTGTCTTAACTCACTGTAACACAACATTATTCTTTGGAATTTTCGCACCCAAAGAATATGAAAACACTAATTTGAAAAAAAATCTATGCATCACTAAGTTCATTGCAGAATTATTTACGATAGCCAGGATATGGAAACAACCTGTTTCTGTTGATGGATGAATGGACAAAGAAGATGTGGTATATACACACAATGGAATACTACTCCTCTATAAAAAAGATTGAAATCCTGCCATTTGTGACAGCATGGATAAACTTTGACAGTATTATGCTAAATGAAATAAGTCAGATGGAAAACAGACAAATACTGTATGATTCCACTATATGTGGAATAAAAACAAAAAAACCCAAACAAAATAAAAATAAACTCATAGATACAGAGAACAGATTAGTGGTTACCAGAGGGGAAGGGGGTTGTGACAGGCATTGAAATGGATGAAAGAGGTCAACTCTATGGTGATGGATGGTAACTAGCCCAGTGGTAGAGATCACTTTGTAGTGTATACAGACGTCAAATTATAATGCTGTACTCCTGAAACATATATATATATATATATATATATATGTGCATGTGTGTGCGTGTGTGTGTGTGTATGTATGTATATTCTTACAGATATGAAAATTCACCACCTAAATTACTTATTCATGGAAAAAACTTGTATTTTTCCATGAATAATGGAAACATCTCCATAACTCTTCAGGTCATCATTCAAGGCCTACAAATAATTATTTTAGAGATGATTTTTGGAAAATAGGTTTCTCACCTTACAGCAAAATAGAAAGAGGAGAGGAAATGTCACAGAATGAAACACCAACAGTATAGAGAAGTGGCAGGTAAGTCTGAGACTAAGGGGTGAAAATCATTACAATTCTGGGAAAAAATTAAAGTAGGATTCAGTAATTTCCCACATTTCAATAAGCATCAAGGGCCACTCTGCCACACCATATAGCAAATAATACATGTTTGTAATGAGAGGTCATCCAGAAAGCATTATGCTAAATTGTGTATATACAAAACATAGGAAAAATATGGTAAGTGTTTAAAAGATTTCCATCCAAAATGTTGGATACTACCTCTAGATGGTTAAGGAGGAAAATCTTAGTCACTGGGAAAATAGTTACCCCCTAAAATTTTTCAGAGTGGTCAGATTTTACTTTCTCTGTAAAAAAAAAAAGCATTGCATAAAGCATTTTACATACTGATTTTACTTATTGCAATATGTATTTGTTCAAATCTTTCTTAACAATGGATAAGTTCAGGAAATAAATTTAATCACTCCTAAATTATTATTTTTTAGAACTTGAACTAGAACTTAAGAAAAATCAGTCCTTATTTTTCATTATATGACTCTCTCTTTCTTGTTCTTGTGTTAAAAAACAATGGAAGAAAGTCTCAGTGGTAGCAATGGGAGTCAACACAGCAGTGTAGCAAAGTTAAAAGAACAGGGAATTTAGTATTTATGAGAGGTATATCCCAAAATGGTTCTTGCCACAAGCTGTATGTGTGACTCTGAGTAAGTTTCTTAACATCTTTGACATTCTATTACCACATCTGTAAAACGGGGACAAAAATTCTCATGTTGTGCATGCTAAATAAGATGATGAATGTAAAACAACTAGCACAACTAGTATCTGGCATACTACTGATTTTTTGGGTTATTTTGATAATTTAATTCACTGTAAATTAATCTGAGACTCACTTCACAAGTTTTGAGATTCATACATACTATTGTCACATATGCAATGATCTATCAGGTTATGCATATGGATTTTACAAATACATTTTCTGACTAAATACTTACCTAAAAGTAGTATGATAATGACTTAATAATACTTGATGTGGATTTGCTGAAATGAGATTCAAATCTGTCTAATGAGTTTAAGTTTGTCTCGGAAAATAATTATTAGGAATTTTCTTTATGGCACTAATTGTCCATTCACACGAGTGAGGCTTAGTGAAGCTGTCATAATCATCCTGTAATGACAAGTGGAAATTCTCAGAGATGATGTTATAATGATAAAGTAAAACAAAGTTCTGTCAATACCATGGTGTGCTAAGAGGATAATAAGGAGTTTGAGTATTTTAAGATGCTAACTAGGGATTACATCCATTTGAGGTGGAATCCTAATATTACCTTTGTACTCAGCCTTCCACATGGCAATTCATAGTTAAGATTGAAGTACCAACATCTGTACAGTAAAACACATATGAAAGATGTGATCTAGAGCCAGAAGTGATAGAGAACAAATCAACCCTACTTATCTACTTTTTTAAGAAGTTAATAACCAGATGGATGCCAAGGAAGATAAGAGACTCCCTTCCAGCTGGAGAGAATGATACCTGCGAACCTAGTACAATATAATTTAAGCATGAAAATGGTATATCTACAAAGCAATACAAGAACACTGAGGAGCAGTAGAGCAAAAGGCAGAAACAAGATGCCTCCTATGTGCGACAGTGCAAAGAGAAATCTATCTGCAATGCCAGGCTCCTGTGGAGAAGAATAAAAATCCCCATGTCATTAGTTGTATAACTTTGGAGAATTACTTAATTTCTCTATGCCTTAATTTTCTCATCTGTAAAGGGGAGGTTACCATTGTGCATAGGATGTGTGTCACTAGAATTAAATGAGATACGTATGCAAAATATATTGCCTTGTAACTGGCACCTAATTAGCCCTCAATTATAGTCCTGTGTGTTGTGGACTTTTCTGTATTTGTTGTTATTACTTAACTGAATATATATATACACACACACATATATATGATATTGAGGCTTTATGCAGAATATTTGGCCTAGTCTGGGATGTAAAACTTCACTTCAATAATTTTTCTTTGTTGTCATGGTTTAGGAGACATGTGAACAGTTACAAGAAGGGTTTCTTCTCTTTCTCCTTCCTCTGGTGCTTGTGAATAAGACTGATGATAGCTTTCTTACCATGTTTCTTGGACCCATCATAACAAGCAAGCCTGATACAAAAGGAGGTCCTGGTAAGAAAGACAGTCAGCAATGCTGCCTGAAAATGTTCCGAGTTGCTATTAAAGACTAAAATGTTCTTCCACACAGAGAGAGTAAAGAAGACCCAGGAAGACATCACAGTCAGGCAACAAGAGGAAGATCCGGATGACAGTGTCACAAAATCCACCAAGCAGAGTTATCGGGAACGCACTCACGCTGTGGGCTGCTACAGGAAGGTGAAGAGTTAGCAAGAGTCAATTGTCAACCCTGTTCAACTACTGAATACTGTAGACTCAGTGTGTCTGTGCTGGTTCAATGCACTATCGATGGCCTGTGAACCTGTGATCTCTAGTACAGTGTGATTGATCTCTTCCCAATTTTTTAATCTGTCCACTTAGTGTTAAAATCACCCCAGATATCAATAAACATGACTTAACATGGGTTTAAGTCCCTTTATTTGTTATTGCTTGCCTGTCAGGCTCATCATCGTTACAATAATAATAATAATTTTAAATTAGACAGATTTTTCCACTCACTCTTAGGACAGGTTCCCTGAGAAGAGACAAGGGTATGTTGTTCTTTCTTTCTCACTTTGGACACTAGTTTTTCTAGTTATAACAGAACTATCCAAATAGAAGAAACACAAATAACCATGTAAGATAAAAACAAAAGCCATATTCTATTAAAATCAGAGCTAGTAAGACCACTGTCTCATAGACCAAGAGATTCTGAGGTTTAGATTGGGTTTTCATGGAAGCCTAAGTCTTTATCCAGAAACTTTTAGGAAACTACCTGGCCAGATTGCTTCCACTTAGGAAGGTACTCTTACGGCAGACGTACACAGAAGCAGTTTCAATTCTATTGTGCTACTGCGTTGAAAAGCTACTTCTAAATAATCATTCACCTTCTACATCACCCAGCAATATGCTTATGAAAGCTGTTTCCTTTCCTGTGACTACAGGTGTCAGATGCATCAGAAAACCAGAAGTGCCCTTTCAGCTCTTCTCTGTGCCGCTCCTTGTCAATTTCATGCTGCCTACAGCAACAACATAATAGTGCAAGCAGCAGTGATGTCACTGGAAGTGCTCTGTGACTGACAAAGAAGAACAGTAAGAGTCAGAGGTGGCTCCCCAGAGAATTCAAAACTTGCTCAATGTCCTCCAGGGGCTCATCCTTTGATCCGAAGGAGGAATGAAGTGTTCTCTGCGTGAGAAAGCAGAGCTGAGAAGTGATATAGGTACGTAAGAACGGGCAGTTACTCTAAAGGTACTTAGAAGCAGCACAGGCTGAATACTGAGGTCTCAGTTAGGTTCTCTGTAAGAAGCTCTGGGGACCTAGATATGTAGTGGCAGTGAAGCGCATTCCTTAACTCTCACACTTGTTGAAATGAGTAGAAGGTGGCATTTGTTTGGAAATCCGTCCCTAGTCTTTGTTCCCAGAACCCAGTATTCATTTTCCTATGCCTACATACGTAGCTCCTTAGATAAACACTACTACTGCAACAAATTGTCGAGCGCCAGGCCTTACCAGATGGTTACGTTGAATTAAAAATATATGCAAAAATAAGTTCTAAAGTAAAAGTGGGTAAAGATATAACTCTCACTAATTCCCAAAATTGCCTTCTATTACAGCCATGCTGCTACAAATACTGTCTTTATCCACCCAAATCTTTGTTCCCATCATCCTTCTCCTTTGAAATCTTCTGTACTTCTCTATTCATGAAATCCTGCCTATTAAGGACCAGCTGAAGTCTTCATCCTTCATAAACTCTTTCTTGATAATTCTTGTGTACCGATCCTACCCCTCCCAGAAATCCTACTGCCTGCCTTTCATTTGTTCTTTAATAGTGGCTGTCCTTTCCTATAATTTTAGAATCTTTTTCCTCCTCAATAGACCCTAAATTCCTTAAGGTTAGAGAACATTTTAAAATCCTGTCCTCTGCTGAGCCCATATGACACACACAAGGTAGAAAACATCTTGTGGGGAAAAAGAACAGGCGTCTACAGACCGGGAGAGAACTGTACAAAATTATAGTGTGACCCAAGCAAACCCTAATTAGAGGAAGTTTCTTTCAGGAAGAAATTGTTCTTCTCAATTTCCCCCTTTGTTTTCAAATGGTGTTTTTCTATCTTTCATGAGAGACAAGATAGTTTAATAGAATTAGACTGCCTAGATTTGAATTTAGATTCCAACTGATGTTTACTATATAGCTTTGGGGAATGTATTCACTTGCCCTGTGCCTCAGTCTCCCAACTGTAAAATGGACCTAATAAGAATAATTGTCTTTAGCATCACCCTGAGTATTAATTAAACGAACAAATGTAAAGTGCCTAGAATAATGCCCAAAACATAGTGAATGCTAATAAATGTGGGCTATTATATTGTCATGATTAAATTTCTTCTCATTAGCTTAATATTCAATCAAATTTCCCTCTGGTTTCTCCCGAAGTAAAAGCAACTTGTCTGAAAGTAGAGTCCCACTGGCTGGAAATCAGTGATGAAACCAGAGCCTTAGGCAGATGGAGGAACTGAGTCTTCAGTCATTCGTCAGTGCACCAGCCCAGGACTCTTTGGGGCTAATCACTGGACTCCTGGATTGCTTTTGGCAGATGATGATGGCTGTACCAAATATATGTTTGTCTCCCTTCCACAGTACATACACACTTATTGCTCTGAAGTAGCTGTCCCTCAGAGACTATACTTCCCACCCCACCCCCTTGCTGTTAAACGGTGAATCACGTTCTTGCTACTGGAACATAAGCAGAAGTGAGGTGTGTCACTTCCAGCCCAAGTATGGCCGTCCTCTTCTTCATGCCCCTTGCCCTGGCCAGATGCAGATGCATCCAGAGACCTCAGAAGCCACATGTTAAAGATGCTGGGTCCATTCAACAGAAAGCTTCGAGGGATCCCTGATTTGCTGCCTGCAGGAAAGCAGCCTGCAAGCAGCAATGTCCATGTGGGACTTTAAAAGAGTGAACAATAACATTCTATTCTATTTGATCCATGATCGAAGTTGGGGTTTTGTTACACTAGGTAGTCTTATTCTAACTAACACATTGCCCATCAGTAAATTGGAGAGAAGACTTCGATCTACCAAAAGTTAATCATTATATACAAAAATACCAGTTTCTGAAGTACCAAGTAAATACATCTGGTAATATTTCCCTGTTTACTTAGTGCCTTTATTTTGGGGAATCTGTTTTAAAATTGCATGGCAGGTCACAAGTACTTCTCAACTTATCCACAAATTTAAATACTCCGGGTTCCAAACTATGCAATAGTAACAGCAAAGATCTTAGGATCTTTAAAGGTGCTTATTAAGATTCATGTATAAAGGAAGAGAAGGCTTAGAGGCAGATGATAATTTATCCTCATGACAAACACCAAAGGATTTTTAGGTAAAGAGTTGAGCAAGACCAATTTACCATTGAGTTAAGTTTCCAGCGCTTTAATGAATGTTTGTCAAATGAACTTAAATGGTTTTATATAGTAATCCAATAAATATCGTTGATTTTGTTGTTGCATCTGCTTTAAAGTATATAATTTAAAAACTGAATAGGCAAAAAAAGTAAGATATTTTCCTTTGGGTTTTTGGGGGGCAGGGTTGACTGTCACCAAACAAGACCTAAACTCAGATTTGAATACCAGTAGCCCATCATTACATTATTCTTTTCACAGTTAATATTTGCAACATATATATTACTTTTGGTTCCCTCCCAGAACATCCAGCCTTAAGACCCATATCTAAGATACTTTCAGCCTCTGCCTTTCAACAGGTGCCTGTGGAATTGTGAATCATTAACAACGCCTGACATCCCCAATGGACTGAGGTGGTTTAAAACTCCAAAATTAGTGTTAACCTAACCTCTCCAAAATGAATACAAATCACAGTCTTGCTGGTGCAGAACAGGTTTGTTTGAGTAGACTTTATCAGGCACCCCCTGCCCCAGCAACCATGGGTTTCAAAACAAGAATATAAATGGAGATATACATGCTGTGTGTGTAAATACTTAACAGTTGTAAATGCAGCTAACAAACTTTACAGAATCATTTCCAAACCATCCCATTTGTGGTGAGGACTAAATACGCATATGTCAGTACATGTTAAGGGACCACACCTGGCACATAATGAGGACCTAGTAAGCGTTAGGTGTTATTCTTATTGCTGTGGGTGATGATGATGACTTCCTCGTCTTGGGAGCACTACTTGATGAATAAATGACTCAGTGATTGATTACTGGGCCATGATTCTTCTCTGGACCCCAGGGTGCCTTCTTAATTAATGAAACAATGTCTGAGAGGGTGGCATCAGTACCACCAGACCCAAAATGCACACCAAAGTGACTGTAACAAATAAAAGACTCTAGGCACTGGAGCACAGGCGTTAATTTTGTAATAACTTTAAAATGAGAATTCTAAGAAAATTTATTTAAATTTTATACTTATATTTTTGTATGATAAGCTAAGAGAAATTCAAGTGCTAAGGGAAGGTTTTGAATAAAAGCACTGATTAAAATCAGTAATTCTGGTATTGCTGGATTAATACTTTGGCTTAGTAACGTTATCACTTAAAACTAATGGGGTCAATATCTATTTCTAGAAACAATCCACAACAGCTCCTAAATTACAGTTGTGTTTCCCAGCCCTACTAAAATTAATGGTCTTGTAAAATTCCTATTATAAGAATATATATTTCAAATACTGAAAACTCTGCCATAAATTATTTTACATAAATAATCATTTTTTAAAAATCAATAAGACTATTTTAAAGTTTTGAAACTAAAAAAGATTTTTTAAAAAGTTGCTTTGAGAGTAATTTCTGAAAAAAATTACCCTTCTTTCTATTATAATAATTTTTAAAATGACTGTCTTTTCTATTAAATTTTTAATTCAATTTTACAGGCTGTTACTCTATAAATAGAACAATCCATTTTAAATGGACAAGGTGAAGTATATAAATGACATTATTAGTGTTGCTACTAACAAGTTTTGAACTCTGCATATTTACACATAAATAAAACCAACCAAAGAGGATACCAATCTAGGAGTAAATGAATAGTAGGGGTGGCATAACCATTATTTCCACAATTTAAGGTGCAAATGGATCACAATAATTGAGTAATATTGGCATCTTCATCCATTATAAATTAAAAAATGCATTGGAAAGTAATTAATTTAACTTTTAAAAAGCCCAGTGAAAATAGTTATATGAAAACTATTAGATTTATCTTAACTTTCTCCTTTGATAATATTCTAACTTACGGGCTGGAAGCTAGTTACCCCAGATGTCTGATAAAATTGGTAAACCACTGCAAAGCCCAAGAAACTGTATTTCAAAATAAGAATAGGGTGTGCTTATAAACAGAAAAGCCAAATGTTATTTACACTCATTGTTATTAATTTGGGGGCACTTGGCTACATCTGTCAAACAGCACCACTGAGAAATGGACATTTCTTTGAGAAGCAGTCACCACTTTCCAAAAGCGTTTTGAATTTCTCAGTTTCTAAAATATTCTTATTTGGAAATTTTAAAACATGCTGTGTCTATCTTCCTAAATGAATTTCTAGTTAATTTTGTCCAGCATCCAAGTACAGCTCTTAAAGATATTGGAGTCCTTAACATAGAATTTGCTTTTTAGTGATAGTCTCAGCTCCACCTTTACGGAGGGAAGAGAGATGGGCTTTGATGTCCTAGCCAACAGGGCAATAATAAGATGGGTAGACATCAAGGGCAAAGATTCATTCAAACTGAATCACTATGAATTTAAATCAATTCATCCTAGTTAAAACTTCTAACGCAGTGTACATTTGCTGAGTGCTAACTTGAATCAGTTCTTAACAAAACAGGCAAGAAAGAAAGACAAGACAGTCCTATCTGATTGCCTAGCTCTCCTAGGCACTCCCTCTGGCTTTCTATTGGGGTTCTATGAAGAGAACCCACCAGATTAAACAGTATTTCTGGGTGCATCTGTGAGGGTGTTTCCAGATGAGATTAGCATCTGAGTTGGTGGACTCAGTAAAGTAGATTATTCCTCCCAATATGAGTGGTTATCATCTAATCTGATGAAGCCATGGGTAGAACAAAAGACAGAGGGAGGAGAATTCCCTGCCTCATTGCGCTGGGACATCTCATCTTCTCTGAGACTGGGATTTATGGGCTTCCTGGTTCCCTTGGACTTGGGCTTAATTACACCACTGGCTTTCCAGGGTCTCCAACCTGCAAACAGTAGATCGCAAGACTTCTCAGCCTCCATAATTATGTAAAACAAATTCCTCAAAATAAATCTCCATGTATATGTATATATATATCTGATATATATGTGTATACACATATATCATATACATATATCACTGGTTCTCAGAGAACTCTGATCTATGGTATCTATCTATATATCTATATACAGATACCAGAAAAGATTAATTCAAACAATCCTTTGAAAACAATCATTTGATTTTGAACTACCATACGAAAATGCTTTGCCTTTTTGTCATAGCACTTGAGGACAGGACAGGGAGAGTATCTTATATATCCCTATATTCACTGTTGTCCCCTGTACTTCCCAAAATATTTAATCAAACACTATACAAACTAAGTTTTTAGTTATCTTTTTGTGAATGAGTTGAATTTAGCTGACCAATTGATTTGATATATATATATATATACACACACACACACTTTTTTTAGTTTAATTTCTGGGGGAAGGTAATTAGGTTTATTTATTTGTTTATTTTTTAATAGAGGCACTGGGGATTGAAATATGCACCTCATGCATGCTAGGCACGCACTTTATCACTAAGCTATATCCTCCCCCCCAATTTGATATATTTTTGATAACTTTTTTCCGCCTAGACGTTGGGCATTCTGACCTGCTCAGTGTCTGGCCATAGAACAAGAATGCTTTCCTTCTCACTGTTAATTTCATTGCCACCTTGTAACACTCTGCGTGCTCCTTCTCTCTGACAGATCTTCCATACTCCTTGCTGTCAACACTGAGGCGATGCTGCTCTTCTCTACTTTGTCGTCTGCCACCATCCCAGCTACTTCAATTACCTTTCCAATAACCTCTGTGTTTCCATGACTTCCAAATCCCTTTTATTTCTTCAGTCCTACCCACTCCAGCTATCTACTGCTAAAACTATTTGAGTCTTACAATTAGTTCATCCTCCACATTCTCGAAGACTTGCTACATAGAGTATTCACAATTCAAGCTGACTTTATACCAATACAGAGGTTACAAACAAAAGTACGTGGGCTGAAACACAAGTCTCAGGTGTATTTTATTTGACCCACAAAATGAGTAAAATGTTTTAAATTATTTGTTAATTAAAATTAAGAGGATTCATGTAAAAATCCTGATTTGGCAATTTTGCTCCATTTTCTTGCATGCATCAATGGTCTACAGCTGAAAAGCAGCTGCTTTTTTTTCCCTTTATTCAGATGGGACAAGCAAACTCCAGTCTGCAAGTGTCCCATTTTCCTCAAAACTTTACCCATACCATTTATTTCTTTACATTACCAGTCATTAGAATTTCAGTGTGTGGTTCCTACTTGAATGTTGTTTGACTCTACATCTTATCATTTAACTCTCATTACTTAGTGCTTGGATCTTCCATACTCTAATCCTCAACCAAAACTCAGTTTCACCAACCACTTTCTCCCCTACGTGAATAGTTGATGGGAAAAACTATGGAGTTGTTCTACCTGAGCCCAATAGTTTGCTATCTGCTTTGAGCTTGACTGTCACTTGGTAAATATACATTGCACTCTGACCATTTCATGAATTATTCAAATTGGTTGTAACTC
Source organism: Camelus bactrianus (assembly GCF_048773025.1). Classification (NCBI taxonomy): domain Eukaryota; kingdom Metazoa; phylum Chordata; class Mammalia; order Artiodactyla; family Camelidae; genus Camelus; species Camelus bactrianus. The sequence continues at coordinate 31,026,576 of NC_133543.1, read as the reverse complement.
CTTGAAAGTAGGACTCAAATTGTTTATGCCTCTGTAGCTCAAGTACCTAAAGTTGTCTGAGTAGCTAATATAGTCCATTCATCTAGGTATTCATTAAAAGCTTTTCATGGACGACTATTTAAAGAATCAGACTGTTTAGTTTTCTATATGACGTCATGCGGTATACAAAGATTTGACAGATTTACTGGCCATGAAATAATTTTTCTTCCTCTTCTGTTTATTTTTCTTTTGCCCTTATCCTAGGGTGGGTAAAAGCTGCTATGTATGAATTGAAAGGACAAGAAATAAGAACAAGGCATCACACTTTTGTTAAGAGGGCCTCAGATTTAAGGTTTCTTTACTTGTCCTTTATACAAACATCTCAGAACAAATAAGAACCTACAGAAGGTGCATGCTGTAATTCCTGGGCACATCTGGGTGGGATAAGAGGGAAGAAGCTTTGAATCTCTGCAGCCTGTATCCTTCTTCCCAACCAGGGTTTTCAGCCCTGTAAACCGCTATTGAGTGTGCTGCCTTCCACAAAGATTTAAAATTCATCAAACAGACAAAGTGTATATTTAATACTCACATGAGGGAATACAGAATGCCTTTCAATACATCAAACTCCTAAACATTTTACATCCTTCATTTTTAAGCTACATGGATTTTGATTTGTACAATTTTAAAAATATTCTGAAGCCTAGTCAATCTAACAGTAAAAAGCACTGTTGCACAGTAAGAAATCAAGAAATACAATTCAGCAAACCTGGTATAGTTGGTCCCCAGGGAAGCTTTTTTCCAATTCGGTTTGTCATAGCCCAGATCCATCATGTCATGCTAGCCTAACTTACTACTACTGTCTTTCATTTTTTTCCCCTTTTTTGGCACACTCCAACTATTTTCTGTTAAACTAGTGCTGTCACAAGAAAACATATAAAAATGCTCTTTTGCAAACACTCTGTTTGATTCTCTCCTGAACTCTCTAGAGCAACGGATTTCTCTCACTGTCTTCATCGGGGTGAATGCTGACAGATCACTGAAACTTACAGGTGGTAGTGACAGGCTTGATGCTGTTTCGTGCAAGGTGGAGGAAAAAAACAAAATAATAATAATAATAATAATAAAAGGTTTCTATGCCTTGCATCTAGAAGGTCCTTGATTCAACAACAAAGGCTTATTTATGTTCAAAGATGATTAGCTTAAAGGCATTTCAGAGATTTCTGGTTGCAGCAGCGGTTGGCTACCTCTGCTACTGGGTGAATGAAATATGTATTCCCCCGAGAACAAAGGCAGCAGCAATCCTCTTCTGCTGAGACAGCACCTTTAATAATTCCATATATTTATCAGTATTTGTGTCAAGATCTTAGGGATTTTACCCTTCAGGTGGGGCTAAGCATAAATGGAATGGATAGGGTCTTAAATAGTCCTCTAAGGTATCTGCAGAGAAAAAATAATTGTCCCAGAGTATCTAGGAGAATGAGAAGAAAATATTCTTGTGGATGAAAATGTACACAGCACAGAAATACACCTCCAAGGCTTCTAAAGGGAAGAGTGAATAACCTTTAGGTTATTCATAAAGCCCCAGATAAGCTATGACTAAAAAAACTGTACAGCACTATTTTTTTCCAAGTCCGAATCAAGTAAATCTAAAGAAATGTATCTTTTCAAAAAGTTAAAAACATAAATAATAGGTAAACTTATTTTTCCAAATAAATTAACAAGCTCCGTATGTGCTGTTGCCATGGATTTCTCCTGCATAACCGTTCTGCATATTGTGTACGTGACTCCAAAGGAGAAATGGTTGGTCTGCAGTTATATGGAGCAGGATGTGCACAAGATTTAACGGAACGTGCACACACACGACTGGCACTCACCCTGTGGCCTGTGGCCTTGCACGACACCTGTCGTCACCATCCGAGGCAGATTCGTGTACTACTGAATCATGCGGAACTTCTTCCCACGTGGGTTTGCACTGGGTTTGGTTCTTTGTGTTTCTCATCGACGCAGAGAGTGTTCACACATTGTATGCAAGGGTGTATGAGTTATAGAACCATCAGGGAACGCCAGACGCTTGAGGAGATAATCTGTCAAATAATGACTTGACACAGTATCCCAACGTTTGAAAGATCAGGAAGTCAATTTGCAGAAAGGGGACACTAAGCAGCCTTCCCTTGGCACAAGAGGCAGCCTCCAAGAAGTTAGCTAAATCTGGGAGTTAGCCTTCCCTGGAAAGGCATACTGAGCAAAAGTCTCAGACGACTGTTTAAACTAAATGAGAAGCCCATGAAAGCTCATTCTGTTTTCCTTTCTTTTTTGGAAGCAAACTTTCAATGACACACATCTGGAATACCAGTTCTTTTTAGGGTGACAAGCTGATGTCCTAAATGGCGATTTTTAAGCCTCCAGTGAAGCCAGGCAGAGGCAAGGTGGATTTTGAGACAGAAAGCATCTGTCGTAAGTACAAGGCCAAATAATTAGGTTAAGACTGATCCCTTCCAATGTCTTTTGAAGCGATTTTTCATTAAAGTCAAAAGTAGAGTTCCCTCCTAATGACTAATATAATTTATATTTTCGGACAAAGTTTATATTGACGATAGATAAAAGTAAGCTATATAAAATACATGGCCAGACAATTACAGTAATATGGAGTAGGTTTGTTCCAGTTTAGGTAACAGAATTATACATTTGTTCAGTGTAATGTTCCATTCTACAAAATTCTGGTCATGCCATTCAACATTTAGAACTTCAGAGTCTTAAGAATTATGCATCAGTAGCTCAGAATGGGCTCTGCACACCTGAATGCATATTAAAAAGAACTGCAGTAAACTAATATCTTCCTGCCTGTTTCCCTTTCAGTAAAACTTTTGATTCCTATATAACTATTGAGATTCCCCTCTGCCCACCATTCTTCTCTCAGAACGATAGCAATCTTTCTGTCAGAGAAAATAAAAGGAAGCAGTAAATTTAGTTCTCTAGGAATTCATTACATGTATACCTATGTACGTGTGTACTCACGTGCATACACACACATGACTTCACATTCCAGTTATGCCCAGACAAAGCTGGGAACACAATAAGGGTTCAATTAAAAAGAGAAGCTCAAAAATTTTAAATGGTTACATTTACATTGCCCTCATATATTAAATGGTGTAAAATGGGTGGAGGAAAACAGGAATCTGATTAGAAGTTGTCAGGGCAGATCACAGACTATCAGAAGAAAGATCTAGGTCAGCATTCAGAAAACTAGGGCTTTAGGCTGTAGTTCTGCATTGTTTTCTAGATGCGCGATGATGAAGATGGTCATTCACTTCTATGAGACCCTTATCTCATCGTTAAAATTATAATAACACCACTATTCACAAAGGTCATTGTGCAGGTTAAATTCTGCATAGTACGTGAAAACACTTCGTAAACTCAAACACACTTGGCAAATGTAAATGAGAAAGATTAAATCATAACACAGATTTTGTTCAAAAAAGTTATGGGATATTCGTAGAAGACAGTCTTCTCTTTCATAATTTTGTGCATCATGAATTTTCATTTCAAATTTCAGAGGATTTTTAAGTTTTTTCGCTAAAGTCAACATTTAAAAATATTGTATGGATGTAAAATTATTTTATCTACACTTAAAGGGTATATAATGGTTGATGTCTCAGTTTTTATGTATAACTTAAGTCTTGCTCAAACGTACTAAAGATAGAGTTTTATTAGGACTGGCAAGAATGAAACCAATGTATATTCACGGACTTACTCCATCTGTATGGAATATGTAGATCTCACTCTAAAAATAGCCTTTCACTGTTCTGAAATACTTGTGCTTTGGGAATCTGAAGTACAATAAACTGATACTATATTAACTTGGTAATTTAGTTTCTCAATTTAAAAAATTATACACCTTCTCACAAAATATTAGGTGCTTTCTAATTTAAAAAGTGAATGCATATGGATCAAGGAAAACTCAGAAAAAAATTAAAACACCCCTATACCACAGTATTTCATATAATGCATTTTTCATTCTCATTCTTAAGATATTTATCAAAACAGTTTGCTACCTGATCTGGGTAAAAAAAGTCATTTGAAGATAAAAGTCTATTTCCAAAGCACACACACATAACACACAAGTTGAGTACTGTTCATTCAGTCACTCAGCTACCTTACAGTTAACATGGATTTTGCACTGGTAGTTTGAGTGTTTAAGTACATAATCTTAACCAGGTGTTTTGTATGCTTCTACTTTTCATTTCTTTTATGTTTAAAAAATACCCTTTACAACTATATTGAAAAAGTATTGAATTAGTTAAATTTCCACAGTTCTTTAATTTTTTCAATCAGTATTGGGTTTACAACTAAAAGCCCAAGTGCAGAGGTATTAAATCAAATTTTTAATTTTTGTAAGGAACAATTAGATGAATTTATATGTACTTAATTTCATCTGCACATGTCTTTTTGATGTCTCAAGAGATCCTGTCACAAGACTGCTTTATGTCATCAGTATGGTATATATCTTAGAGTCAATCTCCAAAAATCTAATTTGAGAAGTCTATAACACTTATTTCTAAGTTTATTACAATGACTTTGCTATGTTAAAACAAAATGTACATTATTTCTAAAAAATTAAAAGAACAAAGTAAGATTTACAGACATGTGGGCCGCATGTTCACTGAAATCTACCAGTCTTAGGCTAGAAATCTGTTTTTCATGCTTGAAGGAAAGAAATATAATCTGCGGCTTATTTTTGGAGAATTGGGATCCCCTTTTGTAGTTCCTGGCTTCTTGCATTCCTTGCTCACTGATTTAGAATGTATGTTTTTTAATTTCAGATTTATAGGCTTTAGCTCAGTGTCAGTTATCTCACTGAATAAATTAATTAAGCCCATTTATCTGGAACACTATACTAAGTGGCCCAAGGTCTTGGTGTGGCTGGAATGCCTCCACGCGGTTGGGTTGGCTGTTTGCTCTACCATCATTATCATAGCCAAGAGTACTTATCTACTAGTTACCTTTCACTTATTTATGTTTTTTTCCAATTGCCTTTTAGCTCAGTGTCCGTAAAACGGTCACAAATTGGCAGCCCTTGGGATAGACATGCTCATATACATACTTCCTGTGGCTTCCAAAGGGTTTAATCTTCTTTAACAGTTGACAGCATATAAACATATTTGATGAATTTCACAACAAACTCAAGATTTATGTTTTCCTTTGAAAAACAGGATCTGGAAAAACCGGGCCTGCTCTTCTGTATGGTGACCATTAGATGGCGCTGAGTAACAAGGGGCAGGGCTCCCAGTTCATCCAGAGGCACTCGACCTATGATAATGCTGTTAATTTACTCCCGTTCCTGGTATAAATGTGAGTTGTCGCCGCCTTTGCACTCTGGACTGAGTTTTCAAGTGTGGGTGATTGGAAACTTGTTTCTGTTCTCAAAACAAAAAGGAAATAAGGAGAAGGAGGTAGTTTGGGGGTGAAACGCACATTTATTTGGAAGAAGGGGTGAATCATCAAAGTAGAAATGTCCAGTGAATATCTGGAAATGGACGACTAGTGCCAACACAAGAGGAAAAGACTGGCAATAGAGAGTTTGGAATCATTCAAGTAAAAGCAGAGCTGAAGCCATGAAAATGGATGAGTTCTCTGAAGGAGAAATTAGACAGCAAGAAGGATGAGAGAGCAACAGCTGAACGTAGGGAAATATTCACAATTATCATGCAGGCAAAGAAAAAGGACCTACATAGAAAGTTTGAAGAGAGTGACAAAATCTGCCTTTTCACTGGCTTGAATTTATTGGTGTTTTTAAATGTGGGGCAGGTGGGGAAGAGATAGGTATGCATAAAATTAATGGTGAACAGTCAAAGGTTTAATACTGTTCCAGGTAGGAACAAAATGTGTTAGTGTCTTGGCATAACAACAGCACGAAGCCCACGTGGGCACTTTGCGGAAATCCTAATTTGCAACATAGGCTGATTGCGTTGAGCAACAGGCAGAAAACCAAAAATATTTTTATGTGAATATATACAACAGGATATTAAAAAAAGTAGAAACATGTAGTTTTGTGATTTTGCTATTTTTTTGGTAAAATTAATTTTTTAAATATGGGTGTAACTTGGAGATATTGTGGGTTTGGTTCCAAAAGCCTTTCAGTTAAGTGGTTATCACAATAAAGGTGGTCACACAAATTTTTCAGTTTCCCAGTACATATCAAAGTTGTCTTTACACCATACTGTATTCTATTAAGTGTGCAACAGCATTATGTCTTAAAAATGTACATACCTTAATTTAAAAAATTTTATTGCTAAAAAATGCTAACTATGATCTGCGCCTTTAGTGAGTAATAATCTTCTTTGCAATAGTAATGTCAAAGATCACTGATCACAGATCACCATAATGAATACAATAATAATGAAAAAGTTTGACATATGGTGACAATTACCAAATGTAACACAGAGAGACAAGGAGAGCAAACACTGTTGGAAAAATGGCGTTGATAAGAGTTGCTTGATACAGGGTGGTCACAAACCTTTGTAAAAAACACAATATCTATGAATCGCAATAAAACAAGGTATGCTGTGTCTGAATTGAACTTTTTGCCTTTCTTTACATTTTTGACTACAGATTTATCACCTTTATTTTAAAAATAGCATTTGTATTTATGGAAGATGAGGAGGGAGTTTCTTACTTGTCCTTTAAATTTTTATTTTCTCATCTTGGTGGTTTCAAACTAAATAGTGTACGTTGAGGACAGCAGCGAGAACAGAATGGTGTGAAATTATTGATCTTTTGCCTTGTGAAGTTTCACAAGTCCTTGCAAAAATTTACAAGTTTGCTGCAGGGCAAAATTTGATCATTTTAGACAGGGATTGAATATTTTGCCTTGAAAAATGTTAGCAAAAAAACTCCTGGGGGTGAAATCACAAATTGCCAAGTCATTTGGGCATAGAAAGTCATCAACTTTATGTGGTGAGTAGCAATTTATACTCTATGCTTAGCTTTCACGGAAAACAATGACAAATTTGGAATCAATACTCCTAAATGATCTGCTCCCAACAAGAACTGATTGTTTTCACTGGATTGTATTGGAGGGTGGGCTACAGTGTAATACCAGAGGAGATCAGCAGGAGGCAGCACCAAGTGACACACAAAGTAAAGGAGAAGACAGAACCAGGAAGGGCCAAACTTGTATGTAGTGTGACAGGGTAGAAAGAGCAAAGGTTTTGAAGACAGACAAATCTGGGTCCAGATTTTGGTTCTGCCATTTATTAGTTATGTGAAATCTTGCAGGTGATTTAGCCTCTCTGAACCCCAGTTTTCTAGTATTTAAAGTGAGAGAATTCATATTTACTTGATAATAATGCTCAATTATGACAGGCAGATACATGCCTTATAAATAGTATTTCTATTATTAGTTTATCATTATGAAAATTATTACTAAAGCAATAGAGGTTTGTCTATAGCAGGATAGACGGAGAGTCTGTAGCCTTTTCCTTGGAAATCAAAATTTACATATGTCATAAGTAGCATAACTTACGAATTCAAGAATTTATTTGCAAGTACAAGAGGACCAGAAACACAATTTTTAAGAGATGACTCTACGAAAAGTTGCTAAAACCAAGAACTACTAAAAGAAAGAATTCTTTTATGTAGTAGATGGTAACCTTATTGGATTCCATCTACCACAATTTCATTTAGTCTGAGAATAAAGGAGTTACATATGCTTATGAATACTGGATTCATAGACAACTTTAAAAATATTTTTGGCTAGGTAACACTTTCACATGGTTCAGCTACCAAAAGCATTCAAAAGGGAATAAAGTTAGAAGTTTTTCTCTTTTCTTTACCTTAGTAGTAGGATTTTTAAAAATAGAAGCTGGAATATTCAAAGTCTATCACTAAACTGCTAACGAAAATTGTGGTGCTTGATGCACAGGTACACTTTAATACAGTGCATCAGACCACAAGTGACTGCTGGCCACTTTATTATCTTAATGAAGCACCATCATTCATAGTTGGTCATCATGAAATGAATCTGCAGTTTCATCACAGTGTTCATTCCTGTGGGTTCATGTTCTCTATGGGAGAGTCACTATTTTCAGGGCTCTCTCTTCTTTTGGTTTCACTTCCATTTAGCTGCTGCTTCTTACATGAGCTGTCTCAGAATCTCATGAAACATTTTTAAGCCAATATCCTTCATTGCAAAAAATCCTAACAATGAATTAAATAGTCGTCCTACCATGTTATTGTCTAATATTCTTGATCTTGACTTGCTGCTGAGGACTTTCCATAAAAGAGACTTTATCTCAGCTCTAGATCTACTTATATTAACATAGGCTAATGATGTCTCCTGCTTACTATTCTTCTTATGTGTATACTTGATGTATTTCGAATATCTGTAACTAGCACTTAATGTTTCCTACATTTAAAAATTTTATCATTATCTGTGTAGCAGACTGGTCAACATCCAGAACTCTATAGCAGAAGCACCCTAGTCCTAAGCTCAGCTTTCACTACTTGTTAATTATATGATCTCCAGCAAATGACCTAAACCCTCTGAGCCTTACTTTTTTGATCTACAAAATGGGTATAATAATTGTATCAGGGATGTTTTAAGGACTAAATCAGTAAGCTTAAATAAAATCCTTAGAGTCTAGTGTACAGTAAGTACAATATACATTAACTCTACCACATTTTTATTGCAAGTATCTTACTAATGTTCTTTCTTCTAGCAAAAAAATGAGGGTGCTCTTTTAATACCTGCCATTTCTTTGTATCAAAACTGAAGTGTGGGTACCTTCTTGTAAGTTGGCCAATATTTGTATTTTGATGGAGCAAGGGATAGTTGTTAAGGATGTATCTGAATTTCAAAACCACGATTCTTCCTCCTCAAAACCACTCAGCAAAACCTCAGTCAAATCCTTAAGACTCAGCTTTTTAGGTAAGTCTTGGCACCCTCTTGGCTGTGAATGTTTCAAAAGAAGACACTCGAGACACACAGTGCTTTGGGGGCCCACGAGGTTGGCATTCCTAGAGCTAGTCATGTTAGCACTATAGGGAAAGAAACACTCCTGCCTTCTCCCATGCCAGCCCCACCTCTGCCCACTCTCATTTCTAGCTTCTACCAGGGCAGCAGGGGTTTATGCCCAGAAAAGTCAGCCCCCAGAACATGACTTGGATCCATGGATGGTGTCACCCCGTACTAGGAACACTCTTCTCTCTTTTTTTCTCTCTCATTTTTTTTTTCTCTGTATGCAGCTGAGTAACTTGTGAACAATTTGATGTATTCAAACCAGGTCTCAGTTTGAACTGAGATAACCTGTGTTTGCGAATCAGTTCTATACTGAGGAGTGAAAGCTCTTCTGGCCACATAAGCTCTCAGGGAAGGACATCAGTGTGGCCTGCTAATGCTTCATGGAAATCAGGATTGAGTGTGACCTCAAAAAGGGCCTTGGTCACAGTCTTCAATGCAGCCATGGCTTGTTTTTACAAATGTAACTGGATTCCAGCATATATACTAATTTGCAAGACAATGCTCTGAAATATTCAGAGAAACTCAGGAATCACAGGCAGTTCCCATCATTGAAGGCAACACTTGAAAATCCCTTCTTTAAGTGCAACTACTTGAGAATGAGAAGGGTCTCACATGATGAATTAAAATCTGTCAAATTGGCACTTCAGCTGAATGAATAAGTGGGCAAAATTCTAGAAGCATGGACTGTCCATAAAAGAGACATTGCTTCATTCTTCCTTAGAAATAATAACATCTTTTACATACACCACTTCTCTCTGAGGGGCTTTAAATACTTTATCTAATTAATCCGCCCAGCTTCCCAGAGAGGTAGATGGGGGGCAGGTATTATTATCTGAATTTAGCCGTTGTAGAAATTAAAGTGTCCTGATTAAGTGACTTAGGTAGGAGGTGGCATTTGCACTTAAATAAATGGGCTCTAAATTCACTGCTATTGGAGTAAAAAGAGGACCTACAATGTATATTAAATCTGCCTTTAAAAAAATCCATCCTACGTGTAGCCTAGCCAAAAAAGTCTTCAGCACTGCTTGTTACAAAGAACAAAATATCTCAAAATATAATCGTAAATTTAGCTGTGGCTTCTGGGCCAAGAGGCTAGGGGTTATTTTTATTAAACTATAAATAAGAAGATTTCTTGTTTTTTAAATTGTTGTAGCAGTCAATTTAGTATTACTTAAACAGCTGAATGTGCACTGTGAGTGTCAGAATAGAAATATCTGAGGGCCATGGAACTCTGCCTTAGGGAATGGAAGGAAATCTGCATTTGGACCAGGTAATTAGACCCTCAGGGGAGAAAACTTGAAAGATAACAGATAAAGTCCAAGGACAGAGTCTAAAAGAGGGGACTAACTTAGTTGGCATTGTGTTACCTCTTCCCTTGTCAATCACAGTGTTTCCATTTCTCTTGCAGGTTATAGTACAGGGGTGGGCATGTAACCAGTTCCTTCCATTGACACACAAGGTGGGTGGGTGTTGCAGACCATCTGGAAGAGGCTTCTGTGATTTTCAAGAGGTCTAAGAAAGAGTCCTCTAACTGCTTCACTTTGTCAGGTCTTCATGAGCTGTCTGGACCAGTAATAGCAAACATGTAGCCAGGAATGAAACAAGTGGACCAAGGGGATGGAAGGACAAGGTGAAGAAATGACTCTGTGTCCTTGATAATGACATTGAGCTATTGAGCTAACCACTCCTGGGACTGTTTTATCTTGGCACTCTCTTTCTAGACGAGTTAAAATTTCTGTATCATTTAGGATAGAAGTGTCAGGTTTTCTATATAGATGAGTTGTCACTAACACAACCTGGAAGGTACTGTTTTCAGAATTATTTCTATGTCATTACTTCTGATGGAGTTCTATGTGCCTTCCCCTAAATAAAACACTTGGAAAGAACTGGGCAACAAAAGCAGACCCTACAGAATCTGGTGAGATTAGAACAGGAAGAATGGGATGCAGAGACAGAGTCTGAAGAAATCATGGCCCATTTTTCTCTGGATCTATAGAATAATAGTCGAATGATTATCTAGTTAATGAAAATAAGTGCTGTGCCCACAAAGCACCACGGAGGTCTATATGGCCAATCCAAGGTTTGCCTATGAATTGTCTGATGTCTCTTGTCTTGCTGCTCGAAAATTCTCTGATAAAGGTGCCCAAAGATGGAAGAGCTTAAGATTTAAAAGTTCTACCTGTCCATATACCCAGGCTGACAGTCTATCCATGTGGCAAGAATATACATAATTCTAAGGCATGGGAGGCACATTCTGAATCCTGGTGTGAGTTCCTGACTCTATACACCCCATATTCATTTTTTCAAAAAGTAAACAAGCCATGTCTGCCTGTTACACTAAACAAATAAGCAACAAATGATATGTAATGAAACTGTTCATTTTTCTCTTACTGAGGAGTGCACAACAAACGAAAAATAAACTACTCCATTCCTTGTTATTTGAAAAGTGAATGGCTAAGAATGAATTCATTTCCACCCTTAGGTTCCCTAGGCATACTAGAGGGGAAAAAGCAAAGAAAGTTCAAAAGGGTCTAAAGCGGTATTTCAATAAACTCCAGGATCAAAGCACAAGCCACAATAACAACAAAAACAACACAAATAAAAAAAAAACTACAAAGAACACTAAGAAATACAAAGCATCCAAGTGAGTAGAAAATGAAAAGATGGCGTGGCTAAGCCTCCAGTGATGGAATTTCTAACCACTTTGTGAGTTCTTGCTTGTTTCTATTGTGTGACTAATGCTGAGCCAATGTTTTGGTAAGATACAGAATGATAACAAACGAAGAATAAACAATTTTGAGCATCACTATGCAAACACTATGTCAGATATGGGAAGAAATAAAGAAAGGAAGGAAGGAAGAAAGGAAGGAGGGAGGAAAGAAGAAAAAAAGGAAGGAAGGAAGAAAGGAAGGAAGGAGGAAGGAGGGGAGGAAGGGAGGGAGGGAGAAAGAAAATGGAAGGAAGGCGGGAGGGAGGAAAGGAGGAAGAGTAGTTGTGGCCTCTGCATTCCAAACATGTAAAATGTAATTACATAAAATATGAGAATATGCATAAAATGCCTAGTAGTAAGCAAAGTGTCTAACAAATAGGATTACTAATACCAATATGCACCAAGATAGCAAGACTGTCATTCAGAGGCAGGATTAAATCAGTGTTAGTGGTGTAGGGACTGGGAAGAACTTGCCCATGGTTTAAACCTCAGTTTTGCCATAAGAGTTGCACCAAGTAAGGCAAATTAACTAACACTTCTTTAAATCCTTTTTTCTCATTTTTAGCTAGAAAACAAACAACAGACTTGGTGGGTTGCCTGTGAGAAGTAGAAACAATACACAGGGAGTATCCAACAGAGTGCCGAGCCCTCACTGGCGTACTTGGTCAAGGCTAATAAAAAAATCAGTAATGGTGGGCTGAGTACATGGTATCCATAAATACAGCTGATGTTTATTGAATGCTTTTGGTGTGGGAACCATGCTGCCTAAGTCATCTCATTTAATTACTACATCGACTCCTACAATCATACTTACTATAAAAGTTTAGAGGTGGCAAAAGTCCATTCTAGCTATGAGACTTGGAAGAATTCAGGGAAGAAGTTACTGCAATGGATGTGCAGGAGCTGAATTGGAAGAGAGGCAATGTGATGGCATGCCAGTAAGAGACATGGTTCAGCAAATAAATAATGATGTTAAAGAGCCTATCAATCATTTATAAAAGTCATGTATTATCATCAAAAGAGTATGGACACAAGCAAATAGGTTTCTTAGAGGACTGCCATGTCCAAGGAATGGTGCACCGTAGAAGAGTAGTCATGGAAGGTGCCTTATTCAAATGAGTCGGGAAACTGACTTGGCCATCTCTCTGGGGTTGATAACCTGAAGAGCTAGAAGCTCAGGGAAAATGTGCCCACTGGATCTTCTGAAGTAAGTAGGTAAGTAAATAAATAGATAAACAGGGCTTTTTCCACATACACAAACCTAATCAATCAGATAAGTGAAATTCATTTGTCAAATAATTATTTTGTTAATATGTCAATTTGAATAGTTTCTAAATTACTGTTTTTAAATCAACTGTCTGTCTGCATCCCACCATCGCCAAGATCAGCCCTATGTGATACACGCATCAACATTATACAGTATTCTAGTCCCTTGCTGATTATATCATCAATAGTTCAGTGATGGTGAAGTCAGCCTGGGGGTGGGGGGTGGATCCCTGAGGTCTCCTCCCCTTTCTCTAGGAGTTGAAGTCAGTAGCTGCTTTCCACCCAGGGTTTGACAGGAGCTGCCTGAAGAACTTTGGTATTTCTCCTAAGTTTCCCCTCTCCTCTCAGACATTCAGCCATTTAGTCTGTGGGTGGTTTCTGCTTTTGTCTGTGGGTGGTGGTTTCATTGTGCAGAATTTTTTTTTTCCCCTGTGTTTTCTCTTGATTCAGGAATTTTACCAAGAGTGGTGGCCTGCTTCATTGTGACATTTTTCAGTTACACATTGTTAGGTTCCCAAAGCCAGTTAGGCGAGGTGTCCTGGGGAAATCAAAATATATTATTGTCATTTTGAAATTCCGAAATTAGGACCACCTTGCAAAAAAATTGAATTATAAACATGGTATGTCGTCTTGTTACCCAATCAATTGGCCAGTAACATGAAAAGGTTATTAGACTGTGCTGTGCAAGTATAACTTCCTCCTGCTAATGTGATGGAATTAATTCATACAACCTGATAACAAGGCTATTACAATGCGAACAATGGTTTAAAAGTGGCTTGCGTGGAACAGCCAGGCACCATTGAACATTTCAGATCAAAGGTCTATTGAACAGAAAGAACTAATAGAATCAATTTCTTGAACTGTTCCTGCATTTTCAAACTTGCAACATTATACCACATAATGTGACTTAATGAAGTACAGATGAGAAGACCAGAGAAAACCTAGTTCTAATGCAACAATGAAAATTAATGTTGTACTTTAGATTTTTTTCTTCTCTATGGAAACAAACTAGTTATTAAAAACAGCTTGGTATGCCTAAAACTGTAGATTCTGAAGCCAGGTAGGACTTAGATAACTTACTGAGTTACAGATAACAAGGACTAGAGGGAAACATTGGAAACTTTTCATCTAAGCTGTGAAGTTTTGTGTTACAGAATTTATTTTCGAACAACAGCGTACTTAATGAGGTAAAGTGTTCATCTAACTAACATAGGTAACAGAAGATGCACAGAACATTTTACTTACAATGTGAAATCAAAAGTTGAGTAGTGATCTTAAAAAAAATGGTTAGCGACTAAATAGAGAAAACAAACAAAACTTTTACTTTTCTGGAAAGCTCATTTGCGTTAAAGATTATTTCTCAGTAACATACAGGAGTTGTTGGAATTCTAGGAAAAAGGTACAAAATGTATTTATTCATCAAAAACATCTGAACTCTTGCCATGACCCAGACTTTGTCCTATGCTCTTTGGAACTACCAGGAAATAAATTAGTGATAAATAGAGAGGAAATTATTAACTTGATGAAATTTTACAAGAACAAAATATGGAAGTGAAATATTTGGAAATGACTAAAATAAATTAAGCAGTTATTTTAACAGTAATTAAGATTAGAAGAGATTTATAAAATTTTTAAAAATTATACAAATAAAATGCTAAGCTACATTTCGAAATATTTAATCTCTTGAAAAAATGTTACACAATATGCTGCTTAAGGATATGGATCATGATTTTTTTCCTAATATATTTCATATAATTAATAAGTGGCTTTTAAATACATTTATTATTAAGAACTGGAATTATGGCAAGCATCTTATACTATAAAATAAAGCAGTTATTAGTAATTACTACTGAGTACCATCATCTGATTATCCAGAAATAGAAGTTCTATTAGGGTGTGTTGTCTTATTTTTCACCTATTTTATAATTTGTTTTACTGAACAAAGGTATCTCAACCTAGTTACTTTCATTTCTGAATATTAATAACTTAAAGACAAGGATATCAGTGTAGTGGAATTTAGTGTATTTTAAGTGGAAATATTTTAAAATAACACAGGGTCTACAAGTAGAAATAGAGTAATCATGTAGACAAAGCACTGCAAGTCATTTCTCTAACCAAATTTTTTTTTTTTTTAGTGGAGGTACTAGGGATTGAAGCCAGGACCTCGTGCACGCTAAGTATGCACTCTATTACTGAGCTACCCTCCTCCCTCTTTAACCACATATTTAACTTAAAAAAAAATCCAATTAGAAAGACACACAAGAATAATGAAATGATGCATGGCTAAAAAATCTAGACAAAGTACTTGAACACACAAAATAAAAGCAATACTTCAACATCATTATCTTTCCATTGTTCAACTTTAAAATCACATTGTCAAAAACAAGGATGAATTCCATTTTTTATATAGCTATATTTAAATTTTAAAATGTAGCTTACTAAAAGCAAGAATCTGGAATGAACAGGTAGTTAAATATATATTTGATTAATATTTTTCTACTGAAACACTCATGAAAATACCAATGAGACCAAGTTCCAGTAGAAATGGAAATTGAGGATATAAACCAGTGATCTCACAGATTGGTAATAATAATCCCTAAATACTTTACAAATCATCAGTATTGAGATTAGCAGTGAATGTATTGCTATACCTTTTAAGCTGAATAATACAGAAAGAAAAGGATGACTATTAAGAAAATCTCTGCTAACTCTTCTTTCCTAATACGGTTTGGTCTGCATTGCCCATGCAAAGTGTTGTGACCACAGCCTTGTGCTGGAAGAGAGCTGTTTGCTGAGGATACTAGAACCATTCACATCCTGTTCCCACCCCATCTCCTCCTCCTGACACCATTGGTTTCAAGAAAGCAATGGATCCAGCACAAGAAGAGGAGAAATTTTATTTGATTACCAAAATTAACAATGATTGCTGATGAAAAGGAACCCAAGAAATGGTTCATTCTTCCAGAGAATTATAGACGCATGACCACGTTCAAGTAAAAGAAGAACTAAAAACTGTTCTGAAATTCTCGTGAATAAATCCATCTCTATAATTAGCAGAACATATAATAGAAAAGGATATTTGACATATCTATGTTTCCTCAACTTTAAGGTGAGGGAGAATGAGTTTGTCAGCACTTAAGTGGAACTGAAGGTGTAAAAAACTGTACAAAGAAAAATATACAAAAAACCTAAGCCCTATAAAAAGAGTCTGCAAACTCGAAAGAGTACAATGCTTAAAATAACAGAGAACAATACCTGTAGGGGGAAAAAAGATTTATTATAGAAACCAGAACCTGCAGGAATGTACTTGTGCTACAATAAAAATTTTTTTTAATTAAAAATTTTTTAAGAACTTGGAATTTATATGGCCAGAAGTAGAAGATTTGATTTTTTAAGTGCTCAAATAAAGTGAGATGTGTATATGGCTGGAAAAGGTAAGAAAACAAGACAGGGAAACTCTATGCATGATACCAGAATTAAAATAATTATTGGAGGCATAAAAGAGCTGAATTTACATGAAAAAAAAAAGTATCAACAATGGAGAGGGAAAACTCTGCAAGTTCTAACACAGAAGATAGAGACCAACAGACAGAAATTTTAAGATAAACATGATACATATGAAAAAATAGGGAAGGGCAATTCTACAGCAAGTTAGATATACTGAAGATGAGAAATATAGAACTTGAAGTAATCATCAATGAAATGAAAATTTAAAAAAACCCTTTCGAGCTCAAACTTTTTTGAGTGTGCATTAAATTATTGAGTGTGACTAGTAAATTAGTGGAAAAATAAATGAGCTCTTTTTAAAATCTTCTAGAAATTAAGATATAAACAGGTAGGTAAACCAGGTTACTTACAAAGAAAAAAATTAGACTGCTTCCATATTATACTAATAGCCTATAGACAATACAGCAATATTAAGACAGTTTTGAAAAAGAAAAGCTGGCCAGGAGTAATTATAATAAATTACATGGCTACAACAGTGAAGACAGTAATATTGGGTACAATATCAAAGAAATTGATTTGATATCTGAAATACACTTATTAAAATAGAAGATAATATATGAGAAAAATATATGCACCATTAAACCATAGAGAATGATACATTATTCAAAAAATGGTATTGAATGTTTGACTACTTGTGTCACATTACACTACACACCAAAATAAATTATGAACAAATTAAATATCACCAATGGCTCAAATAGCTAAATATTTTTTTTTGAATATTGAAATCATTTCAAAAATGGGCAATACAGGTGAAAAGTTGCTGATCTTAGTGGAGATAAGGATTTTATTTTAAAGCATAAATGTAAAGGAAATCACACCCAAAGCAATATAGAAATGTCTACACAAAGGTGAAAACTTCTTAGTAACATCTTGGGCAAAATAAAAATCAAATAAAGTTTTGTAGTTGGTAAAGAATATGTAACAGATTAGTATTTTACTAGAGACATGCTTGTAAATTATTAACATAACATTTGCACCTCATTGTGAATTTTTTTTAAAAAAGCTTTTGATACTTGCATATGTGACCTGCACACATATCAATATAACAGGCAGCCATGGAGGATGGCTAGAACACATGCTGAACACACTTGCAGCCACTACATCATTCACTGAGAATAACTTTGCTTTGAATAAATTCCCTCCTGATTTCTTTCAGTGTGATCAATTAAGTAGTAAAAATGATAAATATTTTAAAAATAGCTTGCCTTTTAGAAAAGTTTTTAGCCAAATTCATAATTTATAGAATGTGACTTGGAACAGTTTTTTAACTGGAAGGTATATACTTAACTGAGTCAAAGTTTTTGATTTCAGGGTTATTTTGTTATGTATCTTCATGGAAAATGATCAAAATCTGATTAGGGGTATGGGAATTCATTCTTCTCGTTGTTAATAAAAATGACTCACCGAGCAGGTATCAATCCAAAGCTGAAGAATGTCAAACATCAGCTGCAAAGGAACACTCTTAAAAATTGGAACAAAATCACTGTGACAGTGAAATTTAAGAATTGTATGAGCAAGTTGATTATAAGGATCATGATTTGTGTGAGACTCAATTCTTTTATATGTGATGAAAATTATAACTCTTATGGCGAAAGTTCAACCTCATGTGATAAACACCATCTAAATTCCGAGTATTCCTACATCTCTATCTTTATCTGTGACCTTTCTCTGACTTTCTGAGTTTTAATTCTCTCTTTAGGGATTTATGAATAGAAAAGCTTGAGAAACATTATTTAATGAAATTGTAAGTTCTTTTTTAAAGTAATAATACTATGTTTATTAATGGTATGGGATATACATTCACTAAGTACAGATCCTTTTAAAATGGTTATGATTCATTCATTTTCGTCTTTTTGAGACGCAAAAAACTATAGGTACTTAATATATACAACTCGATCTGTTTGGAGATAAGTCTACAACAGTGAGACCATCATTCCAATCAATGTCATAAATTTATCCATCACCTACTATAATTTCCAGATAAATTAGAGCATGTGAACATAATGTAAACACGTTGGCATAGGAGTATTTGGCACTGGAAACATGTAAACCATAATACTGTTTTCTATACTATGCATTACTGTATATACTATTGTGTATGTGTGTATGTATGTGTGTATATATATGTGTATATATATACGTGTGTATATATGTGTGTGTATATATATATATGTGTATATATATATATACATACTCTTTTGTAAAGAGGACTACCAAACACATATCCTTCTAAACAAGAAAGCTTATTTTATTTCCTTGAGAACCTAAGATATTCTAATTTTTTTACAATTATTTGAAGTATATTTATTTAGGAAGGGCAGCTTATAGCAGAGTCTTCCTTTTTCATTTTGCTGCATAATTTTCGTTCAATTGATATTATCAAAGTTGATCCTAGTTTAATCTTTTAAATGCCAACTTCTATTTTACTCTTAATCTGAATTATCTGTTCTCTTCTTGGTCTCTCCTACATTATTTGATGGTAATGTACTCATATTTTATCTTTACCAACTTGGTTGTCAAACATATATTTGTCTAAAGATTTAACATACATTTCATTTATCTAAAAATACTATATCAAGTGTGCCATTCTATTGCTATTTTAGAGGTCATTTAATTGATCACATTTTTCAAGTCTAGAATGTGTAATTTTTAAAAAATAAATCAGTACTAAAAGTTTTTACCTGACTTGTATTACATTTGCTTTAAAGAAAAAAAAATACTCGTTTATACAAGGTGCAAAAATGCTTTTCTATTCCAATTCACAGCAGTATACACAACTATTTGCCATTCTTTTCTAACATAGGGCTCATTTTGTTTTTTCACATTCTTGGGAATTCCAATCAGTTTAATTGTTTGACAGAATTTTCCTGCCTTTCCTCAGAAGGTGTAAATTTTTCAAGTGCCAGTAACATAGACTAGAATATTTCCCAGAAGCAGCAGCTAATTGCAACTCAGTTTACTGGGACTTTCATTTGAGGGCCTTTTTGTTTCTTTTATACCAATATGCTCTACATTTGAAAAATAGGACTTAAAACCAATGCACTGAAAGTTAAAAAAAAAAAAAACTGCACTCTGTAAAATTACTTTGCCATGATAGCTACATACATAGAGTTGAATTGCAATCATTTTTCACTGACATTAGTTGGTACTTTTGCTAAAATTAAAGTAGTTTTTACTTGTTGTAACAAATCTACAGTATTAAAAATAAGGCTTATGCTTCATTCTGAAAATGTAGTTTTTTTTTTTTCCCAAGCAAAATGTGTTCCTTTGCTATTGAACAATTTACATTAAGGGCCCTCATTTGGTCTTCCATCTAATATAATCTCTCTAGGATAAACCTGAAAAGGATATATAATTCATAAACCTCGATAGAAAAAAATTATAATTTCTGATGCCAAATATTTGTATTCCAGAAAATAATTGTTTCAACAACAAAAATGCTCTACAGTGTGTTTTTTCAGCAAACCATTTCTCGAGAAACCAATAAAATCAGGCACAGTATATATGCACTCAGTATCTTTAAAGATAGTATATAATTATGACTAGAAGAAAAACTTATTTGATGATATAAGACATATATTCATTTACCATTGAAAAAGGGAGTAAACCTATTATCATAGTTCAATGACTGAATACACTTTCCAACCCTCACTTCATTTTTGTCACCCTCATAAGGTACTTATTTCACTCTGAATTCTTTGACCTTAACCGCCTATAATTCATTCATCTGACTTGAACTTAAATAATTATTGATGCAAATTTTCTATATTCTCAACACTTTTGAACTAATTTTAAAATAGGTCTGAGTTGGTATACAGGTTGACATATGTTATTGAATAACTTGAACTCTATAATTTCATACTCAGCAATCTTTATCAAAGAAGCTGAATGGTTCTTTTAAATGAGTCACTATGTCACTAACAATTATAAGTAAACAATCAATTATGTTAAATGTTTCTATTTCTAGAATAGCTTGATAAAATTTTACTCCATTTAAACAACAACAACAGCCTTTTATTTAGATTATGAGCAGATTATGTCAAGTGATTTAAATATTTAGTTGTGTAGGGATTGTGGCAGGCTCTATACTTAGTTATCATGTATACTAGTGCATCTCCCTGCAGTGGCCCTGAACATGGGAGGATGGTACATCTGTGCTCTCCTGGCTCTGTGACTTCCTTAGTCCCATGAAATGAAGACAGACCGGACATATGCCACTTCTGGGTAGGAGCTGAAAGGCCAGCATGTAGTTGGTCATATTTGTCCCAGACAGAGGCTATTCCTCCAACTTGGGACCCAGAATAAAGACAGCATAGAGCTGACTGACAGAAATTTGTCCCTATCAGCATATCTATATTGGCTGATAAAGGGGCCATAAACAGAAGCACATTAAATCAAAACCCTGATGATATTCGTTTCGGTTCTTTGTATTATCCTGTTAATGTTTTCCTCATTAAGTTATTACATATATTTTATTTTTTTGGAAACATAAGTGAATTCTAAAGCAAATTTTATAGGAAAAAAAGTAAGTATAAGGATTTTGTCCATTCAATGGAAATCCTACACAAAATAATTTAAGAAGCGATCTCTCTAACACTTCTTTGCCTCTGAGTCAGATTGGACTTATCAAAGTAGAAAATTCACAAACATTTCACCTTTAATGAGTAAATTTAACAGATTCATATGCTAAATGAAAAAAATAAATAATAAACATGAGTTAGTAATCACAGACATATATCATTTCCAAATCATGTCTTTGATAAAAGCGATCTAATTACTTACAATGGCAACTACTGATTATCTTTAGTTTGCCCTGTTTGGAGTTCCAGAAAAATTAGTAGAATTGCAACTTACTCACTAATTGTAATAAGTACTCACATAATCCATTAACTTTCTTAGAGTTTGTATTTGAAAAATAACTCAGCTACTTTCTCCAGTTGCTGAAATGTTCACGATGATTTGATTTGTGTTACATTGGAAAAAGTAATTTTGCTGGACTTTAGAAGATAAAGTAACATGTGTTATCAAAATGACATTTTATATGGGGTGGGAAAATTATTTAAAATAAACTGTGAAACAAGGGATATAATAGGAATAAATGGGAAATAGTTGAGTATTACTCAATTTCTTAAACATAAATTAGATATTTTTGAAAACTGACTTTTTCCAAGATTCTGGAGTTCTACTTAGCACTGTGAAAAAGTAGTAACTAAACACACAATTTCTAAAATAACTACAAAAAATAATTTAAAACCTAGACTTTGATGTAACTGAATAATTTTATTCCCTGTTTTTTATCAGTTTCTGTTCCTGAAGTTAACTTAACACAGATTTAGAAATAACAACTATTGAAAATTTAAAATTAAATTTAATTAAGAAATTCAAATAAATTTCTAATCCAAGACAGAGTATTCTTAGTATCATGCAGCTTTAACATGAATACACTATGCTTATCTTTGGGCTTAATTATGTAAAAAAAACCCAGAAAGAAATCAATGAATTAAATCATTTTATTTACATATTTTGGGAAGAAAAGAAGAAACTAAAAGTTATATTGATGAAGGCAGGTCTGGGAATCAGATATTTACCTTATGCAAATAAATATTTTGTGACCTGGAATATCTTGAGAAAATTCTCAGGAATAATAACACTCTATGTGTACATTTTTCAAAATTAAAGGAATTGCTAGAATATTTAATTCCAAACTTCAAAGCAATATGGACTTTATACTTTTTCCTAACAGTTTTTAACATGGAAGGTCATTTTCAACTTTTAGAAACAAATAAAAAATAACATTTGCAATGAAAATATGACAAATATAATTTTCTTAGGTCATTTGCAAGCTTTTCCATCAGCAGCACAGAAATCAAATTTCCTTCCTTTCTCCCAGAAACTCTTGAAGTGCCAAAACTTTTCAGCTATATTTAGATTTTCCAACTGTAGCTCTATCTGCTCTTATGCCTTATGGTTCAAACTTTTGGGTTAGACCCTCTATAGTTACTGGCCTAACAATGACCTGTGACAACCCTGGCTCCTGTTGGTCCAAACTATTTTAAAAAAATAGCATAGATATACAATATTCTCTGACTTTTAAGAGGCCAAGAAAGATACTATCTTGAAGACTCTGAACATACTGTTCCTCGAGCATTTGCTGTGATTTTTTCCCTTGTAACTTTTCAAGCCAAATTATGCTGCCTCCACCTAATGTTGCAAAAACTTTGGGTGAAAGCCCAAAGTGATTCTAAGGCTCTGGTATGGTTCTGTGTAACCTGGCATCTTTCCTGGAAGTTAAGTTTGTTAGGCAGCTATTTCTATAAACAAATTGAATAACAGAAAAGACACATGACCAGATGAAGTGACACTACCTGCGTTTTCTCTACAACCCTGTAAGGAGCTAGTGTTGGTAATTAATTATTAGAAGCTGACACCATGAACTGGGGTTCTGTAACCTTTTCAAAGGCCTTTTATACTGGTTAGATTTTACTTTCAAATATGTCATCTTTTCTCATAAAAATCAAACCACTGAATTTTATTGGTAGGCGTATTACTTTTATCAATTAGCTACTGCTCTGTAACATACTAGCCCAAAATTTAGTATCTTAAAGCAATAATCATTTATTGTACAGACTGATTTCCAGAAAGTGGAGAATGGCTCTGCTTGGTCAGAAGCCTAGAAGGAAACAGTCCGGAAGATTGGAGATAAAGAAGTCAATGGCCTCATGGGAGTGGGCACAAGACTTTCAGATCACTATGTCCCACCTTACCATCTGAATGTCTATCAGAGCATAAGTACACCGGATGACTTAATCAGTAGAAGTGCTCTAACCTCTTGTCTTTAGCCACTTGGAACCTGTACAGTATACTCGTAAATGGAGTGGCCCTGGAGGCAAAGCTGAAGGCTATGCGCCGACGCAAAACCACAGCTCCCTCTAATCAAGGCTGATATAACTCCTACCACTGCTGACTGCTCAGTCTTCCAGCAGCAGAAGCAGAACTGAGCCCTTCAGAGAGACTAACCAGGTACCTTATGGCAAGTTGACTATATCAGAGCTCTTCCACCCTTGGGGGAACAGTGATTCTCCCTAGAATTGGCATCAACTCTGGATATGGCTTTGCCTTGTCTGAGTGCCTTTGCCTGTACCCAAATTCCACAGTTTTAAAAATGCCCAATTTAGCAACATGAGGTCATTCATAGCATTGCCTCAAACCAAAGAAGTGAAAGAAGCACAACACTGGGCACATGATCCTGGGATCCACTGCTCTTACTAAGTAACACTTTATTTGGAAGCAATCAACCTAATAGAATAATGGAATGACTTCTTAAAGTCTCAATCAAGGTAGTAGCTTGGGGATAAGACCCTGTTTGGTTAGGGTGCTCTATTCCAAGATGCAGTATATATACTGAATCAATATCTGATACATGTTACAGTGTCCCCAGTAGTTAGAATATTCGAATTTAAAGATCAAAAGATAGAAGCAGGAGTAGCTCCTGTAGCAACCCATTTGCACGATTGAGGCTTTTGACTTTGGCAACTTTGGCTCTGCTAGAATAGAAATTCTTGTTCCAGCAGGGAATAGTAATGGTAGTGAGATAGGAAGTGGGCGGGGCAAGCCACTCAAGAAATGCTACAGCAGTTAACATCAAAATGGTGAAAGACTCAACCCCCAGTAGGCCTTGAGGCTCACAATGGTGGGAGATTTAACTTCTAGTAGAACTTAAGCTTCATTATATGCCTATTGTAATATATTAGCATGGTGAATAACATGCCTGCAGGTGCCATGGCAGTCCCAAGGCTAGCCACAAAAGGTCAAAGAGTGGGAAATGGCCAACTTCCTGGGAATCCCAGCCCCTTCCCCAGGCTAGTTAGACTGCTCCTTCTGCTTATATGCATATGAAGCTACCAAAGCCCATAAAAACGGGCAACACTGCCCCTCACGGCCTCTCTCTCTCTCCCCCTTTCATAGACAGCCCGCACTATGTCTATGGAGTGTGTACCTACTTTTACTCTAATCTGAGCACCCAATCCCCCCACCTCGTGGCCTTTCTCTTGACTTTCAATGTATCTCTCTGAATAAATCTACCTTTACTCAGCTGTGGCTCCCTTTTGAATTCTTTCCTGTGCAAAGTCAAGGACCCACACTTGGCGGGGCACATCCAGGGGCTCAACCGAAGCCTGGGACACGGCCCTCCTCACGCCCCACATCCGTTTTTCCTGCATCAGTATCACTGAACTTAAAGCTATAACCACTGCTAGGTAACCATGGATACTCAAGCAGTGGACCAAAAGGCAAATAAAATAGCTCTTATACTCATGATGATAATTGGCCCTAATTATAATGAGAAGGTAAAGTTATTCCTGTACAACGGGAGTAGAAAAAATGACTCAGGAACTCAGGGAATTCACTGAGATGTGTCTTGGTGCTTCCATGCCTGGTGAGAGCAGTGAACTGTCAACTGCAGCAAACAGAGCCTGGCAATGTCAAAAAATTAAAGGCTCAAGTCTGTCACGTGTGAAAGTCTGATTCACCTCATAAGGCAAACACAACAGACCAGCTACAGACCTGACTGAGGGTGAGGAAAATCTAGAACGAATGGTGGAAGAGGTAGATAATCAACATCAAATATGGCCTCAGACACAGCTGCATGCGAGGAGTGTAGCTTATTCCACCACAACTTTTTTTATTAACTCTTTTGTACAACTTGAGGCCAGCCAACATTTTGGAAGATTCAGCAATGGATTGGGGTTAATGTGAGGTACAAATCAATTTAAGTATTGCAAGGACGGAATTGCATCAGATACTTCTTATGTCCTGCTTCTCATCCTCTTGGCTTTAAGTATGACTCCAGAGGCAGTTGGTGTAAACAGTTCTGTGAGGGCTTCAAATCCCTTTGTACTGACTGCATCTTGCTTCAAGCGTGCACCAGGTATCTTTCGCTTTCTGCCATGGATACTCTCTAGTCTAGGGAGTAGAACACACACACGTGCAGCCTGAACGTCAAGAGATTTAAAGATACTATCCCAGCCCAGAGCTGACCCTAAGCCAAAGGCGTCAGAAGCTGTTGGACATATGCTTCATCCTGTCAATGCCTGGGTGGAAAATTCTGACAAGCATCCTAGTCACTCTGTGACCAACTCAATAACGCATTTCTAGTGCCTTTTTTTTTTCCTTCTCTGTTTCCCTCCTGCTATTTCTGAATTCCTACTTTCTGGGATCACCTCCCAGATAAACTAGTTGCAACACAGTTTCTAGTCTCTAATTTTGCTTTGAGGGGAAACCCTGCCTAAGCCAAAGGGCATATATGGCAAAAGTATTTGCTTAAAGAGAATTGAAACCTAGCCTCCTATGAAAGGAATGGATCGTTCCTCCACTGAGGTACAGCTGTCACTGTCATAAAATTTAGCATAAACAAATACGCCATCAAATGCCCTGCTATAAAATGTAACACCCAGCAATTACATACTAAAGGATTTAAGTTGACATCATTCATTACAGTATATGAATGATTCTCCTGGCAAAATGGGAGTTTAGTGTTAAGTAGCTCTAAAAGCTGCCAAAAGGCAAATGCTATTGAAACAAACATTAGCAACTTATGACTACAACCTGGGGCATCCTGACCATAGCGACTTTCTCTATTACGGGGCCATTAGAAACCAGCATAGGGTTGCATCCAAGTCGATTAGGAAAATAATTTACTTGAAATTTTATACTTATAGATGAAAGAGACTGGGGCATAATCATTATCGATTTTACTTTCTTTGTAAGGTTTTATTGTTGTTGTTTTTCACATCCTTTTCCTAAACAGAGACAGAGGAGCGGTAGGGAATTAAGCGATCTTTCCAGGGAAGATAAGCAAAGTTTGTCCATGAGTCAAATTAAATATTTTGAGGAAGAAAACATTTTAAGTGGCAATAATAGGTAGTATCAAGGGTGATATCAAGTATGCATTCACAGAGTGAAACCCTTAACCAAGAATTTAAAAATAAAACCCACAGTCTTACTTAAAAAAAATAAGCATTTACAAGTTGTCTTGCAAAGGATAATATTCGTTTGATATTATGATTCTCCAAATTTAGTGCAATGGATTTTTGTTATCTGTCTTTCACTAAATCATAAGGTGGTTTAATGATAGAGGCAAATATCCAGTAGAAACTGAATATTAACTATTAAATATCATCCCTGAGAATTCAGGATTAAAATTCAATTTTCCTCCTGGGGTAATATTAACTCATTATCTCCTATAATCTTCAAGGACTTGTGATCTATATAAATATCCACTTTAAGGATAAGGATTTTCATTACATACAATGAGACATTCTACAGTTATTAGAAACTTAAGACATACACTAATATTGCAAAGATAACCTTATTGCTTCTGATTAAGAATGTGTTAATGCACTGGAGCTTGAGAACCATCAAAATTTCTTAAATTACATTTTAACTATTTTATTTTTGATAAAAAGTACAGTATGAGCAGAGTATTTATCGTTTAATTTGTGAATCCATGAAGAAAGATGACTTCATAAGTCTCTGAGTCATTAACAATTAATCAGATTTCTTCAATATAACAATTAAATGACTGAGAAGAAATCTTGAATTTTATGAAGCCCTATACGTTTCTCTCTTTTGACACTGTAAATTAT
The DNA here is from genome assembly GCF_048773025.1 of Camelus bactrianus. Classification (NCBI taxonomy): domain Eukaryota; kingdom Metazoa; phylum Chordata; class Mammalia; order Artiodactyla; family Camelidae; genus Camelus; species Camelus bactrianus. The sequence goes on along the minus strand of NC_133543.1, from coordinate 30,999,449 downwards.
GTTATTTCCAAAATCAAACTCAGTGAGTGGTAACTTAAAAAAATTCATGCTTAGATCCAAATGAGGGATTACAGCATCTCACGTATATTCCTATTTAAGCAATACAGTATATCTTTAGATTCAATAAATCTTCCTAATATTTGACTACATATTTATTTTCTAACAGAAATGAGTGTCGATAAATTTATCAGTCAATAACAGCCAAGAATAACATCCTTATGTAAGCCATGGAAAATACACATTCATGTTCAGGACAAAAAATATACAAATGTGTCATTGCCTCCCTTGAATCCTTCATTCCACGACACGACAGAGAGGACTGCCATTAGATGAATGGCATCTAGGGCCAGGGGATTTCAGCCTTATATTTTACCATGTAAAGAGAGCCCTCCTTTGAATACCTCGCCAGAGCACCCGGCCAAATCAAATCAGCAAAGCCAGTGTTGAAACGCCAACTAGCCACCAGATGGCAGCAATGCTTTTATGAATAATGCAGCATTATGTGCAGTCCATCTAAGATTTCCTATGTTAATAATAGAACAACCCTTACTTTAGTAAAAGGGCAGATTTGCTCGTAATGAAGCCAGCCATTTTTTTTCATGTCCCTAGTAATATTTTGTGGGGTCTGTTTTCTTTCTAGTATTTGGGCCCCCCAAAATATTTTCTTACACACTGAACATTAAATTGCTGTTGAATTTAATTTTGATATCATGGTAAAAAAATGCCTGTGGCTTGAAACAAATATTTTCCTTTCTGATGGACAAAAAACATCTGCGGTTGTAAATGTTCCAGTGTAGCTGTCAAAAGAGAAGGGTTTCACATAATTTCCTGCTACCGTCATCAGTACATCCTACACATCAAAAGAGCGTGTTCATAACCTCCCTTTCCACGAATTGATTTCAAACCTATCACAGATCTCAAATATCAGAAGTTTGTCTTCTATTTGATCGTGGGTGTGAGAATTTTGAAAAATGAAGCATTGCTTAAATTCAAATTAAAAATAATCCCCCAAACTACGAAGCTCTATATTACTTGGGAAGGGAATCCTCAATATCAGTATTTCTTTCCCTTTTTGAGCTGTTTGCAGCATTTGTTAATTTTCCCACTGTAATTTTTTTTTTCTTTCTTTTTTTTTTTGGTTTGCACGTGTTCACCAAGGAAGTCAGACTGTTAGAATTTCTCCCAGTGCTGGAAATGAAATGTTAGGCAAAGCAGTGGGACTAAGGCCAAGGATCTAATAGCTCTCTACTAAAAAAAAATTCATCTAAACCCTCAAAGTGAATGCCCCTTCCCTGGTCAATTCACCTCACACTGATCTGTTATCTGAAAACAGTTCAAACAGCTTCCTTCCTGATCCCTCCCCAGCAACAGGCATTTCATTTCACTGTTTCACTTAGGTCATCTCTCAACATCCTGTTTTGTTAAGATAAAAGAGCAGCCCCCTCTTCTCTTCAAATACAGAGAATCCTTAACTGTCCTGCCGTGGTCATAGCCTTGTTTTTGAGTGTTCGTTTTCTACTGAACTTTTAGTAACATATTTAACTCATATTTTGAGAGACTGCATAGAGTCTACAAGTGGCCTCTCCAGTTCTGTATGAATACTGGCATTTTCCTTCCATCTTAAACTTAGTTATTTTTTTTCCTTGTGTTCATTTCAAACCTTTGTTTATGGATGCTTGCTTTGTTATTTTCTTACACTGCTCTAAACATTGCTCTGAGGTTTGAGAGTTTTGCCCACCACTGCCTGGATTTTTCTCCTGCTCAGTGGCTTGTGGCCTATAAACACTGCGAATATATTTTTTTCTCTTGCCTTCAGATCCAGCCTCATTACCTTATGTTTCTAAAAACTGAATGGCATCGGCTATTTATCTGCCAGTGATCCTACGCTATCCAAAAGCACTCAGTTTTATTTCACCCTGTGTCATCCTTATGGACAAGCTATAAAATGTGATACCGTTTACTGGCCCCATCTATTATGTACCAGTTTTAGAGATTAAATCATTCCTTTTTCTGGAAGAAGCCTGTTTGCTATTAAAAAAAAAAAATCATATTCATCATGAAATAAATATGGCTGCTCTCTTTTAGAAATATAAAAAAAAGAATTTTGAAATAGATATGAAAAAGGGGTCAATTGGTTTGAATGTTGTTTTGTTAGCATCAGTGTAGTATCTTTTGTACTTTACAAGATGAACATCACAATTGGAAAAGCCGTAACACTTGAAGATTCTACTCTGATGCTGTGAAGTCCCTCTGTGGTGGTGGTGGCTTTCCTTCAGGTGGGTGTTCTGAAGCGCCAGTTTTGATACTGTGTAGCTCAGCTAGCCTCACTCTAGTTTAGTGGATGTGGGGAACTGTACTGTTAGCCCATGTATGGCACAGTGACCAACACTCCAGCTCTGTCAAAACGTCAAGCAACAGAGTGTGTTCCGCAAGAGGAGGGGACTTACATTATGATGTCAGTAAGTGAAGAACAGCATGTTGCATTTAGCTTGGTGTCAAACTAAAATCCAGAATTTATTCCAAATGCACAACTCTTATCTTTGAGCAGATGGAGCCAGCTATTACAGAAGGCAACATGAAATGAGCTAACCAGTGATGTAAGCCCATTAGGTCACATGCATCCATTCTTCTGCTAAAATGATAAACGTATAAGAAGCCAAGCTGACATTTTCTTTTATATTTACATTTTAAATTTTGATTTATTTTATTGTGGAACCTTAAAATCTGGGTTCTCTTGGCTAATTTGGGACTCAAATGTACTAGTGTGGCTATTGTCAATCTTTACTGTCACCCAGTTGCATTCTGCTTTGATGATAGCTTAAAAAGAAATGAATACAATGAGACAGCACTATGCCCTTTGGTAGTCAGTGTAATAAAGAAGATGTTTAAATGGGTCCATATCCTCACAGACCACCAGGCTTCATGGAATCACCAGGCAACATATGCTTGCCATTGTTTTCTTTAATAATGCACTCAATGTATCAGTATCTTAATTCTGTACTTGAGATTATACCTGTTTGTTTAAAGAGATCTTTATTATTTCTCAAAAGTTAAACCATAAAAAAGACAGAAGTTCTTAAGTAATGTCTGAACAAATAGGCATGTTCTCCATTTGAGAGGTATACTTGGCATCAATCAGCCTATTTCTGTTTCTCTGTTCATCAGTCAGGCTAACATGCTCTTTGGGTCTCACCTTAGATTCTTGCAATCAAATTTATTTCCTGCCCCCAGGCTCTCTCCTTTGCAGTAAATCTTATACACCCCTGACATTAATATTCCTAAATCAAAGCCCCAATTATAAAAATTATATCATTCCATTCATCAAAATTCTTCTGTGCAATCCCACTGACAAAGATGAAGCCAAAATCATAAAAATAATTATATCTCTTCCTCTTCAATCAGAAAAAAAAAGTGCTGCCCTAACAGCTCAGTAGAGGAATAAAAAGAGTTACTATTGCCTCTCATTTCTGGGCAAAGTTGCTGCTCTTGTCTCTAAGTTCCCTTTTGCAAGATGCTCTCTCTCAATAGCTTGGGAGAGGCTTTCAGGGCAAAATGCTTTTCTTAAAGTGTCAAACCAGATGTGACATTGATTAAAAAGCTTGTACTGATTAGATATCACACTAATTGTACTATTTACTTATAGAATAGGATATTGAAAATAACTTCAGTAAGGTTTGAAGACACACATTCTTAGTTAGACAATGAATGAAAAGATTTTCACATAGTGTATTTACTCTTAGTCTCTTGGTTAAGTTCACGAGGTAGCAGAGAATACATGTGGAGCAGAGATCCTGAATTGTACTTCACAGATGCCTACCCTCTATCCATATTCTTCCAAAATCCACATCTGGAATTGTTCTCAAAGCACTATGAGATGGTGTGGTCAGAAGATGAATACAACCCAGTCTTATTTATACTGAAAATCAGTCTTTTGGAGTAGCTTTCAAATACCGGGCTGCTTCACTTTAACCTTAATACAGATGGGAGGCAGGTGAAGTAAAGCTTATCTATTACTTCCTTTGTGTGAAAAACTAAGCTGGAGGAGGGATCCTGCCCTGGGTTCTACATAAAGTTATGACTGACATCGTCAAAACTGGAACACAGGTCCCCAGACTCCTGTACTCTCTCCACTGCACCTCCTGAATGATGGATGAATATCTAATAGGTAGATAAAATGATTGGGGACAAGCACGAAAGCAAAAAACAACTGTATTAGACATTAATGCTGCTCTTACTCTGGTTTATTTTTAATGCCATGCTTTTTAAGATACTGTGAGTAATTCTCTAAAGTGAAACCAGCTTTACTTGAAATCTAATGCATATATGAATGTGAAGAATCATCCTTTTGCATTTAGTCTAACTATAAGCATTGAAAAATGAAAGAGAAATTTGGTAAAAGCTCAGATTTATTTTAAACCATCACTTTTAACAGAAGGAAATGGATAAAAGCAAAATATCAGTAGTTCTCCTTTTGGCTTAAAATGACATTTTCCAAGATGTTATTAAATTATCTTCGCATTAATAAACTTAAGTAGTACTTAAAGATTTTAAGCTAAGACATATTCAGATCAGGAAGAGCAATCAAATTATGTTTAAATGCAAAGCATATCCATGGAAAATATTACATGAATATGTTTAATATATATCATAGCTAGAAGACTCCATCCAAAGTCAGAAAAGAAATACAAGTAATGATTAATCTATTCGGAGATTTACTTTACTTTTAGGGACAAAACCCAGTCCCATGAGATATTTTTATACATTAAAAAAAGAATCTCAAATCCAGAAAATTTGGCCATAATTTTTGTTGAGTTATAAATCTGTGGTAGGAGAAAAACTGACTTTCACCTTCTTGAGTCACTTAATCTTTTCTGCCTTTCAAGCAGGCAATTGATATAGTTCTAATCAGCCATAATTCATTAATAGTAGAATTATCTTATTTAAAGCACATAATCTATAAATGAGCCTGCCTCATGTTTATGGGTGAAGTTTTTAAATTGTATTTTTAAACAAATCTCAGAAAAACTGAGTCATAGTCTGGCTCTGAGAAAAGTTACGTTTTTACAGTGGGAATGGCTACATTATTTTAAATGAGTAATCATCTACTGTTTTATATGTTGTAATGGAAAGGACCAAGAAAACAGATAGTAGTTTTCTTATTCTTTATCCCATATTTTAAAAAGGGACTCGAGTTGACACTAAAAATCATCTTGCAGTACGGAGCCAATAAATGTATACTGTGAGCACAAATTCTTAAAAATGTTTTATGGCAGTAAATTTTATATATATATATATATATTTTTTTTTTTTTACTAAAAAAAGCAACTCTAGCCTTAGCAGTAACCACTGAATTGGTTTAAAGGTGTCCAGTCTTCTGATTTAAAAAAAATACGGGATATAGTCTGTAAATTCTTTGGGGAGGCAAAACTAATTTACATGTCAGGAATAAAGAATATTTCAGCGCTAAATTAAACGGCATGAAATTAATTCAGCGCTTGGGACCACCTTATATTTAATAAGGGGGCAGCCCCTTGGAAGTTGGGAATGTTTTAGAGATGTATCATGTATTTATTTGATAGCCGTGTCATGAACTCCTTTTCCCCAGACTTCTAAAAATGTTTTGCTCAGAGAGCCTTATGTTCAAAGGAAGGAAGGAAACCTGAGTGAAAATTTTCCTTCAACTTTGAAACAAGAAGGTATTAAAAGTTTAAAAATTACTTATTGTTACAAATTGTTTTGCAGCCATTTTCTCAGTTGAGCTTCCTATTGAAAAGCTTTGTAAATGCTCGATGTGTCTATGAGGGAAGGCAAGAAGGTGACGGAAGCACTGCTTGTGTTCCGGATGCTGCCTGACAACGCTGCCACCCTTTCACATGGTTTTATTTAGTTATTACAACTATCTCTCTGTAAATGACATTTAGGATTATTTAAGATTATGCTGTAATCCTTTTAATCCTCAGTGCTTTAAATTTCAGGCTAAACACCAAAGAGCAAACTAGCACTTAGCAGGAAGGTTTAAAACATGTGATTGGAACATATATCTTTTTATTCACTCTTCCCCTGATGAAGACCTAGTGTTGTTCTTCAGTTAACTAAGAAAACCTGTACCACAGTTCATTACAAATCACTCGGTTGCTAAATGCTTTCTCAAGCTACATCAGACTTGTGATGGCCCTTGACAATTATGTTAAATACAGAACTGAACAAAAGTGAGCAGCAATGAACATTTACTAGTTTAACTGAGAACGTGTATGACCTTTTTAATAAGTACAATGTGTCTTTCAGTGTCGGTTTGTAGTTGTATGAAAGTGGTCACTATTTCAGTGTCAAGCTATTAGATGCAAGTATACAGAGACAGGTAACATATATGCATACAGGCATGTACATTTTTACTTTTTAGACATATTATGACTTGTTTATGTGTACTTTATTATAGAAGTTGTTAATGATTTTTTAAAAATACATTATTTATTATTAAGGCCAGTTACGCCAAAAACTGTTCTCAAATAGGCAGATGTTCTTGAACTTAGCCAGTGAGCACCACTCTGATTTACTGAGAGTAGGTAAATAACCAAACCTAATTAATTAATACTGCCACTGTTATGTTACTACAGACCAACCAAATAAGATTGAATTCATATCAGGATTTTTAAAAATACTTGGACTATGAAGAAAATCTAACTTTTAATACAAAAAGAAAAAGAAAAATCTCAAATGTCTAAGTGGCATAAATAAAGGAAACAAATGAAATTCTCCCATTTTTTGTGTCGCAAATGGTTGCTTATGAGGCTGTCAAGTATATCCCAGGCACATAATTTTTTGTTTATTTTCCTTTTCATTTAAAGTTCAACTTCTCTACAGACATTATAATTATGTGGCATTTAATTGCTAATCCATCAACTTTTTAAAGACAAATTTCAAATTTTAAATTATTTCCAATTTTGCTCTGCTTTGATTTTTCTTGAACCAAAAATCTCAATAGTCATTTGCTATCTGTAATCTATAATTCATGGACTAAGATTGAACACCAAGCCTAATTCAAACTTGGAATTCTAAAGCTATTTCTGATGTAGCACATCCGCCGAAGCTGTGATGGTCTTTCTGAGTCTGGAGGAAACACTTCATTATTTTATAGGTAATGAAACCCTTGTACACACACACTCAAATACCCAACAATGCCTTAATACCATGTTTTTGAGGTATAATCATGTTTATTCTGATCAGTTGAGACTTAGACCAGCTAATGTATCTAATCAAATATTGATGCAAGTCATCTAGATTTAGCTCTCTGGCAAATCCTTCCCAAGGCTTTTTTGTTAACAGAACTATAAAAGCTATTTATATTGTTCCTCTCAAAAGGCTTACTTTTGTAGGTTGTCTCTATGGATACGTATTAGTAAATTTTACCTAAGCTCATGTGCTTAGGTGATGACAAGATTTTAGCATGATAAGAAAACCATGTGATTCACCCCAAAAAGAATGAAGCAGGAAATGACATCTGAATCTTTCTTTCGTTTTGTTATTCAAAACATCCTCACAATAACCTCTTGTTTCTCTAAACCAAAGGTACAAGACAAAAAAAGATAAACTAGACATGTAAGAACACTGAAGTCCCGTGAACTGTTCTGGTACCTTACAAACAAAACTAGCTGGCAAGATTTTCACCACCAAAAAGCTACAAAGGGAGAACAATTTAATATCTTTGGAAGTACCTATATTCAGAGATATGAAAAATGAGTAAAACATTACAACAGGTAGTAAGTCACACTCAGAAAAGGTTAGGATGATACATACCATCAGTATAGGTGGTTTAAATATATGTCGATACATATTATATTCATAGCTATGTAAAATTATACTTAAATATTTTTCTTCCATATTTGCAGCCCTGTACACATCATATATATTTGATTATCATCCTCATTTGTGATTTAACTTAACTCTTTGTAAGTTTAACAGCGGGAACTGAAAAAGTTTGCCTTAGGCCAACTTGGAGGGTTTCTATTGTCCAAGAATTATGTCAATCCCAAATTTTAATGACTTATAACATCAGTGATTAGGATGTTAAATTCACAATACATAATAAAACTAAACCATTTAGCTCACCCTACCCTGTTCATAACTAGTCACACTGACCATCTAGATTGTCATAGAGGCTAGGATTATAACCACTAAATTTTCTTATTTATGGCAGAATAACAAAAAAAGCAAGAAATTGCAAGACAGACTATATCATTGTTCTACAATTCCTCACTTTAAATCAAAATTTAATTTTACTTCTTGATTCTGTAAATTCATAATCAGTTTTGCTTTAGTCCTTTTATCTCTAAGCAAATATGTTTAGTTTTCTTTTTTTCTTTTTCTTTTTTCTTTCTTTCTTCGTCTTTTTTTTTGGTTAACAAGAAATCTCTACCATGTAAAAAATGAACACCAATGTAGAATTCAACTATTAGAAAAATAAGTTTTTCCAGAATATGTTGAAAGTGTTTTTTGTTTTGTTTTATTTTTTAATTGAGTCCAAATTATTTTGATAGACCTAATTTAGCATCTGGAAAAAGCAAAAGCAAACTAAAAACCAGTTTTTTTTTTCTCCCAGTGAGAATTCCAATAAGAAATGTCATGTACTCACATACTTCTATAACACTCAATACATTCATTTTAATGATGCATTTAAGAACAGAGTTGATTTTTCTTCAAGGGCTAAAATGGTCTTAGAAGACATTTAATATAATAATTATAATAATCTAGTTCCTACTAAATGATATAAAATCTAAAATATACCTATAAAGTTATTGGTTACTTTGGAAATATAAAAGTAAATTAAATTTCATATAAATATAGAAAAAGATCAACCTCCATAATCTGAAGTTATTAATTGCCAAAGGGATTTTAGTAACATCATATGTGAAATATTGTTTTCCCATTTCCTTTCTTTCAAGGATTTCATCTGGTTCTTTCCATTCAAAGGAACATGATTGAAATTATTAATCATAGTTATTTTTTCCAAAAAAATTAAATTATACAATATGAAAAATCTAATTTTTATAGCTGTTCAGAGCTCTCCTTCCCCCTAACTTACACTGTTAAATGTAATTTATGACCAGAAGGCAGGAATGGCAATGAATGCAAATAGTTTATTATAATTAGTGAATCTTACTTTGTGTATGTCTGAAAGTTCTACATTAAATCTGTTTAAGCTAAGCATTCTAGGTTTGTATCCCAAATAGCTACCAAATACATGGCAAAATTCAGTGACCTATGGGTATATAATTAATGAACACACAATGTATATTTTGTGTGTAGATAGCAACCAGTCACCAGGGAAAAACAACAAAACAACCAAAATTCAACAAGGAAGAAAAGCCAGTTTTTCACAATGACCTTTGCACAACTAGCTCATGCACATGAAAAAACCATAACAAAGTAGTCTTGTTTTAATTACCCAAGAGAGCTCAGATTTAAAAGTAAGAAGAATAAATTGAATCTATGTAACATTCTTACCTGAAAGACATTCTTTCTGCTTGATTTTTCCTTGGCCCATTCAATATGTGCCCCACACAAATCCACACTTTCTGGTTTGTTCCCAGTTTTCTGTAAACAAAAATGCAATAAGAATAAAAAGCAAACAACACTGGTGATGCATGTAAGGAAAAATAAAATTTGATTGACTTAGCAGTTGTGTATTTATGGTGTAAAGCTTTTCTTTTTTTTTTTTTTTTTTCTTTTTCCAGTTTCAAATAGACATCCTCACTCATGCTCATTGCAACATTATTTTCAATAGCCTAGACATGGAAATGATCTAAGTGTCCATTAGTGGATGAATGGATAAAGAAAAAATCAAACTCATAGAAATAGGGTTGTTACCAGGTGCTGGGTTAATGAAAAGATGTCTGTCAAAGGGCAAAAACTTTCAGTTATAAGATGAGTAAGTTCTGGGGATCAAATGTACAGCATGGTGCCTATAGTTAACATTATACTGTATACTTGAAAATTGCTGAGTAGATCTTAAATGTTGGAACCACATATACACAAAAGGTAACCATGTGAGGTGCTGAATATGTTAACTAGCTTTAGTGTGGTAATCATTTCACAATATATATCATATCATCACATTGTACACCTTAAACTTACACATTGTTATTTATCAATTATATCTCAATAAAGATGAAGAAGTAAAAAACAAATTTAATAAATATTAAGTGCCAACTGTACACCTTTTAGAAATTCACATTTCAGACCTTTAAGACTATACACATAAGTATAATGTGTATCTGTATACAGTAAATTTAATTTAGATCAAATATTATTATAGCATATGCTTCCTTTTACACAATACAATGTGAGTGTTATTTAAAACTTGTTTTTAGTTCAGTAATTCATAATAATCAATTACTGGATATCCTCTATATTTGCCTCTTCATACTTTCATTTAGTTCAAGTGAACCACACTTACATAACTTTAAATTTGCATAACTTCAAACATTAAAAAAAAAACTTACCTGTTTGGGAAATTTCTTTCCTATTTTTAAAGAAAGTTATGGCACATTTCAAAGACTCCAACTATTTTCATATGTTCTGAGCTATTCTAGATTTTCCTATAGATAAGTTTAGTTTTCTCACCTTTCAGTAGAATACTTTAAAATTTTAGTATACAAAGCTTGTAATTTTTAAGTAGAAATCTTGTTTTAATGCAAATGAAGAAAGGGTAGCAGGGTGGTGGGGAAGGGAGATGGAGTCTACACTTTTTAAATTGAGGTATATTTGATTTACAATATTGTGTTAGAGAGTTTCAAGTGTATAGCAAATTGATTGGGTTATACATGTTTATGTATATATCTATATACTTTTTCTGATTCTTTTCCATTATAGTTTTTATAAGATATTGAATATAGTTCCCTATGTTATACAGTAAATCCCTGTTGCTTATCTATTTTATATATGATAGTGGGCATCTGTTAATCCCATACTCCCAATTTATCCCTCCCCCACCTTCCCATTTGATAACCGTAAGTTTGTTTTCTATGTCTATGAGTGTTTCTGTTTTGTAAATAAGTTCATTTGTACTATTTTTTAGATTCCACATATAAATGATATCATATAATATTTGTCTTTGTCTGGCTTACTTCACTTAATATAATAATCTCTAGGTCCATCCATGTTGCTGCAAATGGCATTATTTTATTCTTTTTTATGGCTGAGTAGTATTCCATTCACCTGTTGATGGACACTTAGGTTGCTTCCATGTCTCAGCTACTATAAATAGGTGCACTATAAACACTGGGGTGTAGGTATCTCTTCGAATTAGAGTTTTCATCTTCTCCAAATATATGCTCAGAAGCATACAATATTTTTAGACAATATTTTTAACAGTATAAACTTTAGCTTAAAACAAAATTATGGAAGAATGGTAGAAATGGTATAAGAAATCTGTCCACAATTGTTGCCTCATAGCCACCATATTTTATCAGTTTAATAGAAATGGTCTATTTTTCAAAAAAAGCCAGAAATATGGAATTTTTAAATTGTAAATTGTGAGGGTTTTTTTTTTTTAATTTTGGCAACTCAATAAAAATGTTTTTGGAAACACTGTACAGGCCAAGCATAAGTTTCCTTCAGGATAAATTCAGCTGGCAGGACAGCAATTGATAGCATACCATTCCTTTGTTATTTAGTAATAATTTCATGAGAAACTAATCAAGATGAGCATGCCCAGGGGGTGGGTATAGCTCAGTGGTAGAGTGTGTGTTTAGCATGCAGGAAGGAGTTCCTGGGTTCAATCCCGAATACCTCCATTAAAAAAAAAAAAGATGAGCATGCCTCTTATGGATGCTTCAGAGAGTGAAGTATTTTTACTATTTTCCCACACTCTGCCACCCAGGTGATCACTGTCGTGAAAAATCTCAAAGCACGATAATGATCTTCATTGTTGAGTGATTTATGACATGGAAAAACTAAGAACAACTTGCCTCTTCTACGGTAAATTAAATTATGGGATACTCAGAACCAATAGAAATAACCATCAAAACAAAATGCACATACAACAAAAGAGGTTATCGTTCCCATATAATGCAGTCAGGATAAAAAGATGGAATAATTTTATATAAGAACTTTCTATAGGCCAGACACTTCTCTATGTGTTTACAGCTGCCAGTTCACTTAGTTCTTATAATACCTATATGAAGTAGGTACTGTTATTATTGCCATGTTACAGGTAAGAAAATATGCCGAAATGGTTAGGTAAGCTTCCCAAGGTAACACAGGTAGAAAAGGAGGAGTCAGGATTTAAATGCAAGCTGTGCCCTTCCACAGTATGTTTCTAACACCATGTAGTCCTTGAAAATTGAATATACGCTATAATCATATTCATGGTAAAACATGAAACATTTTGGGAAAAGATATGCCTTTCTTACTAGACTCTAGTACAGACACATTGATCTTGTTTTTGACCTTCTCTGTTAAACTTGATCTACCCATTGGGCCTTTATACCACCTGCTTACCTGGAATAATTCCCAATTGTCACATGGCTGACTCCCTCTTGTCCATCAGGTTCCAGCTAAATGTCACCTTGTCAGAAGTCTTCTCTCTGACTGCCTTATATAAAAGAGTGGCATTCCAGCACTCCTGATTACACCGTGGGTCACTATTTATTTTAATTTCACCACAGTCTTTCTCCTAACTGAAATTTACATATACATAGATTACCTATTTTTTCGCCCACTAGAATTTAACTGCCTGAGCTGGGACCTTGTTTGCCTTTTCTTCCACTATTTTCCCCAATGTATGAAACAGTGCCTGGCACACAGTTATTGTTCAATGAATATTTGCTAAATTCATGAATGGAGGAAAACACCAAAATGCAACTAGTTTTGCGCTTTGGAAGAAAGGTTTGAGCATCTTAAAATTCCTGATGCTTTCTGTGATTTAGCAAAATGATAAACAGTTTAATGGACTCTTTGCGGATTGAACCTAGAATTTCACAGAATCACTCAATAAATGTTTACATATGTCTGCTAAGTGTCAGAGTGTTAGCCACTGTGTCAGACACTGGAACTCCAGAGACAGGATACTGACTCTTCCTTTAAGAATTCCACACTAGCCTCAGGTCTGTATAATTTTCTGCAGACTCTCTCTCTCTCAGAGAGAAAACTAGAGGATGCCTGTGGGTAAAAAGCAATCTAAGCTTTGCCAGTGTTCTTACCGTCTAGCTCTGCCAACCTGTAACTGTTCTCATCAGCATCATATACTAAATCCCATGGCTTTGACACCTGGCTTGGGTTTATCGCAGTCTGAACTCTGTCCATCACTCTCAGTCACCTCCTAGTGCTCATGCATGTGACCTTGATCCATCTCTTACATTCTTCATGAGCTCACTGCTTCACCTCCTCTCCGCGTTAGCAATCTTCATTCTACTTTTCACCTAACAAATCCCAATTTCTGAGTCTTCCTTACTCCCATCCTGTTACATTTGGTTTTGAGGTTATTGAGATCGGCAGACCTTTGTGTGTTCTCCCAGTCTCTCAAGTCCTTTCTGGTTTTACTTTCTTTTATGTCCAAGCCTGTGTACCCGCTTCAGCAGTCACTTCAGCCACTCTCTCTCCCTTTTTCTCTCTCCCTCTTCTCTCTCCCTCATTCAATGACCCACTCTACTCTCTCATCTATTTTTTCTTCTACAGTCTTCCTCATATTCCTTAATTCTGGAGAAATAACTTGACTACTCAGTGTAATAACATTACAAATAATGGCCACCTACTTATAAGAGGCTTTTGACTCTATTTAGCAAAACTTTCATTATTATTATTGTGAGAAGGACATTTAAGGTATCCATGAAATCATTGCCAAGATGAATGTCATGGATATTTCGCTGACTTTTTACGTGTTCCTAGTCAGTTTCTACTCTTCCTCAAGGCACATTTTTCCCAGAGCTTTACTTTTTCAAATTGGTCTACCAAATATTTGGCTTACTTCTAATTCACAGAGATCATAAAGCCCTTGGGCTAGAACGTTTACCATTCTTCCCACTTTCATAGTCGGTCTGTGCAATCAAAATGAACAAACACAAACTTTAATTCATTTCTGTATGCCTTGCCTTCTGAAAGCTTTACATCAGTTTCTTATTTATTCCTGACAACAATCTTGTGAACGTATCACCATTGCCTTCAACTGACATGTGACGAAGCTCAAGCAGGGAGTGGCTACGTGCCTTAAATAAGCTCACACATTTAATAAGCTCCCCAGCTGAGATATGAACTCCTTATTATCTGATTCCAAGTCCCAAGTGCTTGATCACAACACAGCACACTGCCTCCCTTCCATACCTACCCTTTCCTCCTACTAGTTCACATAATGCCCTTTTTAGGTCCCAAAATAGAAATTAACATTTTCTATTTCTTCCTTGTGTCATCATTTCCTGTTTTTACTTCTGGTTCCCAGAATTCTGGATGAGGGTCGGTAACTCTGGTCCACCTGTTTAATAAATGCCCATGTTTGGGCATGACAGTGGCATCTATGAGCATCAAAATTATCTGCCCTGTCAGTTCCGTATAATACATGAACAACTCACAAGGCAGGTCCTGTTTTCCCTGAGAGGAAGAGATGCTCCTTCTTTTGTGCAAGGTTTATTTCTCTCTAGTTCCTAATTCCATCCAATCTCACTCCTTATTGCCTCTCAAATGGATTATATGCTCTAGCCTATAACCACACTCAAGTCACTCCTGTTTAAAAAATGGAAGAAAGCAAGTATCACCCCACAACTTCACTTTATCTCAGTCTCATCTACTTCCCTTGCATTATTGTCAGGACTCTTTAGAGTTTGCTGCAGTCATATTCTCTGTTTGCTCATATTCTATTCTCTTCTCAACCCACTGCAGCCTTTTACTCCCTTCCCTGACTAATCTAAAATGTTTTAACCATTAAGATCAACAGAAGCAGCCTGGTGCTTTCTCTCCTGTCAACATTCTACTGGAACTCGGTATTACTAGACTCTGCAGGCCCTTCTCCTTAAAATCCCGTCTCTCAGTCATGGAGACATTTTCTTTCCAAATTCTCCTTTCACCTTTTATACTCTTCTGTCTCTGTCTTTTCTTTTCTTTTCTTTTCTTTTCTTTTCTTTTCTTTTTTTTCTCTTCTTCATCCCATTTCTTGAATGTTAGAAATTCTTGGTTTATGGTTCAAGTCCTTCATTATTTCTCATGGTTTACATGTTTCCTATGGGTTTTGTCCTATGGTCTGATCTGTCACTTATAAATATGTTGACTCCCCAGTGGTTCCTCTGGCCCCCAGCTCCCTCCCATGTGCCAGAACTGTATTTTCTAACTAACTACCATTAGGATGGCACACAGATAACTCATGTAATCACCATCTCCATTTTTTCCTACTGTTTGCCTTGGTTAATCATTCCTTAATCCACTTCACTTTTGTCACTTTTTTAGTTCTCCCCTTTCCCCCAGTACCTACAACCAAAAGATTCAAAGCCTAAATTCCAGAGCTAGATCACAATCTCATTTGAGTTCTTATTTTCTCTCATCTGAATTCTTCACCTTGCTGCTCCTGCCAAGACCAGTAAAACCCTTTTCAATTAATTCTCCACATTTTGATTTTTTTTTTCCTAAAACACAGCAATGCTAAATTCATGGCAGTTTCCAAAATGCAACATGATTTTATGACTCTGTACATTGGGGATCTGAGTAAGCATGCACCCTTTTCATCTGAAACACATTTATTTTCTCTTCAATACATTCTCCCTGCCTCCTATCTGCTCATTTTCATGATGCAACTCCAAAATAGCCTCCATGAGGCTCTCCTTTACCTCTGCAGGCACAGTTACCATTTCTTCTCACCGTCTCCCCTACTCTGAAATACACTTTTTTCTTTTTAACAATTCTTTTTGTTTTCCACACATTGAAATTACTTTTCAGTGTGTCTCTTTCCTCCAGCTAAACAATCAGAGAACAAGCTGGCTTTGGCCTGAGACTTATTTTCCCAAAATCTAGCAAAGTGGCCCAAAATATGCACTCAGCAAAAAATTTGTTATTTGTTTGATTAACTTATGAACTGGATGGAGAATTACAATAGAAAATGTCCAAATTCATTCCAATGCATTAATAAATAAAATTAAATAATACATCTCAGAATGACAGTCTACAAAATGAGAAATACATTGTGTACATAAAATCACAATATTCCCATTTATTCTGACCTTTAATAAGACTGACCATACGGAAAAATTAAAGCAAATAATAGAGATCTGGGGGGAATTTAAAAGTACGCCAGAAAAAAACAAGTGGTTCGGGTAAAAGTCAAGCAAATAAAAATACTAACCTCAAGAAAAGTAAACTAAGAGAAGTAGAGGAAGGATTATATAGAAGTGATCCTAATAAATAGTTCATTTTTACAAAGTTAAAGCAGAAGGACCTAGGCTTGAAGAACAACTTGAGGGACTAGGCTTTATTAGATGCGAAAATTATTGGTGTCAAAGTGTTGTTAAATATTGGAATAAGTTGTTCAGAAAAGTTGTAGAATTTATTTGGAAGACAATCAAGATTTTATTCAAGAAGTCTGAAATTAAATGATCCTTTAATAGAAAACATATTTCTGATTCCACAGCTATGAAATACATAAAAAGTCTGCTGATGAACTACATGATGCCAATGTATCATATTGCACATCATTATAAAAATATACTTTAAAAAGTTGACTAAAATTGAATTTAAATCTAGGGGTGTACATATCATATCTCCTCTGGGTAAAGTTAAAATATAAAGGACTGATTTTTAAAATATTTAAATATAATTATTTAAAAGTTTTTTTCTCTGATTTAGACTAAACCTTTGGGATTAAGTTCCCCATTTTTCTTTATGGGATATTTGGGGGCTTTTAATGTATATTAAGAAAATATCAAAGGCCAGATGCTCTTTTGCTTGATGGAATTTTCCACGATGAAGACTGGGTATGTGTGTAGGTAACAAATCACTGGGCCACTCACTCTCATACCCTTATTACTAGATGTGGTTGATAAAAAGACAGGGCTCAGATTTTATGAAACAGATTATTAGCTACCATTTTTTACTTTGGATTAATTGCTATTCCAGAATATGGACTAAGATTGTCCTTTTCAGTTTGAAACATGAAACACAAAATCTGTTTAGAGGAATTAAGTTTTATCACATAACTGGTTTTGGTTCTGGAAAATCAGTCATGGAAGAGGATAAAACTCACTTATAAATTCTCATTTGGGCAAAATGATTTAGGAAAGAGTGCTGAATGGATACCTGATCTTATTAATGCCTAAAGTATGACCGCTGTCAACATAGAGGAGAATGCTTTGATTGTAAGATGTGGGTTTTATGTATATGAATATAAATGGTGTTAATAATAACTGAAATTGTTTCTACAGTGAAATTTTTCAGTACAAGACCAAATCAAGCCAGATTTTCAGATAAGCAAAGCTTTCTTTGTGATTTGGGATACCAGAGTGCTATGTGTTTGTATATTTGTTTTTGTTTTTTGAGAAGAAAGTCTTCTCTCCTTTTTAAGAAGAATTTATTATATTTATTCCTGAATCAAAATCTTGCTAGAATAAATACAAAAGCTTCTATTTAGTCTACTTTTGTTGCATGCTGATATTGTCTTAAATTTATATTACACAAAAAACTTATTTAATTCTGCAAGGTGAGTAGCTTGGGCACATTTTTGATGCCTCAGGCATCCCCTCAGATTCCCTCCTTAGACCCTCATCCACTCAGTCTGCCTCAGCTGACTCTACAGATGACCAGCCTTGTTTGGCACCTTCTTGGAACACAAGGCCCTCCCCATTGCCAAAATGCAGATAGGCTTTTGGCTCGCTGACCACTTCCAGATTTGGATGAAATGCCATTTTAAGGGGGCAGGATCTGACTTTCTGAGTGGCCATCCAAGAGTGTGCCCAGGATCCATATAATACAGGCAGTAAAGACTCTGGATGATGAATTGTAACCAAAAGGAAGCAAGAATGAGAAGAAACATAGCAGATAAGTTCCTTCCCCTTCCTCCAACCATCCCTCCTACAAACTGCTTCATGTTTTCTCCAGACAGTTTATCTGCAGCTTCTTCTCAAGTCAAGTGGTGCACCTGCCCAGTGGTCCTCTGTGTCTCTTTGAGACTCACTGTAGAGTAATAGCCAGCATGGCAACACACCTCTCTACTATTTCCCATCATTCCTGCCTCCTTTCCTTTTTACTTCACCCTCTGTGTCCTGGAATCATGTCTCCCAAATAAAGCATGGGTGCTTAATTTGAGTTTTTGTTTTCTAGGAAGTCAGGGCTGAGACAATCAGTGTTACACTCCTGTGGCAAGGATGGACAGCTTTCCATCCAAATATGTGTAGTGCTCCTCTTCAGGAGTCTGGACTTGTCACTGGTAGGTAGGTCACCAGTCAAGAGCTCCATTTTTCTTCTATTCTACTTTGCATCAGCCTGTAGCCTCATTACTCATTCTTATCATTGGAATGTAAGCAAGAACAATGTGAGACACTTCTGGGCTCACAGCTTTTAAAGAGCATGCAGACCTTCCTATGTTCTCTTAATTTTAGCTTCATCTGCCACTAGGGGATGACACAACCAAAAGATGGGAGAAGTACCATGTAACATAAAGCTGACCAGGAATATCTGTTTTGGACTGTGATTTGAGCAAAAAATGAGTTCTGTGGAAACTGTGAATAGTACTTGGACAGCAGGTAGTGTTTCTTTACCTTAAAAATGTTTATATTATTGTTAAGAAAATTAAGGCAAGATTTTTTTTTAAATATACTGTCATTAAGTGGCAATTTGGGCATTTGAATTCAGTTTTAATGAACACAAGCATTAATTAAATAATGCAATAGAAAGTCTGTTCCAAAGCCTGTGCTTTTAACTACTATATTCCATTGTTTCATCTGGCATTAATAACAACAATAATAAGTATAATTAGTATTGGTTATCTTTGCTATGTGTTAGGCATGTTACATCAATTTTCTCACATAATCTCACAATAGCTCTATGAGGTGGGTACTCTTCTTAACCCCACAATGCAGTTGAGAGATCAAAGAACTATAGCAACAAATAAAATGTGAACCTGGGATTCCTAACCAGGTGGTTTGACTTAGAAGCTCCTATTTCTACCTAAAGCCTCTATTTCTACCTAATATGGTATACTGCTTCCCAGAGCATTTCAATTTAGTAGTGAATTTTAAAGGAAAAATAAAAACATATATTCAGTAAATTAAAAACTGCACATGGAGTAAAAGTCCATTTTCTCTAAGAGAAATGCAAGCTCTAAATCAGATGTATTTCACTGACCAAAATGATAAACCACAGAGAGTCAAGCTTCATAATTAAAATAGTTTTCTGAAAGAGCCTAAGGTGAGGCTTATTGGACAATAAGCTATTATCCATTTATAAAGCACCCTATCAATTCCATAGATTTTTGTGGTTATTAAAAATTATGTAAGATACAGAATTTATTGTGGTTATGGCCAAATCCTGAGAAAATTATAACCAGAGAACATGGCTTCATTTATAGTAATATCGATCACTTGATTTCATTTTTTCCTTACAAAGTTTGTGTTAATAAAAGGCTAGAGTTCATTTTTCTTTTTTCCTTTCTTTCCATCTCCTTCTGTCATTCTCAAGATTTTGGACTGTTTTTTCTCTTTTAAAAAAAGTTACAAATGTATGATGAGGCCATACGATAATGCAATTTATGGATGCACTAATAACCCGCCCCAATGGCAATCATGCTGACTTCGCCAAAGCACTACCATCGTGAGAATTAAAATATTAAACAAATTTTAAATGCTTTCATTAGGCTCAGGTTGGTAGATCTATTGTTTGCCCTTCCATTGTTATGATCTTTTTGAGCAGGGATCCAAATAAAACCTTACCATTCACTTTACAAAGATAAAATCATTCCATATTCATTTTGCACAGAACACTCAATAATTCATGAATAGCTTTCTGATTGAAACTATTTTCATTTTTTTGCTAAATCACATCATTTTACTCTCATAAATAAGTCCATTTTGTTATTAAAGTCATGCTACAGTGAATGAACATTAGATGTACTGCATTATTTAATTAATGCTTGTGTTCGTTATTTGCACTGGAAGTAAACAATATTTAAAAAGTAAACAAATTATTTTAATGAAGCCTTTTATATTATTCTTTTTTTGCTTTCCAGGTTATGGTTGAATGAGTGGTTTTAAAAAGTTAATAGTTCATTAAATGCCTTGGAAAAGTTTTGTCATTAGAAGTAAAATTTCCAGCATTTGCCTCTGATTAAAAGTATTAACACAATGTAAAGTGAAAAACATAAAAGTAGCAAAAGACACCCGGCGTTACATATGCAATCAAATGTGGGCTCCATATTAAACATACTGGCTTTAGAATAGTACAATTTTAGGGGAGAAATAATCCCTAAAATGTTTATAATACTTCTGAATTTATATCAAAAGTTTTCTGAGAACCATGTGATAAATATAAAAGAAATAATTAATTGATGAGAATAAGGTTCACTTGGTCTGAGTTTTGGTGTATGTAGAGATGAGAAATTTCCTAACCAGAAATACACTTTGCACAGTGCATTTATTTCAGTAGAGTGCCACACTGAACATATATTCTGGGTCACATGAAAACACTACCAGGTTTCTACCAGGTTTGCTACTGGTGCTCACTGAAGTGCTGATACACCCGTGTTTCAAGCACAGCAATATTTTTAGTCCTCCTTAGATGAGCAGCCCTGTTTGCCTTCTTTGTACTAAAACTTCTTTAGAAATACCCAACCACACTGTTAAAAGATTAAAGACATACGAGAATGTTATATATTTTCTGAGAAGATGCCCTGTGATTTACTAAGTGCATTGGTACATAATGATGACAAACTTAGCCAATTTGCTATTTTCTTTGTCAATAAGAAAATAGGCCTTATTGTTCTCCTCTATTTCCATAGGTTTTTTTGCTTATTTATTGAAGTATAGATAATTCACATTATGTTAATTTCAGGTGTACAGCTAAGTTATTCAAGTTATATATACATATATATGTATTCTTAAAGTCCCCTACTATTATGCTACTGTCAATTTTTCCTTTTATGTTTGTTAGCATTTGTCTTATATATTGAGGTGTTTCTATGTTGGGTGCATATATATTTATAATTATTATGTCTTCTTGGATTGATCCTTTAATCATTATGTACTGCCATCTTTGTCTCTTGTAACAGTCTTTATTTTAAGTCTATTTTGTCTGATATAAGTATTGCTGCTCCATCTTTCTTTTGATTTTCATTTGCACGGAACACCTTTTTCTATCCCCTCACTTTCAGTGTTTATGTATCCCTAGATCTGAAGTGAGTCTCTTGTAGGCAGCATATATACAGGTCTTGTTTTTGTATCCATTCAGACAATCTAGGTCTTTTGGTTGGAGCATTTAGTCCATTTACATTTAAGGTAATTATCAATATGTATATTCCTACTGCCATTTTGTTAATTGTTGTGGATCTGTTTTTGTAGGTCTTTTTTTCCCCTTTCTTCTTTTGTTCTTTTCTCCTATGATTTGATGACTATCTTTAGTTTTATGTATGGATTCCTTTTCTTTTTTTGTGTGTATATCTATTATAGATTTTTGTTTTGTGGTTACCATAAAGTTTTTCACTCCAAAGAGGATGAAACCAAAGAAGAATATACCAAGACACATTGTAACCAAAATGACAAAAATTAAAGATAAAGAGATAAATACTAAAAGCAGCAAGGGAAAAGCAACAAATAACATACAAGGAAACTCTCATAAGGCTATCAGCTGATTTTTCAGCAGAAACTCTTCAGGTCAGAAGAGGGTGGCATGATATACCTAAAGAGACGAAAAAAAAAAAGTAAAACCATGAGTACTCTACCAAGCAAGGCTCTCATCCAAATTTGATGAGAATCAAAAGCTTCATAGAGAAGGAAAAACTAAAAAAATTCAGCACCACCAAACCAGCCTTATAGCAAATCCTAAAGGAACTTCTCTAGGTGGAAAAAAAAATGCCACAACTAGAAACAAGAAAGTTATGAAATGGAAAAGTTCACTGGTAAAGGCAAACATACAATAAAGGCAGGAAATCATCCACACACAAAGCTAGTAGGGAGATTAAAAGACAGAAGTAGTAATATCATCTGTACCCACAAAAAGCAGTTAAGGAATACACAAAACAACTAGATGTAAAATATATTAAAAACAGAATCATGAGGGTAGGAGAACAGAAATGCAGAGTATTTAAAATGCATGTGAAAATAAGGGGTCAGCAACTTAAAACAAGTGGAGGTAGACAGACAGATAGATAGATCACATAGAATTTTTTAGACTAGGTCTCTCAGATAATGTAACAAGTTCCATCTTCTTTTTTTAAACCTTAAGAAAAAAATATAAATTCCCCAAATCTATCTCTGAAAACTCACTCTCTCTTAATTTGAGGTTATATAGTATGATGCCTATAGAATGAAATCATCTCTTCTCACAATCTGTTAAAGACCTTTCATGAACTGATTCCACACTGACTTTCTAACCAAGTTAGAGTGTCTGCTGTTCCACAGTGCTGTTCCTCAACTTATTTTGAGGCAATACCTCACTGACAGTGCATCCAAGCAACTTACAAAAGAAACTCAAAATAGTCTGGACTGGGGCACATTCACCCTAGGCCTCAGGAAACCTCCAAGAAACATTTTAAAGAGCAATTATAGCACATAATATGTGGAGCAAGGCAAGAGATCGGTAATATCTGGAAAATAAACAAGTAAATTAAGGAATTAATTTCCCGTATCTTATCATTGCTTACTCCTTTAACTCAATTTAAAATGTCTTTTCCCCACATTTCTACACTGAAATCCTACTTATCTTTCAAAACATGCTCCAATACTACTTCCTCTATTGTAATAAACATACACATGATTCTGTTTCCTCTACCAGACTACATGTCCCTTGAGAGCAGGAATCATATATTATTCATCTGAATATCTCTCGGGTTTAACAACACATTATATGATACTTGTTAGGAGTTCTTGATGGTCTATAAAATAAATAAATAAATGGGTTTTCTAAATTACACAGCTTCTTCCCCATGAGGAAATCCATCATTTTTTCCTAACTGAGAATGCAAATTTGCCACATCCCATAGCTAGATTCAGGGTTCTACTTCATATAAAGCAGATGCTCTAAAATAACAAAGCATAGAAGGCACATAGGCAGAAAGTTACAGTTGAACTGCTGGAGCCAGTTGAAACACTTTACTGATACTAAAGTAGGTAAGTGCACCTGAAAAATTCAAAGGGTGTGAGTCAAGGCCTCAAAAGATAAATCAAACAGACAACTCTTGTTTCTATGGGACTGCTCTGGCACCAGATGAATCAAATAATACTGTGAGCGCTTTTGAGGCAACAGTTTTTGCCCTTGGACTAAATAAGTTGAAGCTATGATCGCAGAAGAATCAGTTTCTTCTCTCGACTTTTCGCCATGGTAGGCCTGGTACTTTTAAGACAAGTAACACCTGGGTCATACTGCCATTCAGTATGTATTTGTTAAAAGAAGAGCCATGAAAGACTATTCTAGAGTGAGGATGTCTGGAGAATACTGACCCACTTTACTAGAGAGTTGCCCCTGGTAGCATATCTCAGCCCATGACATTCTTCTCTGTCCTTTTCTTTGATCCTATCATCCAACAAAACTAAAAAGTCACTTTCTCTTTTTAGCACACAGACCTTGCCCATTCTCAGTTTTATGCCATTACTCATATTTTTTACTGCACTGGAATTTTCCCTGCCCACAAATCTCCACATATTGAAATTATAACCATCCTTCAAGGCCTAGTTCAAATTTTTCACAGATGTGAGCTCTCCCTCCTTTAAATCTCAAAAAAAAAAAAAAGTGTATGTTTCTTATTTCATCTCACCCTATTTTTTGGCAAAGATGCTATAAAGCAAAGACTATATCTTGATTATATCTCTATGCCTTATATGTAGTCCTAACGAGCAAGCTGTTCATTGTAGGATTTCAATACATATTCTTATGAAGTCTTTTCCCACCAAGGATTATATAAATAGCACAAACTTGATTAACCAAATGCATATTTAAATGAAAGTGAGGTAGATTATAATGAGAAACTATGCTATTTGGATCAACTCTCCCACTGAAAACAATGACAAATGCTAGATATAATATTTCTTTTTAAAATTATCTTAGAAGAATTGAGAAGTATGAAAAGATAGTGGGAACTTTTAGGATAAATATTTTGGGGAGGTGAGAATATGAACCCAGAGAGAAGAGCAGAATACCAAGTCAACATAACTGCACCTGGCCTGAGGGCATTGGTTTATACTGCACATTTGAACCTTGGTCAATTGACCACACAGAATAATGGAAAAGATGCTGCCTGAGTTCTTATAAAATGATAAAGAAGAACCAATATTTAACTTTTTCCTTCTCTCCAATCCCAAGGGATTATAAAGAAGACTGCCTCTGTAGATAAGCAATGTAAGAGAAGTTTAAAAAAAAAAAAAAAGGAATGAAGAATAATTCTGTCCCTGAGAAAGTATATCACAGCTGTAGCCTTCCTATTCTGCACACATACTTTGAGCATTTTATACTGTTAACTTAGATTGATCTAATTAATCATGGGAAGTCTTCCAGACCCTTTGAGAAAAATGCAAAATATTCTAGAGTAGGACAAATTTATCCCAGGCCTCAGAGAGCTTCCAATGATATTTCAATAACAATGATTAATGCATAGTCAAAGATAAGCAGACACACAAGGAAACAAAGCAACATGAGTAACAACAAGTAAAAACAGACTGATACAGACTTCAGATGTCAGAATCCCAAGACAAAGAATATGAAACAACTATGCTTTCTAATATTCACAAAATGAAAGAGAATCTTTAAAATATTTGTGGGAAAAAACTACCAAGTGAGACAGTAAATTAAAGAAAGAAACAAACTCCTAGAAATTAAAATTACAGTAACTGAAATAAAAACAATGCTTGTCACAAAGGGAGTTTTAAATTAAAGAATCAGAAGATAAATCAAGAGAAGTTACTTGGAATGCAGCTCAGAAAGACAGAAAAAAGAACGTAAAACGTGGAAGACAGAGTGAAAACATATACTTAACTAGAGGCTTAGGAGAAAATAACAAAACAAAAAAGAAGCTACATTTGAAAAGATAATAGCTGAGAATTTTCTAAAATACATTAATGGTAGTTATAATCAATTTCAAGAGGCCTGATAATTCAGGCAAGGAAACTACAAAGAAATTGACATCTGGATGCATCATGGTGAAACTGTGGGAAAACAAAAGTAATGAGGAAAATATTATGAGCGGCCAAAAACAGCAATTAGACTAACAGGTAACTTCCTGATCACAATAATGGATGACAGAAAACAGTGGAAAGATATTTTTGATGTGCTGAAAGAAAATAACTACCAATTCAAAATTCTGTGTCCAAAGAGAATATATACACAGAATGAGGGAGAAACAGAGACATCTTGAAACAAGCAGACACTGAGACAGACTGTTGCCACAAGATTCTTACTATAGGAATTTCTCAAAATATACTTCAAACAGAAGGAAAAGTAATCCTAGAAGAAAGGTCTAAGATACAGGAAGAAATAAATAACAAGGAGCATGGCAAATACTGGGCAAATATAAATCAACACTGATTTTATAAAAGCAAATAAATAATGTCTAGCGGTGTTTAAGGAAAAGGAAAGAAAGAATTAAAACACCAAGTGAAATAGCACATATATTGGAAAAGGGATAAGTAGATTAAAAATATTCCAAAGGAATATTTTGGAAGAGAGTAAAGGGATTTGAATAGCGTTAGTCTTTGATAAATTCTAGGCAGGTTACTAAAAGACATAAAATATATCATTCCCAAACCAGTAGAGAAAAATATGAAATGATTAAAACAAAATGAAAGAAAGGAAAAAGTAAGACATATTTAAAGAAAGTAACAAAAATAAAAGAAATATGTACTGTGATTTCATTTTATAAATTCAAAAGCAGACAAAGTAAGCAATCATTTTTAAGGGCTATATATATATAGTTGAGAAAATAATGAATGAAGAGTGATAAAATAATGACTAAAATGCAATTTAACTCTGTGGTAAGGGAAGAGGCTGTGATGACAAGGGACAACCGGCAGGGGGAGCTCCTAGAGGGCTGGCAGGGTCCATATCCCGACCTGGGTGGTGGTTATGTAGGAGTTTAATCAAAAACAGTTAAAATATACATATATGTTTTATATATTTTACTAAAAAATGGTTTCTGCATCATATTGCAAAGACAGTATCTTACAATTTTAAAGTGACTTACAGATCAGAATATAGAATAAAAACACTGTCCTTTCCTGTATAATCCAGAAAATCTGGATCTAAGGACACCACTGGTTTTCAAATGATCCTTTTCACAGGAGGGCCAGCCAGTCTGTTCCAAACTTTCTCTGGTCTGAAGTGAAGTGAACAGAACAGAGGCAATGTATGTAGATACAGGAGGAGAAATTCTCCTCTCTTGGTAAAGAGTGTCTTTCATTCTGAGATTTTATCCTACCTGGATTTGGGATTAGGGCATTATGTAATGCCCTTTCTGTTAGAAAGTAACAGTGGTAGTATGTGGTAGTTTACTCTTTAGTGCCCTTATTAAGAAAGAATAACAGAAAAAATCAGTCCTCCTTTTCCTCAAATAGTTCACTGAGGAAGCAGAACCTATGAATCTCTGATTTACACACACTAGTGAAATGATTTTGTGTCTCTTTTCAGGGGGAAGCTGCTTTTAATAAAAATGTGACTTGGACTATTTTATGATGGCCATTCTGACAAGAGTGAGGTGATACCTCATTGTGGTCTTGGTTTGCATTTCTCTGATACTTAGCAATATTGAGCATTTTTTTCATGTGCCTGTTGGTCATGTGTATGTCTTCATTGGATAAATGTTTATTTGGATCTTCTGTCCATTTTTTGATTTTTTTTTTTTTTTTTTTTTTTTGGTATTAAGTTGTATGAGCTGGTTGTATCTTCTGGAATTAAGCCCTTGTCAGTTGCATCATTTGCAAATATTTTCTCCCATTCTGTAAGTTGTCTTTTCATTTTATTTATGATTTCCTTTGCTGTGTAAAAGCTTGTAAGTTTAATTAGGTCCTATTTGCTTATTTTTGCTCTTATTGTTATTGCCTTGGTAAATGCTAGAGACCGTGTGAAGAAAAGGGAATCCTCCTACACTACTGGTAAGAATGTGGTTTGGTGCAGCCATGATGGAAAACAGTACAGAGATTCCTTAAAAAGCTGAAAACAGACTTATCCTGTGATCCAGCAGTCCCACTCCTGGGCATATAAATGGAGGAAACTCTAATTCAAAAAGATATATGGTCCCCAATGTTCATACAGAACTGTTTACAATTATGAAGACATGGAATCAACCTAAATGTCCATCTACAGATGACTGGGTAAGTAAGTTGTGGTATATATGTATAATGGGATACTACTCAGCCATAAAAAAGAATAAAATGGTGCCATTTGCTGAAACATGGATGGACCTGGAGATCATCATTCTAAGTGAAGTAAGCCAGAAAGAGAAAGAAAAATACCATATGATACCACTCATACGTGGAATCTAAAAAAAAAAAAAGACACAAATGAACTTATTTACAAAACAGAAGTAGACTCAGACATAGAAAACAAACTTATGGTTACCAGTGGGGGAAGAAGGTGGGGAGGAATAAATTGGGAGTTTGGGATTTGCAGATACTAACCACTTTATATAAAACAGATAAGCAAAAAGTTTCTACTGTACAGCACAGGGGACTATATTCAATATCTTATAGTAACCTATAATGAAAAAGAATATGAAAAATGAATATATGTGTGTGTATGTATGACTGAACTATTATGCTGAACACCAGAAATTGACACATTGTAAACTGCCTATACTTCAATAAAAAATACATTAAATACAGTAACAGCAAGATAAAAAAAAAAAGTGACTTGGTAATGATTAAAAGAATTTCAGTGAAAAAGAAATATAGCCAAACATGGAATGTGGGACCAGGTACAACTTTTTGTGACATGATGCATTAAATGTGAAAGTAGTAAGGGTAAGAGACAATGGAGGAAGATGAGGGCCCCAGGAAAATGTACATGGACTATCAGGAGGTTACCTCTAGGGCCTCAGAGAAATGGCTTCATTTTAATAATTATTCAGTGCTCAGACACATTTTATGCTGCCTATGGATACACAGTTCTTTTTTTGGAGACTGTACATGCTGGTGTTCCTTGAATTAATACAGTTTTTTCTTCTATACATGTGTGAATCAATTTAAGCACAAAACTAATACAGCACAATGATATGTTATAATTATATTATACTCTATATCATGTAATATAGAATATAGGTATATTTTAATAGAGTATATTATAATAGAATATATAATTATCTTATGGCTACTATGTATTTTTTGTTTGTTTTATTAACTAATTATATTCCTTGCTAATTCTCTTGACAGATATCACTATCCACGCTTTACAGATGAGGATTCTGAAGCTCAGAGAAGCTGAATTCCCAAGTGGCAAAACTAGAATAAAGTCCCTTGTGGTTGAACTTCAAAGCCCTGCTCCGAACTACTTTGCTGCTTTGTCTCACCACTGCATTAACATTGAAATATCATCCCTATACAGATTAAAATGCCATTTACTCTTTAAACCACATTTTGCACTCACTTAGGCAATTTCTACTGACTCTTTGGAGGAAAGGACAGACTTTTTCCCAGAAGTACAATGAACAATAATACTAAGACATGTGTAAGAGGGTACAAGAGAAATTTAGAAACTTGAGCATAAATCTCTTTCAAAATAAAACCACAGTATCTTTAATCAAGGCCTGGCAATCATCGTATCATTTCTCTGAGACTGGAATTGGTAAATGTGGGCTATCCCACTAGGCCTTTAATATTTGGTTAGAAATGTATCCAAGAAGTTGACGAGTAAGACAATTCATGCAGTACAAACAGGAATCTGTAATTTTTCCCCCATTACCACAAAACACAGTTAGTTCTTGCCCTGGATTTGCTTTGAAGACAATGAGCGCCTAGGAGAAACCATAAGACCATTGAAAATGGGACCAGAAGTAATAAATAGGGACTGCCAAAAAAAATGTTAACGAATTTCTTCCAAAAGTAAAATCTACTGTCAATTTACAACAATTCTAAACCTTGAACTGGAGGCATGCAATTAGTGACTTGCAAGGTTCGCCTATAAATCTGAAAGAGAGTTTTTTTTCACCTGTATAAAACTGATATAAGCAGCTGATAATTATATCTCCTGGTACAAGGAGATTAAAATAATAAAATAAAAATAAACCAAATGCTTTAATTTGGAATCTAATCTCTCCCATTATCCCAGCACATTCACATAAACTCTGCTCCAATGAAATTCTTCTCACCCAGCAGGACGAAGATCATCTTCTGAGCAGCCAAACTCAGCAAGGCAAGCGGATTCTTCCCTTCCTGACTTCCCCCTTAGAACTCATTCAAAGGGAAGACAAAGGACCCGTGGGTGGAAGGGAGTTGTTTTGTGCCTGGCCCTTAGGGGTACTTTATTTTTCTTAAAAAGATTATCTCAATATTACTGTAGCCAAAAAATAAAAACAAAACAAAACCCTAAAACAAATTTCTGAGGCAGTTTAAATTAAAAATACAAAGGACTGAGATATATTTTTAATTTATTCATAATTAGTTTACATATTGGACTGCACCGAGACTCCAAAATCAGCAAGCTACTTGGGGATAAAGGCTACTGCAATTATCAGGAGCAAGCCAAATGCTACCTTTTGTTCTTACTAAAATCTTCTCCTTAAAAAAAAAATTCTCCTAGCAAATGATTTTCTATTTCCCATTTAAAGAGGATTAAATAGCAAACACGACTAGTGGCTGGAAAGCAAAGAACTTTCCATCTTTTATTACCTGCCAAATACAAATTAGTTCATTGTGGTTAACTCCTGCCAGGAGACCCCTTTCCCTGCCGCCCATCAGGCCAATGGGGTATGGCAGGTTGGTTCCTGCCCGGAGTCCTTCCTAATCAGGAGGCTGTCAGACATGCTGCTTGCCCACTGTCTCTGACATCGTGCAGCAGCTCTGGTGTTCAGGCAGCAAGGTTTTGAGCTTGAATTGCCCCAGTAACTAGCTCAGAATTGCTCCTACTTACTGTCACTGTCAAATCTTTGTGGGCATATATGAGGCCCTCCTCCAGGTACAATCAAGAAGCCCTACAAATTTCACTTTGTGATAACTATAGGATACAGAAATTGTATTAGCTCCATTAGACGGAGTCATAGAACTATTCTGAAAGGTTAGCTGGATATAGTGAATGTCACAGTTAAGACTAAGATAAAAAATCACTTTGTTAACTTAGAGTGTTTCCTCATTGGTAACACCCTATATTAAGGTGCCATTTATAAACAGTTTATTATTATTTATTAATGTGTGAAGCACTTTATAGCATGCTAGATAACAACTTAAATTCATGTATTAAAGATGCACATACATGGTTTAATACGATTTACGTCTTATAATATTCTTTAAAACAGCTTCCCATAGTCTCATCTGTTAAGCATTTATTACTAATGCATTTTATAACATACTTTATAATACATTATTGGAGCAAGTAGCTGCATTTAGTGATCATTTCATAAATAAGAATAAAGCATTTATAAATGGCACCTTAATTTAAAGTGTTACCTTCCCATTACTAGATAGCTGCTCGCCATTCATCTCATTTTGTGATTATTCTCCAAATGCACCACTTAATAAAACAGACACTAAGTTCTATTTTCCCTTCATCTGATTAAAAGTTTATTGAGTCATTTCCTCCATCTGCTTTCAGAGGTTGATGGCTTGGAGGCTGTAGTGTGATTTCTGTTGAAATCAAACTTTCAATTCAACAATATTTCTGTAAAGATGATAATAGTAGAAACAGAGAACTACTCACCATATTAGACAGAGCCTGCTGCTTGGATTCTTTGTAAAATTCAATTTTTCGACTAGAAAGAACAATCCAGGAAGTAGACCAGTTTTTCCTTAGGAGAGAAAAAAGTTAAAAAAAAAAAAGCGTTATCACTTGAAGAAATCATTCACAGATATTATATGAGCAACATTTGAAATGAGTAGAGACTATATTCTTAACTAGAATACCTTAAAATCTTTTCTTTTTTAAATGCTATAGGTGGTATGAAATTTAAGTAATAATAAAACCATTCTGTAATTTTTAAAGATCATGGCACTTACAGTAAAACTTTTATAATTTGTAGATACTCCCAAAATCTTTTTCAATTATTAAAATCCAACTTTTGTGTATCCATGTTCCCCACTCTATTAAAAGTCTGTTTCTACAGCAAGCTAAAAATAGCAAGGTAAAAACAGAAATCAGAACCCTGTCCTTTATTGTCATATCTCTTCATAGATTTAGTATAATTCAGAGTCTGAAAAACTAACCAGCTAATGTGTCACTGCCTAGTTCAAAATATTTTTCAGAGTAGAAACCGATTAGAAAGCAAAGAAATGCAAATAAAAGGAGAGAAATGCTTTTTCCTTTTTTGCCAGTCAAATTGGCAAGAATTAGAAGGAATAATACCAAGGGTTACTGAGAGTGTGGAGAAATGGATTCTCCCACACAATTTTAGTGGAAGTGTAAACTAGCACATTTTTCTAGGAGTGAATTTGGCAAAATATTTTTTTCAAATATTTTTAAATGTGTGTATCTTTTGATTAAACAAGCCCATTCCTATGAATTGAAATCTATCCTAAAGAAGTTATCTCCTAAGTTAAGGCTCTGTGCACAAGAATGAAGTACACCATTACTTCTTAATTCTGTACCTAAAATATATAAAATTAAGAGACAGTTTGTGTAAATTGCATATAAAGGATTCACATAATGGAATAATGAACCCTATGCTGTAGAAGAATTCTGATATTGAAAAATTTTAATGTGGACTATAATGTAATACTTAATTAATAACCCCATGCTGTACTATTTACCTAAGACTGTCCTCACCCATCTCAGCCCCTACTGATAATTAATTCCCATTTATTGGAAGTTCAACTATTATATCCTCAAATGTGTCTTCCATGACTTCTTCACATAGCACTTAGGATAAATTTTAAAATTTTTTGTAAATTTCACTTCTCTCTCCCTTGCTAAATAAAGAGCCCCAAATTGACAGAAAACATTTTATCTTTACAGAGGTACCCTCAGGAATAAGTAACAGTGACTTGGACAGAGTAGATACTAAATATGTATTTGTTGAGTCAATGATTTAACAGGCATAGGGGGAAAAATGCTGGGTATAACAATAGGTAAATCAGATAGTGAAATCATAGCTTTTGTTTTTCCTTTGCACTGAACATGCATGACTTTAGTAACCACATGTGTGTATATTTGTGTCATGAAGAATTCCCTTGTTTAGATAGTAAAACATTAAGGAGATTAATGTAAGTAAGTTTCTATCTATTATATCATATTGCTGCAGTTTGCTTTGGTTTAACACTCATTTCAGAATAGCTGAATTCATTTTACTAAAGTGATTTTTCACAAAGTTTACAAAAGACTATTCTGATCAATATAAAACTACACAAAAATATGTTTAAAATGACCATTCAAGATCTTTGTGCAATTTAGTTCCATCTGCTTCATAGACTCTAGGGGCTTGACTGAAAGAACAGCTTTGATTTAGTAAAGTTAGTATTTACAAGATTAGGTTGCTCTTAGGTACCTGAAGCTTTCCTAATGATATACTATTGTATTAAAAAAAATAGGACAAAGAGAAACAAAACAAACACACTGTGTATTTTTCAACATGCTAATATGAATACTATGTTCTTGGAGCCACTTGTCTCCCAACAGTCACTTTATCAATCAAGTGATGAAAAAGATGAGGGTAAAAAAGAAAACTACATAGACCTTTTCCCTTTTTTGCCCTGTTTCCATTTCTCCTTTCAGGGACCAGCAGCTGCGAGGTGAACTGGAGCAGCTGTAGCCTTCGCTTTATGCAGGCCATAGCATGAGATGACTGATCCACTGGCAGGACTGCTAGCCTACGCTGAGCGTCTTTTACCTCTGCTCCTTACTTTGACAGCATGTGACCAGGGCGACTGGACCACCCTCAGGTGTGATATATTAACCTGCCTGTTATATTTCCCACTGTATCTGTCATCTCCTGGCAGGGAGATACTCACTCTGCATCTTATTTGCTTTCTGTCTATAACAAGCCCTGGATAAATGGTTCTGATGTTGATCGTTTATAGAACGTGTTGGCATTACTCTTCCCTTTGTTAAACTTGGAACTGGAACTGGTTAGAACCGAAGTTGGATGAAATTCAGTTATCTCACGGTTCTCAATTATATCTCTGAACTGCTGTGAAATATTCTCTCTTAGGTGAGTCTGGTGAACAAGCCAACGAAGATAAGAACTGCGGGTCCTGCAACCTTGGTAATATGAATTGCCCTGGCACTTTACATACAGTGCTACTTCCTTTTGAATTTATAAACTATAAATGATGTCTTTATGAATACAAGTTTAGATTTTTCCAATTTGTTTAACATAACTTTATTTAAAAAGGAATAAAGAACGCTGTTCATCAACCTTCTAGATACCCCAATTTTGAGTCGGTTTTCCATGATCTCTTTTAAAATAATAATTAGCATAAATTTAAAAAGTACCTAGAATAAGTCTGATTTTCTAATGGAGATTTAGCTTCACAAAAAAGCTAGATAAAGGTACTAATGATAAAGGTACTAATATGTCCATTTAATAATATGGAAAATGAGGTTCAGAGTGTTTAGGTAACTTACTTAAGGCCATATACTTAGAGTCAAAACCCAGTTTCTGTGATTCTGAAGCCTGAAATCCGTTCACTATTTTACGTTATCTTTTTTAAAGATTAAGGAATACCGGCATACCTCATTTTGTTGTGCTTCACTTTAATGTGCTTTGCAGATATTGTGTTTTTTACAAATTTAAGGTTTGTGGCAACCTTTCTTTGGGCAAGTCTATTGATGCCAATTTTTCCAACAGCATTTGTTCACTTTGTGTTTTTGTCTCACATTTTGGTAATTCTCATAATATTCCAAACTTTCACATTATTATTATATTTGTTATGGTGACCTGTGATCAGTGATCTTTGGTGTCACAATTGTAATTATTTTGGGGTGCTGTGTGCTATGCCCAGCGAACTTTATCCATAAGTATTGTGTGTGTTCTGACGGCTCTACTGACTGGCTTTTCCCCATCTCTCCTCCTCTCCTTGGGCCTCCCTATTCTAAGATATAATAATATTGAAATTAGGCCAATTATAACTCTACAATGGCCTCTAAGTGTTCAAGTGAAAGGAAGAGTTGCACATTTCTCACTTTAAATTAAAAGCTAGTAATGACTGAGTTTAGTGAGGAAGGCATGTCAAAAGCTGAGACAGGCGGAAAGCTAGGCCTCTTGTGCCAGTTAGCCAAACTGTGAATGCAAAGAAAATTTCTTAAAGGAAATTAAAAGTGCTACTCCAGTGAACACATGAATGGTAAGAAAGCAGAATAGTCTTATTGCTGATATGGAGAAAGTTTTAGTGGTTAGGATAGAAAATCAAACCATACACAACATTCCCTTAAGCCAAAGCCTCAACCAGAGCAAGGCCTAATCTCTTTAATTCTGTGAAGGCTGAGAGAGATGCAGAAACTGCAAAAGAAAAGTTTGAAGCTAACAGAGGTTGGTTCATGAGGTTTTAAGGAAAGAAACCATCTTCGTAACAGAAAACTGCAAGGTGAAGCAGCCAGTGCTAACGTACAAGTTGCAGTAAGTAATCCAGAAGATCTAGCTAACATAGTTAATGAAGTTGGTTACTCCAAACAACAGATTTTCAATGTAGATGAAACAAATTTACATTGGAAGAAGATGCCATCTAGGATCTTCATAGCCAGAGAAGAGAAGTCAATGCCTGCCTTCAAAGCCTCAAGACACAGACTGACTCTCTTGTTAGGGGCTAATGCAACTGGTGACTTTAAGTTGAAGCCAATGCTCATTTACCATCTGGAAAATCCTAGGATCCTTAAGATTTATGCTAAATCTACTCTGCTTATGGTCTATAAATGGAACAAAGCCTGGGTGACAGCATATCTGTTGACAACATGGTTTATTGAATATTTTAAGTCCACTCTTGAGATCTACTGCTCAGAAATGATTTCTATCAAAATATTACTGCTCATTGATAATGCACCTGCCCACCCAAGAGCTTCAGTGGAGATGTACATTGAGATTAATATTGTTCTCATGCTTGCTAACATAATATCCATGCCACAGCCCCACGGATCAAGGAGTCCTATTATTTAAGAAATACATTTCGTAAGACTATAGCTGCCATAGGTAGTGACTCCTCTGATACTAGATGCCATTGAAAACATTCCTAATTCATGGGAAGAGGTCAAAACAGCAACATTAACAGGAGTTCGAAGAAGTTAATTCCAATCTTCATGAATGACTTTAAGTTGTTCAAGACTTTAATGGAAGAAGTAACTGCAGATGTGATGGAAATAGCAAGAGAACTAATAGTGGAGCCTGAAGATGTGACTGAACTGCTGCAATCTCACGACAAAACTTTAAGGGATGAAGAATTGATTCTTATGGGGGAGCAAAGAAAGTGGTTTCTTGAGATGGAATCTACTCCTGGTGAAGAACTGTGAAGACTGCTGAAATGACAACAAAGGATTTAAAATATTACATAAACTTAGTTGACAAATGAATGGCAGGGTTTGAGAGGACTGACTCCCATTTTGAAAGAAGTTCTACTGTGAGTAAAATGCTATCAAATGGCATTGCATGCTACAGAAAAATAGTTCATGAAAGGAAAAGTCATTCAATGTGGAAACTTCATTATTGTCTTATTTTGAGAAACTGTCCCAGCCACTCCAGCCTTCAGCAACCACCACCCTGATTAAGCAGTCATCAACAATGAGGCAAGGCCTTCCACCAGCAAAAAGATTGTGGTTCGTTGAAGGCTCAGATGATGGTCAGCATGTTCTAGCAATACAGTATTTTTTGAACTAAGGTTTACACACCTTTTAGACATAATGCTATTGTACATTTAGTAGACTACAATAGAGTGTGAACGTAACTCTTATTCCCACTGGGAAGCCAAAAGATCATGTGACTCACTTTGTTGTCTTATTCCCTTTATTGAGGTGGTGGAACCAAGCCAGCAGTATCTCCAATGTATGACTGCACTACTGTCTTGGTTAAGGAGGTTGTCAATTTCAGATTTCACTACAGTTTTGGTCCTAAGTTTCAACTTACAAAAACTAATGCAGAGCCTGTGGCAAGGCATAAGCCGTCTGGACTTTCTTGTTTACTATTTTACCTGATGTTCATTAGAAAGATTGGTCAAAGGCCCACCACTCCGAAGCTCTATTTTTCTCTTAGAAAGGGCACTGATTGAAAGGAGTCACATGCTGGATCTTTCAGCTCATCCTTAGAAGCCAGAAGCAGGGGTGTGCTTCTTACGATGGTGCCACCTCGGTCTCTTTCCTGCTAGAGGATTATTCTGGTTTGTGATGACTCACCTGCACTAAAACCAGAAAGTGACTCATAAGCTGTAGTCTGGGAGTGGCTGAGAAGTCCCCTAATGGGAACATCTTTCAACCTATGACTTGGGTCAGAACCTTCCACTCTGAACAAAGTACTCTAGAGACCTGGTCACTTTCTATACCACCTCTCTCTAGTCCATCCCCTATTTGATGTGTTTGGCCCACTGTGTTGCCTGTAATTCTCAGGGTATCAGCAGAAGAGCTTCCTCACCAGTTACTCTAGCGTGGTTAGCTTTCTAAATGGCACCGTCAGCTCTGGGGTGAACAGGATAAATGGCCAAAGCTTTGCCTTCACTTGAATCTTTAATGCTTTCTGTTTGCAACCAAATCCTCATAGGTGTCTGTTGTTCAGTGTGTTGAGATCCAACTCAGGAAGTGTAGGGCTTAGCCAGGACAGGTGAGTGCAGCAGTTTCTGGTGAAACTTTTAAAGTCGATGTTTTGAGGATGAAGCAATTTTCTGAATGGAAAGAAAGTCTCTCTACTTCCCTAACACCTCCCAAGAGGGGAACACCACCTCTGACCTCCTAGAGCTTTTCCACTCCTGGGCACAGTATGATACTAGTAAGTGGTTATTAAAGGTTTTTGAGTAAAAGACCTCAGGGGCTCTCAAATTTCAGGAGTGTCACATATCTAGAATTTTCCTGCTCTCTGTTTGCTGTTATTCACTAACAAGGACTACAAAAGCACCTACATCCTACATGTCCCTTCTTTATTCTTTAGTTCCCAAATGTTTTGAAATGTCTTTCCTAACACCACTTTACAAGTATCTAATGCTCTTGGTTCAGCTTTTTTTTTTTTTTTTTTTTTTTTTTTTTTTTTCCTGATTTATCATTCTAGTGGCAATACCTGAGCTTTCTCTAGAGGGCTTCCTAACTTCTCAGATGTATGTCAATAAGATACACATTGGTTTTCACTCTGTGCTAGGTATGGCACCTCGTATTTTGTTTGTATCAAGTAATTTAATCCCCAAGCCAGTCACAAGAATTTATTGAGCCTCTACCACATGACAGACACAATTCAAAGGACTGAATATATAAAGGCAAATAACAGACCCTCAAGGCATTTACTTTAAACTCAGGGGAGACAGACAGTAAACATGAATATAAATAAATCCTCCAAACAGCAATGGGAGGTGGGTGATACCCCCACACTTCAGATAAGAAAACTGAGGCTTAGTGAGGCTGTCTCTTACCAAATGGAGTCAAAGTCATAAGCGTGGGATTCAAGCCAAGTCTCCTGGACCTTGAAGGCCATGCTCATTCTGCTGTATCAGTTATTTCTAGAGCAGCTGGCATGCAGCTCTCCCTTAGACATTTGGGCATGTCTCTGCAGAGCCTTGTGACAGGCTCTGAGAGAGGGAGACTCCCAAATGTGTTAAAAGAGGTACATGAATGTCTTTCTCCCTGGAGCAAGGCCACTTCCGAGCCTGACATGGGTTGTTCTGCAATGCTGAACTGCAAGCCCTTTCATCCCTACCTGCCTAAGACGGCCAGCAGGTAACTTCATTCATCAGTGGGAGCCAATAAATGCGTCGAAACTTCATCATCTTAACTTTTAGGGCGTTCTTTTTTATTTCTCCACACAGAGAGAAAAAAACCAAGCTGCTGGATAGACTTGTGGGTTGAGTAAGACACATCAGTCAGGAAATGTCCGACCTGAGTAAGTCAGAGGTCCCAGGAATAGCTGACAGAGGCTCCGCGTGAATTTACACATAACAATTAGGTGAGGGATTGATATTGATGCTAGTAGTTCAGTACAGGAAATAGATCCTGGGACAAGAAATGCAGTTACTTATTTTAATTTTTTGTCACAAGACAAGTCACTTCTAAGGGGGGAAAGATCCTTAATACAATTAGGAAGAAGGAAGAACTAAATTGTCATAAGGACAATTTGTTACAATTAATGCAATTGCTGGGGCATTTTCTCCAAGTGAAACACATAGACAATTCACAGAATTTCCTGAAAACAAATCCTGAGCTGTAAGGGTAGATATGCAAAAGAAAAAAAAAAAAGAAAGAAAAAAAGAAAGAAACAAACAAACCCTAAAAACCAAAAACCTAAAAAAAAAAAAAAACACCTTAACACAGCGCATAGCTTAGCTGAAAACTCTTTGCATTCTACAAAACGGACACGGGATGGCAGCACATAATAACAGCAACATTGTAACTGCTTATCTGAAGAACGCTTGATGGAAAATGGCCCTTAAAACATTCATTACCATTATAAGAACTTGTTAGCTTGAGCTCAGGTTTGACACATTCATTTGCTCTAACATCAAAGCTTTATATCTTACATTCACCTCCTCGATGCTTTCTTCAGTAATAACACGGTGGCAAACCAAAAAGTCAGAGGAAAATATAGGTGAGATTGCTTTGTAAATTTCAGACCGTCTTTGGGCTGCCTGCCTCTGTTATCTGACTTGGTCACACTGGATTTGACTTGATTCCTCACCAGTGGTGGGGGTGAAAGTGATTTACTCTAGCGTCCTTGACTGATTTACCGAAAAATCACTCGGACACTGTTAAATGTTCTGACTAGTTCTCAAACTGGTAGGTGAGGAACTTATTTCTTCTCTCTTATATTCTAAGCTCCTTGTAATTTGCCCCTGCTTAAAGGGTCAAAGAGACACTAATGTATAAATACATATCTCTCTTTCACTATGGCAAGAAATATAAAAGCTTTTTATATTCAAAGGGTTACCAGAGGTTGTAAACTATAACAGGGAATATGATGGAAATCATAAAACTAAAGCAATCTTTTACAAATTAACTTCTGTTTTCCATGCTCTCCAAACCTTCCCTTCAGTCCTCCCTACTGAACATAAAAAGAGAGAAAGACAGAGTCAGCCTGAAAGAAGTTATTGGAATCCTGAGCAGAAAATGCTAAAATAATAATAATAATGATGATGATGATGATGATGATGTTTACATTAGGAGGGAAGGTATTTTGGTATCATTTTCTACAGAAAATCTTATTCTGAGAAACAGCTGTATTAAAAAAAAAAAAAAAGATTGAGAGAAAGAAAACAAATAAAAGCAACCGTCTAACAGCTATGGGTCCGTGATGAAACGGGACACTGGACTGGGCTACTTCACTTTTGGGGACAGAAGTACCAAAATGCAGGAATTCCTAAACTTCCTCAGAAAAGCATACTTTGAATGTTCATAATGAAAAACTAAAGTTGAATGCTGAATGTATTCGGCTTTCAATCCTGTCTATCTGGGAAATTTCTAGAACTTCACTTCAAAATAAATTTATGGCCCTTTACAAATGAATAGCCAAACTCCTGTTGTATTCAGAGACAGGTCAAATTTTCCTTAGAAAGCAAGAGAAAATATATGAAAGACGGAAGGAAGTTAAAGAAAAAGGAATAGGAGGACGAGAAGGAAGGAAAATAACACAATACATGATGTGGGTGACTTATCATGGATTTATAAGTAGAAAACTTGAAAGAGATTAATAAAATAGTATTTGTTAAGTGACAATTGAAGCCCTTGGTACTTCGAAATAAAAGGACAGTTTTTGCTTCCTGGCCTCAAACAGCTTCCAGAAAGAGGAAAAAAAATCCAACCTACTTCAAACAGGGCTAAAATCTGATACCAACTATATATACAATAAGGCTG
The DNA here is from genome assembly GCF_048773025.1 of Camelus bactrianus. Lineage (NCBI taxonomy): Eukaryota > Metazoa > Chordata > Mammalia > Artiodactyla > Camelidae > Camelus > Camelus bactrianus. The sequence continues at coordinate 30,959,183 of NC_133543.1, read as the reverse complement.
GGAAAAGGACAGGTTGATATGAGTGACCCAGTTTCTCCATCTGTAAAACTGCATACGACAATATAGCCTGTTTTACAGTATTACTGGCAAAGCAATTAGCCAGGTGCCTGACAAAGTAGGCATCTATTACTAATGCTATTAACTCACTGAAATTTAATAAAAGATATAAAGAACTTGATAAGTGGGAAAAAGACTATGAAAAGAAATTTTACATAAGAAATACAAATTATAGCAACTATGGTATGCTATTTAATAGCTACTAAATTATCAATGGGATAAAAACTACATAATTTTTCAAAGTTATGATTAAACTGACTGAGACAGGAAGGGGGCAGGGCACAGCCATTCAAGGAATGCTACAGCAATTAACATCAAAATGGTGGAAGATTCAACCCCCAGTAGGCCTTGAAGGCTCAAGATGGTGGGAGATTTAACTTCTAGCAGAACTTGAGCTTCATTATATGCTCACTGTAATATATTAAGATGGCAAATAACACGCCCACAGGCGCCATGGCAGTCCCAAGGCTAGCTACAAAAGGTCAAAGAGTGGGAAAGACCAACTTCCTGGGAATCCCAGCCCTTTCCCCAGGCTAGTTAGACTGGTCCTTCCACTTATAAGTCACCAAGCCCATATAAACTGGCAACACAGTGCCTCGCAGCTGCCCCCCACCCCCTCCCCATTCAGAGACAGCCCACACCGTACTGTCTCTGAGCACTTTTTTACTTTTACTTTTACTCTAATCTGAGCACCAATCCCCTCACCTCGTGGCGTTTCTCTTCCCTTTAAATGTATCTCTCTAAATAAATCTACCTTTACTCAACTGTGGCTCATTCTTGAATTCTTTCCTACGTAAAGCCAAGGACTCACATGGCGGGGCACGTCCCAGGGGCTCAATTGAAGCCTGGGACACGACCCTCCTCACGCCCCACATCCGTTTTTCCTGCATCATGACAATTTTGTCACAAGTTACAAAAACATACAGATTCCTTGGCCAAGCATTATGGCAATATTTAATAGTCATTAAAAAAATGGTTCTGTGATTTAACTAAGTCATCCAGGCTTAGAATTTCTCTTAAAACAATATAAAAGAAAAACTGACAAACAGCAGGAGGTTTACTGCAATTATCATGATTTTAGTATAAAATTAGAATCAACCTAAAAATCAAATAAAAGGAGAGTGTAGAAATGGTTTGGTGCATTACAGTCCCATCAACATGGTGGGATATTATATGTTATTAAACATGCTGATTATATCTACAATTTTCTATTTCTAAAGTGTTTATAACAGAAACAAAAGCAAATCCCACAAGCCATAAAGGATAAAATTATGGAACAATATGGGTCAAATATAAAAAATTCTGGTCATTGGGGACTTTCATCAACAAGGTTAATAGAGAGTAAGAGACGTGGAGGAAATATGTGCAAAATCTAAAGTTGAGAAGGTATTACGACTTGGTATATATTAGTTCTTTCCAAAAAGAAGTGATAAACTCAGTAGAATATAGTCAAAGTTTATGCACAGGCAACTCTCGGAATGCAGAACCTAACTGACTCTAAATAGGCAAAGTGAGGCTTAACTGAACACCATGCAATGAAATAACACAATGAAAATTAACACAACACTAAAGTAGGGTCATCCTATAGCCATCAACTTGCAAAACAGAGTTTTAATAATCCTATGTATTAATAAGATTATGGCAAGAGGAGATCTCTCCTGCATTATGGGGGGAGTATGAACTGGTGCATTCATTCTGGAGAAAGTCTGGCAGCAGCACCCGGCACATTTATAGCTATGTGTACCTCACAACCAGCAATCCTTTACTCCCAGGTGTATGTTCCAGAGAGAAATCCTAACAGGATTGCAAGGAGACATATATGTGGTTTATTGCAGTGTTGTTTAAGATAGAAGGAGTTAGGGACAATTTAAGTATCCATTCCTGAGAGGTAGAGTAAATAAAATTTAATGTGTCCACACATGGCAAAATGGGCATCAGTTGGAAGAAATGAACTTGTTTTAAATGTATAGATACAGATAGATATCCTAACGCTAACTAACATTAAACGAAAGTAGTGCGAAACAGAATGAGGCTTATAACCCAAAAGGCTTATGAAATTTAGAACACATTCACATACGTACTATTTTCTAGGATGCCACACACATAGCCAAATAAATATATGGAGAGTGTATCTGATGAACACACATTCTACAGTGGGGTGAAGTGGAGATTGGAGACTAAGAATAAAATAAAACCAGCTAGGAGTCTTGCCCAGAATGATGATACTGTAAGGCCACACACTGAAAAGTATAACCAGCTCAATTCTGTGCACCTGAGGTTAAAACAAAACCAAAACCGAAACAAAACAAAAAAAACAAAACAAAGGAAAATTAAAATTTATATAACTTTAAATGAAAAAGATCTGAAAGACTGCATAATTATATGCAAACTGAAATAACAATAAAACAGAGTACAAACTAATGTCTATAAGAATTTAAATTAGAACACAGAAATGGTATGCAAGCTGATTAAAATAACGACAAATAAAACAAATGCAAAATGGCATATACCACTGATTGAAACTACCTGAAAATGTATTACTGTGAGTTGGTTAGGGGAAAGGCCCTGTTCTGCTCCTCTGCTTTTTCTGGGGAACACTTTCTAGGAAAACATTTAACCGGGATGGTTTATGGATGGCTTACAGGCAAGGACACTTTACAAAACCACTACAGTGGAGCAGCATATTTGCTTGGAGCTCCTTTTAGGACCTCCTCCTCTTCCTTGCATGAGGCTGGAGGGTAAGACTGACCAAAGCTGTCACCACCTTTCTCCTACCAACCCCCAGGGAAAAGTTGAAGTGATAATTTAAACAAGTCCTTGAGTCCTTTTCTGTCCCTCTTTGGATTTTTTTGTCCACTTGGCTGGTAAGGTAAGAGAGGGTCTTAACTTATTCATCTTGGGAAGATTTATTGTTGCACCCTCCACATTTCTTCCATGAGCTGATATAATTGGGAGTAAGTCTAGGGGAGAGGAGGCATAGAATGGGTTAGTCAAAGAATCCCTCCTGTTGCCCTTTCAGAACCTAACACGTCAAGCCAGGTTCTCCACTGGGGCATGGACTTGCCCAGTCTTTGAAAGTAGCCTTGCATTTGACCTTATCTCCTGTGCATCTCCTTCCTGGGCCTCTCAAGGGAGGGTGGCTGCAGGGTTAGTGCAGAGGGACAGCCTAGGAGAGGATTCAAGACTCTGTTCGCTATCCCAGAACAAAACACAATATGGGCAAAAAATAGAGTTTGTTCTTTAAAATTGAAATAGCTCTTTTAGGTAGTGGAATTATGGATGACTGTTTTCTCCAAGTTTACTTCTTTTAAATAAACATATACTTACTCCACTATAGCAAGCAAACAAAAGTGTACTTCATTCTCTACTACTGGCTAGAGTTCCAGTCTAGTACTGGATCTCATTACACAATTAATAAGTGTCCCATTGAGTAGATAATTAGTACATTTATCCTTTATGACTTTAACTATTAAAAATAGTCATGAGTAAATGCCTTGTCTCCTGTTGTGAGCACTTTCTACGTACCTTTGCAGCTTGCATATGGCTATAACACAAATCTAAGTGTGTAATAAGACTTACATGAGAAATAGGAAAAAATTCTAAAATGAAGATGATTATTTCTAAATTCTTCTTGTATAAAAATTATCTATCATCTGTGTCTACCCTCTTATCAACCTTAAATTTTTCTCCTAGCTTTCTGTTATTGTTGCCAAGGAAATTCTTATTACTTTTTCTAATTTCTCTCAACTACTCTGTCTCATCTCCAAATGCAGCAACTTCTAACTTTTTGTCCTACAGATGATTTTATTTTCCTTTTATTTTTTTCTTAACTGATTTTTTATTTGAGCAACAAATGTATTTCAAATTCTCCATTCTTAAAAATGTTATGTTCCCAATGTATTGTAGGGAGACTTTTATATACTGCAAAATAAGTCTGTTCATTCCCTAATCTCTTAGTCCCAGAAATAAGACCCATTATCTTATTGCTTTGCACTGTTTTTAAGATTTCAAGTCATAGGAAGACGATAAGCACCTCATTTATATATTCTATGCAACAAAATAAAATATAGTGCTTTACTGGAAACTGTAATTATATTAAAAATAATGTTGATCATAGTGATAGCAGAAGGAAATGTTCTAGTCTTGCACTATAGGGCCTTTCTTTCCAAACAGCGGCACTGAAACAAATTGAGGAGAAGGGGAGCTAGCATAGTTATATAAAAGTGAATTAAAGAACTCTTATTACCTTAGTTTCTTTCCTCCATCTGCAATTTTAGCTTTTTGAAGATAACCTTCTTTTTCAACCATCTGCAAGAAGAATGCATATATTAAAAGTGTGACAAACTCCTATGCATTATTAGTTTGAATGAACGAACCTATGCTTTCCAACAGTCATTGCAGTGATGGAAGTTTCCAGTCATAGAACTTCATCAATAATGCATATATAGTTTATGGGAAGTGCCTGCAAGATCATAGTCATTACAAGCTGTTAAACATCCAAAAGAAAGATTACAAAGAGTAATGTGAAAGATTTGTTAGATAGTGATACACCTTTTCTCATTTTTCTTTCTGGGCACTGAAGTCACTTGCTTACAAAATTGATTAAAAATTATAAAACAAAGACAAATTTAATGTCTTCCTTAATTTTACCCATCATCCTTGGAAAAGTTCTTCCTTTGCACTCCTCATTTCCCCTTCCTCATGTACCTGCTAAGGCCAGTGATCAAGTAAAATTCAATGAAACCAGGTAACTGAGACGGTTGAACCAGAGGGGGATTTAAAACAGTGACATCCCATGCATTTCATTCAGTTAGTTACCAAGAGATGCTGTAACAGCACTATCTCATCATCTTCCCCCAGATGTGGGTTTGCTTCCCTTCCTATTTGTATTTATTTGCTTTCATTTGCTAATACAATCGCACACTTCTTAAAGGAGATTCAACAATTCCTTATTACTCCACACAGGTTTTTGTGGAGTTCTAGGGTAAATAAATACACGATGGAAATTGTGATGTGGTGATTCCCAGCAAACTCTATATTAGATGTTTTAATTACTTAGTGCCCTATTTCTCCCTTCCCCTGCCTGTCCTGTACACCCCCTATCCCAAATTCTTACCCTGTGTTCTATCTGTTCACTCTTGGTAAACTGCCGACAACTTTCACCCCATGCTGTATGCTAAAAGCTTTAAGGAGTCACCTGCCTAATATCAAAGGACAACACCCCCTCAGTGCCACCCTCCATGCTTCTCTCTTGACTGTAATACTTCACTTCCACCATATCTCCATCTCATGAACTAAATATATTTAATCTACTTTGAAATATAATATTTCTGTCTATTGTTAGAGAATTCTTCCATGTTTCCTCTGCAATCTCTTCTAGGTGCCGTGTCCTGAATCTTCATTTTCCTTCTGTCATTATCACTATAGTAGGGCTTATTGGATCATATTGTATTTGCCCGCTTATTTGGTTGTGCCTCTACCTGTGCTGTGACTCTACCTTTCACACCTGGGTTCCCAGCACATACAGTGCTTGCTGGCACTGATCGTCACAATAATAAATATTGTTTGAACAAATGAGTGAATGAATGAATGGCTACTTAAATGCCTATTGAAATTTTTATAGGAAACTAGACAAGCCAAAAAAAAGTCTATCTGCATTATGACAGGCGAAAGGAAGAGATATTTGGGGGTGAATTATTCCAAACCACTAAAATTTCATCAAAGAATTGGCTATTTACAAGACTCAACCTGATATAGGTGAGAGCTTTTCTGAGTTGTTTATTACTATATCCCTAATATATAGCACAGTACTTAGCTTTCAAAACATATTTGATGAATACATCTTTTAATAAATAATGATGATGATAATGATGATTTATGATAATCATAGCATAGTATCTTTCACCTAGCTACATTTTCAGAGAATTTCTTTTATTTCAGCATGTTCTCCACAAGCCTCGAAGAATCTAAGGAAGCTCTCTTAGATAATTTTTAGAACCATAATGTTCAGTGGCGCCCCTTTTGTACTTGGATACATCTGTTCATTTGTTTTTTCTACCTTTTATTCTATGTATACTGTCCCTTCTTTTCAGTGCCAGGAAATCTTATTTATCTAACCCTATAATCCATATAATACATTTACTATTTAACTCTGGGCATCACTGGTTTCTACAAATGTTTGGAAGAAAGATGGTTTCAGGAGCAGTTAGCATCATAGAGGAGGTCCTTTTCTTTAAGAATGTATACTAAGAAATTTCGTTGTATAAATAGAGACAAAATTTACTGTCTTACATAAGCTTTTTTTCTGATGAAAATAATTACCAAAAGCCTGAATATATCTACCAAAAAGCTACAAAAATCTCTCAACTCATCATAAAAATTGATACATGCATTCTCAGCTAAGAATATTGCTTTTTTCCCCCAAACTATATTCGCTAAAAGACCACTGGGTGGACATTGGATATTTAGTACCCAGAGATGTATTACTGATGACCATTTCTCTAAAAAAAATGAAGGGAAATGGGAAAGGGAAAAGCTAATACTCTTGTAGGGAGAAATCAACATAAGCTGGTTTGAGTTATATTCTTTAAAATTCTCTCTCCTAGGATGCATACATTATGTTCCTCCAGACACTACTGAACCTTTTCAGGATACCTGAGTTTGAGGCCAGGAGCTGAATTCCTCGTATTAGGATTCTATAAATGTGATAGCATTGCCATCAAACAGGCTGAACCAGTTTTCACGGCTTTGGGTCAATGCAATACAGTTGCCAGGCATGACCCCACAGAGGTCCCAGTAAAAGGAAAAAGGAAGAGGTAAGTAGCAGGTTTGGTATCTTCTTTTATATTATCATTCTAAGTCCAAGTTGCCTTCCTGATCATTTGAAGAAGCTAATAATCCTCTCACTGTGTACTTTTACCAATCATATTTATTTACGTGGTGCAGATTTTTACATATCTATGTGTCTGCATACAAATTTTCACATGTAACTGTACACAGATGCAACCATCATGCACTATTCCCACTTCTGGGATCAGCCGTTCATTTCTCTCCACTGTTTCTTTCATACTTATTGTACAGTCATTCACTCTTTCAACACATTTTTAAATAGTAACATTCCCTTCCCATAAATACCAGATGCTTTGCTCACAATGGACTGCAAAGATTAATAGGACAATCTTAATCTTACTGAGACTTATATCCTTGTGAGCTCACATTCAAGACACTTCTGGTCCTCTTTTTGTGGACTGAATACCACACTCCTCTCCAGCCATCCCAGAGACTGAGTTAGCTTTTACCCCGGAATAGACAATTCCAATCAGGCTTCCTACACTGAAAGCACTGCGTTACTTTAAGTCCCATGATGGGGAAGCAAAGCTTCCATGAGGTACATTTAATTACTTAATTATTCATTGTCATCATACTTTGAAATACCTCATCATGTTCCAGACACTAGGAATCAGTGATTCCAGGAAGCTCATAGGAGATGAAAGAAATATTAGGGCAAGCAGAAGATGACTATGTATTTTGTATGTGGCTTTATATATGGTACCACAGTATTTACTCTAATTATTTATTCCCATTTTATGTTAATCCTATGGTTTGCAGGGACAACAATCAATAAATCACAGTGGAGTATGTTGGTCATCTAGGACTCAAATGGCCTTGCCTCTAATAATTTACAAAATTATGTATAGCTCAGGCCTAAGTTTAGGATACTATATGCCAGGTTCCAGGCCCATTTGAAGTTCTTTAAGGTAGTAGCACTCCTTAAACTACGTATACTTAAGAAATGTCAACGAATATTTAGATCTGTATCTGGCTTCTTGAGCTATTTATCCAATGCTCCTTAGAAGCCTTATTTAATGCTAAGTGGCAGGAAAGATCAGCAATTTGTCCAGACTGGATGCCAGCCAGTCTGCTAGCATTGAGGAAGTACTAAGCAGACACAACTGTGTTGAGATACAGATGAAAAGAATAAATGGCAGTGGGATATCCAGATAGCACCTGTTTATCAACCTAAGTTGGAAGTGATAGGCAAGGCAAGAGAGCCGAAGACAACCTATGATTAATGGTAACAATCGTGGTAGAGAGACCAGCCTGTAACCATAAGTTCAGACACTGTAATTTTTTATGTGAAGGCTTCACATCGTTCTCAGATAAAAGTAGAATTGAAAACAACAGATTTTCATCTACACCAGTCCACCAAAAGAACTCTATCAAAATACATGTTTATAAATAGAAATAAACTGAATCTAAGACTTTCCTTGATTTTCACAAGAAGGGATTGGCTTTTAATACCAGAACCACAGAGCTTTTTTGCTCTACTGATGTATGTAAGTTGTTGCTCTTTCCCGCTTTGTTCTGACTGTGTTCATTGGCAACATTCTGACTCCTAATTCACTTTCTAGGTACTTTCACATGGAATGTGGATGACAGTCAGCATCAGTATATCCACCGCTATAAATTTATAAATCAGAATTACAGTTTACACAGCAGACTCTTACAAATTTGGTTACTATGAAATAATCCTAGGGATCATCACCTCCATAAACACTGATAATATTGATAAATATAATTTTTCAAGATCCTCAAATCTGAGACAGGCCCCAGCCCTGAATTGGAGACAGCCCTCCGAAGTTGCATTACCCTGTGAAAATTTCTGTGTGACTGACTGTACTCCTAGGAGAACTTTTTATCAACTTGCTGTAACTACAAATGTGAGCTACAACAATTTTCAAACAGATCAGGCATTTAATTATTTTCCTATTTAATAATGAGGCACTTGTTATATTTTTTTCTGAATTTTTAATAGATCACAGTACTTTGCTGGTAATCTTGTTTGTTCTGGTAATTTCTATTATAAAGCACAAAATGAACACATATCTGGTTATATCAAATGATGCTTCTCTTCCTTCTTAAATCTCTTCTTGATTTCTCTACTACCCATAAAAACAGAAATTTCTGTCTTCTTTCCATTGGCTTTCTTTTTTAAAATTATTTTTATGTTTCTATTTTTAAAACAAAAATTGTATACATTTAAGGTGTAGAATATATTTTGATTTATGCAAACATAATGAAATGACTACTATAGTCAAACTACTTAACGTATCCATTTTCTTATATGGTCACCTTTTCAAATCTTTTTTTGTGGTGAGAGCATGTGAGATCTACCCTCATAGCAAATTTCCAGTGCACAACACAGTCTGATTAACTATAATCACCACATGATATAGTTGATATCTAGAACTTAGTCATCCTACGTCACTCCACTGGCTTTCCTTGTCTTGCCCCACTTTCCTCTTTGGGATTCATTGCTTACATTTTTCTTCTCAGTCTCCAATTATTTCTGTATTGGCTCTAGCTTTCTTGCTATATCAGATCTGCTGACCATGTGTCTGGACTTGCAGTGGAACAGAAACAAAAGCAAGGGAAAAAATCACTTTCAAAATCCAACTTATCTGTACATCATATAAAGTATTAATTTAAAAAATGTAAATGTTTAATTTTAGAACTACCTTATGTATAGCTGGAGAATGAAATATGATGCTTTTAGAGACGTGAAGTATGATATTTTGGCCTAATGTAGATGCATAATTTACTGTGTGCATACTTTTAGAAAGTGGTAAACCAAAATTCTCAAGTTGGATACAATAATTACATGAAAAGGAGAACAGAAGAAAAGCAAAGAAAAACGATGCTTTGTCATACATGAGTGGTGCCTGGAAAGGAATAACTAAGCATTCTCAGAGAAGTTCTGGAGAAGCTGGTCTTGATTTCAGGCCTTGGAGTTAGGCACGGTTTGCTCATTGCAACTTATTTATACCCTGCAGTGCGTATGCTGCTCATGGGTTTTCCCCTTCTCTTTCTCTCAGGATAAGATAATATGTTGAGCTTTAGGCTTCTGCTGAATGTCTTGAACCGTTTTTCAAATGTTGGGTTTGGCAAAGTGCATGCTATGTTTTGCCAAGTGCTTTTCCCCATCATTTTAAATCCCTGTGTATTTCCAGGGAAATTTGACCCACATGTCTCTGATTTATTTACCCTTAACTCATCAAAATGTCATCTGGAAAAAGCTACTATTTGATGTTTAAGAACCCCCATAGCCTTTTCCCTGAGCCTTTCATCTTGTAACCAGTGTGTTTCATTTCATCACCACCAAAAAATCCAGGTTCTATTTGGGAAATGGGCTGCTGAGGGCACCTCTTTTTGTCTCAAGAACTTCAATATTCTGGAGACTTTCTCTGCATATCACCTCTCCTTTCTCCTCCTCTGTTTCTCTCTTCTTCCCTGACTTCTATTTCTTTGTGTCTTGATTTAAATATGTTGCTCTTTCTTTGCCTACCATTGGAGTTCAGTGAGAATGGCCTTTCTGGTTACTGCCTCGGCGATCTATTACCATAATTCAATTGCTTTGTTATAACCTAATTTTGGTCAAGGCAGTAAGGAAGAAAGGATTGCTCAAAGTTAATGTCCTTTTTTGTTGTTATTGTGTGTGTGTGTGTGTGTGTGTTCTTTTTCTCTACTCTAGAGTCAAATGAATTTCAAATGTGGGCCTGGGTGGGAGAAGTTATTGTAACCTATTTCTGTGTTTTAATGGCTTCTAAACTCCTTACCATCACCTCAAGACCTGTCATGATCAGAGTACTACCTCCCTATGCCCACACTTCTTGACTTATTTCCCTGTTCTAGCCAGTATGACATTCTTGCAGTTTTTCAAATGTAACAACTTTGTTCTGACCTCCAGACCTTTGCACTTGCTGATCCTTCTATTTGCATCATTCTTCTTCCAGTTACTTGCTTGACAAAATCTATCACCCTGCAAGTCTCAATTTAAATAGCCCTTTCAAAGAGAGCTTTTATGATTACTTAATCCAAGGTAGGCTCTCCCTCTCACATAGAAACTGTCTGCTCTCATAGCATGTTGTGTAATTTGCAGTCATAGAACAATGCCTTCCCCTACTTATGCTGCTCTTCACCTGTAGACTGACAGCCCCTCCAGAAAAGAACATGATTATTTAGTATATCGTTGCATACCCCAAACCTAGCACAGCGTCCAGTACGGGGATGGCCTCAACAAATACTGAAATAAAAAACACACTCCTGTTTGAGTAAAGGAAGGGCACATAAAACAATGGAAACTTGGAGATGGTCTGTACTGGCGTTATTAAATTATGTAACTTTATCAACAGAGTACCAGCTTGAAGATCTGGGAGGATGTTTTTCGGAAAACCTAACTTTATCTTAACAAAGCAGAATTTTGAAAGACTGAAGAGCTTTTGGAAATTTTTTGCTATTTAAAGAAAGCACAGCCTGATCAATGGAATTATTCCCTGAAAGAGGCTGTGCTTTGTTTTAAAATAAGAAAACACTGTATGTTCACAATGTCTTTCAGCCTTAAAGCCCTCACAAGTATTAATTAATCCACAAAATGATATCTGGCTCCAAAAGGTAGAATCTGTGACTTAAGGTTTATCTGCAAAAGCCTGCTTTGCCCCGAAGCCATGGCAACTTCCTGAGCTCTGGCCTCCAAATCCTTCCAGCTCAGGAGGTAGCAGATGATTCTCTAAAACCTGCCATAGGCTTTTGACTCCTGCAGGGTTATTCGTAGACATGTCTTATACTCTTTTGATATAAATAAAGATGATAAAGATTTAACATGCTGTAAACAGGGTTATTTTTCTTTAAAACTTCTTTAGGGGCAAAAGGGAAAATGCCCTGAAAATAATTAGGTCTCATGAAGAGTTGTAATGTGAAACATACAAGACATGGAAACAAACATGTATTAGTATATTTGACGTTTTATGTTTAAAATCTTTGCTGCTTTATAGGACTGGTTAAGCAACAATACAGCTACTCAGAAAACAAGTTAGTCTCTTGCATTGATAGCATATAGATTTTCATACCAAGTTGCATAAATGATGTCAGCTGTCAGTGAACAGGGTAGTTTCCACCATAAGATTTCTGACTACAAATAGGAATATATTTTTGCCAGTATTCAAAAGTAATGCATTATGTTTTTGTTTAAAGGGAACATTGAGAGGTAAAGCTGGTTACCACAAGGTGACAGCATCCATCAGAGCAACCACCATGGCAGACTCCACTTCTGTAAAGTGAATCATTTTCCTCCAAAGGGGGTCGATCTAATGGGATACTTTCACCAGTTAGGCTTAAAGCCAAAGCCTCTCATGATTGCTGGATAATGTTCAGGGAAGTTCTAAATATGACAGGTAAAGGAAATGGGATTTATATAGCACAAAATGTGGGATACAGATACTCAAAGATCCATATGCTAAAAATAATGAGTAATGACATCATCTTAAAGGATCTTACTATTTTCTAAAGTGTTTTGGTACTACTTTATATATGGTAATTCATCCTGGTAGGTACTGCCAAGGGAAACTACTGCGAGACCCTATGAATGACTCCAAAGCAACACTGAGGCAGGCATGAGGGAAGGAGGAAGAATTGTGGAGATGGAAGGAAGGAACATGCCAGATTTTTGGAAAGAAATAAGTAAATATAGATAAAAATAATATAAAGTTATATTAGTCAAATATAAAGACAACTATTGGTTCTAGAAAATAATTCAAGTCTCAGTGTAAACAGTATGGTACTAAAAAGTTAGAATTTGTTGCTTGAGGGAGCTGGTGGTTATTTTGTCATTGTCTATCATAATGGAGTAATTCATAAATGAGACTTGTGGGGGAAAGATAAACATTTCTTTCCTTAAAACAACACGAAATAAGCAATTTAATCAAGTAGAGACTGATCGGTGGATAATAGTTGAAAATAACCTCTGTTTACAAGACAGAGCAAGATAAACAAGTACTCAAAGAGAGGCTCCAGGGAAAGTCAACTCAGGAATAGGAAGTAAATTGATTGGTAGTTCCAAAAGAGCTATAAAAGAATGTGCGTGTGTGTGTGTGTGTGTGTGTGTGTGAGAGAGAGAGAGAGACAGACAGAGACAGAGACAGAGAGACAGAGAGAAAGAGACAGAGTAAGAGAAAGAGATGCAGAGAAGAGATTTAGCGACTGCAAACTAAAGAGCTCAAGAAATTACTGTTTTTGCCTTCTATCTAGCAGTACTTCCCAGTGCTACTTTTCCAAGGTTATCTGACTTTATATTATACTGAGCCCATAAATGTATTTTTTTTAGTTAAACTATCTATAATTTAAGATATTTAAAATGAGTTTCATTTATTAAGAATTGAGGCTGCATAATCAAGACAGACAATTACATGCCAGCAAACCAACAAATAACCTTAGTGTTAGGACAGTAAATTGATATAACCATTTCTGAATATTCTAATTTTTTTAATACTAGCCCTATGCTTGATCTGCACGCACAGCACATACCATTAGTCACTGATTAAATTTAACCAATAACCATAATTTTAATTTTTAAAATTCATAATTAATATATATTTTACGTAAAAATTTTCAGACCCCCTTACAGCATTTTTCAAATATAATTGCACATATATTTGCACATATAAAATTATATATAATTGCATATATATTTATATTTCATACACAGGCATATAGCTTCATTTTCAGTCTAACTTTTGCCATGTTTCATCAAACACTTCAGAGAAACATTTGTTGTGCTATATTTAAAATAAAGCTCTTTATAATTATTTATATATACTTTATTTGTTCTGTAAGTCAAATTTATAGAAAAGAAACACAATTACTTTCCTATTCACTGCACAGCTACACTGTGCCAGGACTTATATAAAGTCTTAATAATAAAACAGTGAATGATACTCAAATACCTTATACTTCAGTAAGAGAACTGTAAAAGGAAATAGGCAGTTTTAGTGTAATTAGAGACAGAGGAAATTTAGAGGTAGAGGCAAGGCCAAGCTGCTATAAGAAGACAGAATAAAGAAAGGCTACCTGATTCAAAGTTGAGGAATCAGAGAAATATTTTCCAGGGAAAATGCTCTCTAAGTTGAAACATAAGTACTTAATTTTGAAAAAAAAGATATATTCTTACCTAAGTAAATTTTTTAAATTGGCTTTCACTATGAATAGCAGTCATATCTGCAATTAACAATATTATGTTAATAAATCATTAATATTATTATTATTAAATCAATTGACAAATATGTCTTTGCTGACCAAGCACTAGTGCCAGAAGCAATGTAAAGGGACATATGATATAATAAAGAAAATACAAGTCACGACCCCTAACTTCAAAGCATTTATAGTCTAGCCATGGAACAAGCCTATTACCCATGAAATAAGAGTGAACAACACAAAAGAGTGCTGGGATGAAGGAACTATAATCGTTACAGAAAATCCAAGTTCCTTCAGGGTGAGAGCCATGTCTTAATCATGTTACTATTGCTAGCTTCAGGGTATACATTTGGAAGTAGATAATAAAGTAAATCAGGGACCATGAGAGAATTCTATAGACTGGATGCTATAGAAAATAGAAAGCTGTTGGACGTTCTGACAAGGAGAATGAAGTAATGAAGATACTGTTTAAAGAAGGCGGGGAGGCATTACTGCACAGTATCAGTGGGAGAGGCAGTGGGTGAGGCATGGTGGAATATAGTAGGGTAAAACCAGAAGCACTGGGAAGCCTGGGAAAGGACATGCACCTGTACGCACAGAGGAAAAACGAGGGCACCACATCCATTGTCGAGAAACTATCTCAGAAAATGTCGACTTATGTGATGGGTCATAGAGACAATAAAGGATCCAAAGACAATGTGTTCTAAGCCTAGATACATGTTTGCTACTAATAGAAATGAGCTCAATGGAAACAGGAATCAATTTGGGAGGAAGGTGATGATGGGTCCAATTTGAGAGATTTCATTTTTAGGATGACACTGAGACATACTAGAACAAATGACTAAGTAGCACTTCAAGATATACGATGAGATAATGAAGAGAAAGTTCACAGGTATAGGTCTGTGTATTATGAGGTTGGAAGAGAAAAAAGCCATTAACTACTTCATTTGTACACTCATTTGACACATATTTCCTGAGATTTTATAATATTCTAGCAATTGTTATAATCATGGGAATAGAGTTATAAACATAGAAGATAATATCCCTGCTCTCACAGAACATCCTAATGAGATGACAAACAAAAAGAAATTGTGTAGTATACTACATGATGGTAAGTTCTAAGAAGAAAATTAAATTAGGGCAGGAGAAAAGGAGAGTGGACAAAAATGGTAGGGTTTTTTAATGTGTTCATTTGTGTTTAGGGGAGATTAGAGAAGACCTACCTTAAAAGGTGTTATTTGCACAGAGACGCAAAGAAAAGGAACGAATGAGCCTTACAAATTTCTGGGCACCAAATGAACTAGTTTGTACCAGGCAGAAGAAAGAGCAGGTGAAATGGCCCTGTGGGAGAAGCAAGGAGGTCATTTTGGCTGGAGTAGAATAAGCCAGGAGAAGAAAGGAAAAGGTGAAGCACAGAGGTGGCTGGGACCTGCAGAATCAGGTGAGGCACCAGATGCTTTTCCGTTTTTACCCTGGGAGAGACTGGAAATGACAGAGGAATTTGATCCAAAGAGTGACAGAACCTAACTTACATTTTAACAAGCTCATTCTGGAAACAGAAAGCAAGAGTGAAAATAGGCACGTGAGTTAGGAAGAAATTGTAGTAAACTGGGAGAGATGATAGCATAAAGGTGGTAAAAAGTGAACTGATTCTGGATGTATTTTAAAGACAGAGCAAACAGGGTTCTTTGATTTTGTTTACCTTATGAAAGAAAGAAAGGAGCTAAAGATGGCTAAGAGTCTTGACTGAAACATCTGAAAGAATGGAGTTAGCTTCTTTTGAAATAGAGAAGGCTGGGAGAAGCGGGTTTGGGAGAAAATCAGGATCAATTTAGGAAATGTTAAGTTTGAGAAATATCTTAGACATATAAACAAAAATACCACAATATACACTACCGGGGTTTAGGGCAGTGGTCCATGCTGGAGATTGAAATTTAAAAGTGGTTAGTGTAGCACACCACATAAAACCATAACACTGAATGAGATGCCCTATGGAATAAATGTACAGAAAAAGAAGTAAAGAATTGAGCTCCAAGATGAATGGGAACCAGCAAAGAAGATGGAAAATGAGTAGTCACTTAATTAGTTGGAGATCCGTGAGACAGTGGTTTCCTAGCAGTCATATGAGAAAAAAATGTTTCAAAAAGAAGAGTTATCAATTGGATTAAATTCTTAGATAGATCTAAGAGAACTGAGACTTTTACCAATGGATTTAGTAATAGGGAAGTAATTGATGATCTTGTTAAGAGATGAGTGGTTGGGATAAAGGCCTAAATGAGGTTAGTTCAAGATGTAAAGGAGGGGAGAAATCAGGGACATTAAAGGTAGACAATCTTTTAAAGGAATTTTTATTCTAAAGTAAAGGAGAATGACAGAGTAATAGCTCAGGTAAAGATAAGGAATCTAGAACATACAAAACAAGAGAAAATAGAACTGAACCAAGAAGAGAAATAATCCGGGGACTGGAAGCGTGTTGACTAACACAAAGCACAGCAAGAAGAACAAGCAAGGAGAAAACATAAAATACATTTATCAAAAAGGAGGCCATTAACAAAAAGAAGTATCAAAATCTCTCACAGAGGTTAGGTTTATGTATTTTTAAGACTTCTGTAATACTACATTCCTTCATGTTTTTCAGAATATTTCAGGCCCTCTTATAGTCATTAGTATACAGCAATAAACAGCATGAAAGGGAAAAAAAATCCTGCTTCCTGTTATTCACACCCTGGTGTAACCCTTCTCGAATGTAGACTGGACTTAGTGACTTGCTTTCGACCAAGAGAATGTGTCAAATTTGATGGGCTATCACTTCCATGATTAGGTTGCAAGAGATTTTGCCTTTCAACTTGCTAGCAGACGCTCTTGCTTTCTCAGTTTACGTGCTGCAAAGAAGCAAGCTGCCATGCTGGAGAAACCCAAGTAGCAAGGAACTGAGAGCAGCCCTGGAGGAACTAAATACTGCCAACAACTGTGTACATGAGCTTGAAACAGATCCTTCCCCAGTCAAGCTTTCAGTTGTGACCCCAATTTTGGCTTCACCCTTGATTGCAAATTTTAGAAAGTCTCTGAACTACAGGACCCTGCTAGGTTATGCCCAGATTTCTGATTCACAGAAACATGAAATAATAATGTGTGTTGTTGTTCTAAGTTGTTGAGCTCTGGGGTAATTTATTTTGTAGCTGTAGATAAATAATACAGTGTTGAAGTGAAACAATCACTTACCAATTGCTCCAATGGAGGAATGACATCTTTCAAGACATGCTGTGAATGATTTCTTCTGTGCCGAGATATCTGAAAAAATATTGACATTTGATACCATTATATATATAATAATGTATATATATATATATAAGCTTTACATGATTTAAAAGAGAATAATTTAGTAGTGTACATGAAAATAACTGTATTAAGATTTATTCAAAAAAGTGAATAAAGTGGATTTAAATGGGAAGTAAATGTTTTAGACATTAATTAATTTGAATAAAATGTGTACTCAAAGCTGACTGTCTGCAACAATATTTCATATTCCATGTGGTCTTCTTACTGTGTGACCTTGACACCCCTCCTATCAAATGATGGGGTCTATGTTCTTTCATTTTGAACTTGGGCAGACCTTTATACCTACTTCAACCAAAACATATGGCAGAAGTGGCACTATATGACCTAAATATTAAAGCATAAAAATAACATGCAGCCCCTCTAATTTTCTTGGAATCCTCACATTTAGAATATAGTCATCATGATGGGAGGAAGCCCAAATCATCCCATACAGAGAGACCACAAAAAGAGGCCTTGTAACTTTTCTGGCTGACGGACTAGCTGAGGTTCCAGCAGACAGTAAGTATCAACCATCAATCATGTGAATATAAAGATGTCCTGATAATTCCTTCTTCCAATCATTGAACCACCCCTAGACTTCCAATTGAGACTTTAAATACTGTGTAGATGAGACAAGCTGTCTGTTGTACCTTATCTGAATTTTTGACCAGATTCCATAGCATAAAAAAGCATTGTTTTACACCTCTATGTTTCAAGGTGATCTGCATTGCTGTAACAATCACTGGAACAAAATATTTAATATTGAAATACTTTGTGTTTATGCTGTGATGTGAGCTCAGCTTTTTCAGAGGTAATGTTCTATTAATTTTCAGGTCTTCTACTATTATAATACATTTAAATACATAACAGTCATACAATAAGTGCTTCTGGAAGAAATTTTTTTAAACACCTTATTGTTCTTTCTTCTGAACAGGCATCATAGACAGATTCTACAATAAAACAAAAAAGAAAAGAAAGGAAAGGAATTTATAATTAAAAATTGTATTTTGATAATTTAAATAGAAGCTCTCATTAGTAGTATTATTTCACTAAGCAGGAATTTTCCAGTACTTTGAATGAAGGAGAGAGTGGGGCAGGGAGGAACAAAGCAGTAGGAAGAGAAAGAATGAGACAGACACAGAGAGACAGAGATGGAGTGAGATCGGGAGAGACAAGAGTTAGAGGACTCTGTAAATAAAGCAGACCTGAGTAGTATGTCTAGAATAGAATTTTGGATGTCTTTGGCTCTGGTTACTGGCACATGCAACTGACTGAAGGGATTAAATCAATGCCTACTAAGATTTTGAGGGAACTGTATTACCAAAGAAACCAGAAGTCAGGCCTAAAAACCCTGTGATTCTATCGAACCCCTGAATCCCACATTTCCTCCACAAAAACTGGATTATGAAGGTAGTACAAACTTCAAGGAGGCCATTCTCTTCAATGCCCACTTCGGATGAGGCCCATGAATGATAATGAAGAAGGAAGAGCCTCCAGAGAGCAGAGCCAGAAGCCCTGGAGAACAATGGACATGGGGAATTCTTCCAGAAAGAAGAGCCAGGCACTGTCTCTACTGCCAGGGAAGGGTCTCCCAGGACCTGCCCAGCAGGATTTAATTATCACTTTGGTCCAGTGATTGTTGGCCATTTATCATTCTTTTCTTTACAAATGAGAGGGGTTTTGTTTGTTTTTCCAGGTATCAAGTTCTTACGCCACCATTGTCTTTTGAATGTGATGGGGAAAGCAGGGTGGAGAGCTTATTTTTCAAGTTCTAAATTCTTAACCCCCTGGAGAAAAATTGGGCCTGAAGGAGAAAACTGTTTAATACCAGAGATTCTAGAATTGGAGCTTGAGGCAGTAACTGGATGGGGCTTTTGGCTGTCACCTTTGAGGAGGTATACAGATGTATTTCTAAGTTTGGAAAACAGGGGTGAACTGTTATATAGGAGGAATGCAGAGCCTGATGGTCACTCACCTCTCTTTCCTGGGCAGATATTCAGACTGTATTTCTCAGCCTGCCTTGCAATTAAGAGTGGCCATGTGACTAGTTCAGACCAATAGAAAGTGAACAGAAACAATGAGACCCATTTGCCTTCCAAGACTATTAACCAGGGAGGGCTTCCCCTCCACGTCCTCTTTCCTAGTATACTGGCTGGTAGTAAACATTAAACAAGGCCTCATGGGAGGATGAAGGTGCAAGATGGGAGAATCTGGGGCTCTGCATCACCACGTCAAGAAAAGCCAAGCACAGGCCGGGAAAACTTACTTTGCTTTATTTAGTAAACTTTTATTTTGGAATAATTTTATACTTAGAGAAAACTTGCAGGGAGTACAGAGAATTCAGGTAGAAATTTTCCCTTCAAACTTCTATGTAGTGAGAAATAAACTTGCATTTTGTGAAGCTATCATGTATTTTAGAGAATTTTACAGCTTTTAGCATTACCCTAATAAGATAATCATGGCTGATGCTCAATTAATATTGAAAGGAAAGGCCTTTTGCATATGAAAACTGAGAACAGAATAGTAGTTGATGGGAGCATTCCTAGAAACCAAAACTTCATACATGTTATTCACTGATATTTCAGCTTCTTTAGCAGGGGGAGAATATGTATGTATATATTTGGTATTTAAGCCTCTTAAGGAAGTAGGGATTTATTTTATACTGCTCTACATTTAAAATTTACTACTGTTAACTCTTACTCAGTATACTAAGATTTACAATCTTCAGTGAATATTTAGTACACATGTCTTATATTCAGCTTATATGGGTGGAAGTATTTGTTGTTCCATTTCTTGCTGGACTTACAGTCTATGTGTAAAAGTCATTCGCTTGTAAAGGTACCTCAAGATTTAAATGTTAGAGAAGGTAGTATGTAAATATCTCCATATCAATGAATGGGCACCTGGGTGTTCACCCATGTCAGTTTTACCATTTCTTCTATGACCAAGTCCATGCCATTTTTGTCCCACCACTACCAGATTTGAATGGGCAAAGCAGCCCACCATCCTCTAAATATTCTCTTCTTGTCAACTTTGGAAAGCTTTCATCTAAGGAGATGATTCTAAATGTGTTGTGTACATATTGCCAGGGCACAAGAGATGATTTTAGCTGACAACTGTTTTAATTTTAATTTATTATTTACATAATCCTAAGATTTAGCAGAAAAAAATCATCACATCAGAGCCATTTATAAGTGAACTGAATACATTTTCCATTAACATAAAGTTATTTAAGTCTATGAAATGTGAGAAAACCCCACAAAGTAAGTGAATGACTGAAGTTTGGGAAATAAATTTTAATGGGAAGAAACTGGACCAGAAATGACCAGTTACTAAGCACATACTTATTTTACCCTTGAAGGAAACCACTGATTCCATGATATAAATAAAAATTCAACTTGAGAAATGAAACAGTAATACCACCTGCTAATATTTATTGAGTGCTTATCATTTGCCAGGAACTGTTCTAAATATTTGCATATACTAACATATTTAATTCTCACCCCAACCTTAAGAGATTGGTGATACATGTTTCATAAAAGTAGAAATACAGACACAGACTATTTAAGTAACTGAAAATCCATAGCTAGTAAAAGGTAAGGGTGATATTTTAACAAGGATCTAAGCCCTCAGCTATTGTACTTTATTGTTCCTTTAGCAGTATAAATGTATATAATATAAAGACAGTCACTAAAGTCTTGGAGAACTACAGAGATACCCGGTGTGCGCAAGTGGATATTTCTAAGGTAGAAATTTGAAGACAGCCAAACTTGTAAATTTGTTCATATTTATGCAGGAAGCTAGAGATCAAACTTCAAATCTGTTATGAATCATCTTAATATTCCTTTAGGGGAAGTAATATTGCTGATCATTCCTAAATCAATAAGCTAGCCAATCTATCATGTTCAATGAAGTTATGAAGATATAGAAGGAAAGAAAACTTTCATCACCTGTCTTTTGCTTTAATGTCCTTCTCAGTTAAGCGTTAGGCACAGAGATATGTTTTCATCCCAAATCAAATTATGCTAAGACTTATGATTTATGAAATTCTGGATCCAAAGTTGCTTCATTGTCTTGCATGAATATTAGGAAAACTTAAGATGTTTCAAGAGAGCTGTCTTTCTGTGCCATACTTAATTGGAACAATAATTGTAAAGAAAACTTGAGGTCAATCACAATCTCATGAGGTAAATTTAAAGGGAAAAAAGCTTCTCCTAAGCCACAGAATAAGTAATGAAAAAATCTTACAGTGTTTATATAATTATTTATCAATAAATTATTAGTAGTATCTGATAATTTTGCAAATTGTCATGGGACAACCTCTTGAGAAACATCCCCACTTGAGACATTAGGTGTTTTTATGAACCATTCATTTAGCCAGTAAACATTTCATGTTTAGTACACTCAACATGTAATTTCTGATAGTAGGTGCTTAAAATGTACTTCTTTGTTGATACTATAAAATATATTTAATGTCAGTATTACAAAGAGAGTACATACTTCATTTTGGACAGTCCTAATTATTTCTCCAGAATATCAGAACTTCTAATACCTGCTATCTGCATTTTGTTCTGTAAATTGCTTCTGGATAAGTTTCAGAATGCTGGCAAGGATGAGTTCTATTGTTTAATCTTAGGTCCTTTTCACTTTTGCAGGAATTGCAAATCACTGAATTTGGAAAACTTTAATAACAGTAATAACATTAGCAATAGCTTGATACAAGATTTGTAATTCATTATTTTCTCTGGGAATTACAAAAAGTGTTTCTTCTGAGGAAGCCTGAAAATAGGCTTTTTATGTGTCTTCTTTCTTTTTGTTTCCAAATAATCTGAGAAACTATATAGAACTTCCCTCTAAATATAAGTGAACATGTATGTATATCCATCACATAATTTGGTGTTCACAGCCTGATTTTTTTTGGCTAGTACTTTTACTCTTAAATTATGAAATACTGGTTTCAATATAATTTTACAATTCCTATTTGAAAATTTTATGAATTGCTACTTCTTAACTTCTAGCATTATAGCAGATAGAGGCCATAATAATTCCCCATTTCGCTGGCCTATTTATTAAGAATGTTACTTAACAGTTTCTTTTGAGGTGACGTGGTTATGTCTTAAACTGTTTTTTCTATCCTAGTATTCTGCATCTTAAGCAACTGAGCTTTCATAATAAATACTTGAGTTGATAGCAACCCTTTCTTTGAGGAGAAAAATATATGGCAGAGCTCTTCTGTTTTCTCAGTGATGCCATCTTCCTATTGATTTATTTTTCCAGTAAATAGAAATGATTTGTAGCTATCATTGAAAAAAAAATTGAAATACAAATATCTTTTGACTTAGATTTTTGAACCCAGTATTAGATTAAATATATCACTGCAACTTTCTTAGATTAAATCTTTGAGTTTTTCCTTCTTTATCACCACCCACCACTCTCCCTGCTTTCATTCCTCTGCCTTACCCCAGGTACTTTTTAATTATGCAAAGCAAAGTGGAAAAACGAAGTATTCAAGATGTGCAATGCACATTTTCCTTTAAATTCAGTTTTGTTCTTATTAGAAAATGCATCATAATTTTTTTCAGATATCTTTTCCTCCAAAAAGAGGAATTAAAAAGTCACTTTTTCAAAGTGTCTTCATTTTTTCTTCCATTCCTTTTTTATTTTTATCTATTTAAAAAATATGAAAGTGATGGGTGGGACTAGTACTTGATATATTACAAACTGTAAAAGTAACAGAATTTGGGCATATTAGTTTCCTTGTGTAGGAGGGTCTACTATGAAAGTTATACATAAACATGAAACATTCCACATAGCTCTTATTTTAAATAGATTACCATTTTTGATGAAAGTTTATATCTTGTGGCTTAGAATTGAAATAAAATCACTTGAATAAAAGCATTAGTTTGTTCCAACATTTTCACAGACATGTACATTTTCTGAGGCATACCTCTCATTAGCAACCTCCCTGGATACTTGGATGAAAAACAGAAATAAATTTGTGGTTAAGTTTAGTTTTTATCTTCACAGTTTCTGAAAAAACAATTTTTTTGGTGTATCCCAATTCTTCTGTTCAAATCTTCATTTGTTTTGCCAAATTCTTTTTCTTAAAGCTACTACAATCAGAAGTTAAGGAAAGTCAGTGGAGCAATTTTTTTTTTTTTTTTTTTTTTTGGCTGGGGGTAGGGGGAATGTGGAGAGGTGACCAATATTTCTTGTACTCACAACAATTTAGTTATTTAGAAATAATAAACATTACCTAAGTGATACCTATATATTTTAATCATGTGAATGTGATTAACTGCTTTTGGGGAAAAAAGGAAGTTAAGATATAAGAACATTACCTTATCATGTATTTAATCTTCTAATTTTATCTATTTGTAGGCATATGTAAAATTTATCCATGCCTCATAATTATTCAACCACTAACTAAATGTAACTTTCATAGTCATAATGGGAGGTAATGACATAAACCATAGAAAAAACAGACCTTCTGTTTTACTTCTTAATTATGTACCACAGTATATTGTTTAACATTTATGTTCTTCTCCTCCATTTGCCCACAGTATCATTCAGTTACCATAGTGGGCATCCAAAAGCAAACATGTTTTTAAAAAATTTTTCCATAAGCCTTTATTGGTTGTGTATTGTCAGTCAGAAATCTGACACTCTCATCTCTTTTATCCCCTGCAGAAAATAAAAAGGAAAGATTCAAAAACTTTTTGGAGGACATAATTAAATTTTATCAGTATATTTTTTTAGTTTCTTGAATATTCTTTAGTCAGTGTCTGGGTCACCTGAGGCTCTCACCAGCCTTTCAATCATGGGATAAGTCTAGCTGAGTGAAATTCAGCATGAACCATATTTTCTTATCCCAGATAGCAAAAGGAAGTACTTGCTGGAATGATTCTAACTCCTTTATATTTTCCCTCATTTTGTTTAGTCCTAAATGCATATGTTCCTCCAAGAAGAAAATCAAACTGCCTCAAACCTTCCTGTTTAAATAAAAATTAATTATATACAATGTACACTTCCTGTTTATTGCTAAATACTATTTCTTTTAGTTATCTCATTTCTTTTGGCATGTTTTCAGTATGTTTCTCTCCAAGAATTTTCTCAGACTGAGAGGTAACATTCATATGGAACTTGGGCACATCACAATTTTAGCCTTCAAACATGCTCTTAAGATAAAAACTACCATAAGCAAGAAACACAGATATACCTGGATAATATACAATTTACTACATTTTCTTCTTGTGAAGTACACTTATGTATTATCTAAATTTTTACTTTTTTTCTTTATAGGTTCATCTATATTTAGCCATGAATTTCCAAACTGATATAATGAGAAAATAAGGGCCAAGAGACACAGAAATATTTTATTTCAATCATAATATTACTAATGATATTAGATCTAAGATATTAGATAATTCATTAGAGCCATAGCTAAAGTTACTACGATTAGCAGATAAAATAACTTATCTCTTTATAATAGAGATATCTCCTCTGTCGATGCAACTGGAAGGAAAGAGTTGAGAGAGTAATTAAGAAAATGTGGATGTGTATATTTAAAACACTTGGGCCAAACTGGTATTTTCCCCACAACTGCAAGTTATATATTGTCTTTTAAAGAAAAAGATTCAAGACAACAGAAAACAATACCAAGAAAACTATCTCATAAATACCTCAAAACAAAGGAAAACAGAAAACAAATAAACAATTATTGAGGGTCTAAATTATTTAAATAGTCTACCTATTTTTAGCCAAATGAAACAAATCATTATCAAACAGCCACTTGGCAACATTGGGTAGAAACAACCTATACCTAATTTCGTAATATTTAACTCCTTGGAAATTCTCAACAAATTAGGATCAGTCTTTATTTTCAGTTTGAAATACGTCTTTCATCATCTAGAAAGGCTTACATTGAAAAATCAAGTTTACTTCTTTCTTTTTCAGGTGTATGTTTAATCACTAAAGAAGAAATTTTCTTCTTTGGAAAGTTTGATCCATGACATGTAACGTTTCACAAAGATTATTTACCCAAAGTCAGATTTCTATCGTCTTTTGATATCTTTTCTTATACATCATTATTTCTTAGTAGAAAGATGGAAATGTACTATCTAACTCACTGAAAATGCTCTGCCTGTGTGGAAAGGTCACTTCTAAAAGCATGATGGGAGGCAAAGCTTTTAATAACTATTACATTCTTTCAAGAATTAACGGACTTTTGGTCAAATATTTAAAACATGCATATGAATGCCCCTGGCATTGTTAGCGAATATCTAATAATTGTATCTTTCCAGTTTTCTTTCTTCAGTTATTCTTTGAGGTTTTCATAGACCCCAAACTCACCTTCTGCTGCCGAAAAAGCAGATTTAGTTCTGAAGGTTAATCCAACTCAGCAGGATTGAAGGATGGCACTTTTCCTTGGTCGTAAGTATGTTGGCTCAGGCCAGACAGCTGTTAGGACATTCTCCTCTGGGAATCGTGCCCTCAACACCCACCGTTGATGCACATACATGGTCTACTGGCTGCCGACTTCCATGCCCATCTGCTCAAATGGCATGGTGCCCACTCACAAGTTGGCTGGATCCTTGCCCTTAGTGTGTAGGTGCCAGGCAATGACGGGTTTAGATGGGCAGCCTGCATAATACTACAAGTGACAATTTTTTTCTTTCTCTCATTCTCCAATATCTGTCTTCTGTGCCTTCTCTGAAAGAGAAACTTACGTTTCTCTACCTTTGATTATACCTGTAGACACATGTGGCCTTTTACAGGTAGATATACAAATGCACTCAACCTGCTACCAACAGTAAGATGAAACGGAAGAATCCACAGAGCCCCCAAATGACAAGTTCTAACACTGAAATGGGTTGGATTGTGAAAATCCCGACCACCTGGAGTCTGTCAGAAGAGATTTAGCAAGGGTGTAAGTACAGCAGATCTCTCAGATAGCAATGGCACCAGGAAATAGCTTAAGTTACAGCACTTTTTGTTTGTCGCAGCTCCAGCACAGATCACTTGCCTTGCATTGAAAAGGCACATACAACAGCAAACGAAATAAATCAGACAAAAAGAACAAGCTTAATGGGAACACAATTTATATGCTCAAATGGGGGCAAGGGTGCAAGCTATGATATTCAGACCTCGGAAATAACCCCGACTGGAGGTCCTAATAGAAAGGAAAAGAAACAGAAATAGCATCTCTCTTCCCAATCTACAGCAAACCCGTGGAGAGGAATAGATTGGCATAGGAGGTTGTGACTTTAATGATCCAAAGCATATGAATGCTTGTTAGCAGACAGCAGACAGACATAAGTAAGAACAACAATAATGGCTACATCTGCAGCCCGGTCAACGGCACTCAGACCAGTCAGGCAGCGCTGGAGAGCAGTGCCGGAAGGTATGTTACAGGCTTGCTTTCCTTGTGTGTTTATTTAAGGGTGATTGAATTCAGGGTGTTGTCAGTCTGCCTTGGAGGATGGTTATCCAATGTGTAGGCATGATCTTTCTCCCTGAATATGCTCTGTTGAGTCAGTTAGTTATGTGTGACTACTGCTCTGTCCTAGTCTTTATACAGTGCCAAAATCCTCCAGTCCAAGTTCCAAAGGAACGGGGCCTAAAAACTTTTGGCTCCAGAATCAAATTAGGTTTCTCTGCTTCCCTAGCCAGAAATGCATAAATACCCAATGGCCAAAACCAAAGAATTTGACATTGTGGAATGAATAGAGCTGTCATATACCACTAAAGTGTGGAAATATCTACTGTTTGAAGTCAGGAGTGCTTCAACATCTTCAGTAATCAGAACAGACTTCTTTGGACACCTTCACGGGTTAGTCTGGCTTTTGACTGGGAATGTTTCTGGCAAGCTACTGATTCCAGATATCAGAAATGCAAGAACATACGGTTTATAAGAGAAAATCTGCCATTTTTTCCTATCAAAAATTTTCTCAAAGGCAGCATATTTTCATAGAAGACAGATCCCTCATCCTGTTTTCCTGATTGACCTTCAAGCTGGCACCATGTGCTTAGATGTATACTTTAAAAAGTACTAGTCAAAAAGAGGTAAGTTTGTATAGTTTGAAAAACTATTTATGAGAAACTGAATTCAGAATTCTCTGGGGAGGTTCTGGTGAAAATAGAGAAAGAATAAGCATAATCATCCAAAACTCCTCAATCTGATTGCTATGCTATGACTGTCAGAGTTCCCAGAACAAATTATTTTCCTCATGACTTTCCACACCTTGAGGACATAGCAGTAAGAATTACATACTACTAACTTTTTGGAAATGAAAAAAAAGCAGATGGGTAGGAACCATGTTTTACTCATCTTTAAATCCACTAAACTTACTATGGTGCAAAATACATATTAAGGGATTGGTCATTATGGGACTGTCCCCAAAGACTTTAACTGATAAAGATGCCACAGTGGATTTCCAGTTGAAAGTTGCAGATTAACCACGTACCTTAATCTCTCCTGTGCACTAAAATCAGAGTAAAAGAATAAAAATGTATTCATAGAGAATGAAAATGTGAGCAAAAGTGGATAATATATCTCACATTTTTTGGTGGGGGGTGGATAAAAAGTGTATGAAAGCTAGAGGCTCCTCACTTGGAAGCACCAGGTACCATAAAAGACAAGGTCAAGACTGCCTACAACAGCCATCATTCAGAAAAGCTGGACTCCCAGGCACACTCATTCATTGCATCCATTCATTCACAGCCTGGAGTCTGCTCCTACACCTGAATGAAACAGACAGACATTCAACCAGGTAGGTTCTAGAGTCTTGACACAGGATCACCAGGCATTGCAGAAGGAAGAGAGTATGTGAGACTGTGAACTAGGGGACTAAAGCCCACAAGCAATGGGAACCTCAGCTACCATTCCCAATATTCCTCACAGAAATGCCAGAGGCAAAAATGTATCCCTTCATCCAGAAGACCTGAGGAGTCTACTCTAGAAAACTGAATGGTTCTAAAGCCTTTCAGATATTGAAACCTGAACATCTCAATGAAAAGCCTGCTTCAGTATGCTCTACAGAGAAGCTTCGCGGTCAACAAGCCCACCACGCCAACTCCAAAGGAGGCATTTTTGTGCTTCTTTTTAAAATATAAATATGAGGAGTGAGTTAAAAGAAATTACTTACTATATGACATATAATGAGATATCATAGATAAAACTTATATATTATACTTATAGATAATATATAAAATGTAATACTTATATAACTATATTACATGCATAATAAATTATTATATATTTATTTATTGAGCACCAAATATGTACAATACATTCTAAGTGCTGAGTAAAATGACTTCTGCTTTAATGAAGTTAAAGTATTTGGGCAATGCCCCAAAATGTAAGAGGAATATCAAAACAAGCAAACATAAAAAGAAACCCAAGATAGCAGAGGTAACACAAAAAAAGAAGAAAAGTTTTAAAAATACTATTGGCACTATTAGCAAGAGATAAGAAAATAAACAGGACTCATAAAAACAGGAACAATAATAATAAAGAGATGAGTTTATAAATTAAAAGTATCAGTAATATATTGAATCAACATAATTTTTGAAGGTTAAGAATAATAAATATGTCAGGAAATAGAAAACCAAAGAGATGAATCATAGTAAGAAAATAATCCAGGAAGTTCAACAGCTGCCTTATAGGAAAACCCAAAAGGAAAAAAATAAATGTTTAAATGCACAGGAATAAAATTTAAAATAAAGTGCAAAAAAAAAAATCCTAGAAGTTTATGTCTTCTATTTGAAACAGCTTATCAAATGTCCAGTGTAATAAATTAATAAGAGGTTATAAAATTATAGAACACTAGAAATAGAAAAAAAAAGAAAAATCACATACAAAAGAATGTGAATCAGAATGGTGTTGGGCTTTTCCAAAACCACCTCGAGGCTAAAAGAATGCTTTCACAATTTTAGGAGAAAATATTGTCAACCTAGAATTATGCAACTTGTTAAAATATCAATCAAAAGATGGAACTGAATAAAGACATTTCCAGATATAGAAGGACTCAAGATGTCTGCTTCCACTACATTCTTGTTGGGAAACTCCTGAGAAGAATACATTAGCAAAACGAAGGATTTGACCAAGGATAAGAAGGCATTGTAAATAAGGCCTAGAGACCTAAGAACATGGCAGAGAGGAGTTACCACGTTCACACATGTTTGTCAGGTCAACAGTCTTCAGTTCAAATTGCAGTAAGAAGATGGAAAGCAATAGAAAGAAGATTTTGTTAAAAGGGGGGGTGGAGACAATGTATTATTTAATGTTGCAGTGTTTGAAAAAAAGATTGATGGAAGCTTGACAGATTTTCTGGCACATTTGAGAAAAATAGCTCTAGGTATATCAAAATATAAGTAAATTAAACTAAGGCAGTCATTAACTCCATGAAAGAAAGTTGAATACAAAAGAAACTATAATTATATAATAATTCTTGGCTCAACTGGAAATATTTTAAAAATCACAATAATGTCAACTAGCGATTGAAACAAAAATTATGATAGAACTATAAAGAAAAAATTGGGGGAAGTGAAGAAGGTGTGGAGTGTAAGAGTGATAATATTAAACTACCATGACAGAAAGTCAATATATAATGCCTAAAATAGATAAATCAGAGAAAAATTGCGTTACATACAGTGTTGAAAAATATAAAGGTTAATATAAAAGAAAACAATAATTACAAAAAAAAAATAGAGCTGCTGAAGGTGGTAGCCTCTAGCAAGTGGGATTGATGAACAGACAGATGGAGAAGCCAGAGGAATGCTATATTTAAAAGTTTCTAGACTAATGTCTTAAATTTATGTATAACTTTGATAAAAAAAATCACTGACTATATGTTAGATGTAACCTATCATAAAAATTAAAATTTTCTTCAAATAGTCTTGAGAGATAAACGGAGCAGTCAGTTCTCACATCCAATAGGCTAAATGTCCAACTAGGACTCTTGGAAATCAGTCTACATCATGAATAAGTCCAACTTGCGTATCAGAGCCTTGAATACAAGTTGACTAAAAAAAAAATTAAAGAATTATAAATCTGAGTCAACAGAGAATAATTGGAATAATTGTTACAAAATCAGAACCATAGTAGCAACTTGTGTATTCAAGCCCTGTATTCACCATTAATCTGTATGATTTAGGTAAGTTATTTAACCTCTCTGTATCTCAGTTTCCTCATCTACAAAATAGAGAATATAGTAATTCATGCCAAATAAAGTTACGGAATGATTAAATGGATTAATACTTCTAAAGTGTGTACAGGAGCATCCGGTGTGTAGTAAAGGCTCAATATATGTTAGCTATTATTATTATCAAAAGAATTAAATTCTGAACCCTAAGAGAGCCCTGCTAAAGTAGTGGTGTCAGCCCTTTGATCTTCTTAGGATTTCCAACTGAAGGCTCACTCTCTAATGCAGCTTCTAAGGGCAGTGAGAGTCAGGGTCAAAGAAGGAGGCACGGGGAAGTACGGACCCTGGTCCCTCTCCTATTTCCTCTGGCCTCACTTTCTCTTCTCCAGTGAAAACATTTCACAAAGACAAATGCGCCTTCCCAAAACAAATAGTCAAGGAGTGAAACACTTACATTTGTATTTAGCACCACATCCCCCCAAAACATTCATGCTTTTATTTAACCAGATGTTTATCTTTCTGGACACTAAGTATAAGAGTTTGGGACATAACCCCTTGGTTGTTATTAATGGGTAAGGTGCCATTAGTTTCCTGATTCTGTGATGTCCACAGAAAGCTTTTCATGTTTCTGTTTTTTAGAGAAATCTACAAAGAAAAAAGAAAGCCCCTTCACTAGTCACCTACTTAAAATCTTTTCATTTGCAAATCAAGGGAAGCTGCCAAAATTGTATTAATTTTTAAAAAATAACTCTCTCACTAATGCTCCCCTTGGATGAATAAAGAGGGAGTCTAATTCCGAGCCCATTTTTTATCCTCCATTGTGTATCCACCACGATGCACAACTTAGCTCATTAGTGCTCTCGGCAAGGGACATCATTTTTAAATGATCAAAGTGTTTGTTTGGGGAGAAATCAGTCACATGGAGTAATCGTTCCCAAACTGTGATCCTGAGCATTTAGGGGAGAATCCTCTGTGGTTCATTTAGGAGATATTTTAAGGGAAATGTGAAGGCTAATAAAATATAGGACCAAGTGGGAATTCTTTGAAGACAAAGGGACATAGAATGGTCATTATATTGGCTTGGGGACAGGGATTTGAAATCAGTGGCAGTTCAAAAATGAGGAATACAAATCTTCAATCATAGTGTATAAAGTAAGTTCAAAACAAACCTAAGAAGGAGTATTTTAGGTCATATGCTAAAAGGAAATTTTTTATAATATAGACAAATTTTATAATATAAACTCTTAAAGTGAAAACTGTACATAGCTACACTTTAAAACAAAACAATAGTAATCTTTCAAAATAACTTTTATGGTGCAAAAGTTAAATTCTTGCTCTTTGTAAGTAGAAATGATTTAAACAGATTGCTAAGTTTAATCATAAACAAAGAAAATATGTTCTTTTTCCTATTTCATATGCTCAAACTTCCCTGGTAATTTGTGGCTCTACCACTAATTTGATTTTCCTCGTGTAACCATAGGGAAAGACACACCCAAATCAGCAGCAATGAAGGAAAAAAAAAAAAGAGTTGAGAATTATTTTTGAAATTTTTGCCACAAGCTTGACAGAAACTTAATGGCAAAGTTCCTGAAGAAATGTAGAGAGTATTTATTAAGTATCCTTTATGGGAGTTCGGTGGGTTTTTTCTCAGAGAACAGAACATATCGCAGGGAGCTATGGGAAGTTAATTTGGAGTCTCAGTTGAAAGAAAAAAGGAATAAAGTGGTGCTTGTAAGGTTTGGTGAAGCTACTGAATATGAGGTTGAAGAAATTTAGTATATATTTCATAGCTTTCTTGTAAACTTAGGATACTTTTTCTTTTCATTCTATGAAATGTCATTTAAAATTTCTGCTTAGGAGAAACCACTTGCATATGATTTATGAAGCCTTTCTGATGATAACTGGCAAAGGACAAATAGATTTCCTACAATAGCAATTAATAATGGGCATCTACTGTACATGTCAGAGAAGGCCAATTCATCTTAACCATAAAGGAAGAACATGTCTCCAGAAAGAATCTCAAGTCTTTTTGGACCTCCAAGCATACCTGAAGGAAACACACTTGTAACAACTCTTACTTACTAGGCAGTGATTACAGGCATTGTATAGCATTCCTAGGAGATACTGCAGAATCTTAGAGGGGAATGCAGTTTGGGGGAAAAAAAAAAAAAAAAAACCTCCCATGTGATAACAACCTGCTCCTACCCTGATCCTAGATTAAAAATCAATGACAGAACCAAAAGTTTAAAGCCAGGAAAAACGCAGAAAATATTTGAAGTATATGAGCTTCAATTTATGTCAGTAGTTAAAAGAGATGGGGCAAAGAAAGTTTCAACACAAATAAAATAAATTAAAAAGAGAAGAAATATATTTTATTTTAAAGTAGCAACTATAAGCAGTTCATCCTAGTAATCCCAAGGAAGAGCACAGTACTTAGTATACAGCAGGCATGGAACGAATGTTGTTAAGTTGAATATTAAGGTATCAATGAAAGTATTTCACTATTTCTCAAAATAATTTCATATAGTTAGCTCATTTCATAAAAGCAGCCATATTGTACAACATACAGGAAATTATTACCTCCCTCGGGAAAATAAGGAAATTGAGCTACAGTTTGAGTGAGTATTTCTTGGGTTATTTCTAGGAGCAAAATGTATTGAGTCCAGCATAGACCAGGTAGGATTATTACTATAATAAACATTTATTTTTTTACTTACATTTCAAATGTCATTTGATCTACAAAAATCAGCCTCTTAAATTGGTATCCTTGATTTCTAAACTGAGGCTCAGAGATAATTAAGAAACTAGATAATAGATCAGATCCTATACTGATTCACGATTCCTTGAGACCACATAGGGTAAAACCTGCAGCTTTCTTTTCACTGGAACGTGCTGTCCCAGATATAGATGGAAATATGGATAAAGAAAACAGTCCTGCTTTATCCAAATCAAAGTCATCAGAGAATATTCCTAAGTAAGCAACACAACCAAATAAGTTTGTCCAGTTTGCTATCCCTCAATTGGCTATGAAACGCTGTCCAATTTTTTGAGGTCATATTTATACAGATAGACTTTCAGTTGGTGCTAAAGGCACTTGTCCTTCAGACTTTTCCCTCCCCAAGAATCTTGCCTTCGCTTTAGTGTGTGCAACCCTTCACCCTGTCGAATGCTATTCTTTGCAATTCAGCTCACATGATATACTTCAAAATATAAGCTAACGGAGCAACAAGCTGCATCAGCGGCTGTGTCATTTCAGGTTACATGTTTCTGTCCATTTTTCATGAGACTTGGGCTGCTGGAATGCTGACCTCTTTAGTTGCAGTGGACTGCCATGGGCTACTAGTCAAAGATAAGGAAAGAGCTCTGAAGAGCAAGGGCAATCACAACGGAGAAGCTTCTGGCTTGCCTAATATTACATTCCTGTCTTTGACCCTGCTATGCCAACTCGATGATTTATAAAGACTACCTTTTTATGTGGTTCCAACTTTAAACTTCAATTTAAGGACAGTGTCTATTTCTTTTGGTCAATTTTGCTTACCGTAACAAACTTATGACATGACAGCATTTTATCTTTAGCCTAAAAAACAGACAACCCAAAGCAGAGGAATCTATAGAGTGTTTTAAATAGTGTCCTATTCTCACACTCACATTGGAACTGTGTGACTCTTTCAGTTGCTATACACCTCTATTTCCCATTGGTGTGCTTCTATTTCCTATCTGATCCTTTTTTGATACTTTAATACATGGTTTATTTTTCAAAGATATCTTTATATGTTTATATTAGAACAAAGACATATGGTAGTCTTTCCAATTTTCCTCACTGATCAGTGTTCCCTTTATACAGAAGAAACACGCCTCCTGTCTGAAAGAGAACTTAAATATCTGTAATTCTAATAACATGGACCCCTTTAAAAGCTGACAATAATTCATAATTGGTTACAAATAAATAATTTATTTGGTTATGAATAAGTTACAATATTGATAACACCCAACACCCCTGCTGACTTTCTCCTACCTTTGCTTACCCTACATTCTAAAGACTAGCTCTTCTAATGGGTTTAGCTTAGCTCCAGAACCATTCCTAACAGGAGCAAGAATACGTCAGTCTTTTCTGTCCCACTGTCTTGAAAGATGAATAGTCAGTGAGCCTCTCAAGTCTCCGAGTTGGTGTAGAATCACCCTGAATTTCTAACGCAGGCCTAAACGCTAGGTCCAAATTTAGAACTCTTGTGGCCCTTCCTGATCTTTACCTGCCTCTACTATTGACCTAATCTATAAGACCGATCTACCATCCTTGCCAGCTAGCCTTTGGTACCCTGATCTTCCTTGTGACAGAGAAGGCCTGCCCTGAACCACATTTGGTTGTTTAAGGGCTGCCTCCCTTGAGTTCATTCTATCCCCTGGGTCTAGATTATACACTTAGTATTCCTGCTGTCTAGTGCAGGCCCTGCTACATATAGACATATATCTTATTACAGAATACCATGTCATTTAAATTCTTTGTGACCTTGTTCCTACCAAGTGTTTGAACCAGCTACTACAAGATTGCCTAAAATATTGCTTTCTTTCATCCTCAAGCATTTGCCTTACCAGAGACAGTCCCTGCAAATATATTTATTCCCATTCTAGTAGAAGTTGAGTTTTTCTGGTGCATAGCAGCTAGAGAGAAGAGAAGCCCCTACAAGGTTTATGAAGCTGTATAGATGATGCTATGTTGGTTCTGCAATAATTCAATATTCTCTTGTCTCTCTCTCTCAAATCCCTCTCTGTCTCTCTCTCTCTGTCTCTCTCAAACACATACACACACTCTTTAGGGAAATGTTTGGTATAGAAAATATAAAAAATATAGATTACCTAAGACATAGGTGAAATATGTGCAGATTTTCTAAAACCTAGAGGGAGTTGCAACCTTACCTGCAGAATAAAAGGTGAACATATCTAGCCTCTTAATGCAAGCTAACTTTGAACAGTGAATTGGTTTCACAGGCTCAGTTTCAAAGCAGAAGCTGGCCAATAGAGAGTACCCTTAGTTTTTTGGTTTGTTTGTTTAACTTTGGAGCCTAAAGGTTTGGCACTTAGTGAATAGTACAAGCTGGATTCTAATTCCTAAGATCTAGGTTGAGTTCAGGAATCTTTTTTTAAAAGGTCTACCGGTGATTCTTGTAATCAGTCAAATTTTGCAATCACTGCACTAGATTATGGTGGCAATTTTCCTTCATAACTGCATTCAGCCTAGCATAGCAGCAGAAGAGCACTTCCCATTCCAAGTGAGCCAAAGACCCAACTTCTAGGATTTTGGTTTCAGTTTCTGGAGATTTCAAAATCATTGTCAAAGAAAATGAATGGGTAATTTCAGGCTGTGAATAAAGGCAGTACTGAATAATACCACAGGTGGATGGCATTTTTCCAGAATGAAAGAACAGAAGCCAGGAAAAGGGACCTATCCTTGTTCTAGGTCTTGAATGGATGTCTACACTTGGTTTGCCCATAAAAATGATAAAGATAAAAGGATATGAAGATAATCCTGTGAAGTATCAGGAAAGGCAACTGGTAGTGACAACCACGTAAAGGGACTAATTCTTACACTAGTGAGATTAAACTAAAGCTGATACATTCATTGCATCTACTTAAATTACGATAAGTGAGCATAAACTTTAAATAGCTAAAAAAGGCAGGAAAAGCTCTTAAATGACATCATCTTTACACTCTGGGATTTGCATCCTTATTCAGGCCCTCATCTTTGCTCTGTAACCTTATTAGTGACCATATTACTAAAACCTACCTTGCAGGTACAGAGATTTAAGTGAGACTATGTGTTTAAAGCACTGATGCTCTTATGGTGGGGTATGCTTCTGCTCAACTTAGTCTGCCCAGACTTAGTGCATTTCCAGCTAATTTAAGGTTGTCAGATCTACTTTGCCCAATGTCCAAGCTTAAACATAACCATACAAAATCTGGGACTTAATATAATGTATCATCTAGTTCAAATTATCCAGTTTTAAACCTGTGAAAAATGATACCCAGAGTTTGCACAGGACTAATACCAGAAGTTAGAAGTTCTGCCTATCAGCCCAAGGGTCTTTCCAAGGTATAAATAATGTTATTATTATCACTATTAAGTCTCGAGCAATCCAAAGAACTCTCAAGTAATTATTTTGGGGATCATAAACCATAGCAAGAACAGAGCAGTGGATTGCAAATAAGAGAAGGTAACAGTTACTGGAGTTTCACATGTGACAGTTTATTGCTTTATGTGTATTAGGCCATTTGGTTCTCAAAACAATGCTTTGGGAGGAATCACTGTTGTCATTGCATTTTTAGTGAGGAAACTGAACAACGAAGAGGTTATGGAACATGAAAAATACCCCCAGTTAATAAGTTGTTAAACTAGGATCTGAACCTAGATTGTCTGTCTACATACTTAATCCACCAAATCACATTTGGTGGCAATTTCAGGGGAATTTCTTAGCCATAAACCAGCTGAACACAACTGAGTTAGAGAGCTACTCAATGATTTAACCTATTTGTGAAATGAGGAGATTTGAGAAAATGAACTAAGGGCTTAAGCAATTCTAAATTGTGTATCTATGTTACATTCTGCATCTCATATCAGAAAATAAACCTCCAGACTTATTAAGGATGTATAATATACCCTCAGTAACAGTAAAATTCAACGTAATGTCAGAGAAAAATATCAGCCAAAACATTCTGTCTATAGGTTTATAACAACTCCAAATCACTAAAATGAACTTGACCTAATAGTGGTTTTCTGAGTATAATGAATTCTACAATCTAGTCATCATGACCACTTACTAGTCACTCTAGACAATATTTAGGCAGTATCAGTTTGTAATAAATCTAAAATTTTAACAAGAACTTTCAAACTAATTGATAAATTCTCAATTTCATTTTTTGCCACCTTAAGAGTAAATTCGTAAGAGATCTCATCTCTTGATGGGGTTCATGAATGCATAAAATTGAGTACTTCTTTGTAGTTCTCTTTGTACAAACAATAGCTATCATTTTTAACATGGTTTTTTTTCCTTCCAAAAATAATACAAAATCCTTACCCTCTAAGAACTTAAGAGTCTTAGGAAGGAGACTGATAATTCAGGAGATAAGTACACTGCAACACGATTAATCTTGGAATCCTACTCAGAGTAGGTGAGCATCTCTACTGTGCTCTGGAGCAGACACTCAATCTGCTTTCCTGGATGCCAAATTCTTGACTTAGGTAGAGGTTCTCAAACATT
Source organism: Camelus bactrianus (assembly GCF_048773025.1). Lineage (NCBI taxonomy): Eukaryota > Metazoa > Chordata > Mammalia > Artiodactyla > Camelidae > Camelus > Camelus bactrianus. Next base: position 30,921,385 of record NC_133543.1, on the reverse strand, counting down.
GTTCAGAAATCATCAATTTTAACCAGCTATCTAAAGTCCAGGATCATTTTGGGTATACAATGATTAACTTATTAATAGTTTGGTTTCTGCATATAAATATCAATGACTTTTTATTCCTGATTGATGCATAGCAGATAAATTAACAAAGCAATAGGCTTATTTTCTCATTGAGTAATTTCCATAATTGTTTTTGAAAACTGCAAATAAAACTTTGAGAAAAATGTATTATTTTATAGATGAATATTGTACAGATGTAAAGTTTCCTGTATCACTGCTCATTTAACATTTTCCATCAATATAAAATAATCTTTGTGAATATTTAAAACTGTGTGACAAAAGCATCCTGAAGTATTTTTCTTAAGGGAATGAGGTCATCTCTCTTTCTCAACACGATCAGTTGGTGATATGGAAGAACCTTTCAAAATATAGGAACTCAGTTTTGTTCAAGCTTGATAGTGTAGTGATTCCCTAGAAACTTACCAACAATAAAAATGTTCTCTCTAGATAGTAATGTGTATTTTATTTTTAATGTATTATAAAATAATAATTTATTTAAGGTGTTGTATATGTTATACTATTCAATTATAATATTATGTTGTTAAAATAGATATCTGATTGTATGACTTGAACTCGACCTTTTTTTTTTTTAATTGAAACTACATCTGTTATTAGGTTTGGTTTTAAAGATGACCATCTTTCATAGCCCTAGAGATACTGGAGGTTTGCCATAGATAAAAAAGCCTCCATGAAAATATTGTACTGATTTCTAAGTCTATGGAAGAAGCCTTAAGAATAAAAGAATTATAGTGACTTCTAAAGATGACTTTAGAAAGCGTTATTCCCCCCAAGGTCTATGGCTGAGAATAAAAGTGATTTTCCTTCTGTCTGTGCAGAAGCCTACTCCATATCCATGGAGATATCAGAGCTTCATTTTTCAGGCATGTGTCTCCTAAGGGAAGAAACACCAATGGAAGCAGATCATTATCACAGGGACCTCTGCCAACCACAGACCTTAAAAGGCTATCAGGTCTTTTTCCACCCCAGCCTTCTCTCCTCCAGTCTTTCCTCCCTGAATATCAGCCAGTTACTTTCAACAATTGTTTCCTGTCCCAAAACTTAGCTTTTGATCTGTGATAGGCCTTAACTTACTATGTGGTTAATACATTTTCAAATTAGTCTTCTGTGAAGATTTTAATAGCATTGAACGCTAGTAATTCTTGTGCTCTTCCTCATTTCTTCCACTTGGGTCAGACTAGAAGTTTCCCAAGGCTCTCAGCTCATTGGTTTTGGAGCCCATGAGATGCACTAAAGATCTAATGACCCATAAAAATTCAGGCTTGATGTTTTTAACCCGCTCTAGTTTTCTTTAAACGTATGCATAAGTCCACCACTATAGAGTGTCCGTTTTTAAATTACGCATCTGCAGGTTTCTAGGGAAAATTAATAGTCCACAGTATGAAGTTGATTTAAAACTTGGATATGAAAAGTCTCCACAGTATTGTTACCTTTTTTAACAGTGGAGTGAATAACGTTAATATGTCCAATTAATATCTAGAGAGTTTTTTTTCCCATTTGATCAATTACAAAAATATTGTTAATATTTTTTCGGGATACATTATGTTTGTATAAGAGCTTCATTATAGAGTCATTATTCTACTTTTTCTAGGAGGAAATGTGAATATGAAAGAATCATCAAATAGTTCCTCTGTCCCTCCAGACATGGGGGAGGCTACACTGACTAATCTATACCAATTCTCTTAACAAATAAATCAAATATGCAGTCTAGACTGCTTCCTAATTTCTATCCTTTCAACTGGATTTATAACATCTCAGTTCCTATAGAAAGAAAATGAAAACACTGTTAAAATTTAGAGTATTAAAAATAAGCCATTGGCAAACAGTCTCTGTGTGACCTGGAAACCAAACAAGTGTGTGTAGGGCTAAAAATACTTAGCAAAAACAAACAAAAAAGGAGATGATTTTTGTAAAAAAAAAAGTTTCTTTAAATTATTTTATTTGTTTGTTTAAACTGAAAGCTTCATTAATGTTTGCCAATTATAGAAGGAAAAGATATTGGGATACGGTGCTCTCAAAGGTGATGATCAAAGTCTTTTCATTCAGCTTTCTGTGACCATTAAGCTGCTCATTTGGTGGAAGTGATCATTACTGTCTTAATGTGAAACAAAAGCTTCAGGACAAGAACTTCTGGTTGCAGATCAATATGAGAGATATTTCAGTTACAGCCTTAATAATTGTAACCATAGGGAGTCTGGCAGAGCTGGTTTTATGAATTAATATAATATAGAATTCACCAGGTACAAATGGAGGGCACAAATAAAGGAGAATTGCTAGTAGTGACTATTCTGGGAATTTTTGGGTGAGAGGGAATTGTTTGATAAATGAGACTTGACTCAAAGCGGGCTCTAGTACCATTACCACAAACAAATCTCCCCAAAAGAAAACGCATATCTGAGGGCCAAATTCGGAAGGGAATTCAACCAAGGAGAATAAAATTGGAAAAGATCCCTTGAAAAACGATTAATTTTACACATTCTATTATCTTATAATGTTCCTTGTGGGATTTTTTTCCTTAAGTGGGTAAAATCAAACACACGGTTGACATTTTCATGTGATTTGCAGCTGAAGTACAATAGTCCACTTGGACAGAAGTTACAAACAACTTAGTCCAGAGCTGTTATCAATCTACAAAGAAATAATATTCCATTGACCTTTGCTGATTAATAGAGCTTATCACTTTATCCCGGGGCAAACTGTAAATGAAAAACAAAGTTCAAAAATATCCACTCAATTTACTCAAGATAAAATTAGAATTTTTTTTTTTTAGTTTCGTGAATTATCTTTATTATCTGTGTGTAGTTTATTCTTTATCTTTACCTTGATGTTTGCCCTTTGATTCTATCTTTGAACATTTATTATACATGTTGAAACCAGTTATCATTTTCCAGACATTTTGACTTTTTCCTATTCCTTGTGATGCTGCACTGAGAGATTGCTTCTCTTGAACCAGAATCCACACCTTTTATGGGAAAGTTAAAAGCGGAAAATAAATTTTGAGTTTTTCTCTATCAGCAGAAGAAAAATAACATTTAAGACATATAAAGATATCTAATACTGCTTAGATTTTATTACAGCATACATTCAAATGTATATAAATAAACAGTACTTATTTATGCATGTATATTAACATATTTAACATAAACTATGTTAAAATACTCATACATGAATCAAATAACCTCTCTGTTCTTACTGTATCTTTAGGTTGTAATACAAACAATTAGATCCACTAGTTCTGCCTCATTTCCAAATCCTATGAAATATCTGCCTTCAAATAAACTGAATATACAGGCATTTATGTGAAATATATATATTTTTTTGATTTGAATATTCTCAGGCACCCCTTATGTCTTGAAATTCATGGATATCTCTTGGTTTATGCTCACTTTCCCAGTCACTCCAACTTCTCTGCAGGCTTACCCTGAAAGTTTAAACCCTCTTTTATGTCTATGCTTTATCCAGATGGGCTCTTGGTTATTTCTGTGGCATTAAATATCATCTGTTGGTTGTAGGCATCAAAATTATATCACCAGGTTATGTCTAGTCTCTGAGCTCCAAATTCACATAATTCATTGTCCCCTTGACACTTTGACTTTGACCTGTCACTGAAATCTCAAACTTCCCACAAACAAATCCGACCGCTTGACATCTTACCTTGTCAAATCTGTACCATTTTTGGTTCTTCCCATCTCAGCAACTGGCACTATCATCAATCCAGTTTCTCTATTTAAACACCTGGAAGCCTTCCCACTTCCTTTCCACCTACCTTCCCTCCATCCACAAGTCTTTTCAAGTCTATGCTTAAAAATTCCTTGTTTTCTGTCTCCAGTCTAGCACAAGTTACCATGATTTATTGGATCAAGAATAGTTTGAACTCCTTAATAGCACCCCCATTTTCTTTCTTCCTTTCCTAATCTATTCTCCACCAAGCAGGGAGACTTGTTAAAATCCTTTAGTGGTCTCTGATTGTGCATCAAATAATAAAATCTAAACTCCTTGTACATACAAAGCCCTGCATGCTCTAAGGGACATCCCCAATCCCACCTCACTCTTAATTCACTGTAACCTTTAACTCTGATCTTTTATTAGCCCTTATCTCTATCTGATATTATTTTGTTCACAACAGAGAAGTCTCTTGATCAAAAATTACACATCTCAGTCTTCCTTGAAGCTAAATGTGAACACGTGATACAGTTCTGAACAAGATGCAAGTAGAAATCACTGATGGGTTTTCCATGGAAGCTATTTAAAAGAGAGTGGGTTCAGTTTGCACAGGTCTTTTGCCCTTAGCATGTCTTCTTTCCTGCCTGGAATGCACTTGAAATGCTGAAGGTAAAGCAGCCATCTGCTGGCCACGAGAAGATCAGCAATAGGAAATAAACTGCATTCTAAACAGGGTGAGTGGAAAGAGAAAGCCTGTGTCTTTGATATTTTGTGTAGCCGAGCACTACAATTGCCTGGTAGTTATTACCTCTGCACTGTTGTTACACACAAAAATAAGCCCATTAGTTATTTAAGCCGATATATCCACTTTTCTGCTCCATGGGGTCAAATACAATCTGTAATGGTTACAAAGGTCATGTGACTATTTCTTGACTGAGTTCATTATCCAGACAGGTGGCTGAATTCCCTTCTTGGAGTTAGATACAGCTTGGGAACAGTTTGGTAATCACCATTCTTCATCAAATTTTTAGTCAACAAGACTGCCTTAGTATAGTTCTGCTAGATATAGGTGGGAACATCTTTAGCTTTCCCTGCCTTTTCTCTGATGTAATGGACTAATTATATATATTATTTTATTATATATACCTATAATCAAATACTAATTATGTATAATTACATACTATATACTAATTATATATTATTATATGTAGTATATAATTATATACTAATTATACATATATACACAATTAAATATAATTTTACATATATATAAAAAATTAAATCCCAGCCTATTCTTCTACTGGTGCTCATGGTAACTCTAGCTCACCTTTAGCAACATACTTGTGGTTGTTGCCTCATCCCAATGATGCCTCATCCCACTGTCAGTCCCCTGCTATCTCTACAATGGTGTTTTCTGGGAGTTTCAGTCTCTGAGTGGATATAAAATCATGGGGAAAGGATAAGGAACAACAGAATTCTGGTTGTTTCATAAAACAACACCTGTGCAGTTCAGGGATTCTTGCCTAGTTTTTGGTTGGAACACATGCCATAATTTCTGAATTACAAGGCAGGGAGTCAAAGAGATGAGCTACCCATTTCAGCCTCAACGAATGCAACGATGACTTCACTGTCCATGATTAGAAGCACAGATGGATTATTGGGGTTTTCCTGCTCTCAATTCAGCTCCTTTTCTTTGTGTAGTTATAAGATATTCCTAGATTCTTATATTTTCTTACTCCTGTACAGATAAAAAAATTACATATCTTTGTTACAAAGATGTTTTGTTCAGAAATTGGAAGAGACATCATTAGGTACTACTAGCCACATAATATTTTTAACTTTTTAAAAGTTTTTTTTTTTTAATTGACATACAGTCAGTTTACAATGTTGTTTCAATTTCTGGTTTATAGCATAATACTTCAGTCAGATACATATATATTCATTATCATATTCTTTATCATTATAGGTTACCACAAGACATTGAATATAGTTTCCTGTGCTGTACAGTATAAACTTGATGTTTATCTATTCTATATATAATAGTCAGTACCTGCAAATCTCCAACTCCCAGTTTATCCCTTCCCACCCTCTTCCTCCCTGGTAACCATAGAAAACTTTTTAAATGTATTTTAAGTTAAAAAAATTAAATGCTTATTTTCAATCAAGTTCAGTTGAAGATATAATAACTGACTTTTAGGAGTTATCACATTAGTAGGGGATATATAATATGAAAATATAAAAAGTTGAACAACAATAATGAAGTATAGTAAGTTTTCAAAATAAAACATGAAGAAATAATATTAAAGCTGTGTATAATGAATAATTACATAGTTGATCAAATAAATTATTGCTATAGGAGTTCAGATGAGGGGAAACCAGTTGAGAAAATGTTGGGTAGGAGACTGAGTTTTAATTCCTTCTTTAAAGTTGAATAGAATTTCAACTGGTATAAAAAGAGTATATATCCACTTCTCACTTGCTCTCTGGGCCAGGCTGCACGTAGCAGAATGTTGCCATGGGGTCTACAGCCGGACAGGGTTTTGGCGCTTAGGATATATAATACAGACTGTGGCTCAGATCAGCCAGAGCAGGGCTTTGTATCAGTCATCCTTGAAGCCATGTCTCAGTTTCATCATTTATTTTTTGGTGTGAGGGTTTAATCAAGTCTTCTTTGTTACAGCACTTAGCACAGTGCCACATATATAGTAGATGCTCCCAAATGGTAAACATTTGTATTACTGTAATGTAAGAACAAACTCTGAGTCATAGTTGAGGATGGAAGCCAGCAGGCATTATTGTAAAAACAGTATCAGATATCAGAAAATATTTATCTAAGAATTAAAAGCTTACATAAATCAAGAATAGATTGAGTAAGAGTTCAAAGTGGTTGAATCAAAATATTTCAGGGTACAGGTGGGTATTGGGAGCCGGTTTGCTGAAAGGTGTTGGTCAAATGGCAGAGGGGCCTACAGGGCAGTTCAAAGCTACAGAGCCAGGTCTGTAGAACCTTGCCCAAATGAATAGCATGATTACAACAGTAATTTTCTGCAATTTCTGAATGCTTCTTATGTCACCAGGTATTATACTTAGCACTTTATATAAATTATCTCCTTTAATCTTCACCAGTCCGTAGGTAACTGGTATTTATTATACTCATTTAAAGATGTGGACAGTGAGGCCAAAAACCATCAAGAAATTTGCCCACAGTAACACAGTAAGTAAGAATCTGAGCCAGGATTTCTCCCAGGTCTGCCCAACACTAGTTCACATTTATAACTACCAGACTTCTGTTTGCTCCCGTGAAGTGGCAAAGCAGTTACTCTGAAGGTAACCATTATGTAGATGCGCTTGAGGGGATGATTTACGCCTGGTTTATATTGCCTAAAAGTAATTCTAATCGCAGCTAGAGTCAAATGTTACTGGTCAAAATACTGAACATGTACCAAACTCATAACTAACAAACAAGAGCATTACAACCTCTCTATGACACTTGCCCTGACAGCTCCGACTGAACCTGGAGGGACCACTTCAGGGACAGAGGCTTGCCACATCTTCCCATGGCTGCATCTCTGATTTGTCATGGGAGATTTGTGCGCCACGGGGGCACTAATTAGTGTCTCTGGGAATCAGCAGAGGATCAAGTTTTCCAAAGTTTCATTTATGTAAATAACATGTATATATATAAATGAACTACCTCTTCCTATTTCCAAACCTTATCCCCACCTAGAAGGAGGAAAATTAGAAAAGTTAAATTCAGTTGGAAACACGAGTCTTGCAGCTACCTGAATGATAATGCAGCTTATTTTTTTTCCTTAGTGGGCACTTAAAGAAGGTTGGAATAGATATGCTAAAGCTGGCATTGCCAACTCAGATGTCAGGTAGGTAACAGGACCCAGTGAAGAGTGCTGTGAATGAGAGGCCACTTGCCCCACCTAGACAGGGCAACATCTACTTACCTCTACCTGGTTATTGTGTGCTCTTTGAGAAGCCAGCCCTATGGATGCCAAAATTTCAGATATTTTGAGATGTCACACACACAAATTTTTGTGAAAGCTCACAATGTTAAAATGTCAGCTCAATTAAAAAGCAAGAAGGAAAAAGTACTCTCTGGGCCAGACAAAACACATTTTTAGGTTAGATTCAACATGCAAAATACAAAGGTCTAGAGATCTTTGAGAGCTCTTTGATCTTCATTTCAAAGGACTTTTTTACTTCCTCATGTGAACCTATCTTCTCTCCATGAAGGCGCATAGCTTATGATTTGGTAAAACCGATACTCCAGAAAAATAAATTTTGGCTATAGGAAGCCAAGTTGAGACTGTTTGTGGAGTTCATTTTTTGTGTTTCATTTCTTACAAGATGTTACATGTTAATTGAAAAAGAAATAAAAATTCTAACAAAGTTTAATAGTCTTCAAATTAAGCTTCATCAGTAAAAATGTAAAGTAGATGATAAATAGTAAGATGATTAGTCAAACCTAAGTTGATTAAGATTTTGTATAATATTGTGAGCAGTTAGCATCATTTCTAATTTCCAAGGGTCTGGTGTGATTCTTTTTTTATATTTAGAAGTGCACTGTTTCACTTAGATACAAAGCAGCTTATCATCAAGTTTTCAGAAATATTTAACAAAACCCAAAAAAGTTAAATCATAGTTAAACCAGAATAAACAGAATATTTATAACTTGGTGACAAGAGAACTCTATTTCCATAGATAATCACAGTTATTTTTTAGTGTTGTCTAAAAGGCAGCAAGTAGTTTGTTAATTTATAATAATGTGTAAGAGTCTAAAATTGAAATTAATCCCAAATGAAAAAATCTGAATAAGAAAATTCATATTTAGCTATATAACAGAATGTTTTCACACTGTCAGTGAAATGTGGTAGGGACTACATTTCCAAATGTATGACTAACAATTGTCATCTTCTAAATTTTCAAATTGATAACTAACAATTGTCATCTTCTGACTTTCCACATTATGTTCTCAATTCTAAATAGTCAGTCACGAAATAAATTTAAGATTTCAAACTGAAATGTCTTCAGGGCTAAGCAGGTTTCATAAATTGACAAAGACAAGGCTATTCCAACTATAGGCTTTCAAATTCAAAATTTTAAAAACATTATCTCCCAAAAAAATACCTGTGGCAAAACTGGGTCAGACACTTTTTTTTCTGCTTTAGACCCATTAGCCTCTTGTCACTAGTATATATAAAGTCAATACTGTCCTTAAACAAGTCCTTAAAGCATAGGTGAAAGGAAACTATCAGAGTTCTAGGTACATGTTAGTGATGCTGGAAAGCATAGACCTTCCAAGACTGGTTTCGGCTATGCAGTCAGGCAGGATGTGGGGAACTCAGAATTATAAAGGGCAGCATGAGTAAAGAGAAGCTCAGATTGACAATCAAAAGGTGCAAAACGGTTCTCTTTAATGCACCCAGAATCTAATCTGGGTTTCCTTGTTCATTCTCAGAACAAGACTGCTGTCCAATTATGCACACATGAGAGAAATAAGAAACTGTGAGGTCTCAATAGAACCAATTTTGTGGATGATCAAGTACAAGCATACCTTGGAGACGTTGTGGGTGAAGTTCCAGATCACCACAATAAAGCTAATGTCACAATAAAGCTAGTCACATAGAAGTTTTGGTTTCCTAGTATACGTAAAAGTTATGTTTACACTATATTTTAATCTATTATATGTGTAATAGCATTACATCTAAAAAATGTACATACCTTAATTTAAAGATATTTGATTACTAGAAAATGCTAAAACAATTAAGATGGTAACATCAAGGATAACTGGTAACAGATCACCATAAGAAACATTATAAGGAAAAAATTTTAAATATCACAAGAATTACCAAAAGGTGACACAGAGACATGAAATGAGCAAATGTTGTTGGAAAACTGGCACTAATAAACTTGCTGGATTCAGGGTTGCCCCAAACCTTCAATTTATTTAAAAAAAATGCAAATGTCTGTGAAGTGAAATAAAGCACAATAAAGGGAAATATGCCTGTATTCAGAAAGATCTAAGAATCACCTTGCCTTAGGTGGAGCTACATCTTTAAACTGGCCAACTGGTTTACTTCAAAACGTGGATGTTACTGTCTTTTGATGCAATCTGTCTATGCAATTTGATGAAATTATTCTTCAAAAAGTTTTTTTTTCCTTTTTTTCTTTTTCCTGAATGGAGTAAGCCTCAAAATAGCTCATATTGCCAACTGAGCCTGCATTCTCTGATCTTTGCTTTGTGGTTAGTGTTATCACCTTTGTTTTAGTGCATGAGACATTAGTATCCTGGCAATGTGTTTTAAGGACCACGATGGCATGCTCCTCTTAAACTGATGAGGGTAACACTAATGATAGGGACTGCTTAGGTGGGTTTGTAAATTAAGTCATCCCTTTCCTGATCAACCTCACAGAATTCCATGAATCATGGGAACCTGGCGGACAATCTTCTGCCAGACCTCAACGGCAAAGATCACAATAAACATTTTTTTAAAAGTCAAGAACCTGGTGAAAATTTTGAATGTTCTGTAAAAGTCTACATTGGATCTGTATTCAATTTTCATGTTGAAAGGATGAACAGTCGTAGATGTCAAGTAAACATACTAACATTTTAATACGTATTCATAAAAATTATTATTTCAACACCAGCTAAATGTTTATCATAAGTTCATTAAGACTAAGGAAGGAGGACTAAGAATGGGTGATGAATAAAAGAAGCATTATAAATTTAACCAGATGAGGGTACTTACACCTGGCTTGTTACCAAAGAAAGTACTCTAGTAATGTGTGTTTGCCAAAGGAAAAAAAAAACATAGGAAATACATCAAAGTGTGCAAAAGAGAGTTTAAAGTAGGCTAGAATCGGGTGGGAGTTCCACAATTTCAAATTTAAAAATAAAGTCCTGTTTGATATTTACAACCCACAGAATGCATATACAAGAAGAGATAGTAAAGGACTCTTATTTCACAGACCAACTTTAAACACTGTACAGTATTAGTGATAAAATGTAAGGTACATGATGCTAGTACCAGTATTGAGAGTGAGGAGGCGCTGGTGGTGACAATGAAGATATCTAGGAAGCAAACGGGCTGAGTCCGGGCTAGCTCAAGATAAGGATCCTACCTCTCTTGAATGGAAACTCCAAGAGGACTGAGAATCTTTTTGTTTTGTGTCCCCACCTTTCAAAGTTGTCTCTGACACACAGGAAGTGCCAATAAATATCTGCCAAATGAATGAAAGAATGAACTAATGAGTGAATGGATGAAAGTAGTTGACCTGCTCACCCACTTTCCATTTTGAGGACTCTTAAAGAGCCACAAACAGAGGCAGAGCTGAAATGATGACAACTCCTTGAGCATGAAATTATTAATGCAGGGACTCTAGGACACACCATTAGAGTAACATTTTCTAGGATTTGCATTATAGAAGATAGAGGATGCCAGGGTAAAAATAGCAACTATAATATTCTCTTATATTTTGGGCTTTAATACTCAAAATGTGTTGTAGATGAGAACTATAAATGTGTCAAATTAATAATCTGTGTGAAAGTCAAAGCTAATTAGTTAGTATTTTCAAGACAAGTAAGAAAATGTTTTCTTTTTTAACTTCCTGTCTTTTTCTTTTTCTTTTTCCTTTTTAACTATGATATTAAAAGCATGGAGGTTAAGGATAGCATATCCAGGAATGTAAACTTCATTCCTGTCTATTTGATCATGTGCTATTGGCATGAATATTGTCAATAATTCATGGTAAAAGAGGAAGTTGCCATGAAAGGTTACCCATTGTCAGGCTATGATCAATAAAGCAAGACCACAGTGGGTGATATATTATCAAGTATCAGCCAGATTCACTTTCTCGTGGATTTTAAAAACAGTAGTAGTCACACTCAGTTTGTCTAACCTGAGCTAAGCTTATTTGTTCATTATCCTTTCCCTGCTAATTATAGACTATGCCTTGAATACATTTTATTTAAATACAGAGTATCAGCTTTTACTGTTTTAATTCCTGCAACCTGGCAGCAGGCCTCTAGGATCTACCCCCATGTTTTGATGTTGGTGTTTATATTTGAGCAAACAAAACTGTCACTTTGTTTTCCTGTCTTCCTATATTGGGTCACTTTGTGCTACATGATATGATCTAAGACAATTCAATGCAAGGAGACACATGTCCCTTCTCATTGGAAATACGAAGACTGCAGCTTCCTTTTACCCTGTGGGAAAGAAAGCAGGTCAGGTGTCCAAAAGTAGTGGAGGAAAGTTAGTGTCATCACTATCCCTCCTCCTCCACAGAAATAATACAAGATTATGAGGCAAGAACAGCCCTGGTTTCTTCATGAAGGATAAAAAATATAGTACCATGGTTGTTTGGGCTTATGATATCGTGGAAGGGCAGTCACATAAAAACAAGACTACCATTTCTGAACACTTTCAAGCACATTCTTAATCTAATACCTCAGAATCTCAGGGGAAAAAAAATCACTTACTGAAATTATCTCCTAAGGGATAAATAAAAATGAAATCTTAGTAGCCATTTGACTTTTTTTGTTTTATTTAGGAAGTTTAATCACCTGATTTATTTCCTTTTGGTTTTCAGAGCCAGACTTCTACAACATTTTGCTACTTAAAACACCAGAGTTTGGTTTTGTTTCATTTTATGTTATGTTTCATTTCACCCACATTGCTGGCGTATAAAATAATTTGGACATAAATGAGTGAGAGGTCTGTGTCAGTCAGTGTAATTTTGTTATCAAAGGCATTTACATGTGGAAAAATGCACCATATCATGGTGATTACAGTGGCCACCAGAAACAACATGATGGTGCTTCTTCAGGGGAAAAAAAAAGATAGAATGTAATAATAACAAGGAGGAGAAAGAGAAGAAAATACAGTAACTGAATTTCCTCTGGGTTTTTTCACCCTCCCCAAAGATTCTATCTTCACTTTTGGAGTACATGATTTATCTTCCACTTTAGCATATCCTTAAACTTGCTTGACATATGACAACCGTACATCCTGTTACAACTCAAATCCCATATCTCTTCCCCAATAAACTTATTGCCAGTACATTCAAAGTGAATGGGAATCATAAAAATCCATCATCTCAAAGGAGAAGCTTATAAGAGTGCACGTAAAGAAGATGGTATCATTTTGGGAAGAGAGTGCCACATCGCTGTACATTTGCTAATTTCTTGCAACACACATTCATATAAAAAAAATAATGCCTTTTTCTTACATGGTATTGTTTGGAGATGGTTCTGCTTATCAGTTTTTAATATGCTTTTTGAAAACTGACATGTACTTTACCCACATCTCTTTAGGAACGCAGGGAATCAAAGGCTGGATAAAATACTTTCATGCTTCCCAACACAAACCTGAGAGGGTAATTAAACAGATGGTAACAATAAACCGAATCTGAACACATGAGGGACTAGAGTCCCTTATTAAAAGCCTTACACACTGAAGGAGGAAGAATAACAACTCTGGGGAAGTGGTTTAGCAGCCGACACCTTTATGTTTGCCTTTACCTCAGAAGCAGAAGCTAATCAACCATTTAGGGATAGGTTTCCTACCACCTGGGGGAGGGCACGCAAGAGGTCTTCTGCACACTCTGAGGAGCAGGAATGCAAAGTAGATTGTGTGACTCTAAAGAAATGCAACTGTTCTTCAGGATTGCCTTCAAAGACATCAGTTTTAGACACCAACCCATCCCCACCCCTGCTAAACACACACACACACACACACACACACACACACACACACACACACCCCAAAACCTATGTTGGGGATCTTATGCCTGAAGCACAAGCTATTTTCTTCCATGTGAAGCCAGAACGTAGGTATTATAGATTTCTGTGATAACACTTTGAATATTTTCAACCTCATTTCTGGCAATAAAATGATCTCCTATTTATTCCATCCTTGAAACATACTGGAATTCTACTCATTTCTCAGATCTTAACATTGTCAGTTTGTCCTGAGTTAAACCTATGGAGAGAAAAGTATTGAAGCAATCTTGGCATTTCAGCTTGTAAATATATGTATGTGGCTATTTTTCTTAGAATATAAAAATAAGCTCAAATGTATAAAATATATATATCTTTCTCTGAAGTGAAAGATGTATATATGTATGTATGTGTATATAAATATATATTATTTACTATATACGTATATGTGTAAAATAGATGTGTGTGTGTGTGTGTGTGTGTGTGTGCATACACTCACAGAAAGAATCCACTATATCCAAGAAGGGATTTTGTTACTGTAGAGGTCTGCAATGTTATTGTACCACCACACATGGAAAGATGCTCAAGTCAGTATTTGTTCTTCTAGTTCTCAACCTGCTTCACTTCTCTGCTTCACTTGGCAAGTTCTGTGAGTGTCATTTATGAGAAACACTTCACATCAGTACAATGATGATTTCGCTTAACTAAGTGCTAGCAATCAAAGGACAATGTTCAACATACTGTGTTTTAGATTAATCGAGGTTATAATGATGATCTATCAAAGGAAATTTCTGAAAACTGAGGCAAGTATTAAAATGGGAAGATGTGCAAGGTATAGAAAAACGTAAATCAAATGGAAAACATTATTTATCAGCGTGTATTTTACCACTTTGTGTGTGTACATCACCATATAATACTGTCCAGTTTTAACTGTGGGGTTTTGATCCTTAATAGTATAAAAACTTGCCAGGTTCTGATACAATTGTACCTGAAATGACACATATCACCTTAGGAATCTGCCATAAAATTCTCTTAATAGTAGTGACTATGGTTCCAAAGTTATTTTCAGGGTGAAGAGTATTACATGAATTAAATAAGAGAGGCTGCAAATGATTTAGTGGAAAAGCATAGTAGCTGCCACACAGAGTATTAGGTAACCTTTTTTAATTAGAATGTACACTTTTAGATTACTGATTATGAACATCAGGGGACCCCAGATTTTGATTCATCAGTAATTCTCCTTTATGTCTACACTAAGATGTAAAAATGAGACCCCTGGCTCGATTTGGTTTTTCAGAGGCTTTACACGCTGGAGCAAAAGCTATTTCACCTGTAATCTCTAGTACTGCTCTGCCCCCTTGTGCTGCTACAGCGAACTCAACAGAGGAACAGTTCGCCTTTATCTTTGTACGTGAACTACAGAAAAACCCCACTGTCACTTCTCACTTTTCTGGCAAGTTCAAGGTCAGTGTCTAGCTATTTTCAGCTCATCTCTTCTTGATCCATGCAGAGAAATGACAAGGTAACGTGATTCGGGGTCAGCTGTATTACAGGAACCGTTACATAAATGGAGAAAGTGAAAATCAATCCTAGCTGACAGTGACTTGGGGATAATCAACGCTCACTGGATGCCTCTGTCAGCTCGCCTACATCAAACACCGTGTGACTTCTGTCAAATCTTTTTAAGAAAACTATATTCTCACTTTCAGCAACCTAAATAAGTATTTCTCTTGAGCTGAATTTTTTAGACTAATATAATGTTAGCCTTACAGATTTGTAAACTATACCAATAATGCCTTGAAAAAATTCATAGGTTACACCCATCATCCTACAATTTGTTACTGACCTGAGATGGAAGGTATTGCTATAAAAATGCCCTTTTTTGAATGATCTATGAAAGCGTTCCTACAGACTCTTGCATCTTCTGTGTTGAACACAGCACCTTTCCCCAGATCATCTTCAGCCCTAATTCCTCTCTTCTCCTTAAGAACACCTTAATCAGTCATTTCCTATTAGGAGATTAGGGGTTTTTTCCCCTCCCTTTTAGATGTTCATTGTTGCCTTCCTTTTTATCTCTGTATTTTCTACCAGGACATCTTCCCTTAATCCAGAATTGGAAAAGCAGTTTTTAACAAGATGTTCCACGTTAGTGGCATTCCCACTGACAGCACCTGATATGTCAGCTTAGGGAAGGAGCTATTTTTATCCCGCCCACCTTGTGCTCCCTTGAAACTGTGAGACACACAGCACTCCACTGAAGTACAATTTACCATAATATTAGTTGTCAGTAAATTCAAAGACGGAACTCCTAAAGCTATAAAATGGATTAGAAGCAATTTAAAAAAGAATTAACAAACTAGAGTAAGAGTATACTGTCAACAAACAAATGCTCCATCATAGGACTGTAATTTGGAATTTTAATTACCCCTCTGCTTCTGTAACAAAACAATGTCTGAACTGGCAGCGATTTGAATCTCTCACAGGTCATTGAGCATTCTAGTTAATTACTCTATGAATAGCCTGTTTTTCTCCCCTCTGGAAACACGTTTCTAATGGCAGTCAAGGTCTGACAAATGTGTCATCTACATAATTAGCTAGGAAGCAACACAAAACATTAAACATGCTTTGTGCCGACAACTATCAAAACATTTCATTTGTTGTCAATTATTCATTACTTTGTAGGTTCTGAAGGGGTTGTTATTATGGAAATAAGTCCAGATGCTAACAAGGTTAGAGTTTTGGATTCAAATTAGTAATCAGAGGACTAACTTTAAAAAAAATGTATCTCATGTACATTCAGCGCCATGTTCAATCAGTAGGAGATTATAAACAAATTTAGCTATGCTCAAGTTAAAATGGAAAGGACGCAACCGTGGACGTGAACTCAAGAGCCCCGGCTCATTCTTTGAAGTACAGGCTCCACACTGCCGATGCATGAAAACTTCCTGAACCTTTGGCAAGTCCAATTTGTGTTTGGTAAACAGAGTTAAAGATTTTCACAGCATGAGATGACATGGGATGGCAAGGACAAGGAAAGAAATCTCTAGTGATTCTTCCCCCACCCCCTAACCCAGGGCATTTTACACAAAAGCCAAAAATCTAGCTAATAACTGTTTTCTTCTGCTCTACAGCAGACTAATTACCTTAGGTAACCCTTGAATTTCATGATTCCTTTCTTTCTTGGTTTTTTTTTTTCTATTTCTGAAATTGTGTTTCTTTTATTGTTTTAATACCATATATAAAACTAAGTATTGTCTTGAAAGCAGTACTCCTAATGTATATAGAAGATATAAAAAGATTTCTCAACAAAATTGACCTCTCAGTGGCAAAGAAAATTGCAGTGGAAGACACATTATTGCGTAGTCATATCTGAGGTTTGGATCTATGGAGAGTCTCACTTCACTGTCCTCCAGCTTTTCCTTATAAACCAAAATGGCTTACAAATGTCATCCACAATAGTTCAATAAAGATTAGGAACAAAACACTGTCCTTACACTGATGAGATAAGAAAGATTTAACTGCAGAAGGCGGTGTATAAGAGCAGTTCATGAGGCTTGTTCTCGAATGAGAAAAACAGAATTCAAATTATATTTGTGTGTGTCTAGAATTTAATTGAGTTGATCAGTTTATTTTCTACATAATGTTTGATCAGATGCCTGTAGTACAGAGCTAGATAAAAAAGAAAGAAAACAAATTCTATCAGGAGAAATCAAGAAGACCCGTTATCTACAGGGTGTCCAAAATATGTCAAGAAATAATTCTACCCTGAGCACTGAGAACGCCCAGTTAATAAAAAGATCAGCCACTCACTAACAGAAAATAATTGTCTGTATCTATATTTTTCAAAGCAAAAAGGCAGCCACATCTTACAGTAAATAGGACACATTAAAATAAGCTTTAATAATCTTTATGCAGAAAGAAACTAATCCATTTTCA
Source organism: Camelus bactrianus (assembly GCF_048773025.1). Lineage (NCBI taxonomy): Eukaryota > Metazoa > Chordata > Mammalia > Artiodactyla > Camelidae > Camelus > Camelus bactrianus. The sequence continues at coordinate 30,903,978 of NC_133543.1, read as the reverse complement.
GATCATATGATCCACAGCAATAAAAGGAAATCATCAAACTAAAAACAATTTTAGAAATGGCTGCAGACTCTCATTTAATTAACATGCAACAGATCATATATTTATGAGGAAGTCAAAATATTTAGGAAGCCTATAATCCTGTAAGCCTTAATGTGGTATAAAAACAACAAATAAATGCAAAGTGTTACTGTTATACATGCCTGCCTGATCAATGGTTTTCACATATTGATCTATAAGTGGAGTTGACAGTCTGTGTTGGCTGCACATTTTCCAAGCAGTGCTATTTTTGCACAAAACCAATACGGGCAATTACCTTTGTTTGAGATGCCAAGTCTTATCAATTCAATGTGATTTAGTGTCATTTTAATTAAATATCAGGATCCACTTCAGGACAATTTATACAAACAAAGCCTCAAACCTAACTATAAGCTTGATTTGAAGTAAACATGGGCAAGTCCTATAGTCTCATAATATTTCTCAAAATCTCTGCTAAACAGAAGGCTTATATTTTTAGTAGCAATTTTTATGTCTGCCTTTTTAGCTAGCCACAACTTTGGCAAGTATCCTATAATCACAGAAGTAAGAAACAAAAGAAAATTGTTTCCTCTTTTTCCTTATAATAGATTAAAAAGAAAAATGAAAGAGCACTGTCTGGGAAGAGAAGCAAAAGGAGTCTTGTATGTTAATGTTTAGGAATGGCATGACCTAAGTCTTTATCTGAACACTAATGAAAAAACATTTCCCTGTCCACAATGGAGTGATGCACTTTGGTGGGGTTTACATGATGGAAATAGTGAATATTCATATATGTTGCTGTTTAAGACACCAGTATTAAATGCTGGAACTGCTCCTGCCTGCAAATCCTATGTCTGCAGTTTCCTGACTTGGGCTATTTAAACTCTTCATTAATATCTATTCTAAACTGTCTGGTAGACTGGGCATCCCTCTTATAAATAACATCAAAGCCACATTAAACCTTTTGTGTTAGAAATTTGCTGGATTGCATATTAGCTTTTTTAGCCCTTAAAGAGGCACACTTTACTTACCCCCATTAATGTTAACTAAGCCTTCTGCTTCTGTGTTTAGCACATTCGGGTAAATCACAGTCCACCTTTAAGAGGTCTCACTCCAGTGCCCAGGGTGAGACAACAAATCACTGAGACCAAAGAGCATTCCCTCCCTACCAAATGAAGCTCTCCAGATCGCTCTCACAGATGCGTAATTTTCTTACTAACCATGTCATTCTATATCCAAACTTTCCACCTCTTCAATGTTTCTTAGGAAGCAAATTGGCCTCTTTCAATTTTGAAAAGCATTGATCTTATTAACCACATAAAAATGATTATTTGGTGTTTAAAGAAAATGATGCATACTACCAATAAAATACTAATAGAGTATTGATACCTGTCTTACTGGAATGCTTCCCTGCAGCACTTAGGAAATCAAAACTTTAATTCAACAAGTAAATTCACCTGTGCTTGCATAGCTTCTGGTCGAATAAATATTTATGTTGGCATTTCAAAATACTCCTCGATTTACGTTACCAAGAATATAGGCTCATTGTATATATAGAAGAATTTTATGTGGTGTTCTGAGTTCACATTTATATTAAACATATTTTTAATTAAGCAAAATTTTAAAAGAGGAATTTATGTATTGACAAAATTATATAATTAATGTGACCCTAGAATCTTTTTATCATTTCTTGTAATAAGTTAAATCATATTAATGTAATATCAGATTCTTGTTATTATATACTCCAATAAGTCTATATTAGATTTGCATAATTGATATGCCAGTGACAAATAGTATATATATGCCATATATATTAAATAGGATGCATGATACATATATAGTCTCTAAGTACCCTTAATTTTTTTCTGTACACATTAGATGTATGTCTCTGTTACAGCAAACCATGCTACATGTGAACTTGTGAATGCATTTTTACTATACATCTCCTCCCACTTCTCCTAAGTTCAAAATCTCCCCCCTTGACCTCACCCCAACCTCCAACTTCTGAAAAATCAAGTTCTTAGTTTAGCTTGAGCAGATATCTTTAACAGGCTTGTTTGAATAAATATGCCAAAATACTTTACATTCTGTCAGTATCTAGTCAGAAAATTGTGCATGGAAAAAAGAGATGAAAAGAACTGAGACAGAAAGAAAATTAGTGCCATGGCAAGCTTTCAATACAGTATCTCTGAGCCAAGTTTTCTCGGTGAAATGACATATCCTCACTAAAATACCCCTTTTATATAATTATGCACTGAGCACGCATAACCAAAAGTAACTTTTATTTTTGTTCCTTATCGAGGAATACATATTGCCCAGGCTAACTAAGAATGCGGAAACAAAAGCTGGGATAATTATAGCTAATTTAACTTTGGAAAACTCTGATTCTCTAGCAGTCCAGCATATAACCCCCCAAACTAAAGTTATGTAACAAGGTAATATCAACAATGAGAAACTGCATGATAAAATCCTGCCCAAAAGTGAAAAATGCTAATTTTGTCTCATTTAGCAGCTGGATACAGAAATGCTCATTAGTTTTAAGAGGGTTAATCCTTTTAACTTTTGCATATTGATATGCCAATTATGCCTAATTGTACAAGAGGCATCAGTCAAGGTAATAGTGCATAAACACATGAAAGTTATTAAGTACATCCCAACATGTAATAAAGTAGGTGTTAATTGGTAGCTGAGTTCTGCAGGCTATTGAGGTGGATAATTCATTGAGAGATGGATCACTTGTAATTTCTCTCCATAATTCCTTTTGCAGTCTCATGCTGTGATGTTTTCATGCTTGTCAAAAACAACTGCGGCATAGTGCCTTTTGTTAAACACAGCCAATAAAATATGTTAGGCATCATTAAATATACTTAACTTTTAAACTTTTTCAAAGGTACAGTTCTTACTGATAATACATTATAGAGATTCCAATAATTTACTCTAACTACTATCTATCTCAAGTTCATGGTTGAGGAACGTTTTAGCAGGTTTCAAAGCCAAGACAGGCTGGCTGTGCTGTTCCTCCCAGCAGACAATACTTTTAAATGAGAAAGTAAAGAAAGAAAAATGCATCCTTATCTAGGGATGTATTTCTCACTCCAAAAATATAATCACTGGCTTCCTCATGCTAAATTTGTCTATGATACCTGAGGAAAGAATGATTAAAGTCATATATTTCTTAGGCTCCTGAGATCATTGTGGGTTAATTCTGCACTTGAAATTCAAGTGAAAAACAGGGAATAAATGTAATCGGTAACATGCTACTCAGCAAGTTGATCTCATTTAATAACTCAGTTAGGGAGCTGAATATTTCATAGGCCCCTATGATATTAACAGAACACTCAATTAATAGCTCACATGTTTCTGCAGGGTGACTGGGACTCACAGCCTGTCCCCAGCTAACCTATTTCTTGCTCTTGCTCTCACTGTGAGAAACAAAATAGAGCCAGGGTCCAAAAGAGTGGCTAGCATTGCATAAATAATTTTGTAACATCCTATGGCCTCAGCTGCAAGTTACCACCATTATGGAAGAAAATTAACCAGAGGAGACTCATCGCAATCAGTGTGTTTAGTGGCTCAGGATGCGTGCAGGGGCAGGGACACAATTGGCAGTAGAGTTCATCTCTAACTATTTTATTTCAAATCTTCCTAATGACACATTATGGAGACAAAATGGCTTCCTCTTCAAACCTTAAACGGCCACAGCATTTCAACTGTTTAAGCTCATTCCAAATCAAATTGTAATTCCTAATATCATATATTATTAGGAGATTTTAAGGATGAGGTTTTTACCTTTTTTTAAAGATTTTTTTTTCTCAGTTTATTCTTAGCTAATTTTAGCCTCTGGCTTTTCAAAGTGATGTACTGTATTTGGAAGTACAAACACCACATGCTAGCATAACCTCATTATTTTTATGACACTGAAGCATGATAGTGGAGGCCCTTAAAATGAGTCAAAGGTGCTCTTCAGTCTAGCTCCAAATCTACTTTATCACTCTGGATTAAGCCCAGCTCTTCTCTCGCAACTGGGGATACTATTATGACTATAAGTAGGCAAGATAAAGTGCATTACAAAAACAGTATTCTCATGCACATTAGGAAAACAAATAAAACAAAGCTGATTAGCTTTTTTCTCTCTCCCTTTTTTTTTTTTTAACACAAAATTCTGTATCAGGGAACTTGGATATTTGAGGTATTTGACTTACGGGTTCAGTGATCTTCCCAACATCGGTGAGGATCATGGATTTACTTTGGCTCAGCCTGTCGTGGTGGCTGTTGGCATTTTTGATTCTCATTTGCACAGCTCCGGTGCCTTGGCGGGTGGGATTCAGTGTTTCCGCAGAGCTATCAGAATTTGTAGGTTTCTGCATATTACAGTGTTATCCTGATGAAATATAAAAGCATTATATTATTCTAAATATATACTTTTTCATGAAAAACTCCAGGTGGAGCGCACATCCCTATTAATCATTAATGTACAAAGATGAAATAAAGTCTCCACCTCTGAGTGCTGAAGAAAAGGTAGTTACTTCATAGTGTTTTTATCAATTGGGACCTCTGTATTTGGACAGTATTGTATATAAGCCAGGGGATTTCAATTCACAGGCACACACTCAAATTCTGTGTAGTTCCTTAATTTGATTAAGGAATTTCTAATGGCAATGTGACACAGTTTTCCTTATGAAGAAATGACGTTGCCAACTAAGTATCTTCAGGGTATATGCTCTTTTCATTCACAACGTCACTGATCTATTATTTACTTCATCCCACCCCATATCCAGACACTACCACCAGCACCCTTTTTTGGTGAACAAAACCTATGTGAATAAGGCCAAATTTAAGTGAGTAAAACTGGCTTTAGAGCAAACCAAACTAGTCCCATTGACTACCAAATTATGTCGGCTTGGCCTCATTAGCATGGTACGGAGTCCTAGCCCCCAACTTCCCTTGCAGTGGCCAACAGGGAAAAATTAAAATTCCTTTGTCCATTGCCATCTGCCAACTGAACTAGATTCAGTAGCTTAGTTGGATATAATATTTATGAAGAATATGAAGAAAGAGAAAATCAATAAATCAACACTGTTTATTTATTTATTTACATTTATTTTAATGGAAGGCGTCCTATTTGGGTAGGAAAATTCAGTGTGGGCACATTTTAAAGGAGTGGCTGTGAGAAAACAATAATGTGTAAAAAGAAAACAAAGGAAATAAATTGGGTGGGTGGACCAGGAGGGTTTTTGGTTGCTTCCCAAATCCATAATCCCTTTCAGCTGCCCCTCCCCACAAGTTCCTCAAATGGAAACATCTACTTGGTTAAAATAGAACATTTGCAAAGCAAATACAGCTTCTAAGCCTCTAGAAACAGACCCTCTTCTAGCCTAAATGTTGTCTCCCTGTCTCAACTATGCAGCCATTTCATAGCTAGCGTGGGCACATGGGTACAATATTAGAAAAAGTTGTCACCAGTCAGTTATGGAAGCCAATACAATCCAAAGGAAGGATTGTATTTTAAGGAGCCAACTGTATTGGTAGCCCTACAATGGTTGGACAATGGGGCTAGCATCATGGTAATGTTCAAGCGGAGTGTACACTAAAATGATTAGAAAAGAATAATAGCATTTCAATGGGAGGAAAAGTGTTTAATTGATACCAGTAAGGCAACTGAGTGATAACTCAGAAAAGAAGTTAATATTTATTGAGTATTTACTATGTGCCAGGCAATGAGCTTGTTTGATCCTTACAAAACTCCTATTAGATAGACATTAAACTCATATTTTTATAGAGGAGAAAAATGAGGATCAGAGTGACTAATAATTTTCTTAAGGACACTGAGCAGAAGGAAGTGGAGGATTATGTTTTTTATCCCCACCCCCAAAAAAAACCCAGATGTCCATCAACAGATGAATAGATAGACAAATTCTAGTTATCTACTCAATGAAATACTGCTCAATAATAAAAATGAATGGACTATTAAGGTGTGCAACCACATGGATGAATCGCAAATTTATTGTGCAGAGCAAAAAAAGCCAAGCCAAAAAAGTACTTACTGAGTACTTATTATTTCACTTATACAATATTTTTGAAAATGTAAACTAACATAAAGAGAAAAAGAATCAGTGCCTAAGGACAGGGTGAACTCTTGATACAAGGAAACTTTGCAGGGTGATGGATATGTTTGTTATCTTGCTTGCAGTGATGGTTTAAAAGTAGTATACGTATATTAAAAATGATCAAATTGTACACTTTAAACACTTTCACTTTATTATACTTCAGTTATACCTCACAAAGTTGTTTACAGGAAAGTAGTATTAAAAATTCCTTAATGGATTTATTTTGTTCATATATTCATTTTCATGATCCTACATGAGTGCATTATTATAAAAACTTACTGAGAATAGAGAGCTTTTTCAATAAGATTTGAAATAAAAATTTGAAGTAATAAAAGATGAAAATCTTATCCTATTTCATAGAAAAATGACAGCTACGTTAATGAGGAGGATTTTAAAATGTATAAAATCTGACCACTAATGTATGCATAAGGGATGTTACCTCTATATCTAACTAGAATAAGATATAGAGGGTTGTATATATGTAACTTGTTTTTTAAAAATAAATGTAATCACATGCAGATGATATAAATAGCCATTTCTCGATGTATGCCAGTATAGGATGATACATTTTTTATTTTATTCTGTGTATTATATAGTATTGAGGTCATCAGGTTTTCTTAGCCAAGTAGAAATTATTTCAAAATAATAAAGCAAATCTTTTACATTTATAAAGACGCTCCCACTAAAGGCATGAGTTTTTTTTTTTTTTTTCAGAGTACATTTCAGTGAATGAAGGATGAGAATCTAGGTATTGTGACTGAAACGAAGGCCTTGGATTCATTGTAATTAGACTGGTTGCATGAAAATCAGTTAGCTTCTAGTGGCAACACTGTCACTAATAGTCACCTTTATGACTTTGTACAAGGTCATGGACTTCTGTTTCATCACTGGGAAAAACTGATAGGGTGCATGGGCAACCAAGAAGATTACTGTGATCTGTAGCGTCCTTTCACTTCTGATACTGCTGTGCTAAAAGTCCTGGAAGCTCAAGAAGTATTACTGCAGATACACAGAGCTCAGAAGTGTTGGGCAGATAAGCAACAATGTAAATGCTTTGTATGATGATGCCCGAGGGTTTTGGGTGAGAGTTGAGGGGAATTTATGATTAAACATATACATCTCTTCTAAAAGAATCTGGATTCTCCTTGGAGTGCGTTCCAGGTTTGATCTTCCATGTTATTCATTAGATTCAAAGTCTAAAGGTGGTGTGTTTGTAAGATTGGTGAGGGAAATCACTTAGATTTAAGCCACTATCTTCTGACCAAGAGCATGAAGCCACTGTATTTACATAGCTCCATCATGTGCCATTTATAGGACATGTTACTTCCCCAGAGTCTGCACAAATTTCAATGTCACATCAACACTGGCATTCTTGTACTGATTTCACAATCAACACATAATTTGCCTAGTGATGGGTTACTGTCAAAAGGCTGGATTACTTAAAAAGCCTCTTATCTGGCTTCCTCACCTTTTTTCTTGGGGACAGTTTACAGAAAAAAAAAAATCAAAATTTTCCTCCTTCAGATCATTCTTTTAAGTTGATCTCTTCCCCTGCCAGTATTGTTATTCCTCTTTTCTCACTCTCTCTTTAGCCATCACTTCCTTTCCCATCTGACCACATCTTCACATTTTGTTGATACCCCACTGCACTCTATTTTTTCTTTTTATTCAGCTTCTTTTGTATTTAGTTCTACAAGTATAGTATCTAGTCTGATACAATTCATAATTGTTCTCATATTTGCAAATATTTGGTGGTTTCTAATTTAGCAGAGCACCATGTTGCTCTGAGAAGAATACAGAAAATGATACAATCCTCTTCTTAAAGATTCCTACCCACTGAAAATCAAGTATCTATTCATCATTTATTGAGATTTTCCTGAGTGGCAGGCACTACATCAGAGGCTGGAGATACTCTTGTGGTGTTTTTGGTTTGTGTTTGTTTATTTTAACTAAATGCTTTACACTGGTTTGGTGAGAGTGATAAAGAAATAAATCAATAATTAAATGAGAATAAAGTTGTGCCCAGGAGAGGGAGAGAAACAATGACATCAGACTCAGGTGTAACTGGGACATGTGGGGAGAGAAAGTCTACAAAAGATCAGCTGATTCTGCAGCTAAGTCAGGGCAGGTTGGGCATTTCAGGCAAACGGCTCAGCAGAGCAGAGATATGCAAATAACTGTGAAATTATAAGGTAGATATTGATATGTTTCATGAGGAAAAACTATAGTACCAAGAAGCTCAAGGAAAAGAGAAATGTTGGATTTCATGAAAAAACTGGCATTTAGCCTTGGTGTAGGTGAGTCTCATCATCTTGCTAGCCTCTCATCAGCCTGAAGGATTGACTGAGAACCCCATCCCTTCTAACCCCACCAGTGCTGTAAGAGGTTGGTATTCTAGACACTCTGGGGGAGAGAATTTATGGAGAGGGCTTTCCTTAGCATAATACACAAATGTCTTGAATGGATGAATTGAGTGCAAGACACAGGGAGGCAGGACCCACCCACCCCCACCCCCAGCAGTAACTGAGGAAGGAGGGACGATGGAGGAGGAAGGAAATCTAATAGACTGAAATGACAGTTGCACTGGTGGCTGTGAAACTTGTAACTGCTGTACTTGTGGGTTCAGAGATGATTTATTTTTATTCATCCTGTTACAAACTCTCATACCAAGTAGATAGTCTGCTTTAGGCTAAATTTTGCAAGTTGTATTTGGATCCCACTTACAGTTCTTTCTCTTTACCTTCCTTCGACTTTCCCATTTTCCCCTCATCTGCATCCTAATACTTTTTTTCCCCTCTACAATGCACACTATGATCCTTTTCATATTTTGGCTGCCAAAGCCCCCCACTGCAGCACCTACTCAGGCCCCATCTCATCTACAGACTCAACATTTCTAAAATTCCATCATCCATTCTTCCTTACTTGCATCCATTTACTTACATCCATCTGCTCAGTGACTTAGATGTATATGGGAGGGGAATGATTAAACCAGTTAACACAAAGTTATAAATAATTAGTCAGACTTCCCATTAACTCTCAGGGAAGCATTTACCTGAATCTTATACTGGAAGCTCTCCTGGCTGTGTGGGAAAGTATCTTTCAGTAGAAGAGCTCTGATTATTCTACTTTGTGTATGATCTTAAGAAAATTTAGAGGCAGGTAGCATTTGTGGCCAGGGATATGATATCAGAATTGCATTCTTGTAAATGGTTCCTCCTAGACTTATGTGATGTGACAACCCTGTCATGGTGGTCTAATTTTTGAGTCCTTATGAAAGAAGGTTCTAGGAGAACAAACTCCATTATAAAGCTTGCCCAGCCTCGAGTCAAAAGAAACTCTCAAGCCCCAGGGTCCATCATGACTTGCTCCCAGCACTAGAGAGTGGATTTAATTTTGGGAACGTAAGTCTCAATTTCAGGACCTATTCAGAAAGGCAATGAAGAGCTCTAATTTGTGAGTCTTTCTGTGTTACTATTCCAAGAATACCCACAGGGTTTTGAAATCATATTCTGTTGTTCCACCTGTTGTTCCTCATTGACCCTCAAGTCCCTAGATTTGGTAGACTGTAAAACCAATAATAACTGTCTATACTTATGTCTATGCAACTTAGTAACATCAGTCATTTTGTTAATTTCAAGTCACATTGACCTTAACTCTCATGTGATCTACATGCCTATTCAGTATTCCCCTTGTTCTTCCTCTAGCATAACATCTACTCATCATCATTATCATGGTTATTAAATTCTACTAGAGGAAACACTGATGCCTCCTGTGTCTATATTCTTACAGGAGGCATACAGGGGCATGGCGAATAACTAATGAAAATATCGAAGAATTAGTTCACCTTGCATGTGTCTAAAATATCCACTGATATCACAAACTTTCCAAATAAACATCCCTGAGTTAGAAATTGAATGTAAATCACTTAAGACTGGCTTCATAAATTCTCTGACTTCCTGGTTTTATATGTACCAAGAGAAGAGCAAGAATAGCTTGTGATATTGCACTAGTTCCACTTTCAATACTGTTTTAAAAACAGGAAACAGTGATGAGAATGCACTTCATAAGAGCCACACAAACTTTGGCTCTGCTCAACAGACTTGGCTCAGTGGTATTCTGGGCCTGATTCTCCCACTCACACTGCAAATACCCAAATAGGAAGGAATGTGATATTTCATCTAATCATAAATTTCATAGCTGCTCTGTCAATTATTGCCGCACTCCGTTAACTACACTAAGGCTCAGCAGCTTGCCCTTTTGAGTTAGAAAGTATATTTTTGACATCTCTTTCCCATCAGCAACATTAAAGTAAAAGTATACTAAGAATCATTTGAGCTAGGAGAAACTGAACAGACACTTTGATACTATCTCCACTATTTCTCTGTAAAGAAGAGAAAATTGTAGTTTGAGGATACTGAGAGTTTTCCCCAAGGTGCTACAGTCTATCAAAGTAGTCCCAAGACAGATCTCAAGTCCTGCATTTCCAAACATCCTTGCTTTAGTCATAAACCCCAAAGTCAAGTGGAAACTGTGTATGAAAATATAAGGTAACAAGAATTCCAGGGGAAACTTGATGGAGATCAAGGAGATAAAATGACCATAGTACATTCGTATTAAGCATAGATCATGTAAGTCTTTCTATTTATAAATGCTCCTGTGCTTCCTGACAAAACAATGGAGACTTAATAAATGTGTGCAGAATATAGAATTGGAAAACAAATATGGAAACTAGTTAATGCCGGAGTACATAGCCTAGCAAAGCATTACCAATTGTAAAATGTCTTTGACCAAGTTTCTTTCTTTAAAAATAATGTGTAACTTACTCTGGCCAGTGATTCTAAGAGCCAGTGAATGATGGTTATTTCACGGTAAGTTAGAGGCTACAAAGAAACAAGGCTTTTCATACCTTCCAAGGGCAACATTAAAGTGTATTTGGAGAATCGTATGAATTTTTTAAAACATGAACAATACCAGATTTCCATTTCAGGTAAGCCTTTTGTTTCTGGCTTTTTAAAAAGGCCACATTTATGATCATCTTACAATTTATCAGGGTTATGTGTTATGACAGTAGAGAAAGCCTCCCTTGGGTTTCAAATTTCCGCGGGTGCCTGATGCTCCTTCTCCAAATAGAAGGACTGTCTTGCTGGACATGCGTTACCAGTAAAGCCTTTGTGAGGAGCATTGTCTCAGAGGCAAGCATTTAGTGTGCCCCAGTGCATCCCCATTCCATAGGTGTTAGTCTGGGTTTTCACCATGTGGCAATGAACTGTCTGGTTACCACAACCACCAAGAGCCACAGTCCTCTCTGCCTTAACACACAAGAACCCTTTGTGGCAATGTGACCCCATTCCTTTTCCAGAAACCATAGAAAGAATTGTTTCTCCAAGTCTGCTAAGAGCTTGTGGAAACTCCACAGATGAATATTGTTTCTCTGAGAAATTCATTTCTGTCCCCTGGAAAGATCTTCTGTTGATCTGTGGTAGAGCACGGTCTGTTTGTTCCCCTGTGGAAATGACTTGTGGCCATGGTAGCTCCAGTAATGTGTGGCACAACCTCCATGCTACACTCTCCTGACAGGTCAGTAATTAACTTGCATTGCAACTGTTTGTCATCTCCACCAGAGCAGACATTTACCAAAATAACATTTTAATTTCAGTTTCCTTCCAGTTCACTTTCCTTTTCTTTTTTCCCTGTGGCTTCTACATCTCTATTAAGTCTAATTTCCCCAGACCACTTTCATAAGCGGAAAGAGTGCAATAAAACTCAGTTTCAAAAATGTCAAATATAATGAGAAAGGAAGATCACAGTAAAGGAATTTGACCATAGCCACCCAACTGAGTAACATTGTCTTTGACTGGGCAGGTGTTTTATACATAGGAAATGTGATAATAAGGCTTTGCATTTACTTAATTTATATCAAGGAATCTGGGTGATATACTGCATTTACTACCAAAGTCTGGCAGGTTAGTTCATGGATAAATTGTAATCCAGTGATTGTCATTGCACATAGGTATCCTAAATGGTGAAAATGACAAGTGAAATATAAAACATGTTTTAAGTAGATTAAGTCCTGAACAAATCTGTGTAGTAGGCAACCTTGGCATCCTGTTGTTAGCTTTCATTCCCTGGGGACCTTAGTCTGTTAGTCTCCATCCTGTTGGGAGCAAAGCAATTGATTTCATCATCCAAATATTTATTGAGCCTTTACTCTGAGAAATAGACTTGTTAGGTCCCACAGTTTCCACAAAAATTATTAAGAATCCTGGGGTAGAATTAGACATATGCATGCTTGCTTACCATGCTGTCTAATAAAAGTGCAATGGAGGCTGGGACAAGGTCAATTTCCAGATGAAGGTGACATTGAACTTGATGTTGTATGGTAAATAGGATCCAAAAGGCAGAGAAGGGATGTCAAGAACAGTGCAGGCTGAGATCCCAAGATTTAAGGAAAAGCAAAGTGAACATCGACAACGAATCACAGAGTGGGGTGGCTAGATTGGAAAGCCAGGGAGAGATGGTTAATTTGAGCTGGATTAGGAGAGCCCTGTGGCTCTATTAAAGAATATGGATTTTGTGTTGTAGATCCTGGGAAACGCTGATGGTTTTAAGGCATAATTCCTTTCCAAAAGACTTGGTGAAAACAGACACAGAAGAATGGATCCCTAGCCACCGAGGCTACACAATGAACAGTAGCATTCTCATGAGATGCTTCTCAATTAACTTTAAATCAGAATAAATATCACATCATCTATTTGTAAACACTAATCTTATGATAAGAGCACCCAGTGATCTGGGGGAAAAATACCCCAGAACTTTAGGAACCTCACTTGGAACTTCCAGGTGCATGCTTAATGCTTTAGGTTACCAATCAAAAGAAGAGAAAGCTAAAGGCTTCACAAGAATGAGAAAATGAAACATTTAAGGAAGAGAGGTCCAAGGGTACAATTACACCTTATTAAGAACATAGAAAAATAAAGTTAAGATTCAGTGGAACTGTTTCTGAATTTCCCTCTAGTGATCAGGTAAGCAGTAAAAAATTGAAAAGCAAATATGAACAAAATGCCTGTTCTGTTATAAGTATGTTTAGGCAGCATAAGAAATTTTATGAAATGGCAATCTCCTTAGATACACAGGAGAACCAGAAGGGGCATAAGTAATGCAATCGTCTCTCTGTTTCCTCTGTCAGTTTTGACCTAATCTAGCAAGAAATGCTGAGCCATTTTCTGCCTCTTGCATACAAGTATCAATTAAGGGAAAGCAGGGTGACTATCTTAGGGCACTGGATGATGAAATGTCACTTAAGGAGAAAACATCAGCTGTAGAACAAGTTGTTCAGCAGCCACAGTATTAAAAAACACTGGCAAAACAAGCAGTCTCAGACACTCCCTGGGACAGGGCTGATTCTCTGATCTTTTTTGGAACAGTATCATGTGCAAACAGTACATTTCAACCTGCAATTGCTTGTTTCCTGGAATTTTATGTTCTATAAGATTTATTTCCTAAAAGATACGACTCAGTTGCAAAGCCCTTTTATCAAGCAGATTAAATCTAATCACACATTGATTGCAGTACACCAAGCTCCTTTTACTTCTATCTTGGCCTGCCCATGTTAAAATATGGGGAAGCTGCATATTGCATAATTAGAGTTTGACAGTAACTAACAGGAGTCAGTAATTGACAGTAGTAAAATATGGCTGACATTTGTTTTATTTAGCAAATTTGTTATTGTAGCCGATTAGTCTTTCCCTAATGCTCATGTCTTCTAACTCTGAATTGACTGAATTGGATTTTAGTGCCAAAGGGACATCTCTGAGAATAGGACACTAACACAGTTCATTGTTGTGACAATGACAGCATCATTAAGGTACAATACTTCAGGGTATCTTTCTAAATGCATTTAAAAATTTGTTTCTCACTTGCTCAATTATATATGAATAAAAGCATTTTAAATATTTTTTGTGTTTATGTGTGTATATGTGTATGCCCGTGTTTGTGTATAAAGTTCAATGAATTGTCACAAACTGAAAACTCTTCTAACCATACCCAAACCAAGAAACTCAATATCATCAGCACTCCAGAAGCCCCCTGAAGCTCCCTTCCAGTCTATTCATCCCACCCCACCAAGAATAATCATCATTCTGTCTTCTTAGTTTTGCCTAATTCTTTAACTTTATATAAATGGAAATCTAGAGTATATGCTTCTTGCTGGGCTTATTTCACTCAAACGTTCATTTGTGTGCCTGACTGCTATGCAATGTTCTTTTGAGTCATCTGTGTAGAACTTTGTTAATTCTTCTTTTAGGGTGTTTGTTCTTTTCTTACTGATTTGTAGGAGTTTTGTTTATATTCTGAATACAAGTCTATTTTTAATATATATTTTGCAATAATTATCTTTTTCCCACTTGTAGGTTGCTTTTTTCTCTCTTAATGTAAACTTTTCATTAGTAGAAGTTCTTAGTTTTAATATATCCAATTTGTCATTTATCTTTTTATAATTAGTGCTTTTATGGTTCTCTTAAGAAATTCTTGCCTAATCCAAAGCCACAAAAACTATTCCTGTATTTTCTTCTAAAAAGATTTGTTGTTTGAACTTTTGTTTTTAGAACTCTGATTCTTCTGGAAATAATTTCTGTGTCTGGTGTGAGGTAGGGATAACTTTCTATATGAATTATATAATACACACACAAACACACACACACACACACACACACATGCATATAATTTAGAAGGACCTGTCATCTCTCATAATCTATCAGGGCAAGAAAGGACCAGAATCTGGCTCTCCATCTGAAGTAAACGGATGCTGGAGAGTTCTCCTACCCACAAATACTGACAATAGGTGCAGTTGTGTTGAATAATTACATAAATCTCTGTCACAGTCTTGGTAAATATTGGCAACTGGGAATCCAAGTTGAAGAGAAATATTTCTCTAGCAGGTGGGAAGAAACAACCATTCTGAGAGAAGCAATACTCAGTTCAGATCTGCAGATTGTTATCAGTTAGGAGATTTGTTACTGTCAGAGTTCTGAGCACTGAGTATTTGTTCAGAGATGGCTCAACTACCCAAATTGTCAGTAGAGAGGTAGAACTTTAACCTCGGTAAGAGAATGAGGCAATGAATGACCAGGTTTCCAACAGAGGAAGTTGTGGTCAGGGACAAAACAAATGCCTAATGAGGAACGCAAGGTGTAACTTACTGAGGCACTGGGACGTGTAAATAAAGGGGGGAACATATCTGATTTGTGAATCACAAGTGCAGACTAAAAGCCATAATCACTTGTTATAATTTTTTATTGAACTCACAGAATTCCATTTCACTGGAATTAGTAAAAGACCACCTGCATTAAGCTAAGATTTATCCTGGGAGTTAGGGTCAGAAATAACTTCAGCTGAAAATGAAAAAATGGCTCTAGTAGAGAGGAAGAAGAAAGCTGCAGAGCAGCGATTCTCAAGGGTCAGTGTGAGGAGCTTCATAAACATGCTAATTTCACTGCACATTCCAAAGATAGTTCCATTCAGCAGGACTGAGGAGGAGCCTGAGAAACCTCAGGTTTGGCCATCACCCCTGGTGATTCAGAAGCACACTGAACTTTGATGAGCAACAAGTCTAGAGAATTATATAAAGTTATTTTTTTATTTTATAACCACATTGTGCTAAAATTGTTACTAATTACTATGGTGTTTTATTTTTAAAACCCATTGTTAACTAGGTTCATATTTATTCACATTGTTGCTCTAAGTTTTCTGGGAATAAATTCCCCTTTGGAATATGCTAGTGGTTGAGGGGCATGATATGAATCCTAGTTAAGAATAGTGAGAAGTGAGTAGGTAGTATATAGACTGATACATAGATACATAAGTACATGAAAGTAATACTGTGAATATCCTATTTGAGATTAATTAAAATATGTTTGGCTATTCAGAACATATATCTAGTCCTAACTAATTGCTGCAAAATGAATTATTTCCCATAAATGAAAACCCTAAAAGGATTGTATCACAAGCAATCTGGGTCTATTGGAGAACTTTCAGTAAGTGTTTTTTTTTTTTAAGGTTTATATCATGAACTTGATAAGCATGAGTAAAACAACATCAATTTGAATGCTTGGAAAACAGTTCTCTTGCCTGTTAAACATCAAAGGACGTTTGGTGTGAGGACAAAGCAAATACTGCAAAATATTGTTTTCACTCAATCTGAAATTTTGGAGCAGTGAGGCTTTGTTTCATGAAGCCAAGAATATCAAAATGGCAAAACATATTTACCAGTCCACATTATTTGAATTAAAAGTTGTTTACTGCATTTCTCAATCCTTGTCTTTCTTGGAAGTTCCTTCTGTACGCTCCATTTATTGAATATCTTAAATTGTGTCCTTTCTAGGTTGGTGAACTAAAGGCTCTTTTGATGCTACAGTGTCTTGAATAACTTCAGCTGCATTATTAGGAACCTCAATTTAGGAGTTGTTTAGGGGGTATTTCCCTATTTAAATAAGTTGTATTTTGCTTCTCTTTTCTCAAAGTAGAGTTCAGAGGTCTCTCCCCAGGAGGTAGGAGGTAGAGGAGATGGTTAGATGCATTATCTAACTAGGTTCCAGTGTATTGAATGTCACTATAATTTGAATAGTGTAGCCCAAATTCTTTCTTAATTTAGGCTTCTCACAAAGCAAAATGTAGGGTTTTGGCTTCAGTACACTGAAGTCAAAAGGAATTCCTAAATATTTAGAGTTTTAAAATGTCTATCAGTATTATCTATTTAATTAAAAAAAAAAAAACTATTGAACAGTAATTCTTTTTCTCTCTCTCCTCCCATAACACTTATATCCACTGTCATGACTACTTCTGCAACTTAGAGATAATGACCAATTAATAGATAACACGTGATAAAATGGGTTCTACAACCACAGTTGGGCTACGTTTCCTCATCCTGTGCACTGTGAATTTCACATGGGTATGTGTGTGCATGCCTGTGTGCACACATGTTTAAACTGTGGTTACTATCATTATCCCACCCAAGGTATCTCCCCTACAACAATGCAGCCTTGTAAGTACAGATGTTCTGGTCCATATCCCATATCACATGATACTGAGAAAATCAGGGAAACGCAGGATTACTATTTTTGCTCTATATTTAGAAAAGTCAACCTTTTGGAGATATCTTTTAATGGTTAAAAAAAAATGCTTTCAGGAGGGCTGGCAGCAGCAGAATTTATTCTTCCAAATAAAGAAAATGAACCTAGTAATGAAAGGTTAACAAACAAAACAAGGACCTAAATGAAGAAGCTATACATAGATGGAGGTTTTTCATAGAACAACTGAATGTGCTAGTCAGTCTCTTAACATTTATTAGGATTTATTGTGTGTACAGAAGTTGTTTGGAGGACCCTAGTTCCCTCTAATCATTACACCCAGCTCCTGCTTTCTTAGGAGCAGCTATAAATTCAAGAAGAGGTGGAAAACCGGCAGACTGCCAACCAAATTCAACCCACAGACATATGTTGTTGGGCCTGAACAATGTTTTGGAGTGTTTTGAGTCAGTTTCCAATTAAAACATGAAGATTTTTACTTTTTAAAAAAATGTGTATGTCTGTGTGTCTTCTCTTGAAAAATGGTAAGATGTGAAAAATTGGTCAACGTATGCATGGTAACTGTCAGGCAGAGATGGGCAGCTTCCACATCTTCTAAAAAGGGCAAGTTCTCTCTGATTTAGACATTCTCTACCTTCCTTCTTGATTTGATAACCTGACTCATCTGGGAGTATCTGTGACTGTGACCCCAGGTGTCAATCACCTCTAGGAGCACTGCTCCACAGATGTGTGGGTTGAACAGTTTCCACTGCATATTAAATCAATATCATTTCAATATTTTTTTTTAATTTTTAAATCCAAGCTGGTAGGATTTAAAGTGGAGAACAAAAGCAAGAGACTGAATTTGTACCTGTTTTAGAAAGATTATTCATTGAAGATTAACATTGTTTCATTTATTGGTACAAGTTTTTTCAACATGATCCCAAATTACCAGAATAGAATATCATGCTATGCTGTGTGCTATTGCTAAGCAAGTTCCCATTTTCCCCCTCTCTGCTCTGACCTCCTTTGTCATTCCTACTATATTTTGGCAGATAATCACATCCTGACTTCTTCTGATCTCTTTTCTATTTGAGTTGTGTATCCCTTCTGCCAAATTGACTGTGGGCTCCTTAAAATCAGACACTGTATTTTTTAGAGTTACTGCTCTGCATTGTATTGAGAATGTTACAGGCATTTTATGCCTGTCTGAAATCCCCTGCTTCTAATTCCCCCAGTACTGTGAGCACTTCCAACAAGTTCAGGTTTGCCACCGTGTTAGAATGCTTGTGACTCCTTGTGCCCAAGTGTCACTGGATTCTTATGTTTATTTCCTACTTCTCCACATCAAAATCTGCCAAATGGACCTGGGATACAGTGCATCATGGTCAGGGAAAGTCAGAACAACCACTGCATCTCACCTTGCCCCCATTCCTGACTCAAGTCATATTCTCTACCTAACTGCCATGCTAACTAATCTCTGATTTTCCTGTCAAGCTGATTTCTCACCCTGAAATTATGACCCACTTAATAATTTCCTTTCTTAGGGCCAGACTTCTAGCCTAGAGCCCTGTGGCCTGTAGGATGCTGCTAATTCTCCAGAGATAGCATCACAGCCACTTATCTCCTAAGTATTTTGTCAGTCGCTTCCCACTGCCACACCTTGCTGTCATTTAAATGGGTGTCCTAGTACCACCTGCCTTCACAATTAGGGCTGAGATGGGTATATTCACTCAACCTCCATACATGGAATCCTGAGCAGGCTTCCTCAGGGGGAAAACAAAACAGAAGGAAAACAGAAAACTTTGCTAACTGGATCAGGAACCTAGACCCCTGACCTCCCAATATCTTTTCTTATATTTTTTCTCAGAATCATTCTGCTAGGACCCCCCCCCCCCCACGCCTCATGAACAATCTATGGTAATACTTACAACCCTAGGCAAAAATCAGATGTAATATAAAAGAGGGTGAAGAGAATTCTGCTTTTTTCCCTCTCTCCCAGTCTCTATAATACTTCTTTGCTCCATAATACTTCTTTGCTCCATTTAATTTTAGGTCCAAGACTTAGTGGCTGCTTTTCACTTTTTGAGTGGCTCTGCGTGATGCATATTAATTCTTCAAAATTAAAGGGTATTTTTGGTTAGGATACATCTTGAGCTGCTTGAAGGAAAATTTCCATATCAACCAAAAATTGGTAAACAAGCAAGAAAAGAGTGAACCTTCTTCCTTCTCTCCCATACCACTGTTCTATACTCCCTCACACAGCTGTAATGAGGAGATAAAAGTAATAGCAATAAATTGCTTTTGATGAGTTTCATAATACTTAGTACTGAAATAAACCAAAATTATATTGGCATGATTTTTACATTATAATAAGGGGGAAAATGGTAACCATTTGATTCAAAATGGCCTGATAAAACAATTACTAATACAACTACTATTCACACTACATTTAACCTTTCTGAGCAATATTGTGTAGCAAAAACTCCACAAAGTTTTCTACATATGTTTTTTTTTTATATTTTGTGAGGAAACTCCTTGTTTTATAGATGAGGCAACACAGGCTCAGAGAGATAAACTAACTTGCACAAAATACCATATATAATATCTAGCAAGAGGTGGAACCCAGAATTGAACTTTGCTTTTTCTGAATTTCCAGGCAGTGCTCTTAATATCTTTACTACCTTCACAAGAAATTTAAAAAGTTCCAGACCAGAACTTGGGAGAAATATGTTCTCAGCATGTCCTCAAACACTTCTGTTTCTCCAAGTTTCCTTGTCTTCTATTAAATCTATCAAGGGCTCTGCTTTTCCCACTAGCTGGAATAATCACTGAAAATGATGTATGCAAAATCACTCTTAAAACTCTAAATAGAGTATGAATAGATAATAGACATTCTTACTTGTATTAATTAACTTGAACCCAACCATCGCCCTGAAGACATAAAATAAATCTTAAATAGGCAAAATAAAGAACTAAGACAAATAGGAGTGTGGAAGTAAGACCCCCTTTGCCATAGTCCAGACAAGACTTAATGGATGGCCACATTAGTGACTGTGACAATAAGTGAACACGGAGAGAAAGAAACGAATACCCCAAACACTGGCAATTGGTTGACTGTATGGACAGGAGTCCGTGGAGATTCCAAGTTTACTTGTTTAGATGATTTAAAGAACAGAGAAATGAGGATTCTCTGGGGAGATCAGGTGTTTAACATGAGACATACTCAGTTTGAACTGCTGATGAGACTTCACGGAAGAGGTAATAAGTAACAATTGGAACCAGGAACAATACAGGGAGAGACGTCAAGGACAAAGATAGAGATTGAATGACCATATCAAAGGATTACATTTAAATCATAAGAATGTATAAAAATGGCAATGTAGTCTTGTGAGAAGAAGAGAGGGCCTAAAACTGTGCCATCCACTAGAAATAATGTGCCAGACAAATAATTTAAAATTTTCTGGTAGCCACACTAAATGAGAAAAATGAAACAGGTCATTATATTAAAGTAATATATTTTAATAATATATTTATTTAACTCATTATATCAAAATTTTATAATTCTAGCATATAATCAATGTAAAGTATTAATGAGATAGTTTACATTCCTTTTGTTTGTACTGTCTTCAAAATCTGGTGTTTATTTTACACCCAATTTAGACTACTCACATTTCAAGTGCTAAAGGGCCATCTGTGGCTAATTACTACTGTAATGGACAGCATGATTCTGAGAAGGAATTTTGAGGATTTAAGGGCTAATTGGAGACATAGGGTCTAGAGTACACAGAAAAAGATAAACAGAAAAGGTACCCATAGTATGATGAAAACTAAGGGAAAAACATGTTTTCTTCCTCACATATTTTATAACATTCCTACATAAGGCAATATATGTAGTGAATAAGCAACAGGTTTTCCACAGATGGCATAGTTTTAGACATCAAACAAAGAAGGACCCTTTCAGGATATAGGGCCTCCTGAATGAAGCCCAGTATTACTTAACTGCTGACACCTAAGAGGCTTAGAAATTGTCACATGGCATGGTGAAAATAACATGGATTTTGCATTGTCCAGACCTGCGTACAAATCATGACCCAGCCTATCAAATAGCATTATAAATTTGGGTACTTAACCACTTAACCTAAGCTTCCTAATCTAAAAATGGAGATATGAAAAAGATTGATTTTTATGGATATCAAATGCTATTGGGTAGGCAAAGCATCTGATCCATAATACATGTTGAATAAATCATAGCTTTGATGAGTATTATTAATAATCCCACTCTACTCGTTTATATTGATGAATGTCTCATGCTACTGAAAGCACCAAGAAAATAACATTGTCTGTTTTTGGTGACCCCATGGTTGTGTTGGAGATACCACCAGGGTAATCAACATCCATTTTCCCTCCTACATTCTACTTCCTTTAGGAGACCCATTCAGGTATGAATAGATGATGCTACACAGAGGCTCAGATCACTTAGTTTCCTATTGCATAGAGTGGAAAGATGAATATGGGCTTCATCACTCAGTTTCTAGCCTTTAAAATTCTAGGATGAAATTAACTAAAGCAGAAAGATAAATTAAAGAAACTAAATTTCCCCTTGACTCAGCACCCAATTTCCTGAATATTCTACCTTTCACAGCTCTTTTAAAAAGAAATCTCATTTTGACTCTAAGCTTGGCATTACATCAGCAGAGACTAGAACAAAAAGTTCTCTAAGTGTTTAGGAAATGTATCTAAAGGAAACATACAATTATTCAATTTTAATTCCATGAATTTAGCAAAGTAGCTTAAAATGTAAATACTTAGAGGTAGTTAGTTTATGGCAATACGTTTTCAAATGCAGGGTTATTTGTTCTCAGTTTCAGAAAAGCACCATAGCATATAATGGATCCAGGATTCCAATCCAACATTTCATCACTCACAGGTTATTCAAAATGAACCCATAACATGTCATTTGTTTGAAATACATTTCTAGCTTCTCTTCCCCTAAATTTATCTTATATATTTACTCTCAGGAGAAGTCACAAATCTCTAGAAAGCCTTCCCTGACTCTACAGCCCACAGTCAGCTTTTATATCATTTATTCTTTTACTAATCAAATATTTATCGAGTGTTTATTATATGCATACCATTGTTCTAGATTCTAGGTATTCAGTAGTAAAAAAGGCAGACAAGGTTAACACATTCAGTCCAAGGTAAAGACAGTCTCTAAGCAATTTCATAGGTAATATTAATTCACCATATCCAAAATGCCATGTAAGCAAACAATAGCAGAGCAATGAGACAGAGGGCCTGGCAAATCACGAAAAAAAAATTGAATTAATTTAAAATAAAAGCTAAAATAAACAAATGGGACCTAATTAAACTTACAAGCTTTTGCACGGCAAAGGAAATCATAAGCAAAACAAAATGACAACCTATGGAATGGGAGAAAATATTTGCAAATGATGCAACTGACAAAGGTTTAATTTCCAGAATATGTAAACAGCTCATATACCTTAATAACAAAAAAACAAACAACCCAATCCAAAAATGAACCGAAGACCTAAACAAGCAATTCTCCAGTGACGACATCCAAATGGCCAATAAGCACATGAAAAAATGCTCAGTATTGCTAATTATCAGAGAAATTCAAATCAAAACTACAATGAGGTATCACCACACACCAGTCAGAATGGCCATCATTCAAAAGTCCACAAATGATAAATGCTGGAGAGGGTGTGGAGAAAAGGGAATCCTCCTACACCACTGGTGGGAATGTAGTTTGGTGCAGCCATTAAGGAAAACAGTATGGAGATTCCTCAAAAGACTAAAATAGACTTACCATATGATCCAATAATCCCACTACTGGGCATATGTCCAGAGGGAACTCTAATTCAAAAAGATACATGCATCCCAATGTTTACAGCAGCACTATTTACAATAGCCAAGACATGGAAATAACCTAAATGTCCATTGACAGCGGAGTGAATAAAGAAAGTGTGGTATATTTACACAATGGAATACTACTCAGCCATAAAAAGAATAAAATAATGCCATTTGCAGAACATGGATGGGCACAGAGGTTGTCATTCTAAGTGAAATAAGCCAGAAAGAAAAAGAAAAATACCATATGATATCACTTGTATGTGGAATCTAAAACAAGAAAAAAGAAGGCACTAATGAACTCATCTACAAAACAGGAACAGACTTGCAGACATAGTAAGCAATTTATGGTTACTAAGGGAAAGGGGGTGGGAAGGGATAAATTTGGGAGTTTGAGATTTGCAAATGTTAACCACTATATATAAAAATCGATTAAAAAACCAGATTTCTTCTGTATAGCACAGGGAACTATATTCAGTATCTTGTAATAACCTTTAATGAAAAAGAATACAAAAATGAATATATGTATGTGTATGTATGACTGGGACATTGTGCTGTACACCAGAAATTGATACATTATAACTGACTATACTTCAATTTTAAAAAAAAAGTATAATAGAAAGTCATTTGGAATGTTGTAAAGTTGTACATTTAAGTCTTAAGAAAGTTACTCTGGCTACTCTTTGAAGAATGACTATTATATAAAAAGTAGAATCAAGGAGATGAGTCAGGAGAATTCTGCAGTAACAGTGGTAGAGGTGATAAGAAGTGATTAAATTTCAGATATTTTGATATACATTTTCCCCTTGCTTAATGTCTAATTCATTCCTGCTAAGAGAAAATCAGTGAAATAAAATACAGATATCCAATCAATACTTATAAGTATAAAAAGGCATGAATAGATTCTTAAAATGGGTTTATGTAAGTAGTAGCAACAATTTTTTAAATTGTTGATAAAATACAATATAAAAAGTTTATTTATTAAATTTCCTTTTTTCTGTATTTTTTTTTCACCAATATTTCAAATGTTTGTTAGACTTACAGGTTTTTTGTCTTCAGAGCATATTTAATGATAAATTACAGCACAGAAAAACAATTTTAGGGCCAAAAAAACCTAACTGGGAGATTCTACAATTTGCTACCTCTTCAACCTTCTTGAAAGTTCATGAAATGTTCAAATTAACATTACTGCATTTATTTTGTATGTTTTTTTCTCTAACTTGAAACTAGAAGGTAAATCAGTAAGCATGGTTTTATCTAAAATTATGATAGTATCTAAATGTCACATATTGTAATATATTCATTTTGCAGGTTTGGGGGGAATTCATTACACTACACCAACAAGCAAAAAAAATTACCAAAAATTATAATAGCCAGTAGTCTGAAAAAAATATATCATTTTTGAAGAGTCATTACTAAGAAAAGTAAACAGGATTATAGGAGGTAAGCCAGTATTTTGCAGGCTTTGCTTATTGCTGATTAATTGGATGTGGTTTGGGGTAACAAGTGTGAGAGATAGAGTGGAAATGAGGGTAATTGTTAATTTATTGTCCTGAACAGAGAGATGAATAGTGGTGCCATTAAATGAGATAAATGAAAATAGAGAAGAAGCAGGCTGGGTTAGGGGCAGGTGAGGAGTAATTAAGAGCTGTTTTGAACATACTTATTTTGATGCCTCTATGAAGCATTCAAGTGGAGATGATAGGTAGACAATTTAATTTACAGTTTAAGTGCTAAAAAAAAAAAGGTTTGGTCTTGAGATCTGATTAGAATATAGTTAGTGTTATACTCCATGGCACTACACAAGATCACCTAGGAATAAACTAAGACAAGAGCTAAAAGAAAGGTAGAAATCTGAAGATTGAGTGCAGGATATTTTAACATTTAGAAGGTTGGATAATGAGGAAGAGTCAGAGACAGAGAAAGAGCATCCAATCAGTTTGGAGGAAAACTGGGAGAATGAAATATCCTAGAAGTCACATGAAGAGAGAGCTTCAAGAGGGAAAAGTGTTCAGTTGCATCAAATGCAACTCAGATGATGGATAATACAATCACATAGAAATAGCCATTGAGTTTGGCAAAATGAAACCACTGGGGCTCTGACAATATCATGTTCTGTAATATTTCTATGGCATTACATTTATACTTATAAATTTATATTTAAATTCTTGTGCTTATGCACTAAGCTATCAAAGAAGTTTTCACTGGCTAGATAGCACATATACATGTATATGTGTGTATTATCTTTATTATATTAAAGGTACTGTTCTATGTACACTGCTCCACTTCTTTTTTTCTTTTGGTAATATCCTGGAGATAATCTGGGAGATAATCTAGCCATAGTAATTCCAATGCACTTGGCTAGATTCCCCAGTAAGTCCAAGTATAACACAGTGTACTTAGTTAGAGCTCAGCATTATTTATGGAATTGAACTGAATTGAGCTGATATCCACTGAAAGAGAAAATCAGTTTTAAAATTTACAATTGTACTGTGTGTTGTTGACAAAGCCAATTTTAAAATAAGGTATTCTGCCTATTCTTTAGCACCCTCTAGAGAATCCCTCTCATCAAATGTGCTTTCCTACGATTTCAAAGACAGAATCCACGAAGCATGCATTCCCTCCACTTCCTCTCCTCACTTCATTTTATCTATATCTTATTCATCTACATACACACTTGTTAACGTGCTCTGTCTCTGTTTTTGGTTAATTTATCTACTTGAGCTAGTGATTGCAGCCATTTGGCTTAGTATCCTCTAAGACTTTGTTGGATATCTGGACATTTTTTTTTCTTGATTTTCATTCTTTTTCTCTTTTCCTTCAGGTCAACATTCATATGTCATTCTTTTAAGCTACTGCTTATTTCAAGCTTTATAAAGAGAGTATTTTACATATGCTAGTCCCAGTTCTTCTTTTAACATTTCATTCTAGCCTCGAATGTGACATACCTTTGGCCCTTAATTATACAGCTGAGAAAGATTGTATTCTCTTATTAAGAAAAACAAATAGGCCTTTAATCTTTTAAAAACAAGCTCAACCTCAATCATAATAACAGAAATCTTACATAAAACTTCATTGGGATACATTTTTTTACAGATTGGCAAAACCTGAAATGTTTCATAACTCAATCTATTGGAAAAGGTACATGGCTTCCATCAGCATTCTAAGTGCTGATGGAAGTTCAAAATGTTACAACTAACATAAAGGATAGTTTGGCAATTAACTATGAAAATTATTTTTTCTCTTGGCTTATAAATAAATAGGAATTCATTCCATAGCTGTATTTTCAAGTGTACACAATTATATTCCAACATTCTTTGTATTTAGTAAAAAATAATTAAAAACATCAAAATTAAGTATGACATCCACACACTAGATTACTGTACAGGTACAAACAGAATTAGACAGTTTCTTGTTTTTATTATTAAAATATCTTCAAGATATTGCTAAAAGGAAAAAAACAAGTGGAGAGGTGTATATAGTATACCACCTTTAATATAATAAAGATATACACACACATACGTGTATATATATATACATATTTGCTTTTGCATAAAGATAATATGAAGGATTAAAAAAAACTATTAAAAGTGGTTGCCTGTTTGGTTAAGGTGGGAGTAAATAGAGGTATATAAAAATAGTGTAAGAAAGATTTTCACTCAAATGTTTATATTTAGGTTTTATTTGTTTTTAAAACATTTCACTGTATCACTTATTCTCAAATTAAAAAGAAAACAAAAACAAACTTTCATAATATGAAAAAGAAATCATTATAACCACAATCTATAAGAACCTCGAGGCACCTTGGGGAAGTGAACGGGTCACTAGTTTTACAGGAATACCTCCCTTTACTAACTACAGCCACTTCTGCAAACCACCCTGAAGAGCATGTTACCAACAGTGAGGTATATGAAGGAAGCAAATAAATCGTGACACTAGATAGCCCACCCAGATGCAAAATGTGGACATCCTATTATGTATTTCCCATGCTCATCAACCCTGTTGTTACATAAAACCTTTAGCCATAATCTGCTCGGCAGGTCCACTCTATTAGAGGCTGAAACTATCTGCCCTGACCTCCTACTAGTATACGTCTACCTAACAAAGCTAGACAACTCACTCTTCCTTGGAAATTCTCTGATACTCCATGTTTTTGTGCCTTGACACCATTCCCTTCCTGTCTCTTAGAATGCTTCTCATCGCCTCAGCCCTAGTTTTTTCTGGAAACTACCACAGTGGTGCCCCGTTATCCACGGGAGTCACATTCCGAGGCCTGCAGTGAACGCCTGAAACTGTAGACAGTACCAAATCCTGTCTATACTATGCTTTTTCCTCTACACACGTACCTAGTTTAGCTTAATTTATAAATTAGGCACAGTCAAAGACTAAAAACAGCTAATAATAAAGTAGAAAAATTTTAACAGTCTACTGTAATAAAAGTTGTGTAAATGTGGTGTCTCACGCGCAAAATATCTTACTGTACAAACTGAGTACCTTTTTCATCTTAATTAAACACTCACCACGTACTGGGGCCATAACTTTTGCAGTCTGAGGTGCGACAGCAAAACGAACGCGAATTTTTCTTTCCTTCTTCACAATTTCACGAATAGAAGATTCGGATTTGTTCTTACCGTAGGTCTCCGCAAAAGAGATTTTTTTCTCTTTCATCTTCCCATTAGAGGAAGCACTTTACCGCTACCCGTGGGCATATCTGAATTGCGAGCCGCACTACGCTTGCGCCTTGGGGCCAGTATTAAGTGAAATAAGGGTGACTGGACCGCGCAGCTGCGAACCTGCGAACGCCGATCCCACAAGCAAGGTGGCTGCTAAGAGACTAACGGGAAATGTCTGACGAGTTCACGCCCCGGGCCCGACAGCGCGAGATTTCCTCAGGCTCCTCAGAATGGTGAGTAGTTTAAAACTTCCGGATTGTTTCTGGTATTTTCCCTTTAACATTTTTGGGCGTGTCTGAGGGTGGGTAACTGAAACCGCGGAGAAGGGAGACGCCTAAACAAATATTTCTTCCCAGACTGTCCTGTTATCTCTGACTAGATATGACCAAACGATACAACACCTGCAAAATTCTCTAGTTTACTGCCTGGCACGTAACGGGAAAATAAATATGTTCCACGAAATTCTGAATCGTAATAGAACATTTCATATATATTTTTATGGTATGACAAATTTTGTTGGCACTATAATTATTAGTGCAATAATCATATTAGATGATAAGCTTTTAGAAGCTAAGTATGAGGGGGAGGGGTTTATATATGGAGTAGCTGCTGAAAAATATTTTAAAATTCAGTTTAATTGAAACACTCGCTTTATTCAGACGTACCCTTAAACTGCCACTGTGTTTGATCATAGAGTCTGGAAAATTTGAGTATGTAATGCTTTTAAATGTGCCCCTATGTGGCTATGTACTGGTTTTTCTGTGACTTTTACCTATTAAGTCACCTTTCCTCCGAGGGAAACATTTTAGTTCCTCAGTATGGGGACCCCTCTTTTCAGCTGAGGGTCCATACGTTGTGGGGGCAGGTGGTTCATTAAGACAAGAGTGGGCCAGTGCCGCAGCCTGGTCACTCAGGGTGTCTGTGTCTCAGAGGTGACCCACGTCAGCCCAGTCTGATCTCAGTCTGAGATATCTTTGCTGTGATGGTAGGAGAAAGGCATTTTTTTTTGTAAAGAGTTTGCTGAAAGGGTCAGATGTAAACCTCAAGCTTTCTGGCCAACTTAGTGTGATGTTCTGCCAGAGACTGCTTACAGCAAAGTGAAAAAAGAGAGCTAAAGAATGAAGAAAACGATCTTCATAACTGTGAGCTCCTGGACCCAGCCTGTCTGACTTCACTTTCCTTAGATTTTCAGTTATACAGATCAGTGCCTATCTCTGTTGCCCACGCTGATTTTAACTTTTTTTTTCTATCGTTTGCAAACAAAAAGAGTTTTGTCTACTACCAGCTGAAATTTAGAATACTTACAAGCACATTTTAAAGTTTAGCTGTGTAACATTTATCCTGCCGTGGAAAAAATATGGTACCCAAAGTGTTAAATTCAGGATAGTAAATAATTTTTAAAATACATATGTAAAACAATTGATTATGTTAAGTATTTCTAAGAGTGTGGGAATACCAAAATAGTCTGAAGATGTAGTGTAATTAATTTTCATCTACTACAAGAAAAGTGTGTATTTCTTCAGGAATATCTTAGAGAAAAGGACACATCTCTGTGATGGACCCTTTGTATAAAACATTCTTAGAAATTTAAATGCCACAGACAGGACCAGTGGTTAACAAAACACTTTTTCCCCCCAAATATTTCCCCCAAACTGTTTGTCATGGCATCAGTCTCCTCACCTGAGACTGAGGTCTTCAATATTTAGCTGTTCCTTTGGATCCTGTTTGCTAAGAGACCTTATTCAAATTCTACTGCAAGGAGTAGTGGAGATCTGGATAAGAAGTTAGGAGAGAAAAAAGCCCTGGAGTCTTCTCCTGTGCACAAGGATTATTTTTATCAGATGCCCTAAGTGCTGGGAAATAGGATGATTATGTTCTAAGAACAATGGGTGTGGGATGGAAGAGAAAAGTAGAGTCTATTTCTCTAGGTACCAAGGCTTGGGGACCTGAAGTTAGGGACAGAGCAGGCCACTCCAGGACAGAGCATTAAAAAAGGACAAGAAAAGGAATATTAACGGGGAAGGGGAGAATATCTCCTTCTGAATTTTGCTGAATCCTGGCCCCAAGTGGAAATGTATATTTTTTCACAAATCAGCTTTGAAATGACTTTCCAAATGAGATCCTCCACACTATTTTTATTTCACCAAAATTTGTTTCTTATTCACTTAAAATGTATAAAGATACAGTAACTCATTTGTGATTTACCCTCTCAAGATTTGGTCTGTATGCTCAAGAGATAACGCATTACAAATTTTTACAAACAGCTCTGAGAGCTTTTTAGTTTACAAGTCTTTCTTCTCAACTTGTGGCTCTTCATAAATCCATGTTTAGTATATTTAATTAATTCTTAATTTTACACACACTCCATCAAACATTTCCATTTTAATTTAATGGTTTCTGTAAGAAACAATCATTTTAGAAGGAATTTAGCTTTTAAAAATATTAAATCACTTAAAAAACTGTGGTGGACTTTTTTTCAGTGCCAAATGCTTATGTGGATATTCATTCTTGCTAAAGTGTAAGTACTACATATATTTATTCATGTGATGATCTCTTATAATCAAATGAAATAAAGTAATAACTTATCAACCCAAACTATCTGAATTATACAGCCTTTATAAATGCAGAGGCTCAGAACCACAATATCAAGGACAGATTTAAGTAACGCTTCCCATTGTGAGGGAACACAGCAAACTGAAAAGCTAATCAGAATATCAAAGCAAATACATATTGCCAGGGTTCTTTTACACTCTAACAATAAAAAATGTATTGAACATCAAGTCCTAATCTCTACTTTTTCATAATATATTTAATTGTCCACAAGTAGCTAGCTTCAGTATTGACAATTGAAGAGGTCTTAACATGGAGTGTACTAGTATAACTAATAATTTCCTACCAAATTGACCACATCAAAAAAAAATTTATGAGTCTTTCAATAGAAGACAATAAAAGAAAAGAAAATTGTTGCCACTTATCAACCCTATAACTATTTTTTAATAACACAAAAAAATAGGTGTGGGGGCCATCATTTCCCTCATCCAAGAGCACAATAAAAATAATATCATGGAAGAGTGGATCATATCTGGAGCTTTCATTAAAATTCCTTCCAAAATCCACAGTCAGATCTATTTTAGGTATTTGTCTCTGAGATTAGTAATACTTTTATATTTTTTGTACATATATTACAGCATACAAAGACATTCTGTAAAAGCAAGAAGTGAATATAAAAGAAAAGTTCTTGTCAGTTTATGATTAACAAATCCTTTTAATTTCTAAGGTTGTTGTTTTGGAAATCTCAAAGAAGGAAAATTATATAGTTAAGTAAATAACAGAAATGTATGTCTAATTTGCCTCTTTTCCCAGAAGTAACCTTCGGTGAAGTAAGCTGTGACTTCTCTTTTAAACATAGAGTTTGCTTATAAAATAGAAAAGTTCTCATTTCACCCTATATCTTAAATAAAATTTAGGGGGAAGAAATTAAATGTCATGATAAAGAGCTTTCTTTTGCATTTTAAAATTTTCTTGCTTTTTAATAGCTATTTAATAAACTACACATTTAATAAACTATACCTTTCCAAAGGTTTCTAATGCAAACTTTAATACAACACTTTACAGTATCTTTCACGCTGCATACAATTCAGATATTATTTCTTACTGTTACAAAGTGCCCTTTTCTCTTTTTTGTCTGAATCTTGAAGAGTACATGCTTTAATGAATCGGTCAGTTAAAGATGCAAAGTCCTACATTTTCTCCAGTAGTTATTTTTAAAAGCACTTTCAAACTAAAACTATATCTTATTTTATCTTTAATATTTTTGTATGAAATCTTAGTATAATATCTTTAAAAGGATTTTAGAATTAACAGTTGCAAATATAAAAACAATATTCTTTTCTACACCAAAGGAAACAAACTGGTATTTTAATTACAAGTGAAAACATCACAACTTTATAGGAAGAGTTTATACGTTCACAGAGAAACGCAGGATACTCTGCCAAACATTTTCAAATTGAAATTGCACGCCCAATATGAAGTTAAATGCACTTACCTTTCCTCAGTGCTGACCTGTTATTGAAACTGCCATCAACTTCTAACAGTTAATGACTCTTTCAACAAAAACGGAAAACAGTAAAGTCACATGTCGTAAGAGTAGGCCTAGGTTGGATGCTGCTTAATTTCAGTACTGGAGAAAAAAAAAGCAGGGGGTGGGGTGAGCACAAAAACTTTTAAATAAAACCACTTCCTGCGTAGATACGGTTAACCACACACATCACATCATTTCTCAATTTGAAGAAATTGTCTTGTATAGTCAACAATGTTGTTATTTTTCAATGTGATTTTCAATTTTCAGACACTACGCACTTGTAAGGGTTTCATCAATTCTGATTTAATGGGGCAAAATGTGCGGTTAAAAATTTAGCAGGGGAAGCAGCAGCCTGGTAAGCACTGGGGACACTTCCTCTTTCTCTGCCTTCTAACAAGGGCTCAAAGACTAAGCCTCTGTTCTCTTTCGTCGGCTGGAGTGTGTCCACATGCCTTCGGGAGGCTCCACTTACTGACTTGAGAAGATAAGGGCCACCTCCAATTCACAGAGCTGGTGACAGAATCTCACTCATGCAGGGACCTACAAAGAATTACTAAGTTCATGAGGCTTTGGACAGGTTGCATTACAATCTCAGAACACAGCCCAGGACCCCGCTGTCACCTGGGGGAAAGGAAAGTGCTCATCAAGCACATGCTGTGGCATTTGCTCTGGTGGTGGCTCTCACACAGGTGTGTCCTCCCTGACAGTTTCCTAAGTAGTTCTGAAGTCTGCTGAAGAGCTTTTACTCTGGCTGAGTGCTTCATTTCGTGGCCTGATTTAAGAAGAAAAATAAAATAAAGGATCCAAGGGGTATCATTTTGGCATGCTGCTATGTGCCCATCTATGTCAAACTTCAACCAGCCCAAGACATATTGGGGGGGTGGGGGCTCAAAATAACTACAGGGTGTGCATCTTTATTGAACCATGAAGTTCAAGAAATAAGCTCCTAGATGTCCAGGCTTGGCAAGACATTTGGAAAAAGAATAGCTTCCCTTCCAAATATATAAGAAAGTTAAATCACACTCTCTTGTCACCAAAACCAATTAGACTAGAAATCATTGGTGTGCAATGTTTGGCACACATAAAGACAATCTTTGAAAATATATTTGACATATATGGCCCAAAGTCAGCATAGCATGTTTATGAAAATTAATCTAATTTCCTGAGGACTCTCCCTTTTAAAATCATATTTCCAATTAACCCTAGAACTTACTGTCAGTTGTCATTCGGGGATGCACCTTTTTAAGTTTTTAAAGCCCTGAAGATTTGTACCCAATATTCCTACCTAACATTGAGGAGACTATAGAACATCATAATGAAAGTGAGGAAACCATATTTCAGGCTTTTGTTCTGACACTGCTGTTTGTTTAACCTTGGCCAAGTCACTTAAGTTCTCTGAAATTCAGGTTGTTTTTCCATATAATAGGACATGCAAATAAAAAGCATCTATCTCCCAGAATAAAATTGTTAGTTGGTATACTTGGCAGCCTCCCTGGGTGAAACCTGAAACTGGCCCCTGTACAGTGAGGGCAAGAAAAGGCCAAAGAAAGAGGTAGACTACTCCAGATTGGGAGGTGGCAGGTTTAATAAGCCAGGGAACTTAACATACAAGGATTGTCTTGGGTGGCTGCAAGACAAGTAGATCTTCGCACTGAACACCAGAATCTTAAAAGGTTTATATAGAGGATTTACCTAGATACAGTCATGTATATGGTCTAGACAGTCTCAACAACACATAGCTCTCTCAAGGCTGCATCCTTAAAAACGGCACCCACTGTGGGAACAGTGGGCAAAACATACATTCCAAGGTCAGGGGAGGAGGTAAGGTGCCTCCAATTCCCTGGGTCCAGTTTGTGGGTCAACTGGAGGTCACATTCTCTCAACAATCTCCTCCAACAAAAGCAAGTAAATAGATTTAAATATTTTGTAAATAATGAAGAATTGCTGATATATATACATTAGCATGAGCTGAGAAATGCTAATGCATCCTAAGAAACATCAGAAAAATTCAGCACATCCTTCTCAATTTAAGCCCTTGTAAATCCCAGTCAGCCTCAGGAAATATAAACACTAATATTAGACATTTGAATAGGAAAAATATAAATCAGCAATTTACTCTTTTGGGGAATAAATAAATACAAACACCTACTTGGAGATATGAATGTTCAATATTTATTTTTGATCATGTATAAGAAGACATTAAATAGAGCACATTTTCTTAGGGGGCATTTTCGTGATTGATTGATTCATGGCTCAAGTTCTTTGAGTGCTCAGGCTGATTGACAGCTCCCATTCCTTGTCCTCAGGTATGCCCATCTCTTTTATGCATGTTTTTACCCATGATACACACAGAGAAATCTATGGGAGGGGGCTCAAACTGTAATGTTAATTACATTATAATGAGCATTGGGTCAAGTTAAGCCAAGTCCTTCTCTCTATTGCGCAGCTGCAGTGTCTGATTCTAGCTGGCTTTTTTGCTGACCTTCATTTAGAGAAAGTAGAAGTTTTTGGAGCCCCTTATTCTGAGTGCAGGTGTACTGTTATTTTCTGGGTAAATCCCTCCCCATTCCCTTCTCCTTGCCTGGTGCTCATTTCTATCTGACTGCCTAACAATTGTACCAAACCCTTCACATTTATTCTTTAATTTAATCCTCACAACAACCTTAGGAGCTAACCAATGTTATTATAGCCTTTTTTTCTTTCTTGTAAGGAAACTGAGGTTAAATAATTGCCTGGTATAATAGTGAGTAGAGTCAGGAGTCAAACCAGGGGATCTGACCCCAGAGTCGTTGTAAATTACTGTGCTATCTCCTAACCACTTTTTATGCCGCCCAACTCAAAGTAAATAATACTGAGGACATGTTTCACCCCTGGTATTTCTTTTTGCTTCTTCACTGATAAGAATAATAGACTTAGCAGGTAGGAATCATTCTTGGAAATCACACTAAAATCAGATCTCTTCAAAGTTCTCTAAATTTAAATCTATATTGAAGAGATTAAAAGAATGTCAGAATACATGGAAATATACTATGTTCATAGATAAGAAAAGTAACAGTGAAAATGCACCAATCTGTTCAAGTCAATCAACAAATAGATTGAATAAAATCTCAATTGTACTTGCAGCTGGATTTTTAAGGAATGTAACAAGCTATTCCCAGAATTTCCACAGAAGGACAAATATTCAAAAACACCTAAGTTTATTTTGAAAAAGAACAGCAAAGACTGATGACAGCTAGTCAGATATGGACATAGTCAAAGCCACAGTACTAAAAAACATTTCAGTCCTGGCCCAAGAGCAGACCATATTATTTGAGAACTTAATATATGACAAATATGGCATCATAAAATAAACAAAAAGAACAGATTTTTTTTTTCAGTAGATAATGTTGGCAAGACAAACTCACTAAATCGAAGAAAATAGAGCTGAGCCTCTATATTTGACTACATGCAAAGATGGACCCCAGATGGAATAAAATCTACATTTGAAAGGTAAATCTATGATGCTATTACAATACAATGATGAAATAAATTTTTCCAAAAATGTAACTTTACTAAACAGTACTCTCTAAATTAAAAGGAAAAGAGCAAAAATATTTGGGTTTGATTATACAATGATTAAAGAATTCTGTTAATTATAAAACACTATAGACAAAGTTATAGAAAAATAACAGACCAGTAGAAAATATATAGATTCACAAAAGACTTGTGCAAATTAATAGGACATTCAAGTGGGAAATAAATCTGAAAAAACAATTCATGAAAAAGAATGCACTAATACCCACCAGTATGTAGAGACTCACACTCCCTGTAGTCACAGTAAAAGCAAGTTAAATTAGCTCCTATTGAAATGGCAAAAAATCTGAATAAGAATTTGTACAGAAGAATTCTCCTATTTTGATGGTAGAACTGTAAATTGAAGCCATTCTAACAAGAAATCTGTTTAAAAAAAAAAAAAAAGACAAAATAAAATAAATGCATGCCCTAAGTTCCAGCCACCCAATTCTGGTATAAATATAGGTTCAGATAAATCTGTCACCAGAATTGTTTTCCCTCCTTTATCACAACAGTTTAACTGATTTCAGTTTTGGTTCTTGTGGCTCAGGTAATATTTACTTGTATTGTATCTGTGTGTTTGTATATGATTAAGAAAAAAAAACATGGAAGTTTCTAGGCCCTCTAAACAGATGCTATGAGTTAGACACAAAAGGAGAGTAGAAAAGAGAAGAAAGGCTTGACTTAGACTGAGAAAGAGTTATATTTCCTGTGACATGGGTGAGAGAGAAATAGGGGTTCCCCTCTTTGGAGGAGAGCTTGCTCCACTCCCAGTAAGCTGCCCAGCGTTGGTAAACACTTTAATCTGGAGGCAACATCTGTTCATCTATTGAAAACTTACTATGTACCAGACAATATAGTAGGCTTTAGATATACTGTATGTTAGGTAAAAAAAAAAAGATAAATAATTAAAATATATAATATGTATGACAGTAATTATTAATAAGGAGAGAAAAATGAAAGCAGTGAAATAACACATAAAATGTTTAGAAGGCAGAAAGTTTTAGATCAGGTGAGAAGAGTCGTCTCACCAAGAGAAGTAAAACTTTAAAGAAAGTGATGGCCGTGTGGATTCCGAGGTGGGAGATGGGTATTCCAGACAGAGGGAATAGCAAATGCAAGAACCCTTTCTGAGAATTGTGTCCAGAAAGGCTGAAGAGCTGCATGGAGGTCTGTGTGACTGTAGAGGAGTGAGAGAGGAGTATGGGGGACAGTGTCAGAGAAGTAATGGAGGCCTAGACCAGGTGGCTTCCCTGCCCTTTTTGAAAATCTGAGTGAGAATTTGACTCTTTTGAGTTTACATGATCATTCTGTCTCTTGCAAGAAGGATTGAATGAAGGAGGTAGAAATAGAACCAGAGAAACCAATTAGCAAGCTATTGCAATAATCCATGGCAGAGATGATTGGAACTTGGACCAAGGTGGTGGTAGCAGGTATAATAGAGAATGGTCAAATTCTGGATGTGTTCTGAAATGGATTCAACAGCCATTTCCTTTTGAGCAGCCTGAACAACTGAAAAATGGAGCTTCTTTTAACTGAGAAAAAAAAAAAAGACTTCAAAAGAGCTGGTGGATTGGGACATGTTGGGTTGTGGTACATGATAACCTTGAGATACTTATTTGTTATTTCAGTGGAGTTGACTAATATGTAGTTAGATATGAAGGTCTGGAGGTCAAGGAAGGAGTCCAGGTTAGATATAAATTTGGAAGTCATCAGTAGAAAAATGACATGTAATGCCATGAGACTGGATAGGATAGCCTGCAGAGTGAGCCTGTATAACAAACAGAAAAGTTCCAAGGAAACTGTCCATGCTCAATTTAAAGATTAGAAGAGAGGGGGAAAAATAGGAAAAGAGACTTTTAGAAGGCAGCTGGGGAGGAAGGAGTTAAAAACACAGGTTAATGTGATGTCCTAGAAACCAAGTGAAAACATTTTTAAGGTTGAGAGATTCATAAATTGTCAAATGCTGCTGATAACTCAAGTAAAATGAAAGGCAAAATTACCTTCAGCAACATAGAAGATTATGACCTTGACAAAAGCAGTTTTAATGGGATCTGGATGAAAATATCTTATTTTAATAGATTGAGGGTAGCAGGTAGGTAATTCTTTTAGGACTTTTACTCTTCAGGAAAGAATAGAAGTAGAAGAAATAGCGTGGCTTCTTGAGGGAGAGATGGCGTCAGAGTTTTGTTTTTGTTCTTGGTTTGTTTGCTTTTGGGTGGGAGAATAGCAGCATGTATGTATGCCCTTGGGGGATGAGCCTATAGAAGGGAAAAATGGTTGATTCCAGATGGGAAAAGTGTTGTGGGACACTGTCCTCAGGCAGAGAAGCAGAAACAGGATCTCAGGCACAGGTAACTTTATGACCTAAGCCTTGGCTAAAAGCATGCACAGTTCTTTCATTGTGACAGAAATGAAGCCAGAACACATAGTCAAGGCACAAATATGTAAGTAGGTGAGGTATTTGAGGTCAATGGAAGTTCTATTCTGATCGCAACAGTTTTGTCAGTAAAGTAGAAAGATGGGAATGAAAAATAGAACAAGGGAAAATGACGTGAAGAGGTAGAGGTTTTAAAAGAGAACACAATGTGAAGTAGTCCAGTGCTGTGAGGATTCTGGGGTGGAGTGTGGACACATCTCCATACCCCACATTTTGCCAGGAGCATCAGAACCACCGGTTTCAAACTATGCCCCTGAACCTGGACAAGAAGTGTTTCAGTAACATTTATAATAGCCTGAGGAACTTCCCTGAGAACTACAGAAGAAATGAGGAATCCTGTATAGTTTCAAGAACTGAAAGTTGGGTGTAGAACTGGTGGGCAAAGTATGATAGAAATTTAATTTCTCACCATAGAAAGTAGGTAAGGACAAGGCCTGACTTAGATTATTTATAGAAAGAGAAATAAAAGAAATGTGACATTTCTTACAACGAAGTGCTATATTGTAGAAAAAAAAATGTGTGCACTCAGTTACTTTTTCATTCAACAATTATATATAAGGTATATGAGGTATTTATTTTATTCTAGACACAACACCAAACTCCAAGGATACATTTCTTCAAGACTTTAAATTCATTGGATGAAGTCATACAGACAATAAACAAGTAAGAATAAAAACACATTAATTAATAATATGTCCAAGAGTGGTAAGAGCTATGGAGAAAGTAAAGCACAATCAGCAAATAGTAAATATACACAACTATTCTAAGAAATTATCATCTAAAAAGAAGCTAATATGTGTTAGATATGTAATGTCTTGAGGGGAAAGAGGTGACAGACCTTTTTTTTTTTCAGACTGGAGAATAATAGCTTGATTCTATGCTGATTGGAATAATGCAGGGATAATTAGTTGATGTAGTGTCTAAAAGGGATGCTCCCTGAAACAACGGCCCTGAGTAGGTGAAAGGAAGAGGACCTGGCCTTGGCATTAAGTCGCAGATAATTTATAGAAACAGGAGAAAAAGGAGAGCATCTAGATGAAGGTGGCTAAGTACAGGTTTTCAGTAGTGACATTTCTGACAAAGTGACTTTTGATGCAAGACATTAAAAGAATCAAGGAGGAGCCTGATGTATATGGAGAACAGTAGTCTGGGCAGAAGAAAGAACAAATGCAAAGTTTGGCAATTTGAAGAAAGCAAGGAGACATATGTCTAGAAAGCTAGCAACGAGGGCAAGATTCTGTAGGGCACTCAATGCCAAGTAAGAATGAGTTTTTATGCACATCGTGCAAATCACTGTGCTACAAAGTGAGACGAGACAGAAGTCTTCACCTCTTTTTTATCCCCTTCACCTCTATCAAGGCACTGTCATCACATCTTGGCTTATTCTTTTCATCTTACACATTTGGAGATTGTAACAGGGCTAAGGGCTGTCTTCCTTTTATTAACTTAAGTGGCCAGAAGGAGAAGTCTCATGGCTCCTGGCTCAGGAATATACTTTTGGAGCCTTAAGATTCTAGTTATCTATACATAGCTCAGTCCCAGGCATATAGGCCATACCTCCTGGCCTCCAGCGATTTTTGAAAGCCCCTGAGGATATCCCTCTAATGAGAGAAAGAGAAAAGAAAAATAAGCTAGTTACAAAACATGCAGTTCATGCTATAGGAATATATGCAAGTCATAATGAAAAGACTTCCTATTCTAGCAACACTGCCTATTGAGCCGATATCTGCCATATCACTGCAAACACTTAGAAATGCAAGAAAAACTTTGAATTAACACAATGTTAAACACATAGCTAAGCATCCCAGAAAAGCAAGTAAAACTCACTGAAAGATGAGATTAAAAAGGAAATATGAAGCTAAAGGAGTAAAATTGCAGGGTTTTTGTTTTTGTCTTTTTTGTTTGTTTGTTTTGCTGCTATGGCAGATTGAAGTCTCTGGGGTCAGAGATTTTCATACTCTAAAGGAAATGAAGAGATGGCACTGGACTTGCCCAAAGCCAGCAGTTAGAACTGATTCTTGCTTAAAGAAAGGACTCTAGAATGGTTACAACCAACACAAATGAGAAACTAAAGTGGAAAAAAAACAAGAAAGTTTGTCAATACTGTGGAGTCCTGGGTTAAAAAAAGAAAAAGTACTTTGTGAGAAACTGGAAACCAATTCATGTTGAGGATTCAGATGCATAATATATTATCCAATACTGGAAACTCCAAGTCTATGAAAATTCATGTAAAATTGCTTTTAGACCAGTGAAACCAGGTAGCTTATGGGAGAAGCAATGCAAAACTACTACGTAGCTAACACTTCCTCAAGCTAGAGTGCATGAAAATCCAACTCCATCCACATAAGATACTTTCACAATGAAAATGGTGCTGCATATCGAAAAATCATCAACCATTTACAAAAGTCAGCATAAAAAACAAGAATAAACAGATTCCTCAGAATTTGAGATTATAGGCAATCTGAAAATACCTACAAAGTGAGTTGAATAAGAAATTA
Organism: Camelus bactrianus; assembly: GCF_048773025.1. Taxonomy (NCBI): domain Eukaryota; kingdom Metazoa; phylum Chordata; class Mammalia; order Artiodactyla; family Camelidae; genus Camelus; species Camelus bactrianus. Next base: position 30,863,681 of record NC_133543.1, on the reverse strand, counting down.
GAAATGAGATAGATTTCACCAAAAAACCAAAGCTCCATTAAAAAAGACATATATTTTCATAAGAACCAAATATGAATGTTTAAAAATACGTATTAAAGACTTATAATATGTTCTTTTATTATCAGAGAATTTTTCTAGCAGTAGAAAGACGACCCTCTTTTAACTGTACCATAGTGAGTATACCAATCCTGGGTCATGAATTAGAATGAAAGTCCTGTATTATGTTGCCTTCTAACTGAAATATTCCGCCATTGTACAGTTTTCTTTGATAAATATATAAATATATCATTATATATCAAGGGTTAAATAATTTACATAATCATTTTCTAGGTGTAACTTTTGGAGAGTAGATTTGACCAAGCATTAGTTACTCTTGAGTTAAGAAACAACATAACTTAAAAAAATAATTTACTTCAAATGAATTTGTTAGTCTCAAAATATAATAAGAGGATCATTTACATCATCATAGGTAGAATGTGTTCATTTTTTCTAGCTGAAAAATAAGCAATTCTGTGAATTAGTGAGGTTATAATTTTTATTGTTTTCCTTCATCTCCTTTCTGTAGAAGTGAATTAGAAACTGAAGATGATATCTGTGTAAAAAACTACTTATGGAACAAAAAGTTGTCTCATGAAATATATCAGCAACTTGTATTTCACATCTTTAGAGCTGAAATAACCTTAAAATGAATATCTACTTTCTAATGAGTAGATGACAAATACTGACACTTTGATAGCAATGTAGCTGGTAAGCTTTTTCTTTTAATTTCTAAAAGTAATGCAGATGTGAAATGTCTGATGATTCCACTTTATTACTTTATGCCAATTGTGTTGTAATAAATACCAATTATCTGGAACTCTCAGCCAAAAACTATAGTTTTCCATTCTCTTTTTCTCAAGTAAAATTTGGTACTAAGACAAAAATACATAGATTAACATTTTAAAGGCGTATTAAAATAAATGACAGGTGCAAAAAAAAAAATAGTAGACTTGAAGATAGACAAGAAGAAAATCCTAGAATGTGCCAAGTGTACTGAGAAGATATAAAATATGAAAGAATAAATAAAAAGTAAATGGAAGCATGCATCTCAAAGGAGTACCAGAGGGAGGGAATAAAGAAAATAGGGAAGAGCAAAACAAAGAGATAAAGACTGAAGATTTCCTTGACTTGACAAAGACTTGAAGATGTAATGGGAAGACAGAATAGAGGAGGGTAAATTATGATGAGAGTTAGGCTCAGGTTTGACTGTCCTTAGCTGAGATTTTTCTGAGCTGAGTTTTGAAGAAACATGCTGTGTTTTCAGGATGGGCATGTTTGAATGTGAAGAAAGCTATTGAATGATAAAGCTGTGTTCTCTATTTTGGTAAATAATGTAATGTATAAATCCTATCTTCACCAGAAGGAGAGGACTCTCATCTCTCTGTGATGACCTGGCCTTTATCATACCTGGGTATAAATTGTGTTTTGCCAACTACATATTAAATGGTAGCCTTCCAATTTTCCAATGAGCTGTGTTACAGATGGAAAGTATAAATAATGGATGAAGCTATCCATTAATTAGTATGCTGGAGCAGGCTTAAGCCACCTTACAAGAGTCAAATAGGGACCTATCTTCTCAAACTTGACATCATGTGACATTGGTGATATCATGTTGGTAATTTGAAATTGGACGTGATGGGGTATTTACTACAGAAATTGGCAATTGCTATAACTTGGGATTAAAGTTTTCAGAGAGTTGGTTATTAAATAATTTATCTCATACTATTGGAAGTTATCCTGCAATGAACATACAGCTGCATCTATCTTTTCTAATTGTTGTTTTTTTAAAAATTGAAATATAGTAGATATATACTATTATTTTAGTTTAAGATGTACTATATATATCTATATATATATATATATAGATATAGATATATATACACACACTATGACTTCTTTATCCAGTTATCTATTGATAAGTTCTTAGGTTGCTTCCATGTCTTGGTCATTGTAAACAGTGCTGCAGTGAACACAGGGCTGCATCTATCTTTTCTAATTATTGTTTTCATTTTCTTTAGATAAATAAACTGAAGTGAAATTGTTGGATCATGTGGTAGTTCTATTTTTAACTTTTTGAGGACTCTACATGAAGTTTTCCATAATGACTCAGCCCATTTACAATCCCACCAACAGTGCATCTGTTGTCTTTTTGATGATAGCCATTTTGACAGGTGTGAGGCGGTGTCTCATTGTGGTGTGGATTTGCATTTCCCTGCTGATTAGTGATGTTATGCATCTTTTCATGTGTCTGTGGCCATATTAACCCTTAATCAGATATATTATAATCAGACATATTATTTGCAAATATATTCTGCAATTCAGTAGGTTATCTTTTCATTTTGTTGATGGTTCCCTTTGCTGTGCAGAAGCTTTTTAGCTTGGTGTAGTCCCATTTGCTTATTTTTGCTTTTATTTCCCTTGCCTGAGGAAACAGACCCCCCATCAAAAAAAATATTGCTTAGGACCGATGTCAAAGAGCAGACTGATTATGTTTTCTTTCAGGAGTTTTATGGTTTCAGATCTTACATGTAAGTCTTCTAAACATTTCTTCTAAAGCCAGTTTTCTGGTGCTGGGTTCTTTTTACTTCTGCTTATCTGTAAAACTCTCTCTCTCTCTCCTTTTGCTAGGTAGGATATTATTGGTTGTAGTATTTTTTTTTCCTTTCATCACTTTAAATATATTGTGTTACTTCCTTCTTGCCTGCAAGTTTTCTGCTACAAAGTCAGCTGATAGTCTTATGGGAGTTCCCTTGTGTATAACTATTTGCTTTGATCTTGCTGCTTTTAAAATTCTCTCTTTATCTTTCATTTCTGACATTTTAATTATAAAGTGTTTCTGTGTGGCTCTCTTTGGTTTATCTCATTTGTGACTCTCTGTGCTTCCTGGATTTGGATGCCTCTTCCTTTCTGTAGCTTAGGAAAGTTTTCAGTTATTACTTCTTCAGATAAGTACTCTGCCCCTTTCTCTCTCCTCGTTCTGGGACCCCATGATGCAAATTTTAGTAAGCTTGATGTTGTCTAGCAGTCTTTTAAACTATCCTCATTTTTTATTTTATTTTATTTTATTTTGTTTTGTTCTTTCTTCTGTTCAGGTTAGATGATTTCCACTACTTCATCTTCCAGATCACCTATGCGGCCCAGCAGTATATTCTCCTCTGGTCACTAGAGCTTTATGTTCTAGGGGTATGCAGGTTTCATGTGCTTCTCTTGTGGCAGGATTGACTACTGTGAGCATACTTGTAGGTGGTCTGGCCCCCTGCCTGGTTGGCTGTGAGGCCATGCCTTTTGTGATGGCCCTGGGCTGCTGGAAAGTGGAATAGATTCCCATGCAATTGACTGCATAGCCTGGGATGGCTCAAGGCTGGGACCAGGCAGCTGTCTGTATGACTCAGGGTAGGTACAGGGCTGGTGCTGCCCACTGGAGGGCGGGGACTGGACCCTGCAGGTCTGTCTGTGTGCTGAGGGGAGATGTGGGCCTCATGCCAGCCTGCTGGATGGTGGGGCTATTTCCCAGGTGCTTATAGGCTGGAGGGAGGATTCCAAAATGTCATTTAACAGTGTTGGTGTTACCATGGTAGAATGACCTCCTAAAACTGGCTGCTACAGTGTGGTGTCTGTGTCCTCACAGGGAGCCCCAGTTGCCTTCTGCCTCTCCAGGAGGCTCTCTAAGATCAGCAGTTAGAGACCCCTTTCTAACTACTGTCCATGCACTGGGACTCAGAGCTTGTGAGTTTTTCACACACCCTTTAAGAATGGAGTCTGTTTCAGGCAGCTCTCCAGCTCTCCTGAACATAAGCCCCACTAGTTTTCAAAGCCAGAAGTTCTGGGGACTCATCTTCCTGGTGCAGGACTCTTGGGCTGGGGAACTCAAATGGGGCTCAGACCCCTTGTTTCTTGGGGAGAATCTATATAATTGTGATAGTTCTTTTGTTTGGGGGTTGCCAACCCAGGGATCTGGGTCCTGACTGTATGACATCTTTGCCCCTTCTACTCATCTTGCTGTGGTTCTGTCTTTATGTCTTTAGTTGTGAAAAATCTTTTTCTGCTATCTTCAGGTCATTCTCATAGACGGTTGCTCTGTAAGTAGTTATAATTTTGATGTGTCCAAAGGAGGAGGTGAGTTCAGTTTTTCCCACTCCTCCATCTTGGCTACCTCTCTCTCTGGGTTACGTAAATTATCAGAAACAGAGTTTAGGTTGTTATTTCAAGATTTTAGATTGTAATAAAGCACTACCGTGATTCATGCTGAAGCACAATAAAAGCATTTCTGTCTTGTTAGGTTCAGATGTGCTGTTACGGGCTCTGTGAAAGAACACGATAATGAAGCAGAAGTGCCTTGTCTTTGTTCACTGCCAGAAATGAGAATGATTAGGACACGGAGAAATTATAAAAAGCAGCTTAAAGCTGCTAGACTTGGCAAATACCACAATGATATATCTCCCTCTAAAATAGTGACAGCAATAGGAATAACTACAAATAATTAGTTAGAATCCTTTCAAATCACTTTTAAAACATATATGGTGAAAACCTAAAAAACTATGTCCTTCTAAGTTTGTCATGGGCCATATACACCTATATATGTTATAAATGAGCCAAGACATTTCTAATTGCTTTGTTCAGGAATAATACAGCTGAGCAGAGTTTTAAAAGATCATATGGAAGAATAATTGTGCCAGTAATATTTTGGTCTAATGAAAAACCTAGTAAGATAGAAAGTGACACAGTGTTGCAGAATGCTACTTGAAACTGCTGAACTTCTTACATCTTCTTGGGAGACAGTCTTCCATGGATCTCTGGAATTTTGGGCCATCTATAAGGCATTAATGGCTTTGCTCTCGAGTAGCTTTTTAAGAATTATGTATAGCATACAACTTTGGAAGGGTCCTCTGGAGCAGAGGGGATTTTTTTTTTCATTGCTCAGGATAATGAAGATTATATCTCCCTTTGGGGCAAAGGTTGGTTGAGTACGTTTGAATTTATACATAATTCAGATTTTCTAATTTTAAGATCCCTCAGCTTTGATGCAAACCCACTGTGTGTATTTATCTGTCTGAACCATCCCCGTATTGCATCCATGGGCCCTGCAGAGCAAGGGAAACTGATGTGGACGTGAAGCACACACCGCTTGCTGTGCAGTGAGTAAAAGTTCTTTGTCTCTGACCCAGGAGTCTCTTATCTTCTGCCGTCTATGAAACTGCAGCAGATGGATTTGCTAGTTTTAAGAAGTGCAAAAATTTCAGACCCTTCACACATCAATCCTTCCAATTTTGACTTTTCTTCCTTGTGCTGTTCATCATTCCAATCACTGGTCATTTCACCTTTTCCCCCCTATTTATACTCTGTATCATCTTATTTCTAGTTATGCTTTATTTACGCAACCTAACTTCATCTTCTGTATATGGACATAGCACCTAGTATAGAACTTGGCTCATGATATATATTTGTTAAATGAACCAATGTATTTTAAAATGTCTATCTCTAAAGAGCATTTCTCACTTGGTTTATCATTGACAACCTGAATTAGGTGTGCATAATGTTAATTAATTCAGTTTTGAGTTTCAATTGTTAATTTCCTTTTCAATAGTAGGATATTGAATTGATTGTAGCAATTTTATGAACTATATTTTTCAAGAGTTTGTAGCACTGTTTTCCTCTTTCTAAGGGATTTTTCCCCCCCTCTCTGTTCCTTTTGATGTACAGGGCCATTTAAGTCCTACATGCATTTCTGGGAAACTAAAACCCCAAATCTAAGCCTGTTGAACCTCTTGTCACACAAGTATTTGAAAGAATGATACTTAAGGGAAATAGAAAATGACACTTTTTCCCTCATCTTTTGAAGACGAAATGATCCACCCCCCTTCAGTTCTACCAAAAGAGATCCCCAGCTCATTTTCCCGAGCAAGAGCTTTAAAGTGTAAAAAACTCATCAAACATCTTTTCCTCTGAGACAATGTCATCTGAGTTCAAAGGATGTACACAGCTCTGCAAAACTGCTGTCTTGTTTCAGTGATAAGGCCTTGGCTTTCATTTTATGTTTGATTCCAAGAAAATCAAATCTGTTTTTATGTACACTATGACTATAACTAAATCAGGAAATTAGGAGAAATAATCTATTTCTGCAGACAGCTAGGAGGGAAAAGTTTCCAGTTAAAAAAAAAAAATCCTAAAATGACTCTTCAACTGGCTTACATTTTCTCTCTCAAGATATGCTTAGTTATTAAAACTAAAAATATACATTTATCCTTCTACACAATGAACAAAATCTATATTGTTGCTCTTGAGAAACAGTACTATCTTATTCCTATGGTTAACTCTTTGGAAAACCTTTACTGGCTAACTAGAAGATTGAGAGCGATGCTTGCTTATTTGCTTATTTCCCCCCAAATCGGGTCAAAACTTCTGCACCATAAAAATTAGGGTTTTCTTAAATAAAAATTTCAACGTTTAGCCAGTGACTTAGTGAATCAGAGTTTCTAGATGTGGGGTACAGAAAATCTTCACTTAAAAAAATCCTAGGACATGCAATTTTATCTTAGCATATTCAGGTCCTTTCAATATAGTAACACATTATAATGCTTGAACTATAATATTTTTGAACTTATAAATTCAAAAATAATCTGCAGGTATTATGAAATAAACTATACCTCAATAATACTCAAAGAAAGAAGAATTAACAACCTCCTCACAAAAATTTGGTTATAAACAGTAAGCTGTGAAAATTGGGTAAACATGTAATTGTAAATATTTTTTTCTTTTCAAGTTTGTATATGTCTTGGATAAATTAAAAGTATTAGGATAATCTATACAACATTGTAAACTGACTATAGTTCAATAAAAATGTACTTTAAAAAAGTATTAGTATAATCTAAAACCTGCAAGTTAAAGTAGTCAACAAAATGACATTAGGAGTAACTGTTTTAGATGAAATATTTTATTCATTTTTAACCTCAAATATCATATACAAATATTCAGAAATTTTACTCTGTATATGTCCTGATCAAATATAATTAGATACTTTCAGAAAGAAGACAGTTGACACCTTGATTTCTCAAGACAGTTCCCCACTCTCTTCAACAAACTTTACTAAAACCCTTTTAGTATCTGATGGGGCATGACTATGCATAGAGCAAAGTGAAGAAAATGTTGAAAATTAACTTAATTGCTTCTGTTACTCTAATGCCTTTGAATCTTAGAGATTCTGATAAGTTTTATGGACATTCTAATAAATGCATGAGTATTAACAATACTCAAAAGGTGAGTTTAAACTCTGAAAAAATATTACAAGTTTAAGAATCTGTCAATGTTATTGTCAATGAGTTCTTCTACTGTTGTCTAGTTATTCTATTTTAGTTCATGATAAGGAGAGTATTGTTGATAAACCATAAGTTACAGATTCGTGTTTTAAATTTGAGCCATTTTAGCATATGTTATTTTTCAGATTTTGGTTCAGTCTCGATTATAATTAATTATATTGATAGAATTATTTCACAGTAGTTAACATTTATTTGTTTAGTCAATAAATATTTCTTGAGATTTTGTGACATATTAGGCACATTCTCTTTTGCGTGTTACTTTGTCTCCACTAATGGTCCAGTTCCTTGAATGTGCCAAGCTCTTTCTTTCTGGAGGCCTTTATTCTAGCTGTCTGCTCTGCCTCAGAGCCTCTGAATCTCCTCCTCGTGACCATTGCCTCTTCTTTCCACAGCTGGTTCCTACAGATCTCAGCTTAGAATGCCATCTCTCTGTTGACATTTCTATAAAGCACCCCATCCTGTTCCACATTTTTTAATCGTGGCCCCCTATTTATTTTTTATTGTACTGAATTTAAAAAAAAATTATATTGTTCATTTTACCTCTTTTTCAGTAATATGAGCTCTGTTAGTTCAAATAAGGTTTTGTGTTGCTTACCATGTGTATCTCCAGTAACTGGTCCAGTGCCTGGCACACAATAAATTCCTAATAAATAATGACTGAGTTACTTGCAGTTTTGCGATGCTCAAGTAAGATAATGTTTGTGAACTCAGTTTATAAATAGTAAAAAGCTATGCAGCATACTAGCTTGATACATTTCAATAAACACTTTATTGACTATCTGCTTCATGTTGAGTTTTAGATCACCTGTATGTTTGACAGTTTGCTATTTACTCTCTACTTCAAGTAGGATTAGATTCAGTTACATATTTAAAAAAATGGCAGTGGCATGGACACATGAGGGTTTATTTCTCTCACATGATGAGAAATCTAGAAATAGGCAGTTGCCAGCACTGATTCAGTGACTTAGTATTTCAAGGTCTAGATGCCTGTGACACTTTTAGCTTTTCCCATATAGTCTCAGGATAGCTATCTTAGCTCCTGCCTTCATGTCTGAGTTCCATGCATCACAAGACAGATGTGCTTTTTAGCACTGTCCCAAATGTTCCACCTAACAATTTTGCTTATAGCTTGTTGGCCACTACAGGCCATGAAAAAACCAGTTTATAAATATATAATCTTTTAGCTAGGCACATTAATAGCCTAAAAGAAAATTAGTGTTCTGTTTCTTAGGAAGAAAGGGAAAATGGTCATTGAATTAAATAGTTGCTTTTGGTCTGTAAAATCAGAGTTTAGCTAAAGAGTATTATAAACAATTAATATGATTACTTTTATTTTTCACTACATAGGTTACAAAATTTAGCAAAATACAAAATATACCAAGATACTCTATCTTGAGTTACAAACAATTAAGTATATACTACATAATTAATGAAAATAGTTCTAGAGTATGTGTCTATGTGCATGTGTGTTTGTGCGTATATGTGTCATGTGCATGTGTGTGTGTGTGTGTGTAGACACACAGAGATACATACACATAGCAAAGAATCAAAGGAAGGCCAGAGTCCAGTTTGAGAGTATGTTATCCTAGATGCTCATCCTGTATTCTTCTAGGGGTGCCATCAAGTTTTGTTATACAATCTGTACTAACAACTTTTATTATTATTCCACTTAATTTAGTGAAGTACTTCTTGGGATACTGGCTGATACAGGGCAGTGTCACACAGTAGGAAAATGCTGCCAATGTGGAAAGACATAACTGAGTCCTTCTTCAGCTTATAGAATTGCATATAGGCATCCTTCACAGTACACATTCTACTGTTTAAGCTCAAACTTCCTATGTCTCTCTCAACTCTTATTATGTAAAACTTCCCTGTTTGCCTTTATTGGTTCACTAATGTCTCCTTTTCCTCTTCTTGTATTATTTACCTGTGGAGTAAAATCCCTCTAAGTCGAGATAAATGGGATCCAAACAATAATATTTCAAATAATAATAAATCATACATAACCTAGGATTGTATCCTTGCGAGGTTAATGAAATGACAGGGGCTATCCTGTCATCCATCCAGCGAGAAGTCCCTTTACCTACTGAATCCAAATTGGTGTTGGTTTCTTCCATGGTTTGGTGCCACCTTGTGGTACTTGTTTACTTTGGTGTAGGTATAGATGGGGACCATTCTGAGTTTTGTGGCTGCCAGGAACTTTTGGCTGGAGATAGTAAATTCAGAAACTCACAGTCACATGGTTCAATAGACAGTGGAGGCTGCTTTGATGAGACGTGGGCAGAAAATTACTGGAAATATAAAACACATCCTGTCTCCTGAGTCAGGGCTGCCTCTGTGCTTTCTGCCTACCCACCTCAAAAGATGCAAAAAAGCTCACTTTCTAATGAAAGAGTATAAATAGTGAAGGACCAATAGCATTCTTTATATATCTGATTCCAATTTATTGCAAGGTTTTACTGTATTTAAAATGCATTTCTTATTTTCTGGGGGTACTTTGAGATTACATTTCAGGTAATATGTTTAATTTGCCCCAAAGACAATGAACAGATCCAATAAACAAAGATGATATATAAAATATTTAAACAGTAGGAAGACATAGACATTGGCTAGATGACTGTTGCCTGTAAATATCAGATATAGCCTTGTATCCGTACAGGCTGGATACCAGCCATGCCCAAAGGCAATGCTCCAGGTTTAAACTGACAGAACAATATAAGACCAACACCTCGTTCTTCAAATTCTCTCCTTAAACTACAGTGTTCCTTCAGTTAAGGAGACTCTGATCTGAATTGTCCCAGGATACTAGCAACTGTAGTTATGATAAAAAGTTATTACTGAGAGACATCAAATTATTTAAAGAATTACAAAAAACTAAAAGACTTCTGGGTTTATTTTCCTTTGTTTTATGTTTTTATATGTAATTTAATTAACCAATGTCACAAGATTTTTTTTTTCAACATCATTTCAACCATACTGTAAATTAAGCAGGCTTTGGCAAGCCCATCTGACAACAGAATTCCAAGTTTCAGACAATCACGTTACAGATGGATCTTTAAAATGCAAAGTTGGTGACCTCATTTATTTCAGAAGTAGAGGGACACTTCAACTGTACTGAAAGATTAGTATCATTGACCATTCACATAATGATATGAATGACCTTCCTCTGCTTCTTTCCTAACATGCGACTGAGACTAAAGGAGCCCCTCCCTTGAGATGAGATTCACATTTCAGAGGTCCCTGCTCTGGTTCTCTTCCAATAGTGCTCCTCCCCATGAGTGAGGAATCCACAGGACAAGGGGCATGTGCCCAGCTGGAGTCAGTGTGTCTGACCCCCGAGGTACCTACAGATCCCAAAATTTTGTGAATTTCCTGCTCAAATTGCTCTGAGCCTGCTTCCAGACCTCTTCTCTGCTATTTTCCCAACAGCAGGCCACATTGACAGTTGTGTGCACCACTGACCCTCAGGCTTGGCTAAGGAACTGCTGCTTGGGGGAGGGTTTAGATGAAGTTGGACATGCACACAAGTTCGGTTCCGTCAGCTGTGAGTTGGAGCCTGGGTGGGAAGAGACAGCAAGGCTCAAACTGAAGACCAAGGATGGGGGGTTGGCTCTCTTGCACTTTCATTTTAGGGTAGACTCCAAGAAGTGCAATAATTCTAACTTTGAAACTGGTTTTCCAGGTCATTATAACGGAATATATGTCAAGATAGGAAGATAGAACTAGGTTTTATTTAATAGCTTATTAATGATGTATTTTATGACTTTTAAATATTTAGTTGCTATTTGTCATCCTGCCCTGTGCTATACAAATGTTAGTGGCAGATCTAGGAGGGAGTGGGGAAAAGGAGTTATTATTTTCATGCCAGAGACTGTAGTCAAGGAAGTTTTTCAGTGGAGGGTTTTAGAAATATAATGGCCTGTGCACCAGAGTTGAAAAACAAGAGAGAAAGTGTCCAGAATCTAAGAGCTGCTCAAAAAGTAAGTTGTGAATACATCATAGTAATAGTTTTCTTTATAAGATTTTCCTGGATGTGCGACACCATGTATCATCCTGTGCTTTTAGACACAGAGAGGCAAATGAGCTTTGATACATTTCCATACAATTCTGTTTCATCTTCCTTCTCACCATCTCTAGACCCCATAAATTGCTGCCAACATCTACTTCTAAGTGCCTGATCTTTTTTCAAGAACGAAGCTCAACTGAGATAATTTGGGAAATGGAGATTTGAATCACAGTAAATTGAGACATGTGATTAGAATTAATTGATCAATTTGAAGAAGCTTGATCAAATTCAATTCAAAGATAAAATGTACCAAACAAAGCTCTCCTCAGTGCAGGCAGGAATCTCAAACTGTTGAAGAGGAACAGGATGGGAAAGGATGAAATGAAACATAAAAAGTATTTTCTGAAAATAACTAGTAGGCAATGAAGTTTTTAATGCATATAGGTTCTGTCATGGTATGTTATAAAATATCTTTTTCTTAAATTGTAGCCTCATCCTCAAGATCCAAAAGTCCTTGGTGATCTCTTTAATAGTCTACAACATAAGGAGAACATAACTGGGTATATAGATTGAGCACTCAATCTCATTTTTCCCTGAGAGCTCAAATGACATATAGCATCCAACTAAACAGCATTAAAATGTAAACAAATAAGATTTTAGAATTAAAAGATTCCACTAGCACCAAAAGCATCTATACAATTAGAGAAATAGCAGGGGTCTTACCTGACTCTGACGTGTTTCATACACAGTGTTCTATGATCTTTTATAAAAGAAACATCTAATGATGATCCTCCTGTTAGATGAGAAACTGATATTTACTGGGTTTCCTAACTTCACAGAATTTAGTGTTAGTACAAAATACAATTTTATAACACATAACTGATTTTACTCTATATAATTTTATTCTTAAAGAAAGGTATTGACTTATTAGGAGTGTCAACTTGCTTTGATAAATGGCTCAAGAAAATCTCCATTAAAAAGGGGTCTTTCTGTAATTTCAAATGGGAGCCATTTTCATGTTCATGTTATTCATTGTAGTCATTTACAAGTATTCCCTCTTATGCTAAGTGTGTTTCATGTGTTTCATGTTTTTATTTATTCTATTTACTCTGCATCTTATGCCGCTGTATGTTGAGGTCCGGATTTTGATGCCATCCTGGTAGAAATATAGTGTCTCAGTTAAGGAATGAAAAGAGTTGTGTGTATAAGTCAGCCACTGAAAAATATATTAGCCATATTTAATAAAGTTTTAAATGCAGGGTCTTTTTTTTTTATTTTACTTTTAGCCTTTTGCATATTATTTGATTCATTACTTAAAACTGAATACAAAGACAAAGAGAACTTTGAAATGCATACCTTGGAGTATTAACAAGTACTCAGCTCTTGATGTAAATGTCAGAGAAAAAAGAAAAAGATCTGATGAACTCTCTATTGGTGAAATACTGAATTGTTTCTGAATAGAATTATAAATGCCACTGAGATAATGTTTCATCCTGAAGCAAAATAATTGTAGTGCCATTTACTTGCTATGTGAATTTTTGCTCAATAGTTATGAAATACTGCTCTAGAAGTAATTTAGGAAGGTGGGACCACCATGTAACTGTCCAGTTCACCCTTGTGTCACTGTCTTAGGTTAGTAATTGTCCAGAAAATAATATATTTTAACTATTGGAGTCTTTTTTTCCCCAGCAAATTATAGCACCATAAGTTTTCATTTTCCCCAATGTCTTTTCTGCTATAATAATGGCTTGAGGATTTAAATTCTATGCTGTTATTGTGACTTCAAAGCCTTAAAACTGCAATTGAATGAGGCAGTTCATCTGTCATTATTCAAATATGAAGCAATTATGATGAAATAAAGATAAAATTCCATTGAGAAATACTCCAATCAATTTTCACTTATATTTAACTAGAAACATAAAGTGATGCTTAGAAGAGTAAGTTTAGGTAATAAAATTGAAGTATAAAGAAAGCATGAATTACTGATCTATAACTGAGACATGTGTGGAGGTTGCAGGGCATGTAAATAAAATGTGTCACCAACATTGAGTGAAAGTTTGGTGCATAATAAAAACAAAACAAAACAAAAGCCAAAAAAAGGCAAAAACAAAAACAACTTATTACTTATCTGGTCAAAATAGAACTTAAACTTATGTTACCCACTAGAATTTTTAACAATTGTATCCCACCTAGTCAATATAAAATTCAATGAACTTATGTGACTTTTGCTTCTTTAGAAAAGATGCTAAATGCAGTGAAAGACACATACCATGATATCAAATAAAAAAGCTTTTTAGTTTTTTAATTTGACTGAGCATTTTACATTCCCTCACTTGAACCAACTTCTTTATTTTATAACTCTATCTCTGTTATCTTTAGTATTTTCTGTTTTAATCTAAATTTTCAATTTCCCAGTTCCTCAAATTAATAAAATTGACCCAAAGGTCCATCTAATAGAATGCTCAGCTGTGTTCTAAGAAGAGCTAGAAATAGAAGAAAAGTAAAATATATAGCATTATATATATATATATATATATATATATATATAAATGTTATGAATACATTTTTATTAACTATACTTCCATAAATTTAGCACAGTTTTATTAAAAACATTTCCATGTTAATCTTAAGTTCTCATGCTATTCCAACTCACATAAGGATAATGTTCTACTTTTAGTTAGCAGGATTTATCTTCTTATTTTTGCTTTACATACATAATTTCTAATAAGGAAGGACCTATTAAAATTTGTCTCAGTAATCTGAAGTTTTCTACATTAATAATAAATATGATGAATATATTTAATACTTCAAGTGAACAACTATTCTGTGAGTGCTTACTAAGTTCCTGTCCTCTGTCCAATACCTGGTACGTGAAGACCAATACAGTAAACAGGGATGAAAACAGGGAAGTAAGAAACTGCAATGGAGACACAATATAAAGAAGTACCTAATTTTGCTACGAGAATATTTAGATAGTTCATGTTACTCTACTATGGGATGTAAGGATGATATCCACCAGGAACAATTTCATTAGCAAGTTAAGTAAGACTTAACTCACAGTCCAAATCCTTCTTGTGGGATTTGCCCTATAGTGAAAACTCAGTAAAGGATAATTAGTAGTTGTGGTAAAAAATAATAATAATAATAATTTTATTACAAAGAAGTTTTATAAATACTATCTTATTTAGTGTTCACAACAAACCTATGAGCTGGATATTATTATTCTTACTTTGTAGTGAGGAAAATAGGGCTTAATGGCATTGTTCTCAGAGAAGGGAAGCAAGAAATTATGACTGAATAGTAACACATAGCCAAGAGAGATATGGAATTAGTTTGATATCATTTTCCTGTCTGCTAAGGTTATACAATGCTAAGATAATGTGAAAATTCTTCAAGTTCATGGATCTTTGACCTTGAATGGAGACACATTTCAATAGAAAGAAATGCAAAATCAAATTTAATTCCTCAGTAAGGATTGTAGACCTTGTTTCACTTGAAAATTTGGTAATATGACTTAAGTCTAAGAACATGGGCCAAATGTCTCCCTATTTTAAGTTAGAAAGACTGTTGGATCTTCTTTACATACATGAAAAGTCCAACAGAATCCCAAAGAAGGATACATTGCTCTTTGGTTGATGTATTCTGGCCTCTAAGAACTGCAAAAGTGAAAGACAATTCCAAAAATTTCATGGAAGGTAACCCCCAAAACTGTCTTGGGTGACATCACTGTTTCATTATGTGCAACATGTTTTTAAAACTGAGAAGATTTAGAATTAAGTATTAAAGTGTTTAAGAAAACCACATCTGTGATATTATTATTATTGTGCCATTGTTGTTAAGCAGACTATGCATACTTGATGTTTTAAATATCTGAAATGTTTAGGAGAATTTAGCATACCAAAATAGGTCAAGCTTGTAACTTCAGTTTAAAACATGCAATTATAAAATTCATTTTAACTTGAGATCTCTCAGTAAGTTTATATTCAGTATTAGAACATTATTAGTATAGATTTACTCTATTTTAAAATCTAATTAAATAAATTTTATAAGACTAACATAAGTACTTAAAAATGTTGGACAATGTAAATATTTAATAAAAGAAATCAAATATTAAATTCCCCAGTGTAGTTTAAAGTGTTTAGAGGATCTTATGTTTCTAAATGGGACCAAATATTAATGAAAAATTTTCTATTTGTTTTCCATTTGAAGTTTTTTTCCCCAGAAAATTTAGTTATGTGCACTGATCAAATTTTATTTTTAAATTATTACAAATCATTAATTGGACAGGTTCAAGCTTGCTCTCTTTGTATGTATATATATGTGTATATATCTATATATCTATGTAGATATACACACGCACATACATGTGAAAGAGTGGTGAGATGTCTTTTTTAAGCCATATGAAGAAAGGGAAATAAAGATGTCGGTGAAAGATCATTGAACTCTTGACTATCATTCAGCTGAATGGGATGACAACTGGTTTCCCAGAAGAGGTCTTAATACCATTAAAAGTTTATCTGAAAATTGCTTAAGCAGTTTATCAGGAATGTTAATTTCTTCCCAGAAGGAGGCTGTGAATTAAAAGTCTGTCCCAGACCAGGTTAGTGACAATTTTCCCTTTATAAATCTTTTGAATTATTAAATTCATTAAATTTTATGGACATACATAAAAAATGAATTTTGTGAGCTGATTCTAGTAGTTACAAAAGAACTGGATTTTTTCCTTTTCTTTTTTTTTTAAACAAAAGCAACTACAGATTAGAATTTTAGTTACCCCAAAACCATCTGCAAGGACACTCCACACCCCAAAAAACCACACTCATTTATCAAGCAAGTTTAGTTGTTTACACAGATTTCTGAATATGTGTGTGTTTCCATGTGTGTATATATTTGTGTATATATATGTTTATACTCACACATATATGTAAATATATATGGGACTTTGTTGTAACTGTACTAAAGTTAATTTTCTAAGAAACTATTAGAAAGATAATTTTTTAAAATCCCATTTATAATTACACCAGAAGAATAAAGTAACTAGGAATAAGTTTAGCCAAGGATGTAAAAGACCTGTATATTGAAAACTACAAAATATAATAACTTTATGAAAGAAATTGAAAAATACACAAATAAATGATGTCCATACTACTCGAAGCAATATACAGACTCAGTGCAATGCCTATCAAAATTACAATGGCATTTTTCACGGAAATAGAACAAACAATCCTAAAATTTTTATAGAACCACAGAAGACCTCAAATAACCAAAGCAATCCTGAGAAAGAAGAACAAAGCTGGAGGCATCATGCTCCCTGATTTTAAACTGTATTACAAAGCTATAATAATTAGAATGGTATTGCCATAAAAAAACAGATGCATCAATTAGTGGACCAGAATAGAGCCCAGAAATAAACCCAAGCATATGTATCAATTAATTTACAACAAAGGAACCTTCAAGAATATACAATGAGAAAAGAGAGTCTCTTCAACAAATGATGTTAAGGAAATTGGAGCACCACGTTCAAAAGAATGAAACTCAACCACTATCTTATACCACACAGATGACAATTTTTAAAAATTATTTTCAGTTTTGTTAATCATGAAATCTAAAAAGTATGTAGCTATTGAGAAAGAAGTCATATTCCAGTTACAATAGATAAGTTGCACCTGTGAGAATGTCAGGTAAGAGTTGGTTATGGGAGAAGGCATAGTTTTTGAATTTCTAATATTAATTAGATTAATAATCTATTACAGATTAGATGAAAGATTGTGGGCAGAGTGTGATTACTCTGTTTTTCCTAATTTCCTGCCTATATATTCATTTTAAAACTTGATGGCAAGAGGAAAAGAAAACTGTCCAGTGTATTCCTAAGGGCTGAGGGACTTTTGACTTGGAGAACTAAGGAGCAAGGGGTACTCAGAGACTATCTCCCCTCGTCCATGGGTTTCAGGAGATAAGACTAGGTTAGTATCAAGTATTTTGGATGGCAAAATGCCAGAAGTGTTGTTTCCTTCTTTTCGAAGTTAGTGTGAGAGCAGTGGAAACAGGTACCAGAGAGAAAAAGGAAGCACTCCCACAGGTGGGACCACCCTTTCCTGGCTGGGATGGAGGTTAATGTTTAGAAAGGGTTGCTCATTGACTTTCTACAGTCAATGAAAAGATCTTACTCTCAATGCCAAATCTCCCATATTTGAAATGTATAGTAATTGAAGCCAGATAATCCTCTGAGGTCTATTCTGTTTTCCAACAATAGAGAAGCAGGTTTATGAAAACACTTAGGCAGCAAACACAATCATCAGTATACCCTATTTGTTATCCCCACTAAGAGGGTTGTATAGTATTTGCAAATTGTGGAATCCTCACAGAAACAGTGTGGAACAGGGAGGGAAAAGTAACAAGCAGAGAGTGAGAACTTCAGGGTTCTAGTGTTCGACTGTGCTGGTCCTAAGTTTCTAAATCTGTGAGATGTAGGGATGTAGCATGGATGTAAGGGCCCCAGGAACACCTAAGGAAACTGCAGATCTTCAATAAAGTGACATATTGGAATCTATATTATTTAAATAAATACAGTGTGAATAGTTTTTCCTCCATTACTGGAAAATGGGATGCTTTAATTGACTTCTAGATAAATTTTCTGGCTTGTATCTTGGAAAAATTAATATTTGGGATTATTTATTAAAAATAGACCTCATCGTTAAACACTAGAATCCCATTTGGTCTGGGACATGCTTGTGTCCTGAAAGGCATTTGGAAAGTGAGGAGGAATTGGTGTTAACTCTGCACATTCTATGTGAGTCCTCAGCTCATTCAGTAGAAGGTCTGCATCAGTCACCCACACTACTTAGACTGTTTTTTACGTTTAATCTTTTTCGATTGAGCACATTTAGTTGAGTCTTTGAAAGTGAACCCCTGTGTATGCAGCAAAGCCACCGCATTTACATGACATTGCTTCCTGACTCATTTGCTCATTCCTCTAACGATTACCCTTGACATTGGGACTTCTGAGAATTTCCAGCAACTAAAAAAGAGAGGAAGTCTTCATTTATTCCCTTTAGTTGGGATTAAAACTCTCCTTCCTCTTCACTTTCATAAAACTTGGTAAATGTACCTCTATTTAGCTCATTCTGGTTTAGATTTAAATATATGAATGTGTATTTCTGGTTTCTACTTTTTTGGAGTAGCAATCATCTTTTTACTATGTCAATATCTATTTACAGCGTTGGATGTAGTGCATTTTAAAATATTTAAAAATTATAAAACAGAATTTTTAATGACGGCATGATTAAACCCGTTGCTTATAGCTCTGTATTTAAGTTGATTCTATTTTTCTGTCTTTATAAATAATATTTGGAAAAGCTTGCCTGAAGATATGTTTTGTGAGTATGTCTGCATTTGATTGTTATCCCCATTTTGCAAATAGAGAAATTAAGGTGCAGAGAGACTAAGTAATTTGTCCATGATCAGTTACTAAGTACTAGTAAGTGATAATTGAACCCAGTAATCTGACTCCTAAAATGACGTGTTTAACTGCTATGTAATATAGGCTCTCAATGTATTTGAAACATTTGTGTCCACTTGCGATTTAGAATTCAGAATTTTTCTGAGTTTACAAAGTGATATGATGTATACATCATATAATACATAGTACTTCGAGTGGGCGTAGGGCAGTATCACTTAAGTGCATTAATATAACTATAGCCAAATATATGAATATCCACACTAAATGTAATAAATAAAAGCAATATATAACCTTATGGAAATTCAGATCAAATGAGTTCAGACTAGATCAATTTTTGCCATCAAATGAGTTAAGTACCCTTAGTTAGCAAGTTTGAGTCCCATCCCAACTCTGCTTCCAGTTGCTTCATAGAGCTTTTAAGCAACAGATTTATTGGTATTGGGGGTAAGACTGTTCTGTTTTTGGCTTGATTAAGTAGTAATGTTTAAATTTTTACTCTTTTACTTTACCACGAAGTTATAATTTATATGGCAATGTAAGGCTTTTGTATCCTCTCTGTGCCGTCTACAACATTATTCTAATTATCTCTCGGTGTTCAACAAAGCACCTCAAAATTTAGAGGCTACAATTAATATACTTCATGAATGATTGGTCCAGAATTTGGTAGAGCTTCTATTCTTTGTGATGTAAACTGAGGACACAGTTATACTCAGCTGGCAAATGGACTGTTATAGAGAGGCCATATTTTAAAGAGTTCTTAAATTATTTCTTTGAAGATATCATAAAGAACATTTCAATAAAACAGAAACTAAAACAGTGGTAGAGCAAGCATTATAACAAAGTTGAAATTTTCCAGTTAAAATACTGTCTGTAATAATCTACTACTTTTTCACTGACACACACTTACTAAATAATATGTAAAATACTGACACCTAATGTTAACTTTATGTATCAGAAATTTTATCAGAAAAATTTTCAGTATTCTAAAATAGAATTTAGAAAGCTACTAAAAATTAAGGTTAAACAAGAAATCATACAGTTTTTCAAAATAAAATTATTGATTGTTATGCTAATGAGATAATATTCTGAAAATTAAAGGTAGAAAAAGCAGCTCATATACATTTAAAGCTTACAGTAAAAATCATGGGCACACAACTGAATTAAAGATTAGTGGCATAAATGTGTTATTGATTACATTTCAACAAACTAATGTTTTAACACAGAGGTCAGTAAACTTTTTCTGTAAAGGACCAGAGAGTAAGTATTTTAGGCTTTGTGGATGTTAAGGTCTCTGTCACAACTATACAACTCTGACCTTAGAGAGTAAGAGAAGCCAAGATAATACATGAACAAATGAGGAACACTGAGTTCCCTCTCCCCCAAAAGAAAGTGGGCAATGAAATTTGAATTTCATATAATTATCATATGTCAGGAAATATTATTCTTTAAAAAAATTTAGGCATTTGAAAATGTAAAAATCATTGTTAGCTTACAGGCTAAACAAAGAGATGTTGGACTGGATTTGGCCCATAGGACATAGTTTGCTGACCCTGGTATAATGACTTGTAGTTGAGAGGTCAATATAGGATGAAACAGAGAAATACTTCTCTTCCTTTGGGGTGAGAACAGATTAAATAAAAGGAACATTCAAAGATCAAGTAGATATTTTAGTTCATAATAACTACTACTCACCTCAGACTGATGTTGCCCTGTAAGCTGTTTTATATTCACTAGATTAGCCACAGGAACACTCAAACTAATTTTTAAAACTACATTCACAAACTAGAGTGTTTTTTCATTATTGTTTCATCCAAGCCTGTAACAGTCAACTGGAAAAAAAATCTTAGAAAACTTAGAAAAAGTTTTTGAACTTTTAAATAGGAAATCTTGCCTATTAAATATGTTTCTCAAAAGACTGAGGTTCATTTCCACATGACGCCCTTTCGAACCACATGGACTTTGTTTAGAATGCTCTTTCCTCACCCTTCGTTCCCTGTTTCTCACCCTCCATGTCTCATATAACCTCTCCCTCAATGGAGGCCTATTGGTGAAAATTTCCCTTGGTCAGTCTTCCATTGCACACACTGTTCTTTTTCTTTCCAACCCTTACCAAAACTCTACTGCTTTCATATCTGCAGTGTGTTTACATTACGGCTATCTTCCTCAGACCCTGAGCCCCCTGTGAATGGGATAACTGTGCCCTTTTTGATAATCCTTGAATAAGGAAGTATCTGTAGCCAGGGCTCAGTGAATAAAGGCATACCTTGGAGATATTGTGGGTTTGGTTCCAGACCACCACAGTAAAGTGAGTATCGCATTAAAAGCGAGTCACATGAATTTTTGGTTTCCCAGTGCATATGTTTACACTATAGTATAGCCTATTAAGTGTGCAATAGCATTATGTCTAAAAAAAAAGCACACATTTTAATTTTAAAAGTCTTTTATTGCTAAAAAGTACTAACAATCATTTGAACCTTCAGTGAGTCGTAGTAGTAATATCAAGGATCACTGATCACAGACAACCATAACAAATGTAATAACAATGAAAAGGTTGGAAATATTGTGAGGATTACCAAAATGTAATCAGACACAGTGAGCAAAAGCTATTGGAAAAACATCACCAATAGACTTGCTCAATGCACGGTGGCCACAAAACTTCAAATTGATATTATAAAAATACTTAATATATGGAGGATTCCATATTGGGAAATGATTCTCTACTAAATTCCTAAAGTTTGTAAATAAAATGAATTGAATTCTGAAACAAATGTTTCAAAAGAAGCAATTTACCTTCTCAATCCTTTTAATCCATCCTTCCTTTCTTTTTTCCTATGTTATTCTTTTCTTTCTTCTTTTCCTCTATGTAATAAAACTATGAACATAATTTTTAAATACTTCATAAGCTATACATAACTAAATACAGTAAGAGTTGGATGAATAGAGGACTATGAAGATTTTTTTCTTATTATTTAGTTTTCCTGTACTCAAGCTTTCCTTACTAGAAATGTCTTTAAATGTTGTTGTATGTTTGATATCACTTTGTCCTTTGGATAACTTCTGTCCTTCAGTCATCACACACACACACATACAAACTTACTTGATTTAATCTTTTTCATAAAATGTATATTATTCAAAATGACAGGATGTACCTAGATTTGCAGAGATAACTATGTCTCGTTGTGGTCCTTCTATTTCTGCACTAATTGTATGATGTTCCACATTATCATTCCATATCTTTCCTCTTTTTCAGATTATGTATGTTAAACACATAAAGAGAAGAGCAGGTTTCTATTTATATGACACCATTCTTCCTCAGCTTGCTCAAGCCTGGATTACAGTATGTTGTCTGGCTTCTCCAGAAATCTTCCTTTTTCGTTTACAATAATAAAAATTCAATTTTTTTTGTCCACATGTTTAAAGTGTTTTAAAGCTGCCATTCACTAACAGCCTTAGTTTAGTTACACACAAACTGTTTGAATGCCATCAGAACTTCTTAAGTTACAGCTTTCTTCCTAATTATGAGCCATACATTATTGTCTATATCATCTATGGAATAAACAGCATTTGTGCTTGCCAAAAGAATAGCTGGAGGTGTTCTTATTTATACTGTATGCTGAAAATACAAATAAAAACACAAACATGGTTTACTGTATGTTACAATTAATTAAACCACTGCAATCAAACATTACCTTGTTTTTTTTTCCCTTACTTGATAGGATCACTTTAAATACAGTTGATTTTTGAAAAAAAAAATTGTGTCCTTAACCTCTAATGAAGAGAAAAGAAAATTCACTCAGTATCAGTTTTATTGAAATTTTTGACTCACTATATGTATATGAAAGAATAAGGACATATCTTAAAATATATTGAGAAGTTAGAATTTTCTTAATATTAAACTGAAACGTGGAGGGCATACCTCTATATAAGCATATCAAAGAAAGTATATTATATGAGCATATCAAAGCAGATATAAGACTACTACACAGCAGAAAAGAAGAAATATTAGGCAGAGTATGCATTAGCATTCTGACAAATATTAATTATTAGTTTGAAATCAATTTTATTGTCATTTATTTCAGTGAATGAGATTCTGATTTCCTAAAAACCAATTTTCATTCGTTTCTTGGGCAGTATGTTCATATAGTGATAGTCACAATGGACACAAATTAATCTTTCATGATTAAGTGTAATTAGTGAAATGCTCTTGATTAGACATTAAATAATAAGAAACATACTTTACTAGTTTAAGATAGTTTTATTTCATTGATGACAACTTATGAATTTTTAGTTTTTAAATATTATGATTCTTATTTCTTGACTAGTTTCTGTGTATCACACAATGTGCTGTTTTCTTTTTCAAAATTTTTTTATCAAAGTAACTAATGTAGTTAACAGTTACATAGAACTGCCAACACTAGAAATGTGTGCTTCATATTATTTAAATGATTTTATATATTAAACTACTTAATCTGTAAGGCAACCCGATAAAGTAGTACGATTATTGTGTAATTTTACAAAAGAGAAATGAAGGCATTGAGCATTTATCACAAAATCACATAACTAATAGGTGGTAGACCCAATATTTGAACTTGGTTTCAGAGTCTGTGAACTTTAACTCTTACAGTGTACTTCTTTTCATGTTTCAAATTTTAACTTTATGCCCAAAACAGTAGTCCTCCAACTCATCCACACCTACCTTCATATATATATATATATGTATATATATATATATATATACACAGATATATATTTCATTGAAAGACAGTTGATTTATGTTTCAGGTAGAAAACAAAGTGACTCAGTTATACATAAATATATATATGTGTGTATATATATATATATATATGTATATTTATATTTATTGTTTTCATATTGTTTTTCATTGTAAGTTACGACAAGATATTGAATATGTTCCTGTGCTAAAAGTAGGTCCTTATTGTTTATCTATTTTTTATATGGTAATGTGTTTCTGTTAATCCCAAGTTCCAAATTCATCTCTCCCCACCCACCTTTCCCGTTTGATAACCATAACTTTATTTTGTATGCTGTGAGTCTGTTTCTGTTTTGTAAATAAGTTCATTTGTATCATTTTGTTAGATTCCACATATATGTGATATCATATGATATTTCTTTTTCTCTGTATGATAATCTCTAGGTCCATTTGTATTGCTGCAAATGGCATTATTTCACATTTTTATGGCTGAGTAGTATTCAATTGTATATATATACCACAACTTCTTTATCCAGTCATCTGTTAATGGATATTTAGGTTGTTTCCATGTCTTGGCTATTGGAAATAGTGCTGCTGTTAACACGGGTGCATGTGTCTTTTCAAATTAGAGTTTATTCTGGATATATGCCCAGGAGTGAGATTGCTGGATCATATGGCAACTCTAATTTTAGTTTTTAAAGGAACCTCCATCCTGTTCTCTATAGTAGCTTGTACCATTTTAAATTTCCACCAGTAGTGTAGGAGGGTTCCCTTTTCTCCACACCCTCTTTAAGATTACTTGTAGATTTTTTGATGATGGCCATTCTGACTGGTGTGAGGTGTTACCTCATTGTAGTTTTATTTGCACTTCTCTGATAATTAGTGATATTGAGCATCTTTTCATATGCCTGTTGGTCATCTGTATGTCTTCCTTGAAGAAATGCCTATTCAAGTCTTCTCATTTTTTGATTAAGTTGTTTATTTTATTTTTTTATATTGAGCTAGATGAGCTGCTTGTATATTTTGGAAACTAGTCCCTTGTCAGTTACATTGCTTGCAAATATTTTCTCCCAGTCCATAGGTTGTTTTTTTGCTTTGTTTATGGTTTCCTTGCTGTACAAAAGCTTTTAAGTTTAATTAGGTCCCATTTGTTTATTTTTGTTTTTATTTCCATTACTCTTGGAGAGAGATCCAAAAAATATTGCTGTGATTTATGTCAGAGTATTCTGCCTATGTTTTATTCTACGAGTTTTATAGTTTCCGGTCTTATATTTAGGTTTTCAATCCATTTTGAGCTTATTTTTGTATATAGTGTTAGAGAATGTTCTCATTTCATTCTTTTACATGTAGCTGTCCAGTTTTCCCAGCACCACTTATTGAAGAAACTGTCTTCTCCCTGTCACATATTCTTCCCTCCTTTGTCATAGATTAATTGGCCATAAGTGTATGGATTTATTTCTGGACTTTCCATTCTGTTCCACTGATCTGTCTTTTCTGTTTTTGTGCCAGTACCATGCTATTTTGATTACTGTAGCTTTGTAGTATAGTCTGAAGTCAGGGAGCACGATTCCTCCAGCTCCATTCTCCTTTCTCAAAATTGTTTTGACTATTCAGGGTCTTTTGTGTTTCCGTACCAATTTAAAAATTTTTTGTTCCAATTCTGAGAAAAATGCCATTTGTAATTAGACATGGATTGCATTGAATCTGTAGATTGCCTTGATTAGTATGGTCATTTTAACAGTATTAATTCTTCCATTCCGAGAACACAGTATATCTTTGCACCTGTTTGTGTTATCTTCAATTTCTTTCATCGATGTCTTATAGTTTTCCAAGTATACATCTTTTGCCTCCTTAGGTAGGTTTGTTTCAGGTATTTTATTCTTTCAATGCAATGAAAAATGGGATTGTTTCCTTAATTTCTCTTTCTGATATTTTGTTGCTAGTGTATAGAAATACAACAGATTTCTGTATATTAATTCCATATACTGTGATGTTACTGAGTTCATTGATGGGCTTTAGTAGTTATCTGGTGGCATCTTTAGGATTTTCTATGTATGTAGCATGTCATCTGCGAACAGTGATGTTTTACTTCTTTTCCAGTTTGGATTCCTTTTATTTCTTCTTCTTCACTGATTACTGTGGCAAGGACTTTCAAAACTATGTTGAGTAAAAGAGGTGAGAGTGGCATCCTTGTTTTGTTCCTGGTCTTAGAGGGAATGCTTTTAGCTTTTCATCACTGAGTATGATGTTAGCTGTGGGCTTGTCATATATAGTCTCTATTATTTTGTGGTATGTTCCCTCTATGCCCACTTTCTGAAGAGTTTTTATTGTAAATAGATGTTGAATTTTATCAAAAGTGTTTTCTGCATCTACTGAGATGGTCATATAGTTTTTATTTTTTAATTTCTTTAATGTGGTGTATCACATTGATTGATTTTCAAATACAGAAAAATCTTAGCATCCATGTGATAAATCCCACTTGATCATGGCATATGATCCTTTAAATGTACTGTTGAAGTTGGTTTGCTAGAATTTTGTTGAGAATTTTTGCATCTATGTTTATAGGTGATATTGGCCTGTAATTTTCTTTCTTTCCTTTTTTTGAGATATCTTTGGCTTTGGTATGAGGGTGATGGTGGCCTCATAAAATGAGTTCAGAAATGTTCCTTCCTCTGTAATTTTTTGGAATTTTTTCAGAAGTATAGGTGTTAATTCTTCTCTAAATATTTGGTAGAATTCACTTGTGAAGGCATTTTTGTTTGTTGGAAGTTTATTAATTACTGATTCAATTTCAGTACTGGTAATTGGTCTGTTTATATTTTCTTTTTCTTCCTGATTCAGTCTTTGGGAAATTGTACCTTTATAAGCATTTGTCCATTTCTTCCAGGTTGTCCATTATATTGGCATATAGTTGTTAGTAGCAGTCTTTTATGATCTTTTGTATTTCTGTGGTGTTATCTGTAACTTCTCCTTTTTCATTTCCGATTTTAATTTGGGCCCTCTCCCTGTTTTTCTTGATGAGTCTGGATAAAGGTTAATCAATTTTGTTCATCCTTCAAAGAACCAGCTTTTAGTTTTGTTGATCTTTACTATTGTTTTTAGTGTCTATTTCATTGATTATGTTCTGATCTTTATGATTTCTTTCCTTCTATTAACTTTGGGCTTTGTTTGTTCTCCATTCTCTGGTTGCTTTAGGTGTAGCTTAAGCTCTTTATTTGAGATTTTTCTTGTTTCCTGAGGTAAGGTGGTATTGATATAAACTTCCCTCTTAGAAATGCTTTTGCTGTGTAACATAGGTTTTGGATCATTATGTTTTTGTTTTCATTTGTCTCTAGGTTGTTGTGTTGTTTTTTTTTTTTTAATTTCTTCTTTGATTTCTTCAGTGATCCGTTGGTTATTTAGTAGCATATGTTTAGCCTCCATGTATTTGTATTTCTTCTAGTTTTTTTCTGCTATAAATTTTTGCAGTCAAATGCTCTACCACTGAGATATATCCCCTCTGCTATAAATTTTTGAATTGCTGTTACCTTGAGGTTTTTGTTAGCAGGCTTGATAATTTTTTTTAAGTTGCTGATCTCTTAATTTCAAATGCATTATAAATATCCTGGATTTATATTCTCCTCTCCTCATGATTACTCTTATTGACATCATATTTTATATCTAATTGTTTTGTGTATTCCTTAACTGCTTATTGTGGCTACAGATGAGTTTACTACTTTGTCTTTTAACCTTCCTACTAGCTTTGTGTGTGGATAATTTCCTACTTTTACTGTATGTTTGCCTTTACTAGTGAGCTCTTTAATTCTATAATTTTCTTGTTTCTAGTGTGGCCTTTTCTTTTTAGCTTAGAGAAGTTCCTTAAACATTTGTTGTAAAGCTGGTTTGGTGGTGCTGAATTCTTTCAGCTTTTTTTTTAATCTGTGAAGCTTTTGATTTCTCCATCAAATCTGAATGTGAGCCTTGCTGGGTAGAGTATTTTTGTAGGTTTTTCCCTTTCATCACTTTAAACATATCATGCCACTCCCTTCTGGCCTACAGTGTTTCTGCTGAAAAATCAGCTAATAGTCTTATATGTTATTTGTTGCTTTCCCCTTACTGATTTTAGTATTCTCTTTATCTTTAATTTTTGTCATTTTGATTGCAGTGTGTCTCGGTGTGTTCCTCTTAGGGTTGATCCTGTATGGGACTCTCTGTGCTTTCTAGACTTGGGAGACTATTTCCTTTCCCAGGTTAAAGAAGTTTTCAGCTGTTATCTCTTCAAATATTTTCTCAAGCCCTTTATCTCTCTCTTCTGTTTCTGGGACCCCTGTTATGCAAATATTAGTGTGCTTGGTGTTGTCCCAGAGGTCTCTTAAACTGTCCTAATTTCTTTTGATTTTTTTTTTCTGTTTAGCAGTAGTGATTTCCACTACTCTGTCTTCCAGTCCACTGATCCGTTCTTCTGAGTCATTCTGTCGGCTATTGATTCCATCCATGTATTTTTCACTTCAATTATTGTATTCATGTCTCTTTGGTTGTTCTTCATATTTTCTAACTCTTTGTTAGAAACTTCTAACTTCTTGCTTTGTGTATCCATTCTCCTCCTGAGTTCTTTGATTATCTTTACAATTATTACTCTGAACTCTTTTAGGTAGATTGCCTATCTCCACTACACTTAGTTCTTCTTCTGGGGTTTTACCTTGTTTGTTTGTCTGGAACATATTCCTTTGCTGCTTCTTTTTGTTTAAGATGCTATTTGTATTTTTATGTATGTGATAGGTTAGTTACATTTCTCGACATTGGAAAAGTGGCCATCTGTAGGGTGCATCCTCTGCATCCCAGCAGTGCACTCTCCTCTAGTCATTCAATCTATATTCTCTAGGGTTTCACCCTAACGGGGCTATGTGGGTCCTTCTGTTGTGTCAGGCTAGCTATCCGGGTGGTCTGGTAGGATGCCAGTCTAGTTGATTGCCAAGCCCTGCCTTGTGCTGATGCTACTGGTTGCTGTTTAGCAGGGCCTGGACACAAGATCACTGATTGCAGAATCCTAGGGGGCCCCAAGGACTATTGCTGGCTCACTGGTAGTAGAGTCAGGGTCCCAAAGACTCTGGGACTAATGGTCACCCACCTGCTGGTGAAGCCAGATCCTGGGGTTAGTACTGGTCCATTGGGAGGCAGAGCCTGAGGGCCCAGGGACTCCAGAGCTCATTTCAGGTTGTTGGGAGGAGAGGGTACTAGTTCTTGACATTGTTGGGTATGGGGTTCAGGGTGTCCTGAAGGTTGTGTTTGCCTACTAGTGGTCTAGGCCAGGGCCCATCTGGTACCAAGGTAGTGTCTGGCCTGCATTGAGGGATTGTAGTTTTCTTGCTTCTGGTGTCTTCCCCCAGGTGGATTAGGCTGGTCTACAAGCTTGGCCTGGCTTCCAGTCAGGAGGGGCAGGTGCCTGTCCAATGGTGGGTAGAGCTGGGTCTTGGGCCTCTGGTGGCCTGAGTGTGTCCAGAGGTGGCCATAGGCTCTTTAGTTTTTAAGCAACCTGTCTTCTGATAAATTGGCTGTTTCCCCATCCAGTTAGTTGTTTGGCATGAGGCATCCCAGCACTGTCCTCTGCAGGCTGTAGGGTGGATCCAGTTCTTGGAACTAATGGTCCAATATGTCAGCCACCACAGCAGCAGTGTTCACATCACTGAATGTTCCCTAATATGTCCACCACCAGTGTCTGTATCCCCAAGGTGAGCCACAGTTAACCCCCACATTTTCAGGAGACTCTCTAAGTCCATCAAGTAAATCTGGCCCAGGCTCCTATCAAATTACTTCTTTTGCCCTGTGTCTCAGTGCATGTGAGATTTTGTGTGCACCCTTTAGCGGTGAAGTCTCTATTTCCCCGGTCCTGTGAGACTCTTGCAGTTAAGCCCCATTGGCCTTCAAAGCCAAATGCTCTGGGGGCTTGTCTTTCTGGTGCCAAATCCTTGGGCTGGGGAGCATGATGTAGGGCTCAGAAGTCCCACTTCTGTGGGAGAACCTGTGCACTATAATTTTTCTCCCATTTGTGGGTTGAGCATGAGATTTGATTATATCATGAGCCAGCCCCTCCTACCAGTCTTGTTGTGGTTCCTTCTTTATGTCTTTGGTTGTAGATCTTTTCTGGTAGGTTCCAGTCTTTCATCGATGGTTGTTCTACAGAAAATTCTGATTTTGGTGTACTTGTGAGAGGAGGTGAGTTCAGGGTCTTTTTACTCCACCATCTTGGTCACAGTCCCGACACCTGCTTTTAATTCCTGCTAACCAAAAGGTGACAGTGCTCAGCTTTCTGCTTATATTTAGCTCCATATTTTTAATTAATATAAACATATAGCTATTTCTTTATCTTCAAATTTTCAACATTGTTCTTTTTCCTACTGTGGAAGTTGAGCATTTAGTTATTATAGATCCCCCTCTCCTCCATGGCCCACAGACACATACACATGAACAAATACACTTTCTCTTGTCTCATCCTTCAAATATAGTGAAATGGTAATTTAGATTACATCAATATTCATTGTTTACATGTTTATAACTGCACAAATACTATTTACAGCTGGTGTTGGGTGCATGTGAAAGAATAGGAACATATGTTAAAATACATTGAGAACATAGCATTTTTGTAATATTAAACCGAGAAATAGAGGGTACATCTTCTACACTACATGCATTACTCTAATAATGTTTCTTTTACTGTAATCTTATTTTTTAGAGTCAATAATTGCCCTCATTTACATTTGCTCAATATTGTTTCTCTGTACTAATTTGGTTTCTCAAATTAATTCTGACAGAATTTAAAACTCTTCTCAGAATAGTGAAATGCATGAGGCATTAGGTATTTCACCAGTTTGTATGTGTATGAGTGAGAAAGAGAGAGATAGACATAGATAGAACTACGAAGTGAGAGAGGCAGAGAGAGAGAAGTAAATATCCATCCCCTGGAGCCCTCTGAGCATTTGCACCAGTCTGGAGCGGTTCTGCTCTCGGGCTATTGTCGTGAGACTTCTCTTCATGCTCATTCTGGAAATCCCATTGCCTTTGTGTGTGTGTGTGTGTGTGTGTGTGTGTCTCAATCTTTTCCAGTAGCTTCTGAGAAGCAATGCATGAGAAGAAAACAGTCTAAGACCTTGTTCACCTAAAAACATCTTTATTCTATCTTCACATTTAATCGATAGTTTGGCTTGCAATTGAACTCACTATTGGAAATAATTTTATGTCTGAATATCGAAAGCATCCTCTGTTGTTCTCTGACTTTCAGATTTGGTAGTAAGAATTTTAGTATCATTATGATTGCTAATCTTTTTAATGTAATTTATCTTCTTCTATAAAAGTTTTTAGGACCTTCTTTATATCCGCAGTGTCTTACATTTTTCATGCAATGTGATTTACATTGAAAAATCCAAACTTGTTCTGTTTAGTACTCATTGAGCTTCTTTCTTCTGAACACACATCTTTGTTTCGGGAGAAGTTCTTGGGAGAAGTTTTATTTTTTGAATAATTTTGGACGATTTTTCTCCTTTCTATTTTCTCTGCTTTCTTACTTTGAAAACACTATTAGATAAGTGTTGACCTCTAGTATTAATCTTCTAATTATCTAATCTTTTTGTTCTATTTTTTAAGATAATGCCTCAATTTTATATTTCAAAATTTCATTTGAATTTTTTATTTCTTATATGTTTATTTTTAATTTTCAGAAGCTTTTTCTTGTCCTCTGAACCCTTTTAATTGTATAGTCTCCTTGTTCCAAGGTTTTTCTTTTCTCTTGAAAGATTTTAATTACAGGGGTTTTTTTTTTTTTTCTTTTTCTCTTCTTTCTCTTCTCTTTCTATTATATTATTTGTTCCCTACTTGTTCTTTTGGATTCTATCTTGCATTTTAAATGTTATTGTCAAATGTCTGGTGACACTTCATGTCCATTTATTTTTAAACCTGGAACTCTGAAAACTAGGTACAAGCATTTTGTGCAGGGGCAGAACTTTTTGATTGGTGGGTGGCACTATACCACAATGAGACTCATGTAAAGATTTGTAGTTCTTATCAGCTGGACTGCACAGTTTTCCTAGAGAGAACCCTATAATCATACTCCTGGGGTGGGCTGCAGGGGAGGTGGACCTGACCCTGGGTGTATGCAAAATTTCTTGAGACCCAAGAGGAGGAAGGGAGTTAGGGCTTTCACCATTTAAAATGCAAAGTTCTGCTAAATCATTCAATGTGTAGTCAAATGGCTCATCCACCCCCTCAGCTGTCCTCATAGAACTACACAATTCATCCTCTCTAGAAAGTGAACTCTTGGCTTCGTGGGTGTGGAGATGGTGCAATATACGAGTTGCACAGGCTAAGGAAGGGATTTGTGGTCCAACTGCTAATTATATGGACTTTCAGCCATCTATTTTCCATCCCACTGTGCATCCTGGCTTTCAGAAATAACTGGTACCTCCAATTCCTAAACATTTCAATGATTTTTTGACCTGAATTAGATGAATCTCTTTGATAGCCTCCCTTCTCACATTGGCAATTATATTTCAGTTTTCTTCATCCTGCCAAGTTAGTTTACTTTCCAGTTTTAAAAGTGTATTGTATCTTCCATGCACTCTTGACCCTTATCATTTTGGGAGTGTTTCTATGTTTATGACACTTGTATTTAGTTACCATTTTTGTGAGATAGATGATTAATATTACCTAGAAGTATAGATTAGTATGCACAAAATTTGCTCCCTTGAAATGACTGTATTTTACCCAAATTTCCCAGAGAAATTACTTTAAAACATTTAGTTTTCTTTTTGTCATATTTTATTTTTACTTTCTCTGACACAAATACACATTGAAATCTTTGAAGAGATGAAATTTTCTGTTGGATAGGGAATC
Organism: Camelus bactrianus; assembly: GCF_048773025.1. NCBI lineage: Eukaryota > Metazoa > Chordata > Mammalia > Artiodactyla > Camelidae > Camelus > Camelus bactrianus. The sequence continues at coordinate 30,831,291 of NC_133543.1, read as the reverse complement.
ACACAGGTCCTGAATATTGAACTGCATAGAAGTGCATGAACTGAACACAATAAATGTGTCAGCTTTGGCTGGATTGAAAGCTATTCAAAGGAATGTTATCTGAGCTTTAATATACTTTTCTTCAATCCTCCTAAGTATTGTTGAAACAAAGATACATAAGAAACAGAAATATAACAAATATAGTACATAAAAATATATGTAACAAGTTTGTTATGAAATAAGTTAATATGGCCATCAATACAACCAAATAACAGTTATAAAATAGCAATATTATTTAGAATTCAGTGAAAAATGTGACATTTGGAGTCAGTTACCAGCTTCAAACAGTCTGGTTCTGTTGTTGCCGCCTAAAAAAAGACTGTCTGTGATTTTCTCTTTCTGTTCTTTTTTTTCCGCTTAATTGCCATTTTTTCCCAGACCAGCTGTAGCATCTATGTCCTGACTTTGATCCAACTACTTACTTTAACCCATAGAGAAAATGTCTCCCATAGACTCTGCATATATCACTGCAATGTCTCCATTCTTGACAAGCTTGCTGTTTTAACACAATAGAGTGCAAGGAGAGATGCATGAAATGAAGCTCCCACACACTGGGAAAGAGTAAATTAAGACCTCTGTTTAGTAAATATTGGCACACAAATGCAGTTCTTTTCACCTAAAATAATATTATGAGTATATGCGATTGAAATTGCAACTAAGGCCCAGGAATCCAAAGTTCGTTAGCTTCTTTATTTTTCATGAGAAGTTGTGCTTTATAATATTATTCTCATTTGATTTAGGATATTAGGGTAGGTAGAAAAAATGTATGTGCAGATACAGCATAGGTTGTAATTTTCCTCTCAAAATCCATTGTAAGGAAATTATAGAAACAATTTTTCGACGTGTGGAGGCAGAAGAGATTGTTCTCATCAAAGAATATGTGGTGTGACAGATTATATTCGTGATTTATGAAAATCATGAGTTTTGAGGCAAGTGTCCTAGATTTTCATCTAAGTCACCACCATTTATTGCTTTTTCTTAATTTTCAAACATTAATAAATATAGAGAATTCCAAATACCATCATCTAGTTTTAAAATTATCAAGATTTTGTCACACATTTTCTTCTTTCCTTGTTTTCTTCCTTCCTTTCCTTGAGCCTTCCTTCCATCCATCCATCCATCATTTCTTCTTACGATAGATAGAGTAATGACTCCCAAAGATGTTTGTGTCCTAATCCCCAGAACATGTGTATATTTTACATTATATGGCAGAGTAGAATTATAATTGCAGATGGAATTAAGGTCACTAATCTCTTGGCCTAAAAATAGGGAAGTGATCCTGGATTATCCAGTCAAGACCACTGTCTTCACAAAGGCCGATAAAAGTGGATGAGAGAATCAGAAGAGTAGAGTTGGAAGGAGCTGTGATTATGAAAGAACCATCAGAGAGATGCAACGTTGCTGGCTTTGAAGACAGAGGAAGGGAACCAGAGCCAAGAAATGGGGCTCTAGAAGCTGGAAAAGGCAAGGAAATGGATTTTCCCCTAGAACCTTCACGAAGGAATATAAGCCTGCCAAAACCTTGAGTTTGGTCTGATGAGACCCATGCTGAAGTTCTAACCTACAGAACTGTAAAGTGATGAATGTGTGTTCTTTAAAGCCACTAATTTTGTGATAACTTGTCTTCTTTCTTTCTTTCTTTCTTTCTTTTTTTTTTTTTTTTTGGTTGGGGATGAGGGCAGAGAAATTTTAAAGTAAATTCCAGACTTCATGTCATTGTATTCCTACTACTTGATATATATATCTGGATATATTAATATCTTGTTACATCCGCAATAGTTATCACAGCTAACAAATTGAATACAAATTCTTTTCTCATTCAAATGTCCTCAGTTCTCTTGGCAAAATATTTTTATATTTGGTCTTTGAATCAAGATCCAAACTAAGTTCACACATTGCATCTGCTTGCTTTGTCTCTTCAGTCTCATAATCCAGAATAGTTCCTTCTCCTTCACCTGTTTCCTACTTTATTCATGCTATTGTCTTATTGAGGAAACCCAGTCAGCTGCCATGTAGAATGCCCCATAATTGCTTTTTTGTGGGGTCATTTAGCTTGTTCTTCCATTCCTTATGCTATAAACTGGAGAATAGTCCTAAAAGTTTGATTGGATTCAGGTTTATTATTTCCTTAGTCTGTAGCCTAAGTGGTGCTGTCTATTTCAGATTGCATGACATTAGGCACACAGTTACAGATTGCTCCAGTTTTAGTGGTACTAGTGATCAGTGAGCTTAGGTGGTAACAGTCTGATGCCCCCATTATATACCTTCTTATCAACTTTAATTTTTGATCTTTGCCTGAATCAATTATTCTAAGAACTGAAGTGAATTATTTTCTAATTCTATTTTCCTTAAGTATGAACTATAATTTTCTATAAAGGAATGTTTTTTCAAGAAAGTATTTGTAACATGCTACTATATTTATTATATATATGAACAGAGAGAAATATACACATATATTTTATGTATAAAATATGTATTACTTGTATTACATATATATGTAAAGTAATATAAAGGATAAACCAAAACATGAAAAAAATATAGATAATGGGAGTAAATAGAGTGAAGGGAATAGGGGCAGAATCTAGACTTTTCTGAATATTCCTTGCTTGCATATTTGAAGTTGAAATTATCCAAGAATTTTATACAGTTCTGAAATATTTTTAAATTTAAAAGGAAATTTATAAAGATTGAAAAGATAATCCCAAAGTACTGAATTTAACTTCATATACAATTGGTGGTTTAACCATACAGAGAAGAGTTGACACAAATGCCTTTAAAACACAATGATCTGACTTACTATTCCTAGTGAGATGTATTCTAAGGGCAAAAAGAAGTTTTCAAAAAATCTTAAGCTGTTTAGTCATATTGTTTATAATAGCTTTGGTATTACTAATTCTAAAACTATATATATATATATATTATACATTATATATATATAATGTATGCATATTTGATAGTATATATTATATATAATAAAAATAGTAATCAATATTATTAGAACCAGTATTTTCAGCATGAGATAAAAATATAAAATAGATTAAATTAAATAAAACTCTGTTATCCTAAATTAAACTGAAAATACGAATATGAAAGAAAGATATAATTTATCTTAAAAGTAAGTATTTCCTAACTCTTTTAAATAAAAATCCTGGAAATAATGATCAACCCAATTACAGTGACCACCCTTGCTGTTAAGACTAGAGTTTCTAACTACCATTTTTCTCCAAAAGGAACTGAATATTTTTAAAGAAATAAATGAAATCAAGTTTGAGGTGGGAACTATGCAAGATAAGCCTACATCTTGTCAGATCAAAAGCAACGTAGCTGTCAAAAAACATCTGACGTAATGTCAGAAGGACTCAAGAGCCACATTAAAGCGTAACAAATTGAAAAATTAGAGCATTAATAAAAATAATAATTTCAATAAGCCAAAACCACATCAGAAAAATAGAAACCCATTGGTTTATAATAATCCTCTTTATTATTTTGTTGAGATTAAAAATAATTTTACTAGAGGACAGGGAACATACCCTGTACCTTTCTCAAACACGTCATGCAGATACTAATGGCCCACACAAGCATCAAACCTGTCATTTCAGTAACAGGGTGCCCTAATCCAGTGATTAACATGTGTTTTTTTATGATGTGATGCTATCAGGGTGTTTGCAAGCTTCTTTCTTAAGATTATGCAAAAATCCACTTACTTAAAAATCAATGCTCTAGGAACTTCAGTTTGTGAAACAAAGACATAACAAAATTTGAATGTAAACCCATATAGTTTTGAACTTAAAAGTAGAAAGTTACTGAGTAGAAAATAGTTGTAGAAAAAGTTTATTTTTTAACTTGTACATAAGTTTTTGACTTTACATCCAGCCTTTCTCCAGTAAGTTTCGTATAATAAGTATAATTTCGTGATACATAAACAGACCTATGTATTACAATAGCACCCAAGGGCATCACTGTAAAAGAATTGATATCTATATAAACGTGCATAGAGCACAACTCATTTTTCACATATTCTGCTTAAGAAAACAGGATGTATATAATGTTTTTTTTATTTTCAGTCATAAACCATTACTTGACAGTTTTGTATGTTGAGGGGGGATTAGATGCCAGAAAAAAGGAAGGAAGGAAGGAAGGAAAGAAGGAAAGAAAACAACAAAGAAGGTTAGAAATTCTCAGAACCCCCAAATGAAATAAAAGTAGGAACAAAGAAAGTAAGGAAAGATCAAAATAAACTTAGAATTAAAACATGGCTTTGATCCTAAGGGTTTCTGCCATGTCCTAGAGCCACTGAGCTTCAGTGTCAATAACTAAATGGGACATGGGACAAGCCTAAGACTGGCCGAGGTAAACAAGCTGAGAGGAGAGCCCCGCAGAATGTAGACAACCAAAGAATATGTAAAGGATCAGCAAGAAAAATTAGAATCTTCTGAAAATTTGTAACTATTAATTGGTTATGACATGGATTAATATATTCAACTGCAATGCTGCTCATGTAATTTGAAAATCTTGAAAACAAGAATTTAAAGTTTTCTTGTGTCAAAAGTGACCTGGGCAGCAGGAGCAAACATGAATATCTTTCAAAAATCTCACTTTAACCCAGTTCTCAAAGTATTCCAAAAGGGTCAAGATAATGAGCACTTTGAAGTTAACAGTTACAATGTAGACAAGGAAACAAGCATTAGATGTGAAAACCAACAGAAACAGAACTGTAAATTCATCATATATTAGATGTAGAATATAAAATACTTCTGAGTATTAAGACTAGATAAAGAAAATGCTGTCTTAGATCAGGTTCCCTAGGAATAGAACCTGAGTCAGGGATTTGAATAAAAATGTTTTACTGAAGGAAATATCATAAAAAAATTGTGAAGGAGAAATTGGAAAGGGAAAGTCTGAGCAAGTGTAAAATTCAGGTAAAATTCTAATTTTGGCTTAATCCACAAATTAAGGATGTATCTGAAGCATAATGTGTGTGCATGTGTGTGTGTATGTATCCTCATTCTTTTTTCTCCTTCTACTTGTGTGGAAGTTATACATTTATTCTCTGTTATTTTAATAATCGCGTTGGCTATTTTAATATGCATACAAGACAAAGACAAAATCGATAGCTACTATTGGCAAGGATCAGGAACAAGGGAATGCTCATGTGTTACTGGTTGGCGTGGAAACTGGTACAACCACTCAGCACTTTCAGTGTTTTATGTCCTGGACAAACTTTTGAATGTATGCACTAAAAATGTTAATAGCAGCACTGTTGCAATGTCACAAATATTTAGAACAACTCACATCTTCATTAGTAGTAGAATGAATTTATAATTCCAATTATACAATAGAATACTGAGCAGCAGTGAAAATGATTGAAAGTTATGTGCAACAAATGGATGAATCTCTAAAACATAGGATGTTGAGCAAAAGAAGCAGAAGAAGATATACAGTATGATTGCATTTATATAGAGTTCACACACAGGCAAATTTAGCTAATAAATTTTCATGGGTACATACATAGTCACAAAACTTTGAAGAAAGTAAAGGAATAATTAACCCAAAAAGTGATTATCTCTGGATTTGGGGAGGGGTGGAATGCAAGTGAGAGGAAGCAAGTTTCTAATGCTGTTTCTTCACCTGGGTGATGAGAGTGATGATTATGCTTTGAATAGTTTTCCTACGTAATTTGATATAATTTTAATGGGATTAGCATGAAGTATTTTAGAATTTAAACTTATAAGCACCTTCATCCACCTTCCTTACTCAAACATCTAGTCAGTAACCCTCTGATATTTCTCTCATAGTTTCACCTTTAATCTTTCATCAAAAAAGTTACAGTCTGTAATTACATATTATTTACTTAGGTGTGTATACATTTGCTCTGTTTCCTCACTAAGCTACCTGTTCCCTGAGAGCTGAAACCATGTATTTTTTGTTTACCACTGTGAGGCTCAAGAACAGTTTCTTCTGCATGAAGTCATGTATAGTCAGATTTTAAGGTTTTGACTATTTTTCCACTTATGAAGATGAGTTTTGCCAGAAGTGGGGGTGGGAAGCTTTTCTAAAGCAATTATGCAGCCATTCAGTTAAGTGAGATAACATACAAATAGAATAGCACAATCCATGGTTTGTGGGAAGTATCTGATAAATATCAGTAGTCGCTGAGGTTGGTGTAGGAGTTCTGCATCTTTTTAGTTACCTCTGCTATTCAAAGTGATTGGTTAAGTTAATTTCATCCAAATTTATTTCATCAGAGGTAAGAATTACATAGTCCCTCTTTCTTGCTGCTTATGTGTACAAATGTAAAATATTTTGTCAACTCATGACTAGTTGTGACAGCATCAATAGCTGAAAGCTAGGGACGTCTTACAGGGCTGAGTGTAACTGTGGTTTTTTTCATAGTGGATAAGAAAGGTCCATAGATTTGGGGGAGGGGTTGAGAGATGAAGCACTCATTTCCTAATTCCAATCCTCAACCTCAGGTATCTTGGAGTTTCACTATTTAGAGACAGAATAACAGCTAAAGTCTTTTATCAGGAGAAGTTCCCATTAAACAAAACCAAAATATTATGATAACATTAAATAAGGAACACGAAAATGGATTGAAAATGGATTAGGACCCAAGAGTGGGTGAAGAAATCAATTTAACAAGCTTCAACCAACATTTGCTGTAATGAGATAAAATAAAATAATAAATGTGAGAACACAGGCAAATAATTTATGCAACTTTTGGTTTTGTAATATATACTATTTTTAGAATGAGATCTAAGATGCTGTCTATTCACTGTGAGAATCATGGTAATGTCAGGAATGGTAACATGAAAGAATGGCAAATGGAATTTTAAGAAGCTGTTGAATGAAAGTTGAAAGACATTTCTTCTTTCACAGATATTAATGTATTGCAGCCAATGAAATAAGGCATATCCACTAAATAAATACTAGTCTCTAATATTAAATGTATTTCTTGGTGCAGATTGTGACCAAAACATTTGAAAGCCTCTTCCATAGAAAATGTATTTTCTGTTCCTTAGATTGGCGTTAGATGAAACATTGCAAAAATCATACATGCAACAGACAGTTCAGCTACAGTGCCTGTAAGAAACTATTTGGTAAATTAAAACTAAAGTAATATTTCTAAAATTGACACAAAAATTTCACCATCTATGATGAAGTTGTCAGTTAAATTATAAATTAAATCAACAAAAGCATTTTATTGACCATGAAATATGACAGCTAACCAAGACTGTGTGCATAATACTTGCACTAATAAAGACTTTGATCCACCAAACACCAAGAAATGGGACAGCCATATGGATTTCTCAAGGCCATAGACTCAGAAAAATTGTCATATTTTTCTGTAAAGTATACAATTCATTCCCAGTATGTGTAATCATGTTTTAAATACTTGCAATAATTAAGCCTTGAGTAATAGTAATAAAATAACCACAGCAGCTTTCCATATTATTTGCTTAAGTTGCCGCTAGTTTTTTGCTTCTGCAGAGTCAAGTGCAGAAGTGAGCAGGTTGATAAATTTATAAACATCATGGAAAGAATTGTAGAGAGGAACTGGAGCCACTCGGATGCCATTTGGTTCCCGCTTGTCACACTGTAGGGAAAACAAGAAATAAAGCCACGATAATGTTAGCATTGTTCACATAATGGAAATCTATGTTCAAGATAAACTTACATAAAACATTCATACTGATTTCCCTGAAACTTAATATATAAGCAGGTTTTTTTTTTTTTCATTTTAGGTAAAATATAGTGTTCCTAAGTTATTTGCAACTCTCCTCTTAATAATGATTACAATATTAATGGGTTGATACATGAATATCCAAAGTACTTTCCTGAAGTCCACTAAGCAATCGTCTGTTTTAAACATCCAGTAGACTGAGTATGCAGTGTTTCTGTGGGGAGAGACTAGAATCCTTGGACACATTTCAATGAATGAGACCTCACTGAGATCGGGAGAGTTTTAGTCAACTATATTTCCATTGAATTAGTAATCCCTAATCTCACGAATTAGGTTCAGATAATTTGGCTTAGTCTCAAGATCACTATGACTATCTTTAAGAAACTCCCGCTGTAGGATAGACAAGATAATAAATGGTTTATGTGTGCTGGCACATTTAATTCCACAACGACTTTTGAGGTGAGTATATATTTGCACCCTAAAAGCAGATGCGGGATCTCAAGCCAACAGGTGTTAACTAACTTTCCCAGGAGCACATGGCTTGTAAATGGTAGAGCTTGATTTGGAATGCTGATATTCTGATTTGAGCCTCCAGAATCTGGGGTGACCTCTCCCAAAGATTTGCAAGGCTGCACGAGTGCAGCAGTTCCTAAATTACATCATCACCGGAAATAGTTACATTATCACCATTTTTCCTGAAATTACTCACTGAACATGTTTTAGTCCTCTTCCAGAGACTAAGAGGGCTACTTAGGCCTAACAGTTAAAAAAAATTCCATACAATGTTAACACTCCTAAAATGTGTCTACGTTATCTTTCTTGACTAAAGTGGTAAGGTTGAAAATAACTTAGTTCAAGCAAATAACCAAGTAAGGCTGATTTCCTTTTTTTCCCTCTACTGTATTGATAACGTTCTTTAATTCCATTTATTCAATAAATACATAATGGGGTTTTTACTAAATTTTTTTCTGCTCAAACTGTAATGAAAAGAATGGATAAATTAAACAAGGCTTGTTTCCTGTAACCAAAATTTGTGGTATCTTCCCTTTTATCCAAAATAGCAGATCTCTGTGCCTTCAGTAAGCACAGTGCTGAATATTTAGTTGGCACTTAATTTATCTTCGCTAACCGACTGATGTGAAATAACATGGAACATTGAATAAGCGAAACAATCCAAATTTTATCCTCAACATGCAATCCATAGAGAAAACCTGGTAGCAAAGCAAGACATATACTTACAACCACTCCTCTTTTTTCTAGTTCTTGGTAAACATAGTTCATTGGAACAGAAAATGTTAGGGTTAGCTGGCAGCCGCGATCCTCTATACTGGATGGAGTAATTATGTTCACAACTGTTTTCTTGGTTTCTGCCTTATCCTGGCTATAGTGATGCTTGATCATGTATTCCAGATAACCAGTTAGCAAGATAGACTTTCTCCTCAGTGCTTTCATAGTTGCCTGCCTAAAGATCTGCAGGATGAGAAACAATCAGGTTAACAGTGTCTTGATTTCTAAAGAAGCAAAAATTAACTGTAAATCATGCATTAAAAAAAAAGAAATGCCCACTTTTGACCTTCCCAATAAAACATCCTGTTTTAGATAATCTTTTTTGTAAAAAAAAAATGTCCTCTTCTAAATGTTTTTCCATTCAAACTGAACGCAAAGCTTCCATGACAGAAAAGTCGTACAAATGTCATTTAAACAATACGTGTGAAAGCTGAAAAAAAATAAGTTAACATGATGTTCTTCAGAGTTATTTTAAATTAGCTTTATTTAATTAGTAAAAGTAAAGCATACTTTAATAAACACATTTAAGTATCATAAATTTAAAAAAATATTCCCCAAATCCATTTTATACAATTGTAATCAAGAAAAGTTTTTTCTATTCTGATACAAAGTTTGTTTAGTTCACAAAAAGTACAGTAAGAGCTAAACACTTATGTGGAGGGTGTTACCAATATTATCATTGTTTTACCAATTCTTAAATCTCCTCACGTTTAACAGTAGGAAAACAAGCAGTTAAATAAGAATGGTAAGTTTTGTCAAACAGAGAAGCAGATGATGTTAGGTAATACATTTATTAGTACTGAAGCCATTCGGTCTTTCTCTTTCTTTTTTTCTTCTTTCATATTTTTTTTTTCTGCTAAACTCTAACACTGGTGTGAAAATACTGCCAGCTGCTGCCTGAGGTGTCTTATATTAAGATGAGTGACAAGGGCACACAATAACGGGTGTTGCAACATTAGGGGTCAGAACAGGCATGATTTTCTAGCTTATCTCCTAAGGTCAAGTAGAGTTTAAAAATATATCCTACATATAAGAACTGAATGAACTGCAAACAGAGCATGATGCACTGGCAGGCCACTTAACGTCCCTATTCTGTATCATGCTATGCCACAGAGCAAAAATAGGGTCATTTGGTGATATCTATATATAAAGCCTATGAAAATAGTTTTTTCTGTATATACGCATGGCATGTGTGGGCAGGCATTCTAATAAGACTCAAATCATTCAGGCATAGATCTTTCTCAATCTATTGCATGGAGGCTGTGGATTTAGCCAAAGGAGATGAGAGTTGTATTGAAGGTAACAGATTCAAAGGAAGAGAAGAGAATCAGGATAGAAAGGTATCTGCCTCTCTCCCTAACCGGACCTCACAGAATATGTCTGCAGCCTGAGAAGAGATTAACTGCAAACTGAAGCTGAGGTCTTTGATTAAGAAGGCAGCTGACATCTTCAGTGCAAACAATACTGCTGTAGGACTCAGGTAATCCCAGTTACAGAAGTTTGGTAGGAGGCATCTCTTTATTTCCTTGAGTAAAACAAAATGTCAGTAGATCTGGCACAATGAAGACTTTAGAGAGTATCTCCAAGTTTTGGATCAAGGGAGCCTGGTCTGAGAATCAACATTCTCATAGAGGGTAAGAGCAGGGACAGGTAAAGTGTGCACAATGAAGACTTTAGAGAGTATCTCCAAGTTTTGGATCAAGGGAGCCTGGTCTGAGAATCAACATTCTCACAGAGGGTAAGAGCAGGGACAGGTAAGGTGTGGCCCACCAGCAGCTTGGCTGTCAGGTGTGGAATTCTAACAAAACATGATAGGAATCTTTCCAGCTTTTCTTGGAGATTAATGATAATTTGAGGCTATTTTAATTATTTAAATAATTCTAGCAAACTTTCTGGATCTGCTTTGGGCCCCTTAAGATGCCAATGGGGACAATGTGTAAAGTAGTACTTTAAAGAAATTTCATTTGTATTCATAAGTTAGTAAGACTTTGGGGAATATAACTTAAGTTTATTGTTTTTTTAAAGGAAGTTTTGCTTTTGCAGATTTAGTAACAAGAAACCAATTTCTTTTTCATGACAGATATCTCAATTTTAGCATATTATTACTCTTTGTTAGCAGTAACTTTTAATTGTAAAAAAGTTTTCCACATTACAACTGCAACAAGGCAAGCAGCATTTTAACTTCTCACAGGTGTAAAAATCTCTTCTGAGGCTTCACATAAAAATATTAAGACGGACTAATCAGAGTTAACAGGGATACAATACAATAAATGTCCTCCTTTTTTCCCCTGTTCTCATTATTGCTATGCTTTCAATACTGTGAAAGAATTTTTTTTTAATTAGTAAAACTTAAAATTGTAGTTTGACAATATTCAACTTATAACAGAATTCTTGGCAGTTTCCACTACATAGGTTACTTTTCTTACTAAATAAAATAAATGCAAAGCTAGAAAAGTTAGATAAGTTTAAATAGGGAAAAATAAGTACAGCATGATGTTTTCAATTCTTAAGTTCTTAAAATTGGCTCCCTAAAAACTCTGAGGAAATACAGAGAACATTTCTTCTGACTTGCCTTGTAGTTTAATTGAATGCCATAATTTTATATTTTGAAGCTATTTATTTAATTATATATTTATGTACTGAAAGGGTCTAAAATTATCTACATACAATTATGACCCTTATTCCTACATACAAATCTGACCCTTCAAAATACAATGTAAGTGTTGTTTAATTTCAAGTTAGTAATTGGAAGATTGAAGAGACCTCTCAAGTAATCTGATCTAAAATCTTCATCAAAAATTGAGGCAAATGAATTCGAATAGTTGTCAGTTGTGTAAGGTCACACTTAGTGTTCCAATGAGGGATAGAGTATTTACCTCCTGGTTCCTACCTGCCTGCTCTTTCTCTTGATCCAAAATATTTTTAAATTTGTTGTATAAATGCTTAAATAGGCAACAGTATAAAGAAACAGTTTGAAACTGATTATAAGGTGCTATTTTTCACGGTATCAATCAGTCAATCAAATACACATTAATTATAAACAATGCAATAATTAATCTTTTTAAAAAATTCTTTGTATTGCAAATCTGAAATCATATCCATGTACATTGATTCTTAAGTGTAGAATCTCTCCAGTTGGCATTTGACTATGTATTTTTTGAAAGGGAAGTAGAGACAACAAAGAGAGGTAGTTTGGTTCATGTATTTATTTCTTTCATTTACTCAAACTTTAACTACCTATCTCCTATATGCTTAACTTTTAAATAAATAAGGTTGTTACTGAATCAGTTAATTCATTGACAGTTACTCACAATGCAAACTCAGAAATATCGAGAAAATATAATATTTTAACAGTTAAGTAGAGGATGGGAAACAATCAAATGTATTATGTTGTAATTTCAGAATTTTGCAATTTATTATGGGGAGCAAGAATTTCAAAAACACTTTCTTCAACATAAGACTTGAAGATACTAAAAGCTAACTTTGGTTAAACATAGCCACAACAGAGAGTGACTTAACATAGTATTTCCAAGAGGCTGCAAAGAAATACTTAAGTGATAAGAAGTTCCAGAGAAATATATATATATATATTCTATACTATCACGAAGATAAGGAAAATCTGAGGAAATAACTTTAAGTACTAGTTCTTTCTACAGTATGCCTTGGTGCCTTTTTTTCATATTATAACTCATCTTCTCCCTGATATAAACTTGCAAAGTAAGCAAAATATTATTTTCTTTTAAAATGTCTAACAGAAGTTTTCCTCAGATTAGATGTTTTAAAAACAATTCAAATACCATTATTTGATTTTCCATGCATATTTCATCGTCCCATCCAACCCCAGCTCCAAAAAAAATTTTTTTAAATATGTATCTCTGCCTGAGAAATCTTGTTACTGGGTCTATTTAAATTAAAAACAAAAAACAAAAAACAAAAACCTGCCAGAGTGAAAATAGCAAAAGCTCCATCTAGTGGTCACACTGAGTAGGTGCTCTTTAAATTAAGATGAATTGAGTTGCTCACTACTATCTAGTGGCGAAGCTTGATAAAAACAAAGGAACTTGACACTGCCATCCAGTGGCCAAAATGATAAACTGCTACGAGGTTCCCAGAATTCTAGAATTTTAGGTTTAGAAGAGATTTTGGAAGTCTTTACCTAGTCACTCATGCTAGAATATGTGACAACAGAATTTCCTAAACTAGATGATTTTTGGAGGCTTTAAACTTTTTTAAAAATCAAATGTTTATTTGAATAGCTATGTATTTAAAATCTCTATTAGGAACATGTATATTTTCTTAAAACATACTTAAATGTATGTATATAAAATATGTATTTCCTTAACATATGTATTAATACTATTAAATAATATATAGTTATTAACAACATATATATTTACTTGGATAAATTTAGTCTTACTCTGAAATTAATGAATATCTAAAGAATTAGGATATATATACATCTATATGCATTATATGTGTATATAAATGAAGAGATACAGATATAGGTAAGTACCTAAATATATAGAAATAATAGACATACACATGTCTAGAAAACCAAGCTGATTCCTTGGATATTATTATTTAGGGTGAGATTAATTTTAAGTAAAAATATGAATGAACTTGAAGAAAAATATTGAGCTGACAGTAGTAGAGATTACACATGGATATTCTTGTATAAAACCCCAGTAGGGGAAAAAAAAATCCACCCTACCTCATAGGACAACCTTACTCAATCTTGGGTTTATTCTGACCATTCAAATTTTCCTGCCCCACCCCCCAAAGCAAGTCTTCCTACAGTTTTGTCACGTGGCACTTTGTCAGCATATTGACTCACAGAACTAGAAGAAACAGAGTCCCCAGTATCACTACATCACCTGACACACAATACTTTCTTAATAAGTGAGTGTTAGTGGGTGAATTAATCAAGAATTAAATACTGCTTGCTTGTTTTGTTTATACAGAGACCAATGGAAGATTCAATAACTTTTTCAAGTTCACACAAATTCTAAGTGGAACTAAAATTATGTTTTCCCAGGTTAAGTCCCATTGAACATTTATTAAGAGCCAAAATGTGCCAAGCCTTATGCTGGCAGCTAGTGATATAAAGAAAAGGTAATGTTAACACACAGTCACTGTCCTAAAGGAGAACACTGCCCTTTGTCTGTTTATGCACTGTGCATATTAATCTAGCTGATTAGTAGATAAAACACGACCACGTGTCCTAATCAGGTAAAGAGAAAAGTAAACTTGTGAGAAGGTTGCAGCATAGATCACTTACCTCTAAACTAGCATGTAAGGAACAGACCAACAGAATGGGAGGATTTGAAATTCGGAATCCACTGACCCCAGGGATTAATTGCAATTCTGGAAAAAATTAATGTTATGCCATTTTAATAGAATGTGCCTTAAAAAGTATCCTTCATGGATTTTTTTTATGACAGTAAGTAGCAGAGAGAAAAAATATAAAAGTTAAAAACTTTTATTCCTAAGATTTCTAAGATATTTAAGAGAAATTCCATGGACGTAGAATACTGACATGTTTCTCCTTCACCTGTAATTTCCACCTCCTCTTCCCCTACCTTCGTAGTAGCCTTCCAAAAATGGGAGCCTTTGGACACAAAACTCATCTGGAAACTTTTCTGGATCCCATCCTCTGCTCTCCCCATCCCCAAGCCCAGCATTCCTTGTTCTGCTCCATGCTTTGCCCTTCTGTTATGAAACTTTATCAATGAGAGGAAAACATTAAGGTTCAAATGGCTTGTAATTGTAATGTCACTCAAAGGCAGACATATGAATGAAATGACTTATGAAGGTGACTTTTAGCACTAGGATTACTAGGTCAAGTGGCTTCTCTTAGGGAAGGAAGAAAAAGGCTTTAAAAAATGATCTTCATAAATATGATATATTAAAAAGGTAAATTAATAGCAGATATTATCCTAATTAGAATTAATTAGATTGAATAGTTGCAAGTTAAATTCAACAGAGTTAAATTTGCCAGGGGTCAAATTAAAACTATGACTAACTAAAAGAGTGAGAGAATTTTCTGGGTCTTACAGATTTATCTAATCCAGGGTTAGTCAAATGACATCTTGTGGGCCAGATCTGGCCCACTGCTTATTTTTGTAAATAAAGCTATATTGGAACATAGCCTCATTCATTCATTTATGTATGTCTCTGGTTGCTTTAGCATCATAATGGCAGAGTTGTGTCTTTGCCACAGAGACAGTATAGCCCAGAAAGCTTAAAATATCTCCTTCACAAGAGATCCTTCACAGAAAAACTTCGCCCATCCCTGATCGAATCCAATTCCCTCATTTACAGATAAGAAAACCCATTACAAAATAACTGGTATAATAACAGAACTTATGATTTCAGCAGCCAAGAAAAAATACAGGTTTCCTGATTTAATTGGAACAGCCCTTCTTGATCCTTTGCATCTTGGTTGTTGGAAATGTGAGTTTATTTAAAATCGTATCTCAGGGCAGGAAGCAGTCTGAAGGATCAAGTTTAAGTTGAACTCTCAAAATATTTAGGAAGCTTTCTATATCCCATGTGATAGATGAATAAAGTCACTCAGGAAAAAGAAGTAGAGCAGTTTGGGAACCCCTTGCACATGGTGTACTTTCATTTCTACTCACTGGGGTTTCACTGTCACTGTTTGGCATGTGGCAAAAACCACAAAAGGAGAGAGATTTTAGGAAAAGAGAGGGATAAGAATGAACATTTATTAAATAATATGTTACTTGGTTTACAGCTTTGAACTTGCCTTACCCTCAAACCATACCCTGAAGTAGATACTATTATTCACACTAGGTATGTGTGAGGAAAAAACAAAACCTAAATCCGAAATTTGTGCAGCATCAGAAAACTGTTAAGCAGCAAAGTGGGACTGATATCTAAATCTCTCTGGGTCTGACTCCAAACCAACAATTTCTTCCTGTCCTCACTGCCTGAAGTTTTGGGGACTCTATATTGATGTGATCTGAATTCTGTACTTTAGATTTCACTTCCTCCTATTTCCCTACAAAGGGGTAGACTCAAAACCATGCTAAAATCTATGAATACTTAGTCTTACACCGTGGAAATGTCATTTCTTATTTTAAGAATTCTCAGTGGCATTTTCAAAGTGCAGTCTTCATGAGGCATGCATAATACATATCATACAAAGACAGATGAAAATTGTATTAAAGTTAAAATAAAAAGACTTGTGAAGTAAAGTTGAATACACTTACTGTTATCCATCTTAAATCTGGTGCTTAGTTCATGGCCAAACCATCCCACTAACCTAAAACATAAATAATGACATTAGATATTTTAGTCTATAAAAATAATCACAATTAATATAGGACTCTGGGGCTTGCATATTAAAATCATTTGTGATAAGAGTTATCAAATACTTAAGCATATGAATGCTATATGATATCACAAGGCAATTAGTATTTATAACCTTCTCGAGAATGAGGCTAAAATCAATTTATTCATATTACCAGTTAATATTATCTTTGCAAAGTTAAATCATCTGAAGATCTGTGACCTTGTTCTTATTGAAAATAAAACAAAATGAACAAATTTTTGTTTTTAGATTTTAAAACAAAGGTGAAAGCTCAAAAAAGAAAAGTGATGAATACTATAATGTAGTTTTTGCAATAGGATCCCTAAAGAGAAATGGTATAAAAATAACCTACATAATTGTTGAAAATTTTTGGATTTTTTTAAAGAAATTGGTTACTGTTAGATTTTAATAAGAATGTTAATTGGCCAGACATAAAATACAAGATATATAGGAAAAAATCATGCACATGTATGTGTGTGTGCTTATTAGATGAAAAAAATTACAAAATAGTATAAACAAAAATATAAAATTTGAGAGAGATACAATATTCCTAAAAATCAATTCTCCCTAAATAAATTGCTAATTTTAATACTACGAAAATTAAAAATTCCAAGGCACTTTTTTTTGGAAGTTGGCAAAATGTTTTAAGTTTATATAGAATATAAGTGAAAATAATAAATTTTGAAATAGAAGAATGTAAAGGTGAATATGCTCTGTATTATATAGCATATTATCAAATCCATTAAATGAATGAGCATAGTAATGTTAAAAGAAGCATCAGATAGAAAATATAAAAACAGTCCTCAAATCATACAATTTAATAAGTGATAATTGCGACATTTCAAAAAATGCAAAGATGAATCAAATATGTTCACATATTTACATGGTTTTAAAAGAAATATTTCTAACTATGAAAACCAAAGAAAATATAAAGGAACTTGTCAATATATTCATGCATATTTGAAATTCTGTGTTAAAAAGAGAGAAAATTATAAGGAAAACCAATGATGGGAAGAAGGAAGCTATTTGCCACCTTTAAAAGAGTTTTCACCAAGAGTTTTTTCATCAGAGAAAAGGCAATGCCACCAAAGCTACACAGCCACAGGGCATGGATAGAGCATTGATAAAGAGAGATATGCAAATATGCCATGAATTCATGGAAGAAACCCTCAATCTCTCAGTAATAATTAAAAAATATGAAATAACAGAGATGAGACCATACTTCACATATCAAATTGGCAAAGTCATTTAAAATGTAGATGCCTATTTTCATCAAGGATTCAGTAAAAATGAAATAAATTTTTGTCTAATAATGAAAATAAAATGTAATAAAACCTTTAGAGTACAGATTGAAAATATAAATTTAAAATATGTATAGTTTTCTGTCCCCGTACTTTCATTTGTTCCAATTTATCCAAAAGGCTATTTGGATTATACTATTCTGAGTACACTGAGATGTGTGTTCTAGGACAATGAACACAATGCTGTCTACAGTGTCACAGCAACCCAAATATCTTGTGATAGAGAAATAACAAAATAAATTATACAGCTTTCGTATGATGGAGTATCATGTAGCCTTTATCAAATCTTATTTGAAAGATTATATATTCAAAAGGAGTAAAATGGAGATGACATTTATAGTACGTTTCCAACTTTAGAATAAAATATACTATATGCATTTATATGTAATTATGGCCAGAATGTTAAAAATTTTAATTTCTGCTTTATTCACATCCAAGCCAAACTTGGACTTAATGGAGAAACACCAAAGGAACCCTCATTGGTACTAAGACTTTGCAGCTATAAAAATTGGAAAAGAGGTAGTAAATTACCACTTCTTTCAAATTATCCAATTTTTGTATCTGGTATAAACAAAAAGATAATTTAGCATGGCAGTCTGGCACAAAGTTAGTATGAGAAATAAGCATCTGAAATTTAAAATTGCAATAAATTGATATATTAACAAGAAATGTTCCAGGCCTACAAAAAGAAAATTTTAAAATACTCCTGAATCTGAACAAGAACAAAAAGACTTGAATAATTTTCAACATCAAGAAAAGAGTCAGTTCTCCTCAAATTAATGTGTAAATTTATATAGCCCCAGTAAAATATACAAATAGATTTTGTTTTCATTTGGTACTTGAAGCTGATACTAATGCCATATGGAAAAACAAACAAATAATACTAAAAATTCCTAAAAAATATGAACAATAAATTGAATATTTCTACAAATGATTACATACTATAAAACTTCAAAATGAAAACAATGTAGTACTAACAAATCACTTAATATACAATTCATCATATTAGTAAAGCCAAAGAGAAAGTTATAGGATCATCTCCATTATACAAGGAATCATAAGAGAAAGTTCTCTTAGGTGACAATCTATTTTTTAAAAATCATTTGCAACTTATATCACAAGAAGTTAATCCTTCTAGTATAAAAATATCTTGAAGTCAATAATGCAAGAATAACAACCCAAGAAAAATGACCAACATATCTGAATAGATCATACAGAAAAGGAAAATGGATCTTAATTTTTAAAAAAAGAGCTCTCCACTCACTAATGACAAGACAAATACAAACTAAAACTATGTTGAGATACCATTGCTTGCCTTAGATTGGCAAAAATTCAGAAGTTTTATTAAGCACTCTACTGGTATTAACATGTATTATAAGAAACTCTCATGTGTTATTGTGGGAAAATATATTATTAATGCACCCCTCTAGAGAACTAATGAGTAACAGCTATGAAGTTTATAAATACTTATACCCTTTGACCTGGCAAATTCAATTCTGTGAGTTTACGCTCCAGAAGAACTTGTACAACTATGAAGTGAATTATTTGTAAGTACAAACATTGCATCCCTTTTAGTAATAGTCTAAGATTGAACCTAAAATTCCTTCAATAAAAGGCTAGTTTTATAAATTATGGTAAATCTATATAATAAAATATAGAGTTGTTACATCAAAAGTGAGTGAGGAAGAGTTCTATGTCCTGAAAGGGAATGATTACAAGAGACAAGAAACCAAAAAATAAAGATATAGGATGGAATGTATAGTACCTTTTATGAATACTAAATAATTAACTTGCTTATTTTCATTTTTCTCCCCCAACTGGAATATAAGCTCATGAGATCAAAGACTTATCTCTTACAGTTTGTAGAAGAGTGTAATGTGGATGATGTGCTGTGTGGTTAAAGACTGGTAGAGGAAGCATGGCTCAGGGCAGCTGAACCAGCATGGTGATGGTCAGGTGAGGCTCTGACCAGGAAGCTGAGCAGAAGGATGAGTATATTTCAGCAAAAGAGGAAGGAAAGATTGTTCCAAATAGTTAAAGCAGTCCATTCAAAGGTCCAACACATACGTAGGCTGTGGGGGCCCATTCCCCACCACCTCCTTTTTCCACTCTTACTTTTCTTTTTGTGTTATACAGTGTGACTTTAAGTGAATTCTGCTGAGTTTTTATTGAGTGTACTAAATTTCTAGGTGTACACTTAATACTCAACTTAAGAATTGGTATCAAATATTTTTTTTCATACTAAAGCGCTTAAACTGATTAGAAAAGTAATGGTCCAGTTTGGATTCTGCTTCTGCTATATATGACAGTTTAAGTCACATATTAATCGCCAACTTCTCTTGAGTTGAAAAATTTATGGCTTCAGGGACAACTACTGACATAATATTGTTTGGAGAAAAGTGTTTGGGGTGGTTAAAAAAAAACCTTTGAAGGTATACATTTAAAAATTCTCATCCTTCGCAAATTACTAAAAAATTTTTTTAAGGTGCATCAGTAAGTTTTATTCCTTCAGGGTCATTTGTTAAGTGGAGAGCACCAGAGGATATGTAGTACTAAGACTCCTTTTAGCTTTGAATTCCAAAACAAGTATTTGAAACTTACAGCAGAGTCAGTCATCTTTAAAAGCCAAGGCTTCTGACTTGCAATAGATAGACATTTTGGAATTCTAGTCATCACGTGTCTTATTTAATAGCCCAGCATAATGTTTATGCTGTAAGCACCAAAGAGAAAAGGGAATAGAAGAAAGAATGAACCTAACCCATGAATAAAATAACATTTGTGCTTGCTGAGGAATGAGAAACTTCAGAAAGGCAAGAGAAAGATTAGATTCATATTCCTAATACAGAGCCAGCTGCACGCCCTACCCTGAGTTAAGTTCTAGGGAGTGGGGGTTGGGATGGTTGAGAGGTCAGTGGGAACTCCAGATATGTTTGCGAGGATCTAGTGATAGAAATTTCCTGAGCCATGTTCTCTCAGCACTCGGAGGCAATCCAAAGGGTTTGTAAAAATCCCTTCATGCCAGCTTGGTGCCGTAGTCTTCATATTAAAATGCTGGTAGAATGGACCTGTGTTTACAAACCCAAGAAACCCAAGAGACCCAAGAGAGTATCCTAAATGCTCCTAAATCCCTGTGCCCCCAGAGAAGGGAACTGAAGTGATTGAGAGATTCAGCATCCTCACAGGAGCAGGAGGGTTGAGATAAAGGGCATTGGGCCATGCATGGTAGTTCCACAGACATCTCAGAAGATGCAACAGTAATGGGTTCCAGGTTCATTTTAATGGATTCCAGGAGATGCCTATGGGCCAGATGCCCCTCCTTTACCTATGTCTGGGTGCTCTGTATATCACCCACCCTTGCAAACTTAGATGCTCTCCTAAGGAAAAAAGCACAAGAAAAGAACTCTAAACTGACAGAGGTTTAACTCTGAATTTACTGAGAAAAATAACAAAAATAACTAAGCATGCCTCAAAGTTACCAGATTGAATTTCCTGCATCAAATAAGTTAACAGATGAAAATAAAAAAAATAAAATGATTTGTTCACCTATGTTTATGGTCTGATGACATTTGCAGATGTAACTTTTAAAAAATTATCAAATTTCTGATGACAACTGGAATCAATAAAAAAAAATTGAAAGTATATTTATCAAATTGACACGTTTTTGTATTAATTATCCAGAATTAGAACCTATCTTAAGTTAATTTGAACGCAGAACCGAGCTATATCAATGAGTTAAATTGGGAAACCAAAAGCACCATACAAAGTAATTGTTAATTTGAGGTACTTATGTTTATCATGATGTATATATATTGAATACACATTTTTTGCAGCAGGCATGGAACTGTGCTGGGTACTGAGGGAAACTCAGTGTCACCTCTTCTATTGAGGCTAAAATCATGTCTTCATAAAAAAGAGAAATTAAGAAAAGAGTCCTAGCCCAAATGAATTACATTCATTCACTATTATTTAGAATAGAAACAAAGACTATTGTCTTATGTTATTTTTATCTTTTGAAAGAAAAGAAAAATACTACAGTTTGTTAAAGGGAATTATTTCTTCTGTAGTTACATATCAAAAAAATAACACGTGAGCCCTTTTGCATATAATGCTTCCTGTGGAAACGGATTCAAAAATTTCCTCTTGGCATTTTTTTTTTTAAAAAAATCTGAGGCAAATACAGTGGCTGTGAGACAGGGTAATGAAAAAAAGGCAAGTTTTTCCCCTATTTTTTTCAATGGGATCAAAATAAAAACTGGGGGAATATTTCAATACATTTTTCTTTTTCAGCAATTTTTTTTTCATTTTTGTGTGTTTGTTAAAAGACACAGTACCTGTCATTTCTGTTTGTGGTGTGACACTAAAAATTCAAGAGTATGCATTGTGATGATTGCTGGGTATATCTGACAGAAACATCAAAGACCTAGTGTATGCACATGGTATCATAGGAGGAAATAATATCTTATGCTTAAAAGTACTGACGTCGTGTTCATAACCCAAAAATGAAACAAGTGACTACACGAAGGGAAAATGTG
This sequence comes from Camelus bactrianus, assembly GCF_048773025.1. Taxonomy (NCBI): domain Eukaryota; kingdom Metazoa; phylum Chordata; class Mammalia; order Artiodactyla; family Camelidae; genus Camelus; species Camelus bactrianus. The sequence continues at coordinate 30,809,115 of NC_133543.1, read as the reverse complement.
TTCTTCTTCAGGGAAAAAATAACTTGGAACTGATTCCACAACTGAGGTCAAGGCACCCTTTTTTTCATGCTTTAATTCCTGAATCTATAGATGTATTTTGACTTTATAATCTGAAAAAGTACAAAAATGGTATGTAATTGTTTCTACATTGTCCACCTCATTATTTCATAACAATTTGGCTGTTTTGAATTTTTTCACTAAAGAAATTATACTTGCTATCCAATGGCTTAGTACAAAGACTACTGAGAGACCAGCCCCGCTGGAGATTCTAATTGTTTGCCGTCCATCACCCTCCCCACCACATCCATGTCACCCTGGGAGGGAAATTGTATAATCCCACAGGACATCTAAAAGTGGCCTAGCTAATCAAAATATTTGTTCTTATGCCAACAGGAAATCCTATTCAAAAGCCATGTTTGAGCAAAGCTTTTGCATAATGAATTGCTAAGGAAAAATGGGCAGAAATGGAGACATGTTTGCTGGAAAATGGGCGTGTCATCTTACTTAATCTTTGCAACAAACTCTGAGGTAGGTATTATTTCCATCATTTTAAATTTGAGATAAGTAAGGCTTATAGAGTTTGAGTGATCATCTAAAGGAACATAGCAAGTTAAGCCCATATCCTGCTCGTAAGTAAGCAGGAATGCTGACCCAAAGCAAGAAGCTGTGGTTGATAAAGCATTACCAGAAGGAAGCTGAAGGAGGGTGTTCAAAGCAAGTATCTTAACAAACCAATAAGCAAGTAGCAGCTGAGATGGTCACTCCCTAGAAACTGAGTGGAAGAGCAGAAGCTAAAAGTAGACCCAGATAAAGTAAAATAGTTTAATGGAAGTTAGCATGAAGGTAGAGTAGAGTTGGTGTTTGTTATAAGTGACTCTTTCTATCATTTATGTTACTAATGAAATTACCTTACTTTTATCAGGCTTATTAGAGTTTTTCTGTATTTCAATCATTGATTCCTCAAAAATAGTTAATGAGACACTTTGCTAGAAGCAAGAGATAGAAATAGTACAGAGAGCTAAAACAAAAATGGTTCCTACCCACAGAGTTTAAAGTCTTTTGGGTGTGGGTGTGACAGGGGGTAGAAACTAATTAAACAAATAATCAATTCAACAAAGGGTGGGTGCATGCCCCCCTGATCTCTGCCTCCTGGTGTTCATGTGACCCCTTCCCTCTTAACTATGGGTGGGACCTGTGACTCTGTGTCAAGAAGAATGGATTCAGGGGACATAGCAAAATGGAAAGAACTGAGAGAAGGAAAATGGACTCCAATCTGGGTGTTTGATATTAAACAAGAGTTAAGGGAGACAGTTGCTGATAGATTCTGTTAGGAAGGAGATACTGAGTGGAGTGAAACCCTGAAAGAAATGAAACCAGAGACTCAAGAAGGTGGGAAGTTTCAGCTTCATCAATATAAATGTTAAACTTAATAATAGAAGGAAAGTAGAGTAAGATAAACAGAAGAAAGAAGACAATGGCTCTTTTTAGAGGCTATTTACACCATAATTCTCTAACAATTAGTAGTAAATTAGGTCAGAGGACTCCAGAGCAAGGTGAAAATATATATGGCACTAAAGTCTAATATGTGGATGTGACAGTGACATCACTGAATTCAGTGATCAGAGCAGTTACTTGAAGAAAATATTCATCCAAACAGCTCAACAAATCATAAATACAAAGACTCTTACAAAAAAAAAAAAAAAAAGGAGGATAGAGGAGATTTTCTATGTTGTATATGCTTCAAAGTCCTGAGGCCAGTAGTGGTTAATTGCTTCAAACTGTCACCAATTTTCCTTATGATGTTTTTTTTCCCTTGCATCTTTATTCTGATATAGAATATTAATAATTACCATGTTCTTTTAATCATTAGTGGTATCTATCTTCAATCTTAATGTAATTCTAAATGTTACTTCTTCTGGAAATAATTGCAACTTTCTAAAATTAATTGCTCAATACTTTCACTTGATAAAAAATGTAATCATTTAAATGGCATATTACAACAAGAGACTGACATTTTCTTATTCAAATTTATTTCACCCGTAATTCATTTTGAAATAAAAAAGTCTTGGAATCTCTAATTCTGATGTTTTCAGGTTATTCTGGATATTCTCATGAAAAACAGTATCAATGATATACTTTTAATATAAAAGCTCATACTAATATAACTTTTACCATAACTAGATTAAAATTTTAAAAATCATTGTTAATTTAAAGTTAAAAAGGAAAAAGAATCATGTTTACTAAAATAATATGTTTGAGAGATAAAGTCTTTTCCCCATATTATGTTCCAGTTAATGGAAAGTGAACAATGTGAAACCCGGTGACTGACTTCTCAAACATTAAGCAAAGATCTGGTAAAAATAGTCCAAAAAGTTTGACTTAAGGATGTGTGGTTCTTCCTTATTTAGTTTCTTGTAGTTGTTTTATTAATTTTGAGAGCAACCAAGGCACATGTTAATTGAGATTTTATTATGAGTCAGACATTGTTCTAAACAATCATTTAATCTTCAGAAGAATCCTATGATGTAGATACCGTTATCATCTTTATTATACCACTGAGAAAAGTGAGGTTCCAAGATGCTAGATAAACAGTCTAAGATAATACAATTATTAGCCTTTGAAGCCCAAATACAGATTTAGGCCATTGAGACCAAGTATATTCACCAACAAATGCAAAAGCACCTGAGGCAGATTTTTTAAATGCATCAGAGATTCTTTAAAAAAAAAAAAAAGCAATTTTCCCTAGATTACTTAAATACCACACTTAGGGTTCTGACCTAGCCAGGCTAGATGACAGCCATATTCTCTTTATAAACAATGCTTTCCTCCCTCTCTTAAAACTGTTCGTTTGACTTTCTCTGTTCTTTATATTCTCTGTAGTCAGTTCCACTTCTTCAAAAATGCATGGACATAGGCATCTAATTTAGTGAATCTGAGTAAGCATATCATTCATATATTACAACCTCGAAGTCTTGACAGATGGAATGGGGGCTGTTTAAAGTCAAATAAAGAAATGATTTTTTCAAAAAATATCCATTCAGACTCAAAATACATTCCAGAAGACCTAAGAGAAAGTTAAATTCATTTTAAGATCCCACCACTTGGAATGCAGCAAAGGTAAATTTGAAATACAAAAGAAAGTAATATAAATAAAATCTTGGCAGGGATTCTAATAAACAGATATTCTAAAGCTAATGAAGTAAAATTAAAAACCATTAAATTAGCTTATAAGTAGCTGTTATCACAATAAGCTCATAAATCATTTCTGTGAACTGAATATGAACCATAACAATTAAGATGCAATCTCATCATACTTGGACTAGAAATTTGGATCTTTTGCCATCAAAAATTGAAAATCAAGCAGGGAGTTAATTTACTTAGAATGAAGATATTAACAGAATTTTGAGAGAAGGTATTGGAAGAGACCCAATAAATGATGAAAGTAAAGATTTTAATATGCTTTTCATTCTTTGAACATCATAAATTTCCTAAAAAGAGTTTCAAATAAGTATTATCAAATGGAAAGCATCACTTATTATAAAGGCATCTTTGAGGCACGATATTCAGATTCAGTAAGAGAAAGCCACTATGGAGCCACTGAATATGATTTTGGATGCTAAGAGTTATGAAATGAAATACCCAAACGTTCCTTGATCTCCTTAGCAATACTTTAATGGTAGAATCTCCAGTATGAATCCCTAAATATTTCATGCACTGAATTAATTTAACTTACTCTGCAAACCCCTTATCTCTCCTCACTCCATACCTCAGCAAAACTAAACAAAACAATTTATCCCAGTTTTCTTAGATTATGTTAAAAATACAATTAATCATTGGAGCAAAATCCAACATACAAAGAAACTAAAGCACAATTTTTTCTAAGAAAGTATATTTGCATAAAAGACTGCTTTTGTAATGTCCTTTAATTTGGCTTTTACCACCACACAATTTAATAATTTAAGTCTGTGCTTAGGAATGCAAATCTGACTGAGAGTAAGTTGTTTCCTTTTTTCCCTTTTCCTTTTCCTCTTCTTTTCCCTCTTCCTCTTCTCTTTCTCCTTCCCTCCCTCTCCTCCCCTATTCTCTTATTTCTCTTTCTCTCTCCCTCTTAAGGTCACAACTTAGAACTAAATACAATTGTCTTACTGCTTTCATGGCTTCAAAAATTGTGCTGAATTACAAAAAATGGAACATTTAGTGTATGGCATAATTGTTTATTCTTAAAAATCTGTAGTAGCAATTGCAGATAAGTTTGAATGCCTGTAATCTCATATTCTAATGTCCTCTATAACCTAACCTCAAGTGAAAGTATGTTACTTAAAATCCTCATCAAATAATAAGGTTTCACAGAACCAAAAATTCCACAAAGGTTGTTTTATTCAGGAAGTTATGAGAAATTTATTCATTCAAATAGCTTTTATATAGTCTTAATTTTCATAATAAAAATGTTGGCAGCTGAATATTAAGAAATAGGGACATAGTACTCTTTCATACTTGAGAAAAGGAAAAAGGTGAGAAAGTTACAGTAAAGTGTGTTGCAAATTTCTTGAAACTTACTAAATTTTACTGTATCCACCTATTACAAAAGAATGGAGGGCAGAAGGGTCATCAAAGTCATTAAAACACCCAACAATGCACAGATTTCCATCAAATTGGTTTCAGTTTCTGATTTATCCCTACCAGCAGTTTACCTTATTCTGATGCTTTGTATTTATTACTTGAGCATCAGTAAGTTTAAAAACTGGGAGGGAATCTTGGAGATCCCTCCAGGCCTAACTATTTATTTTTCCCATAATCAAACCAAGACCTGATGAGACTTGATTTGCAGTCTTAGTGCATGTGAACAATGGGTCCCCTTTCTTTTTAACCTAAAATCATAACTCCTTACTTGAAATGCAAGGACCTTAATGATCCTGCCTGGGATACCCTACCACTGCCAGTTCCCCTTCAGTCTGACTAAGAGTTAGGGGGATTTCTCCAGTCATCGCAAATATCACCTCATCAGCAAAGCCTTCTCCAACCTCTCTCTTTCCTTTCCCACTCACACAGAATGATAAATTCCAGAAAAACAAGGCTCGTTCATGTCTGTGTCCCCAGTGTTTGCAGACTGCTTTGCTTGTAGTAGATGCTTGAGAAATGTTTTTTAGTTGATAAATGAAATAACTGTATGACATTTGAGTAATTTAGCACCTTTTGGAGAGACATCAAATTAATCTTTGATGCTCCCCTCATTCTTGTCCCTCTCTACAAAATTTTCTTTATGTCCTCTTGATTCCATTTCCTAATAACTTTTATCTTTGTCCTGCTTTCTTTATCCCATTTGCCATTACTGTATTTAGATAATGAGCAGCTCACTTCTGCATGATCACAAACTTCCCTCAACTGACCCTGACATTTCTATTCTTGACCTCCTTCACAGCGCTACCACATATCTTTTAGAACAGATCCAGAATCCTACAACTTCTCATTGCCTCTTCTGCTACTCCTCTGCTTTGAACTGTTGTCACCTCTTGTCTGCTTCTCTTAATCGTTCCCCAGAAGGTCTTCCAAAGTCCACCCTTACCCTCTTACAGCCTACTCCCAAGAAAGCCATCACGTGATCATTTTAAATTTGCTGTGTCATGTCATGTCACTTTTTGGGCAAAATGAGCAATGAATCCCAAGTCTTTATATTGCCTTAAAAGGGCCTGCATTTTCTGGACCCTTTGTCTCACTAATCTCCAGTTTGTCTATTCTATTCCAGCCACAGTGGCTTTCTTGTTCCTCAAACAGCCAGGACACACTTCTGTCTTAGAGCTTTTGATAAAATACTCCCATGGCTGGAATTCTCTTCACCAGATAACTGCTTGGCCCACTCTCCACCTCCTTCATCTCTTCATCACATTGTTTTCTCCCAGTGGTGAGCTTTCCTGAATGTCTTTTTAATACTGTTCATTGCCAGAGATCCCACAGAGTATTCTTATATCTCCTTTTTCTGTCCTGCTTTTCCAATTACCCACAGGACTTTTCAACTTCAAATATATTATACAATTTGCTCTTTATTATGTGCATAGTCTGTCTTCCTTTGCTGGATATAAGCTCTATAATGGCAGGTATCTTTGCTTTATTTCTCCACACATCCCAAACATTTTAAAAACTGCCTGTGATATACTAGATGCTCAATAAATATTTCTTTAATGAATATAAATGTGGTACAGGTACATTATGCAGCTATGCCTTTAAAATTTCTACAATGTTCAATGAAAATGTTAATTTCTTTTCATGAATGATTGTATATATTTTCCCCCTCTTTCTTTTTGGTTATTCCAAGCTCTTTTCATCTACAATCAGCCAAAGTGTTTCTTCCAGTCTCCACCAACAGTCTTTTCTAACCAGGCAATCCAATGGGATGACCAAATGCAAACAAGGGTGTGTCTGAGCATACTAAAACTCTGCCTTCAAGGAAGTAAGATCAGTTGGGTAGGATATGGGTATGGTTGCATGGGTAGAGGAAGTCTCAGTCAGGTTTTAGGCCATCCCACACAATGGGGCATTAATATTGCTAAACCACCATGCAGAGTGAGAAGAAACTCTAGGGAAACAGAAACACATTGCTCCAGTTCAAATTGATATTGGAATTAAGACATAACAGTAGTTCAGACACATACAGGAAAGGTGGAGCTACTGCATAGGAATAAGGATCAGAGAAGGCTGTAGTCATAAAGTATAACAAGAGGCAAAAAAAAAAAACAAAACCAAAAAACCCAACAACAACAACAACAACAAAAACAAAAACAAAAGCTCAACTGAAAATGAGAAAAGGAGCAAGGAGAATCTAAATCTGGGCAGTTGGCAACCAGCACGATCTGAAGGAAAAGAAAATGTATGCCTAAGTGATGGAAGCAGATTGAAAGCTATGAATGACAGTACAAATCTTGACGAAGTAGGTTGCTTCAGCCCGTGAACTGTGCATTCGTCCCTTGATGTCAGCTGCTAGTCCCCGAGCATGACTATTATAAGGCTTGAAGTGGCCATGGTATAGACAGGTAAAATATTACCAACTCACTCTGAATAAAGAAGATCTTTATCACTTCCTATTTTCTAAAGAAATATTCATCTATTCATAATTGCTCCGCCCTGTTCTAAGTCAGCTGATTTAATGCTGCTTTGGAAAGAAGTTGAGGAGTTATCATGGAGTTCAGTTCCTTTTCCTCCACTCATTTGCCCAAACAATATGTGAATATTGTTAAGACAGAGTGCTTCACTTGGTTCTGTTACATATTCAATTACACCTTCACATCTTACTCAAAAGGAACATTGTTAAAATATGTCCAGTGAAATAAAAATGTGATACACATAATTATAAGAAAGCACTTCTTGATATCCTAAGTTTTGGTTAATAAAATTGTTTCCTGAAGATTCAGAATAATATGTTGTCCTTACAAGAGCTAATATTGTCAATATTTTCTTGGCATGAATGCTTTAGTAACAAAATTTTGGCACATTTTTTCCTTGAAATATATTATTATTTTGAAATATTTGTTTATAATCCTCTAAAGTAGTATTGATGCTAAAAAGCACAAAAAACAGCAAGAAGATGTCTGGATTTAGAACTTTAGAAAGGACTATTTGCTGCATTGATTAAAATACTCATGAAGGATTTTTTAAGTTGTCTATAGCTGGTTTTGATGGATATATTTGGTCTTTGTAGAAGCATATGGAAATGCATATTTAATTTGACAGTATTTTGCAAATCATACCCACTTCGGAATAACTTGCAAAGTAGAAATGCTACCATATGCTAGAAGATGGTTTGTCTATTATGCTGAGAGTAAGGAAAGAGACATATATTCAATAACAAAATTTAAAAATATTTTTCTGGGGCATTGTGGATAATGAAAGTAATGAGAGATCACGTGGACAATGTCCTTGTACTTAAATATTCAGAATTAATTTATAGTTAGTTTTTCAAACAATCACATTAGACATACTAAGAAAACTTCTCCCAAGGATCACAAGCCCCTTAGGAAAAAAAAAAAAGTCAGATGGTCAATTTCTATCTAAGTGTCTACGCCTGTACCAGATCTTCTGAGATCTTGACCAAATCTGATTGGAGCAGAGATTCATAAGAAAATCAAGAGAAGCTATCTCTACATGCACTTATCCTGATGGAGATAGACCTCAACTCTAGAGAAAAGGATAATTCCCGTTTAATCAAATCCCTCCTCTGGAGTGGAGTTAAAAACAAGTGACCAAAGAGAAAATGGATCACAAAAATTCAGACCTTTTTTCTGAGCAATGCATTACAAGTGTTCTTGTGGCCTTTGACAGTAGCCCATCCCAGTCTTGGAAGAACCAGGACCCACTGGGTCTGTGTGTGATGAGCAGTTTCCCTTGCTACCCCACACAGCGTCTGTCATTGCACCATGGTTGCTTTGGCAGTCGTAAAGAGTCAGATGAATACACAGGTTTTTCTCAACAAAAACAAATAAAAGTTTAGCAATAGCTCTTCATAGTTTATATCAAAAACCCTTGCAGATTCTGAAGGTCACTTTAGGGACAAAACTTGAAGTAATTAAAACAAGAGCTGAAGCTCTTTGACAAGTCTTCCCTTTTGTATCTAAAAGGTTCACAGACCTCATATATCTTCAGAGACACTAGACTGCAATTTTCAAAGAGAAAATAAATTTTGAGGTTTCAAAGCACTTCAGTTTTCTCAAATTAATGATTATGTCATCATTATCTGAGAGTAGTGATTTGCAAGCAACAATGGCTTTAATGTATCTTTTTATACTGATAATTACTATTTTGGTTTTCTTTAAAGAGCCAGGATTACTTTTTCTCTTAAGAAAATCAGATTATTTACTGAACTTATTTTTAACTGATCATGCCTCAGTGCATAAGCATTATTTTTACGATCACAACTTAAATTCACCACATGTGATAATTATCTCAATGATTCTGCGTACTGAAAAATGTCAAACTAAGAAGAGCAGGGATCCTTGTAGAGTTATTAATTTAAAATAGTTTCAGAATGAAGATAGGTGTTGGTTATGTATGTCATAAGTCCATGGATGAGTTGTCTTCAATCAAATTAGCTTCTTTTGGATCCCTTACAATGAGGATTTGGGGGGCTAGCATTTACAATAGGTATAACCTACTCATGAGCACGGTTCTGAAACTAAGTGAGAGTATGAAGCAAATTTGATTTCAGCACTGTTTATAATTTCTAAAATATTGTAGAATAGGGATAAAGAGCAATTTTATGATAATAGGCAGACTTTTAAATGTTAAGTCAATAACTCAAGATTCCATAAAAAATTCTAGTAAGGAGCATAAAAAGAAAAAGATCACCTGACATATCCCTTAAAGAAATGTCATTTATGTAATTCTTTTTTCTTCTTTATATTTCCTTAAATTTATGAAACTAATCAAGTGAAATCTCTCTTATAGGCAACAAGTTCAGCTTTCAGAGTAACAGGGAATAAATTTATTCACTTAGTTAACATAGCATTCCATTTTGCAGAGGTATTATATCTGTAGGTTTCCCCACCAACTTGCTCTAGATTTTCCAGAGCAGCTCTGAGTGAAAGTTATCTGTCTCCACTGCTCCTATGGTGATGTCTGAGAATTCACCCAGCAACTACTGAGAAGTTGCCTTGTGGCACATATTCTAACCTTGTGTTACTTGTCCTTCAAATTGCTTATTCAGCTATCGAAATGGTTATCTCTTCAAATGGACTGTAAGTTTTTTTTAAGTCATAGCCAACATCTTATATTTATTTCTATCTATGAAAGTTTCTTGTACAAAAATATATATTGGTTATATTTGCTCATGCCTCCTCAATTGACTCAGATCACTCTCTTTACTTGATAGAGCAATGAGCACCTTAGATAGGATACTTCTGTTGGAGTAGGATAAAATGGAAGCTTCATCATGTTTAATTCCTAAGATTAGAAAGATGTATGGATATATTGAAAGTCCTCATTATTTGATTACAAATGGAATACCAGGAAAAGGCCATTTAAAATAAATCTATTTTAAACCATTAATCAAACTTCAGTAGTAAATAATGGAGAAAAAAAAATTGATAGAGATGCTCTTGAAAAATAAAGTTTAAAATTATAGAACAAATTTAATTTATAATTTGATAAAACTTAGATTAAAATTATAATATGCTAATTATTTAAAAGAATAAATTAAAAATTTTGTTGATTTTCTGCTGTGTTTTGATAAATGTTATGATAGTAAAGTAGAGTCTTTTTCATATTACATTTAACTTTTTTAGCATGAGCATAAAGAGGATCATTTCCACAAAATTGTTGAAGCATTCATCATTTCCTTTTACTCCTTGATATTCAAGTCATTTGCTTTTGAAGTACCGTGTCTAATTTCCTCTCCTTCATCTGTTAATGGCTCTGACTCCGACATAGCCTCATTGTCCATGATTTTGTCACTCAGCAGTTCTTCAGTATCACTTGCATCATGAAATCCTGAATCTCTTGGAAAATTTTACTTTACAATCCATTTCCATTAAGTTTTTATTGTGTTATACATATAACATTCTATAATCAGCAAGAGACCAAACTTTTCTTATAATAATGCATAGAGACAAATGCTGATACTAATCGGGAAAGGGTGTTTAGTAAAGGCTAATTTTATAAGTGAGTAGTTCATTAGTGACAATTTCCTATCATGACAATTTTTGCTTTCCTGCATTGTCATGTATCTCTGGGGACTAGGATAATGCTTTGATAATCAGGAACTCTTGCAATCTGCAATAAAATGAAAGTAAGGGCTAAAAAGTAAGCAAGTAGTTAAGGTGAAAGTGCACATCGGTGTCTTCTACAGACATCTGTTGTTGAACTCATACCTATGGATGAGGTGCTCCTGGGTAAGAGGAAGGGTTGAGGCATTGAGACAATCAATAAAAAAGTGAAACAGTAAACCTTATGAAATATAGACAAGTAATCACATATGTTGGAGGAGAAGCGAGAGAAAATGATACACTGGAAGATAAGGGCTGTGGGAGGTAAGCGTTAAGGACTAAGGCGATGGCCAGGTACCTCTCCTCTGGCTGGCTGATAGGGCAAGAAGTCACTCATATTATTCATGCTGAACACCTAACTCCAGAAACAGGCTAAACAGGTAGAACAGATACTGTGGGAGGTCTGTGTCACAGCTCAGCTAGGGATTCTGTGAGAACTCTCACTGAGAAACCTGTTGATATTGGCCTATCCAATTTGAAAGCATCTCTAGTCTCATCAATTCATACACTTTGCTACTAGGAGTCTTGTGAATTTATACACCTGGCTACTGCCACCTACACTTTCTCATTCTCTCAGCCTTTATGAGACCCTGTGTGGGTACTAGACAAAGATGTGGTAAGTAGTAAGTCATAAAGAATCCCAGAAACAAAAACAAGACTTAAATTATGAATGAGTTTGGGGCTATGGTATTCTCCAGTATTGCCTGGAGAAGTATGTAGAATCAAATATATCAAGTCAGCACTCCCCAGAACAAATGTGCATTAGTTGATTTCCCCATATAACATTAATTATACATTTGGGAGTATGCTTACAATTTTTTAGTCTTTTTCCTAAATTTTCTTGATGCTTATTTTTATCCTTTTTTAGACTTTCCTGTACATTGTTTTATGTCTTCTTTTTTTTTTAAGTTCCCAAATAATAGTAATAATAATAATAACCTACATTTCTGAGCTCTAAAATTTGCCTTAACCATGCACTGATGTCATCCAGCCTCTTCTGCTGGTTCTTTTTATCCTGCAAATTACTTATTACAATAAAGGAGATGACTCAAGCCTTTAATAAAGCCTTAAAAATGTCATCTCTACTTAAAGCCTTCAATCGAATACCTCTAGCTGTTTATGGAAATGTGTTGGCATGATTTTAAATTCTAGCATTTTCAAAAAATTATCCGTAGGCCTCATTCTTGGCCACTCAGAAAACTTAAAAACAAAAATCATAGAGGAAACAAGCATTTCAAGAGCTGTCACACGTGAGAGAATTTGGAGGTTTTTATGCCAACACAGAAAGTGAGAAATAGCAGTTTTCCAGTATATATGATTTCACTGGACAGGGTAAAAAAGTAAGCCATAGACAGAAACTTAATAGCTCACATAATCCACTCCCATTTTCATGCTAGAGTCTCTTTAAAAAAAACCAAGAGACAGGGGTGGTGTCTTGAATTGTAGTCTGTGAGCACTTACAGAAGAATCTTTTTATGGGCTTCAGATATATTTGAATCCCCTAAAACCAAAAGGTTAAGTGTTAATCTAAAGTGTACCAGAAGTGTCAACGCTTATAACGTTAAAAAGAAAAAAAATCAAGATTTTTAAGTACTTTTTAAAAGTGATACATTTCTGATTGTCAAATTCTTACAACTAAAAATATTTCCCCTCATATTTCAGAGAAATAATTATTAACTGTGTAGACTAAATTGAAGTCAGGCCTCAAGAAAAAAAAAAAAAAAAAACACAAGATGGCATTTACACACAACCAGTCCCAATTTAGTGTAATTGTTAGCTACAGACAAGGTTGAGAATATGACACTGGAATGAGAAAAGGTGATGATAAACTAGGAAAAGGTCAAATTCTAGTTGAGAAAAAAATAGCTCGAGTTATAATGCTTAATGCAGTGGATTGACTCTGGCCTCTACTCATCCTTTTTATTGGCAAGTGGTTCTTGGAAAAAGTCTTAGGTCATCAGTTTTGAACAATAGCCAAAATGACTATTTAAACAAGAAAGAAAGTGAAATTTCTTGATATAGATGTAATTTACCAGTTGCTAATGGGAACATCACGTAAAAGATATTTCAAAATTACACACTGAATATTAAACTTTTAGAATGAAGGCTCACATATCCCGGGATCCACTCTCTACACCAGGCGGGCCAACCACTCCCATAATGCCTTTCTTCATTGATAAACAGCCTTGATAATCGTTTATGCTTTATGTTTAACCCCACACCTGGAACACCCCTCACCTTATCTTCCACCTTCATCCTGTCACACCTCTTTATAGAATGCTTTGACTACATAAGTACTGAACTATAAACATATAGTCAAATGATATCAAAGAAAAATAATTTAAATATATATACTTTAAAAATACTTTGTAAAGAATGAATGGATCAGGAAAAGTTATTTGTACTATTTATTTGAAATAACATGTTTAGCCACTAGATGTCACCCTTTTTTAGGCAACAAAATTGACCTTTCAAAGTTTGCAACAAAAGCAGTTATATTCCACTATAGAGTAGGAGTTGGTACCACTGGAATTAGTCCCTCTAATATCACACAAAAAGATACTTTAACAACAAACAAACGAAGAAACAACAACAGCCAGGGTTTCCTGTAAGGAGGGCTTCATGAATCAAGCTGATTTGAGTCTTGTCAGTCTCCAAAGCCACATACTTAAAATGCGACAATAGTTAATACTGTATAATTCTCAAAAAAGTTAAAAAATGGCTCTCATACAAATATAAAATGAACACATATAAAGATTCCATTCAGCTCGTTAATTAGCAAGGGAGTCAGTAAGATGGTAAGGCCAGTATGAGAGAGAATGCAAGGAATGGAGACTTACAGAGTCAGTCTGAGCTTGGCAGTAGGAACAAAGCTGTTTAACGTCCCAAAGGTCACAAACTATAACCTTTAAGGTTATGTTTCCTGAGAGGAATGGTCTGTACTAGGCAAGATTCTACAAGTTATCAAGCAACTTAGTCTACATGTATGGATCTTCTAAGTGGCTGTAATAAGAGCTTTACCTGCATGATGCCATTTTAATCTGACAGTAATTGCCATTGAGGTAAATGCTGATGTTACCTGTATTTAGAGGCTAGAACACTGAGAGGTCAAGGAGCATTCTTTGGGTTATGGACCAGCAAGGATCAAGCTAGAATGCAAATCTAATCTGTGCATCTTCTTTCTTCTGGGAGCACAGACTTAACAATCACTTGTAGTGTCTAGAAGATGTTGGGATTCTACAAGGTGAGGCACGTGTGCACACCCTACAACTCCTTCACCCTCTCCTGTTCCTCACCCATGAAGGGCAAATAATGGTGAAAGAAATCTAAAGTGCAGCACAGATGCTGTAAAATCAAAGCTTAAGTGGTAACACTCTGCATTCTCTAGATTTTGTGTAGATTATTTACCACACCCCTGATGCCCCCACCAGCTTGCCCTTTGCCGGATCCTCTATTGCAATTTAAATAAGTGGAGAGATGGAAATGATCAGAGTGGTGAGTCTTCATCCAAAAGGAAACAATATCTTATATATTGTCTGTATGGAAAGCACTTACGCTAGGTAAAATGTTATCAGTGGTGCTTGCTAAAAATGAAAAAGAGACCTTTTAAAACATGCATGGTATTCCTATAATATAATACATGCTTCATATTCTTTTCAGAAAGTTTGGGGCATAGGGAAGCATCTAAGTACTGACAATATAGTCAAGGAAGATATCTGCCTAACAAAATGTCTAAAGGAAATGCTCTATCTAATCTTAAAACTTTAAAATCTTGGAGAAATTTTAGACATAATTAAATTAACTGTAGAACATCATCTTAAATTTATATGCACAGAACATCAAAAAATGTGAGGTGCTCCAAGCTTTATTACTAATTTAGTTTCACTTCTCATCAAGATTGTACCACATAGCCAGTGGCTAAGAAGATTCAGAAAACTAATCAAACATTATTATATTACCTATTAGGAGTCTAGACAATCTCCTCATCATACACTTCTGATGCAACAACTTTGAAAGGATTTTTTTTCCCAGAACATTATTTCTTTATCTCCATTCCAGATAAAAATAATAGAACCACTTAAGAGTTCCCCAGTCAAATAAAAATGTGTAAATTTGTTGATGTATCACATTTGCATTTATACTTGCTCTAAAAAATGAAGAGTGCTATGTAAAATTGACAAGTATTGCTTTTTATGTAGTCAGTCTGTTCAGTGTTGAGCTTCTTCAGTTTTCATGGATTATAAAATCTTTTAGGACAGAAGCTATTCCTTGCAAGACCATCTTATAATGTTTCTAGCTTTAAAGGTAGATATAATTTTAATATTCACATACCACGTTTAAGGCCCTATTAGGCACAGCTCTGGTTGCCTTTGATTTGTTCATCAGTGTGAGAAACCCGAAATTTTCTAAAGTCTAATTTTTGAAAAAAAATTAAGTAGTCTCTTCGCATTAAACCATCTGCTCTACATGATTACAGTGACTCATTTTTAGCATTGAAGCTTCCCTTTTTGTGATTAAATTTCTTGTTCAACCAAGTGAACTCTTTGGAAACCATTTATTTCTGATAAAGTATGCCATTGTTCATAGAGTAGTAAAATAATTGTAATCCATCAGATTCTTATTGGATAACATTTTAAAGAACTCATGTAAATTTAGCATATTATTAATGCAAATTAATTTATTCGTTGCAAGAATCTGAAGATGGTACTCACGCAGGTTTGACTGTGTGGGCGTGCTTTTCATGGACAAAGGCACCAGCAAGACCGCCTGCTCCTGAATTTAAATACTGGATTCAGAATAAAACTATGTGAGTTTATCTAAATATATATGACAGAAGTAAACAATGTAATAATTTGACTACTTTTATTATGAAACCAACTTTTGACAAGTTCAAAATGTGTGACTGTTTGAACTTCTATAATAAAAACATAAGTTGGGACCACCTTGTTCAAAGAAAAAAAATGAAACAGCATTATTAATTGAGAATAAATAACTATTACTTTTTTGGCCAAATTTTGCCCCAACCAGTAGCTAACAGTTCCACTGATACATATCTGATTTCAAATCTCATTCACTTCAATTATGTTGCTATCAAATTATTTAAATATTAATAAAAGATTATATTTTTAAAACACCTGAATTAAAATAAAATTGGTGTTATTTCCATGCTCCTTGTCAATTATATTGTCTTCAAATGTCAATATCAAGTTGATTCCATAAAAATTATCTTTACATAAGTAGATATATTACAACATATCAACATGCAACCAAGAACCTAATCGATTTGAATTAAGTTCTACAGTGTGGAGGTTTTTGTTTTACAGAAACTCCTTCTTCATAACTGAATTGAAGGGATAAATACTCTTTAGTGCATAGAAATACCAGAATGTAATCATTTATCAAAGTTTTCTATTATGTAACCCTACAATTAACTCAAGTCCAAAAATATAGTAATAAAAGAAATGGAGGAAAGTAATTCAAATTCTTAAAATTGGCCACTGATCCAGCTTTTCATTTAGATTAGTGTCAATGTGGAATAAAAGTATGTAATATATTAACGAGTTTGTTGATACCTTGTAGGAGCACCAGCAGGCAAAATCAACTCCCCAGTCATGTAAGTGGAGCTCAACATTTCCAACTGCATGTGCTAGATCAAAGCCAACAAAACAACCCTGGGGAAGAACATAATAACAAATTTTGAATCTACGTAATGATTCAAGATAGCAAGGACAAGTGTATTTAAGAAAAATCTCTGACAAACTGCTGTACCATAAATACAGTTTACCCTCTGGTATAGTAGCTCACAAAGTGTGAACCACAACATCCTGGGCATTCCAAGACTCTTTCAGGTCAAAACAATTTTCATACTATAAAGAGGAAGACATTTTTTGCCTTCTTCACTGTGTTGACATTTGCACTGATAATGCAAACCCAGTGATGTATAAAATTGCTGGCACCTTAGCACAAATCAAGGTAGTGGATCCTTGTACTGTCATTGTGTGTCAAAGCCATTCTGTTACAGCAGGAAAAAGTTAATTTCATGTATATAGCTCCTCGATAAAGGTGTAAAAATAATACACTTGCATTAAATCTCAATACCTTAAATTTTCTTATTTTTAAGGTTTAGTGTGCAAATTATGCATAAAACATTTGACCACATCCTGAAGTAGGATGGTTGTCTCAAAGTAATGTACTTATGCAATTGTTTGAGTTGCAAGCTGAGTTAGCCACTTTAACTTCATGGAGAACCATTTTTTCCATGAAAGAGCAAACTTATAGACAAACAATAGTAATTCATACTCGGGTATTTGACATGCTTAGGTGTATTTTGGAAGGTGAAGTGAGTCTGTCAGTTTAAGGAAAGAAACTCACAATTTGTTGCCAAGTAACAAAAATTACCAAGAGAAATTAGAATTTTGGAAAACTTGGATCTACTTCTGTGAATATGACCATTTCCCAGTACTTAAAGATATTTCTGATGAGCTTAGAAGTAATATATAATTTTTAAAAGACTATATAATGGAACATGTAAATATTTGTAAAATATGGATAACTTAGTGAACCAATATTTTCTGAAAGACCAGTGCTTATTGTTATATATCACGCATGGATAAAAGATCCATTCAAAATGAAAAATCAACTAACAGACTTTAATAAAACATAGGAAATTCCTTGATTTGGTTTCACATTGCACACCACAACTCTTAAGAAGTTCTTACTTGTCAAATTCTCGTGTAGTATCAAAGAATATTCACAATTAACTGAAAAAGCTATTAAACTACTTCTGCTTTTTCCAACTATATATCTGCACAAGGACTGATTTTCCTCATATGCTTCACAAAGAAAAAAAAATCAAGATATTGAATGCAGAAGCAGATATAAAACCAGCTGCCTTCTACTAAGCCAAACAGTAAAGACATACAGATATACATATATATAAAATATCTGCCAAATATAAAACATTCCCTTCTTGTTTCTTTTAGAAGCTATAGTTTTTGCTTCCCTAACAATATATTTATGTTAATATGTAATGGGTTTGTTATTTTTGTCCTAAAATAAACAAATAAATGTATTTTAAAATTTTGTTTTATTTACAAATACAGAAAATATAGATACGAACACAATATTAAAACCTCTATGAGGATCTCAGTGATTTTTAAGAATGTAAAAGGTTTGCATTACTAAAAAGTTTGACTGCTTCAGTGTATCCTGTTAACCTGAAGAGTTAATAAAAATTTCAGTTTATCACTGAATCCCGCATCATGTCCACATTTAATTTGATCAATGCATGTATGTATATGCTGTGGTAAATTGCCTTAATGGCTCTTTGTCCCTTCTTGTATCCATGTCTTTTGCCATGAAACTTTTCAGTTCCTTTACTGAGAACAGTGTGCAATTCTCTGCCACTGGGATCCGTCAGATTACTTGTTTTGAGCAGTGAAACATTAGCACAATAGAATAATACAAAGAGCATCTCTAAATCACTTGAGTGATCAGGCTTGCTCTTCCTTGCCCTCTGCCATCTCTGAGAGAAGGACTTGCACGGGCCAACGTGCTGGCCCAGATGGGAGATGAAAAACTGTGTATCGGAGTCATTCTCTCCTGACCCATCCTGGATCAGCTGCTCTCCCCATCTCCCTTTAGTTGGCCAGAGATGCATGAGTGAGCTCAGCTGAAACTAGTAGGATCCCTGAGACCAAGTCCTGCCTAGAGCAGCTGACACAAAGGTGGACCATAAAAACGATGTTGTTTCTGACTCTATACAGTGTTCTTCTTATACATTGACTTAACACCCTAACAGCCTTTTAGTGTGTGACTCTATTTCTGTCTCAGTTATTTACTTGTATGGCTTCAAGTATTTTGTATCTCTGCCTAGTAGAATTCACTGTTTTAGAAACTAAGCCTCTATTTACATTAAGTTCCCAGAAAGACAACCTGGAGCAGTAAATTTATATTATCCAAATTGTACCCAAGTAGTAACTTTCTAATTTAATGGCTTACCATCAAAACCGTTTATCTACCTGCATATAAAAATGTTAAAAGTGTTACTTAGAGAATATAGTGATTCACTTTCAAACATGCCTTACCTCTGAGTTGTTCTACTGTTAGCTTACTAAGAACATAGGCAATAATTACAGTCCTAAAACTTTAGACTTCCGGCAACTTCTAAGAAACACATCTATCGATTGAAGTTTTTGAAGTAAATAATTGCAGAGGGACCAATTTTAGATTGTTCTAACACCTCCTAAGAATAAATAACCCCAAACTGCTATTACAGGTACTTTCCTCAGAACAGAGGGATGCAAACTATGACCTGTTTTTAATGAATAAGGTCATATTTGAGCACAACCAGTCTCATTTGTTTAAATATTGTCTATGGCTGCTTTTGCAAGCACAAATGAATCATTTGCAGGAGAGACCATATGAATGAAAAAGTCTAAAATATTTATTATTTTGCCCATTAAAGAAAATACTAGTTGCCCCTACCCTATAGAATTGATTTGCATGGAGAAAACTCAGTACATTGAATAGTTAGTTAATTAGAAATCTTACTCATTATAAGGTAGCCAGAACTAGTATCTCATAAAGGAAAAATGTCTTACCAGTACTCTGTTTCTCAAACACAAAATATGAGCAATACATGCATAAAATATAACAGATGCTTCATGCAACAGGAAAAAAATACAATCTCCATCAAGATTTAGGGTTTATCAAAGCCTAATACTTAGGCCCAGTAGATGCATACAGACACACACAATTTGTTTGTATTTTAAGATACATTTTTAAAACTGAAATTAAATTTGGAAAAAAATAAAAGTTCTGAATTTAAAATTCTTTTTTTCTCACCAACACTTTTAATTAAAGTAATATTTTTTAATGAAGAGATTTTTACCATTCAACTTTTCATAGACAAGTTTTTACATCTCAACTTTTCTTAGAAAACTCAAATAATAGAAAGGCAGCACTTTTATTTTATTATCTATTATTTATAAAGAATGGCACGGTGAAGAAACCATGAAACTTCACCTACACTATCCTGTTATTAAAAGCCCTGAGGTCACATTTGTGGCACCACATAAAACAAATCACTTATAGCTCCTACAGTATGTTTCAATGCATGTACAATTTTTTCCCCATGGATAGCAGAGAACATAAATTATTAAAATGTAACTGTTCTGAGGAAATGGCCATAAGATACAAACTGGAATGAAATCATCACAAAGTGATTTTTACAAAAGTTTCACTAGATGGCAGTGTCTTAAAAATAAAGAAAAAAAACCCTAAATTTTCCGGAACCTCTGTATACTCATCCAGTTAGTATTTTCATTATTTTAGCAATAAAAATAGGTAAAACAATATGAATAGGTGAAAATGTAAAGTGCACACTTGAGTGCATACTTTATGCACTTTACTTTTGAAAATAGAAATCAAACACTTCCAACAGATTTTTATTAAAATTACCCACAAGTGCTCACATTCATTGATACAACCACATATAAGCATAGAGGGGTTCAGCCACCATGTCACCTGGCTTTCTAGTCAATTCCCAAACTATGGCAGGAGTCTTCTAACCATTCTGACTACTTCTAGCCTGACTTCTTCTTGTGAACTTTCTAAATCATACATTTGACTTTAAGACTTCCTGTGTCCCTTCAGAGATTATCCCATTAACTTCAGAATGTAACTTATTTTCTTGGTATGGCTTTTTAAAGACCTTTATTATATTGTTCTTTCCAGCTTTCCTGTCTAAGGTCTCTATACCTTCCTCCCTCTGTTTGCATAAAACTTTCTCTGTCTCTGGGATATTTTTTCCCTCTCGATTTGCCTAGGTAGCTCAGGTTTTGATAATAAGGTAACTTCTATAGGAAGATTCCTTTGCCAGACCCTCTCTCATCTTTCAGCCTTCGTTGCTTGGATCTCTTGTAGCAGTTTTCCAATCTTACTGTCTTTGACTTGTATATAATGTGGACCCAAATATTTCTTGAATAAATAAGTTAACAAATGAGCAAATAATAAAGTCATGCAATTGCCAATAAATATTCTGTAAACTGATGTTAATGTTAAGAAAATATTGTTTGAGATCCTTTATTTCTATTGCAATTTTATTGCATAAACCATTTTTCAGACTTGGCATCTTTTAAAATGAAGTTTCTTGGACAATCAATAGTAGTTTAAAATATATTTAAAATCCCTCTCAATAAAACAAGGAATATCATGCATTTTTGTCTTTGCCATCTTCAATAGCACAGTACTAAATTTTTTTCTAACCAGTGAAATAATATTAAACACAAGGCTTGTGCTGAATTTCCAGGTGAAGAACTAGCTCACTGTCTTTCAAATTTGATTTGTCTATTATTTGTCAATTAATTAAAATGAAATATGAAATAGTACAGCTTAACTTTTTCCTTTGTAGTGTTAAAGTCTTGATAACTTTACTGATTTATTCTGTAACAGCTTTGCTTTGCACTGACATATTAGTTTTTTCTTTCTTCACACACACAAAAAAATCCTATAAAAATATGTACCATCAATAAGTAGCGAATTTGATGTGAAAAGGGTAATTTTACAAGATAAGATAGTTGTGGCTATACACAGATCTGAAAGTCAGCTCTTTTGCATATAATTGTTAAAACAATAAAATATTTGAGATAGGTAAATAGGCTTTGTTTTCAAGTCATTTGAATAACTATCCAGGTTGCTTGGGAGATACCTAACAAGGGGTGCCTGCCACAAAACTTGTAGCCATTCATACATACCAGCATTTGAGTTTTCCCAGCTCAGTGCAGATCCAGAGTTCAGTGGATGCCATTAGCAGTGGCATTCGCATCATGGTGGGTATTACAGGCACTTACAAGTCCTTTCAAAGCTAGTAATGGGTACTTATGGCCTCTTATGGCTATTTGTGGGAACTACAGCTTCCACACTATTCTAATCTGATCTTTAAGTAATCTTAATATGACTCCTGATTTAATATAAAGCCACAGGAAACAACTGAAGAACTACATTGCTATAAATTTGGACAACGTTGCCTTAAAAAGAAAGACTGATAAAAACATTTGAGGAACGTGAACAGTTTTTAAAAATATAGGCAGGAGCATGTCTGTGTTGCTCAACTTTATATAGATGGTATGGACGAAAGGTGGATTAAAACAGGTTGGAACTTTGATCTTGGGATTTCCCAAAGGAGTTCATAATTAGGGAGGTATTGAATAGGACTGGGGGAGAGTGAGAATGAAGAAGAGGTAAATGAAAACTGGTAGGGTTTTCTCCCACAGTCTTGAAGCACAAACTTTCTAATATTCATTCAACTACTATGATTCAAAACCATATATAGATGCTAAATTAAAAATATTAATACCTGGTAAAGATTTCTATAAGAGGGGCCTCTACCATCTCTGTAAATATAGCATATCATTTCAGAGTGAATTTTTATTCTGAAAGACTTTCCTTTTACCCAGTCTAAATTTGTTATGGTCTTCAAATATCCTTCTCACTTTTCTTTTTTTTCTCTTCATTCAACTCTGGTTAGAAACAGGAACTATGCATTATTTCTTGTATTATGTTTACTCTGTCTTAAAGTCAGTAAGTTATTTGTATCAAGATTTCCTTCCCCAAATTATTTAGTACACCTATATACTATTTTTTGAAGTATTACATTAAGCCTTCACTTATACACCAATAGTTTGATGGCAATAGCTGTTACTCACTATTAAAACATAAAGCATAGACAAAATGAAAATAAACACACAAGTTAAAAGGGATACAACACAATCTTCCAAGTGGAGTTGCAGGGAATATTTTAGAAATTAAACAGCTTGACAACTAGAATCAAAGCTTATAGTTTTCTGTGCAACCCAAATGCTACTCAAAGTTATTTTAGCCCTAAGTCTCTTATTAAAGATAATACATGAGATCAGAAAAAAAAATAATCAGCCTATGGACACAACATTGTAAACTGGCCTTACTTCAATAAAAAAATAATAATCAGCTTATGTACTATAGGAAAAAAATAGACACAATATTCCATCTAGGAAGCTAGGCACTTGATAATTCTAATCATATTGAAGTTCAGTAGCAAACAGGAACAGAAACAAGAAAAATTGGGAGGGTAGACAAGGTTTTACTCTAGACCATGTGACGAATTATTCTAAAGTCAAGGTCTAATCATTTCAAATATATCTTTTATTAAAATATTATTTTAAAATGCAAGTGTGCAAAGAAAGATGGTATCACAAATAATCCTTACCCTACACAGTAAGTTGAGTAAGAAAGCTACCCCATTGTCCTAGAGCTACTGGTTGACAGTGTTTATGCCAAACTGTGTATACAGAGAAGACAGTAAGCCCTGATAATGTGAACATTGTTCTGTGTCTTGTATGTGGGCTGTTGCTGGGGATTTGGGGAGCTGTGACTATACTGAGGAGTTTCCAGAGAGCTTAGTGTTAAAAAAGATAAGATATCCAATAAGGGAGAGTTTTGAATAAAGAAAGAGTCTTTCAAGACAAAGGCTGTGCACAGATATCAAGGAATTCATTAAATTAGAAATGAGTACTTATTTGAAATCAAAATGAAATCAGAGTTAATGTTTAAACTTGGTGATTTTAAAACTCTGGTTTGGATTCAAGGGTAAACTAAAAACTGAAAATGGAATCCATTCTGAAATGTTCATTTATTTGTCAACCTGTACAAATTAGATACGGTATTAGGATTTTATTAACCTCTTAGATCAAGCCATACCTTCATATTTTCAAAAGCATAGTAGCTTATAGCTATAGTTCCCCAAAGGAAAATATGAAGCAAGTGTCCTGTTGGAAAAGTAAAGTGACAAGAACTGGAATGTTGGGGAGAAGAGGATGGACACAGGCAAAGATAAGGAGTTTGCCTTGGGATGTAAACCCTGGAGTCCTCAATGCGGGTGGCAGAACTGTACTCAGGTGCAGATGATGGCCAACCTATTGCATTTGTGGAGGCCTTTCTGGGCTCTATTTATGTCTTTTGAAATTAATATAACTCACAGTACTCTTTAAATTCCAGAACTGCTTTAGCTATGTGATTTACATAGCTGGCTTGGCAGCTCATGGGGAACACTGGTAACAAGAAACTGGAATAATAGCTATGTCCCCTAGTTCTGTGAATAGATGCCTGGAAGAAGATGACAGTTTCTGAACTTGAGTTGGAATGCATCACCTACACTATCTGACTTCCCCTTAAGTCAAAACCAATATGCGGTTTTGATCCAATCTTAAGGGAGAATGAACTGGAGCATGCATAACTGCTTTTTGTAGTATTAGACTGGACTGATTTTCTAAGACACTTTCATGGATTTGTTTTTACCTTTGTCAAGCACTAACACAGTCTAAAGCAATTTTCTACTTATATGTCTCTATGACCCATATGACTCTTTAAAGACAGAGACAGTGAAGTTTTTCTTAATCTCTGTTCTCTCTCTCTCTCTCTCTCTCTCTCTCTCAATATACCTAAGAACCAATGACATTTCTGGAGAGTACTCTGCAACTCAGCTACCATTAGAAAGTTTAGCAGACTTCCTGTTGAAATTCTCCCCGGTGTCATATAGATTAGCTTCCCAGTCACATAAGAGTTTGCAAGCTCTTTTAATTAGAGGAAGAGCTCCTGTAAACACCTCTAAAAGCCCTGAAGAGCTGCTAACAGGAATTACAATGGGCTATCCGAGGTAGAAGCTATTGCCAATGAAGCAACTGCCTGGGAGACCCATCAGAAGAAGCTATGGAGGGGTCAGTGTCTTGGAGCCTCTCTTAAGGAGAGTAGTTAAGAGGAGTGAATTTGAGTTTCTGAGGGGCACTGTTGAGTGCTGGCACTGAACAGAATCTTATTCAGCTACAATTTCAATTCCTATCCTTGGGGCAGAGTAAAAATTGTGGGTTTTCAATAGTCTCTGAACTGAAGAGACAATTACATCAACTATAAAGACAAAAGTTTCAGGTTCCCAAGAAAAGAAATGACCAAGAAAGGAGGATTACGTATTTTATTTTTCCTTTGGCTTTTCTAAATGTTGAGAATTCTTTGCCATTATATGATTAGTTTACATATATAAAATGAGACAATACATTAGAAAGAGAGGTATGGTGTGTGCCAGAGCCAGACTCCAATTATAACCCTTACTGGCTGGCCAAGTCAGCCTGGGCAAGTGCTAACCTCTCTCAGACTCAGTTTCCTCAACTGAGCCATGGGAAAAGCTCACTGTTAGGGTTGCCGGGAAGCCTGGAAATACTGTGTGCCAAGTGCCTGAAGCACAGTAGGCCATCAGCTAGCACCTAGTATTATCCACATTTGTACAAAGCTCTATTGCAGAAATTAGACTTACCCTTTTAGCCTGGCTTTTGAAAAGTAGATATTGATGAGACAGGCAAATCCAGAGATGAGAAATAGACAGTGCGAGCATTGGGAGCATTTTGCTAATGAAATTTAAGGAGGATGTGTCAGTTAAGGACATATGAGACAAAGCTAAGAGCTAACAGCTACAGGGAGAGAAAGAGTAAAGGATTTGAGAGGGAGAAAAAGCAAAAAGATCTTGAGACCCTAAAGGTGTTGTGTCGTGTAATTTGCAGGTAAAAATGTCTTACTAACAGAGTGTGCTTTCAAGAGCAAATTCCAGCTATTTCTTTTACCAGAAAAAAAATAGTGATTGTCTCCTCTATTTATTGTCAGAAGTAAGTGCAAAACCAAACAGGAAATATAAAACAAATTGAGTAATACTGTTCTCTTCTAGAGTCCTTCTCCAGCTAGCAAGGATCTCACACAAAATATAGTTTGTTTGATTTATTTTGGGTACTAAAGATGGGGAAAATAGCTCAAGGTAATTTTTCAAGCTTAACTTAGTTCTTTTTAATATTTAATAACTTAATGGAGCAGTCTGCATGCCCTAAGTATGTCAGAGAGTAGAAATGGAATTTGAAAAAGAACTCAAATTTTACAAGCATTTAGATTTTTAGAGTAGATAACCATTATAAGGAATTTCTGATTCCAATTAAATAGGAGCACAGTTGTGCTTTTTATGCAATTTGTGATCTGTAAAATTAGCCTAATCTATTCTTGCTGAAATATATACTTATCCATTCACTGGACAAAGGTGTGCATTTAAAGATAAGTGGCTATGTATGTGTAAAGCCCTAGTACAAGCCTGTGAAGTTTGTAGGGTCCACCTCAGTTAGTCGTTGAACACTACTGATAGAAGCTTCCTAAATTTTAAAGTTAAGATATAAGTGTAAGAAATAAGCATAAGATAGTGCAAGAAGGGGCCAATAATACCTTTTGCGTCATGCTATGGAAATACAATAGGAATACAGATTTAGCCTGACACAGAGGAGTGAGAAAATTTTGATGATGAAGGTCAAAGCTGCCCCCTAATTTTTCTACAGGAATTAGTCAAGAAATATATAAGTTGGGAATGTAAGAAATAATCCACCTTACGCTTTTTTGAAAGAGCACTGCAATGTAAGCAGAAATATATATGCCAGCTGTCATTCTGCTTCAGTGCGGAGGTCAACAAGGTAGGAGTGGGAGCCATGCTGAGGATTTCCAACCCCACCTGATGGGGAGAGCTTCAATGGGGAGAGTTGTGACTCAGCCTTGCCACTTATTATCCTACAGAAAAGATAGTGCAGTGTTGCCAAACTTCTAATTTTTCAGAAGATATTTCAAAGTAGGAGTTTTCATATGAAATCTCTTGCTCTGTCATTATTGGCATGTAATTTAAAAATTTTAAACATACCATGTTTGCATATACAAAGAGATAAACAAAGCAAATCTGTAGGAGAGATTATAACCTGTGAAGCAGGTAGTAGGTGAGGTGGGTGGAGGAACAGATTCTTCACATGTGAAAATTCTAGGAGGAAGGGAAGCTAAGAATAAAGGCATGGAGACAGAAAGTATGGTATCTGGACAGAAAACATAGGAAACATTTGGTTTAGTTTAATAGTAAGTATGTGAAGGAGAGCAGAGGAAAATACAACATTGATAGTATTGATATTGATAAGTGATAATTTATGCACAATCATAAAAGGCTAAAGTAGTTTGGACTCTATTCCACAAATGCTAGAAGAGTGATGGTCATCATCTGGGAGAAACATGAAGTAAAAAGATCGAATAGGAGATACATGGGTCTAATCACAACTTTCCCAACAATGGGCAGTTATTGTTTTGGGTGGATGGTAACTCTTAACCTTTACTTATCTATTTTTATCTACCTATTCTGTTATAAAGTGGATTTAAAGCAACTGTTTAATTATCTGTCACATGGTAATGATACTTATTATATTGGAGAGAGCCCCATTTAGCTGGAAATTCAAAGTATAATCTTCCATAAGATATTTTTCTAATGATTATTATGTCAATCTAAATGGTCAATTTCTCAATCAAATTTACTTATATTTTTAAGTTTACTTATATACTGAACTTGATAATATTACAAAAAAGTCTACTGGATAATTCTTGAAGGCATCACTCCTTATTTTCTTCCCTTAAAGTGAGTTTTTATAGACAATATGATAATTACCGTCCTTGTTCACCACCTTACTTAAGACAGATTATTTGCTAGAAAGATGAACATTATCTCTTCAACTCAGTGAAACTTTGATATCCCTAATCTTGTTTGCATAAATAACTTAATTGATTAAAGGAGGAGATCATGAAGAAAGACATTAAGAGAAATCTCTCACATTTTATTGAGATTTTTTTTTTTCCTGCTCAAGGATCTTTTGAAATTCCACTTTGACTGCCATGAGACAACTTTTCCTTTCCATTCTTATGGTGGTTAGTGAATAAATTAAAACTGATGTAAGCATTTCATGTTGGAACACTTTAATTTTTCAGCTTAACAAAGACTTAAATCAGCCTTTCTTTGGTTGGTCAAGTGGCATAAAACATAAAATATTAGATAAAATATCTTGGGTCTTAGACAACATAGGTATTTAATAAAATGCATATCATCTAAGAAAATCCATAAGTATAATATTTCATTTGAGGAATCCTGGGTTTGGATGAGGCTAGATCAGGAGAAATAATTAGCTACTGTGGCTTTGATGAGAGTGGTTGCCAAAGCAATAATCCTGATTGATAACTGGGAAGCTTTCTTTTCTCAGATCTGTAACCGTAATACATCTTGAGTGCAAATTTCTCTTCTATTGAAAATTAATCAGTCTTTCTCACATGGTCCATTTAATGAAAAGCTTAAGTTAAATAAAACATCTGATGAAAACTTCTTAGAGACAGCTCAATTTTTTTAGATTCTTGGGCACTGATCCTCACAAATATATTTCGATTTATTGACTCAAGGCTCCTACCTGGGTAAATTTAATACTACAGATAGTTTACTTTGTATTTCTAACCAGAACAATCCTTTATTATTCCCAAAGTAAAGGACACTTAGTTCATGATACACTCCATCTAAACTTCAGGTTATTTTTCCCTTCTCTCTTTGTCTCTGTCTGTCTGTCTGTCTCTCTCTCTCTCTCCACACACACCCACACATGCACCACATCCCCACACATGCACACACACACACACACACACACACACACACACACACATATTTATCCTTGGATTCTGTGGATCAAACCAAATCTGGGTGAAATGACGAGAGCTCAGTATAGATCCTTTATTTCTGATGCTCATATAAAATCTGTCTTTAATATCACTAAGAGAATAAGGTTAAATAAGAATGATGACTTAAGAGATCAGAAAAATATTTCATGTAGCTTAAAACAGATCTGTTCTCTGCTATGCCTATCTTTTGAACTGTATTATGATAGAGTTTTTAGATTCTTGCATAGAGACTACAATTGACTATTTTTGCCCACTCTTATCTTATTCCTACCCATTCTTGTAGGCAGGGAATTTCTTTTTAAAATTAAAATAAAACCCAATTCTTTCACTGTCTAAAAGCTTTCAATGGCTCCCTGTGAGTCTTTAAAGAGAAGCTCGAATGTATAATATAGCTTAGTGGGCCCTTCTTAACCTGGCCTGTCTGCCTTCTAGACTCATTGCTTGTCACATGTTTTCTAACTATCTTTTCTGTAATCAAGTTATAACTGAAATATTTGCTTCCTTACAATTCTGTCATTTTTTAAAGTGTCTAGAATGGCCCACAATACTGCCAGCCCCCTGGAGGGGATTTTACCTAGCTAACGCCTACTCATAATTCTAGAATTGGCTCAGGTCTCATCTTCTCTGAGAAGGTCATCTGACACTCCAGACTAAATTAGATGTTCATATTTGGAACTCCATTATTAAAATTTACTAATCAAATATTTACTGACAGAAAGAATGAATACAAGATTAAAATGCATGTCACCCTACTCAAGAATATAGATAAGATTCTTCTTATGTGCTAATGAAATGATCTTATTGGGTGAACTGGCAGTGACTTTGATAGAAGAATGGCTCTATTCACTACAATTTCTAGTGAAGATTACTTTATATTGCATATTCTAATAGTAAGCCTTTTTGGAAAAGGTTAATTTTTGTGCATAAAAATTTCATACAACATGCCAATTTATAGTATAGTTATGTACAAAAATATTTGGTACTAATTTTCCCTTTCTGATTCATTGCTCAAATGTAAGTATTATTGATCCTGATATTGATATGACTACTCTGTTGTAGTGGTCCATGAGAGCTGACTCTCAACCTTCAGGACTAGAAGTATCTCAGTCAAGCTTTCTCTAGAATTTTGAGGCTTGATCAATCATTTATCTCTTACGAGTATCTCAAAATTATTTTTAGCAAGAAGCCTTCCCTGAAGATGAGTGAATGGTTCTGTGAGGTGACATATGAGTTTTCAGATACCTTGGATTTTTACCAAATGATGTTGATACTAAAATATGTCTTTGTTTTTTTACTGCTGCCTTTCTATTTCTGTTTTTGTCTTATATTATTATGGACATGGAATTAATTTATTTTTATTTAAACTGTTCAGATTGTATTTTTTATTATTATTTATTAAAAATTTTGGCAACTTATGGCTGGGTCTGAGAGATTTCTGTACTCATACCCAGTAGAGAGTGCCACATGACAAGGTAAAAGCTAATAAAACAAAGTGCGGATTTGCAAAATTTAGTCTTCTTTTTTAGCTGTCACTTATGTTTCAATTTTCAGTAGATCAAAAAAAAAATTTAAAAACCAGCATCCATATAGGTACAGTAAAATCGTTCAAAAAATGTGATAAATAAGGAAATCAATCACTCATTCATTCAACAACTATTTATTTGGCACCATTGTCCACCAGGCACCATGAGTTCCAGTGTGCTATAGACCATTTTATGTGGCATTGGAGAGAGGAGGTGGAATATAAGCAGTTGGCACTGAGGTTTTTTAGTGATAAAATCATTAAAAAT
This sequence comes from Camelus bactrianus, assembly GCF_048773025.1. Classification (NCBI taxonomy): domain Eukaryota; kingdom Metazoa; phylum Chordata; class Mammalia; order Artiodactyla; family Camelidae; genus Camelus; species Camelus bactrianus. The sequence continues at coordinate 30,778,994 of NC_133543.1, read as the reverse complement.
TTTATTAGTCAATTATCTACTCTTTTAAAATTTTAGTCTAGTCTCTTGGGTCATAACCATGATGCTTAGATTATTGTTTTCTTTTATATTGTAGAGTAGAAGTGTCCAAAGAAATTCTTTAGTTTAAAATTCTGAATATTTCACCTTCTGTCTAAGAATCCATTATTTCTTTTTTGGTGGATCAGATATATCAATATGTCTTTTTATATATTAATAATTGCTAACATTTATTGAGTACTTATAATGCACTAAGCACTAAGTGTTTTAGGAATAGTATCTTGTTTAATTCTCACTAGAACAAACCTATGGAGCAAGCTCTCCTACCTTTCCCATTTGTTAAGTGGAGAAATGAAGTTATATTGGTAAGTGAATTAAGCCAGTCAAACTATGTCAGAAACTAATTAATTGAGAGACATGTATTCAAGACCAAGTCTGGCTCTGTCTTCACTGTCTACACATGTTATTAATGCAAATGCTACACTGAATTTCAGAGTAGGTATCCTGCTCCATCAGCAACACAAAACACCTGAATTCCAGGGGTGGCAAGACTAATAGCTGTTCTTCCTGAGCACATAAATATACTTCATTTTCCAGAAATGACCGTATGTTAGTCAATGGAATGTAACTGGAAGTAAGTTTTTCCATTGTTAAGCTAATGCTTTTAAGATGTTAATATGTCCTTTCAGATCCCATTATCCCATTCCTTTGGCTGAACAGTGACACAGGTTCTCGGGTATGAAAGCCATAGGATACAATTGTGAATCACTGGTAACCCGAATCACTGCACAGGAGAAAGCTGATCCCTGGCTGCTGCACAAGCAAGAAATAAACATCTATCACAATGAAGCCATTTATGGATCTATTTATTTGTTACCAAGACTTAGTCTACCTAACACATCAAGAGTTTTCATTGAAAAAAATTTCTATTTCTTATCATAATCCAAGTTGAGAAACTATGATTTGTGGGGAGTGTGTTCATTTCTCCAGATGACTGAGATTATCTCTTTATTTCTCTCTCTTTATATTTCATTATGTTGCCTAATCAATTTTCCATGAATTTTTTTCAAATTCTTTGTGAAATGAACTGAAAAAGAAAACAATGAAAGAAGAAAAGGAAAAAAGGAAGGAAGGGGAAAAAAGGAGAAATAAGAAGGAATAAATGAGAAAAGATGGAAACAGATCAGAAACAATACTGCCCCACGGGGGTGTAATTAGGAAATGCAAGTACTGTGGGTTAGTTAGCCTAAACCTCTTCCCAACCCCTCTTCTTAGCCTCTTTCTACTATAGGGCCATAAAAACTAAAAATGAATTTTACTTAGTAGATTTAAATGTAGAGTATTTACTCATACTCTTTGAAGCTGCCACTTTAGAAGTCAATGAATCATAGGCAGGAATCTGCTACGTTTTTCTGAGAAAGACTTTGCACTTTGGCTGAAAGGGACAAATAAACCATACTGCTACTTCTCTCTTCTCCCTTCTCTCTGCCCTAAATAGAATTGTGATATCTGGATTTGGGAAAACTCTCTTTGTGACCCTGATGTGAGAAGACTGAGAAAAATATCTAAGAGAGCCCTGGAGTTGTCACTCAGATTTTACTCAGTGGCCAAATGCATCGCAGCAGCCTTCTGCCTCAAGTCTTCTGTGGTGAGAAAAAGAAATCTCTATAATTTTTGGGTTTTTTTGTTGGTTTGTTTGTTTGTTTTTTTTGTCTGGAACTTTGCTTCTTGCAGCTGAAAACTTCATAATTAATTCAGGTATTTTAAAGGAAAGACCAACCCTGATAGGGTAGTTAAGAAGTAACTGGTTGAAAAAGTAAAGAACAGGAAAATGTCACAGAGTCCACAGGTCTAGGAGGATGGTGGCAGGAAACAATAGGGTCATTTGGGTGATGGGGGGAAAAATCCAGGGCATACTGACCTCAAGGAGCACAGAGTCCAAATGGTCATAAATAACAATTTTCAAGTGTGGGAGTATCCTGTAACTTGGCAGTGAGAACTGAATGATAGCAGTGGTTAAAATCTCTAGGCACAGTGATTCAAAGGATGATGGGGAACATTCAGTGAGGATAGATAAGAAGACATGATTAGTAGAAACAAGTGATAGAATATGCAAAATATAGAAATAGGGAAGTACGGCAGAGCTCCAAGATGATGAGTTGGCCAGTAGTATAAAGTTAAGCAGATGAATTCAAACACGTAATACGAAAATGTTACTCCAAATTGATGTCTCTCTTCACATGCTGTCCTTCCCTTAGAATATGGCTCTCTAACCTGACCTTATGTTTAATTTTCTTCAGCCTCCCACACTTGCCACCATCTCAGGCCTTCTCCTCAGTTAAGGAAAGCCTCCACATCTTAAATTCATTACGTGAATCAAAACCATACTGTCAGTTGTTCTTTTTATTAATTAATTTAATTTCCTTCTTAGATGATCACTGGAAATCTTGTATTTTCCCTCTCCTTTAAAATCAATTTCTATACAACTTACAACCAAAAGACAGATAACCAAATAGAAAATTGGGCAACATGCCTGAATAAACATTTCAAAAAAGAACATACTTAGTCGGCTAGTACACATTTGAAAGACCCTCAACCTCACCAAAAGTGAGGGAAGTGCAAATTAAAGCCACAGTAAGTTACTGTTACAAACTTATCAAATTGACTATTAGTGAGAATGTAGAGCAACAGAAAGTCTCATACATGGGAGAATATGACGAACTGATACAAACCTTTGGAAAGTTGACATTATTGATTAGGATTTAACATACATATACTTTATGTTCTAACAATTCCAATTCTAACTATATACCCAACTATAATTGGAATAAATGCACACCCAGAGATTTTATAAGAATGCTCAGAATAGCATTTGCTGTTAAAGCCCTCAAATGGAAATAAAACTCAAATTCTCTATTCTGATGAGAGTGGAAAAAATAGAGATCTACTTCATACATTATTATAATATACTGAAGTGAAAAGAAAACAAACTACTGCTACAAACAATATGCATGGATCTCACAAACATAGTAGTGAACAAGTGAGTGATACACAAAATAATATAAATTCACTTATATAAAGCCCAAAGATGGACAAAGCTAATATATATGGTTAGAAGTCAGGAGAGTGGTACCTTTGGAGGGGAGGTAACAGACAGTATTTGGGAGAAGGCATAAACCAGGATTCTGAATGTTATCAATGTTCTAGAAGTTTCTTGATGCGGGTTATGGTTATAAGGGTTCAAAATAATTCATCAAGCCACTTATGATTTGTGCCCTTTTTGGTATATATGTATTTAATATATTTTTCAAAATTTCTGTTCCCACTTCCCTTTCATGTGATTCTGAGGTTTCCACTTCAAAATCTACTCTTATTGACTTTTATTATTCCATCATTTTTGGTTCCAACCATACTTTTGGACACTTTCCTCTTTTATATCTCACTTAGGCATTCGTAACAGAGGCTTATTTATGGCGTTTGTTCTCCTAGAATTTCCCAACACTTTCTTGATTGACACCTTTAATTTTCTCTTTGCTCCTCTCTTCAGCTTTATCTTTATAGGCTACCTGAGAGAGCTATGTAAGTCAACATTTTAAAGAATTTTTCTGAATTTCTCCATTGAGAATGAGGGGGATTGTCCACTAACAGTATAAATGTTAGAATTTTTGATAATGGATAAATTGAAGTCTGCTAGATTACTTTTTCACTTCCATAGTATCTATCACTTCTGTGCAGTTGCATTTAGCTGCAACTGCTTATTCCTACCTTCCTTTCTTTGACTGAAAATTCAAGGAGCGTTTTACCTGGTAGGCACTGTATTTTTTAAGAGACAGAAAACCTACAAAATACTGAGAGAATGGTTTTAGCAACCAAAGTAGTTAAGAATGAGAATTACATATAATATCTAAGTAAACAAATTTATTTTGCTTTTTAATGGGAAATGAAAGAAAATGTATACTTGAGCCACTTTCCGTAACTTTATATTTGTTGAGGACAGTAGAAAGTAGGAGGCAACCACCATTTAATAGCAGAATGTGTGCAATCCAGTAGATATTTTATACTCTTCATTATCAGCACCGAAGTGGGTCCTTTTATCCCAAATTAACACTTTGAAAACAGAGACTCAAAAAAGTCAAGTAACTTGCCTCAGATCATATAAAAATTAAATGACCTAGCCAAGAGTTGAACCACAGATTGAGTGATTACAAAACCTATGATCTTTCTTCTCCATCTTTCTGCCTCATTTTTATGAAGGTTAATGAGACATACAAGTATACTAAGGCTATCAGGGGACTTCTGATTACTTGCATAAAATTTTAAAATATGGTATTTTGGTGGCCTCCCTTTATTTGGGTGCTTAACATTTAATATCTAAATTAAGAAGACATTATCTTTATATCTTTTGTAATACACCACTTTCACAGTTATCCATCAAACTAGTTGGAATTTGTGGTTGGAAATTCCTAGAGACTGCTGATAGCGGTGCTAAATTTCTTTTCATTAGTTCCATTCATTAGCTTCAATAACTGAATATATTAACTAGGTCTCACACATATATTAATCCAATAACTTATTAATGTTCAGAATATAATTCGATTGTCACCTTTTAAAATACATGACTTGATTGCTGAATCAAATAGAACTGTTATTTAAAGATTTTAAATACAAATTGTGACTGTTGAATGTTGTTCGTCTGATTTCTTTTTTTTTTTTAGGTAGACAAATACTAAAAATACTTTTTTACAAGCACCTATATATATAGTTACTATTAAAAATTAGTACGCTATGTGTTATTTAATAGTATTTAGGGAAAATCTCTTGTTATAGGCAGTGTAATAATTTCTCAAGATTCTTAGGCACAAAATGGTTTTCTTAAGTAAACTGAATAAAATTCAATCTACTGATAAACTTTTATTCTGCATCTCCCCTTCTTCAGGTACCTAGGGCTAATGAGCATGAATTGTATTTAGAATGAGTTATAGTATGACAAACACCAGAGCTGAGTTTCTAATAGTTCTAGCATGTAGTTACTATCCTAAGTACTGTTTGCTTCCTACTGACTGAGCAGCTCTGTACCAGTGACATCAACTAAAGGAAGTTCTTTTGTCCTGCTGATTGAAAAGGTAAACATTGGGAGAGCAGATGCTAATAAGGAAGTAAGACCACAGAAGTGAAAAAAAGAGGTTTAAATAGAGATGCCTAAAGCTATATATATATATATATATATTTTTTTTTTTTTTTTTTTTTTTTTTGCTTAAAAGAAACTCTTTAAATAATTTTACACAGACTCAAACAAAGATATTTTACTAGAAGCACAGCTGAATACTCCTCAGTAGAGTGATGTTTTGGACAAGGTAGGAAAGAGGAAATGATGTGCATACCTTTGCTTGTCCTGCTTTTGTGATGGCAGGTATATTGAAGAGCTGTCCAGTATAAAACTGCAGCCCACTGAACAGGATGACTGCAATTGAGTCACCTTCTTTCTCAATTACTTCCAGGATATCCTCTATTCTCAAGGTTTCTTCCCCCTAAAGTCAAGTGAGGCACAACCATTACATATTTGCACAATAACAAATTTCTTGCTTTATATTTCCCATCTAAAATTCGCTGTGAGATCTTCCCCACCATAAGAAAAGTCAAAGGTAAATTTTTTTCATACTAATGATCTTTGAAAATCTGGCAAGAGAGAGAAGTATTTGAACATGCTTTTTGTTATTAAGAAATGATAATAAAAGAGTAAGAAGAGGTTTACAAAGTGTCTTTGCCAAGCCCTTCTTGCTTGATTTTATTCTTCAGTTTTTCAATTAATCTTTACTATTTACATACTTATAAATTATTTCCTTCTTATTCCCATCCAATAAGATACCAGGAAGTACAGAAAGTCTATAAAATATTAATTGTCAAGACAAATTTCTTAGAAACTAGTATTTTACTTATCAATCTAATATCTTATTATTTTTTTCAAGAAAAAAAGACACATGTTCATCTTTCATCTGAGTGTAACCCAACCAATATTTTCTACTAATTTAGGAGTAAAATCTCCTCCAGACCAACCTAAAGATCAAGATTAAAACATGAAGAAAATATCAGTAAAACTCAGTATTCTAAAGATTACTTTTCCCCTACAACTTTCCGCCTAAGACTAATGATCAGTTACTTCATTAAATTTGTAAATGAATTTAGATTTGGTTTTGCAAACAACTTGAGCAAAAAGAACTCAGCTAAATACAACTTATTTATTTATACGCTAACAATTCTGATCTATTTATGAAGTCTTCATGAATTTTCTCCAGTGCTTAACATGATTTTGAAGTCAAAGCATCATTAACTACGTTAATATGTGGGAAAGCTCATTAAGGTACTCATGAATTTTCTTTCAATTATTTTTAATTTTTGTTAATTCTTATTATTTGCCAATTACTGTGCACCATGTTAGGCATATATAATAGGTATCACAAATGTAATACATAATCTAATTTCTACTAGAAGCCTAGGGGTTTTTACAAAATGGTAATCTATAAAAAGGGAATTGACAGTGAAATCTTTGAATTATTAAGTGATGCATACTTTATACATAAAGAGGAGGATTTCAGTAACTCTAAGAAAAAATTCTAAGTAAAACGAGTAACATAACCCCAAACTTTTTTTTTCCTTAGAGGAAGCTAACACAGTTTGTCCATCATAATTAAAAAAAAAAAAAAAAAGAGTAAGGAAAATGTTGTAAGTACTAATACTTTACTTCTTTAAAGATTACATATTAAGCAAATAAGAAATATTTTCCTCAATGATGGAATACAGTCCTCTCTCATGTTGATCTACTCTAATCTAGTAATGGTAAAGAATGCCCCCCAAACTATGATTAAATCATAGGGCTCCACAACACTTGTCTCCTTTAAACTAAAAATCTGTGATATATTAGTGGCTATATTCGTTTTCTAGGAAATAAGCAATTTATATGTAACATGAAACAGATGTCATCCCAGAGTTGTGAGAACTTTCTATTCCATTAATTTATTGCATGTTGGCAAATAGAAGTGAGTAGAGAAGATCTTTAATTTCTCAAATAATTCTGGTTGAAAGAAATAACTGGTCAAACACTGGCTTAACAGCCTGGGAGCATCATACATATGTGAAATGTAAAATTTATTCTATGTGGATCTTTTGGTACCATATTACACAAGCTGCAGGTTTTATATGCCAAAACCTGTACAATTTAGCCTTACATCGTTATTAATGTAAACTGCACAGTATTTTAGATCTTGAACATACGGTTGAGCCTGATTAGGTGTTTCCTTTGTTATCTGTTTAAATACAAAGGAATCTCAGAGATAAAGTAACTATCCCAAAGTTACATACATATCCCAGTATGTTTGTAGGTCTGGGATTTCTCTGGGAAGTAATAGCCAGGTTGTAAGACTAAATAAAGTCTACTACACCATGTCCCTTTCTGTATATCCAACTCCATGCTCAGAGAAAGACATCTGATACTTAGATTAAGAGGGGGCATAAAAATAGGCATCATTCAATTTCAACAAATATCACTGATTTTAACATGATTTTAATGGCTCCCACAGGCAATGGCATTTGAAATTGAAAACTATATATGCAATTTGCCATCTCCTCCCATCCCATTGAACAGTATGGGAGACTCTAGTTGTAGTAATAGCAAAATAGCTTGCTTATAATATGACTAGCCCTTGAAAATTTAAAATAAATACACTTTTGAGTTAATTATCTATTTTAAGAAAAATGACCTAATAGTAATGGAGTATAGGTCTTTTATACTTTCTTGAAAGTTCCATTAAAGTAATGAAGATGATAAACTTTTGAAGAAAATGAAGAAAAAAATCAATACTAAATAGAAGCATGATGAATATTTATTTCGTTCTCTTCTCGTATACCTCTCTTGGCTTTATAATCCGCATGCTTTTCTCAATGTTAAGTCCATGAAGTTGAAGCTGTGACTCAATAGCGTACTGGAAAAGAAGGTTGATTTATTCAGTCAAGCCCAATGCACAGAAGTACACTGAAATAACTCAGAAAAGAAATAATAAAATACCAATAAAAGCATATTATTATATTAAATCCAAGGTCAAGGTTAAAAGTGACTAAACAGAATGCAGCACAGAAGAATTGCTTAATATAATTTACATGCAGCAATCTGAACGTTCTTTGAAACACAAAATATAAGAAACGAATGGAAATGTAGGGGTTATCTAGACTTTAGGAATACAAGAGATTTTTAGAATAAGATATTAAATCATCTAGTTCAAGTCAAAATAGAGTTTACAGAATAACCAAAGTGAGCAGTGAAGACTTGCTAGGCTCCAAGGTAGAATACAGAAATGGCTTACCCTGGAGAGAGTAAGCCAGTGAAAGAAAACACATCAGAAAGTTCCCTTTATTGAGAGTCCAAGACATAAATAGGAACAAGTAATTTTAGGGACCCTGAATTTTTTCAAGATACTAGAGTTTTGGTACTTTTTAATAAGATAATGGCTATTAATTTGGATTCAGTGCCTTAAAATTACAAGATGTGGGCTAGAATACTTAAGTACCAAAGACAGAAATCAAATTTCTTCAACATTGAAACTGAACTGTAACACTAAAACTGCAACATACTTCACCTGTTTCTGTCTGGAACAATCCAATTTCTTACCAACTGAGATTGCTGAAAAAGTGGCATGATTTCTTCTTGAACCACAAGAAATCCTTTTAATCTTTAATAAATTTTTTTAAGTATAAAGCACCAATAATTATGCTAGTGTGCTGTGAAAACAAATGGATAAATAAATGTTTATATTCCTAGTCTATGTAGCTAAAGGGTTAAAGTACTGGGGTCTGTATTGATTTAATTTCTTGAAATAAAACTGTAACAAGAATTAATAAAACATTTACAAGTACACTTGATTTAGACCAGCGGTTTGCTCAATATCTTTAAAAAGACTAATAAATCAATGTTTCTATTCAGTTCTTTCCTCCCTTAACACATGTTTTACTTGAACAAAAGAAATAAAGCTGCAATCTATAAGAAATGCATAAATCAAAAGCACTTGACAGATCTTTTTACTGTAAGGTTACGTGGAAAAGACTAGTGAATAAACATTCAAGTCAGGCAAATGATAGGCTCCTTTAGGAAGAGTAGAAAAAATATAAATATAATTTGAAGAATCCTTACATGATCTGAAGGGAAGGCTTTGGCTTCTATGAGAATTTTATACCGTTCTGATGTAGGCTTAAAAAATGATAACTGCAATAAAATGGATTTATTGAGAAAAGCATTAATGCACAGTTTAGACATTTGTTCATTTTATGCCACACTTTTCATTTTATAATCTCCAGCACTTACAGGCATTAATTAATTACACATCTAGGTGTCTATCAAGGCTACATTTTCCAATTAGCCTTGTTTCCAATGAATTCTAAAAAGGAAGAAGATATTTGCTCATTAAGATTTATCAGTAGGAAAGCAAATTCTGGAGAAAATGTGAATCAGATAAAAACAAATTCTTAAACTTTACTTAAATTTTAATTGAAAAATTAGCTTCCCAGTGCATGTAATGGTAATTTCTCTATTTATGAGACTAAAATATCATGTTCTATGTATGTCTTATTTATGTTGATTTATCTTGCAGTGTCGACTTGGTTTCTAGTATTGCCACATATCGTCACTATTTTATGATTTCATAAAATTTCTTTTTAGATCCAACTGAGAGTACCTTTGCCCTAATGAAACATTTGGCATTTCTAGAGGCACCAAGGAGAAGTAGCTCATGTGTTCAGTGGGGCCTTTTTATTTCTCCACACAATTCTTAGAGAAGAAATACTGACTGACAATGATAACAATGAAGATGATTGCTACTGATAATTGGATGTTGACCACTGGCCAGGGTGCTAAAGTAGTTTTCATACATTACCGTGTTTTGTACTCATGCATACCTATGAAACAGGTATTGCTGTCCTCATTTTTACAGAGGAGAATTTTAAGATTTAGAAATGCCAAAACTCTTATCCAAAGTCAAACAGGCATTAAGTTAACTCAGCTGGGGGTAAAACCCACAGGTGTCTGAACTTAAAACTATGCTGTTTACCATCATAATTAACATACTCCACAAGCTTGTTCCTTCAGGCGTATTTAATAATCATGTCTGTATTTTATTAAAATAAGTATCATATCTTCATTGTGCATCTGTGTCACATAGACATGTTTTCAAAAAATCACTTAAAATGGAATACAAATATTTCATAGCATCAAACAATTGCTATAGGCAACATACTTAAAATCAAGAATATATTTGACATTGTGAGGTCTACACATTATTAAGTACTTACGATGTAAGAATTACTTGAAACACAGTGACTCTTCTAAGGTACTAGGTCCTTCTTATCTAATTTAGTTTTATTTTCTAATTATTTTTTAACCTAATCCCCCCAAATTAATCAACAAAACATACTAATCCATAGTCCCACCTTGCTAAAGTCCAGCATATTGAAAAACTGTCTTTCTGAAAGCGCACTGTTTGCTAGCATTTGTACATCATCTTGTGTGCTTGCAGGAGTTTTACTTCTCACCCACTGTGACTCTTTACATTCTGAGATAAGAGCTATTCATTATTCCAAAGCTCTTTGCAAGAGTCAACTCTCCCATGATTATGAAGAAGCCATTCTATCATGGTCCAGCATTTCCTGGTAGAAAGGAAAATAACCTCACAACTTCTTTTTTTAAATAAGTTAACCTTCAGATGCTCATGAATTAAAGATAGAAAAATGTCAGATTCCATAAATGAGTGTATACTAAACACTGGTGGGAAAGGCAGCTTACCAGTAGAAGATGTAAATTAACTGTCAAACCATTCATTAGGGCTATTTCTTTCTCATTGGCTCCTGTAAAATAAATATATCATAATTTAGATTTTTTTCTGTTAGCTAGAAGGGTACTTGGAAAAACAAAGTATCACTCCTTTATCCTTAATGTTTTTAGAGATAAGGACATATTTGATGTGTCATCACATAGAAGTGGAAGTTTCCCCACCTAACTCATTTTATCAAATGGTATCTGGACTCACATGCACATAGCTAGCTAAAATTATATTTCCTTTTTGCTATAGTAAATAATAACAACATAATAATGAAGCATTTTCTTTCTCTGGTAAACTAAAAATGGTTTATCCTATTATCAGCTAGTTTGCCAAATTCCCACAGAGCACATTTTTGTGGTAAGAGTATCTCTGAAAGGAATCTGAAAAGAAGTGAAGGCTAGTCACATCTTTAAAGCTGGTTGTTTCTAATGTCAAGTTAAAATGCACTTTTCATAAAAGAAGGCGACTTTGCCAAACATAATTCACTGTTGTTACAATGAGATATATAATAGTTTATAAGACAAAAGAGCTACGGGTGAAAGGCAAAGAGCTAAATAGCTCTGGGGTTTATTCATACACACTGATAAAAGATAATGAATATAGACATGTATTGTCTGATGGAGAGAACATGTAAAATTAAGATATCCACTACACAATCATAATCTGGTCTAATTCCTATTAACAAGGGTTTTGGCACTAGAAAGAGACCCAGAGACAAAGCATATATTGAATACTTAAGAACTCAGAGTATAATAACAAAGATAATGATACTTTGTTTTTAGTTCTTATGATCTGTCTTAAAGGCAATTAAACCCTTGTAACAGAAATGATGTCTCTTTACCATCACTGAGAAGAATAGGCTACAAATTCTAACGTTTGTAGGGCTGTACTAGGTGTTAGAGAAAATGTATCACCTAAGTCCTGCATTTTGTATCCAATGAGATACTTCTGAAAGAGTCCTATTTTTAAAAGAATAGAGAGTAAGTGGAATAATTAATCTAATTAAAAGATTTTAGGTTAAGTTCACTTGAGCAGAGGTCACGGGAAATAAGTATATAATTTAGGAATTTACATTTCAATATAGCCATTTAAGGAAAGGCTTATGTCTTAATCTAATCCAAAAAAAAAAAAGCTTTTGTTACATTTGATGGATGGATTTCCCCATTTGATACTCATGGTTGGTAAACTAGCCCTGAGTATTCATAGATGTATCCCTGGTCTTTGTAAGGTGAATACATAGTGTCTGAAGTCAAGGGGCAGTAAGAACAATTTCATTCTGCATTAATAAATAAAATGTTTCTCAAACATATAAGATAGCTTATGTTGAATATAGTGGCATATGTCTTCTCCTACAATATGAAAATCTGTTTTGAAATATGGTAAAAGAAATGCTGCCAGGTTTGTTTTATTTGTTTCTTTGCATCATGGTGCGAATTTTTACTGTTATTTCTAAAATAAAACATTATCTAAAATGTCAATCTGATATTATCCTTAATTCCCTGTTAGTTATTTACTTGAATCTTTTGAAAACCATTTATTTCTATTAAAAAATAGTCTGACAGGGAGAGTAGAAGGAGAAAAGGAAGGGAAAATAATACATTTAGCCTTCCTAAACCATGGATGCGAAACCTGCAGTCACAGAAGGCCAATTATATTCATGGCTCGACCCACTTTATGTTATGGATATGGGCATCCTCCTATTTTGGTATCTGCAAGAGCTCCCAGAACCCATCTGCCCCCCGATACCGAGGGAAAACTGTATACAGAGAGAGCAGAATTAGTAGAAAGAAAAGCATTTGAAAGAATGTAATAGGAAGAAAACAAGAGAAAACAATTCATAAATTTTATCATGAAATGAAAACAAAGAAATAGAAGAGGCAGGATGGAATGGAGGCTTTCTATACAAGGTCAGACATTCCATTTTTGCTTAACGGTTACCTTCTGATTAAAATGATTATAGCTTCCTCAGAAATTTTAGTCTTTCTGAGAACACAGTGTTCATTTTGTATCACCTAAAATTTTTCTTACATGGCATGTGATGAACCAGATGTGCTGGGCTGAATTAAGCTAGCATACATTTGGCCCTGCGCTTCCCCCGCCTCAATTTCAGTGACATACTAACACTTGGATCAATTCTTTGTAAATAATCCCTTACTGACTTGAATAGTTCGTCAGCCCACATGCATGAAAATTACCCTACTTTGCCACACTTTAAATTCAATCAAGCTTGTCACAAAATGCCCTTTTCACCTGCTAATGAACTTGTCAAGGAGAGGGTCAGTGTATTTAACATGTGTGTATGCATGTCCATGTATATCTGAGGATGGTGCAAATATTAACACTTCAGAACATTAACAGAAATGTTTATTCCAAATATAACCTATAGGCATTAAAGAATCAAGTGTTCTTAACATCAAAGGACCACGAAACAAACTGAGTTTTAGCTTATTTTCAAAAGAAAAATTTACCTGATTGACCTACCTCTTTTAGTTCAAATTGTATTTCTGAAACCAACATTTGATTTTCTAAGATATTTCAAAATCATCAGCATTCTGTAAGATAATAACTCTTTTTTTTAAGCAAACTGAAATTCTTTCAAGTTACTTTTCTTTGTTCCTTGTCTTTTTCCTAAGAGCTTTTTGAGAATTAATATTGAAACATCAAGAACTATAAGTATTGGCTGTAATTCTCTGTATTATACAATATATCCTTGTTGCTTATCTATTTTATACATAGTAGTTTCTGTCTCCCCTAATTTGCTCCTCCCTACTGCCCTCTCCACTTTGACAACCACTAGTTTGTTTCCTACATCTGTGAGTCTGTTTCTGTTTTGTATACACTTTCATTTGTATTATTTTATTTTTTAGATTCCACATATAAGTGATGTCATACAGTATCTGTCTTTCTCTATCTGACTTATTTCACTAAGCATAATATTCTCTAGATCCATCCACGTCACTGCATATAGCAGAATTTCATTCTTTTTCATGGCTGAGTAATATTCAATCATATATGTCTACCACATCTTTATCCATTTGTCTGGCTATAATTCAATAAAAAAATAAAAATAGAAAGTACTACAAGTATTGGGGGCAAATTTGTCTGGGGTTAAAAGTTTTTAAAAACTAGCTGGAACTTATCAGAATTTGAGAGTTTTTACTTTAGAAGATCATGTTCTATTCACTATAGTAAATGTAAAAATTTGAATTACTTCCTCTGAGATGGGTGTGAGCCAGGGTTCTCATCTGAAGAGTGCTTTCTTGCTTTTTAATTTATTGAGCATAAGTCTTTGCTTTACCAGAAGTTGAAAATTAGTTATATACGAGCACTGCCTTCTTATCTGAATGCCTGGCACATTAATGTTTATTGAGCCCTTATTATGTGCCAAGACTTGTGATGTCACTTGTATTATCTTGACAGTAACTCAGTAAGGTATCTACTTTGATTTTCCATATTTATCAATGAGGAAACTGATATGTAAAGAGACTAATTTGCTTAAAGTCTCACAGAAAGTAGAAGATAAAATCTTACCTTCTCAGAAAAAAAAATTAAAATCTTTGTTTAAGATTACATTTGGGAAAAAAAAGATTACATTTGGAAGTGTTGTCTACAACAATCTGCTCCCATAAGTCAAATATAGTGGGCCCAATACCAACATCCCTCTGCATCTTTCTAATCCGAATTTAATTTCAAATATTTTGCAAAGTGAGGATGACAGGGCCCCATGCTGCTTAGTGTTTGATAAGAAGGTTCATGATAGATCTCAAAACCACCATACCATGTTCTATATATTTTATTAAGCAGATGCAAATGTTATTGTGGATTTGGGTTGTAAAGTTTGTAATTAGGCTAAGTCTGAGAACTTTCCATTCTGTTTTTCAAGTAGCAAATTCCTGTGGCCTCTAGAGGTGACTAGTATGTGGTTCAGGATTCATGACTCTTTGGAGAGAACTCCCAGGGATTATTGCTTCTCTGAGGGTCAACCGTAAGTTTCATAAAGCAAACTTATGTTCACATTACAGCATTTTTATGGGCCAAAATGTGTGCATCGAGCCCTTTGTAATGTTTATGTACCCAGGGAGAAGTAGGCTTAATAATAATACTAATAATATTCTTCAGCAATTCTATTTCTAGCATCTTGATAATATGACATTAATTATAAAGGAAAGTTATTTCATATTGTGTAAAATTGTTAGCTCTCTATAAAATATTTTATTAATTTTTTTCTCATCTGAAATGAAAATTCTTTTCTATATCTATGAATGAAAAGAGTTGCTCTTTTTCTCTCCCTCCTCTCTATCCACCTTATCAATTTGTATACATTATAATTTTTATTATCTTCCTTCTTTTTGAGAAATGTTATGGCAAAAAAAAGAAAGCTGTGATTTTAAGAACCTGGAAGATTTGATCTTAGCCCCAAATATACAACTTATTCATTAGCTCATGACACATTTAGATAGCTCACACGTACCAAAAGTAAACTTGGCTTCTGATGCTCTTTTCTGTAGTTACCACACAATTTAAAAAATTATTTTGTAATTTATATAATATCTGCTTCCAAAGAGGATTTGAGGTTTCTTGTATTACAATGTGAGAAAGAATGATAAAAAAAAATTGCAACAGGGTACAATTCATGCAGATGAGAAACAAACTAGAAGTTATTAAATATTTTTGCTACTTCAGACTCTACCAAGTTTTCTCAGAGCTTACTAGTGACCAAGGCAAGAAGGCAACCTGCATGGGATTTACAGCAAACAAGATAAACATGAACACACACACACAAACACCTAAAAGAATCTGTTCCCACTAAAGCAAACAGAGTGAACTCATTTTTCAACTTAAGAACCATTAATTTACTAACACATAAATTTTAAAAGTAAAGACATTTGGGGGTTAGATAATCGCTACTGAAATTTAAAAAAAACCAAGCTTTTAAAATATTGCTCATAAAACACATTTGCAGGCACTGTCAATTCATATTCCTTTGGTCAACAAAGATAAAATGGTAGAAATATTTCTACTGATACAATATGAATTGTAGAGAATAAAACAGATGGCTATTAAAATAATCATTAAACTAAACCTTTAGTTCACTGACAATGTTTCAAATAAAACATGACAATGCATTTGTCATATTAAGGCTTGAGACTTCAGGAAGATACACACACACACACACATATATAAAATAAACTCTCTCTCTCTCTATATATATATATACTGTTTATTGAGTTTCGTAAGTACAAAAGTGGCATTGCCCATTTCAAGAGATAATTATCTCTTGTTTTTTAATATCCCATATTATTAGAATCAAATTTCTGTAATTTAATTAATACAACATTCAAGGACAAAACCACAAAAAACAAAAATGAAGTTTGTCCCATATGTGTTAATAACTTTGTATGGTATCTCAAAGACACATAAAAATCCCTGTTGGTAGAGTTGATAAAAATTCTTTAAAACATCTTTAATAAGTTCAATTTTTTAACTTATCTAAATAAATCTGTATATTTAGTTTCTTTTTTTTTAAATTTTCCTTAGTAACGATAATGAGAGGTGGGCTGGTTTGAAATTTCAGTGATTATTATAACATGTGTATTTGCTGGGCAACAATACACATGCACATTTAATAAGTTGCAATAGAGCTATAAACTTTTAAATGGTCAAAGGAAATCTTTTTGCAGGTTTTATGGGCTTTATAAATAAATCTCACTAAATAATGTCGCCATACTACTACCCTGGCCTATATAAAAATATCCTTACTCCTTTCCAGAGGACGATAAATATTTAGCACAAAATAACAGGATTAGAATGCAGTTTATGTTCTGAAAGCAAATCTAGCAAATCCAAAAGCAGTCCACAGCTAAGGAAAACATATATGCTGAGGTCAAATTAATCCAAGATTTTTTTCAGCTTTTTTTTTTTTTTTTTTTGATTCACAAGTTGGGCATTTGAATGAATATAATTGGCTTCTAAAAAATGAACACAAATAAAAGTATTATCAAACAACTAATTAACACACCTGTAAATGCAATCCAGGATTGTTCAGGTGGGAATTCCCTCTATGAGAATATCCACTCCTCTGGATAATGCTGGCAGTCTGATCAAATGCTTTGTGCTCCCAAGAACCTGACTCATTTGGCGGGAGATGCTAGGTTTTCTCTTTTACCTGCCCTGGCTGACAAGGTTCTCACCTTGGGTTCCAACCCTGGACATTCAGGGCTGTGTAGATTCACTCTGGGGATTTTTGTGAGAGTCCTGGATTCAGGCCCTACAAACTCATCCTGGCTCCATGCGCTACCTTCCTGGCCCCAACCCCAAAATAGTGTGCATCCAGTTTCCAGCTGCTTCTTTCTTCAGCAATGGCTATTTTCTGGTTAATAGAAATCTCTATTGAATCTAAATATTTTCTGTCACTTCTCTGGGTTTAGAACAGAAGGGAGCATTTTCAATTTATACTTATCTGTTACCTTAAACTAGAAGCCAATATTTTAATCATATAATATAACCATATAAAACAAGTAGAATTGTCAGTAGTGTGATGATTACCCAATAAGGACTAGTAGCAAACACTCTGCTTTTGCTTGCAACCCTTCTGTGGAAAGTTGGTTTTTGTTTTTGCTTTTCACTTTTTGAATAAATTACACACTCATATGGTTCATAAACTAATGATATATTTTCCTTAAAAGCCTGGTAGTTTGGGCTGTATTAAGCACGAGTGTGTTACATGCTGTGCATGTGGTAGGGTTTGTTGTAAAATGACCCTGCTTGGTCATTGTACTATGAAAACTCATACCAGAACCTTCAGCTTGTTCAAATATCAGAGAGAAGACTTTTCCAGTCTCCTGCATTGATACTACAAGCTAAGTTAGAGTAGAAGTGGATAAACATTTATTTAACTCTTGCTTTCACCAAGGAATATGCTATGAACTGAACTATGTCCTCCCTGCCTTTACCAATGAAATTTTGGTCTAACAGAGAATTCTAAGGACTAAATTATAGTCAACTGAACACCTAAAACTTGGCTGGTGGTCCTGCAACCTGGTCTGCGCCATATTGGCCTAAACCTGGTTCTCTACCATGTTGAGGCTTTCTGGGAAGCCAGCCACTTTAAGCAGGAGTAAAATGCAAAGTTTTTTTATTGACAATCTGGTTTGGGGCAGAAGACTGCATGCAGGTAAACCCCAGAAATACATAAGAAGAAGCTAGAAAAACAGTGTCCCTAAATTCATTGTGATATGTGTTGGCAAATTAACTTAACATATATTGCCTTGACTCTGATGAGTTTGAATCTCTCCTTGCTGAGCACAGTGCAAAACCTCTAGGATTCTTCTCCCTCTTGAACCCAGTACAGAGAATGTAGATGGTGGCTGAAGATTGAGGAAGCTTCAGCTGATTGGTGTGTGTGCTGCTCTCATGTCAAATGTGTCCCTAAACTTCCTTCTCGTCCCAGACAACCCCCCAACCAAACATCTAAGATCAGAAGAGCTCCTTTTTCCCCACATGGGATTGCCAGCAAAGCCAATATGACCACTACTTAAAGTAATGACTTCTTTACTTCTGTTCCTTCTCCCACTCTCTCCTCTTTCCTTCCCTTACAAGCCCCTCTACCCTAGATAACACCTCTCCACTCCCCAGAGGGTCTCTGCTTACCCTTCTGGTGTGATCTGGCAATACTACCACCTTGAATGTGAATTGCTAACCTTATTGCCTATGTTACAGAAGAGCCGGCTGGTATGTGGTCCGGAAGCACTATTTAAAATGTGAATTGTTGCAGAACAAATAAATACTGTGTGTAGTGTGGAGCCAGCTGGCACTCTCTGGAGTCATAAAACCCCCACCCCTGGGCTTTCGGTGTGCCTGGAGCCTATGGACACCTTAACTCCTACATACCACTGCAGGACCCTTCACGTACCTGCATTTCTGATAAAACATCTCCTGATGTGCATTTACCCTAACAAAACTCATCGCCCCAGGAGATAGCCTGTCTCACAATACCCTAGGGGACTGGCCTCACATCCTGCCCTTATCAAAGTCCTAAAACCTATTGTTCAGAGAGTCCCTGACAGATCTTAACAACAGTCAGGTGCCTGTGCATGGACTGATCATGCAGCCCCTACTCCTTGTGTGCACAGCCACCTCCCCCCCAATAAAAGAGCCTGTACGCCCACCCTCGGCACTCACGCAGGCACCTCTCACCTGTGTGGCATGCTGTTGTCTGTAGCAGCACACCTATTCAACTTTCCTAAACTTTTCTCACTCTCGTAATTCTTTACCAACCTGCATGTCACTGTCACTGTGTTTTATGCCCATGACATATAGGAACGTTAAAAAAAAGATTTTTCCTTTCAGAATCTTTGTATTTCTAGTTGTTATCTTTTCTTTCCCACTTACAGAAGTCTCTAACATTTCTTGTAAAGCAGGTTTAGTGGTGCTAAATTCTTCTAGCTTTTGTTTATTTGTAAAACTCTTTATACCTCCTTCAAATCTAAATGATAGTCTTCCAGGTAGAGTATGCTTGGTTGTAGGTTTTTTCTTTTCATCACTTCAAATGTATCACGTGCTTCCCTTCTGGCCTACAAAGATTCTGCTGAAAAGTAGGCTGATTGTTCTATGGGAGTTCCCTTGTATGCAGTTAGCTTTTCCTTTACTACTTCAAAGATTTTGTCTTTAGCTTTACTTTTTGATATTTTACTTACAGTATGTCTTGGTATGGACCTCTCTGGGTTGATTTTAACTTGGGACTGTCTATAATTCCTGAACTTGTATGTCTGTTTCCTTCCCTAGGTTGGGGAAGATTTCAGCTATTATCACTTCAAATAACTTCTCTGCACCTTTCTCGCTTCTCCTTCTGGGACCCCTATAATATGAATGTTTGTACACTTTATTTGTTCCGGGTCTCTTAAACTGTCCTCATTTTCCAATTCTTTATTCTTTTTTTCTGTTTAGCTTGAGTGATTTCCATTACGCTATCTTCCAGTTCACTGATACATTCCTCTGAATCATCTATTGTTGATTTCTTCTAGTGTATTTTTTATTTCAGTTATTGTATTCTTCAGCTTTGTTTGATTCTTTGTATCTTTTAATTCTGTTTAACTTCTCACTGTTTTCATCCATGATTCTGAATTCATTTAGGATCTTTAAAATAATTACCTTGAATTTTTTATTGAGTAGATTGACTATCAACACTTCACTGCGTTCTTCTGCAGTTTTATGTTGTTCTTTGTTGGGAGCATATTTCTCTGTTACCTCATTTTGCTTAATTCTGTTTATTTGTTTTAGGGAAGTTTGTTACATTTCACGATCTTAAGGAAATGGCTCTATGTAGGAGACATAGGGCCCAGCAGCACACTATTTTCTTGTCACCAGAGTATATATATATTTATTTGTCTGTCTGTTTGTTTGTTTAACACCCTAAATTTCATAAAGGATTTTAGGCAATGCTGAATAATCAACCCAATTAAATAAATAACTTATTTCAAACTATTAACACATTTACCATCAAAAACTATCTTGAATACCACCAAGAGTAGATAGGATTCACTTTAAAGAATACAATATAGTCCAAAAAACAGCATCAACTGTATTATTTTCAACAACACTCGTCCAATTTTAAAAAATCACCATGGATTAAGCTGAAATGAACCAAAACATAATCGGCAATTTAGACCTTTAGTATGCAAAGGTTTGTATTTATTTTACTATATATAAGATCTTAGAAAAAATCATTTAAGTTAATTTTTATGAAATTTCTTTAATTATAAATGTATATGTTTTTCATTGGTGATTAAATACTAGTCTTAGAATATACAAGAAAAAATAACAACATTAGCAATCAAGTCTCAATTAAAAGTATGCTTACTGTTTACCATTATGGATTAAAATAGAAAATCTGGATGTTCTCCAATAAAATTTTTACCTTATAACCTATGTGCATAACTAAATGATTATATCTTTATGAATCTTTTGGAAAAAATTCATTTTGTACTTACCTACAATGTCAGTCATAAGTCCCAAAATAGTCTCATCTCCTGTAATCCAAGGACGTTTCCCTACATCATGACCGTAGGCTCCCCTGGAATTGAAAAGGGATATAAACAATCCGTGTGTGTGTGTGTGTATCTGTGTGTGTGTGTATTTTCAAATATTGCCATTAGCAACTGGACATTTCTGAGTCTTTGTGATGTTTTAGTAATTATATGAAAGAAAGCCTTAAAAAAAAAATACTTGAGAACTCTATTTTTTAACTTGTCACTTTAAAACTTCTTTGATTTCCTTTTTGTTTGGGGATGTAGGGGAGATTGCTCATATAATATTTCATTATTTTTCTCTATTTTGGAGTCTAGACTGTTATTTTCTCTTTATTCTTTTGAAAATTTCAAGACTATTTGAATACCTTACTTGTATACCTGTACCACATAGTAGTATATATATTAAAGCATATTACTATTATCTGAGTCTAGAGATTAAAATGATCATTAATTGAATTTTAAAGTATAATTACAATCTGTAAATTAAGTAGAAGTGTATAAAATGTGACTATACTCATGGTGACATTTTAAGTAGATAATGAAAGTTGGTAATAATCAAAGCCAACACTATCTTGACCTATTTTCCAAGCAATTTCATCTATCATATTCTAGCTCAATTTTATTATTCTAGTAAGTATCCCAGTAGGCATAATGGAAAAACGCAAAATATATAACAGAACTTCAACCCTCAAGTAGTTTCTATCAAATGAGGAAGGCAATATATCTAAAAAATAAAGAAGAAGAAATTAAGACAAAGGATCAAGAAGGGAGTAACTTTGTGTACTGTTACAAACTTGTATCTTGGGAAACTCTGAATTAGATTGTTCTTAATTCTTTAGAAGTGCAAAAACTATATAAATTTGGAAGAAAGGAATGGGCATGTGTTCTTTGTATGGTGCAAACTGTGTTTGAATCCATACTCTGAAATTCAGTAAACTGGCAGTGGTGAGCTGATAAACCTTCTCTCAGAGGTGAAGGGTAGCAGAACATGCTACCCTAAAGTATATCATTGATATTGATTATTTTGTACTGTAGGCTCTTGAAAAACAGAAAATGCAGGGAGAGGCCTTCTCTGAACTCCCTTATCTGCCTACAGACAGATCCTTCAAAAGAAACACAATTGTCATAAATCCCCTCCGCAGGAGTTTCATCAACCAAGGGAGATTGACTGTTTTCACAGAAAAGGCCAGAAGTCAACAACACATCCAGGCAAACATTGTCACAAACTTTATACCTCCATCTCTTCTTCAAGGACCCATTCATCTTTCTTAAAAATTCTTTACTCTCCCCTAAGTGGCCTTCATACCTGCTCCTCTTTCCCTATTAAAACAGGATTTAAGCTTGAATTCTTAGTCACCTCTGGGAGTTAACTCATTTTTCATTGGGTATTTCCTGTGTATATGTGAAGTATTCATGTTAATAAACTTCTATTTGTTTTTCTATTATTAATCTCTTTTATTACAGGGGTCTCAGCTAAAAACTTAGAAAGATAGAGGGAAAATTATTTTTTCTCCCCTAATGAGAATTGGGAGAACTAAAGGAGAGAATATTTTTTAGCCTTTGCTGATTTTTCTGGTATGAATACTCCCATTGTGGCCAATTTCATGGTATCAACAAAAGTCCTGAGTATTCAACAATTGGGTTCCATCACCTGGTATGAACCAGTTCCAGGTCACTACTGGTTATGAGACTACATTTACTAGAAGTTTATAGGGCCTAATTTCCCACTTTCATACAAGTAAATGGGTTACCAAATGTACCTTAAAGGATTGCTATGAAAAATAAATAACAGGTAAAAGAGATTGGTACATAGTACCACTTTTCTAAGTCTTCTTTCCTAATGCAGATTTAATGTTAAAACTCACTTCATCAGCATGTTGTGTAAAACACAATTTTGAACTAATATTTCAATTACTATACAAACTAAGATGAAGGAAGAAGACTTTCTTTGAGAATAAACATAGACCATAAGAACTAAGGAGGAAGAGAATTGCAATTGTTAGTTCATATTATTCATATTATTATTAAGTAGCCTGCAGCTTGCCTGTTTCTTGACTTCCAGTATAAATGCTAAAGACAAAAATCATTATCATTAAATAGTAGTTAAAGGCAGATACTTGGATCTTTTTTTATTTTAATCGTATAGAGCTCCATGGCCTTGCTGATAGCACAATACATCTTATTACATATAGGTAGTAAAATTCTATGTTCTGCCTCAGAGAATTTATATCTCAGAATATTATGCTACCTACTTTTCACTCTGGTAGACACCATGGTAATAATCTTTAAGGATACATTTCTTTCTGCAATGCTTTGGCATCTCCCTCCCCTTAAAATATCACAGAGTCTGCTTCTTCATTTTGTCAGTCTACTAGCCTGGGGTAGTGGGATGTATTTAGAAAGTGTTACTCAAATAAACTCAAGTAAAGTGGCCTGTCATTAGAAAGAGTTGCTGTTGATCACAGTGCAGTTATAAACATACATATTCAAGTTAAGAGAAAGATTAAGTTGTTCTTATTCAAAACTGCTTAAAATAGTTGCAGTGTAGTGGCAATCTTCTTTTACAAATGCTGGTAAGGAAAAGAGAGCGTAGGAAAGAGTTAACTCACTATCATGGCATCAATCATTACTATGAGTGGGCTGTTCTCTGAGATGTCTCCAGACCAGTATTTGCCATGAAATTAGATTTCAGGATATAAAATCTAATTAGGAAGTTAATAGAAATGTGGATCCTCTTTGAAATAGGACTACGCTTTAACCATCCTACAAAATGAAAAGTGGTCCTGCTTTTAGAAGCTCCCCCAGTAAGTAAATAAATAAGACTTCACAGTCTTCCTTAATGATATCACAACTTTTTTTTTCTGTGCCCCAATTGATGATTAGCCAATGGAGATGTCAGGAAAAGCTCTGTAACATATCATACCATGTACTTTCCTACTTATACTAAAGGGTAGCAGAAAACGCCACACTAAAATTTGCCTCTTTGCAATAAGGATTATTTTGAGCTGAAGGCATTTGAAAAGCAGCAAACGCCTGGAGAAGATATCTGAACTCCCCTTTTCTGCCGGAAAACCAATCCTCCAAAAAGAACTCAGCTGTCTTAAATTCCCTCCTCAGGAGTTTCATCAACCAGGAGAGATTGACGCTTGTCACAGGAGAGGAGACGAGACCTCAACACAACCTCCAGACACACTTTGTCACAAACTATTATCATACCTCCCCTCTATTCTTCTACGGGCCCATTCATCCTTCCATAAAATCATTTCTTGGGGCGAGTATAGCTCAGTGGTAGAGCTGGACTGCATTATAATCAGTGTTGGTTTATTTTGTGGATAGGTATGTAGTATGTCTACAATAGGCCATAAAAGATGATGACATAGATGATGAAAACCATGAGCCAGATGGCATTTCCTACCTGATAGGTCATGAATGGCCAAAGACTTGATATCAATATCCCAGAGGAATACCTCACTTAGAGCCAATTCCAATGTTAAAATTATAAATTTTTAATATTATTTTTTCTGTTAGGCAACTAATTTCAATGTGCATTAGAGTATTTAGTGATTGTATAGCTCCGTTTGACTAAGTTCTTCTCAAAATCTTTCACTGGTCAAGAAGAGGGGGAGGCACTGTCCTGGTTTGGGTGTCAGCTAAGAGTAGGGCAGAAGTGAGGTTGCAGGGGATGAAGAGGAATAGATAATCAGATAAAACTCCCCACCATAATGAGAGGCCCTGGATCTAAAGGCAAACCAAACATATGCAGGGGAGATTTAGTAAAAAAATAAAAGCAATAGTCAAAAAGGGAAGTGAAGGGACCACTCAACAGAGTGGTGTGAAGATTAAAGGCATGTGGACAAACATCAGCCTGAAAAAGAAACATCTAAACTTAAGGAGAACCTCCTGAAAATGCCACTGCTATTGACCCACCCTCAGAGAAGGGAGGCCCTTACTTAGGACCAAGATTTACAAGTTCAATTGCCCTCAGTGTTTCTCTTGGTAAAATTCCAGCCAGGAAAGACACTGCCCATTTTCCTCAAGATGGAAAAGCTCAATAGAGCCTTCCGTGCTTTCCTGTTGAAGCCCTAAAACTGCCCTCTTTTGTTAAATTAGTTAGAATCCCTTACTCTGGCTGATCAGTGAAGCACTGCTTGTAGAGTGCTTCGCACGCATGTGAAATAAGGTTTTCTCCTGTTGATTTGTCTATTGTCACTTAAGTCTCAAGCCCCTAGTTACTAGAATGTAAGCTTGTAAAGGAAAAGTCTTCCCAACACAACATAAGCTGGAAAAGGCCAGAGTAGAATGCTAAGCTAAATATTTTGGAGCAAAAAATAAATAAATAAATAAAATAATAATAATAATAATAATAATAATAATAATAATAATAATAATAATAATAATAATAATAATAATAATAAACAAACCCTTTTGAGATCAAAGATGGGGGTGTGGAGGGAACAGGATTACAATCATGCACCTCAAACACCACTGACATTGTCAGGCTGCAAGGCCATGAGGTTGATTGGCCACACATTTCTAGCAAAAAGACTAAATAAAACAAACTAGCTACCTAATCTTTTTCTAAGAAGAAGTCTTTTTAAAATTTAGTTTACATCGCTTGAAGCATTAAAATGCACCTCCTTTCTGAATTGTCTGTCTGATGAAAAACAGAAGGGTTTAAGATTATGTAATTTCCTATTGTCACAAGGTAAAATATAAAATTGAAAGGTAACAATAGAAGGGTGTTATGACAGGGAGGCACTTTCCTAGAATATAACTGGAATACAAGTCTTGAAAATAATCAACCAGTCTCTTAACAAAGTAGAATAATCATAAGAACATGAAATGATAGCAGAGCAGCATCTTTTTTAAATGCCTAAGGGATAAAAATGCACAGCCTTGCTGAATGAATATCCAAGAGGCAAGGACACTCTCCAAAGTTCAAATTCAATCTAATTCTCTGCTCTCTTTTACATTAAGGTCACAAATGAATATTAACCATTTTTATTAACTATGACCCTCATTTTTTAAATACTAAAACCTGTTAGTGCAGAATGCTTCCAAATGTGGTGATACTTATTTTTCAATTTATGCATAAATGTTTTTGCAGATGAAATTATAACAGGCTTACTAAATTATATAAACCTCTATTATTCTTTCACTGAGTTGTAAGTTTGTATTCTTAACCGCTGAATTAAGAACTTTGCCATGTTATCTGATAGCCATGGTAGTAATCGTTGGCATAGCCAGTGTAAACTAAACTTTAAAGAAGAGGTGCTGGTCCCAATATGAAAGACCAGTAGCTTGAAGAATAAATAAAGCTAGAAAAGTCATTCTGAGTTTCTATGAAAATCGTATCTTGCTCAGAATTCTTAGATGGTTTGGTTTCACCTTCCTGAATTTTGGGTTTTTTTCCCCTGTCCTTTAGGTTTAGCTCCCCTCCTCATATCTATTTTTCAGATTCTAAGAATCAAATATATTTTTTAAATTTATGCTACCTAAAATATTTTAAATATTTAAATATTTTTAAATAAAAAATTTAGATAGTTACAAATATTTTTCAAAATATTTCCAGTTTCAGCTTAATCAGTAATTATCGGGAAAAGATAAGTATGTAAAGTTATGTTATTTTCTTTAAACAATTATAATATAGATAAGAATATGTAACTAACGAAAGTAGATACCTCACAATCACCTACTGTAGAACAGTCATTACTAATGCAATGGTCATTCAGGAAGGGATGATCAGTGGTTAAGAAGGTTGATATTAAAGACAGTAAGCATTCAAGTAAGCAGAGAGTATGAAGGGTTTCATAAGCAGAAGAGTAAAAGCAGAACAGAAAAGACAGAGAAAAAAATTAATCTTGATTTAAGTTTCCAGCATGGTTAGAGTAAACCTGCTTAGCTAAGCCCAAACATTGAGTATCTTTTCAATAATCATGTTCATTTTGGGGAGGGAAGTGCTTTCTGTTCCACTCAACCTCTTCCCTATCCCCCCACAACAATTTTAATTTTCTTATTTATAAAAATTTATGTGGTAGTATTTCACCAACAACTAATCATGAAAACACTAAATTGAATCCTAAATATTAATTCCCTTGTTAGTTATTAAAAAAAATTAATTGATTGCATATAATATAGATGTGTCAAGGAGAAACTTAAATTTTTAAATATTTTAAAAGTTTTACTACTGATTCTGCCACTAACTTGCCAAATGACCTGATTTGCTGATCCTCGGTTATTTTATGAATAAAATGAGAGTATTGAATGACATGATCCCTCAGGTTCCTCTCTGCTCTAAAATTTTAAGATTCTATTATACACCTTTCCAAATAATAGACAATCTAGAGAAATTTTTTAAATTCTTATATGATATGTTGAACAATAGCTTTTGAAATAATACTTACATTTTGGCCCACTTATCTAGTTCTTCTTCTAGATATGTCTTAACCATTTTTGGTTGAAGGCCAAGAGAATTTCCCAAGAAATAGATGGCATCTTCATCCTTATTCACTAAAGATAAATCAACTGAAACAGAAGGAAATGTAAAAAAAAAAAGTATTCAATTAATTAACATTCTTTCATTTGGCATTGTTAATCCACTACAAACAGTTAATATAATTAACTCCAAGAAGGTTAATAAATATTGTACAATTCCTCCCAAAGATAACATCAAGTTCTCTAGAAAGTAATCTTTTACATTTATATTTTAAAATAAGGTTCAAATGTATAGATACTTTTGTTTAGATCTCTCACATTTATTGTGTTCCATGAGGAAATCTAGATTAGTAACTACTCACAATTATAAATAGCCAAAAGCAATAGTAAAGAGTTAAAACCAGAATTTTCACAGGAAGTATATCAGCCTATCTAGTCATAGCAGAAGGTTACCAGAAAATAGGTAAGTGTTAATCCTGTGCATTAATTGGTGGTGTAGACAAGGCAAATAAAAAAAGAATTTAAATGATTACTTACATATCTGAAGTAGCTATATTGAATTTACACGTTTTTATTCTACATATCTGTGCACATAATATTAATACACATATCAGCAAAGATCATTCTCTATATGTACTTCTTATTCAAACAGATTAGAACTTTACTGATTTGTTTGATAATTCTTCCCTCATTGCAACAAATGCAATTTCATTAGCAAACCATGTGCTTAAAGTATTTTTCTAGAAATGTGCAAGTTTATAATTGTGTTCTACTAAGTTTTATCTTAATTCTCTAGAAAAAAAGATTAAGTTTCTTGGTGAAATTTTATTGGAAACATTTAGTAGTATACTTGTCTTTGTTCAGACTACCTAATTAAACCTTTACAGACTTTTTAAAGACATGCCACCTAGTTCAACCTGATCGCTTTTATAGATAATGTGTCTCTTTTTCATTGGCATTTCAAGCCTGATCCAATAAAAGAGGTGTAAATATTGTTCACACATTTAAATTGTATTAATTAATAGTTCTTTGTTGATCTGGAGAACAAATGTTGAAGAATTTCATTTAGAATTCAGAGGTTTGAATTGGTGTACCATGATTCAAGTTTCAAATAAACATTCAAATAAGCAGTTGAAGACTAAACAGTTTCTGTGTGTGTGAGCCCCATCAATGACCCAGGAAAAGAAGGCAGCCACCCAGATCTCTGCTCCCACTGTCTTGTCTTGTCCTTTCATTGGTGATACTTTTATAGACAAATAGGTAATGGGTTACCTTTATTTAGAAAGTCATTTTTAAAATATGTTCAGTGTGAGAGAAAAGCAGAATTGTAAACTAAATTATCTCATTGCATACCAGCCCAAAGTGTGGTTCCTCATCTTCTTTAACTATTTTCCTTTTACTTAGTTGAGTTGTTTTTTTTTAAAAAATCTCAAAGCATATCAAATGGCACCATGTGAGCATTTAACTGGAGTTATATAAAGAGTATAGAGAGAATTTGTCTTTGGTAATTACCTGCAAGAATGAATAGATAACTCTCCAGCCCAATCCCGTGGGATCTTTACGACATGAAAGAAAAGCAGTACTTCAAGCTGTGGGGTCTTAGGCTTCTCCTGTGCCAGCAGCATGCTAGGTAAATTTGTTATTGAAAGATGGGAGCTCTTGGCAGTGATGGGGCTCAGGACATGTTACCCCAAAATATGGCACCTTGGCATATAAAATGTTTTAAGATGAAGGAATTCGAGAAATGGCATGATTAGAAAGGACTTTCTGACCTTCCCCTAAGCAAATCGCAAGACCTGCATATCATAAGATAGCTGCCAGCACACTCTGAGGAAAGATGTAACTGGCTTCCATATCAAATCCAGCCCTCCAACCAAAAGTGTTAGGCACACAGTCTGCATAGGGACATTCCAACCTAAGAATGTCCCTTCAAGACCACAATAGGTGACTGTGTCACATAAATTCATAGAGGCAGAGAAAGTTAAGTGAAATGAAAAGGCAGAAGAACTACTCTCAATCGAAAGAGCAAGAGAAAACCACTGAAAAATTAATGAAACAGAAATAAACAATTTACCAGATAAAGAATTCAAAACATTGGTAATAAAAATGTTAACGGACAAATACACATATGTATATGTGTGACTAGGACATTGTATTGTACACCAGAAATTGACACATTATAACTGACTGTACTTCAATTTAAAAAAATGTTAACTTAATTAGAAAAAAAAATTGATCTAAACACTGAAGATTTCAGCGAGGAGCTAGAAAATATAAAAAAGACCCAGTCAAAAATAAATTCAGTAGCTAAAATTAAAAAAAAAAAAGAAAGAAACACACTAGAAGGAATGAATAGCAGACTAAGTGGCACAGAAGAATGCATTAGTGATCTGGAAAATAGAATCATGGAAATCACCCAATCAGAACAGCAAAAAGAAAAATAAATTTTAAAAAATGAAAGCAATTTAAGAGATATCTAGGACAACATTAAGTGTTCCAATATTCACATTATAGGAATTCTAGAAAAGAGAAAGGGATTGAAAATGCATTTGAAGAAATTATAGATGAAAACTTCAATAGGATACTGCAAATCTGTTCTGAGATGGAAGTTTATAGCAATACAGCCCGTCCTCAAGAAATAGTTTTTTAAAAATCTCTATAAAAATATCCTACCACCTAAAATAGAAGAACAAGCAAAGCCCAAAGTCAGCAGGGGAAAGGAAGTAATAAAGATCAGAAAGGAAATGAATAAAATGTAGATTAAAAAAATAGAATAGATCAATAAAACCAAGAGTGTGTTCTTTGAAAAGATAAACAAAATTAATAAACCTTTAGCCAGGCTCTCCAAGAAGAAAAGAGGGAGAACCGAAGTAAACAAAATAAGATATTAAAGAGGAGAAATAACAACCAGTACCACAGAGGTACAAAAAAATCATAAGAGAAGACTATGAACAGTTACCTACCAACAAGTTGGACAACCTAGAAGAAATGGACAAATTTCTAGAAACATATAACCTGTCAAGACTGAATAAAAAAGAAATAGATTATTTGAACAGACTGATCACTAGTAGTGAAATTGAGTTTGTTAAAAAGAAAAAAGAAGAAAAAGCTTCCAGTAGACAGAAGTCAGGACTGTATGGCTTCACCAGGGAATTCTACCAAACATATAAAGAGGCACTGATACCTATCCTCAAACTATTCCAAAAAATTGAAGGGGACAAAACACTCTCAAATTCCTTCTATGAGGCCAAAATTACGCTGATACAAAAACTAAACAAAGACACTACCCCCCAAAAAAATTATAGGCCACTATTTTTGATGAATATAGATGCAAAAATCCTTAACAAAATGTTAGGAAACCAAATCAATAATATATAAAAACATTATACACCATGATCAAATTGGATTTATTCCAGGGTCACAAGGATGGTTCAGCATCCACAAATCAATGTGATGCACCACATAACAATAGGAAGGATTAAAAAAAAAAATCACATGATCATCTCAACACTGAAAAAACTTTTTACAAAATCCAACATCCATTCATGATAAAAACTTTCATCAAAATAGGTATAAAAGGGACATATCTCAACATAATAAAGGCCATTTATGACAAACCCACCACCAGCATCATACTCAATGGTGAAAAGATGAAAGCCTTTCCTCTAAATTCAGTAAGAAGAAAATGATGTCCATTCTCACCACTTCTATTTAACACAGTATTGGAAGTCCTAGCTACAGCAATCTGACACAGAAAAGGAATAAATACATTGAAATTAGAGACGAAGAGATAAAACTGTCACTATTTGCAGATGACATGATACTTCACATAGAAAACCCTAAAGTCTCCACACACACACACACACACAAACCTATTAGAACTAGTAAATTCATCAGTGCTGCAGGATACAAGATTAATATACAGAAATCTGTTGCATTTCTATACACTAATATTGAACTATCAGAAAGAGAAAGTTAAAAAAAACTCACTTAAAATCACATCAAAAAGAATAAAATGCCTCAGAATAAATTTAGCCAAGATGGTAAAAGATCTATAATCTGGAAACATTAATGAAGGAAATTGAAGATGATACAAAGAGAACATAGTCTAATACAAAAGAAAAGAGAGTTAATAATAAACCCACTAAATTGCACAATACAACTGCCATGAGAAGTTCAAAATGTCTACAAAATTGAGCTTTTAATTAAGAAGCACTCCATTATTTTTCATATTGATGTTAGATATTTAAGTCATTATTAAAATCACATAGTCATAAATATATCTTTTATAGCTGGATAAAGCCTTTATTTAACAATAGCATTAGCATTAGCCATTGTTAAATAAAGTATTCTAGTTTATGTTGAAAAGCATACTTGCCCATAGTTTGTTTAATGATATTTCATGCTTGTCACTATCTTTGGAGACTAACAATAGTTGAACTGAAGAGGTTCTATTATGTTATGTGGAACTCCTGTATATGAACTCAAGCATGACAATTTTCTATGTCAATTTTATCTAACCAAGGCTAAATATCACAAAGTCAGAGAAACAGTTCTTGTTTGGATAGCTTAAATTTAACTTACTACAGATGACTGGCTGTGCAAACATGAACAGCCATCAGGCTTATCTTCACCTCTGTATCCATGAGGCTCAATTCCTCCCTTTGTTCTTATCACTGCTCTGATGTCATCCCATCAGTGTTTTCTTTCCCTTGGAAGTACTAACACTTAGAGTACTGCCTAACAGAGTACATGATACATTGTTTGTGTGTTTGTTTACTATCTGTCTCCTCATACTAGAATAAAAGATCAGGTATGTGGCAGTGTTGCTCTTTAGTTCACTGATAAAGTGTTCTGAGAATAGTCTCTTGAACAGAATAAGTGCTTAATAAATATTTGTTGAAAGGATGAACCTTCAGAGAGTAAGGAACTCCTAGAGTGAGAATGATAAGAATATGAATTAATTGATCCTATTCTCTATGACACCATCTTAAGTGATCTAGTATCCATGGCTGAGCTCCTCTCAGAGTCTCTGATGTAGTAATTCTGCGGTGGTACCCAAGAACTTGTGAGTTCTGGTGAATTCCCTGGTGATCCTCATGCACTGGTCAGGAGACCACATATTTTGACAATAACTAATTTAGAAGATCTCTTAGGGTTGATGAAATAAATTTTTATATGATTCAAAATTGTATGTTTTGAACAAATTAATTGTTAAATTATTTACTGAATTAATTTTCATCTTTCCCCTTATATTTCTTTAATAATCAGCAATAACTTAACCAAGATTGTAATTTTCAAGTTACTGTCTATAGGATATCTAGTTGAGACAAATGTGATTCTTATAATCAGGATACTAGAGTCAAGTCTTAAGTATAATGAAGTGATTATATGTACATAGCTATCTTTACCTGGGATCTGATTAAATTATCTCAAAGCTTAGTAGAAGAGTTTGTGTTGATCTGGTATTAAAATTAGACCACAGTGCCTCCCAGGACAAACAGGATGAGTTTTGTTAGTTGTTAAACAAACCACAAATCCATTGAGCTGGGAATGGGAGAGTTGGATTATAAAGCAAATTTCAAAGCATGAGGGGAATATGTAAAGATAACTAATAAATATTTGTTAAGTGTAAGTGACTCAACATGAGGATCAAAGTTATGTTAGTTAATGAGTCTGAGGTTCAGTAACAGAAAAAGTGATAAATTCAAAACAGCATTTTAACTTTCTGTGTATCTATTCATTTCAATAAGTTTTTGTACCTGGCTATTCAGGGTTGGGTCCTACCTCAAATCCCTAATGGTATCATATGGAAGAAAGGCATCTTGGGAAAAGAAAGACAGACAAAGAAATGAACTAGTGTTCAGGAAGTAGTCATTGATCATAGGTGTGTGTCTAGATGTGACCGTTATTTAGCATTATTTCCCAAGAAATCCCTGCTCAAGCTGCAGCCACCATGTACCACTGGTCACTTTCTCTCAGTGCTTCTGCCTTGCCTGTTCTTCCTTATCTCTGTAATGCCATCATCCGCCCCCAGTGGAAAGGTTTTGTTAGCATATTTGTTTGCCTACTTTGTTGTGTCCATTTTTCTTACCACCCATGAATGGGTATAAAATTGTTTTTTCTTTAATCATGAGAAAATTACAACTTTCAATAAATGGCATAAAATTCTAGAGCCCTGATTGCTGAGATACAGTTTTACTGTGTGTTCAGAAGGCAAACTTAAACTCTGTGGCACTCCAGAGTTCTGCTGTCATCTCTGAAATAGAGGCTCATCAGAGCACCCAGGAAGCCCATAGGCTGGAGAGTCCACGGGCACAGGGTCACCAGAGCTACTTTGTCTTAAGTGGGTCATGGATATTTTTGAGGACTTCCACACTGTTCCAGATGTCACCAGGCCCCCCTCTTCCCATCACTGATAGGAGATCCTTAGGTTTAACCTCATCATTTTCCACACATTAACAGATCTTTTTATCCCTTAAGTTTCAAATCAAAATGCCCTTTCATTCTAGATTCTAGAAAAACATAGAAGATTTTTTTCTGTGATCTCAGATCACTTCAGGTGTAGCCCCATTTTATCTGGTCTCATCAATGTCTTCCTCAGTTGATATTAAGCAACTTTAAATTGAATATAGGCCTTTCTCTTTATCCTTCCATAAATCTACAAGGTGCCATCATTTTTTACACAATAACATATAAGCCAAATAAGACAGTCCTGTGACCCAGTCTCACCTTAAAATTATATTAACTGATGCTCTTAGATTATGAGTATCCAAAATTGTACCTGCCTCACTTAGATTGAAGAAAAATGGAAATTAGACTCAATTATATAGTACGTGAAACCCATTTTGGTGGATCAATTCCATTCAACTTGATAGTCTTTTTCATGGATGTAAAATGGAGCAAGGGCAAATACAAAAAAAAAAAAAAACTTTTAGTTTTTAATACCTGTGCTACCTGTTTCTTTTTTGAAACAGAACATCCCCCAAATCATGAACAGAATCATTTTACTATATTATTTTTAAATGAAATATGCATTTCTTAGGCATTTTTTGGTATGTCATATACATGCCATGTCACACAAAGATGGCTAACATCTCTCCTAATATATCCAAGTTCCAAAATAATATACCCTCCAAGGCAAATATGCTATCATAAACTAGGTGCCACGAAATAAGAGATATTCTAAAACGGTATTGAAGAGGAATTGTTTTTTGAGCTCTAAGTGCTTAGAAAACAAGTAAATGCATCTGCCTGTAATTTTCAATCAGTCACGCTATTGTTCAGAGAACCAGATGACAGTATAAGAACCCTGTAGGTATTTCCTTCAGGAGAGGAGAGGAAACATAAAGAATCTGAGACTAAAGTAGGCTGACAGGTTGATTTAGTACCACCAGGAACCTGCTGTTTTTCAGACACAGTTGCAATGGCTCTATTATGTAACAGAACAATGATTTTCAAAGATTTATGATAAACACACACAGTAGCAAATACAAGTTAATAAATTGATTAAGGAAAGTAAAACCTTTCCAGTATTCTTACTTGGAGGCAGATACTGCATCTTGGGAATATAAAAACACTCCCTGAAGTGCCTGAGCTTATCTTCCTCATCGAGGCAGAGGGCGACCCTCTCATCTGTCGGGTGACATCTAAGTTCAGATGCAATGCGTTGCACTGTGTCAGCTGGTAACTCAAGAGGTGAAGGTTCCATTACAATTTCTTCTCTAAAAATACATTTAGGAAATTAAAAATAATCTAGTCACAGTGATTTATTTTTCCTGCAGAAAATTAGACTTAGGTAAAAACACCTTTTATTTTAACTGATTCCCGTCTTCCCATCCTTAGAAGTAATGTAATTAAACAAGCAGCATTAAACCCCATGCCTGTGATTTTCTCATGTATATAATAATGAAAATAATAGTAAATTATGGATGTTGAAAGGACTGAATTAGGTAGTGGTGCTGAAGACAAAGTAAGCTCTTAATAAATGTTAGCTCTTTCCATTTTTATTTTCTGAGAAATGGTCCAAATGAGTGACTTTCAAACATACTTAATTTCATCACCGTTTCCTTTAGATGTCTGACTAGGAAGTAACGGTAAAGGTGCTTTTGGGAAAAGTGTAGATTAACAGTGCCCGACCTAGTTTATCCTTTTCCCTAGCCCATCCCCAGTGATTCTTGAATCATAGTTTTAAGAATATGGACATATATACAATAGAACCTTAACAAATTCTTTACTGTAAATAAAAACAATACTGATGAAAAAGTATTTAAATACCTTAAATAATGTTAGTAATTTTTGCCATATGAAGACCAAAGAGATCTACTTGCTGCTGATAATGAGAAACTTCTCCTTTTTCACAATCATACATACCATCTTTGAACAAAGCAAGACCCTGTGGTGTTTCTTGAAACCACATCCTGCTTTATTTAATTTAATACTTCCCACCTTTTCGGAAAGAAAACAAATTTCTGAAAGCGATAAATGACAAGGGAGATTTATATTTACATTTATTTTGTATTTATTTTTTGTATTTATTTTTATTTCCCAAAGTTTTAGTCTTCTGAAATTGAGTAGGAATAGTATGGTTTTCCCTTTCAAGATGGCAGCACAGGGAGATACTACCTCACCACAGACTCAGAGTCTACAGCTCCTTATGGAACAATTTCCTCTGAAAAAACCTGCTACCTGAGCATCGATTACACATCAGGAAAATGAGGAGAAAACCACACTGACGTGAGTAAAAGAGGCTAACACACAATCTGGCCTTAATGCCCTCCTCTTGACCCTGTGGAGGCATAGGAGGCAAGATCAAGAGGGAATCAAAACCTGGATCTTCTCCCTGAGGAGCAAAAGGTTCAACCCCACATCAGATACCTCAAAATTTAAGGCATACATTTAAAGGACAAGTCCCCCAAAACATCAAATTTTAAAAACAGATAGGGTTGGAGTCCCAAGACCCATAAGACAATAGGGACCAGAGTAATACCCGTAATGAACTTGCGTGCTCAGACTCACCTGTCCCAGGGTTCAGCTCAGAGGCAGCCAATTGTGCTCAGACTTAAAGTGAAGGAGGCTCACCTGCTTATATCAGAACTTCAGCCTGAGGGGCAGGCATCTAATTTAACACACACATCTAAGAATTTGCTGGAATACTCTCTGAGGACAGAGTCTGGTAGGTGTCAAGAAATTTTCTCAGGCTAGCTTTATTTCCATATTTATATGATTGTTGACCCCACATACACAGTTCTCATCTATTTACTTTTCCAGCAAGTATTCACTGAGCACCAAGCACTGGTAGAACTGGTGTCTAAGATAGTGTATAAGTAGTGACTTTTGTTAGGTTCACTTTTTAGTAAAAGAAGGGAAAAATAATGTAATTTCAGACAGTTTCAAGAGTTATGAATAGTCAGAGCAGAGAGTCACTGGGGTATGGAATTGCTATCATAGTGAGTAGCTCAAGTGTATCCCTCTTAGGCAGGGATATAGGAGCATTTCTGAATCATGTTATAAATCATGTTATAAAGTCAAGCATGTGAAGACCTGGACCTGGAGGAGAATGACAGTAAATGCAAAGGTCCTGAGGTGAAGACTGTTTGGGGCTGTTCAACTAATGCATGCAGGGAAGCAGAGAAAGGGAAAGACTATGAGGTAAGGGAGGCAGAGGCAAAAGTTTATCATGAAAAAGTTTGAAGGCCAGAAAGGAGTTTGACTATTTTTCCATGCTCAGTGGGATATCATTGGAGAGTCTTGAGGAGAGTAATATGATGTGATTTTACATTAAATAAAAATCACTTTTTCTGCTTTCTGATGAGATCTAAGAGTGAAAAAAAAAGAGACATAAATTAAGGCTATTTCAGTAGTTCAGAGGGAAAAAAATGATAGTAGACTAAATGTGGTGAGGAGAAAAGCAGAGAGAAGTGTGTACATTTATAATATATTTAGGAGAAATAGTAGATAGATTATCTCCAGTGAGGACAAGAAAGGGGGTGACTTTTAGCTTTGGGATCTGTGTAAATATGTTCAAAGTGGTGAAATATGAAACACCTAAGGAAGAAAAATTTTGAGGAAGGAAATCAGAGTTCTATTTAGGACATGTTAAGTTTGAGATGAGTATTAAATCTCCAGGTATAAGTTGGGTATTGGATGTTTGAGTCTGTAGCTCATGAGAAAATTGGATCACAAGATATAGCTTGATATTTTCAACTCATACACTGTGCATAAAGCATAGAAATCTTAGGGGGCAACTAAAATTAACAGCGATGCGATTCTAGACTCTCAGTTCAATCATCTTTCTTCTGCTCCTCACTCTCTCTCTTCCCACCCCAACCAACACACAGAGTATTAGGCAATTAAGAGTTGCATATCTGAGTGTTTTCCAGTGCCAGTTAAATAGACATACTTCCTGGGCTCTGCGCTAAAATTCTCCTCCTTATTTATTTGACTTCTTCCTTTATCAATTGTCACTGGTGTCCCCTGATTAGCCATCCTTTATATTTCCAGATTAGGATACCGAGCTTCATCTGAGTATGTTTTTTAGCTTTGATCCATGCTGGTGTACAAATGTCAATGACTTTAATATTGATGTTGATGGTATTTTTAATATTTGACCATACTAAATCATTTATCCTCTTCCTGAAATTTTCTCTCTCTGTGATTTTTCTCATTTCCTATTCCCTTTGCCTAAAATGTTCTACTTTCCCTTGTACATATTCGGATCCTAGTCACCCTTCACACCCTAGCTCAAATGTCATTGTTTTTCATGAGGCTTGTCATGTCATTTGAGCTAAAAGTAGTCTTTTCTCTCTGAACACCTGTAACACTTAAGAAAACACTTCTTATGTTAATACTTTCTGCCAGGTACTATATTTATTTAGATACAAATATGTATGGGAAAAATCTAACATGCTTGTCATGGCTATAATTTGATTCCACATGGGTTTCTACCTGTAGTTTTCTGACAAAGGAACCTGCCTTTTAAATAGATATGACTATGTCTCCACTGTTTGACACTGTCAATTGCCTGGTCACGGCTGATCAGACCTTCACTGGACACTTGACCCACTAAAGACAATGCACTGTTTTGTCAGTGGTCTGTGAGTGACTTGCTGTGAAAGCTCTGGCATAACAGTCATGATGGTGTTTAGCTGAGCATATAATCCAATTCTTTCAGGAATCTGAGCTCTGAGATGTAGCTAGTCATTCAGTTAGAAACAGGAGCAAAACTTTAAAATAATCATAGAGAGAAGCAATAAAATGGTAGGGTTTAGAAGGAGTATTGTCAAGAGTGACTCATTTTTTAGTCAAACAGACCACTGATTGTTAAAACATGAAGTTATTCCAATAGCAAGTAAGAATCTCTTAGTTACATGATGACAGGAAATAAAACAGCTATTGCTCCTGAAAAAGTGACAAGACAAGCCAATCAGGAGAGTCCTCAAATCCTTTGATGCAAAAAACTATGTGTAAGGCCTGGGGAGCTGCCTGCTTGGCAGTTTCGAGAATCCCATGAGCTGCCTATCAAGTGTGTCTTTACTATAAACCCATTGCTCGTAGTAGCTTGATTGAGTTGCTGATCTACCATACTGAACTGTATTCTACCTGAGGGCCTGAATCTTGTTTAATTTAACTTTGTAGCCATCTCACTTCTGAGCAGTGCCTTTTAGATAGAGTGTTCCTCCCAAATGGTAATTGAATAAGATACACAAACTAGTTTGGTAGATTATTTAACACGATTGATAACTGTTACCAGAGGAGTACCCTCCTCATTCCAACCACGGGAGAAATAATTAAAGGAACATTTTCAACAAGAGAGCTTGCCATATACGTGAGACTTCCTTTGGAGATTCAGCACTTTGAGATTTCATTGGCGTTGACTGTAAACTCTAAATGAGTTAGCCAAATAAATATACAGATT
Source organism: Camelus bactrianus (assembly GCF_048773025.1). Taxonomy (NCBI): domain Eukaryota; kingdom Metazoa; phylum Chordata; class Mammalia; order Artiodactyla; family Camelidae; genus Camelus; species Camelus bactrianus. Next base: position 30,739,758 of record NC_133543.1, on the reverse strand, counting down.
AGTTTGATACTATCATATTCCCAGTAAAATCTGACTTTCTTGATTAAAAATAAATTCACATTAACTCATTAACCTCTTTATATTTGTTTCTCATTTAATCCTTGTAACAATCCTGAGGGATCAAAGTCATTTTCCCCCATTTCGAGACCAAACTCTGGGATCAACAGAGTAGAAAAAAAAAAAAAATGAAAGAGAATGTAAATAGAGCTTAGTATTTGGGACTGAACTTTGCCTGAGTAGTTGAGTCAACTGTCTTTGACAGAGCATGTGGGCAGAATGTGCAGAGCAGAAGTCCTGCGTGAGATTTGAACTCCTCACTTCTTTTTCTTTCATCTTGTTTCTTGGTCTTTCTGCATTTTTTTTTTTGGCTCATTCCCTTCCTCTCCGTTTATTTATTTTTTTCAACCCTGTACTCAGTCTGTGAAACACCACAGAGTGTAAATCCATCAGCTCTTTTTAATCAATCCTTCCAGTCCCAGCTAGGCAGAGGTTGAAGTGGCTGGTCCTATTTCTGGGCCTGTCACAGCCCAAGGGTCAAAACCTCACCTGCACTGATAGTAAGATACCTGGTGGTGAAATAGTCTTTTCAGAAGAATGCTCTTGGTCTCACCCTGCCAGCATGCACAGCCTCCAACAGAAGTAAATACAATCCTCAGTGCCCATGATAACCCAGTACCCTTCCTCCAAGAAATTAATTCATCAACTCATAACAATTCCTGCTTATTTCTTCACTCACCCCACCACTAAGACAATTAGTGCTTTGTGAATCATAATTTTATGCCTTGTTTAGATTTACTACTTGCAGGTAAATTGACATGCTTTTATATTGAAATAAAGAAATTCAACCCAGGTTAAAAAAAAGCTCCACATTTTATATTTCACATATTTAGTTTTAATTTTATTAAGAAAGTGGGCATATACACAAATGATCTTAGGCAAGTCATGTAACATTTCTGTGCTGCAATGTTATATAAAACAAACTTAAATTCTACTTCAGAGGATCATGGCTAGGATCAAATAAAATTAATTAAGTGAATTTGTTACGGAAATGACAGGCCAGCCAAGAAACAAGCACCACTCGGAGGGTTGGAGTATTCAGATTTATTACGCCGGCGTGCTCAGTGGGGCTTCTGCTCCGAAGCTCTGAGCACCTCCAAGACGTGCGCATGAGGTTTTATACGGTTAATTACAAGTATGGGGCTATTAGCCAATAAGGTTCAAACAACAAAAAGCAAGGAATCAGTACACTGAAGCTTATCAATTCGGAACAGATCACGTTACTGACACTTGTTGAGCTTGGATTTACGAGTTAGCTTGTTAGCCCAGTAAACTGACACTAAACTTCAGATTTATGAGTTAGCCCGGCAGAACGTATATCAGTAAACCGACACTTAGCACACTTAGATTTGTGACTTAGCTCGTTAGCCCATCTGGGCTTTTCCTTCACAAATTCCTTTATAAAGAGGTAAAAGATAGACTCATAATATCTTTTCATACTAATACCTTGTGATGGAAATTCTCATTTTACCCTCAGTTTAACTTTTGAAAATTTCATAAATTGTGTTTTCATAGGTTTATTTAGACAGCTTAAACTTTAAACCAAAATCATGGATTTCAGGATCTCTTAGGCACCCACAGGTCTAAGGTTAAATAGTTAAATAAATGTCTATGAGTACCCAGTGGTTAATCTTTACACAGTTTCAGGTTTCATGCCTGAAATGAGCAAATTATACACATGAGTTCAAAGTTTAGAACCTGGCAAAATAAATTATAAAGAAAGTGTGTAGCTTTTCATTGAAAAGGAAAATATTATTTAATATATGTGTACAGAGCAATGTTTTTTCAATGTATCATTGAGAAATGAATGACATCACTGTCACAGCTGTGTATTTCATATCTAATTATATGAATCACATGCTGAGTTTCACATTAATAAGATCAATGCATTTGCTGCAATAATCCAATATGTATTACTACCTAAAAAATACCCCTCCCTCTTCAAAATGCAAGCAGGAAAGAAAAAGAAACTCCTTTTTTAGCTATATAGTAAAATGTGTATCAGCTTTCCATTCTTAGGCAAACATTTTACAAAGTGAAAGAGGAAGAAACCTTGCTCACAAGATAGACATTTTCACTTTTCTAAATATATATTTAATATGACTAATAGCACCATAAGATACCAGAGTTACCAGAAAACACAGGACTTAAAGCTTATTTACAGATCTGAATTTTGATCTAATCTTACCATCTAAACTCAAGTACCAAGATTAATTTTAGTCAACTCTAACCATACTTAGTTGATGAATTGCAGTATACTATTGACATTAATTCTTTTTTACTATATTGGTAAAAATCTCTTCATTTTACCCACAATTTCAAAGGTAGGGATCCTTAAAGGGGTTGTGCCATTTTTATGGAAATAATTTGCAGGAAAAATAAATAAATCTGGCAGAAAAAACCTCTAAATTATTACGACAAGGATTCTAGTAGAGAGAATATCCATTTAGAAAAATCACTGAATGTGTATTTATGTACGAAGTGTATTCAGGGTCTCAGAGCTTACCTGCTAGGATTCCAGTGGGGTCCACAGCTTCCAGTGTCTCTCCTTCAACAAAAATAAAACCTCTCAACAGTTCCTTACAAACGTATAGGCCAGACTTCTGAGTGAAGAAATTCAGAACACTTCTGCTGAAACTCCACCCTTCGGGGAATTTGTGAGCTAACTTTAGTTCTTCCCACTCTGTATATTGTGATCTTAAATCTCCAGCTGCTGACAAAGCACTTAAAATGCTGCCCCTGCTCCCTATGTCAAACGCCAGGGGCTCTGCTCCAGGCACTGTCCTCTAAGGAGCTCTGCCCTTTAGACTTAGGTAAACATTTCCTTGTCCTCCAACTAAGATCTTTGGAAATGTGAGCAGTATCTTATAATAATCCTGTGAACAGAGTTTCCTCATTTTTGTGTGAGTTCAACCAATGAGTTTGTCCAGGAACTAAATCCCTAAATTTGCATTGCTTTTTTTGCTTTGGGCCCTGGACAAGACAATCAAGGAAGAAAAAGTTAAGAGTTTAAATATTAAGTGGAAACTAGCCTAGGAAACTTTGTAAATGGAGATTATCCCTTTAAGCCTGTGGGCTGTCTATTGTTCTATCTTCATTATCTCTTAATGCTTATTCCCGAGCTGGAGTCTTTTGGGGAATATCCTTTTAAAGTGTTAAAAACCAAGAGCAAATAGTTTCAGAATTAAGACCAAAGGTAGAGATTGGGCCTGGATAATTGAACCACTTGTGTACATCTGTGCCTTTTTGAGCCGCCACAGCACACCAGGTATAGCATCATTTTGATTCAGTCATCTCTACCACGTTTTTGCTGTGTAACTCTGGACAGTTCACCTGGCCTGTGCTGAGGCTCAGTTATTCCATCTATCAAATGGAGACATAAAAGTACCTTTCCATAAAATTACTGAGATACAAAGCAATGCATATAGAAAACCAGCATACCAAGACACATAAGTTAATAATTAATACATCCTTTTTATTAAATTAACCATACCAAAAGTACTACTATTCAGTGTCCAAGAGATGGGAATAAACAAATGAAATTACTTTCATACAAGCAATTGAGCAATGAAAAGAAAATATATTTCACCTCATCAATCCTATCATTACAATAATACTATAGAGTAAGTAGAGTGTCTTAATTTTATTAAGTTGCAAGAGTAAAACTTTGACTCTAGTCAGAGTGTCTCAAAGTTTGTATTTTTTTTTTCTATTTTGCTTATTCTTTGTGCTGTAAGAATGTTAGACAATTTGCCAAATTCTCATATCCAGGACACAAGCCTGAGGGTGAAGTCTGTCAATTTTGGAAGGATAATCACACTTCTGTAACTACAGGCTATGGACATAGATATGGACAGAAATAGCACACCAAGGTCTTTCTTTCACCTGGCTTCTAAAATCTTTTAATAACGTTAAAAATGATTTCATCAAAATATTACCTTAAAAGCTATGGTTTAACATAGCCACTTGTAAAGAAATTGCTTGGACGTCCAAGTTATGATCCTATTTCTTATATTTTGTAAATCTTTTTAAATTTGTTACCTTCATTCATTTTTTAAAAAGTATTAAGCATGTTCTTTGCACCCCAGGGATATTATAGTGAGCAAAATCTTTATAATATTAACATAAGCCACTAAAAATATAAAGGAGTTATGAGATAACAAGTTCCAGTGGGGAGTGGTGAGAGCAAGATCCCCTACAGGGCCAGCTGTGGAGGGAAAAGAAAGAACAGAGCTCCCATTCCTTCTTTTTTGGAAACAGGAAGAAGGAACATGTTGTCAGGATAAATTGTACCAATCCAGAGTTGTCTGTTAATTTCCATGTATGTCATCTTACCTATAAAATTACATGTTTCTGAGAAGCAGAGAATTTGACTTGATCCTCCTCAGAGCTTTGCCCATGAAAAGAGCTAGGAAAGTGTCTGTTGAATTCTTTTCTTTTATTTATTTTTTAAAAACATTCAGTTCCTTCTATTAAAATAGATATTTGAGGATATGAGAGAACTTCTATTTTCTCGAAACTAATTCTTAAACCATAAGCTTTGTCTTTACTCTTCAGGGCTTATTCAGTAAGGCTGGGCCAGTGCCAGTGAGTAGACCTCAGTGGGTGCTTGCTGTATTACTAACCAAACTGAATTCAGCGTAGCAAACTGTTTCTGTAAGAATCCAAGGCTTCAGATCCAACTATGAAGCGCTAATCCTGAATGTTCAGTAAGTAAAAACAAGTATGAAATTGAAGACAAAGATGCTGGTTGGTGGCCAATTCAGGTCATGTTAAGTAGTTAGATAAGTGGGGGCACCAGGCAGATAAGGTGAAGGAGAGGGAAGATGGTCTGGAAGATGGTGGTATGCCCGCCTTCAGCAGAAGGGAACTTTACTTCTTCTAAATGATTGCCAGCAAGAAACATTAGAAACCAACAGCTGCAACTGCTTGGTAGTGAGAAGGGCTTAACTGGACATGACCCTGTGCTCATTGTAATATAATTAACATTGCAGTCTAGGCCCCTGCCATGGCTTTTTCTGTGTAGATCATGCGTAAGGACATGCGCAAAAAGGCCAAACATGACTAAGCGTTCCAGGGGCAGGAGCTGTCAATCAATCAAAAGACCACCTCCAAGCGAGGGTATAAGAGAAAGGGCAAAAACCATTGTGGTTCCCCGTTGGAGCAGCCTGCCTCCTGTTCTTGGAGGTTTATTTTTCTTAACCTAAATAAGTCCTCTAAAATCTTTTGCTACACATCGCTCTCTGTGACTAGGGTCTTTTCCTTTTTGGGGGGGGGGGCAACAGTCTGACAATTAAAATTGTTCTGTAGAAGTAAAAGAAGACATTGAGGGCCAGTGAGGATGAACTGACAAACAGCTGCAGTATCAAAGCAGGTGTTGAAGGGTAGCAGAATATGCCACCCTGAAGTATCACTGTAGGAGTTCAGGACATGTCACCACAAAACATGCCACTGTGGTATATTATTTTTAGCTGTAGGCACTTGAACAACAGCAGATGCAGGGAGAGCTGCCTCTGAACTCCCTTAATCTACATAAAAACAGATGGGAAAGAACCCAAGTTTCATAAATTTCCCCCACCCTGAGGCTCATTAATCAGGGAAAATTGATTCTTATCATAGAAGACACAAGAGGTTGGCATCACACGCAGAGAAACATTGTCACCGTCATATCTCTCACCTATTCTTCCAAAAGCCCATTCATCTTTCCTAAAAATAATTTACTCTCCCCGAGGTATGCCACCTTCCCTTTCCCTATTAAGGTAAGAATTTAGCCTGAATTCTAAGCCACCTCTGGGATTTATTCATTCCTCCTGCTTACTTCCCATATATTCACAACATATACATGTTAACAACCTTCTGTTTGTTTTCTGTTGTTAATCTGTCCTTTATTACAGGAATCCCAGCTAAGAACTCAGAAGGGTAGAAGGAAAATTATTTTTCCTCCCCTCCAGTATATAGGAACTTTCACATGAATTTATTTTCTTAATTAAATAAAAGCTTTTTAGGAGGTCACATCTCACATCTGTGGACAGAAATTTAATCTGTCACTTTGGAAGTCTCCTTCCTTCTTCTTCCAAGAGGGTGTTGGAAATATCCCAGGTGTTTTACACACAGCAGAATACTCTGGGGCCAGCCTAGTGCTTCCTTCTCTCTCTTCCTTTCTGCCTCTCCTTTCCCTGCCCCATCACCCTGCATTCTCAGGCACTCTTTCCCCTTCCTCTTCAGATTAACCAGTAGAGCACAACATAAGCTCTCGCAAAAGCCAGATCAGGAGGTTCTTGTCAAGCAGTCTCCATCCTGAAGCCAAGGAATGCCCAATCTTCTCTATATGAGTAAGGAAAAATATAAGGTACAGAACACACACACCCCCAAAATTCTCTCTCCTCCATTCTTTCCCCTCCGCTTCCTTTTCTTCCTCCTCACTGTCCTTCCCTGCCTTTTCCCCTTCCTTCCTTTCCCTCTCTTCCCCTTCTCATTCCTTCCCCTCCCCTCCTCCATCTCTCCTCAATCCTCCTCCCCTGCCTTTCCTCTCTCTTCCCCCCTCCTCTTGTCTTCTTCACCATTCCTTCCCTCCTCTCCCCTCCTCTCCCTCTTCCTCCACTCTCCTCCCCTCCTCTCTTCCTTCTTCTCCCTTTCCCTCAAATCTAACAGGGAAAGCAAAGCAAATTAATATAACAATAAATCACTAGACTAAATAGAGCATCTGTTCTTTCCTTCCGATGAGGTATATATTCTAGTTATTAGAAAAGCTTCCCAATAATAGGCAGGGACTTTCCTAAGTAGTATTTTCAGGTTTCTTTGGGGGGTAAAAAAAAAACCCAAAAAAACCCTCAAGGGCTCATTGTAAGCAAATGACATTTTGCCAGATGGTGATTTAGAAACTAAAATTATACAGGATTTTAAACTGAGATGTGACTGGTTATATACCCATTCACTTTTTCATACATCAAAATTTTCCCTACACTGTTAAATTCACAGAGGCATTTAAGGCAATCTATATGTTGTTGCTCTAGCAGGGGAACTTTAATATTCTCTGATATATATGTTTGCATATCTATTTGCCTAAATGTCTGATTGTTTACATGGAGAACTAAAATTAACAAAAATACCTATTTTTTTCCTCTGTATTCAAATAGCAAGCAGATAAAAGAGTCAGAGCTGAGCTACAGAAAGTTTTCAAAATAATTTTGAAATAAGAAAATGCTTTTAATATTGCTAGCCCTATTTCAAGGGCTATTCACATCTGAATAGAAGGGACTTTGATAAATTAGTAAATGACCATTAAGGATTTTAAAACTCCCACTGTGGAGCAAGGATTTACTTTAAAAAAACAAAAAACATTTTGTAGTAGTAGTTATTGCTTTTACTGTTCGCTTATTTAATAACACAGATATTCTCAAAGCAATGTTACTGCTATCACCATCCTGATAAGGAGAGGTTCCCTGAGGTTTCTGTATAACAGAAGACACTGAGTAATGAGTATATTAACATCATTAACTCCATGACATCAGCAGTATTGACATTGGGATAACTGCAAAATGGGAACAGGCAATGTTAAAGTTTCTCTTTCTCTTTCTTTCTTTCAACATTAGTTTATAACCTTTTATAAGTTTCATATATAAAACACTGTATTTCAACCTCTGTATACACTAGAGCATGCTCACCATCAAGAACTTTGTTTCCATCAGTTACCACACAGTTGACCCTCTTTTACACATTTTGCTCTCCCTCCACACTCCTTCCCTGTGGTAAACACTACTCTGCTATCTAGACATACATGCTTGTTTTTGTTTGGTTTAATTTGTTTATTTTGAAGATTTGTTTGTTTTCTAAACACATATTAGTGAAATCATAAATTTTTGTCTTTCTCCATCTTACTTATTTCTCTTAGTGTAATATCTTATAGGCCCAACCATGTTGTCAAAGATGGCAATACTTCTTTTTTCATGGCTGAGTTGTATTTCTTTGTGCCACAAAAGAACATACTGCCTGTTTTCTTCTGGGTTTTTATGGTGTCAGGTCTTACATTCAAGTTTTAACCCATTTTGATTTTTGTGTATGGTGTGGGATAGTGATCTAGTTTCATTATTTCACATGTGGCTGTCCAGTTTTCCCTACACCATTTATTGAAGAGACTATCCTCTCTCCATTGTATGTTCTTTGCTTCTTTGTCATAAAGTAATTGTCCATATATAGGTGAATTTACTTGGCTTTCAATTCTGTTCTATTGATCTATGTGTCTCTTCTTCTGCCAGTACTATGCTGTTTTGATTACAGTGACTTTATAGTTTGAAATCAGGGACTATGATACCTCCACCTTTGTTCTTTTTTCTCAGGATTGGTTTGGCTCCTTGGGGATCTTTTGTGGTTCCATATATATTTTAGAACTTTTTGGTCCTATTTCTGTGAAAAATTTCATTGAAGTTCTAATAGGAATTTCATTGCATCTGTAGATTGTTTTAGGTAATACAGACATTTTTAACAATGCTAGTTCTTCCAATCCATGAGCATGAAATATCTTTCCATTTGTTTATGTCTTCTTCAATTTTTTTCAACAATGTCTTATAGTTTTCAGTATTCAGGTCTTTTACTGCTTTGGTTAAATTTGTTCCTAGGTATGTTACTCTTAATTGTGATTGTAAATGAGATTGTTTTCTTAATGCCTTTTTTTGCTAGCTCATTGTTAGTGTACAGAAACAGATTTTTTTTCCTACATTCATTTTGTGCTCTGCAACTTTACTGTATTGGTTTATTATTTCTAATAGTTGTTTTTTTTTTTTTTTTTTTTTTTGGTGGAGTATTTAGGGTTTTCTCTGTATATAACCATGTCATCCATGAACTGTGACAATTTTATTTCTCCTTTTCAATTTGAATGCACTTTATTTCTTTTCCTTGCCTAGTTGTTCTGTCTAAGAGTTCCAATATTATGTTGAATAAGAATGGTGAGAATGGGCATCTTTTTCTTGTTCCTGATCTTAGAAGGATAGCTTTCAGTTTTTCACCATTGAATATGATAGTTGTGAGTTTACCACATATATATAGCTATTATTATGATGAGGTGTGTTTCTTCTATACTCATTTTATTGAGAGTTTTTACCTTGTCAAATAGTTTTCTACATTCTATTGAGATGAATATAAAATTTTTATCCTTCTTTTTATTAACATAGTGTATTACATTGATAGATTTGTAGATGTTGAACCTTCCTGGCATCCTGATAAATCCCACTTGACTGTGGTGTACAATCCTTTGAACATATTGTTAAATTCAGTTTGCTAATATTTTGAGGACTTTTGCATCTATGTTCATCAGAGAAGTTAGGCTGTAATTTTCTTTCTTGTGTGTTGTCCTTTTCTGGTTTTGATATTAGGGTAATGCTGGCCTTGTAAAATGAGTTAGGAAGCATTCCTTCCTCTTCAATTTTTCAGAAGAGTTTGAGAAGGATAGGTATTCAATCTATAAAATATTGGTAGCATTCACCTTTGAAAGTATCTGTCTGATCCTGGACTTTTGTTTTGGAGGAGGTTTTTGAATACTGTTTTAATCTCCTTACCAGTGATTGTTCTAGTCAGATTTTCTATTTTGTCATGATTCAGTCTTAGAAGATTGTATAATTCTAATAACTTTTCCATTTCTTCTGGGTTGTCCAATTTGTTGGCAATATTCTCTTATAATCTCTTGCATTTCTGTGATACTGTTGTTATTTATCTTTTCATTTCTGATTTTATTTATCAGAGCCTTCTCTCTTCTTATTGAATTTAACTCAAGGTTTGTCAATTTGGTTTATCTTTTCAAAGAACAACTTCTTACTTTCACTGATCTCTTTTATTACCTGTTTAGTTTGTATTTCATTTATTTCCACTCTGATCAAATTGAAGTAGCTATAGTTATTTTTACTCCATTTTTTCCCTTTAACCTTTATACTATAATAAAGTGTTTAAAACCCCATTCTGATATAGAATTGCAATTTTCTGATTATATCTGTTTATTTATCACCTTACTCAAAGTTTTGTGTGTTTTGTCATTTTGTTTCTGGCACAAAAGTTCCTTTCAACATTTCTTGTAAGGCAAGTCTAGTGTTGGTGAACTCCCTCAGGTTCTGTTTGTCTGGGAAAGTCTTATTTCTCCTTTATATCTGAAGGATAACTTTGCTGGATAGAGTATTCTTCACTGACAGTTTTTAATTTCTCAGTATTTTGAGTATGGTATTCCACCCTCTCCTGACCCATATAACTTCTTCTGAGGAATCTGTTGATAGCCTAATGGGGGTTCCTTTGTAGTTTACTTTTTTTTTTTTTTTCCTGGCTGCCTTTAAAATTCTTTTTTTGTCATTGACTTTTGACAGTTTTAATGCAGTATGTCTTATGTCTTAGAGAAGGTCCTTTTGTGTTAGGTAGTTAGGTGTTCTCTTAACTTCATGGACTTGAATATCCAGTTCCTTCCCTAGGTTTGGTTATTTTTCAGCTATTATCTCTTTAAATAAGCTCTCTACTCCCTTCTCCCTTTCTTCTTCTGGGATACCTATTATCCTTATGTTGCCTTTTGTAATGAAGTCAGACTGTTCTCATAGTTTCTTCATTAAAAAAAAAAAAAAAAACTTAGTTCTCACTCCCCTTCTATCTGAATCATTTCTAGCTTTCTATCTTTGAGCTTGCTAATTCTCTTCCAGATGGTCTGCTCTACTTCCAAAGATCCATCTCATTTTTTGAGTTCTTCAGCTCCAGAATTTATGTTTGGTTCTTTTTAAGAGTTTCAGTCTGTTTGGTAAATTATTCCTTCTGCTCATTAGTCTTATTTCTGAGTTTTCTTGTAGCTCACTGAGTTTCTTCATGGCAGCTATTTTTAATTCTCTATCTGTTAGAGTCTGTGACTTTAAGTTTGTTTTCTGGAGGATTGTCTTTTTTTTTTTTTTTTTTTTTTTTGGTAATACAGTGTTACTGTGATTCTTCATTGTACTTGATGACTGGTTCCTCTGCTAACACATTTTAAGTAGTGAACACCATTCTTCTTTAGGTAAAGCTATTTTTTTTTTTACTTGATTCTAAAGAGTCAACACATTAGACATTAGAGGGCCTTTTTCTTGTTTGTTTCCCAATTGATGATGCTATAGCACATTTCTATTGTTTCTCTTACCTCAGCTGCCTCTGATTACATTTGAGAATAGGCACTTTCCTCCCTCTATCACCTCTGCCAGAAGTGTCACCCAGAGCCCTCACTGCTGCTGCTTGTGCCTCTGGGTTGCTGATGCTTTTTCCCTACAAGTGTCACTGGCATTTTCACCTGGGACAATGAAATGACAGGTGATTCTACCCTCTCCAGGGTCTGCTGAGTTGGAGACTCTACCCCTGTGAGGGGAGGGGAAGGATAGAAAGGAGCTGGTATTGTGGGTGCTTTTTCTGTGTTGGGGTTGTCAGGTTCGTGGGCTCCACTGCCACGGGTGCGAGGGTGGGGTCCAGAGGCATGGGTACCTCTGAAGTACAGGGTCATAGGCCCTCCTGCTACTGTTGCCTGATTCTCTGTAGATGTGGGTGTCACTGCAGCCCAGAGGCCGCAGTTTGTGTGTGCAGCCTCCTCTAATGCTACTGAGCTCTCCGGAGCCGCAGGCTTAGGTGCTGTGGCTAAGGGTCTGGGATCACAGGCACCATCTTCACTGTTATCCTGGTTCCCCCTCCTTGATCTGTTCCAGTCCACCCACCTTTAGATGTACAGATGTGTGGAATTCTCCAGTGACTTACTGTGTTGAGCAGAGAAACCTTTCTTGAGTAATGGATGTTTCTTTGGTTGTAGATTGAAGGGGAAAGACAAAGAGAGTGTCTTCTTCTGCCGTGATGCCGACGTCACTCCCGCATAATTTCCATTGAAAAGCAAAGCTTTCATACACTAGAATTTTTTCATAGTAAAATATAAATACATGGGCCCTCCTTTTACCTTATTAACTTGCTTGTCCTTGAAACTTTTTTTTTAAATATTAAAAATGACTATCAAGGGAGGCACTGGAGGAGGGATATTTGGAGGTGACTCTTCAAGACCGTCCTCTGGCATTAGACTTTTCTTCCTGTGACTCTCAGGCAAAATGGTTTCTAGTACCACTAATAAATGCTGTAAAAGTTGCCATTGTGTACGTGTCCACTATCTGGACACTAATTTTGTTAGTTTCTACTCATTTACTTCCCGCAACTTATAGTATACATCCATCAAAGTATAGCAATTTCCTAAATTCCACACTGAAGATGGGAGAGATTTTATTAGTTAGAATCCAAAGAATGTTACAGTAAGTTCCTAAGAGCCAAAGGGAAATGCTTCTGAGGGACCCTCCTTTAGATAAGGAAAGTACATTGTATTAGAGAAGAGTAAGAACTAGTGAGAAATAAAAAAGATTATTCATAAACTTGGAATTTAACTTGTATTTATGTATAAGAATAGTATCCTGCTCTATAGAAGTATTTTTAGAATCTGGAAAAAAAGAGATTATTTTTTAACAAGACACACATTTTCAAAATTGACTGAATTAGAAAATTGACTGAACTGGAAAAGAACAATTCCTTTAGAATAGACTGGAAATGTGTTTAAAGAATTGTCACACAGAGGGCAATATCAAGTCTGAATAGTTTTGTACAGTAAGTGTTGAATTACAGCTCACCTTTAAAGTACAGGAGAGTCCCATGTTCTTCAAACAATTCCAGACCACAGGAAAAAAAAAAAAAAAAAACTTTCCTGTTCGTTTTCTGGAGTTTTCCTAGTCCTAATTCCAAACTTGATTAGGGCAGGCCTCTAAGCTATAAAAGGCTGATTTCATAAAACAAACCAGAAACAAGTTAATAAAGAATCATATTGCTTAACTGTTTTCATTAGAATCGTGTGTTTTTATTCATGATATATTAAGTCTGTTTAAAATGAATTATAGCTATTTTCCACTGCATTGCTTTAGCATATTTTGTCCTTTTTTATATGGCTTTGAGCTGTTTTTTTTTTTCTTCAATTTATGTATTTATTTTTCTTTTCTCTTTTTTCATATAGGTTTTACACTTAGAGCAGTTTTAGATTCAGAGCAAAAGTGAGAAGAAAGTACAGAGAATTTCCACGTACTCCTTCCTTCTCAACTTATTTTTAATATTAATTTTTCCAATCAAATTTCTTGCCTTAGTTTTTCCCTTTTGTCCAACCTGATACTTATATTTTCTTCTTATTATTCATTACTCCAATACTGATTCTTTTATAATTTTAACTCTTTTACTTTTAAAATTTTATTTCCCTTGTTTATTTCATAACTCACTTTTACATTCTCAATTTTTATTTTATTTATTTTAATCTTTGTTGTTTAAATTGTTTTCTTTATACAGTTGAACCTTTATTATTTCTTGCTATACCATTTATTATTTTTAATTATTTACTGTTTATTATTTTCATTATTACTCAGTAACTTCTTATTTTCTTATACTCTCTTCTTTCACTTTATCTCATTAGTTTTATTTCATAATTATTTAATTATCTCCCAGTTATTTTAAATAATCATTATTAATAAATTGTAGTAATTTGTTAATTTAATCTTAATTTCATAGGTTATCTTTCTATTGTATATAGAAGATAATTTGATATGGGTGGCTTAAGCAGGAAGAATTATGATAGACAAGGAGATAAAAGAGAGAGACAAAGAAGCTTAGTGATTGTTCATATCATTGGCCTGCAGTGTAAACCCTTTTCTACCAAAATTTCCAGCCAAAAGTCTTGTGTCCATGTTATACTTGGTAAAAGAATAGTGTTGGTCCTCAGCACATTATGATTTGGTGGAGTAAAGAGAAAACCTCTAGTGGACTGAGATAATCTACAGAATGAAATAAATTTGTTCAAGTAGGAATGCCGGAAAGAGATGATGAAAAATATTTTCTCCCTCCGCCACACATATCCTTGGAACAATGGAATGCGTTCTGAGGATGAATGTCCTCAGGTTTCATTAGCATTTAAAGAAACACAGTGAAATCAGTTGAATCTGTGTGACTTTTCAGGATCTGTAGACTTTACCTCAGGCTGCACATTTGAATCTCATTGCTTCTGGCTCTTAATGAATTTGGATCTTATAGAACTCTAATTTGACTTTCTGCCTCAGTGTGACTTGAGAGGACTGAAAGGATGCATTTCACTTTATATATATACCACAAAACATGATTTTGCTTCCAAAAATTATAGGGGAAGTATCATTCAAATCTTAGTTTTTGAAAAACCGTAAACAACTTTGCTTTGGCTGCTGGGGAGGTTAAAATCAACTTTTTGTACTACCATTAACATCCTTATGAGACTTTTGGTTTACATCACTGAGTTCTAACTTCCTCTTGTATTTACTGTACAATAATCTTTCTATGCCATCAATATATTTTATTTATTTTTCAACCTATGTGTGGACTTTTGCATTTTAATTCATAATGTAAATTCCCCAACTCTGGTTAAATGATAATGGATAAATTAATAAATACATATAAAAACATAAATAAATAAATAAATAAATAAATAAATAAATAAATAAGTAAGTAAGTAAGTAAATAAATAAGTAAATAAATAAGTAAATAAGTAAGAAAGTGACTCTTGCTCCCATACAGATTCACCCTCTCTCACTTTGGACCCTAACTGCTGCTCAGTAATTCAGTTATTCCTTACCTGTTGACTTAATTCTGTGTGCTCTAGAGAATCCACTGAAAATATTCACCCTCGTGGCCCTTCATCTGAGGAAGCCTTGAAAATGTAGGACCGGATCTCCATAGCTTTCCCTCTTTGGTCAGAGCATCCCTAGGCTATTCTGAGACAAGGAGCCTTTATTGTCTGAATGTTTGTTGTGGTATCCAAGCTAGGAAGTAGTGTAGAGTGGTCAGTAACTAGCTATGTCTCCTATGTAGTTTACACAGGACCTGCTTTCAATAAGCAGTTTACAAAGACTCTAACTAACTTCTAACTTTTCAATTTTCTTTGTTCTTTTTTGAAGCAAAGATAGTTTCTTGTAATTATTCCTAAGAAATTCCTTGTAACCAATCCACTCATATGAGACTCCTGTATCTTTATTGTGCTTACAGGAATGGACTTTTGGACACCTAACATAGCATGGATGCAATAGTAGGTTAAAACATTAACTGATTAACAGCAATTAGTAGCCAAGCAGGTTGTTGTAAAATTTAAACTTATAAAAGGACACTAGTAGAAAACAAAAGTATCAACAGGAAAAAATATGCAGAAGGAATTGTTCTTAATTTCCTTTTACCTCTGACTCTTTAAGAGATCACAGAATCATCATCCTATAAGTGCTTTATAGAAAGCATGGAGCCTTCAGTTTGACCATGTACTATCCAGTCATTCCTTCCATTCCTTTCCACCCTCACTGCTTGTCCAAGTCTAACATGTCATCACCTTGTGACCTTTTGATTTCCTTTGGACAGTCTCTTAACTTGTTTCCCTGTCTCTGTATTCCCCTAAGATCTAAACTCCATGTCATCCGTAGATTAATCTTTCAAATCATGTCTTAAATGCTACTTAAAGGCCTTTTAAAATTGTATATGGAAAAGATGAAGCTATTGACATGACATACAAAGCACTTTATGCTTTGTCCTGTGCCTACCTTTGGAGTCTCATTTTGGGTCCTGCTTCCTGGTAGGTGCTACAATCTGGCCATACTAAATGCACTATGAGAATTTAACTGCCCCAAACTCTTCATCCACTTCTGTTCTCCTCTATGTAGATACTTCCTTCAGGTTAAAGTATTCTTTTCTCTTTTGATTTCCCTCTTCCAAAAGTGAACTTAAGTTTTCACCTAACTCTAAAGATTTTCTTCCTATTCCACTTAGAGTTTATTGTCTGTTTTATAATGCTTCTTATGGTATTTTATTTAACTGATTGATTATGTTCTGAGAAAATTAAAGTCTTCTATAACTCAGAAGCACGACTAATGTATTCAGGAGGTATGAGGGGATTTTCAACTCAGCATGGTCCAACTCTTATTTATTGTTGCTGAAGCAATAAATCAGCATGTTTTAGAGTTTGGGTCCAGGTGACACAGGTTCTTGTGCTGTGAGATGACTTAGCTCACTCTTAATCATCACGTGTAAAGCGAATTGCTACTGCTCCTTCCTCCACTGCCATACTGACTGCAATTTCTGTGATGATGGCAGATCTATGTACTTTCCCCTCCACACTTATGTCTCTTTTAAATAGAGTTTAGAGATTGCTCTCCAGCCTATCCAATTTTCCAGAATGACTCTTCTAGGTAAGATATGCTTCATGGTTTCCGATAGGACCATGTCACCTGCCTTGAGAGAACTCCACGGCAAATGAGATATGAGCACACTCTCCACACCTAGACATGGTAGGTCTGAGACTTCATTGTATTCAGCGGCTATTCTTCATAATGTGTGCTTTGGAATTATAGCCCTTAACAATTTTATTAAAGAGAAAGTTTTCTTCTCCATTTCTAAGAAGTTTTTTTCAGTTTTCTCTTGGCTTCAAAGAGAAGAACAGTATGATTGCTGTTAAAGTGCCTCCTTAACTGTGAGCTCCCCTTAAATCTTACTTCTACTTCTGTATTACCAAACCTCATCTCTGGTAGCTCTAATGATTTCCTAATTGGCAAATCCAAACTGCCTTCTCTGCTGACAGCCTCTACATTGAAAGTTCTTGTCCCTATCAGTTCTTTTACAGTGTAGATCTCAGTTTAATCTCTTTTCTCATTCTCCTTTGCCTCTTCTTTTCCAGTCTCATTCTGCAGTCTTTCCCTGTTACTGAATAAAAATACTTGCCTTCGTTTTCATACCTATAGCACTCTCTGTATTGCTATTAATAGCCCTTGGCATAGGCTGAGTTATTAATATATCTGTATGCACGATTATCTTCCTTGTTAGAGTACTTGTGACTTGAACATGAAGTTTTATCTTTCCTTACTTCCTTTTACATAGTAGGTAATCAAATATTTCCTGATTTCAAGTTTAAATTATTTTATTAATTCGATTGCCCCTACATTTTTTAATTTACCAGAATCTATTTTTAACCAGTTAAATTGATAAATTAAGTATATTAAAAATTCATTAACTGTAATCATGAGCAAAAAGAAAAAAAAGCATTATGGCAATGTAATATGAAACTAAAAACAAAACAAACACAAACAAAAAAACTCTGCACCATTAGTCTGGGGATCTGTTTACCACCTAGACCCAGAATTATCAAAAATGAACATGGGGTTGTAAGATAAGTAGGCACAAATCAAGTTGACAATGGTGAAAGTTATTCCACATAAATAATATATGTTTCTTTTAAAATTTTAATTTTTAAGTTTTTTTAATATTCAGGGATCTACTTTTGGTCTTCAAATAGAAAAGTATGTTGAAATACTACCAGGTTTTTGGTCAATGCTCTGTAAAAACTCTTAATCTATATAGTACTGTCATAAAAATTTGTAAGTAAAACATAGTAAAGGAAGCAATTTTAATTATAATAAAGGAAAAATCCACCAGTAAAACAAACATATTCTTTGAGAAGTCATTAAATTAAAAAAAATACCCACCAGGTAGTAAATTAGCTATAGAAGCACTAGGAAGAAAACTGTGCTGTATCAGAGGTTTTTTTCTTCATTATCACAACCTCACAGCCAACTCTCAAAAATGAAGTTGCCTCTATTATGAGCAATTATAACGATGGTTGGGGAAATACATACACACATATTCATAGAGTTAGAATTAAACCTGTTCATTGTATAACCTCAAAAATTATTGTGCTTACATTTGCAACTAAAGAGATTTTATGAAAAACTTGTTTTTTTGCAACTCTGCCTCTCAGCGTAAGAGTGGACCCAAAGTCTTTGCTTATTAAAAGAGATACGATATATGACTAATGTGATTATTACTATTGTTTCTTGTTCTCTACATCTTGATTACAGTATAATTACAGTACAACACAATGAAAGTAACACGTCCTACTATGTTTGGGAAATTTGGGCCCATTGACATACAGTGTGTAGAACAATATGCTATCTGATAAGACCATACTAAGCCCAGCCCTGTAAGAGCACACATATATTGCTCATTGAATTACATTAAGGGTCATCTCAGTTTAGATAGCCCTAGCATGTGCACAGTCCTTAAATCCATGGTTCATATCTGGTAATCCAGTTGTTTAATTAATTGAATTAATTGATTAATGTAATAAAGGTCCATAGCTGGTCTAAAAGCTTCCAAGAATAGTAGTTTTCCTATTTACAGTTGATCTATTAAATCTCCAGAGGACATGGTTAGAATTTAATTATTCAAAGCATCCTGAAAATACATCTACATGAGATTGGGAAGAGGTAATGATGATTCTGCTTGGGGAAGTCAGAGATTGTTCCAGAGAACAATACCCACCTAAAGCTCCTCTTTTTTTCCCTTGCCTCTGGCAGTACCTGCTAATGGATTTCACACTGAGTTCTTTTCCTCTGTGCCTAGATGTGGTCTTTCATCTTCTTAACAAAGTGCTCCAGGAACTAATGTGAAAAAGGATGGAATGTTCTTACCAATCTAGGCTGAGCATCTTAGACAAACCTGATGTAGATAAGTGAATATAAAATACTCTCAGAACTCCTTGCTTGTAAAGAATCTGACCAAGACTAGAGGTATTGATTATGGAGCCATGAAAGGGCACTGGAATGGGAATTTACCAAACACTAGCAATTTACTTTAATGATCATTTCCTGAGAAGTTCTAAAATATTTTCAATGTTTAGGGATTTTATTTAGTAACTAAATGGAAAAGTTTCTATCAAAAGAAAACTCTGTGCACTTACAAGAATATTCCACTTGTTCCATTGTTTTCCACATCTATTTGCCAATATCTATAATGCAAATTTTAGAAAACATATTTTGCCTCATGAATTTATAGATGATTCTATTTTCTTTCATGACACTGGAGTGTATTTTTTCTTTCCTTTCTAGTTTTGCTCTTCAGTAAAGAAATCAGATTAAACTTTGACTTTATATTTCATGATACCTTCCTCAAAATGGTTTGACATGTTGAGTAATAAGTCCTGTACTAGGGACAAGAGTAATGTTGATGAAAGTGTTGCAGTTTTGAAAACATAAATATATGGATTCAATGGATACCTTTGTGCCCAAATGAAAAGATTTGAGTTCCTCCATCACCGGCAGCTCAGGTGCTTGCTGCACAAAGGCAGGTCAGCTTTAAGGACAGGGTCTGCTTCCCACACAGGGAGGCGTGCCAGGCTAATGTGAGTTCAAGAGCAGAGTAATGGTTTCGATTCCAGCTGGATCCTCCTTCATCTATCACAACAGTCTCATTCTCAACTTCCTGTGTCTAGCCTGAGGCTTTGGTGAGGGATTAAACATAGGACAGGACAAATTATTCAATCTCAATCTAGACTAAAATTAAATTTAAATCTAATTTTATATGTGTATCTAGGTCCCAAAAAGAATCAGTTCAATTTGAAACAGCCCCAATAAATAACTGATGTGTATTTAATCCTAACTGTCAAGTATTGCACTAGTGTTTCGTCTGTATTATCTCGTTTAATCTTTATAGGGAAAAAAAAGAGTTATGATACTATTACTGTTTCTACTTTACAAAGGAGGAAATTAAAGTGAGATATAATAGATCCAGCTAACAGAAAAGTGACAAGTTAGGAAGAGATTAATATCAAGAATATTTAAGGAATTCTTCAGGAAAAATGACCCCAAAAAAACCACAATAAAAAAATAGGTAAGAGATTAAAATATTCAGTTCACAAAGGGAAAATCTGAATAGCTGATGCATTTTGAAGAGATACACAAACTTATTAGGAATCAGAGAAGTGCACATTAAAGGAATACTGAGATACCTTTGTATATCAATCATGTTGATAGAATTTAAAAATTCAGATAATATCTACAGCTGGAGAGATTAAGAAAAAGTGAGACGTCCTGTGCACTTAAAGGTCTAGTAAAGCCATTAGAGAGACCTTTTTTGCAATTTATTGAAATGAAATAGAAACATACCAAATGACTCAGTAACTTCATTTCTGGAGAAATACCCATATTGTTTTTCCCAGTTTGGATATTTGAACTGACTCACCAGATTCACAGAATATACTCACTTGAGGAGTTTATCCAGAGAATGCAGGCAAGCATCAGAGCTCTGAGATATCCACAGTACGAACTCCTGTGGGCCCAATCTCTGTGCCCTGGGATTGGGCTGAGTCTCTGACTTGAACTGCTGAGATCTGCACAAGGAATTTTGTGTCTTTGAGAGAGTCCCTCCATGAAGCTCTCAGTGACTCTAAGTAGACAGGTCAGGTTTAGCCAACTGGTTAGGCAAGTTGCAAATTATCAGTAAAGAAGCTAACCTTGAGTATTGTCAAGGGAGTTTCAAACTCTAAGCAGAACATCATGCATTCCACTGCCCTTATCTTAGCCAAGTCAGAAATCAGACATCCAGGCATAACCCAAGACAAAGACACAGCTCTTCCTGTTCAGCTGGAAATTAGCTGTCTCCTGTAAAAACACGCCCACACTTACAAAAAGAAATGTATGCTGATATTCATCTTAGCATGCTTTGTATAGCAAGGATTTAGAAATGCTGTCAAGAAAAGGAAATTACAGATAAAATGTGTGATATGCATAAGATGGAATACCACATACCAGTAAAAGTACAAGATTTATCTGTGTCAACAAAGATAGATATCAAAAGTGAAATGTTCAGTAAAAACCAAAATTCCAACATTTTCCTGAGATCTATTACACAGTGAGCTATGTTACATAATGCAATTTATGAGAATAAAATACATAGGCACAAACTGTGTATTATTAAAAATCCACATGAATGTAAATAAGTCATGGATGGTGGTTTGGAAAGGATGCAAAGTATAAAAAGAATGGGTGCTTTAAAAAAAAAAGAATGGGTGCTTTTAGGGGGAATTAATTGGAATTAGGAATGGATCAAAGGAAATAAAATAAATGTGTGTGTGTGTGTGTGAGTGTGCGTGTATGAGAGAGAAGGGAATATATCATGCAATACAGACACCCCCAAGTCCACACTAATAGATAATGTAATAAAAGGGAATAACAAAATAATCATAGTTGGGGGAAAAATAAATAAATAAAAAACCAAATATTTCTGTGGATAAGAAATAGAAAAACAAAACAAAAAACCCCCAAAACACCAAAGCAGTGGCTTTGGTCCTGCAGGACTCTAAATCTGGGTTAAAGAAAGAAAGGCTACAAGTTTGGCTCCTGTAGTAAACAAAAGTCCCCATTACAAGTTGAGCTACCAGAACTATGACTGCTGCTTTAAAAGAAAAAGAGAGAGGGGTGAGAGGATGGGCATGATTTTGATAAGGTGATTAAAGTCGGGAGGGAGAGAGAATATAATCACATGAAATTCTCTTTCTTAAAATAAATCTGCAAATTAAAATTCCATAGTATATTAAGTAATATAGTACTAAGAAAGACATGCTCAGTGATTAAATATTCATGATAAATTCACTATGCATAAAATTATAATAGAAATAAGTATGTTTTCAATTATTTAAAATAAAACACATGAAAATCAAAAGAAGAAATGAATATAAAAAATTATCATTTAAAATCTTGGTAATAAAAAGGTAGACACAGACAAAATAATCTTACATAAAATAACCCCAGGCTGAACAGAATTGAATAGAAATTTAGTATAGAGCAAGACTTCAGTTGCTCTCTAATGCAAGCTGACCAAATAATGTACATATTATATTCTACAATTTTACTTCTGGCATCCCCATACAATCTTTTCCCCCAAATACATAATTCTAAACCTGTGCCCATGGACCCAATTCAAACAATTGCATGTGCAACTGAAACAATAGTTACTCTATTTACAAAGAGAGACAATCCAAAATCTACCCAAATTAAAGTTTGCCGCTAAAAACAGGAACCTTAGGCTATGTGTACTCTTCTTGTTCTTATTTATAAATGTTTTTTTCTCATTATTTTGGCATTTGTGACTACTAATAAAAATTAACCCAGACACCCATTACCACTTAAAGTGTGGAGGAAAACTATGATAATGACAATACAAATGTCAGTGAAATGAGAGCAACATGCCCTTGATGTAAAACATGCACAAATACTGCAGGGCAGGAATAACAAAACTCACTTTTCTTGCTTGAAGGAACTCTCTTGCCCATCAGCCTCCATAGTGATATATAATGATCCTGTTCCACATCTTCGTTTTCTGGTTTTAAGTCCATTCTTAAGTATTTCCTCTGATGTGCATAGAATAATAGGTTTTTGAGTATTTGAAAATCAACAAATACGCTTCTTTTTTTTTTCTGGCAGGAGAATGATTCTGAGCTGGGTATAGACACTTAGGTTCCAATCCTTTTTAAAATATTCTATTTATTTATTATTATATTACTTAATTATTTTTATTGGGGGGAGGTAATTAGGTTTATTTAGTTTTAGAAGAGGTACTGAGGATTGAACCCAGGACCTCGTGCATGCTAAGCATGTGCTCTGCCACTTAAGCTATACCCTCTCCCTTCTAGTCCTTTTCTTTCAGTAGCCTGTAAATATTGTTCCATACACGTCTTTCTTCAGTATTGTGAAGGAAAAGCTCGATGCCAGTCTCACTGGTTTTCTTTTGTAAAAAAGAAAAGTGTTGTTCCTTTTTGTTTGGAAGCTTGTTAGAATTTTTTTTTCTATTTTTAAAAATCAGAAATTTGGTCAAAACATTTCTACACGTGTGTGCACATGTGCACATATGCGTGTGCATATCCATGGGAAAATTCTTCTCTGTCATTTCTCTAGTTATTGTCTCTCCCCAACCTCTTTCATTTGCTTTTCTTTGACTCCTATATTTCACAAGTTAGCCTTCCTTACAAGTTCCTTGTCAGTCTCTGCCATTTCTGGCAGATTCCAGGATACTGATCTCATTCTTAACAATCACCATCTACTTTTTTCAATCTTTCTAATAATTTTTAAACGTAAAAATTATATGTTTTCATGCCTGAAAGCCTCTAATTGCACTAATCTCCTTTTTTGTTTCTCACATGTGTCATCTGTTTTCTCAAGATTCAATTTCAAAGTTAGATTCAAATTCAAAACCAGATTCACATTCACTGGAAGAACCTTACCTGTTTGGATTGTTTTCCTGGGTGTACTGTACTATGTGCTAAATTTCCTTAAGCATCCAGTTACTCTTGGCTTTGTTTGCCTTTATGACTCAGATCAAGCTGTTGAGCTATTTTGAGGGATACAAGTGGTGGAAGGTCCTGCAGTAGCTACTACTGGGCTTTAGCGATGTGCCACCTGCAATCTGTCTGCCCTCTGTTGAGGCTCCATCAGTAATACTTTATACCTCATAGTCTCTTTCATTGAAAATTTTGCTGTTTTCTGAGATGTGGATTAAAGTGTGTCCAGTGGTATTATGCTCCAGTGTTTCTTCTAAGGCTAGAGTACACCTAGTTTGTCGGAGTACTCCTAGCACTACACACGTGTTCAGATACCACCCTCCTTCCCAGCAGTCTATGGATTTTTCAGATCAAGTTTTCCCAAGAACCTCAGAATTTAATTCTCTTCCTGAGACTGTCTACACTCTGTCCCCAGGCTTCCTTCTGGCTAAAAGAAGATAAACTTTCTTTGTTTATCTTCTCTTTCTTTCCAGATCCCAGTTTGGGGTTGGATTTGAGGGGAGAAGTTCACGTGGAGAAACTTCAGCTTGAGGTACTGTTTTGCTTCAACTACTTCTGAGTTTTCTGTATTTCGGCACTGATTTTAAAAAAAAAAAGATTGTCTATGGAAACAGTTGCATTTTGTACAGCTCACCCATGTAGTCAGCTTGTCAGGACAGACTTGAGCTCAGAAAGGGCAAAGACCTATGTTTTTACTGGGGGAATGGATTTGACACAGTGCAGAGGGGCAGGAGCCCCTGCCTCTACACTTCAAACCAGCTTTGAACAGTAATAGAGCTATTCTGAACTTAGAATTTAGATAGTGGTATGCTTAATAGTTTCCTCATTGTCTCCATAGCCAACAAAGCCTGAGACTTTAACAACCTATTCAGTAATGCTTCATATAAGAGCAGTAGTTGAGGAAATGATTGGAATTGAGAGGGCTGAATAGTTAGAATGTCCATTCAGGCATCAGTTTTCCAGATTTTGTGTGTGTGTGTGTGTTACTACATTTTCACTTTGATGTTCATGGAGTTCCAGCTCTTTTTATAACAATAACAGTACATGGTCGGTCCATTTTCCATGAATGTGTTACACTGATGAATTCAACTACTTCCTTTGCTCATCATCACATAGAGAGATCATTCCAGTATCTACATTCTCAGATCTATCACTTTTTCTTCTCCCAAGCTACCTTACGTTCATTACAAAGGGCCTCTTAAAAACAACCAATGAAAAAGTACTACCATCATGTCTCATTTATCTTCTTCAGAAACAGCTTCAGAAAAAACACACACACGATCCTATAGCACATTCCTATAATTACAGACACTCACTGTGGTCCCAAAATGCTTTAACTTCAGACTGTGATTGAAGTCAACTTGTTCTTATATCATTGGGCTTATTCTTTATTACATAGTTGTTCATGTAAATGCCTCTGAGTTATAGTTATATTGGCCATTAATTTCAAAGGAAGCCTCTCCAGTGTTTTTTATATATAATATCCATACCATTCTTAATGATGATAATTATAGGCAGCGTTATAGATAGAGAAGTCTTGATTACTAGGTCACAACACAGAATTGTTCAGATATGCACTGTATGTAGTGAGAATTTGATCTTACTTCTAAAATTCATTGTTTAAGAACTCTTTGTCCTGGTAACTCATATTGAATTCTTTGTTCAATTTCAAGTTTTGATTTTTTTCCTTACTATTTAAAACATACCTAAGTGGTTCTGTAGATAAAATCATATTAAGCCTGCATGAAATGTTACAAAGAAAGAAATTGCATAGAGATACAGAAAAATCCTAGCTGTGGTTTATATAAATTGACTTCTTTAAAGGCCAGATTTGTTACAAACATTGTGGACTATTTCATGGGACTCTCATTAGAGGAAGAAAATGAGTTTTACAACTCAGGAAAATAAAACTGAAACATATAATCCCTTTGCATCAATATTCAATATAGTATTTTCTCTTAAAAGAAAACAATTTACATTTAAAATGCATAAACATCAAAGGCACCTGCTTTGTACCCTGAAGAAATGTACTACACTTTCTTCTAGTCTGTATTATAGTCTATTATCTAGCTCCTGTATGAAAACTACTTTAGTGGTATTGCTTTAAAAATTAAACTATTATAATGTAACTCAAGCAGATGATAGATCTTAAGTTCAACATTCAGCATATAGCTCTCTACCAGTAATAGAAATTGATCATTCTAAATCTCCAAAGTCAGAATATATTCTGGGGAGAATAGCCTCAATTTGACTTTTAAAGTGACATATTTTATCCTGCCCAGACAATAATTCTCTGGCGTTATTTGGGCACCTCTTATGTGCAGAATGCCAACAGACGATCACTGAGAAACATGACTAAAGCTGGTTCAGTTGCTGAACTGTTTTCCAACACCTTTGCTCTTTGTCCCTTGAATTGTGGCCCCTTTGCCTATGCTGAGTGAATTATAATATTTCCAATTGCTTAAAAACTAGTCTTCTGTTAGTTCTGACTCTGTCTTGATAAAGTTTTCTTTTAAGTGAAACCTCGCTATTTCCAGAATATGCCGTCTTTAGTCTTTCTTTACTTTCTCTGCTTCATTGGTTTCTACTTCTTACAAGGTATTTAAGTCAAATACTTTGCATGTTTGCTTCTAAAACTTCCTCATCTCAAATTGTGCTACTAAGTCCTACCCCCCCAAAAAAAAATCTTTCCCTAAACATTTCAGTCCAAATGATTTCATATAACATTAATATTTACCTATTTTTAATGTCATTGGCTCTTAGAAGTTTAATTATTTAATAAATATTGGATTTTTTAAATATTGGAATAAGTACTGGATCTCTAAATCAGATCTTCTAAGGCAAGGCCTATTTTATCTCCTCCTTTGATGCTAGGCATAGACTCTAGTGGGAACACCATATATCAATGTTGACTGATTGATTGGTTGTTTCTTCTGTTTGTCGTGCTGTCATTCCCATTCCACTCCCTGCATGGGAACTCACTAGGTTCATTGCTCCTATCCATCTTTAGAACTACACCATATGATGAGGCTGGATGCTCAAAGGACTTGTCCAGTATTGTATGGCTGGCACTCAAGGTTCTCATAATGAATGTTATATCTAGGCATGAAATGAAATTATATAGCCATAAAGATTTGCAGAGAAAATTACAGAATTTTGGTGGCATAAGGTAAGAAAAATCTTTCCTCTACCCATCTTAGGTTCTCTGGCTGAGGCTCTGTAAATTAGCTGGGCAAAAAACAAATTAACAAGAGAAAAATGGAAGTTTGTCAACATATACACCATGCAGGTGGCATATGGAAGTCCCGGAGATGAGTAACTCAAAGATTTGGTTAGAACTTGGGCTTATACAGCATCTCAACAAAGAAATAACACATTTTTAGAAAAGTGGAAAGGACCTGGGTCTCTAGGGTCAGGAAATTGAAGAAAGGTAAACATATGAGAATTTAATAGTAGATAAAGTCTAGTTAGTAAATCTTGTTCTGTATATTCCTCTGGTGCTGTCTCCAGGCTGTTAGGATCTAAAGTTTCCTTCAGTAATTAACTTTTCTTTTTTATTAATTGAAGTATAGTTAATTTACAATATTACATTAGTTTCACAGGTAGAACATAGTGATTCAGTATTTTTAGAGATTATACTCTGCTGTACAATATATCCTTGTTGCTTATCTATTAAGGGGAGAGGGGCAATTTAGGGATAAGGAATTAAGAGATACAACTTAACTATTCAGTGATCAACTATTTTTTAACACCTTTTTTGTGGTATGATTCCTAAACAGTAAACTACACATATTTCGGATGTACAATTTGATGAATTTCAATAGATGTGTACACACATGGAACCACCACCACAATCAAGATAGCTAACATTTCCATTTCAGTGATTACCTTTTGTCCTTCCTATTAGAGAAGGGAGGAGAAACATTTTTGTAAATTTGTGTCCTACTTTTAGAGAAATAGGGGGAGGTTCGAGAACTTTTTTGTATCTAATTATTTTCAGTTGACTTCAGCTCAAAATAACGTCTATGGTAAAGCGGCATATTTGGGGGTGGTATAGGCTGCTACCTTACAGCAATTAAGTGCAGTGTTCTAACCATTTACTTACAATACAGAGTTTAAATTATCTAAGTTTATAAGATTGGGATCATTCAGACGTAGGACATCAGCATGTATAAGTGACATACAGGTCTTTTTCTTTTTAAAGTGACTCTATTTACAAGATCCCCCGGGAGAAGTTTAAAAAAATCCTCTCTCTCTGATAGCAGAACACTGCTACCCAAAGAATGAGACCACACACACAGAGCACTCAAGTTGCAAAAGCAGAACTAAAGCTTCAAAAGTGATTGAAGGAATTAACAGGAAAATACTAAGAACTCATCTTAGCTGATGAATAATAAGAATCCTTAAGCAGGAAAGAGATGCCCAGGTAATAAATCCAAACAGACCATCAGAAAAACTTCGGCCAATTGTTTCCATTACTTCTTTAACATGAGCAACTAAACATTAAAACAAAACCCCCTGTGTGGATGTCATGGTTCATTGCATGTAAATATTTAGAGTAACATATACTTGACTCATAACAGATTGGGTTCACTTATTTTCTACATATTCTTTCTCTTTATACAATCCTTCAGAAAACATCTGAAACTTTTGCTGTAGATCAAGCAGCCTGGTTTGGCTGGACACTGACTTTCTGTTAGGTTATATTCTATTTCTATCATATTCTGGTATACAGAGGAGGAACAAGCATGAAAACCACAGCATATATAGCATGCTCATTTAAACATAATTAATTCTTTCTCAGTGTGTTATAAGTGCAACTGTGCTGAGATGTCAAATGTGATATAAAAATAAACCCAAATTATGGTATGCAATAACTTCACTGAATTCTACAGCTTTCAAACAATCTCGTATTAGTTATCAACATGAACTATTTTAATCAGACTAACCTTTTAACTTTGCAAAACTTTTCTTCCACCACATGCAACCCCTCCAAACACAGACACAGATGCCACGTGGTCACACTCTTTCTGTACTATCTGCCCCTACTCTTCTTGGATGGCTTCTTTTTCCTCTCAGCCCACCCGTATCCTGACCATCCTTTGGAAGTCATGGGTCAGTTGACACTCACTTGACAAAATTGATGCCTCTTTTCTCTCAATTCTTTGTGTTGCTGTCAGTCAATTACATCAAATACAGTCAAGCAGATGTACATAGGACACATTCAGTCAACTTTATGATGATTTATTTCTCTGCAGATGGCATCATAAAAGCAGCAGCCATGCATATGAGCCTAAAGTATGATATCTGTTACTCTGAGTCAGTCGGACACTGCCCCATCAGAATCCTGTCACTTATTAGGGCACTAAAGAATTGCTAGGGGGAGGCGTGGTTGTACATGATGCTCTCCTGAAATGTTAAAAAGAGCTTCCAAAACACCACTGTTTCCCTTGAAAGCCTGTATGGAACTGTCTTTTTAAAGACACTTATGATGCTATTTATATTTCTAACTCCTACAATCACTTGATTTATGATCAATGTCAAATATAAGAAATAGTGAAATAGAGAAGCCTCTTTATAGGTATCTTCCTTCATTCTCTTTCTCACACTCCAGTTTCCCTAGTGCTCCCATATCACTTGTCTTTCCATTTATGTAGGAAACTTAAATTGGGGACACCAATTTCAGTGCTCCACTTGTCCCAGAGATGTTTGCATTTTGAAGCATGAGAAAGAAATGCCTAGCATGTATTAATGGATTAGAATTGGTGGAATTTGAAGCTATCAGGGGCAGGAAGTATATATATATATATGAAATTTTTAAATTAGATAATTACATGTATTACTACTTATTATAATGGGCACAAGACTGACTTTTATTAGTTTCTACCTTTTATTATTTTCTTTTCTTTTTTTTTTTGAGCAAGAATGAATGCTGTATAATTCAGCCAAAAAGTTCTTAGAAAGCAGAATAGCAGAATCCAATAGTTCATTGTGCTTTGTGGGCATTGCCAGCTGTACTGAGATCTGCATTAGGGCTACATAATGTGGAGGAGAGAATGTGGACTTTAAAGTCAGAACACACAGATTTCTTTTTGAGGAGAAACTGCCCCTTTCTAGTATGTAGCCTTTGCAGAAGGGAACTTCTTTGCGTCTCAGGTTCCTCATCTATAATAATGTATCATGTCTCCCTCCCTCACAGGACTGCTGTAAGGATTCATGTAAGAATATTCTGATGGGAAGCTCACTAGATGAGTCATGGTCCAAGAGCAATGTACACATAATAACATGCTCAGGGAGTATTTCTTTCTCCTGTATCCCATCCATCTCTTAATAAAAATTTCTGTGGATATGGAAGATGAGAAACATTAGTCTAGATGGAGAAGGGTTGTATTTGGAAAGAGTTCATCTTCAAAATAAGGTTAATATTTGTCATCATTTGAGCCAAAGGGAGAGTGCTGTTTGCTTTGAATAGTAAGAAGGCCAACCTGAGACAAGGCAAAGCTATGCCACTACCCCAGTGCTAGTCTGTGTTTATAAGTCAATAGTAAAATCAGGGAAAGAATAGAAACAAAAGATACATACACACCTTTTCATTATTTTTCTCAGTGTTTGGTGAAGCATGGCTTTCCTGTGATCACGCCAAACCAACAAATTCCCCCAAATCCACTAATTACCTAAAATACACACATACACACATGAATAAATAATAATTCACATTAGTAAATGTGAATACTGATAGGTGACAAGTAAACAGTGAGTGTTTCTAAGAACCATACATGTCTCTGAGTGATTTATAAATTTTATCTTTTTGAATGTAAACTTAGGGTTTGTACCAAAAGCAACCTTAT
This sequence comes from Camelus bactrianus, assembly GCF_048773025.1. Classification (NCBI taxonomy): domain Eukaryota; kingdom Metazoa; phylum Chordata; class Mammalia; order Artiodactyla; family Camelidae; genus Camelus; species Camelus bactrianus. The sequence continues at coordinate 30,709,695 of NC_133543.1, read as the reverse complement.
ATGTTGCAAAATAATTTAACCCAGTTTAAAAAAGCATTTGTAACAGGTATATTCAGTTTTGATCATTGATTTATGTAATCAGGGAATTCTCTGAATGGGCGGTGAGGCAGATTCCTTTTACTGCATAAGGATTTTTTTTCCGATTTAAGGAAGGTAAAAATGGATGTACCAGTATATAAAAGTTTTGATACTGGAGTAACTTTAAGAAGAAAATAATAGATAATAAGACCATAATTAAAGTTCCATGCTCAATACACTCAAAATATTAAAGAGATGAATGAGTATAAATGGAAAGAGTAGTAAAACAAAATGCTATAGAAGCCATTAAATAGAAGAACCAGATGCTAGTCAGAAACAAACTACAATAAATATGGAAGAACATAAGTAGGAATGCATTTAAAAACTAAATTCTACAACACACAATATAAGAGACAATAGCTAAATGCATAAATAACTAAATTAATATTGATTAATAGTTATTAGGGTTAGATTTGAGTATCTTATGCCAGGAACAAAAGGTGCTGTACATTTTTAATATAATCTTATTTATTCTATTTTATGTTCTGAAAGTTTGTCCTATTTGATAAAATGATAATGCTATTACATAATTGTACTTTAAGAAGACTTTACAGAAAACTTTTTAAAAAATTTAAACTTGGTGTTTCTCTGCAAATTACTCTTAAAATTTTAATCATCCAGACAGTCAGAATGTGGGAGAAACACTATCTGGAGTATTGTTTCAGTCTTCAACTTTATTTTTTGTGTGTAGATACTGGCTACAGTTACCTATAACACATGAGTGATTGTCATAAATCTTGCCAGAAATCTCAACTCCAGATCAAACACCTGAAAATTTGGTTGGACATGAGTCATCATCATGAAGACTTAGTAGAGTTGATCCTGCACTTAAAGAGGCAACTAAAAAGACATTAACAATATATTAAACTTAATTGCGTTTGAATCACAAGCTGTATTACTTTCCTTATGACTCTGCTGCTGGAAGTCCAGCGACCCCAATCCAGCCCTCAGTATAATTAATGATGGCAGTTTTCCTGTATCTACTTACTGATGCTATCTACTGCCTGTGATGTCTCACTGAGATAAATGACTTAGCCAATTGCAAATAAAAATGTTTTCCATCAGAAGTGGGCTGTGACACTACGATGGAGAACAAGTTCAACCTGACTTCATGAATGGTAAAAATTTCCTCGCCAGTATGTGAAATGGTAAATGATATTGTTCATATTGATTTCTATCCATACAAGGGTAGCAATGTCAACAAGATCAATTCTTTTAGTCACATCTGTTGTTGTAGGATAAAAAATATCTACTAACTGCCAAAACTGAATTTAATACAACATTATGGTTTAGATTTTAAATTTACTTTAGTTCGTCAGGTTTCAGTTTTTTAGGAGGAGTAAGAAATGAAATATTGATGACTTTTACCCATTACAATCTGCCAGATATAATGTGGAATTTCACTGAAAAGGACTGAAGTAAACCAAGATTTAGGGATGCTTCTATTGGAAATAATATCCTAGGACTGAAATAACTGTCATTATTTTTTTCCCACATTCTGGAGAACTTACGTTACTTCTAAAGAAGTGGACACCTTTTAGATAAAAATTGATGATCAATAAAATTTTAAAATTTGTGGTGCACATAAATAAAATTGCAAAAATAAATTGTGACTTTTAAAGCATGAAAGGCAAGATGTGTAGAATTGTAATAGTAATTCGACATACTATCTTTCCTCACTGAGAAATTTCACAGGAAAAAGAAAATTACATGTGAGAAAGATATTTTTTTCTCGCCAGTGCAGGCCTTTTTCTATACACAGGTGGGGATATTTTTTAAAGTATGAAGTAAATCAAATTGTATTATTTGCAGGAGGAAGCCTTCCAGCAAAGTACAAGTGAACAAGAAACAAAGGCCACAGGGAACTTTATTCAATATCTTGTAGTAACTTATAATGAAAAAGCATATGGGAAGGAATATATGTATGTACGTGCATGACTGAAACATTATGCTGTACATCAGAAATTGACACAACATTGTAAATCAACTATACTCCAATTAAAAAAAAAAGAAAGAAAGAAAGAGGAAGAAACAAAGGCCAAACACTCTCCCTGGTCAACAAGGCCCAACATGATTTAGTCCCTGAGACTTTTCTGACTTCAACACACATTGTATTCTTTTTTCTCCCTCGGTGGCCTCCAGCCCTGTTGGATTCCTTTCTGCAACCGAACTCAGGTTGCCACCTCTAGTCTGTCATACTTGTTCTCTCCCCCTAGAAAACTCTGCTCTCCCATCTTCCTGTAGCATGTGCAGTCTTTCCATTCTGTTTTCAATTCAGAAGTCACCTCTGATGGAGGCTCTCCCTGAATACCTTGATCAAAAAGCAATATCCTCATTCTTCCCCCATTTTAAGTTTCTATTGCATTTAGCACTCTCTGAAATAACTGTTTGTTTATTTGTTTACATGTCTTTCCATGAGGTAAGTAATACTGTCTTCCTTTTTCAAAGCTATACTCCTGATGCACAGTAGGTACTCAACACACATCTGTTGAACTAATGAATGAATATGTTGACTGTCATATTAGAACATTTTAAAAATCCTTGTATTTGTTCATATAAATTATTCTCCCAGTGTTATTTTCTTATATTTTAATAAAAGATATCAGTAATCAAAATTACTAGCAAGTGGAAATTATACTAGGTTTCTACAAGAGAAAGGAAAAACAAGGAATATGAATAGGGCTACTTCAGAGTGCTTTAAAAAACAAATATGCAAGTTATTTTTTAGAATTCATCCAATATTATTCATTTTGAAATTATTAGATTATTTGTTCATGTACTCATTTACTTACATATTTCTTTTTTTTGTATATATATTTTTATTGAAGTTTAGTTAGTTTACAATGTTGTGTCAATTTTTGGTGTACAGTATAATGCTTTAGTAATACATGAATATACGTATATTTGTTTTCATATTGTTTTTCACCATAAGTTACTACAAGATATTTAATATAGTTCCCTGTGCTATACAGATAAACTTGTTGTTTATCTGTTTTATATATATTAGTCAGTACTTGCAAATCTCAAACTCCCAATTTAACCCTTCCCATCCCCTTCACCCCCCTGGTAACCATAAGTTTGTTTTCGATGTCTGTGAGTCTATTTCTGTTTTGTAAATAAGTTTGTTTATCTTCTTTTTTTTAATATTCCACATATAAGTGATATCATATGGTATTTTTCTTTCTCTTTCTGGCTTACTTCACTTAGAATGACAATCTCTGGGTCCATCCATGTTGCTGCAAATAGCATTATTTTATTCTTTTTATGGCTGAGTAGTATTCCATTGCATAAATATACCATAGCTTCTTTAGCCAGTCATCTGTTTATGGACAGTTAGGTTATTTCCGTGTCTTGGCTATTATAAATAGTGCTGCAATGGACATTGAGGTGCATGTATCTTTTTGAATTAAGGTTCCCTCTGTGTATATGCCCAGGAGTGGGATTGCTGGATTATCTGGTAAGTCCATTTTCAGTCTTTCGAGGAATCTCCATACTGTCTTCCATAATGGCTGTACCAAACTACATTCCCACCAACAGTGTAGGAGGGTTCCCTTTTCTCCACGGCCTCTTCGGCTTTTATCATTTGTGGACTTTTGAGTGATGGCCATTCTGACTGGTGTGAGGTGATAACTCATTGTAGTTTTGATTTGCATTTCTCTGATAATTAGTGATATTGAGCATTTTTTCATGTGCCTATTGATGATTTGTATTTCTTCCTTGGAGAATTGCTTGTTTAGGTCTTCTGCCCATTTTTGGATTGGGTTGTTTGTTTTTTTCTTATTAAGTTGTATGAGCTGTTTATCTATTCTGGAAATTAAGCCCTTGTCAATCTCATCTTTTGCAAATACTTTCTCCCATTCCATAGGTTGTCTTTTTTACTTATATATTTCTTGATTTAGCAAATATTTATGGAACCACACTATGTATAAGGTACTATTCACAGTGCTTGAGATTCATCAGATGAGAAAACCCTGATTATGTGGAGCTTACGATTTATGGGAATAAATGAGCAATAAACCTGGTAAATGAGAAACATACATAGGATTGTTGGATGTTGGTTAAAACTCTGGAAAACCAGAGCAGATAGGGGATGAGAGAGGACAGAGGACCACTCTTGCTGGTTATTGACTACTGCATAAGCACAGTATTGTTCAAATGATGTATGCTTTGCTACTGGTTCCTCAAAATCAATATTATTTTCAAAGATTCACCCTCACATATGCCAAACTTGTAGGTTTTTTAAACATATTTAATTGTTTTTATTGCTACCCTTTTATAGTAAAATACTTTTTTAAAAACTAGTATTTTAAACATTTACCCCAGTTTCTGTATTTTTTAGATGTAATGGAGACTGATATTCTCAAAAACAAGATCATATCCAGAAAATATACTGTTGCTGGACAAACCAGAAAGGATACCATCTCATCCTTATGCTATCTGCTGTTATTTTACACTGCTCCCTGTTTCTTTCTTAAAACTTATAGCAATCCATAATAATACTTTGGTTTTTAACTTACTTATTATTTCTCCAACGCTAGATTTTTTAGCTTCAGAAGACAGACTCATATTTTAAAATATTTTTCTTAATTGTTTTTATTTACCAGTGCCAAGCATATCATAAAGCAATTAAAGCAATTTTTGAAATAAGTTAATGAGTGCATCTGTAACTGTTCATGCTATTCCATAATGTACCCAACTGCTGGTCTGTGAGAGAACTGAAGTGTCCATTTACCTAAATGCAGATATAGATGAAGAAGCTAAACATTCAACTCTGCAATAGAAAATTGTGTACATTTGGTTGAGGGAGAATTTCTATCCCTGTTGACTTTGTTGCTGTATTTGCCTGGATGAGAAAGCAGGAGAAAGCAGATGGTAGAAATGCTTCTTTTCCTTAGAAGACTTAGAGTGGCTTAAACTACATTGAACTGTATTGTTATGTTGTAGAGATGAGAGTTTTTGTTCAAAATGATCGAGAGGAAAAGGCAGATTCTGGGACAAGAAATGAGAAATTGAGAGACAAGCCTTTGTTTGGGGTAATGGGAGATTTTTTTTTCTCTGAGTCTAATAATAATTAAAACTAGAACAGAATGCTCCACGGCTTTCTTGATGATGAGAGCTAAGCTGACCTTGCTACTTGTAGGCAAGTTGTCATCTAGAGTTCTAGACTTTTAGGAAATTCACAGTGGGCTCTGAAATGAACCGCGTGAATTAGAAGTTATAAGTGCTGATTGTATACTCCTTTATTTAATCATAAACTTTCACTTAAATCTTTTAATTTTTTAAATTATTTTTTTCTTTTTATGAGATTTTATGTTTTTATCATTGAAGTATAGTCAGTTTACAATATATGTATTTCTATAACATAGTGATTCATTTATACTTGTATATATTTCTTTTCATATTCTTTTTCATTATAGGCAATTACAAGATATTGAATATAGTTCCTTGTGCTATACAGTAGGACCTTGTTATTTATCTCTTTTATATATAGTAGTTAGTACCTGCAAATCCTGAATTCCCACTTTACCCATCATCCATCGCTTTCCCTTTGTCCCCTGGTAACCATACATTTGTTTTATATGTCTGTGAGTCTGTTTCTGTTTTGTAAATATTTTTAAAAATTGCAATTAAGTCACAATCGTGCCAAGGAAGTTTTAGGGGAGGACCTATTTTAACTTCTCATGTCAAAATGTTAAAGTGGAGGGCTGTGCCTTTCCCACAGACATGCCCCTACTCCTATCTGCCTTCAGGTTCATAGCTGCAGTGGTCCAAAGGATTTGGGGACCTTGGAGAAGAAGTGAGAGGGTGAAGCAGTTATGTAGGCTGGCACTCAATACGGAGATTTATAGCAACAAGAGCAACAACAAGAAGCAAAAGAGTAAAATCGTCAATGTTTACCTAATGCTTACTTTGTTCTAAACACTATAGTGTATAAATTCATTTAATTCTCTCAATACTATTACTGACCTGAAGTAAATAGACTGCCCAAAATTTCTCCAGCAAAGATAGGTTTACTTGGGATCAGCAGAGAATTGCAATTTTGGTCTGCCACCATAGTAAGCCACATACAAGTTCCCACCTCGCAGGGGAAGGAGAACAATTTTATAAAGAGGAAAAGAAAGTTGGGAGGGCTATAGTAAACATAGAGTCTATGGCTTTTCATTGGCTGAGTCCTTGCTGGAAAAGGGTCTTTTTTTCCTGTTGGGTTCTGCTACTGTCTCAGGACATGAGAGCTCCCATTTCTGGTCTTTCAACTCTAATTGAGGTTTCTGTTCATAAAATTTTTACACTATGAAGTAGTACTATTATTAACATGTGAGTCATGACCACGTTGAATGGAGAAGGGAGAAAAAAAACATTAAAGGAGGGGTTGCCACTCTGTGGCTCAGAATCATCATAAGGTTGACAGTAACTGCTATGCATCTAAGTTGATTTTCATTACCTAATGAAGACCATCGCACTTGCTATAGAAGTCCTATTGATTGAGGGCTCCTTTGGGACAGCTTATAGGCAATGTTAGACTAGAACAGAAAACCATGGAAAAAACCTTTTTTTTTTTAATCAAAATCTAATAGTTGTAAACTATCTACTAAGATTAGATCATTAGTTTTCCAAAGGGTGAAGAAGTCCAAAGGACTTTGTCTTACTTATTGGATACTCTGCATCTCTGATTCTCCCAGGAGCTGCTTTGTGAACTTCTCAGAAGAATAACTACTAACACCAAGGCTGTAACTAATAAAAGGATTTGCAGGAGCATAAATTGTTGTCTATTAGCTCACAGGGCCTTCCTGTGGAGCATGGACCTTGCTGATCAGTTCACCCTGAGTATAAGAAGAGATAGTTGGGGACTAGATGCCTTGGTCACTCCATTTTCAGTCATCACCACATATCAAAACCAAGATAAAGTTACTAAGGACATGAGTCTCAGGTGTTCCCTCCATCCCCCTCCCATCCTGACCTGGGTCTAGGAGAGAAAGAGGAAGAGAGAGGCTGTTTTACTTTTATATTAAAACTCTAGTGCCCAAAATTGGCTACTTAAGTCTATTTTCTATAAAATACTTGAGATAAAAGAGAAAGAACTAAGGAGGGAGAGAGTGACAGAGAGACTTTGGTATCTGGAACTGTGGCTGCCTAGCCTAAACAACTGAGCTGGGAGACAGTATAGTTGAGGAAATGACTCTGACTGTGTTTACTATTGACATCAATTGCTATTGTCAAATGGATTTGCAGTGATCTCTACTGATTATTAAGGTGGCTTTGTAAGCAGAATCAACTAAGCTTTAGTGATGTTTTGGTATACATCCATAAATCCACCTGTTTATTTTCAATTTCTTGATATTTTATCAAGTGGAATATATGTGTTTATTTTCTGCATATGGTGAACTAGTTTAACCCCTTCATAAATAATTTCAAAATAAAAGCATTTATTACTGAAAAATATAAATATCAACCAATAGGCTCTAAAATGTATAGTCCCAGGGGACTTTCTAAGGTTATTGGAGTGAAGACTTAATGGAGCAGAGATTTCATAAATATTCCAGGATAAAATATTTATTGCAATACTCAAGTTGACATATTTATTGTGAAGCTTTTTGTTTTGAATTTAATCTCCAAAGAAACATAAAAATATTACAAAGATTTTTAAGGATATATGACATATGCACACTAAGAAAAATACTCAGAAGTGTCATCTAACTTTCTAGATTTTAATCTCAAAAATTTTTCATTAGCTTGTTAACTGCTCTCCTTTTTCATTCATGTGTCTTGGCCCAGTACACCAAAAGTCAAATCAACTGGTTCAAGGGCCTAATCTTTGTATTTTCATGTAGATTCCCAACATGTCTACAGGAACAATACACAGTAGGTTTAAATATATTTAATCCTTTTCCCACTTGCTTCCTTTGTTAGCATATGCTATGATTATGTTACTATATAGTTAAGGAAAATAAATATGTAGAAAATAGATAAATGTCTGGGTAATACTAAAAACTGGAAAATACAGAAATGACTACTTAGGTTGATACCCTCTGCCAAGAACTGAAGCCTCTTGTCTGGCAATGGAATTTTTAAAAAGAACGTAAAAAATAGAAACAAAAAAAGAAAAGAAAATGCACACTATGTGTAAAGAATAAAAAAAAAAGTTTTACTTTTTTCCAGTCAATATATATTATCAAAAAGAATTCCACTTAAAAGTCTACTTGCTTCACGAGAATAGTTCGTTAAAGTACTCATCAGGATTCATGGTACTAGAGGGGGAGAGCCTGTGCTGTGCTGGTATTTCCCTGCCTACTGTTGTCCCTAAAGGGGAAAGGCCATCCATCCTACTTTAGCCTTCTGTAAGGGAACCTGTGAGACTCCAGGCCTTACAAACTTCCTTCCCCTAAGAATTCTTAATTTTCCCCTAATAGTTAAATGCACATTACATGTTTCCTCATTTTATTGCTAACTCTTAAAAATAAGAGACTCAGTGCATCTTTTACTTATTTGTATATATCATAAAAACAATTGAGATTTCTACAAGTAGTCAATAAACATGCATTAATTATTGATTCAAGCTGACTGAAAACTCATGCCTCATAAAATTGTAAAGGGGAATTTTTTATCTGTGTAATTTTATTTGTACAGCTTGGACAAACAGCTCACATTTTAAATGCCTTCAGAAATGTTTTTTAATCAATCAATCAGTATTTACTGAAAGAATTCTGTGTACTCAGTAAGGCACTAGATGAATCATGATAAAGATGAGCAAATCTTTGAAATCTAGTTTTATCCCAGTTCTGTAGAAAACATTTCTCTCCTTATATTTATTCCAATCTCTAGATGATTCTCATTTTTGCATCAAACATCATATTATTCTAATGTGGTTTGAGATCATCATTTAATATTGTACCTATTTAAAGAATAAAGTAGTATATACAATAACTTGAAAACAAGGGTAAAGAATGGTGCTTTGTCTTAGAATATATTAAAAATATATATGTAATATTGAGATATTACATTTAATTATGTATTTGGTTACTAAATAAATATTAATTAAAATATAGTGACTAATATAATATGTAATTTAATCCTATTTATTAAATAATCATTAGAAGCACTATTATAAAAGTTAATGGATATATTAAGCAGACGAAAATACCTAGATCCAGAGGAGTTTGTGTATGTACTGAATTCATACATATTCATATATTTGTATATATCATGAAATGAGTATTATCTAAAAATTGGCATCTTAAAGCAATCAAAAAATATTATTGTTTAAAACATAGTAATGATTGGCTGACATTTGGAAAATGATAAGTTAGAGTCCCTATTTACCACATAAATCAAAATAAATTCTACATGCATTTAATACATATTAACAATAAAACTGTAAGATGACTTAAAAAAATTGAATGCATCTTAGGGTAAGGAGGTACCTTCTAAGTGTGACACATCAAGAGAACCATAAATAAAAAGGCAAATTTAGCTGCAAAAATTAAAACGTTGATATGACAAAAAAATTAGAATAAAAGTCAAGAACTTTTCAAGTATGTGCAATATATATATAGTTAAGATTTACTAATCACTGCAAAATGAATGCATAAAATACTTTGGAGACAGTTTATAATAAGAGAACAAAAACCCCATCTATTGTAGGAAAGAGTTGAGAACAAAAGACACCACTATTGTTAATTTTCTTCACTTGCATAGAAGGAGATGAGAATACAAAGCAAATTTAGTCTAAGTATTGATAAAAATAAAATAATTTCATTTTGTTAGTTGTTCTTTTCAGAAGTCAATCAAAACTTGCAATAATATATAAAAAATGATTTGAATTTAGTAAAAAAAAAAGTATGTATTCACTTCCCTTTTGTCATCTTCCTCTTTCAGACTTGAATAGTGTCACTAGTCTGCATGTGACTTTGCAGATGTTATAATTGTATTCTCTTTCTCGCTTAGCTTAATCCTGCTTAATTCTCCTACACTTTCTCCATTTTTCAGGGTGTGATTTTGCTCTGTAATTCATTACCTTGTGATACACACTTAAAGGGAAAAGTAAAAAACAGTGAACAGAAGTAGTGAATGACAAAGGAATATGAAATTACATAATGTGATTGAGGAGGGCCTCTCTGAGGTTACATTGAGGTCAATCGTGGGGATGAGAAGAAATAAACTGGTAAAAGAGAGAAGAGTGTTTCAGGCAGAGGTTAGAAGGTAGCAAAAATAAAAGTAACTCTGGAAATAACACAACAGTGGCTCTAGGTGAACCAGGAGAGACAGGCAGGGTCAGATTATGCAGCTCTTTTAGGTCAAGTGTAGGTATCTGAAATTTGTTCAAAGTGTAGTTGGAAGGATTTAAGATTAGGGGTGGTGACTTCATAAGTTTTATGTTTTTAAAGATTGTGCTCTGGTAACCTTGGTTCTAGCTGTGAAGTCCCTGAAGATAATGACTAAACATGGAGAAACTATGCAGAGCCACTATTGGAAAGCCCTGGAAAGCAATTGAGACAGGCTGAGTGTAGGGCTCTTTTCCCTAAGAGATGGGAAGCAAAATGATGTTACTCAAGTATTTTGGCTATTTCCTCTGAAGGTACTTTTTAGTTTTCAGTTCCTAGGAATAGAGCCAAAGCAGAAAATGGCTTATTTTACAGGAATGAGCTTGGTACTGAGAAAATGGATGGGACTTGAGGGAGAAACATCGTGGAGAGAAGGAACTTCAGAAAAGTGGGTACAATAACTGTATGCAAATTTTCTCTCAAGAAGTTGGCTGATTCTTGAGCTATGCCTATGGAGAGCAAGATTCCAAGAAACCTGGCAGAAAATAGTGGCTAAAAGCCAAACAGGTGAGCAGGAGTGTCAGGTTTACAGTGCTGGGAGGCCAACACTGCATTCAGACCCTGCCAGGATGGAGGGGCCTTGTTAAATTCCAACTGCTTTCAGCTGAGACCCCAGATGGGTCATGCCTAGCAATAAGACTGTTATAAGAGCACAGCCATAAGGACTATGGTCCTAGAGGAGGGATAAACTGAAATAGCTGCTTAGAAATAGATTACATGGAGGACAGTGACACAGAATCTTCAGGAAGGAGGAAGTTGATGGAATGAGAGCTCAGACTTTATTTTCTAGTGGTAGGGATATGCAAAGTTCATAAAGAAACATAAACAGTATTTTTGGCTACCTCCAAAGTATGCACTCTGAATCTTAGCTTGGAGTGAAATCTACTGACTTGGGAGGGTTTCCTTGAACTAACATATTGCTCTATACTGTTTTCTGGATTTGAGATTTTTTTCCCTTTAATGGAAGTACCATGACCTCGTGCATGCTAAGCATGTACTATACCACTAAACTATACCCACCCTCACTGAGAATGTATTAATCAGTGTTTGTCAGAAAAAAATGGAATATGTGTTTTTGTCTATTTGTATATATGAGAGCGAGGGGGAGAGAGAGAGAGAGAGAGAAAGATATTTATTGTAAAGAATTGGCTCATATGATTATGGAGGCTGGCAAGTCCAAAATTTTCAGTGTAGGTCAGCAGGCTGGAGATCCAGGAGAGCCAATGGTACAGACGAAATCTGAAGGCAGTCAGCTGGAGAATTTCCTCTTGCTCAGGGAGGCCAGTCTTTTTGGTTTTTTTTCAAGCTTTCACCTGACTGAATGAGGCCTATTCATATTTGGGAGGGCAGTCTGCTTTACTCAAACTTAACAAATTTTAATGTTCATCTCATCCAAAAACACCTTCCAAGTTAACACACAAAATTCAGTACAAGGTATAATTGGAATAAAATGTATGGATGTTAAGTGTTCAGTGGAATGAGTTTTGACAAATATATATTCTTATGTAACCACAGTACAATTGAAAACATTTTTATCACAGAATATTTCCTCATGTACATTTGCATTCAATCTCTTACATTCAATCCCTCCCCCTGCAAGGCAAAAACTGACTTAATGTTTATTACCAACTTTTCCTGTTCTATCGCTGTATGTAAATGGAGTGCTATAAATACTATCTGCCTTCATTTGCCCAAAATGACTTTTGTGGAATTCATCCATGCTATTGTATGCCTTGATTGTACTTTTATTTATATTTCTGGTTAGTATTCCCTTATAAATGTATCCACAATCTGTTTATTCACTCACATTTTAATTTGTTTCCAGTTTTTAGTATTATAAATCAAGCTGTAATAAAAATTCTTGTACAAGTATTTTTGGGAGCACAAGTTTTGGTTTCTCTTGGGAAAAGTATTTTAAAGTGAATTTTCTGGATTATGCAGCAGGTATGTTTTAACTTTATAATCAACTGCCAAATAGTTTTCCAAGTGCTGGTATCCGTTTCTCTTTCACCAGCAATATATGGGAGTTCCAGTGGCTCCACATGCTTTCTAACACTTCATATTGTCATTCTTTTTAATTTTAGCAGTTCTAGTGATTTTTTTTTAACTTGCATTTCCATGTTGAGTAATAATATTGAACACCTTTTATGTATTATTTTGGTCAGTTGCATGTTCTTTGGGGGAAGTGACTGCCAATTCATTTGCCCATTTTTATTGTGCTCTTCTTTCTCTCATTGAGTTTTAGGGGTTTTTTAAATACATATATATTCTAGATAAAAGTTCTTTATCATGGATAGGCATGCAAATATTAATATCCGAATCTATAGTTTATGTTCTTATTTTCTTAATGATTCCTTTTGATGAGCACACATCTTACTGCTGTTGTCTTACTAACCATTTTTTTCTTTTATTGTTAGGGCTCTTGTGTTCTGTAGGAAACTTCATCTACCCAACATCACAAAGATATTTTTCTCTTTTATTCTAGAAGTTTTATATTTTTAGCTTTTATGTTTCTATCATTCACCTTGAATTATTTTCTTAACAGTTTTATTGAGGTATAATTGGCATATATTACACTGCACATACTGTGTCAGACGCCACGTATGGCATCTCAAGGGAGTCTGATGTCTCAGTCTAATGGAAATTATGTTATTTCACATTTTTTTATAGTTCTAAGATACATTTTAACATATAATTGCTATGCTTTTTTTATCCCACCAGTTTGATGTACACTTTCAATCCTTGAAGCACCATTTTATTCAATCTTTTATCCCACGCCTTTAAATGAGGCAGCAGTTTTATCCCATCATACTTGGGAAGCCACACATTAGGACCAGAGTTTGCTCTAAGAGCCAGCATGCTTTCCAAAGACTCAATTCCTTTTTCTTTTTAATTTGTGGGGTTTTTTGTATAAATATATATGATATAAAATTGATTTTACCATTTTAAGACAACAGTTTACTGGCATTATACATTCATATTGCTGAGCAACCATCACTACTATCCATCTCCAGAATTTTTTCATCATCCCAAACTGAAACTATAACCCCTGTCCCCCTAAATCCCTGTAAACTACTGTTGTATTTTCTGTCTCTATGAATTTTCTCATTTAATTATTTTTATGTATTATGTGAAATAGAGGGGAAGATTTTTCCCCATATGAATACTTATTTGAGCACTTTCTAGCTTGCCAATTTTTACACACCCACACCCACACCCACACAAAATGCCTGCTGAGATTTTTGATTGACATCGCATTGAATTTATGTATTGAATCAATATGAGGAGATTTGAGAGCTTAAAAATATTGAGACTTGCAATCTGTGAAGAAGGTAATTCTCTTAAACTCATATAGGTCTCCTCTAATTTCTCTCTGAAGATTTTTGCCCTTTTCTGCACAGATATCATGCACGTTTCTCATTAAATGCATTCTTTATTTTTGTTCTTGTAAGATACTATAAGTGGTATTTTTTAAACTTCAGCTTCAATTGCTTGTTTCTAGGTAACTTTAAATTTTCAAATAAGCTTCCTTTAAGCATAGTTCCAAATATTGGAAAACCACATGATAAATACATGTCTGGCACTTGAAAATGATTTTCTGGTCTATTTGGAGTAGTTACAATATATGTCGTTTAAAAATGTGAAAAGAGAGGAGGGAGAGGTTAAACAATATTTCTAGAGTAATGTGTTAATCCAGTAATAGAGCAAAAAAAGAATCCAGAGTTACTGATTCCCAGTGCAGGGTTCTTAAGAGGGGTGGTTATGAAAATATTACTTTGTGCAATACTAAAAAAGCTGCCAGTAGAGATGTGGTGTTCATTTGCTGATGGAAAAGATTGAAGCTCTTTCAATTATACTTACAAAGAGGAATAACATTTTTTATAAATATTCTTAATATTGAAAGGTCATTCTAATACAAAGTTCTTGGTTAAATATAGAAATGCATTCACAAGCCCATTATCACCAGGAACTCTACCAACAATGACATTATGTTCAAGAGAACATTCTAATACCTCCTTTACAGGGATTTTTAAACAAAAAATGGGATTCATTACTTGTGTATTACTTGACTTTATTCATATTCTTGTTTCTGCAATTCTTTGTCAAAAATAAGTTATTTAATTGTTTTGAGTGATTTCTCAGTAATCTCTGGCTTATTACATGAATCACAATATTTTATAAGATACAATTAATGTTATATATTCATAAACTATCTTCCACTGTTCCCAATATAGATTCAATAGAGGCTAGATCTTCAGTCTCAGACTTTGTCCAGTTCCAGCATATTTCTGTATAATATAAATAGTTTATGGGCCACTTCAAATTAAAAAACACCATCTCAATTTAGAAAACAGTCCAATTCTATTTAATAATCAAACTTTTGAGTTTATTTAACGTAAAATCTTTCCACCATCCCAGGCTGAGATCTGCTTCAGCTGAAAGCTGCAGTAGGAAGGAGGGAGATGCTGGCTTTCCCACCGGCTCTTTCCCATCTGTATCTTTATCAGCATTTGATGTTGTTACGACTTTTTATTTTAGTCAACCTGATGGATGTGTGATGATATCTCATTGTGGTTTTAATTTGAATTTCTGTAATATCTAACGATGTTCAACATCTTTTCAAGTGCTTATTCGACATCTATATATGCTTTTCAATAAAATGTCTATTTATGTCTTTTGTCCACTAATTGCATTGTTTTTCACTGTTGAGTTTTGAGAGTTCTTTACGTATTTTAGATATTAGTCCTTTGCCATACAAATGATTTGCAAACATTTTCTCCTACTTTGTAGCATATATTTTCATTCTTTTATCAGTGTATTTAGCAGATCCAAGGTTTGATACAGTATTAAGTTATCTGTTTTTTCTTTTATGAAATGTGCTTTTGTCATCAAGTCCAAGAACATTTTGTCTAGCCCTAGATATCAAAAATTTTTCATGTTTTTTTCCCTAAATATTTTATAATTTTACATTTAAATTCACAATCCATTTTTAGTTAAGTTTTGCATGAGATGTGAAACTTTGGTCATATTCTTTTTTTTTTTTTTAATCTATAGATGTCCAATTATTCAAGCAATACTTGTTGAAAAGTCTGCATTGAATTAGTTTTGCACCTTTAAAAAAATTAGTTTGGGCACATTGATGAGGGTCTATTTTGTGATTTTCTTTTCTATTCCATGATCTATATGTGTATCTATCTGGCAATACCACATAGTCTTGATTACTGTAGCTATCTGATAATTGAAATTAGGAAGACTGATTCTTCCCAGTTTGTTCTTTTTCAAAACATTTTTAAGCTATTCAAGTTTCTTTTTCTACATAAATTTCAGAATGATTTAGTCTTTCTATAAATTATTGAATTTTGATTAAAATTGCATTTAACATATATATCAATTAGGGGAGAATTGATATTTTTGCTATGTTGAGTCCTCCAATCTATAAACACATTGTCTCTCCTTTTATTCAGATCTTTGTAGATATTTTTCATTACCATTTTATAGTTTTTAGCAAATCCTGGGCATGTTTTATTGGATTTACTTCCTAAGAACTTCACTTTTTCTAATCACATTACTTAGGCCTTGAGAGCTCTAGCCATTCTGCCTTCTCTTCACCTTTTCAGAATGTTTTTATATTTGTTTTATATATAATATAAAGAACACATAGTTGTTTTTAATGGAGGAAAAGGAAAAAAATCACATTTATTTCATCTTTCTAGATGTGGAAGTTGCAATTAACTTTTGAGATTTAAATATTAAGAAAAAATCATGTATTTATCCATTTAATTATAATTTCTGGTTCTTTTCCCCAACTTTTGTGTATATTCAGTGTTCCACCTGGTATTATTTTTTTCTGCTTAAAGATGTCCTTTACCATTTCTTGTAGTACAGGTCTTTGTTTATAAGATATATTTTTACTCAGAAAAGAATTCGAGTTTGATTTTTTTCATTTAGTATTTTAAAGATATTAATGCATTGTTTTCTTACCTTACATTATATCTGATGAGGACTCTGCTATCATCAGTATTTTTCTTTCTCTGTATGTAATGTATCATTTGCATCTGGCTACTTTTAAGTTTTTTCCTGTCTAGTTTTGATCTATTTTATTATATTCTGTATGGCTTTCTTCAAGTTTCTTGAATTTACAATGCATTATGTTTGTTGGAATTGTAGGTTTATAGTTTTAATCACATTTAGAACTTTTTGTTCAAAAAATTTTTGTCTCCTCACTTTCTCATCTCATTAGTATCAATTACATGCATATTAGATCATTTGAATTGTTCTACAGCTCTCTTATGCTCTTTCATTTTCTTAATCCTTTTTTCTTATGTGTTTCAATTTGAATAATTCTATGACTATATATTTTAAGTTCACTAACTTTTTTTTTGTAATTTCTAATCTGCCATTAAGCTCATGTTGTGTATTTTTCATCATACACATTACAGATTTTACCTCTTGAAATTTGATTTGAGCCTTTAAAAAATGTCACCTAGGTCTTTACTTAGCGTTTGGAACATATACTAGACTCATGATTGCTTATTCTCATTACTGTAGGTTTTATTTTTCTACTTCTTTCATACCTGGCAATCTGACTAGATGCCATTCATTCTAAAATTTATTTCTCAAATATATATAATTTTTTTTTTTTTCTCCAGAGGGAGCACAGATGCTGAGGGAGAGTAGGGGTGAGCCAGTAAGCAGCGCACAGAGCGAAAAGCCGAATGGGTGCCGGGAAACCTCGCACCTTCAGAGAACTTCTTCCGGGTGAAGGGTCTGCCCTCGCGCAGCGTCAGGGCAGGTTCCCGCCAGAAAGAAGACGTTTGCAGACTCGGTGCCCAGGGCTGCCAGGTCACCAGCAGCCACCAGAAAGTCCACTGTGATGCGGACGAGGCTGGGCAGGCCCCTGCCACTGTCAAAACCCTGCCGACTGGGTGGCTGGAAGCTGAGGGCTTCCTCCAGGTGGACACAGCCGTCATGGTGGACGATCTCCAAACATGGAGGCCGCTGTCCTCCAGCAGGGCCAGGAGGCGGCCCTGGCCGGGCCACAAGTGCCCCTGGGTGACAGTGGCCGTGTCTGGGTGCCTGCACGTGAGGGCCACCGTATATCTGGACGGCCCCAGACCTGGTGCTGATGGCCATGATGCGAAGCTGCACTGTTTGGGGAAGCCGTGCTTCTCCGTCTTGCAGAAGGTGAAGAGCTGCTTGAGCTTCTCGCGCCGCGGATGGGCGCCTGGCCTGCGGAACCAAAAACTTCCTCATCCTGCGCCGTCACCTGCCGCCGCCCGCAGAATGCCCCATGTGGCCCCTCGTGTGTATATTTTTTGCATTTATATAAATATTAAGCTTTGGGGACTCAGGTAAGTTACTTGTGAAAAAAGTTTGATGCCTTCAGGTGTTTTCGGTTTGTCTGCTTTTTTGTTTAATTTGTTAGGTGTGTTAGGAACAGTGCTCAGTTTATGGAAAAGTATACCCCACTACAGAGGTAGACATTTTCTAAGTATTCTGTCAGGTGCATTATGAGTTTACACAGCCTGCCTGGAGGAGTCTGACACGATTCCAGCCATGTATGTGTTCCTAGTCCTGTACGCACTAACTCCGTAGGTTGGCATTTCTTCATCCTCGGGTAGTTTCCTCACCAGCCCACCTCCAGAGCTCCAGGTCTGTTCAGCTGCTTTTTCTCTGTTCTGTGCAATCTTGTTGTCATGTTCTCCTCAGACCCTGCCTTAGCTCCTCAGCTCAGTGAGTTCTCCAGGTTACACCTAGTTTCCTTCACCTGTGCCATGGCCTGAAGATTCTCTCAAAGCATTAAACTAGAAAAATTATAGAACTAATTTTATTTGTGTCCTACCTGTCAGGGATGACTGATCTTACTTGCTTGGTATCCATTGTTTTGAAAACAACTTTTCACGTGTTTGGTTTTTTTTTTTTTTTTTTTTTTTGTATTTTTTTGTTTGTTTTTGTTTTTAGAGGGAGGGGTATGTTGGTTTGCTTGTTTTTCATTAAAACAAGATTTTGGTAAATCTTGGCCAGGAGTAAAAGTGTCAGAAGTTCTATTTAACAACCATAATTTATTAAATTTCAAATACTGCTATAGCAAATTATTATTTGTTATAACTTAGTAGCATAAAAGAACATGAATTTGTTTTCTTATAGTTCTAGAGGTCTAAAATCAAGGTGTTGGCAGGACTATTCCTTCTGGAGGCTCTAAGGGAAAATCCACTTCTCTTCATTTTCCTTTTCTAGAAGCTCCCTGTATTTCTTGACTCATGGCCCCTTCCTCTAGCTTCACAGTGCATCACTCTAGTAGTTTGTTACCATCTTCTTATCTCCTTTTCCTGACTTTGATCCTCCTACCTCCCTCTTACAGGAGTTTTGTGATTACTTTGGGCACATCCAGATAATTTAGTGTATGTAGTCTTTCTATCTCAAGGTCCTAAACTTAATCACATCTGCAAATTTCCTTTATCTTGTAAGATAATATATTTACATGTTCTAGAGATTAAGACAAGAACATCTTTGAGGGAGGTTATTCAATTTACCGCACATGCAAAATTCATTTTAAGACAATTGCAAGGCTAACAAGATGTTTTGCAGGCACATACACCTTATCTATGTTTTTTCTGAATAATTATTTTCTGATATATTATTACTCCTTTTTTATTGAAAATACTCACTTAATATTTACTACATGGCAAATGTTATGATCTATAGGGAAGAATATGAATATGTTCTACAGTTTACTTTTTAAACCATTTTTAATTTATATAGTTATTTTACAGTATTTTTAAAATTGAAGTAAGGTTGATATATAATGTTATATGTTACAGGTATATGGTATAGTGATTCACAAATTTTTAAAGATTATACTCCATTTATAGATATTATAAAATGTTGGCTATATTCTCCATGTTGTACAATACATCCTTGTAGCTTATTTTATACCTGATCATTTGGACCTCTTAATCCTCCACCTCCATCTTGCCCCTCCCTCTTCCTTCTTCCCACTGGTAACCACTAGTTCCTTCTCCACATCTATGAGTCTGTTTCTTTTCTGTTAGCACTAGTTTGTTGTATTTTTTTAGATTCCATATGTAAATGATATCTTACAGTATTTGTGTTTCTCTGTCTGACTTATTTCAATTAGTGTAATGCCCTCCAAGTCCATTGATGCTGTATACCAGAAACTAATACAACATTTTAAATCAACTATACTTCAGTTAAAAAGCAAACAACCAACCAACCCATTTACAATATGGGCAGAAGAACTGAATAGACAGTTTTCCAAAGAGGAAATGCAGATGGCCAACAGGAACATGAAAAGTTGCTCAACATCACTAATATCAGAAATCTCAATGAGATACCATCTCACACCTGTCACAATGGCCGTCATCAAGAAGAACACAAAAAACAAATATTGACAAGGATGTAGAGAAAAGGGAACCCTTGTAAACTATTGATGGGAATGTAAATTCGTTCAGCCACTATGAACAACAATATGGACGTTTCTCAAAAACCTAAAAATAGAACCACTGTATGGCCCAGCAGTTCCACTCCTGGGCATATATCCAAGAAAAAGAAATACATTAATTCAAAAATATACATACACCCCACTACTATATTTGCAAATGGCAAAATATCATTTTTTATGGGTTGTATCCCATTGCATACATATGCTGTATCTTCCTTATCCATTCATCTATTGATGTGCACTTAGGATGCTTCCATATCTTGGCAATTATAAATAATGTTGCTGTTAATAGCAGGGTGTATGTATTTGCAGTTTACTGTAGACAAATTTAATATTGAAATATATTTAGTGTGACAAATTATAAAACAAATAAATAAATAAACATATGGGTCAAAGGAATAATCTTTGTTAAAATTTTTGAGCCATATTGCAATGTGTTCAAGATACAATGTGCGTTCATATGTGTGTGTGTGTTTTAGAAAAAATAAGATGTATTGGAGGGCTCCTTACTCAGCTTAAAGATCTGCTTATCCTAGAAGCTGGTATTTTCTTAAATATGCATTAATTTAAGTCCTCTCAAGTAAGGTATTTGAGACATAGGACTATTAGGAATAACTACAGCAATAGTTTTAACCAGCCACATTTCATTGTAATACATTTTTACGTAATTGGCAAAGTTGTATTTGTAAGATAATTAATTATTGCATGATATTTTCTTTATAGCACCATGGTCAAGATCTGGGATCTAGAGTTGGAAAGACCTGTGTTTAAAGCTCTTTAACCTGAGGTAAGTCTCTTTACCTCTTGTGATAATAAGAAATATATGTATGGGTTTGTGCTCCCAGTTCTTGATGAAGCTTCTAAAACCCTTGTAATTTCTTAAGCAATAAGAGCACTAGGAACCCATCTTGTTCTATTTAGGTGACTCTGGGTGGACTCCTAGGTGGCTCTTGGATGGAGGCTAGCCATCAGAAAGACCAAGCCATGAATAGAAACTTGAAATTTTCAGCCTTGCCCCCATTCTCCAAAGAGAGGAGTGGGGCTAGAAATGGAGTTAATAATTGATTGTGCCTATGTGTGGAAACTTCCGTAGAATTCCAAGAGTAAGGGGTTCTGGAGTTTCAAGGTTGATGAACACACCCATGTATAGGGTGACACATCCCAACTTTACAGGGACAAAAACTCCTGGGCTTGGGACCCTCCTAGACTATATATCACTTCATCTGGCTGTTCATCTGTATCATATATTGTATCTTTTAATAAACTGGTAACTGTAAATAAGTGCTTCTCTGAGCCCTGTGAGCTGCTCTAGCAAATTGATAGAACTTGACTGGGAGAGGGGTTTGTGAAAACCTCTGATTTTTAGCCAAGTCAGACGTAAGTTGTGGGTAACCTGGGGACCTACTACTTTCAGTTGGTATCTGTAGTGTGATAGGAGCAGTCTTGTGCGGCTGAGCTACTTCTAGGTAGATAGTGTCAGAACTGAGTTAAATTTTAGGAAACCCAGCTGGTGTCATGGAGAATTGCTTTGATGTGGGGAAAAACTCTTACACATTTGGTGACTAGAAGTGTCAGTAATAAAGTGTTGTGTATAAAAGTAAAGGAGTTTATGTCAATTATATCTCAATAAAACTGAAAGAAAAAAAAAGTAAGGAGAAACATATAGGAGGAAATCTGTAGGTTTTTTACAGTATACCTCTCCATTATTGCTTTACCTAGACTCTAAAATATTGCCTACTTCATAGAGTTGTTTTCAGATTAAATGAAGTAATATGTGTAGAGTTATGTGCTTTAGATATGCATAGTTGTGTTAGTGCTTAGTGACAAATAGTTATGACATAAAAATGTTAGTTAGCACTATTTTTATGGCCTGAATTATTTGGCCTTTTGAGGAGAGACAGGAAAGAGAACATTCAACTTTGTTAAATCACTGTAGAATATGCTTAGTGCATTAATGTTTACCTCAGTGGAAGTAATCTGAGACCTTGAGATGAGGGTAAATTTTGGAAATTCAAAAGATTAACTGACTGACCTTCTTTAATGTCCCCTCTGCATTAGCTTGCATAATCAGGAGAGAAAACATGAAAAATGGTTGTCTGACAATTTAAAATTTTGACCAATTCTGTATAAATGATTAGATACATATCCAGATGTGAAATATCATTACCCAGTATTTATTATAAACAAAACAAAGCAAAACAAAAACAGAAAAACTTCAAAGATTAATTTTCTCTAAATGTCCATATGTGTACATTACTTATCCATTAACTGCTTTTTGTAAAATTGTTTAGCATAGGGTCATACATGTACTACAAACACAAAGGCATATATAATTATTAATAATTATTTTTATATAGATGTTACAAAGATCTAAAGAAAAAAGTTAAACAGCAACTTGTTCAAATTAAATTGTTTAGAAAATAGATTAGTAATTTCACTGATAACTAAAACATATGTTCCAAATTTAAGCAAGAGGCAGAACTGCAAAACAGTAAAATACTCTCTTTTTAAGAGTTTATAACAAATACATAATCATAGCAATTTTAAAGAAAACAGAGTAATTTAAGTTTCAGTAAGTATGATATAAAAATTACTCTCAAAATTCTTCTTAAAGCCATCACTAAATTGTTCCATGTCATAGAATGTATGACATTAAAATTTCTCTTAAGCTATGTCAAAATGTGATAGGAAACAAGAGAAGCTAGAGAATAGAAGAAAGATCAACTTTGATTTTCTCAAACCTTGCCTTATCTTTTTGATTGAAAAATCTCTCCTGGACATCACATATAAGTGGACTTGTCCCTAAGTAAATAAATCATCTTGTAAACATGTGCCTTTGAACATACAGGGTAAGGTTCATACAATCCGTTTTCTTATTCTCAGCAATATATTGCATTCATATAGTGCTTGGTATTTTTGCTTAATGATCATCCAAACACCTAATTTATCAAATCATTATGCACAGTTTTTTATTGAAAATGCCCAATGTATCAGACATTCCCTAGGAGACAGCAGTAAAGAAGACTGACCAGTCTTTTTGCTCTCATTGTGCTCTTGAGAGAGACAAGGATCATAATAAATAAGTAATATAAAATGCTAATACAATACATGCTGTGACCACAGTAAGGCAGAAGCAGGTGACAGAGTGACTAGGATGCTACTTCATATGTGATAGACAAGGAAATAATGGGACTCGCAGTTTCTCCTTAACTTTAATAATTTTTATTTTTCTATCAACACAGAAGCAAATGGACAAATTTTATTTGTCTTTGTAGATTTTCCCAAAGGATCATATTATCTCTGGTCCCTGAAGAGGTAGCTTCACTGACTTAAGAGTTGATGCTCTATTTGAGCATTTATACATAACTTAATTCTGAAGCTGCTATTTTGAAATGAACTGCCATATCTTTGGTAAAAGGACTGCTGTAACATTGTGTGCCATGTGAATTATTGTTTTGTATGTAAGAAACCATGAAAATGTTTGGAACTAACTTAATTTTGCACAATAACTTCTGCCAGATAGTTTATTTCCTAACCAGTAGTTTCCATTTTTGCATTAGTGACCAGTTCTAAAATAAAGCAAAATTTCATTGCTATCCAGTATCTCCTAGCAAGTTCGTTTCACAACTAGACCTCTTGATCACTACTCAGTGCTTTTCCTGGATATCAAAATTTCTGAAGATAACTTGATCTTACTTCTGATAAAAAGCCATCACTTTAAAGCATTTACTATATTTCATTGATTCTAAGTTACCATTGATTGTAAGATGCACTGTTACCTCTAAAAAAGATGCTGCTAATTAAACTATAATTCAGTGTCTATTGTCACTTATATTCATATTTTGTACTTCTAAATTGAAAGAACTCTTCTAAGCTTAATTAGTCATAGGGTTTTATCTTTTATCAATCTTATACATGCATATAAGCAAAGTATAATCAAAGTAAACTGGTTGAGTTTTTCCTGAAAATTTTTACAAAATCAGCCTATACATTTTCTAGAAATTTTTTAATTCAGTCATTAATATTCTCAAGAACACTGATGATACAGCATTTCTTAGAGTCTTAAATGAGAATTAAAACCTATTAGTAAAGGGCGGCAGTTATGAAGATTTAGCTTACTTTTAAATACCAGTGTCAGGAATTTTGCTAAACACTGTCTGATTCAGTGTCTTTACTGTTGGTGTCTAAGAGTTTCAAAGAATCTCCAGAATTATCTCTGGGCCTTCCTACAAGCCACTACCATTCTTTCTGTGAGTTTTGACCTGGCATTTTGATGGTTGCCTATGCACAGGCAATGGCAGTTACTGGGACTGGCTGTATGACTGCTAAAAGACTCCAAAAAAAGACCACTTATTTTCTCTTCTTTATAGTTTAAATTCATGATCATACCTGTGCATTGAGAGTGGTGCTATATTATTTTTTAAATCACACTTAAAAGCAATGATATGTTAACCAGAATTTCTATTATTAATTTACAATGAGAATTAGAGTCATATATGGTAAAAGAGATGTGTTAAATACCAAGTGCCAGACAGGGTCACAGGCCTGTAATTTGGGCTTTCTTTACCGGACTTGATTTCTGTGGCTCTTACCTTTCAGTAAGCAAGCTGTTGCTTTTGGCAGAGGGATCTTCAGTAGGAGCCTTGGGTATGATCGATTAGATTTTAACCATCAGACAGAGGCCAAGTAACTATTTCAAAAGGGATAGTTGAGTATTTTCATGTATACACTATTAAGACATCTAAATTTTTGGTGTTTTCAATATATTATTTTGCTTCTATGCTTTATTCTTTTTTTCATTTTGCACAATGATATTAGTATTAAGTGGCATAATTATTTCTCTACTAATGAACCAGTTTATCCATTTTGCAAATTCTAAGTTGAGGTCTTGGGAAGGGAAATTTATAACGTGGGAACACAGAAAAATTTGCTGCTGTTTGGGGACATTATTGATTTCAGTACACATCCATTGCAAAGATTAAATGTAAAGTTAAAATGCAGAAAAAAAATCAGTGTCTTGTGATTTATGACACAGTAACAGTATTTTGTTGTTGTTGTTCCATAAGTTAAATTAACATAGGCCTTTCTTGATGCTCATCTCTAAAATATAAAAATTACTAATTTGTTCTCTGGAGAAAAATCCACTGTAAAATCTACTTTTTCCATATCTTCCTTTTTTTAAAGATCTGTGAATGTTTTGGAAAATAAAATCCTCAGTAGGAACTGCTATAGTTAAATACATGTCAGTCTGGGATGAACTTCCTTGTAAAAGAAACTTTGTTGAGCTTTTTCTTTGCTAGACCTTTTGAAGCAGTAAAGAAGATAAAGAAGTGTTCTAGGATGTGTGGTGCTTCAGCCCTCTGGAAGGTGTATGTGAAAAGCAATCAACCACAGCCAAATCCAAGTTTGTAGCATAGTTCCTTATTTGCTATTTATTTCTTCCTGTTCTGTACATCTTACTGAATAAATACCCTTGGGAGGTACAGGCCATACACTTGTTCCTCTTTCTCTTCTAAGTTAAATGATAGATTAGGTTCAGCAAGGTTTAATTACATGTTACTTCCACCATAGTGTGAAGTTTGAAAGCAGGTAGATGCTAAAGTCCCCAGAAAATGTCACACGGCAAACTGGCTGGCTGACTGCTGAGACTAACCAAAAAACCCAGTCATTTTCTCTTCTTTATAGTTTAACTTCATGATCATACCTGTTTATTGAGAGTGGTGCTATATTATTTTATAAATCACACTTGAAATCAATGATATGTTAACCAGAATTTTTATTATTAATTTACAATGAGAATTAGAGCAAACATATTAAGAAATAATCTAACTCAATTTGATCTGTTCAACACCCAATCAACTACCCAAGTCTGCTATTTCAGTCTTACCCATTTCAATTCCTTATAATGTAAAACAAAAACCTTGGACTCATCTTTGACTTCCCTGTTGTTTCTCTAAACCTTCATAATCATCCTGCAGCAAATCCTGTGGACTCTACATTTAAAATACATTTGAATATTTCATATGATCTCCTTATTAGCACATTTGTGCAAACCACCATCTTGTCTTGCTTGGATTATTGTAGTAACTTATGAAGAGGTTTCACCTTGCTCTTTTTTAGTGTATTCTCAGCACAACTCCCAAAGAAATCCTAAAAAAATCTCCTTTGCTTAAAACCCACCAACTGTTTCTCATCTAAATCGGAATGAGATTCAAAATCTTGAGGATAGCCTGCAACAACCTAATGATCCTTGTGCCCATTCCCAATTACACCCTTCTCAAATTTTCATGTGTTTAGATCATTTGAGTTTCCTCTTTTACATACTGCTTATTTATATTCTTTGTTGATTTTTCATTTTACTTTTATTCTCATATTTTATCAGTTATGTATCTAGTAAATAAGTTTCATCACTTACAGTGTATCTTTTAAGATTATTCTCCTACTTTTTTATCAAAACAAATTTTGCTGTCATATTTAATCTTTTGACTCATGCATATGTGGTAAAATCCACTTAATAATGAAATAAATTATGATAAAAAATCAAAATAGTGATAAAATCAAGTAGGAGCACACGGGTGTGAAATGTTCTTGTTATTGATGGGTTCATGGGATGTTTTTTAATGTATATGTTTTTTGTATGTATTAAATATTACATAGTGTTTAAGGAAAAAAAAACTCAGTCTTCACATTCTTTTTCCATTTCAGTTTTTCAAGAACCTTTTAATTCACACTGTTTCCTTTATGTACTTTGATGCTGTCATTAATGTCCACCTCTTGTTTTATTTTTCTCCCTGTCTCTGCCATGAGAAAATTCTTTTCTCTGTGTTGCCTTCTGCATGAAACTGGTCTCCATACTGTTTTATTTACCTCTGTTATTCTCAGCACAAAGACACATTTTTGATTGACTTCCTATGATTTCTTTTAGAAGTTGATAGTTGAGAGGGAAAACAAAAGTAAGGGAATGAATTGCAGTGAAAAGATTTGAACAGAAATCAAGTAAGTTATTTTGTGCTTTATGAGTACATAATACAGGAGAAAAGATGAATTCTTCCTACCCTTAGAAGGTTCGAATTTCCATCATATATGAAAATAGTCTTGTCTGTCCCATTTCTGTTTTATCTGTGTATTAACTTCAGGGAACTGTATGTATGACTTCTGCTCTGCCTTGGGTCACTTAAATCAGTCTCTTTAAAGCAAAGTAAGTGTTCTCAGATAGTACTCTCTTAAAGGACAAAGGGTATGTTTTGTAGTTTTCTTTGGTCAGTGCCTGGGGAGGCATTATGGTAGTGAGGATTTTCTTTAATTTCTGCTTTGTAGAGTAAATACTGGTTATTAAGTCACCAGAATTTTCTCGTCTTCTACTGTGATGTACTCAGATACCACGACCTCTATTCATACTTTTACTGGAAAATATTCTGAATTCTGAAAAAGTAATGCTTTTAAATTTCATTCCTACCTTTATGAATTTAATACTAACATAGCATGTAAGGATGTCAGAGAAAAGACTTTATGAATGTCAAATAGCTTTATCCAATATTTATGAACTATATTGTAAAAGGATTCCTATGGAGCTATTTAGCCATCAAACTGCCCTAAAAACAGTATTTATACTAGTTTAAAATCCCATGCTCAATATAAGAGAAATTTTAATACTCTACTTTTAATAAGGAACCATATAAATAAAATGATTTTCTGTCTTTGGAAACTATCTGCATGAAAAAAAAACATTAAGTACACATTTCTTGTGTGTTACCAAAACAAAGTTTTTATAGTAAATAGAAGAAATTTCTGTTAAAAAAAAACAGTCTAATTCTTGGTGGAGAGAAACCTATGAAAAATCGATTTCCAAAATGGAATAATAAATGAGAAAGACCCTAGGAAATATATGAAGAAAGTTAATCATTTCTTCTCTATTTCATATTTTTTTTTCTATTTTAAAGAAATTTCTTCTTTAACACTCATTCCCCCACCCCACTCAGTGAGTCATAAAAATGAACAAGTTTTATTTTTTTTATTTTTTATTTTTTTCAGTGTAGCTTTTTCTTTCTTCTGACATTTTTTATTGATTTATAATCATTTTACAATGTTGTGCCAAATTCCAGTGTAGAGCACAATTTTTCAGTTATACATGAACATATATATATTCATTGTCAGATTTTTTTTAACAAGTTTTATTTTATGAACGAAGCAATCTACCCAGAGATAATTTCATCAGTGCTACAGACATAGCACAGAACAGTGGTTCTTAAACTGTAGCATGCATCAGAGTCACCTGAAAGGCTTGTAAAGACACAGATTTCTAATCATTACCTCAGAAGTTCTTCTAATTTAGTAAATTTGGGGCTGGGTCTGATAATTTGTATCTTTAACACATTCTCAGGTGATGCTGTTGTTACTGGTCAAGGGGCTATGCTGGGAATCATTGATGTAGAGAAGTTCTGAGCTTGGGCAAAGATATTAAGATTCCCTTTACTAAGAATTTGGAATTGAGTAATGTTACTAGTTATCTTAATGTAAAATTGGTGAATTTGGGGCTGAAGTGGCCACATTGAGTCATGTGTGCTTAGAGAAATTTATTTAGCAGAGAAAGGGATAAGATATTCACCAATGAAAGCACAAAGTAGAAACAAAAAGACAATATAACTTCAGAAAAAAAGAGAAATGGAGAAAGCAGTTCTTTGGATAATTTTCTAATTTCTTGTTCCAAACACTTGATTTTTTGGGTGCAGTTTTTACTGTTGGGTTCTGAAAGATGCCCTTTGTTAACTTTATAAATGCCAACTTTTTTTTATCATTGGGTATTCTGTAAAGCATAGGAATTCATTTAACAAAATTATTACTGAATGAAACAAAAGAATAGTTTTGGACTAATCTTATAAACAAATTAATTTATATGTATGTACAATAACATAATATAAGCTCTGCTAGTATTTACTGCAACTCTGACACAAGACCAAAGTTCTTCACTGATAACCCTGCCTAAAACAGCTAGTGGAAATATATAGTTTTATGTGTTTATGTGTTTATATTTTGGAATCTGTCTTCACCTCTAGAATGAGAAGAGAAACTTCATTTGGTATACAGCTGTATTCCCCATAACTGAAAAGTGATGAATGGATGAATGAATTAATGAATGAATAAAGGTTAACACATTTTTAGTTTAAGCTGGATACAGTATCTTTTTTTGAGAAATATTATTTCTTAAAAGTGTTGGCTAAGCCTGTTAGTTTCTTTCAACGTCATGCAGTTCCTGAAATATTTATCACATTTCCATTTTCTCAGGGAAATGTAGCAGATCACAATAGGTTGGAATGGTAGGTCAGAGTTAACACAGATATTGGTTGCAGGGGTTATCTGTGTCAGCTATTATGTCAACAAGATAGGAAAAATAAGGTAGAAATCTATGGCATTAGTAGCTTTGCACACTTATCAACCAATTGCAAAATCTTAATTGCAAATGGTAACTTTTATTCTCATACTCACAAGACTGTATTTTGTCAAATGCAATTTAATTTCATGCTGCAGGTCCACATGTGTGTTGAAATGGTTCTTCTCTATGCATGTTCATGTTGAATTCCTAAGCTAGAGGGACAGAAGTGAAGTGGGGTGTGATTTTCTTCTGACAACCATCAGGAGTTCCCCAAGGGGCTGACAGAAATATGTGGATGCTCCATAAGGCCTAGGCTTATCACTTTAATACTGCTACCCATGTCATATCCCAAAGGTCTAAAGAAATTATATAGCCACACCTAACTTCGTAGAGCAGAGAAATATACTACCTGTGAAAAGGTCAGAGGGAAATGAATTTCTGTTGAAAAATATTCCAAACTACTTCAAGTACTTTTGGCAAAAAAATTAGTTACTAAAGTGACTAATAAACCCAAGGCAAATGTTCCCCTTGATTAGTTCATAGACTTAACCAGGGCTGGAACTCAGATTCTTCTGGGAAGTGTTGTTCATTGATATGTGTCCCATGTCCAGCTGCAATGGTGAATTTAACATGTATAGGCTGTATCAGTCAGCATTCAGTTAGGAGTACAAATCAACTCTAGTAATTTAGAGGAAATTTAATCTGGATAATTGATGATAAAAGTATTGGAAGGATATGAAGAGTAAAATGGAAAAAAGGTAATGTTATATGGAGAAGTAAAAAAAAAAAAGATATGATACTTAAAGATCAGAAGCTACAGAAGTCCTTATGCTAGTGTCAATGAGCTTATGCTGCTGCTAAGTTGTTGGAAACTGTAGCAGTTGCTGTTTTATCCACTGACTGAAATGGCAACTGCCTTTGCCAGGTTGTTTAAATCCAGTATCATATCCCCCTTTTGCATCTCTAGCAATTTTTAGTGACTACCAAATTGTAGGGGCCAGAAACTAGAAGCTTCTTTCTTTCTTTCACTTTCAAACCACTTGTTTGACCTTCTAAAGATGAGAACTCATCAAAAAGCCAGCTGTAAAAAAGAACCTGGAAAATATATCCAAGACTCCTAGACCATATAGCAGAGCCAGGAATGGTAAAGTTTGAGGGCCAACAGCAAATAAAAAATGATCTACACAAAGGACTGTTATCTTTCGGCCAGAGGAAGATGAAGACATTCTTTAGGAATACTTAAGGCTAGAGAAGTAACAAAATATGAAAATGATAGCATCCGTTGCCCTACCAGCCAGTTGGAGAAAGTGTGAGCTCTGGTTTTAAAACAAAACAAAACAAAAAAGCAGATTCAAAAGTTGAGAGATTCAGATTCAGTCCATGAGCTACACTGTGAGATCCCAGAAATGATCCTTGGTGTTTCAGGGTCAACACAATATTGTGCATGAAATATAGAATTTGCAAATATTTCAAGGACTGCCTGTGAGTCTCAGGACAGATGTATCTCAATGCCTAGGAAAGAATGCCAAAGTAGAAAAATTACGCTGGAAAAGTCATGACACATGTGAGATACCAACAACTTTTATATTCTCTCCAATAATAGTTTGGAAGAACTGAGATTCTAAAAGGATAAATTTATTTAAACTGATGAATGTTTAAAGCCAGTGGCAATTAATATTTAATGTGTTGCTGCTATACCTGATGAAATCTGAGATATTTTAAAGAACTATTGACCTTAAGAGATGGAATAAAACTAGTTAATCTAATCTAAACTTTACTTATTATGACCCACCAAAAGAAATACATGTTATAGTGGATTACATATGCAAACACACAAAACTTAAAAAAATTTTCATGAAACAACACACTCATTATGTGATACACTTTGGTATTTTCTATTTTATCTATTTTATGCTATATCCTTTTATAAAAGAATGCTGGTTATGACCCCTTTAATTGATTTCATGACCACTAAAGGGGATGAAACAGTGCCTTTTAAGTTTGAAAAATACGAACACAGTTGTATCATATTGTATTCAGTCATAAAGTACTTAGGAAGTGAGGCAATGGTTAGTTAAATTGTATTAGCAGCACAAGATCTTTCGTTTATGTTCTTAGCAAATATTTCACAATGATTACGATTGTGTATTTGAACCATGCTGCTTCATAGGTGTATCTTATCTCCTCAGTGATATTGCTAGCTCTTTGAGGACAGAATCATTTCTAGTAATTCACTTTATCTTCTGCAGCAGTAACATGATTCTAAGCAGTGAATGCTAGGGCTCAATAAAGGCATATATAATTGAATAATAGAAAAAGATATTTAAAGAAGTTTTAAAATTCAGATGCCACTGAGTGATAGCTGACAGGCTTGTGTCATGCTTAAAATATAAATCATAGGGTTCTCTCAACAATATGGATAACCCAACATTTTGTTTCTCTGTTCAACGTAAACTGTTGTCACAATGACTCAAAATATTCTGGGTTTCAAGTTAATTAGTATTAAAAAAAAAAAGCTTTTTTAGGTTTATAAGAACAGAATTTGGGATAGGCAAGGCTTCAGACAGTATGGTCAGATCACATTTTCTCAGATTGGTAGAGTGCTGATATACCTTAACAGCTTAATAGTTATCCAAGATTTGTGTTATGCTAAAGTGTTTGGATTACATGAAGAAAACAAAGAGGTAGGCTAGTTTTATATGAAAAGGGAAGAAAACAATCTCCACAGAGATTTTCAATTCTGTCTCTCTGTGAAATAGAATTTTTATGGCCGTGGCATAAACTCTTGAAAAGCTGGGATTTCAATAGAAATGCTGATGTAGTTTTAAATATTGCACCCCTGGGCTGTTCTTGTATTACAGGGAAATTCAGTGTCCTTCACAGCAACCAAATATTGGAAATGTTGATGATGGTGTTCCATTCAGTGTTTAGCTATTTGAAATTCTTTCTTTTGATAGGAAATACATTTGTCACAGTTTAGATTTGTCAAGCACTGAATGATTTAAAAAGTCGCTGTAATCATTTTAAGCCTGTGTACTTAAAACTACTATTTTTGCAAAGGAAAGTTTTAAAGTTCATAAAAATGATGAAATGTATTTACTACCTATGAATTATAATTCTTCATATGCTGTCAACATGAAATAGTACAAAGAATACTGCACTCTGAGAAAGAAAACATGATTGTTGGAACTGAATCTTATATTCACTATACAATATTGGCAAATCAATTTAGGTCTCAGTCTTCTGTCAGCAAAATAGGCACAATAATGACATTCTTAAATGGTTATATTGTGAAAGTCAAATGAGACCTAAGTGAAGTTATTTTTAAGCATTGAAAGTGGCTTAACAGAGTATATATTTTTACATATATATTTTTTAAATATATAATATTAATACATAAATGTTGTAATATATTGTAAAACACAGGAAATATAAAAATTGTAGGGGTCCCTTATAATTATATGAAAACATCTATAAATTCTATAAATATTGCTATTTAGTTCTTTATATAATTATTCTTTTCTTAGATATTTAAATTATGTGTAACTTTTTGTTTTGTCATCAGCATAAATACCTTTGTAAATAAGTATATATATATGTATATGTGTATCTCTGTGTGTGCATGGATATCTTTGTGTGCCTCTACATACATACATAATTCTTTAAGAAAATACATAAAATAGATTCATTAAGTCATCTTATTAAAAATATTTACAGTCAATTGCCCTCTATAACTCTGTGCTAACTTTTGATCTCATATGTAGTGAATCACAAGTTCTGTGTATTTATCACTTTTTTAAAAAAAATCATTACTATTTTGGTAAAAATAATATTCATTTTTCAGTAAGTATACATTTGCCTGCTAAGATAGTGAAGTATTTTTAAATAATTATTAGATGTTCCGTTAATGTTCTTTCTTCTTTTTTGTTGGAATTTGTCTCTTTTTAAAATTAATTTGTATTCATTCTTCATTATTTACTGAGCTTCAGTCTTCTTATCTGGAACATGGGTAGAATAATAATTCTTGGACTTTTTTATTATGATAATTAAATTAGGTAATATAAACTAGAGTTTGAAGTTAATTATAAATAGAATGTCAAAGTATAATAGCTACTAAGAGAGTTGTAAGTTTAGTTATTATGTTCCACATTCCATGCTCTTTTCAAAGTAGACCTCTATAAAACAAATTAAATTATAATATAAAACCAAATTATAACAAGTTGTTATACATCATTTGACAAAGTAAACCAATATAATTTTTCCATTTTTATTTTCTGGAAATTGATTAAACCAATAAATATTTATTAATCACCAAAATGGCCTAGTTATCCTTCCAGAAGCTGAGACTTTAAAGGAACACCTGTACTCTTATACTTTAAAATATATACACATAACTTATATGTCACTTTAACATCAAAAATCTACTACTAAATATTCTTTTTTGTGTAAATTATAAACAAATTGTGATACATCTGTATAACAAAATACTACTCAATAATACTACTAGCAATAAGAAAAGCAAACTATTGGGACATGCACATTTTGGATAAATCTTGGGGGCATTGTGCTGAGAGGAAAAAGCCAATTTGAAGAGGTTACTTTCTCTATGATTCCACTTCTATTACAGCCTGGAAATCATAAAATTGTAGTGATGAGAAACATCAGTGGTGGTCAAGGATTAGTTTTGTGGGGAAAAGGTGCCAATAAAGTGTAGCAAGAGGAATTTTGTTTGGAGTGAGGGAATATTACTGTATCCTGATTGCGGTGGTTATGAGTCTATACTGTGATAAAATTGGATAGAACTATACACCCACACAATGAATGACTACAAAACTTAGAGAAATCTCAGTAAGGTCTGTAGTTTATAGTATAATGCCAATGTCAATTTCCTATTTTTTTAAATTGAGGTATAATTGACACATAACATTGTGTTAGTTCCAGGTATACAATATAATGATTCAATATTTGTATATATTACAAAATGGTCACCACAATAAGTCTAGTTAACATCAGTCACCATACACAGTCATGAATTTATTTTTATTGTAATGAGAACCTTTAAAATCTACTCCTAGCAATTTTCAGATATGCGATACATTGATATTAGCCATAGTCATCATGCTGTACATTATATTCCTATGACTTACTTATTTTATTACTGGGACTTTGTACCTTTTGATCCCCTTTACCCATTTTGCCCTCCACTCCACCTTGTCCCTGGCAACCACCTTTATGTTCTCTGTATCTATGAGCTTGATTTTGTTTTGTTTTATTTTCTATATTCCATTTTAAGAGAAATCATATGGTATTTGTCATTTTCTGTTTTACTTATAATACCTTCAAGTCCATTCATATTGTTGCAAATGGCAAGATTTCATTAATTTTTTAATGGCAAAATAATACTCTGTTGTGTATACACCGCAGTTTCTTTCTGCATTATCCATTGATGGACACTTAGGTTGTTTCCTTATCTAGGCTATTGTAAAGAATGCTGTGATGATCACAGGGATGCATATATATTTTTGAGTTAGTGTTTTTGTTTTCTTCAGATAAATACCCAGAAATAGAATTGCTGGACCATATTAGATCATATGGTAGTTCTATTTTTAATTTTGGGGGAAATCTCCATACTGTTTTCCAGAGTGGCTGCGCCAATTTACATTCTCACCAATAGTGCACAAGAGTTCCCTTTTCTTCATATTCTCCCCATCTCTTCTTATTTCTTGTCACTTTGAAAAAAAATGGGGTGGGTGTAGGTGATAATTTGGTTTATTTACTTATTTATTTTTTAATTGAGGTACTGGGGATTGAACCCAGGAACTCATGCATACTAAGCACTCACTATACCACTGAGCTGTACCCTCTCCCTTGTCATCTTGTTAATAGCCATTATTTGTCTTTTACAGTTTCTTTCATCAGCGTCTTATGGTGTTCAGTGTGTAGGTCTTTCATCTCCTTTGTTAAATTTATTCCTAGATATTTTATTCACTTTCCTGACTTTGACAATTGTCCTTTAATTATATAAAATTTTATCTTTGGGGCAGTGTGGTGAAGGATGCATGAGAATGCTCTGCACTATATTTCCAACTTCTATGTAAATTATTTTTTTAAAGCCAGTAATTGAATAATTCATAACCATTATTCCATGCACTTGTACAACCTTCAAGAGTATCATAATTAATAATGATTGATTTGTAGTTAATTCCAACAAGACAGGAAACATGAAAAAATTTTCACCATTCTATCTCCAATACTTAGGACAATTCCTGGAATAGAGGATGCACTCAGTAAATACTTGCTAAATGAATAAATTAATGCAAAAATTTTATCAAGGAGGTGTAACTGAAATAAGCAAGTTATTTGCATATTACTGGAATTTTAGATAATTTCTAACATCTACCAGTATAAATGTTGTTACTACAAAGAGCATCTTCATTTATACAATTGATCTCCCACCCCTTTAAGGTATTTATATATTTTCTTTAGGAATCAGTTCTCAAGAATGAAGTGACTGAGTTTAAAATATGTAACTATTTGAAGCTTTAAATTCTTTTATCAGTTTACTTTCTTAAATATCATCATTTACTATAATCATTTTATTGAAATTACCTCATTCCCTACTTTGTGTTTGAGATCACTCTATCCCCATCTTACCTTCTATCTGCTACTTAATTATTTCCTCAATTTCATACCCAAAGTTGAATCCCATTTTGACGCTATACATCATGATAAAAGATATGATGAGGAGCTCTTACATGAACATTATATTGCTCTATGTGTGTATGTTTGTGTATGTCTCTGCATATCACATATAGGGCAGTAACCTGACATAACAGTGAAATTCCTTTATGAAGTAAACCTTAGGAGTGTTTCAATCAAACTATATGTAAAACCGTTTACTTTATGTGTTCAGTTACTTAGGGTTATCAACACTGACCAATTCAAATTTAAAATCCTGAGTAAGTCTTAAGGATAAATGCTGCTAATGGCATTAATTAAAATGTAGAGGCTTTGCACTTTTTAGATAATTCACTAACCAAGTATCAACAAGATTAGGAAATCATTGTTCTTTTCAATATTTGTTCATTTTTCTACATTTTCTAACTTCTAAAATTAGATTTTATACCATTGAATGTATCCCCTTTGCCAAAAAAGCTTCTGTATAAAATATTGCCTTAACATTTTTAGCAATTTTAGAAAATTACTGGTGTATATTTGAAAAATTTAATTATGAAACCAGCTTATAATTTTTTAAAACAGATTTACTAATTTTTACTTTCTATTAAAACCATTCTTAATTATTATTTTTACCTGAATTACAGAAATTTCTTATTATTGAGAATTTATTAATTTCAGGAGTAAAATTTACTGGAAGTTGTATTTAACATTTTTAGTCATGACCCTGCAGTAGCTAAGGTGACTTTTTGTGGCCAGAACATTTTAATGAGTAGCTTAAAGTGATAAATACGCACACCAAAATGAATTTCCTAGTAACATGTATTAATCTAGAAAACATTTAAGAGTTAAAGTTGATTTATTTTCCAGAAACACAGTATAAGAATTTACTTCTACAGAAATTCATTGTAACCGCATTGTAATGGGAATATATGAAAGTAAATTAAAAATGTATTTAGTTTCTTAAATAGTCTATAGAAGAGCCACCATTTCTCATTTCTGTTAAGTGTTAAAGAACACGACTATTTGGGCAGCAATCATGTAATAGTTGAAAATTAAGCTCATTAGCTTACAGCACCAGATTTTGTGGCATTCTGTGCATGCAGGATACATTTCATTCAGTAATGATAATGTGCCTCAAATGAGTTTACTAACTGTAATCCCAGTGTATGCACAATGTTTAATATTATAAAATGAGTCTGAAACTCACAGATTACAGTGGGAAGTCGTGATAATTATCTGCTCTTTCTTAGCAAAGCAGTGATTGTCAGTCTGTTAATTAACAAGTTGTCTCAGTTAGTTAACATAGGTAATTTCTTGTCACATTCTGTGTTTCTGATTCTGACAACTGGTCTCTCAAAATACACCTTACTAATCAAGAGAAATACTGAGGGTGGAATGAGTGGATAATTTTGATTGAATCAGGATTAAATTTACCATGTAGTATTATTAATATCACAATTAAAATAATGTCTTAAAACTTTATTCTATTTGATAACATCATATTGTCATTTTTCTGTATGTAAAATGAGATATTAATTGCCTTAACAGGATGACAATATTGTTTCAAAACAATGTAACTACATAAATATAAATACATATTACACATAAGAAAGGATTTGTTAAATTGAGCATTGAATTGTTTCTTCCTTACCAGTTTTTCCCAATCCAAAATTAGAAAAATAAAGCCTAAAGACTAAAGAATTTAGTTGCCTTATGAACTGAACTTCAGAGCAGCTTAGAACTAGCATGTCTCACTGCCAAGTTATATTTAATCTTTTTAAGATAAATAGTTTTTTTTTAAAATAACTGAGATTTTAGATAACAGGGATTATGAGAATTTTAAATTGCTCCTGCTTTATGTAAACATGAATACTGCTTATAACCTGACTATCTTAGAGAGATTTTATGAGGAAGGTTGATAAGATGCTTACAAGGACTTCCAAGCTTCTTGGAATACAGGCTTCACATATATACATTTTTGGTAATATAAGAATAGCCAAGCATTAATTGTGGCATAAAAGATGTGATGTGATCAAACTACTATAGTATTAAACTCTATGTACTTCTGATCTGATTTGAGGATTTTATCTATCCCTGTTTCCCATGAGAATTCCACAACACTTACCTAACATTTCGAGTCACTGCACTCTTGATGAACTACAAGCTAGTCTCCATTTTATATGCAAATTTATGGTACAATGTTTTGTTGCTGTTGTGAGTAACAATAAATAAACATGGTAAAAATCAGCTTAAATAGTAAAAGGAAGTTTCTGACTTCTGTAACTAGACTTGATGGAGCATTGTCCTCAGATAATGCTTAATTGAGACTCAATTATGTTCCCAAGAATGAGTCTTTTTTCTGACTTTTCACTTTGCCTTTAATATTACTGGGGTCATCCTAAGACTTCTTCCCTTCATGATATGAAGATGGCACCCAGCAGCTCACAGGACTGCATACTTCCTTTGTCATTTCTTAGCCTCATAAATCCCAGGGATTCATTTTGATTGGATCATCTTGGAGAAAGTGCCTATCTCTAAGCCAGTCCTTGTAATGAGTATGGAGTGTACTTATTGCCTTAGTGTAGGGCATATGATCTACTCTGACACTATGGGACTAGGTGGCTTGTTTGGGACAATATCAATCCCCAAATGGAAATCAGGGCCTCTTGTGAAGGTTGAATTTAACTCTTGAAGTGGAAAAGGATATCTCTCATCAGCTTAAAAGTGAGTCTATTCAGAATAAGATAGTTCTTTTATTTTTTTTTCAAAGATGTAAATGTCAATCATATGACCAATGGCTTGCCTGCCTGAGAGTATCAAATTAGCTCACATTTTTCCCTCAAAATTACATTTCAGTAATGGCAAGCCTGAATTTATTACTAAAAATATACTTTTCAATGAATTCCCCTTCTACAGAGTATCAGAAAAATTTTAGAGTACACATGTATTCTAGAGAGCACTCCTGACTTTCATTTTTTGTATTACCTCTACATCTGGTATGGTCTGTTGATTCTTGCTCTGCCTACCGATCAAACATTACTGCTCTGCTTTTCTTCAAGGCCATGGGATTTGGTGTTCCTCTGCCAAGAATACTTTTTAACCCATCTCCTCAGGAAGCTACTTCCTCATCATTTCGTATTTCTATTTAAAAGTCCTTCCTGAGAGAGGCTCTCCTTACCAGCCTATCTAACTGATGTCCCCATCATGTAATATTAACTTATTTTATTATTCTAATAAAACTAATTAGCCCTGATATTCTTTGCAGTATTTGTTGATTTTTAAATTGCTAATCCTGTTTTGTTGATCTCTTCACATTAAAATATTAGCTTTATGAGAGACATTGTCTTATTCATCACAACTGTTTTGCTCACCAGTTTATTCCCTGCATACAGAATAGTGCCTGGCATAGAGAAAGTGTGACAAACATTTACAGAATGAACAAATTAATATGTTGTCTCTGAATATGTTTTTTTTTCTCTCTTGCCCTTTCTCTCAAACATGGGCTTGAACTTCCCCTTCATCTCCCAGAGGATATTGAAAATTAAAATGTAATAGAAAAGAAACAAAACCCTGAGTATAATTTATAACTGGTACTGGATAGGTCAGCTCAAAGGTACCACCTAAACTAAACTTAACTATAAAGATATTTCCAAACAAGTTGGCTCCTGTTTATCTTCCAGCCTGTATTTGTGTGGTAATGGCCAATTTCCCTCCCTTTTAATTCCTCTGCTCCCCACACACTTAAAGGAGTGTCCTTGAGCTTGATAATCCTCCTACTCACAGGAGGACAGACAATGTCTTTCTTTTCTTCTAGCCTGAGACCTACCAGATTAATTTTCTGTCCCTAGTTTGACCTCTTCCCAGGATGGTTGTCATGAGCATTTCTACTTCCTTTAAGGAAGATTCTGCTTCCAGCCACAGAGGTGCAGTCTTGCTCAATACCTTTGAAATAACAATTTTCTTGGAGTATAATAGCCATGCACCAGCTCCTTTCCTGACAAACAAAATATTTGTCTTAAATAATACTAGTGTGGGACATCAACAGTTCAGTGTAACAGTCCACTGTTTAGCCAAACCCAATTTGTTTCCAGTGTGGAGTTTCTCTTCAAGTTCAAGTTAATTGGGCTTCCCCATCTTTCTTTAAGTCCTTAGAGATCTTTATTGTTCATCTCTGTGGCCATTGTTTTCACAAGAATTTCCCGCAAGGGCTTGCTGTAATTTTCAGAGACAGCACATTCTAAACTCATACTTGGAAAAAAAAAAAAAAAAAACACCTCTAAGGGAAGCACAATCTGCAGATATGCAACTCTACTTGCAGCATAGCCATTCTCTTTATATTATCCGACAGAGCAGTTGCATCCCTTGGAGTCACATCTCTGCTTTACATCTTCAAAATTAAAAAGCACATTTTCAGTGCATGATTTTCCTGGAACAATAAAACAGCCTCTCTGAAAGTAGAATACAAGTCTCTAACAATTGCTAAGCAGAAAATATCCTGACTGCTTTAAAGAGCAGGTTTGTTTAATTTAGCTTTTGTTTGCTCCACTATCTTCTCAACATTGCTTATGTCAGCTTTAGCTTTCAAAAATATTAGCATGAAGTTTGCATCTAAGCCTGAATCAAGGTTTCTAGTATGCCCATCCTCCACAGAGATCTCTACCAGTAAAAGATCTATTTACATCCTTAGTAAGCCTTTTCAGGGATCACTGCCTTTTCTTTCTCCCAGTCTGTTTTTATGTTGCAAATAGCTAGTCATACTAGCTAGGGAGGGAGTGTGGAAAGACCGTCAAGAGATTTTCATGACAAAGTGAGATTTTCAGGTAGAATATGTGTCCAGGCAAAACTGTTGAATTAATTTTTCACGAAAAACCAGTATTTATCTTACTGTTTTTCAGTAGGAAAAACAGCAACACACTTTTAGCTTTAGTTACCTTCTTGCAAATTATAGACTCATGACATTTGGAAGACTGACAGTGGATTATAGTTTTCTCATATTAAGAAGAAAGTGCATTTTATGCATACCAAATGGAGTTTGGAATCTGGTTTTCTATGGTGAAGAATATATGCAAATAATCAAGAGTTCCTTCTTGTATTTCCTGATAAACTTAAGTTTCTTTAAAGGAAATTTCGGTGTTTCCACACATGTGAATTATGAGGATAACTCTCCTCTGGAGAGTATAGAGTTGTTAATGCTGGATCTGATATAATTTGGAGGTTAAACTGGAGGCAGATTTAACAATAGCTTTTCCTTAGGCCTTTAATGATAAAGGCCAAATACTTGAACTTCAAGTTTGCTAACCTTTAAGACCAAAGGTCTTGAGAGAGAATAGCCCATGTTAATGGCTTAATGGAAATATCTGACAAAGGGAATTAATTTTAGTAGCACTTTAATGAAGTGAGAATTTGGCAAAAGGAACTGAAAGGCTGACAAGTCAAAGGTTGAGGTGGTAATGGACTGGATGTCTCTTGAATTATTGGGACTTCAGTTTGGATGATTTAGTAAAAGATATGCTTAAGGCCATTATGGATAGAGCACTCAAAGGTGTCATTATCTCAATCCTCTCAACTCTACTACTGCAATACTTCTTGAAATCCTTAGTTCCTCTCACTTCTTATTGCCTTTGCCTGACTACTTGCATAGACTATTATTATATTAGCTTTCGAATTAGAATCCCACATATCACTTTTCTCTTCCATGGTCCATCTTCCAAGTTTCACACAGAATCATTTTTCTAAAACACAAATGCTTAAAATCGTATATACCTGAAGAGAATGTAAATTGCTCTCACCTTAACGGGCAACTATGTGGCAATATCAATCAAAATTTAAAATTCACGTATCATTTAACCAAGCAATTTCACTTTT
This sequence comes from Camelus bactrianus, assembly GCF_048773025.1. Classification (NCBI taxonomy): domain Eukaryota; kingdom Metazoa; phylum Chordata; class Mammalia; order Artiodactyla; family Camelidae; genus Camelus; species Camelus bactrianus. The sequence goes on along the minus strand of NC_133543.1, from coordinate 30,667,922 downwards.
AAGGATTTATCTTATAGCTGTATTCACCCATGCAAAATGTTGAATGTGTAAGAATATGTATTGCAGTGCATCAGAAATAGAAAAGATTTGGAAAAGCTAAATATCTATCAGCAAAGAGCTAGTTAAATCAAATGTGGTACATTAATATGGTGAGATTTATGTTGCCATTAAAATGAATGAAACATCTGTATGTATGAAAAAGCACTAAATATTTTTATTTGGGGGGAGGAGATAAAGTGTAGAAAGTGTGTGTGGGAAAAATGTATAGAAAGAGTGGAGGATAAAAAGGAAAATGTTCATAGTAATTACTTCCCAGGAGGCATCTAGGAGGAAAAAGTAGAGGAGGGGGAAACTTAACTGGTCATTGTAAATATTTTGTTTACTTAGAAATTGAATTTCTTGCTTTAATGCTCATTAAAATAAAATTGATTTTTAAAAATCATACAGTGCTTGGAGGGAGGGTGTAGCTCAAATGGTAGAGCACATGTGTAGCATACATGAGGTCCTGGGTTCAATCCCCAATACCTCCATTTATAAATATATATAATAATAATAAATAAATAAGTAGACCTAATGACCTCCCCCCACAAAAAATATTAAAAAAAAAAAAAGAAAAATCATACAGTGCCTTTTAGTAATCTTTTGGTTGATCTTCAAAATCATCGCTATTATATCTAAATTTATATGTGCTATATCTACTATAATAAAATTAGTATTATTACATATATAATACCTTAAATATCTATAATGCCATGTTTTTCTATAATATTGCCCAATTTTTTTGTAGTAGTTGCAAGAATTTGCCTCCCACTAGCATCCTGTGAGAGTTGAAATTACTGTCAATCCTCATCAACAATTTATACTGTCAGTCTTTTAATTTGTAGTCATTCTGGTGCGTGTGTGTGTGACATAGAGAGGGAGACAGATTATGTGTGTGTGGTGGATCTGATTTTTAATTTCTTTGATAATTAATGATGTTGTGTGTTGATTGGACATTTAGTATCTTTTTTTCCTTTTTTTCTGAAGTGCCCCTTATGTCTTCCTCTTATTTTTCTGGTAGATTTACTGTCTTTTTCGTATTGATTTACAAAAATTCTTCAAGTACATGCTCTCTAATTTGTCAGACACATGTAATTAAAGTATCTTCTAATGCTTGGTGAGCTGCCTTTTTCACTCTCTTAATGACATCTTTGATCAACAAGTTTTTAATTTTAAGGCTTTTTAATTTAGCATTGTAATTGCCTTTAGAGTTAGTATTTTTTTCTTACTTAAGAAATCTTTGTTATCCCAAGCCATAAAAATATTCTCCATTGTTGCTTCTAGAGCCAAGCTAGCCAACAGAAATTTCCATGATGATGAAAATGTTCTAAATCTGTACTAATACAATGGTCACTAACCACATGTGGGTTATTAACATCTTGAAAAGTGTCTATTACTATTGATAAACTGAATTTTTAATTCAAAGTTAAATAGCCACATGTGACTAGTGGTTATTATATTGGATAACACAGTTTATTATTATTTTTAAAAATTTCATTATTATTTAAATTAAAAAAATACATGTAGAATGGTGGGTTTTTGTTTTTGTTTTGGTTAGTTTTTTTAAAAAAATCACCTAGCAATATTTTGTAAAGTGGACCTTTCTTAAGTGGATTGCACTGATACTTTAGTGAGTATATGTATGTGGGTGTTTTTCTAGGCCCTGTTATATTCCACTGGTCCATTACCAACCCTATTGCACCCTCTTAGTTATTGTAACTTTATAATATTTTTTGATTTATGGTGGTATAAGCCCAATAATTTTTCTTTTCCTTTAAGATTATTTTGGATATTCAGGGTCTTCTTAATTCAGTATGAATTTTCAAATCAAATTGTTTATATATAAAATAACTTGCTGAGACTTTGAAATTTCATTAAATTTGAGGATAATGTGGGGATATTACATATATAAATAAGATCAAGTTGTTAATTATGGTTTTAAAATATTCTGTGTACTTAGAGATTTTTGATCTTATTCTGTCATTGACAGGGAAGTATGCTAAATTATTCTACTATGATTGTGGATTTGTTATTTCTTATTTTGTGGTTCTGTGATTACATACAGAATGATCTAGAAATGTTATATCTTCCCATGATTTGTGTTTATTATGGCATCTCCCTTTTTCTCTAATAATGCTTGTTGACTTAAAATCTACTTTCTGTGATATTGATATAATTACCTGCTTACTTCTGGCTAATGTTTTATGTTATATCTGTTTATACCTTTTTATATTCGATATTTGTGTCTTTATCTCTTTTAGAAACATAGAGTTAGCTTTGCATGCATGCTTCATTTTGTTTTTCATTGGCATGTAATTGACATACAATGTTATATTTTGTTCTTGTTTTTATTCAGATGATACCTAATTTTTAAATGGAGTATTTGGACAACTCACATTCAATGCAATTCTGATAAATTTGGGGTAAAATGTATAAACTCACTATGTGTTTTCTATTTGCTCAACTGCTTTAGTTTCTTTTTTTCCCATCTTACTTTTATTTGGATTAATCATTCTTGCTGATTTCAAGGTTTACTTTTTTCTTTAGTCAGCAGTTTGAATATGATTTGCCTAGCTGTGATTTTCTTTCTTTTGACCCTGCTAGAGGTTTTTTTAGGCTTCTGTGAGTTAATGTTTTTCATCATATTTGGCATGATATTGGCCTTATTTTTTTATTTGTTTTTATATACTACATGAGCTACAAAATAACCATCCTGTCATTCAAGTATTTATTCTAATGTTTAACTGAACTTTTAAAGGAATAACATTTATAATTGTAAGTTAACATAATTAATTTCCATTAATGAGCAAAAATAATTATAAAAAGCAAAATTACTTTCTCTTCATATTTTATTTAGCATCTACTATTTGCAATACTGTACAAGGCCCTAATTTTAAAAATAAGCATTATATTTGAATAGATATTTCTCCAAACAATATACGCAAATGACAAATAAGCAAATGAAACATACTCAACATCATTCATCCCTAAGGGAATAAAACCAAAGCCGCATTGATATATCTTTTCACAACCACTAAGATGGCTAAAACAAGACAAATATGTGTTGGCAAGGTTCTGGAGAAATTGGAACCCTCATATATTGCTGGTTGGATTTTAAAATGGTACAACAAATTTAGAACACAGTTTAGCTATTCACTGAAATGTTAAACATAAAAGTTACTATATAATTCAGCAGTTCCACCCCTAGATATATACCCAAGAGAACTGAAAATGGGTTCAAACAAAAAACTTATATATGAATGTCTATATCAACATTATTGATAACAAAAAGTAGAAGCAAGCTTCATGTACTTCAGCTGATGAATTTGATTTAAAAGGTCTGATGTATTTATGGCATACCCAATGGAATATAATTTACCTATTAAAGGAATTTAACCACTAATACATGCTACAACATGGATGAAACTTGAAAACCTTAGCTTTTGTTCATATGATTCTACAGTGGAACTGTAAGATATCCAGAATAGACAAGTCTATAATAGAGACAGATGGTAGGACTATCTATGTATGTGTTGGGGGGATGGGAAAAGTTGTTGAACAGAAAGGTACTAAATGGTGGGTACAGGCTTTCTTTTTGGGAAATGAAATGTTCTTAAAGTTAGATGTGCTAAAGGTTCACAATTGTTACTATACTAAAAACTATTTTAGTGTATGTACACTGTCGAGTCACTTTTTTAGCATATGAATTACCTCAATAAAGCTGTTAAAAAGACAAAGAAAAAGCAAAATAATGGCTATAATGACAAAAGTTATATATATTAAAATTAATTTTTATTAGACATCTTCTCAATAAGCCCATGTATTTTTCTGCCCTTCTACTTCTCTTTGGCTTCCATGACCCCCACCAGTGCTACCATCTAGCATGTACACAAAACTACTTTTCTGTACTACAATCTCAAGTTTCTGTTTTTCTCCCCAGAATACAAATTTTCAGAAACAGGATAAATAATTTAAAAATTAATAAAAGCAAGTGAAAGAATATTTAAAAAGTCTCAAAGTGTAGCATAGAAGAAAAACGAAAGAACGAGGGAAATAATGTGAATGTAACATGTTTTTAAGACATTATTATGGGGTAAAATGACCTATTTGAAATATTTGGCTTTCTCTTAAAATCAAAGAAGAGAAAGCAATTATTAATACTCTCATAATGATTTCTACTTAAGTAGGGATTAAATTAGTAGGTGATGAAAAGAAGAGGAAAATACTAGGGAAACTAGAAGAGGAAGGGGGAAATGTGAGTGATTAAATAAAAGATATGACACCTTTGGAGGTTTTCAGAGTTGTGTCATATTTCAAATCTGACTGTCTTCTTTTAATGTAGTATGCATAGAGTATATTAGTTTTGACAGATAACATGATCAAAAATTACCTTCACAAGCATATGTAAAAGAAATTATAATTACTGTAAATGATTTTTTTTGAATTGTCACTGCAAATCTACTGTAGAGGTAAATATACATTTATTTTACAAGTGACAAACTAGGAACCGAGTGGCTAACTAAACTGCTCAAATTCATGTGGTCAGAAAGTGACTGAGGCTGCGTTTCTACACGTATTGTCACGGACTACAGTCTGTTCTTTCCATGGCATCTGGCTTCCTTGGAACTTTGCTAATCCAGAGCAGATTTGAAAATTCCTGTTTTCCTCTACTTCTACCCCTAGCCAAATTAACATTTTAAATATATTTATTCATTTACTTTTTCATGTATTACACTCTCATTTTGAAAAGAAAACATAATTTTTCCCACGAATAATTTTATCTTAGTGTGTTAACTTTCCACACATATCTGTCTTATGAAGATTAATACTGTGATGAATTTGGCAGTGGAAGGAAAATACATATATACCATGACATAAGTTCAAAAAGAAGTCCCTGATGAATGTCATTTATTTTTGTATATAGATTTCCATCTTGACATGTTTTACCAAATATTCACTCATTCAGCACTCATTTGGTGAGCACTTCTAATGTATTAGATGCTGTAATGCACCCTAAGGATGTAAATAAAGCAGAAATTCTTTACTCAAGGTGCTTAGAGTTTATCTGGGGACATGCCTTTGTTTGGTGCAAATGAAAAGAGCTATGAAAGGATCAGGACATCTAAAAAGGATTTTGTATATTTTACAAATTATGTGGTTAAAATCCAAGCCAATTCTTCCTCTTAGCCCTGTGCCTTTAGAAAGCTGTGTCCAATCAGAAGAAGGCCTGCCCATTTCTTACTGCATAAAGTCCTATCAGCTGGCCAAGCTGTGTGCCTGCCTGCCTCCTCCTGGAAGGAGTGCCTTTCCTTAATTCATGAAAAGGCCAAGAAAGTGGTAGGATAAGCTGATATATCACCACATTAAAATAAATCCTTATCTCATTCTGGATGGTTAAAATCTCAAATAATGGCCAAGAATCTCATCTTTTCAGACAATAAGAGTTCTCTGGTCAAGAGTAGTAAGATAGGTATACGTGTGGAAAGTCAAGGAAATGTGCATAAACAAGTTGAAGTCAGGGATCTTTGAGTGTAGCAAGTAATATTGTGAAAAGGCTGCAGACATATATAAGGAAGCAGATCTTGAAAGCCTTATATTCCTTATCAAGATGTTATGAGTGTACATTTTGTATTGAAACAGCCTCTAAAGGATAGCTGACCATACCGTAAGTTAAAGATTTACTTATATATTTTAACTTACTGAATCAGAATGTCACCTCCAGGACCAACAAAGCAATAGTGATGCAGAGAGGAAATAGCCCTCATTCTGTAAATGAAATTGAAATTTGTCATTTTGATACTGTAAAATAAAAGGTGTCATAACTTGAAAAAGACTTGAAGGTCTCAGAGAATTAATATTTTTTCATATTTACAATGCATGACATATTTATGCATGATCAAAGTCTTTTTAATGTGCAGTGAAGTCCAATGGATTTTAAAGTAACAGCATACAAAGTGTATTGATTTAATTTGAATTTTCACATTGCAATACACCTTTAAGAAGCAAACACTTGTTGAGTTTTGGTGCAGCTTCAAAGAATAGTCACAATTATCTGAAAAGGCTACTAAAATACTCCTGGATGAGGCTGTATCTTCTTCAGATACATCAATCAAAACATTATTTAGCAATAGATCAAAGGTCAAAGCATATGAAATCTAGTTCCTTTCTATTGTCAGATGTAATATGAGATTTGCAAAAAATATAAAATATTATCCCTACTTTCACTAATTATTTTATCTTGGATAATAGTTTTTTATTAAAAATGTGAGCATGTAATGAATTTATTATGAATATTTTAAATGAGTAACTAAAAATGTTTTTAAACTTTCTCAGTTTTAATTACCTGTTCAGTAGTATTGATAGATGTAATTGACATGAACAAAGACCTTTGATCCCTCAGCAACTTATTTTAACTGCTTTTTGGAGATAATACTGGTATACAGTATTCAGCAAACATTAATATAGTTCAGTCTGATAATTTTGACATAAGAATATATTTGTGAATCCATCACCACAATTGAAGTAATAAATATATCCATCACCATGATAAGTTCCTCATGCCCGTTTATAATCCTTTCATCCCTTCCAGGGTCTACCTTCTGTCGGTCTGTATTAGTTCTGTTTTGTTTTCTGCTGTGTATTATTCTTGCTCTAATTTCTTAAGCAAATTTTGACATCAGTGAGTCTCAGAACAAGGGTAATAATTTCTGCTGTCTGCATCAGAGTTGCTGTAAACATTAGATGAGACTATTATTTCTATTTCGATTTTTTAATAACTGGGAAGCAAATCAGGTTCACTAAATGTAGTTATTCAGATGGCTCATGCATGGCTGGAATTTAGGAATAGGGAATCACAGAAATGATGTATAGGGAAGGTCAGTTAACCCTGGACTGTAGAGATTATCTTGTCCATTCCTCTTTATTTTGATTCTACAGGTAAAAGTACATTGTTTTTCAGTTCTAAGATTCAATGATTGTAGCATTTCAAATTGTTGTTATGAAAACCAGTAAGAGAGTCAAATCAGTATTATAATATGTAAAAAGGAACAAATGCTGTTTACTAGTTAGGATAAAACAATCAATTGCATAGGTAAAGATTGTGAAAAACTGACATGATAACATCTTTGAATTAGAATTTTCTAATTCTTGTGCTTTTGTTGATTATGACAAGCTCTGCACACATCATCTCTGATCATACCACTGAAAATATTATCATGACATGATATTACAGAGTATTCATCAAAGTCTCATGTCCAGATAAAAAAAAATTATTCATCCCATCTTTTATGCAGTTCACACTTGGAATACTCTCTGTAACACTATACATGACAATGTAAAAGAAACATGGGCAGAACAGTGTTCAGAACAGTGGGGTGTCTGAAAACTCTGACACATGAGGAAAGATGAAAGGAACTGGGGATTTTAGTCTGGAGATAAAAAAAAAAACCCAACTTAGTAGAGCTGCAATAGATACTTTTAAATGTTTGAGTAGCTATTCTACTGGAGAAAGAATAGATTCTATGTATTCTATATCTTTTAGACATCACATACATACTCCTAGGCCTAATACTGCTAAATCAGAATCTTTGATGGTGATTCTTAGGAATCTTCATTTTAAGCAATTGCCCATGTAATTGCACACAAAATTTGAGAAACACTGTCATATAGAGAGAATATGCTAACCAGTCACTATGAATGTGTCCTTGCTTCCACCAGATAATGCTGGTCCTCAAGCCCCAGTAAAATAAACCACCTCCTCAGATTGTCTCTTCAGTCTGGTGATGGGGATGGTTGGCAATTCCTGTTGTTGTGAGTGTCTGTGTCCCCTTTTGGTCTCCTCTTTACTGGTGGTTCTTTTTTTTTTTTTTAATTTGCGTATTTCATTATTTGCCTAGCTAATTCTTTGCATTTCAATCCTTATGGTGTGTATATTCAAAGTTGTTACTTTTTTATTCCCATTTGTATCCTGGCACTATCTCAGGGATGGTCAGTATTCTCTGATCTCTCTTTAATCAAAAGGATACCTACTTGAATCAAAGACCATTTGAAAGAAACATTATCTTAGTTTCTAGGAAGTTCTGCATACTTTCAATGGTTAGCTATGAGGAAAGCTGTACAAGAAAGGCAAATGATTTAGCCAAAATTCATGTACTATATGCATTAAGTTAGCTATATATAATTTAAATCAGAGGCTTAGCAACTTTGAGCAAGGATAGATGTCATATTCTCCTATGTACAGCATCTAGCCCTTTGACACAATTATATGAGTTATCACTGGTATAAAAAAGCTTCTTTAGGGCTAGGGGATGACCTGGTTTGCTGATAATACATTCAGTTTTTTGAAAAAAAAAATTAGCGTCTTTCATTTCCAGGTAGCATATTCAGTGGTAGAGTTACAAAGATGAATAAGACAATTGAACAGTAATTGAAGGTATTAGGAAAGCAAACAGTGGTAATACAAATGAGTGTATGACTAGATCAAGTTTTTATTGTTGTTGTTGTTTGAGTTCTATGGGAAAAACACAGGAAATGAACCAGAGGAGGGAGACACTGCAGTTGGAGTGAGGAGACAATTTTGTTGATACTTTAGACAGTTAAGATATTATTTTATCTTTTATTCCCTAGAAATCTTAAGAGATATCAACACCATTATTTTACATATGAATGAATGTGTTTGGAGAGATTGTCATTTGCCAAAGTTAATTTTCAAGTTTCCATTGTAGGTCACGTCATTTATTTGATGTCTAAATACTGGAATGTGCCAAATCTGAGTTTTTAACCCTCTTTCTCCTCCGTCTATACATATTCCTTACATCAGCTTTTCTCATTCTTTTGGCTTTAAATATCATGTCTCCACTGTGCTGACTCCTCTCAAATTAAATCTCCAGCTCAGATGTCTTCTCTACCCTGCATACTCACACATCCAGCTGCCTAACTGACATTTACAGTGGGATGCATATGGGCATGTAAACTTAATACATCCAAAATTGAACTTCTGATATCTCTCCTCTCTCAAACCACCTCCTCCTGGAGTAGTCTCTGTTTGATTAAATAATAATAACATCTTTCTAGTTTCTCAGGCCCAAAACCTTGAATTACTTTTGATTTTTTTTTTTCTTTTAAAGCCCACATCCAAACTCCTTTGTGTCCTAAAAATAGATTCACATTTTGATCACTTCTTATCACCTTTATTCCCTGGAGTTTCTTTTACCTTTTAAAGAAACCTTCCCTGAGATGGATGGATGGATCGATCTATCTATGTATCTATGTATGTATGTATGTATGTATGTATGTATGTATGTATGTATGTATCTATCTATCTATCTATCTATCTATCTATATGTAATTGGGGCTCGCTTCCTGTATGTGCAACCTGTATAGTCTTAAAGGGTCCCAGGTTTAAAAGGACCCATGTTTAGCTTAATATTCTGTTGCCACCATCTTTAAATTCTTCATAATTTTATCTTTGAACTTGTGTTTTATAAATGAAGTCTAATTGGAGAATGGAACATAACACATCAGTAGAGGAAATAGGTGAAATGTTTATGTTCACTGCCATTTCTTGCTGCCTCATTCACATGTGATGCCCCAAGAGCACAGAATTCTGGTGTGTTCGTCATAATGCTTGTAAGTTCAGCAAGACTCAAAGTAAGTACAAGGGAAGCATACTATGTCTTTGACTAAGTGGCAGTGCTGACAACCCTGAGAGGCTACACTTTTCATTTGAACCAGAATTTCCTTCCATCACTGAAAGAAGGCAGTAGTGTTCTATGAAATGTGGACAACTAAGAAACTGTAATGTATCCTTTCCTAGTCCTGTTCTTTGTTCTGTTAGCAACCTCATAAGAAAATGACACTAAATGGAAAGGTGGGAAAGATTCGTGCTGAAGTTAGAAAGTATTGTTTTTTTGGAAGAATGTCTTTTTATTTTGTTGTTGATGCTTATTTCTTTCTTCCTTTCTTTCTCCTTCTTTCCTCCCTCTGTTCCTTCCTTTCTGTTTTTCTTTCTTTCTTAATAAGAACGTTAAAAGAAATGGGATATTAAGGAAATTAAGGTCTAGTTACCATCAAAAATTTGTAGATCAGAGTGTTCACAAACTCTTCTTTGTAATAATGTGAAATTACTGACAAAACAGTTTTTGGAAACAAAACAAAAAAATCTCAAAACCAGCATATGCCAATGTTGCTGCTTATTTGAGCAACTAGTGTTCTTCTATGCTTTTGTGGCATTTCTTCCAGAGCTGTACTAAGTCATCCTCTTTATCTTGAATGTCATCTTTTAAAGACATAAAATAACAAATTGAGTTTGTACACATTTCCACTGTTCTGGCAAGAACAAAATATATCTGCATATCTCAATTATGAAATAGAAAAAGTGTAATCTCTTGACATCTGCCAAAGACAAGTGTATTCTGGTCTCTACACTTAGAGTGTTAAACTAAAACAAATACAATTTTACATAAAGTTGTGTATTTATCTCAGAGGTTATAGATTGTAGATACTGAAGTCTAGCCAAGAATGAAAGAATACTTTACTGCTACACATGGCAGCCTTTTTTTTTTTTTTTTTTTTTTTTCTGGGAATTACAAGATTTTAGCAGATGGTATTACTTAGGAGATGCTTTGTTTCCCAGGATAGGTATCTGCATAATAAATAGAAAATATATTTTTTGCTTCAGAAATCCCCTCCATAAAAGTGATGTGGGTTGTTCCATTCAAACTGGTTGTTAAACAAGGTTTCAAAAATGATAATCAAGACCTCTTACAGGAACAAAAGCATTTTCTTTTAGCCACAGGGGAAATGTGCAATAAATAAATTATGCCACTCAATGAAATGTGAACCCAGAATGTAATTATTAGCATTACCATTTAAATGGTAATCTTGTTTGGCATTTTACTGGAAATCTATCTTTTTAGCAAAAATAGCCAATACAACTTCTGATTATGGGTTATTAAATGTATCTTTTGCACCTCGATGCTTGTATTCATTAAATAGGTCACGGTTTCTAATTCTGTATCTGCCATAAGTATCTGGAACTTGCTCCTTTTATGCTTCACATTTGAGGCATCTTAAATATTTTTATTTCCCTTAGAAATCACATTTTATCTCTAGTGTTTTCTATTTATTGTTTTACCACAGTTTCATTTTGAGAAACTATGGATTTTTTTCATACTGATTTGTTTTAGGATATTTTAGTAGTGAAAATCTTGAGCTGAAGATTCAAACATTAGAGTTAAATTTTAAGTTTGTTACCTCTCAGCTTTATATACTGAGCAAGTTATTTAACTTCTCTACAACTCAGTTTTCTCATGTAAAACTGGGATATTGAATGTAGTTATCTTTTGAAATATCCTTCAGTTAAATTAATTTTAGATACATACATACTAAATTAGTTTTTTAGTTTCTTTCCACATTTAACGTAGTATCTATAGACTGCCTTCACTGAGGAAAAATAAATAATAAATTTTCTCATTTGCCTTATGGTTCATTCTTATAACTTACTGTAAAAATATTTTTCTTTTTCCATGACAAATCTTAGTGTTGAGTAATGATTCACTGAAATATGTAATGTTTTAAGAATTTTTCTCCATGAGGACCAAATGCTAAGAAAATATACTAAAAGAGGATTAATAAATTTAATCCTAATTAGCTCCTAAAAAGGAGCTAATAAATTTAAGGACATTTTTACATTTGGTGAAATTGTCATCAATGTTGTCCTTAAACATCTGATGTGTCAGTGTGGATTGTCTAGATTTAGTCTGTGGATGGTGGTCATCAAACCTCTTGCCTCAGTGATAGGTTGTAACATCACCCATACAGATTTCTGTTTAGGAGATTTTGGGTGATGATTTTACAGCTAACTAGGTGAAAATATGTGGTTAATATCATAGTTCTGTAAAAAATATATAAAATGTTATGACTGTAAATAATATGATTTTGGTGTAAAATATGAAAACAAAAATTATACAAAACTGAATAAATATGAACTATAATTATAAAGATTACTTTCTTGGCATGTTACTATGTTTCCTAATTGGGGTAAAGTATTATATAATATTTTTAAAGTCAGAAAAATAGAATGATGATTGTTGTGTGACACAACACAGTAGCCAGTCAGTGACATGGTGACGCACAGGTTGATAAAAAAATTTATCAGAGATAAAGTATAAGAATAGAAAAGGATTTTATTAGGATATGCTGCCATAGACAACAGCAGGCCACACAGACAAGAGGTGCCTGTGTGAGCACCGAGGACTGGTTGTTGGGGTCTTTTATAAGGTCAGGTCACAAGGTGCCTGATGGACTTGTGCACAAGTCTCTGATTGGTTATAGGTGAGGTAAGAAGTTCAGGATCTGTGAAATGGGGGTTGTTTGACTTTGAAGGACTGTCAGTTGGCCCCACAGTGATGTTATATTTCTTTATGGTTTGTTGATCATGTATGCTCATAGAAAGACATATTAATTTTTTGTTTCCAAATATTTAGTTAAACTACTGTGTCAGAATGTCCTTGACCTATATGGTCAAAGCTGAATACTAGGTGTCATGACTCTTGTAGTATCAGCCTCTTGTTAGCTTATGAAATCTTTCCCTGAGCCCAGCTCACTGCCTCAAATGCCTCCATTTTGAAGGCATAAAAGGCTTAATTAAAAGAGGATAAAAAGTGATAAACATTATATGTATCCCATTGAGAAAATAGAAGCCTACAATAGTCCGGGTCTGACATTAAGCATTCCCCAAAACCAGGGTCACTTGATGAGTAATTGTTTTCACTCAAGGTTTGCCCTCATAATAAAACTGTGAGGAAGTAGTGGGAAGCCATGATACAGGAGTTTCTGTGTTAGTCAGCTCATGCTGCCATGGGAAAAATACCACAGACTGGGTGGTTTAACCAACAGAAATTTATTCTCTTACAGTTCTAGGGGCTAGACTTCCAAGATCAAGGTGCCATCAGAATTGGTTTCTTTTGAGAGCTCTCTGCTTGGCTTGTACACAACTGCACAACTGCATACTCTCAGTGTTTTCATATGGCCTTTCCTCTGTATACATGCCAAAAGAGAGAGGGATTTTAGTTGCCTCTTCTTCTTATAAGGACATTTAATCTATAGGATTAAAGTCCCACCCTTATGATCTCATTTAACCTTAATTATCTCATTAGAAGCCCCATCTCCAAATACAGTCACAGTAGGGGTTAGGGTTTCAACATATGAATATGGGTGTGGGGGGCTGATCATCATTCAGTCCATAACAGTATCAGAATTACAGTTTCAACATATGAATATGGGTGTGGGGGGCTGATCATCATTCAGTCCATTAACAGTATCAGAATTACAGTAATTTAGCAGTGACTATAAGGCCTCTATAGGGAGTCTGTGCTACTAAGAGAAGAGAGTATACGTCACATGTGGCTTGACTTAACAGTAGGATTTGAGTTGCAGAGAGTGTATCATCCTGGATGCATTATGTTGGCTTTACTTGAACCCACCTCTGCCAGCTACCAGCTAGTCTTGGGTGTTTATCCAGGAGAAGGAGGCCAATGTAATTGTACGGCCAAATGGAAATGTAATAGCTCCAGGGCCAAGCAACCTGCTGTGAAACGTATATAGAAGAGCCCACATGGGGGAAGTGAAGTTGTCTCCTTACCATTTTGTAGTAAAATATCTCAGAAAGACCTGTATAGGGAAGTCACTGGTAATGGCATTGGTGGTTTTTGTAGCAGTCCTCAAAAATCAAGGAGAGAATGCCCCAGAGAAGCACAGAAGAAAGGGTGGTTGCTTGGGTGTGGTTATTGCCAGCAGTTCTGGCATGTAGGTGGTTTGAGCAGTGTTCTGGCCAGATCTGTAGGGCTGTGATCCAGATGCTAGTAATGGCAGCATTGTAGGCACCAACCCAATAGCTTACAGATGATTTCAGTCCACAGAAGGGAACATAGGTGTGAACTGGATTGATTCATGAATATGGTGTTGTTAAGAACCATGAAGGGTCTGAGATTTTACACTGCTTGTCAGTTAATAAGTTGGGCTGCCACAGTTTCATGGGTGCTGGCAGAAGACATGAAATTCCTGGGTCAGAATCAAAAGACCTTATTGCTGATGGCATAACAGTCATCACGAGCTTCTTGGTCACATCCGTTCCCCTCATCCGCTAAATCCCACAGGATTAAGCAGGATGGCCCATGTGATGAGGTATAGGCAGTGGGTTTGCATCACAGCCGTACTCCTAGCTTAGAAACCCTAATCTTTTCAAGGGTATTATTAAATAGTCAACTTGCCCAACTTTTGTCCTGGAGGGAAACACTATTTCTATTATCCTAATCAGGAAACAAATCTGCTCACTACCCTAGAGAGAGACATTATAACTTCCAAGGCCCTTTATGTACTCACATCCTTGGTAAGATATTTGGGAGCACAGCTGTCAATGCCTTTGCTCAGAATGCATGCAGAAATATTAGAGACCAGGGAGAATTGTCTCCCAACAAGCATGGCACCCCTGATGATTAGCTGAGTTACGGGTTATGGGCAGGAGAGGCTGAGGATATTAGTGTGATCTCATTTGTATCCATTAGCGCAAGACTACCGTAATGCTTATAAAGGTAGCTGTGCAAAACGTTTTTAAAAATTTTCATCTTTTTGGATTAACACTAATTTTTCCTTTCTTAACATAGAATTAGTTTTCAATATAAATATTATCTAAATAATAAACTATGGAGGAAAATGAACAAATAAATTGAAAATATAGTATGCTTTTTTGTCCTTTGGACAATTAATAATGCCTAGTGACTAAAGAGAGATTAGGCAACCAGAAACGACAGTTTGAAAAGAAATTTCAAGTAGCAGATAACATTTTCCAGTACTTAATCCTTTCCCTTTTTTGGTGACTTCTGGACAGGGAAGGAAAATATTGGTACTTGATAGCAGAGTCTTTGTTAAAAAGTGTATCTGAAACTGGGGAGAGTGGTGAGGAAGACTCTAAATATAAAACATCCATGGGCTTCTCAGATGCCAAAGATGGACAGCAAATCACTCTTTGAAAGATGGTTCTTCTATTTGTGTTAGAAGAAAATGGGAAAGAAAAAAAATTGGTTATGATTAGGAAAAAAGTTATGATTTAGCTCAAATCTATAAGTAGCAAAAAATGTCTTTGCCTGCTAATTATTTTCTTAGTGAATTAATTCATGCAGTTTTAAGAGATTTTGTAATTATTTTGGAGGGATTAGGAAGACAGGAGTTTAGGGATCCTGCAAATGGGAAACAAGATTAAGAGGACCTAGAATTTCTGCTTTTAGGGTGAATTAGGAAATGAAGGCTATGTGGAAAGAGAAATTCTAAGAAAACCTTTTGAAGATGTATACAAGAGATAACAAAAAATAATATTACAAAACATCCTTTTTTTAAAGTGAGGTTTATGAGGTATAATTTACAAATAATAAAATTCATCTTTTTTCATATGTATTTCTATGAATTTTGATAAACATATATAGTTAGGTAAACACCACTGCAACCAAAGTGTCTGACACTTCCTTCACTGCATAAATTTTTTTCGTGCACTCTTTTTCAGTCTGTCCCTTTCCCCTGCTCCTGGCAACCACTGATCTGTTTCTGTCCCTATAGTCTTCTAGAGAGCTTTGCCTATAATATAAATTGGATCATGCTGTTTGAGTCTGGCTTCTTTTTCTTAATATAAAGCACTTGAGGTTCATCTCTGCGGTTGTATATGTTCATAGTTCATTGCTTTTTATGTACCATCTACTTTTTGGTTGTTTTCTATTTCATGCTGTGGCTGCCTTCACCAGCTTCCCACACCGTCTCCAAAATCTTGGAAAAAAAAGTTTTATTAACTTATAAATTTGATTTTAGCTTTACATTGCTCTGCCTTGGAGAACCAGATACGTTTTTTTCATATTTTACGGTTATTGAAAACTGGAGTAAGCTGATACAGCATTGTGAGAGCTGATCAAAGAGTTATTGGGAAGAGGAGTTGGCAGTAAGAGGTGTAAGGAAACAACTGTTCGCATTCCCTCCCTTAGCTCATCTTTATGAATTTTCAAAGCAGGACTCTAATTTCTGCAACCATATATGATCCAGCTTGAGTCATTTTATTTAGACATTAAAGAAAAGTTAATTTCAGTAGCTAGAGAACCTGGGGCTTTTCTGGTTATAGATGTGACTGAAAGTTTGTTAAAATTGAAAAATAATACCCCAAATCAAATCCAGAGCATGACACTAATCTCTGTCCTGTGAAAAGAGATATAGAGAGAGTGGTGTTGTCTAAATTTTACTTCTGCCTTTGTTTAGTACTAACATTAAAACATAGCCATTATGTTTCTAAGCAAACACAACAGTAAATGGTAATTCCTCAAGATAAAGTTCATTTTAGATTTGGCTTCTGAAGTTCTTATAGAAAATTCATTCTACTTTTATATGAAATTTAATGCAAGGAAAGAGAACACATACTAAGATCTCCAGTAGAAAAAATTGAAAAATATTAAGGAGAAACTTAGCCAAGTGATTTTATGAATTATCACATGCATCTCACAAGTTTGAAATAACTTTGTGTTAAATAAAAAATATACATTATACCAAAAGTCTTGGAAAGGGCCAAGTAGCAGTCAAATCTGAGGAGACATTTTTCCTTATTTTTATGACATTACCTTATTTAACAAAAGTCATTTCCCTAGGATATGAATTAGGGAATATGACTCACTAGTTCACACTTCACTACTAGTTGAAGATTTGAGAAAGGACAAGAATGATTAGTTAACATGACGTATATTGTGTAATAAAATAGAAGTCCTAATTTTGACATTTTAATTTTTTAAATGAGTTATAAGAAATTTAGTCCCTTGCTATAGAGTTGATACTTTGTAAATTGTTTGAAATGCATAGGATTTTTTTTACAATGATGTATGATTCTGTCATTTCAGAATACTTTATAAAAATAATATATTGTTGATAAATGACTTTTATCAACAGAAACAGAGTTAATTTTTTGATCAATATGTGCCTTACAAAAATAAAATTATAGCAATTACTCATGGTAACATCGATCACTTAAAGTTGTACAGGATCTTTGTTTTTATATGTACATTTGATTGAAAAATAAAAATCCACTTCCCAGATGTCACTCTTTTTCTTTTAAACCAGAATAATATATTAATTTGAGTGCTTAATTTTTAAAGCATTTTCTTCTTGAGAAATTAGTCTTCTGTCAGCTCCTCCTCTGTACACAGTTGGAATTCATAGCATTCCACCTAAGAGGCTTAGCTTTCATCTTTTATTCCACGGTCTTTTGCTGTAAGAAAAGCTGCAGCTTGTTTTTCTTTTCAATCATTTCTTTCCTAGTAAGACCTTTTTTTAATTTTTCTAATACTGAGTAAGTATATTTCTACTGTATTTTTTCAGACTATTTTGTTTTGCTACATTGGTTTTCTAAAGGCTATATAACATACTCATTAACAATGTGCAGTTCTATGTCCCAAATGGTAGCCTTGATTCAGATTACGTAGGGGATAGACTGCAAATACTCTTTCCCAAGCAGGTGTACATTTTCTTTGACCCTGCTATGCCCTTTCACTCAGATCCCCCATGACTATAATATGTCATTTGCTGTTTGTTTTTGTTTAGAGTTCAAAGGGTAGATGGAAGTGGAGGTAAATTTTCAGTGAGAGGTCAAGACTATGACCTTGTCAACATAATCTTCTGTCAGTGTTTTTACACAAATATTGTTTGCTAGATAGTCATTAAAAAGTAGATTTCTTTCCAAGAAATACTTTGCCAAGAAGATACTTAACTATTTCATACAGATCATTGATATAATCTAAGCATTCCAGTGATTATCCCTAATTTACAGACAAATATACTAAACCCTAGAGCTTACAAGTTTGCATAGTAAGATGTAGCAGATTATGGATTTACCCATGTCAGTTGACTTTGAGCTTCTATTTATAAGCACTGGGCAATAGTGATATCCAAGAAAAAATTATGAGTAGTGAACATGCATTCACTTTTTACAAAATTCATTATTTAAAAAGTAATAAAGGCAAACAATAGACACTAATATTTTAACAAAACTTGATTCTATTGCATATTTCTCTCTCTTTTTTTTTAACCTTTGGCTTTTACTTAATTTCTTGTCTCCTTGTGATCTCATTCAACCACATCCTGCTTTATTTTAAGAATTTTTCCACTCTTACAATTTAAAAAAAAATGGGTAAGAAAACAGTTTTTTAAATGTGGACTAAGGTCTGCACTATATAATATTGGAGGAGAAGGTGGTGGAAAGATTATTGCATTCTTACTACACAGATTCTTTGCTCAGTCCAACTTAGAATCATCCTAATAAGCAAGATCTGTAAAAGTTAGACCAAATGTGTATCTTGGTCTAGTCATATTTGGCTAAATGATTTTACCCCAGGTATTGAATTCTCTAAACTTTCATCATATCTTTTGTAAAATGAAGCTAAAACTTCTTGTCACACAGGCTTGTGAGAGGATTAAATGAGATGACACAGGAAAAGCTCCTGGAAGATATAGAAGCCAAATTGTTATTATGTGTTGCCTATACTGTACTTCCTGTTTGCTGTACTTCAAGTGAGTCAGAACTCTTAGCATAGTAAGTTACACAGTTGTCAGCACATAGCAGTAATCCATGAACAAGGCTTTCTCTTCCCTGATTTCTGTTCCCTCTATTACAGACCCTGTCTTAACTCTGGTCTCATTTTGCTTGACTTTGAACTTTCTGCTGACCTCGATATTCTGACTTTTTTTGTGGGACTATTTTTTATTTATTGACTTTTCATGATTGATTTTAATAACATAAGTGTTAATCCATGTTACCCCATGTATTCCCTGGTGGGACCCTCCTTCTTCAATTTTGAATTTGGCCTGTGGAGTCCAAATATAACCCTAAACCCATGGTCAGCTACTTAGGGCACCTCAGCCTCTGCATCCATTTCTTGTGAAAGAAACATTCAGATACTTCTCCTGTTATGCCACTTGATTTATATATTTTAACACTTAAAAAAGAAAAAAGACTCATCTTGATTTATTTTTAGTGTTCTCAGTTGTTTGTATCTATCTATCTATCTATCTATCTATCTATCTATCTATCTATCTATCTATCTATCTATCTATCTATCTATCTATAGTTTTCTCAGTGGTCATCCAAAGAGTTGCAGTTCACTTGTACAACTTATAGCCTACTGGTATTGATGTTTTACCATTTCAGTAAAAGTGTAGAAATTTTATTTTTATTTAGATTCCTTTACCCTCCCTATTTTTAAAATATAGTAGCCTTAGGTTTTTCTTCTGCATACAACACATCAGATGGTGGTCTAATTTGTTCTTCAGTCATCAAATATGTCTTAAGACTCATGAGAAAAAAAGATAGTCTATTGTATTTACCCTTGTTTTTACCCATTTCAGTGTTTTTTTTTTTTTCTGAAGTTTCAAAACTACTTCTGTGATCATTTTCTTACTGTTTATAGAATTTCCTTTAGCTGTTTCTTAATGGTAGAGTTGCTAGTGACAAATTATCTCAGTTTTCCTTCATCTGAGAATGTCTTTATCCTGAAGGATATTTTCATCAGATGTAGAATTTGTGGTTATTTTTGTACAGCACTTGAAAAATGGTGTGCCACTTTTTCCTGGCCTTTATGGTTTCAGATGAGAAACCCTCTGTCATTCGAATCGGTGTTCTCAAATAAGCAATGCATCATTTCTTTCTGCTGCTTTCAAGATTTTTTTCTTGTCTTTAGTTTTCAGAAGTTAGAGTATGATGTGTCTTGTCATTGATTTCTTTGGACCTATCCTATTTGGGATTTGTTCAGCACAGCTCCACACAGAGAAACACACATGCATGTGCACTCACAGATCTCTTTTAAAAGAATACAGCTAGAGGATATTGGGTTTAAAGACAATTTGGGCTTAATTTTCAGTCTTTTAAAGTCATAACAATTGAATAAAGCCTAGTAACTCAATGACTTAATGTAAGACTAGTTCAAGTTGAAACTAATAATTACATCTGTATTGCTTCTATATTACAAATGACTACTTAAATCTATGGCTAAACTCTAGTATCAACTTCACAAATATGTTACAGGGAAGTTGAGAAAATCTGTGAATATTTGACTTGAGACTAATTTTCAATTATGAGACTTTTAAAAATAATCTAGTGAATTCCTTTAAAATGTCATCTTTTGGTGGGGATGTTACAGCTTAAGTGATACATAGCACATGCCCAGAGTGCAGGAAGTCCTGAGTTCAATCGTCAGTACCTCCTCCAAAAATAAATAAATGAATAAACCTAATTGCACCCCCCCCCAAAAAAAGCAATAAAAAAACTGATAAAATGACATCTTTTGGAATAAACAGAGATACGTATTTTGAAATTACTTTCAAAAGAAAATTGAAGAACAATGTCTTTGTGTGTAGTTGGTTGAATTTTAAAGGCCACAAATTCAAGTGTACAAAATGAGAAATTGTTTATGTCTTATAGAATTTTACTTAGTTTTCATATAGCATTTTCTCTATTGATGGAAAAATCATCTACTGATTCTAAGGAAACTCATAGCTTCTAATGTTTTTTGGATAATCAGTAATTTCTGCCTCCACCTTTTCCTTCTATTTTTGCCAGATGGTAAAACTCAAGATCAGGTGAAAAATGGCACACTCAAAGGAGTAAAGAAAGAGAGTATGAAGACAAGATTATTTATAAAGATACGGGCAAGGGATTTGAAAGAGGAAAACGCTGTTACTACCCCTATACCTAAAGAGGCAACAGAAGAGGCAACACTGGAACCTAGGGAAAATGAATAGATGTAGGTTATGAAGAGGAAAGCAGCCATTGCCAAAATGTGTCTTGGCAGATGGAGTGGGGTGAGGTATGTGGAGAGTAGGTGGGGCATATAATTAAATACCTTGACCTGTTTCTCCTCTTTCTCTTATCTTTTTCCTGTGCTTCTTATTGTCCAAACCCAACCATGATCCAGGTGGCAACAGAGCCTGCCCAAGTGAGGCAGTCTATATAAGTAAGTGTCTAGGTTCAAATGAAGGCAGAAAACAATAGCTCTGGAGGGATAAATAAGGGATACCAATCAAGGGCTCAAACATTATTCTCAAATAGAGAAAAAAATGTCTTGTCTCTGTGCCAACAAGCATCTTCCTAGTTTCTACTGTGGTGTATAGTTCCCACTGGTTTTCAATCATGGGCTCCTGTTTGCTCAGTGTTGGGGTTTTATGGACCCTATCACTGTGAACATTTAGTCTTTCTGCTCCCTCCTCATCCCAGACATATAGCTCTTAGCTATCTCTGTGCTTTGGGGTGGAAATGAAGGAACCTTAAAATTCTTGTGATTCTCTGAATGCAAGAAGATTTTGGGGGCAGTAGAGATCTCTTTCTGCCAGTTCACGCCATGACATTCATTCTTGGAACTTTCTCCTTACAGGTTCCAGTATAAGAAAGTGAGACATCAGTCTTTGTGCAGTTAGATTTCTTTTGAACTACTGGCCACTTATCATTCACTCCCAATCCTGGTAAGCCTCTTGGGGAGTGAAGATCAGTGGGAAAGGGTTTGAAGGTCTTTGTGACCTTCAAAGTTATCTAATTTTCTTAATTTTCTTTCAAAGTTCTTTCATTTCAAGGCATATATCTTTATTTAGTTTGAAACAAGGAATTACTCTTATACTATTATCTGTTTTTTCACTTAATTGTTTTTGGTATCAACTATATACTTTGATTTTTGAAGTAAAAACAAAAATTGAAAACTGTGGGAAAACATCAAAACTTCTTTCAAACAGTCCAGCTATTTAAATTCTGAAGTGCCTTGGTTTAAGACTATAATATAAGCTATGGGTTTTAAAACAATCTCCTAAGAAATTTGGCTGGTTATTTCACTTTTACTTGTACCCTCACCACACAACCTTCACTTGCCCAGGCAATAGATACTACTAAGCCAATGGGTAGGAGATCAAGGTGGCAAGAAAAATTAATCATGGAAAGGAAATCAAATATGCTATTATTTCCCAATATTGTTCTGCCATATATAGTTGAGCAGAGATTTACTTTGGGAAGTTTCACCCTTAAAATGCGGAATGGTATACACATAGAAACCACAGTGCCAGAAGTTTATAAATTTATGTGTCTAATACGCTAGAAAATAATTCTTTAATAATAGAAGCAATTTGAGTACACTGTCACTTCACTTGTAAACCAGTATTATACATTTAAAAATGCATTAATAATAGTATCTGTGTACATTTTCTGTACAAACATTGAAAAAAAAGCATCTGAACCACATAAATCTTATCAATACAATAGATTCAGTAGAGACTCAGAACACTACAAAAATAATGTTTTTATTGTTTTTCCTCTCTTGAGATCAACTCTGCATTTTACTTTGCTTTAAGGTAATTGTCCAGAGAAATAAGTTAGAAATTATAGACTTTATTTTACTGACTATATTCATAGAAACATAAGTTACAACTATATTTGTGAAAACTTTTTATAGAATTTAAGCTTTATAGAATTTAAGTATTCTAGTAAAATTATTTTTCCCAGCAAAATAAAGAAAAGAAGGTCAAAGCATGTTTACGTTCTGCTGCCCATCAGAGCACAACGAACACAATGTGATGTGGTAAACAGAGCCAAATAGGGCAAGGTTTCCTATGATTACACTATTCATTCCTGTTCCTTGTTAGCTTGGCTACAGATTGTCCTATAATTGTTAATAGCTAATGAGAAGTAAAAGAGTCTCAAAAAATTTATCACTTGACTACCACTCTTTCAAATAAAATACTTTTTACTACTTAATCCCCCATAATGTATTCACAATGGTTTGATTACTACAAATATAAACTATTACAACTATAAGAGCATAACTTAAGTATTTAAATGTTGTGAATTATGAAATATTATCATAAGTAATATCTATGAAAGAATTTACCAGTTTCATGCCAATTACTTAACAATACTTATGCAGCAGGGGGTTTCCTGTTGCATAGAAAATATTTTGCTTTTTGCTATCATGTCAGAAAATGATGCAATCTCTTCTTTCAGATTTGATAGATCTTATTCAGACACAATTCAATGATTGTTTTGGGACAGTAATGAAAAAAAATTAGTAAATTAGTAAAAACAATGCCATTCTCAGCTAAGTGACTTAAAAAATAGGTTCAATATAGATATAGATGATATAGATGATGTTTCTCTCCATCTGTCTCTGTGTGTATGTGTGTGTATCTAACCTCAAAGAGTTATGTTATATGATTTTGAAGTGAAGAAAGTTAATAGTGGAAAACATATGAGTGAGTACCAGAGGTTAGAGGTGGAAGAAGGGTATAGCTATTACAGAGTAATAGGTAATATTAAGGAGGTTTTGTGTGTATGTGTAATGGAACAGTTTGTGTCCTTGCTGTGGTGTTACTCAGATCTATACATATGACAATTTTTTATTTAACCATTCTTCTTGCTCAGCACACACACACAAACATACACACACACACAAGACATGCAAAGCTTGAGAAATTTCAATAAACATCAGTAACTGAGTTAATAGTATTTAGTATTTAATAGTATTTATAATTGTCCTAATGTCAGTTTCCTTATGTTGAAAGTGTACTATGGATGTATAAGATATTATTGGGGAAAGTTAAGGGATGAGTACGGAAACTCTCTGAACTATTTTTTCAACTCCTTGTGAATCTTAACTTCTTTTAAAATAAAAAAAGTTAATTTAAAAACCTGACCCATGACTGACATGGATTGAATTAGCAGTATTATAACCATATTTTATATGTTTAAAAAGTTAGAGATCTAGCAGATATAAAAATGACACAAATCAAACTTGTAGAAAAATGTCTGAGATGAAAACTAGCATGTCTGAGTTTTAAAATTGTGCTGTAATTATGTAAGAATGTATGTTTAGTTTAGCTTAAGAAATTACTAGTTCCAAATTATTTCAATACATGTTTAAAAGAGGAAGACATGGGGCTTAGAGTTAGTGGTTTTTCCACGACATCATAGATACTGAATGTTAGAGACTCCCCAAAATTCTTGGCAGAACAATGTACTCTTGTGAAATAGATCCTTCCTTCCTTCCTTTTTTTTTCCCCTTTAAAAATTAAATTAGTTTCCTTTTCTTACATTAGATGACTTACTTTGTCTCAGGGTGTGTTCTCCTTTTATTTTTACTGAAAGAATATGTATCAATATACAAATTGAAGTTTTTAAAGTTATCAACTCCTTGTACAAGATAAGAATAGTGAAAATATGCTGGCTTTATGTATTTATATGATTTATTCAAATGAATGGCCTAAGAATCTAGAGTAAATTATTGTAGTACTGATCTCATGGCAAGCTCATCTGTTACTATGAAATCTGAAGATATGTTTCTGAACTCTGAGTAGAAATTTGGTATTGATAGTAAGGAACTGTATGACTCATTGACAACACTGTAATGGAAATGTTAACAAATATGAACCACATGTTGGGATACTTTTGTAGAAACCATATGACATGTTAGTTTTTTAGTAGATTTTGTTTTAAGGAAAACGAAGTTCAAGATGTGATCTCATTTTATGCTGTGTTTTGAACAAAATATGGTATTTATGGGATGTTTAAATTATGACCATTGAAGAGAATAGAAATTGACTTGTAAATAAAGCTGTTGCTATAATCACACACTGGGTTTCAGGCATTGTTTGACAGATTTTATCTTATGTAATTAAATTAATTCTTATAACAGTGCAACTCTTGTGGCCATTATGAAGTTGAAGAAACTGAGATTAGAAACACAAAGTAACTTTGTCTAAATCACATATCTGGTAAATGAAAAAGGTGGGATTTAATGCAATCTCTCTGATACTACAATAAACGTCCATGCCTCTATACTCTACCTGAATGAACAGCTCTATTTGGATGTCTCACTGACATGTCAGACTCAACTGGTAGGGGCACAGGGCTTCTTGAAGGAATTTTAAATCCATTCTTTTCCCCTCCCAATGCTCACTCACACACATTAATTAATATGGACAAGTGATAATTTCTTCATATTTTTTTTCAAATGGACAAGATGTATTTTCCCAATCATACCAAATGCTATAAATCACAGCTTTGGCAACTGCATGCATCCTGATTGCCAACCATAAAACCATGTTACTTAGAAATTCTGGAAAAGCTGCTGAATTCTAACTAAAATTTTCAAAATTGAATTTGTCATGTATTTTCACTGAACAATAACATGTCCTATATTCCCTCATTTTGATTGTATCACAATCAACTTTCTAATTACACTGGTGAAAATGGCAGATCTTTCATTTTCTTTTTCCTTGGGCTCCATATCTAATTAGTTGCTGTCATCTATATATTCTGCTTCATTGATAGATCTTCCACTTTGTGGTTTCATTATTTTTAAACATTTTATTTTCTGCTATTCTGTGATTTCTGTCTACCTTGCTTTTTCCATGCCTTCCAGTATCTATGTTTCCTGTGTTCTTTTGTACTGATTTAATTTTATTTTTATTCTCACTGCCTTTCCCTCAAACACATACTCATACATTCATTCTATTAATCTGGAAACAGCATAATCTATGTCTATTTTTAGTGATTATTCTTAAAATATAATATGTATACTTGGATTTATAATTTCTAAATAATGCAAAAACCTTAGAGTCATCTATTTTTACTGGCCTCTGTTCTTTTACATGTTATTGGGTTCTTGTTTTTTTTTTCCTTTGATAATGATTTTACCTGTTTTCTAATTACATACCATATTAGTCATCAAATTATTATTATTGTTTTATATATGTCAACACTTACTTAGATTTGCTCACATTTGCAGTTTTCTTGCTTATTCTGTTTAAGTATTTGTCTTTCCTTCCAGAGTGTCTTCCTAAAAACATACGTTAGGATTGCTTCAAAGAGGGTCTATGCTAACTTTCTGTTCTTTTGTTTTGTCATTTGTAATGGAAGTATATATGTGATTGGCAGCCTCTAGATGGCCCCTATTGATCTTGGCTTTCCGGTATTTACTCACTTGTGTGATCCCCTCCTCTTGAATATTGACTGTATCTAATGTTTTTATTCTAACAAATAGAATAAGGTAAAGAAATGATGGGATTTCACTTCCAACATTAGATTTACCAAAAGTCTATGGCTTCCACCTTTTTGACCTTGTCTTCAAATCTCCATTGCTCATTCCAGTGGAAGTGAGCTGCTATGTTTTGAGCTCCTATAGGCATAGGCTCACAGAACAAGGAACTGAGGGAAGTGTATAGGGACTAGTCATCAAGGAACTGAGACTCTTGAGTCCATCAGCCTGCAGAAAACCAAATGCTGCCAACACCATGTGAATGAACAAGTAGTAGGATCTGCTACAACCTCATTGTTAACCTATCTGGAATTTCTTCTGAGCTCTAATACCACTTTATATGTTTCTATATTATGGAACATCTCACTTTCAATCATGTGTTCAATTTGTATGGTATACATGTCTTAGATCTCCTAGTAGAAGGTCCTAAGCTTCTTTAGGGTTAAGATTTATTTATTAATCTGTACAAAATATTATTGAAAATTCTTGTATAAAACAGTATGAAATAGGTAAAATTTTACTTAATATATTCCTGATACTGGTAGAACAAAATTTTAAGAGAAAAAAAGGCACAGAAGAAAAGTAAGAAAATTAAGAAAGAAAAAAAGGTACAGTAAAAAGCATATAATTTCAGGTAATTGATACAATGATGGATGGTGGTAGCCACATTCTATATAGATAGATAGACCTGTATGAAAAGTACAGGATATTAGGGGAAGGAATTAATTAATCTATTAAATACAGTTTAACTATGCATTTTCTCTTTATCAGACATTGTGTTGATCATATAATATTTAGAATACCTTTGTCGCTGAAGATTTCAGTATTTACTAGAGGAGATAAAAAAGTACAGAAAAAGTGCAGAAATATTTATCTTGTAGTGTGATTTATAAATACAGACTTGTTGACTCAAAAAAGGCACCTAACACATGATGGAGCTTGAAGAGTTGAGATTAGTGAAGGCTGCCCAAACTAATTTATTTAGCCAAAGAAAGCAAATAGGGAGAAGGGATGAGAAACAACCACATAAGGATCAGAAGAAATAGCAAATGTGAAAGCAAGAAGCCATAGGAGACCAAATTCTTATAACTCTTATCATGTAACATGGCTTTATGGGAAGACAGAGTATATTAGGGTTATGATGAGCATTGAGAATTAGGTGACAAGATTGGGTGTCATCAAGGACAGTGCTTGACAGTCATGCTAAGGAATTTGTGTTTTATTCTGAAGGTTATTGAAGTCACTCGAAAAAAAAAGTTATATTAGTGCTACCTAAATACTTGGTACTTACAGTGTGGCCATGGACCAGCAACATCAACACCACTTGGGAGATTGTTAGAAATACAGAACCTTGGGCTCAACCCCAGATCCCCTGAATCAGAATCTAAAGTTTACAAAGCACTGACTGACATAGACCGCATTGGTTTGTGACTCCTAGATTTTATAGACACTATTTGTGTACACCTAAGTATAATTTCTGCACTATCGCCCTGGCTAACAAGACCCTGATTTCATTCAGGATGAGTCAATATTTGACTGAATCTCATTCCTCTTGCTAGTATGTAGTTTAAAGGGAGCATATAACCTAGGCTAGCCAATGAGATTTGAAGGATGTACTGGGTGTATATATGAGAAAAAATGTCTCTCTGATCTCAAAGAAGAAGCACTTTTCTACTTTTAGATGGTGAGGTTATGTCTGCAACTGCTTTACCCATGAGGGAGGTGAGTCAAAGGATCAAGGTGACATTCTGAAATTGAATGAGCATAAAGGTGTGCAGAACCTATGTCCTTGATGTTACTGAGACACTGAATTAACAACCCTGGAACCAAATGGAACTCCTGTTATATAACAGACACCTTCACTGTTTCGTTTAGCCAAATCATCCTATCTGATACAAATGCTAACTGATGTGTTGGGACCCAGGGCAGCCCACCCCAAAATTTGCCTCAATGGCATATTGGTTGTTTTGAATTAAAATTACTTAAGAAACAGCAGATGCAAGCAGAACACTCCTCTCTGTCTCCCTGAAAGTGGGAAATAAACCCCCCATGTGAAAGGTACCTTCCCTGTATTGGGAGGCAAAAAGACATTCTCATTCCCAGAGGTAAGGAATTCAGGACCAAGAAGCCTGTATAAACAAACTGTGTTACTTCTTTACTAATTTACTACTCAAGCCCTAAATTTACTTAAATTTCTTACTAATTGGGTACTCAACCCTTAGTTTCTTTGCCCCATTAATTCCTCTCAAATGTATTGTTTCTTTGTCTAAAATGTCTAAAAGCTGCCTAATTTGGTCACTTCTTAGGTCGCATTTCTATGAGACCTCTGTGTGTACTGATTAAACTTGTTTCTTTTTCTCCTGTTAATCTGTTTTATGTCAATTTTATAATTATTCCAGCCACAGAACTCAGGAAAAGTAGACAGGGAAATTTCCCCCTTCCTGACAGATAAAAGGTCATGTTATTGTCTCCAAAACCTCTACCAGAATCTCATCCATTTCCTTGTGTCTCTTTAGACATTTCAGAAATGGCCAGAAATGACTTAAATGTTTCCAGAGTGACCATCTATGACTTTTGGTTTCACCTTTCTTTATCTCTGGATCCCAGGGCATTTAATGTGTCTGCCAGTGATCCTATACATTTGTCTCTGGATGAATCTGTGAATGCTTTGAGACCCATACATGGCTTCAGAATATCAAGGATATCTGTATTCTGTCATTTCCATCTGTAGATTTCCTTACTGTCTCTTCTGCTCATCTCAGCTGTGTAGTTCTCTAACTTACAGTAAAAAAGGGCTTCTTTCTTTAAGTGCTTGACTAAGAAAGGAAGATGCCCAGCTTTAGATGTCCTGAGATACAAATTAACATAATTATATAGTGCTTTACTATATGGCACTCATCCTTACAGTTGGCAGAGATGCCTTGAGGATGGGCACATGGATATAGTGGGCTCAAGTTAGGCTTCACCATGTACCTCAAATAATAGCTAGTACTTAGCAAATGCTCATCCCTGCAGTTGAAAATAGTTTACCTTTATAAATTCGTTGTTCTCCTGGTAATTTTTTTCCTCAGGGCCACAGTTGGTATTTCCTAAAATCTGGTTACTAAATGGTATTCCTGTCCATCAGACATGTCTATATAGATCTGGACTTGTACTGTGAATCAAGTTCAAGTTCTTTCTCTTGATGATTCTAAGTCTCAGCAGCTCAGTTTGTGTGACTTAACTCCCTCCTGTTTGCATGCTCAGATGTTACTTACCCAAAGTATTTTTAATACCACTAACGAAGATGCTGTCTTTGTGAAAGTGCAGTGAATTAGGCCATCAAAAGTTTCAACTAAGATTTAAAAAAATACCCAGTCTGTGCTTTGTATATATCACTGTGGTATCTGTGTAGATGATAGAGTAACTACAGAGACAGACTGGAGGCAGAGGGAATAGTTGATTACTGCTATAACCCAGGTGAGAAACAGTGATTGCCTGAATTAAAGCTGGGACAGTACGAGATGCAGCAAAGAAAGCCAGCATGAGAGAAGTTTTTATTATAAAATATACATGGCGCATGAGGAAAAGGGAAAAAATCTCAAATGCTCCCAGATCTCAATTTGATTCATGTAAATTTGTTCTCTGTTTCCCTCCTATCACCAGAGAATTACACTTTATTAAGAGATGACATAGGTTTAGGGTACCATATAGAGATCAAGTTGACCACATTAACCCAGTGTACACTGTGTAAGACCAAAAGAAATACAGCTACACTAAGGGGATCAGCTTGGGGCCCTAAATAACATGATGCTATGAAGCTAAGTAAGTCTAATGCATTCTGCCTATGCTTTCTACTCTGCTTGCTTCTTCAGGAGAATATTTATTTGTGAGGGAATGCTAACACATATTATGCTGAAAGTATTTACTACCAGCACATACTTATGTCTTCCTAACCTATAGTGTAATGGGAGAAGAGAAAAGGGTTATGGAAGCAATGAAAATATACAGAATATGTATGCAAGGTTCATGTGAACTTTGCAAGCTGAATAGATTTTCCATAGCTATATGAGTATTCCAAAGCTATTTCAGTATAGGCTAGTTTAGGCTTTCACAAACAAGTCAGTATAAGTTGCACAAGTGAAAAGAGTCTTATTTCTTTCCAACAGCTGTGCACTGAAGTAAGCAATTACGTCAGTTAGAAGATACAAAGGGCATAGAAATTTAGACCTTCCAACTGCTCATGAAATTGGTTGATATTTGTATGCACTCCTCCAGGTACCTGTCTTGATAGTGTTGTAGCTAGTGCTCAGTTACATTTCTTAAAGAAAAAAGTCCAGTAATCTAAGTGCTGACAGTACTTGCTGTTTACAGTTTCTCTAGCATAACCTAATCTTTAAAAAAGCAAGTCTTTGTGCTTTCTCACATCAGAATAAGATAAATACTTTTTCCCAGTGAATGGAAATTAATAGGTGGTTGTATTTTGATAATTATTCCTTCATTCTCAACTTGTATTTATGGTAGACTCCATGATGCATTCAATTTTGTCTAGTTTCTAAGAAGATCATCCCATAGCCCATTCTTCTGTCAGCTCTGACAGGTTTACCAGTGAGCTTGTTATTTGCCCTCTTTTGGTCCTGACACTTTGATTTAATCATTCCTAAAATTCATTTGTCAAGAGATGAGTCAGAAAAAGGTTTTGTAACATACCCCTGAGTTTGACCCTTTGGGACTGGGAGGTTGTTTGCCATTCTTGTTATCCAGAAATAGATCAAACTCTGTGAACTTAATGATGCATTCACTAATGTACTCATTAAAATCCTGGCACAGAATACCTTTGAACTGTGGTATTTCCAAACGTGTGTAGTGTTATTGCTTTACATTCAGTATGTTCTGTGATTTTACCTTATATAAAGTTATTATTTACATACATTTTCCATTTTCAGAAATGTGCTGTTCTTTTTTTGTTTTCTTTTCCCATATTGCTTGTCAGGGTTTTAGAAAACAGTCAAGAATCAACTTGGACTTACTATGCCATTGAGAGAGAAACTTCCCTAAAGGGAGACCCGAAGCTATATTCTCCTTTGAGTAAATCCCTGTGGAGTGGGGAATGGTGATTGGCAGTAGCTGACCAGGACACTTACATTTTTTTTCAGTCTGTTTCCTGAACACACAAATTCCTTAGCTGAATGCAACACGTAAACCATGTCGTAAATGCCAAAGGTGCCAGTTGTGATGGGAATTGGCATTTGAGAAATAGCCTGACCCTAGAGAATGCAGAGAAAACACATTATGTGTCTACCATTTGTGAAATGTACCTTTTGAATTCTGTGTTGCTAGATTTGTGCCTCTGGACTTTTTGTTGGTAGCTGCTCTGTTGCCCT
Source organism: Camelus bactrianus (assembly GCF_048773025.1). Taxonomy (NCBI): domain Eukaryota; kingdom Metazoa; phylum Chordata; class Mammalia; order Artiodactyla; family Camelidae; genus Camelus; species Camelus bactrianus. The sequence continues at coordinate 30,636,436 of NC_133543.1, read as the reverse complement.
TTAGAATCCCAACTGGGAGAGAAAAGAAACTTGAAGTTTTTCTCTCCTTCATTAGCACATTTCGTATGTGTAGTGTTTTGCTGCTGGGTTTTATAGGAGTTCTGTCTTGACTAGCAATCATATCAACCCCCAGTGACTACAGCTAACAAAAGGAACCTCAGGATGGCTGTAAGTAGTCCTACCTTCCTCTGCTACTTGTGGTGCTCTGGAAAGTGGTTGGCCAAAAACCATGATCCCATAGGACAGTTCTGCTTGGGAACTATCAGAAGTAGTGCCATTTTCATCACTATTCAAATCACCATTCAGACACCAAGGTTGAACCAATAACTCTATCTTCATTATATGAGTGCATTCATTCACCTCTGGTGGTGGTTCATACCTCCTGTGCACATGAATAAGTGTTATGCTCTTGACTCAAAGAATAGACAGATCTAAAAGATACAGTATAAATTAAGATGCATCATGAAGTATTGGATTTTTTTCCTGAAATCTAACTGTGATTATAAATAACAGATGGGATGCATTGGCTTAGAACTTAAGGATAAATGACTATATAGAGATCCGAATTTCCCATTAGATTCAAATAAACATGTCAAAATTTGATCCTTCAATATATTGAAAACTGTGGTCAGCCTGGCTCAGGGTAAATTCATTAACTTCAGTAACTCTCCATGTTTTGTGTGTGTGTGTTTTATTGCTGAATTACTGGTAAACTAGATACTAATTTATTGATTAATCTGACATCCCATAATCTAAAATAAAACTCCTTTATTATGTTGGTGGTACTTGGGGCAGTTGTGATATTCCCCCACTTATGTTCAGTTAAAATACTGGGTATAGACACATGAGATTCTCCTCTAGGAATTAACTGAAAAGCAATTAACCAAACCATACAAAGCCTTAAAAGGTCAGAATGATATCCACGACAAAAAAACTGATTAAAGGAGCCACTGAAATGCAAAATGACTTCTCAGAATATTTCATAGTAGCCTTGCCTGTTGATCGAGAGTTCTTTAGAAGCAAATGTGTATAACTACACAAAAACTGCTTTCGGTAAGTAGGATAGTGACCTCTTCCCCAACAAAGATTTTCATTCTCTAACCCAGGAAACTTGTGAATATGTAATCTTACATGGCAGATATGACTTTAAGATGTGATCATGAATACAGATGTTGAGATTATCCTGAAATAGGGAAATTATCCTGTATTACCCAGTTGGGACAACGTCATCAGGTGAATCTTTAAAGGTGGAGCACAAATTCTGGTTGGTTTAGAAGAATGAAGAGGAAAGGAGGAGGACAGACTTGAAGCATAAAAGAGACCCAACCTCTGATGATGGCATTGAAGATGGAAGAAGGGGACCACTAGCCAAGGAATCTAGAAGCTACGAAGGGCTCTCAGCTGACAGTCAACAAGAAAATTTGCCTCTCACTCCTACAACTGCAATAAATTGAATTTTGCCAAGACCCAAATGATCAAGGAAAGGTTTTCAAAAACCCTAGAGCCTCGCGAAAGAAATGAAGTTTTACTGCCACCTTGATTTTAGCTGAGTGAGTTCTGTGTTGTACTTCTAGACTACAGAACTGTAAAATAATAAATTTGTTTATGCTTCTAAATTTGTTGCCTTTTGTTACCCAGCATAAAGAAACACATATTCTGCATTACAGATCAGGCATCTACCTATCTCATCTATAGATCTAAATATTTGTTTCTATCACCTGTCTTTGCAGGTTTTTTTTAACTTCACAGTATGGCACCACAAATGTGCCTTAGAAATTTTTTTGCAGCAAAGGCTAGAGGAAAGGAGGGGGCAGGCAAATGGATCTCCTGGCACTCACTACACTTCAAGCACAGTTGTTCTCCTTTTACATGCCGTTAGAATAATGGACCATTCTGCTTATGGAAAATGTAAAACCACTATTTCATTGCATTTTTTTTCTGGTTCATTTTATTATATGAGGGAAAAACAGAAAGTGAAGGTACTGGTTCTCTTAACCTAGATTCAGTTGATGTACAAGTTGAAACTCATTAGGAAAATTGAAAGTAGAGACTATTTTGATTCAAATGGGTGCTTATTAGACCTAAGATTGTCAACTGTGTGTTCAGTTGTGAAGGGAAAGATCAAAGTAGGAAATGTGTGAAATGCTTGAAATATATCAGCAGAGATCACATCTAAAATGTGATACGCACTTACAGATTTTATAATATTTTAAGTTCCTGGGAAGGGCATCCCCTTCTTTAAAGCATGCAAGCCATATGACTTAGAAAGTTAAGTCAAACACACTTTTAGCATAATATGTATGAAACATATCCAAAGAGAGGCCAATTCAATTTGAAAAGAGATTTTCAAAAAAGCAGTAAAAAGAGAGTCAGGGAAGCAAATGGTACCATGCCTAAGGTAAGGGGAGAGAGAATGTGTTCTGGGCCATAAGCAATCATCCAATTTTTGCAGCAAGTCTGTCTTACTGGGGAGAGAAATAAATCAGGTACTCATGACTCAGTGGTACTATTACTTTGTACTCCAAGAACGATCTTTCTGATAGTAATTGGCTTTTATGTGTAGACCTGCTGCAGGGACTGAAAATGCTACTTAATATCTGGTAAACTCAGTAGTCATAGCTTCTCCTTCTCCCTCTCTTTCTCTCTAAAGAAATAAAGGGTGAATAACTATATACAAATATATGGGTATACAGTTGGATAGAGATATATGGATAATTGCATATACAGATATGGATATAAAATATGAAGATAAATATAGATATATCCATCATTAAACATATATAAGGCTTTCTAACATGGCATATCATGAGAGAATTAAGTCCTATTGTCCTAAGGCATTTTTGAAGGTTAAAAATTATCTTTTCACCTATGCATTCAGGTAGTACTGAGACAATTAAGATCATCAAACATTTTCTGTGTTCTGTGTAAAACCCTAGTTGAGAAATCTCAAGTAAGATGATTTATTTGCATAAGTTAGCTAGCTACTCAAATTTTCTAGTCTATAGTCCTGTGGACCATCTCTCTCTATGGAGGTGACTGAGATCTTAATTTATTCTATTGTACACATATTATTTGACATAAAACTCTCAATACAGACAGAAGTATGACCTCTTCCAAGAAATCCTCTTTTATTAGTGTAGCCAGATATGATCTCTCACTTTAATTTACCTTTGCTCTTTATTTCATATTTTCTCATCTTATTATATTCATATACTGGCTTTTTCTCCCAGATTTTATGTACTGTAATAGAAGCTGATCTCTATGTTTCTTTTCTGATCCTGATTAGAATGCCTGGAGTTGATAGGCACATAGTGCACATTAGTAGAATGAGAAAATTAATTGCTAAGCATGCTTCAGTGTCTGGGAAGACAGTTCACTAAAGTAGGACGCTAATGATGTGAATTCATGGATTTGATCCCCATGTGGTCACACGCTTATATGTAACTACTGGTTTCAAATTCATTCGAACTGTTTCTCATTAGAAAAAAGTAATAAATAAAGTTAAAATAGAGACCAAGAAGTATGTGGATAGGTTCACATTACCTCACTCTGCCTAGAAAAAATAAAAATGAACCTAAAATTTTTGAGATCTGGAGTGTCATCTTTACATATAAAATAGCATTTTATAAGCTTATTATAACTATGTCTTACTCATGATAGGATAGCATGTACTTAATCAATTGAATGTCTCTGAATTGGTACTAGATTTAATATTAAATTCTTAAGGTACCATGTATATAGAACTCTGCACATGTGTCTGTTAAATGCAGTTTCACCTCCTAAAATTTATTTTGACTTTATTATAGTTTATATTATCTTCACCATTAAGTATTATATCCCCAAATTAGATTATTCCTTTTCCTTGAGATCTGTATGTTTTTTACTCTTCCCTAAAATCTGAAATGTCCCATGGACAATATTATTAACTAGGATAATTTATCTTTCAATTGTCAAACCCCACTGGATACTAGATGCTGGATCAACAAAGATAAGTAATATCCTTTTAGGAACCCACAGTCAAATGGGATCAGTGACATTTAACCCTGACACTATTGTTAGTTTTTAATTTATTCACAATTTCTTAGTGTTATTAAAGTGTTGTTTCTTTTTATAATAGAAAATGAACAAAAAATGTTCCTAGACATATGTTAATTGAGATTATTATTATTAAAAGTCATTATAAAACAAATGTTGAACACTCATCTTCTAAACTCAAATAAAATTACACTCTTTTAAATTGTTTTAAATTTTAACTAATTTAATGAGTCTTCCATTTCTGTATCAAGCATGTACAGGGTGGAATTATCCAATATTTTTTCCACCAAGGCCTGTTTGTCAAAATTGATACATTTAAAGCATCTATTTTTTAAAATTTTATTTATCCAGAATCCTAAGCGTATTTGGGGTTTGGCTGAGTCCTAATTGGAAGGTATAATTCTCAAAGTAACACACTGGAAATGCCACGAACATTGATAATATTATACATATGACCTTTTGCTCCCAGAACTTTGCATATAGAAAAATAATGACTTATAAACCTGAGGTTGAAAAAAATAAAAGCACTTTAAAATTATTTAAATTCACCAGAACTGAATAATAAATATTGTTTTATTTTTCATTTTTGCACATCATGCAATTAGGCTAAAGACCACAAAAAAGCTGTGTTTTCTTAATTTTACATAAAAATATTTTCCTTTTGCTATTTTCACTTATTTTAGAGAAGTAGATTATAATTATTTTGGCCCAGGGCTTCCAGAGGAAAAGAGCACTTGAAGTTAAAATGCATACTGAAGGCGCACTGTGGCATACTGAGACAGTGAATGAAATGTACAGCCAGTGATGTAGGTGAATCTTAGAAACATGGCATTGAAAGAAAAAATAAAAATAGTACACAAAAATGCATATCGTATAAGAATACCCCCTCATTCTCTGTTTCAAATAATATAAAAATAAATATCCCTATATGTAAACTCTTTCCCAAACCCATAATTATTTATTGAGGATAAATGTCTAAAAGTGCAGTTGTCACTGGAAATCCAGATTTTTGAGGCTTTTGTTGTACATTGATAAGTTTCTCCCTTAAATAATTACATTAATTTGTAATCTCTTAAATATTGTTCATAGGTGTGTCAATTTTCTTTCTTTTCTGATGCCTTTTCCTGATTGTTAATATTTTATTATAATAAATACATAGATAAAATTTTCAATTTGATGTCTCACTGTTTTATGGATCAATTATCTGACTGCTATTTAAAATATCTTCAAATGTTCATTTGTCTTTTTAATTTCATCTTTTGTTGATTAAGTGAATTGCAAATGTCAGTAAATGCATCTGCCTTGCCCAGAGTTGCTAGAAATTGCATCATTGTCTTCTGATAAGAAGCCTGCTTTTGAGACCAGTCAGACAATTGATGGTTGACCAGAATGTTTACTGAGAACTAGACAAATGAATCTCGGAAAGTAAAGTCAGCCATAGTAGCCCCTTGAACCCCAAAAGGTGATGAGATTTTACTTTAGGTGGCCATTTTGCAACCAAGAAGATGCATAAACAAATCTAGACTGGCTTTAAAAAAAGAGAATCCATAAGAAGAAAAACAAAACAGCTTCCATTCCTAACTTCCTATCTCCAAGCTTCAATCCCTATGAAGACTAAATGAAATTCTTGCCTTTCATTATTTCCTTTTATTTCATGCACGCTTAAGTGTATTTTGGTTCCTTGCAATCAAACCTTTTCTAGAGTTTATTTTCTTTACAGCTATTTCATTATCTCTTGGGGTATTTGCCAATTTTTTTGGTTTGAATTCCTCATCTTAGTTATTTTTTATTCCATACACATTATAAATTTATATTTCTAATTTGTTGTCTTTTAATTTTGCTTATGTCACTTTTGAAGAAGTTATCAATATTATTAAATGAATACATTTTCTTTTATGTTTTCTTCCTTTTTTATAATACTTCAAAAGACTTTCCATACATAACATTTATTTGTATTTTACCAATACTGTAATCTATCTTATTTACATATTTGTATACTTGTAACATTTAATAAAATGGCTCTCTCTTTGCATAGTAGTGTGTGACTATAAAAATAATCATGCAAACTAAAACCATGTAAAGCAAATTTCATAATCAATGGGAAAATTATGCTTATTCTGTGACTTTTAAAATTTTTTGTCAAAACATTAGAAACTTATACAATAGTTATAGTTGTATAGATATATGAAATATTAGTAAAGCTAATATTTATTTAATACACTAAAACATTGGGGATGTTGAAAACTAAAGTGTTTTATTTATTTGTAAAAAAGCTTATCAAGAGAGTAGTTTGAACAGCACTTCCCTTTTCTTTTCTTCCTATAATTTAAAATGTGAAATGAGCATTTTTTTAATGCTCTGGAGAATTTCCTTATACCTTTCAACCTTTGGAGCATGTTCCACCATTTATCCTTTGTGCTTTCAATGTTTTGAAATATCTCTGAGAGTTCCTTCAGTGTGAAGATTTTGCTGGCATCACTTGCTCTCACTCTTCTCCATCCTTTCCATTACAACTTTACTCATTTATGTTAACAAATTCACCTTCACTAACTTACTCTGGCTATATGTTTAGAGTCTCTTGAATGGTATCATTATCATCATTCCCACACTCAGCTATTTCTACTGTAACTCCATTTGTGTTTGATTTGAATTTCACTTCCAGCATAATCACTTTTCTTTTTCCCCCTCCAGCTTGCCTTTCTTCTCTTCCTTTCTTCCTCCTTGTCTTCCTCCTTTTATTTTCTTGCAGTTTTATCTTTGTTGACCGTATCTCTCTTTGTCTTTCAGTTATCTATTTTTGTAAAATATCACATAGATTTACCAGAAGACAAGAAGACAACACAATTCCATACCTTTTTGTCTGTGTGTGGACTTGCTCAGAAATCAGTCTCTAACAGACTTTGAAACAAGTGACACTTTGAAACAAGTTGGGTCACTGATCATTATGCACATCTATTATTTACTTAGTGATTTGTGAACTGAAGACCTAGTGGTGAAGTTTGTATTACTATGTAATTACAACCCATAAACCATGACAAGCAAAGTTTAAACTGTGTTGTTGGGGGACTGGGGTTACTTAACTAAATCATCATTACTGAGAGTTATGCATTCAAAATCATGCAAAAGGAAGGATTTCTTGTACTTAATCCATTAGTACATCTTAATGTGGCCAATGCTAAGCTTTAGAGAACCTTTATGTGAATCAGACAAACGGTGCTCCCAAACCCCCATGGATGTAATTCTTTAGACAATGTACTGGCACATAGAATATTATGCAGAGTATCACCTACATAGCTCTAAGTTGCAGCACTTGTGACGATATCCACAGCTAAGAGATACTTTATCCAACCCATGAGTATTCCTTCATGTCTGGGAGGAGGGGACAGTGGCCTTCTTTTTGGTAGATCTTTGCTAGGATGTTCTACCTGCACAAGTGCATGTCACACATATGCCAGCTCAACTGACTGATGTTGCCTGTGGCTCTTTTCCTAACTTGAAACATAAAATATCTATTGGTCAAGGATTAAAATCTTGGAATCACTGTTGCTTAATATGAATGAAAGGCTCAGTAGAGAGAACTTTTATTTATAGAAAACAATCTTGAAGGAGCTTTGAATTAAACTAAACCGGAAGAGAACTATATACTTCGCCTCATCTCATGTCCCCTTATCTAGTTGTTTTTTTCTGAGTTGAATGATGATCTTTTCCCATTCACCCAGAATGAGTCTGCTAGATAGGAATCAGCACCATTGAATAAGTTGCTTTGTTTACTATAAAAAAAATTATTGTTTGAATAATACAGCATCCTTTTCATGAGAATTCACAGAAGTATCAGAGAGAAGGATACTTCTCCTACACAACTCTGGTGGTTTTTTTCTTACTGAAATATGTTAGTCATCATATTTCTTATTTCATATTAATAACTAGAATCAATTTCATATTAATTAATTAATTTGAGGTCAAATTTGTATTCTGCAGCCAACAGATATGTAGAAACCCTTGGTGAGCTTTTCGTGTATTAATATCATGTTTGTTTCACCTTAACTTTCCTTTGTCATTTTTCCTTTGTCCTGCTTTCCTCATTCATTAATTTTATTAGTACTTTATCTTATTACATGCATATACATACACATATATATATCTTAAAACCTTTCAGATAAGGTGAGGTACGAATGAGTGAATGGATATAAATGAAGACTAGTTTTTTAAAGTATCTTAATCATTTGCATTTAAAACTTTCGTATTTAAATTTGGCATAGGACCATCTGATCAGCAAATTTTGAGAGGTAAACAAGATTAAAACTTCTGTCAAATTTGGAATATAAAAGCATATACTGATTTGTTTATCCAAATATGAGGAGTGACCAAATGTGTGTTTGAAAGTCATTGATTTGTGAAGAAAGTAAAGATTATAATTTTATAGGATTACTTTGCAAAGAGTTAACATTTTGTTTTCCAAATGATCAAGCCACTTTAGTAATCTAATTGTAAGCTCAAGTAGCCATTCTTTTCTTATGCTGAGGTCACAGTTAACCTGCTGAGCAGGCAAGAGATAATTCAAGGGCATAATACATTTTTGTTTAATTTGTTTTATTTCTGTAACTAAAGACTATTGTGAACAACATAATACAAGTTCATAAATACTGCGCAAGATGAATATTACATAACAGCTATCACATCATCAGAAACAGAATTGTGGGTCTTGCCAAGAGTGACTAAGGAAATGAAACTAGAATTAATGGGAATTGATTGATTAGAATAACATTAGATTTGAACACCAAGACAATAATGGGAAAAATTAGAAATCCTTTTTCTTTCACCATTTAAAATGAGATAAAGTATTTAAGGATCCTTTGCAGAAAGCAATTCAATGCTGAAAGACAAAGGAACATATTACATGGGTCAGAAGGCTGTATGTTCAGGCAGTTAATTTCTATTACCCTCTTGCATTATGTTATTTATTGCACAAAAGATATGCTCTAGAAGTTTTGCTTTTAAATAGCATATTTACTTCTGCTATAAAGCCTTAAAGACTGATTTCCCTTCTTAAGCTGTATTTTACACATAGGAAATGACTGAAAAATTAATGCCATAAGAAATTCTCCTTTAATTCTGGCCTTATTTAAACAGTGTAAGTATGTTTGTTTTTATAGCCAGATTGTATTGGAAAAAAGAAAGAAAGAAAAATGAACCTTGGGGAAAAAAATCCCTACCAATTCATGTTGATTACTTTTGTAAAACTATCATTATAAACACTAACAGGTAGTCACGCTGCCTAGAGCATTCTTTGCAGAACTTTACCATATTGATTGAATGATTTTAATCTTATTTTAAGGACATTTTTGTGTAACATATATAAACAGGATTCTAGGTAATATTATTTTCAGGAGGAATAAAGGCTAATTTTTTTAACATTTAGTTTAAAAATAGAGTATATTTTATTTTGATCATAAAGGCAGTGCATGCTAATCTTAGAGAATTTGTGAAATACAAAGAAATGGAAAGAATCATGGAAACTTAAATTCTCACTACCCAAATAAAATTCCTAATTACATATATTTTGCTATATTTCCTTTCACATGCATTTAGAATAATTTTTTTTCTAATTTTAAAAGTAATACGGTTTTATTTTATAATTAGAAAAATATATAAAATATAAATAAAATACGAATCAACTGTCATACTAATAATAATCTACTACAAAGTTTTAGTGATTTGTCTCCTAGTTTTTCTGCTTTATAGTCCTGTGTCCTTTATTTACATAATTTTAATCGCATAGTGTGTGAAATTTTATATTCTGATTTTTGGTAGCATGGTTATAGAACAGTATTATTTTTAATTGCTAAATACTAATCCATTGTATAAATGAAAGTTATCACATCTATTCCATTTTATTTGGTATATTTATTTGATTGTTTTCATTTTTTCTTAGAGTTTAAAAATTGTTATAATTAATGTCTTTTTGTATAAAGTGTTCCCATAGTTTATTTTTTTGTTTTTTTTTCCCCCTTTGGTCTCTTAAAATAAACTGTCAGAGTTTAGGTAAGAGTTATTAATATTTTTAATCTCTCCAACACAGATTTAAAAAATATTAAATTCTCCCAAATATAGTGTGACTGTGAATAAAGTCTGTGAAAAACTAACATTTGAGAGAAATCCATTTCCAGTAAGTGGTCACCTAGATGATTCAGAGTACCTCCTACCAGAGGCACCTAAAAAGCTGGACTTAAAAAACATACTAATACACTGAGTTATTATATATGCTGAGCATGTTATACATATGCTGATGTCATCATGTAATAATAAGGGGGAGAATGAGCCACTTCATTGTCAGGGGCATTTTCAATCATACCAGACAGCTGAGTGTCAGCAGACAACTGAGGGCGGAGTCCTGGACTTCCAGGAGCAGGGACCTTCTCTGAGAGCTAGGGCTCCACTGCCACCTTGGTACTGGGAATTTCTGCCCATCCTCAGGACACTTCTGAGAGAAAACGTATCATTCAGGAGATCCACCGAGTAGAAAAGATGAAAGTTAACATTAAGTGATCGCTGAAGGTTGAAAGCCTAGTAGAAATCCCTTGCTCATGGTAAGAACCTGGTGAAATTGCCTTCAAGAGGTGGGGTATGAACCAGACTCTGGTAGACCAACTTGAGACAATTCTTGAGTTTTGGTCTTGGTTAATTAGCACATATTTCTGCTTCGCAGGAAGAAACAAAAGTCATCTTCGAAAGAATACAGAAACATCTCAGGCCTCAAATTATTTCTTAAATTAATTGTTCTAAGAAACAAAGATAATAAAGCAAATAGCAGAATAAAAATGCACAAGCTAGAATCAGTAGAACAACATTCAACAGAAGTTGGTCGAGAGGAAGTCTGAGTAGGGATGTTATTAGATATAGATTGGAACACTGATCTTCATGTTCAGGACAGTAAAAATGAATTTAAAATTTAGAAAAAATTAGAAACTATAAAAAAAGATACTGTGTATATGAATAAAAATCAACTAAAATTATCGAATTGAAAAGTATAATTAAAACCACCTAGACAACATACTATTTTAATAGTTAGGCACAGCTGAGCCAAGAAGAAGCAAGGAGAGACAAAATATAGAATTAAAGATGAAGGGATAAGAGAGGATACAGTGAGAGGGTCTAATACTCTTTTAACTAAAATTTTAGGGAAAAAAAGAAGGCCAAAAAATGGCCGCATAGAAATTTTTCACGAGATAATGGCTGAGAATTTCCCAAAATTGATGAAGAAAACAAGGCATAAAACTATTAAAAGTAGCCAGAGATTAACTTCAAAGGAATGACTGAGTGACTACTGAACAACATTAGAGGCTACAGAATTGTGAAGCATCTTCAAGACACTAAAGGACACAATTATCGAGCCTAATTTTTCCACCATAGGTAGTATTTTTAAGAATGAAGGTAATATAAAGGCATTTTCATACCAAGAGTAAAGAATTCTCCTCCAACAGACAAACCCAAAGGAAAATGTAAGAACCTCAGGCAGGAAAAAAAAAAAAATTCCGGATGGAATCTTGGAGATGAAACAAGAGGGAAAAAAAGGCAAATAATTTGAATCTAGGAATATAAATTAATGCTGATGATAGCACTAATTATTGTGGGGTTTAAAGTATATAATATTAAGATGTATAAAATATTATTTAAGAAGCTAGTTAAAGGAATTAAAGTGCTAAAGTGCATGTATAGTGCAAGAGGAGAGTAAATGTGCAGAAAAGTACAATGTTTAAAAGGCAGGTTAGGGATAGCACCTAAAATAACAAAGTGCATATTTAATGGAAATCATTTAATTGGATGTTCACTGATTAAATCCTTCTGTCTGAGAACAAAACAATCGGAATTTGATGATGATAAATGTAACACAGGGTTCTACAGATAATGTTCATTTTCAACAGGTAAAAGTGGCCTTAAACCAGCACTTATTTGAGTATTAGTTTATCATGAAAAAGAAAAAACAGTTGCATGAGTCCATAGAAAAAGCCCATCATATGTGAAATTAAGAACTGTGGAAAGGAGAAAAAATGATTTCTGAAACTAACAGCCATTATCTCATAAGGCCTTCAGACAGATCTTTGACCTCGTTATTCATACATCAGAAAAACGATGAAATTTTGTGTCCACAAGAGTAATACTATCTTACGTCAGAAGACTAATATTCTGTAAACAGAGGAACAGGAAGCCTAACAAATTAAGTACTACATGCAGAGAGCTAGTACTTCTGAAACACTTAAAAAAAGTATAAAGGAGCACTAGGAATAGTTAATTCAGGAATAAGAAATATTTCAAATTAACTTGTTTTTAATGTATTTTTCTTATTAATTTGCAAGGAGGAAACTTATACATTTGCATTAAGATAAGGTTGAGATCATAACAACTCTAATGTGCTGACAGTTTTATTTTTGTAAATGTGTAAAACACTTAAAATATCAATCCAAATGCATATTTTAACAAGTAAACGGAAATCTATCAATAATTTATGATATTACACCACATAATAAGACATGTAAGATTTCATTTTCTTTAAGTACATTTTCATAAACATGAAAGAATGGCTCATCTCTCTGGTTAATAGATTTTAAATTCATTGGAATATTATTTGATTTGAATTTTAGTAAGGTAAAATCAGAAAGAATGACAACTATTTGGTCCACAACTAGATACTTTTTAATGGGTAGAGATGTTAGTTACTAAACATTAACTAAAAGGGCGTGAATAGTTTGCCCCTTACTTGCTGTTGTATCATAAGGACCTAGCTGGAGCACAGAGCATGTACCTAGTATATACTCCTAGCATTAATATGCTCATTGAATACCTGAAAATAACTAAAGTATGCATTGTAAAAAAATGATATATTTAAAAATCTCATTCATCAATAGTCCTTAACTTTGTTATTTGATAATTGTTATGGTTTGAAATCTATAAAATTTCTTTTTTTTTTTATTATCAACATCAAGGCACTCATGTATGGTCTCTTGTGTTGTGCAGTGCACAATTCTAGGGCTCCTATTCACATATTCTGAGAATAGCACTCTATAGAGTTGTGTAGAGTTATCTTCCTAAAACATTTCTCTGACCCATTCTTTTCCTCTAATCAAAGAACAGCAGTATGGGAGAGTAAAAAGTGCATAGGGTATGGATCTGGTAACCCATGAAAAATCTTTCTCTAAGGTTGTCTCTGGTAAGATATTTAATGTCTCTGAGACTCAGACTTTCTCCTCTGTAAGAATAATTGTAAAGAAGACAATTTTTGAAAAGCACAGGAAAAGCATAGCTCTACCTTAAGAGGAAATGCTACTTAGGTACTATTATGGGGAATTCTGGGTACTAGTGAGCAGGATGAAGTTCTCAGGTACTTCATAAAAGAGGGAACCACAAAAAATAAAGATGATGTAAAAATGTGAAAGGATATCAAATGCCAATCATTCTCACATCAAAACTTGACCAGCACTGGACAGGATAAGTCCCTGACATTACAAAATAAATTTGAATATGGAAGATTTAATTTATATCACCGTTTTTCATCCTTGTTCACCTTGTAGTGAGAACTCAACATGGAACAAAGACACTGAAAGAATAAATGATTGGTGTAATCCTTTAGATTATTTTAAACTCTTCTCTCATCCCACATACTAAATTGGACCTCTGTTAGGATAGGTGGTATAATGGAATTAATAGTGACAAGAGAATTTGGTGCTAAAGAATGATGTGTAAGCTATCCAGTCATCTAACCCTGTCACTGAAATTAGATAATTAATTTGCATGGCAAACAGTTAATTCAGTCAAAGTTTACAAAGCTTACGATGAAGAAACTATCTTAAGATCACTATCTTTCTCCAGTTAATTAAGCTAGCACTATACATTTTCTTGTGATAATTAAAATTATTGCTTTTATAAACTTGCTCCTCAAAATCTTCCACATCTTCTCTTTCACCTTTATACCAGCTAAAATGGTGTTGTAGTTAGGCCAAACAATGCAATTAAATTCGTTGCTGAAGAAAGAAAAATGGGATAGAAAGTAAATATATTATTTGAAAGATTACATTAGCTTCTCCAAAGATTCTTGTTTTGATTATAATGGATTTTTATATGAAAAATAAAATCTTGAGTGATTTAAAACCATCTGATCACTTTATTTTAGAGTGAAAAATTAAAATGTACTCCTACAGAAAAAAAAATACTAAGGGTTTGAAATATATTTTGGTTTTAAATTAAAAAAAGATTGAAATTAGCATTTAACTTTAAAAAGATATTTGCTCACTATTCTGCTTTCCTGTCAACAATGAAATATATTTTAGCTGAATGTTGTTTTCCATTTTGGGGAGGAAATTGAAGAATGCTTTAATTTCTCATTAACTACAACATTAATCAGTGGTTAATTGTAATTACTTAGCCTGTAGAAAAAGTGAAAGTAGAATTAGAATCTGACTGCAAGTCAAATAAACTTTGTCTTTCTTATTGATTTAAGCATTTTTCAAGACAGTTGTTCAATAAGGTTTACTTAACAAAATTTTGGTAGTGCTTGGTTAATGTGTTGAATAATAATTGAAATCAGTTGCTGTGTCAGATTCTATCTCTTTCTGTGTTAACTTGTAAACATTAATATTGTTAAATAATAGAGGCCAACATTATTATTATTTTTCCAATATCAGTACATAAGTGCAAGTAAGTTTTTTATGGATTTCAAGTTTGATATTAAAATCAGTTATTTTCCTATTTTTGAATATGTTTCTTTGCATTTTATTTAGAAGCAATTGAAAATGATATAAATTATCTCTATGGATTTCGTTAATACTATTGATGTCTCTAGCTAATTTTTACCTATAAATATACAAATCTTACATCTTAACAGTTTCAACTCCTATTTTGCATTTAAGTGTACCCTTTTGTTTTTAATATGGAGGAGAAAACTGAAGACCTAACCTTGTCTCCACGGAATGTCAGGAAATAAATAAAATCCTTATTTCAAAATGTGAAAATGTTAATAACATGCCATGTCTGGTTTCTCAGTTTGGGAAAATATGGTAGTTCTAGAGTTTCATTCTTTTTCTAATAAGTATATTCAGAGCTTCTTTATAGAATTTTTTAACAGAAATTGCTCATTGAAAAAGCAACACCTGAATTTAACATTCCTTAGCTTCCCTTTCATCAGTGTCTAAATTATCAATACATTTTCTAAATCCTATGCTAACAGATCTCTGCAGTCAAATGCTAAATGTTATTAACCTCCAACAAATTGAATTCCTGATGAATCCATGTCCTTTTTTGAAATGTCAGTAAGTCATCATGGTGCTCCAACTGGGGATCCTCTAGTGGCTCACTGAAAGGACCCAGGCTTTTTGGACTTCACAATTGATGATTTCTGATGCTGTATTTTGGTGGTTTATGAAATCATTAGTACAATCATTCACACACAATTTTTTCTGCTCAAATATTTATTTGATATGAGTTATGAGGCTAGTTGTGCTTGAATTAAAAAGGTATGTACTCCACAGTATTGCTTCCTTTATTCACTACATTTGGATAGGAGTTACTTTACAAAAGTAAATTTCACGTTTCTGTACTTTCCTCTAACTGGGGACACTGGACATAATTTAGTCTTTCTATAACTTAATAATGAGACAGATTTTAATACAATCTATTAATTTACAGTTTATTTTTAGATGGTTTCCTTACCTTCATATATATATATTTTAAAATGTGTCCTTCTTCCTTGGGGTCATAAACAGCTTTTAGAGTTAAGGTTAAATTATTGCCACATTCAAGTTCATAAAAAAGACGTCTGATCAGCATTATGTTTTCCATAGCCTGAGTGTATATTGGAAGCAAACTATCTAAGACAAGGTGGCAGCTCCAAGATTTGCACTAACAATTGATGCAATAAAATGAATGGTTTACTATGTAACTGAGCTAATCCATGATTTTTGGATCTGTTATGAAATAAAATATTTTCTAGAAAATGAATGCTTTCAATTATATAAAAACCTAAGTAAGAAAAAATTGGTTGTCTACTGCTTTAGACAGTCAAGCTTCTATTTAACATCTGTGTTAAATACTGAATGTGGATATGTGAGCTAAAAGAAGTCCAAACAAAATAGACCTTGGCATTTGAGTTGAAATTACCCTCAATGCTTATTTAGGTAGACCTTTTCTTAAGCTATTTTTGTATTAGTCAGTAGTGTATATAAGCTCAAAATCTCAGAATTTTCATGGTAGAAAAAACAAAAACAAAACATTATAAATCATTGAACAGGATGTGAGCTCAGTTTACAAAAATTCTCTTAATCTAATACTGTATAAAGGATTTGATACATGTAGTTGGTCTCACTGTTTCTGCATATATGAATTTGCCATTCTTCTGATAATGCTCCCATATTGTCCTCAAAATTCCACTTCTAGAGTATCTTGTAGTGTCATAAGATAAGAAAGTACTAAAAAAGTTCCACAATGTTAGAGTTATATCAAAGGGACACAAGTGTCAGTTAAAAGAGTGCCCAGTAACCACAGTTAGAACAATTTGAGCAACAAAATAATGTACCAATGAATTATCACCTAAAGTATAAAATAAAATATCCATGAATTTATACTGATATAAATAAGTGGTTTAATAAATAAATAAATGGGGAGAATAGACAAATATCCCATGTAGGTGAATACCAAATAATTTATGTTGGTACTCTGCCCTCAGGGAGGTGGAGCATAACTCTCTATTCCTTAAGTATGGATTCAGTATAGTGACTTCCTTCCAAAAAGCACAGTATGGAAATCGCAGGAGAAAAAAGCAACTTTACAAGTGTAGAAACCTGACAAACAGTACCTTAACCAAGTGATGAAGGTTAACATTTATAATATTATATTGATAGTGTATACTCTTGATATGATGTATTGAAATGGCAGTTCACCTCTGTGGTCTTCATCCCAATAACGCATATCCCCATTCTAGTCATGAGAAAATATCAGATAAGTCCCAATTGAGGGACATTCTGCAAAAATAGCTTACCAGTACTTCGTCAGGGTGATTTAAAACAAGGAAAGTCTGGAAAACGCTCAGTGAAGAGTAACCTAAGGAGACATAATGACTAAATATAATACAGTATCTTGGATGGGATACTGGAATGAACAAAGGACATCAAATAAAACTGAAGTAGCCTGAATAAAGTATGGACTCTAGTTAACAATAATATGTCAATATTGGTTCATTAAATATAACAAATGCAACAGACTAATATAAGATATTAATAATAGGGGAAACTGGGTACAGGGTATATGGGAACTCTCTTTACCATCTTTGCAATTTTTCTGTAATTCGAAACTGTTCTAAAATAAAATGTTTATTAAAAAAATCCATTTGTTCATTCTGAGATGATGCCACTTTGGTAGAGCTGGCTCAATGCACAGCTCCAATAGTGGAAATGTGAAGCAGGCCTGACTCAGTTGAGCATTACCTCTTACACAGAGATTGTTTCACAGATGGACAAATAATCCAGATCATTTCAATCAGAGCAAATCCTGAAGTGTTTTCAGGAGGAATTAAAAAAAAAATTTTTTTTCTCTCTCTCTTTTCAACCAGACTTTGAGCTGTGTGCTTGTAAGCCTAGAGCCATCTTGCCACCAGAAGGGCAAAACCTTTTTAGGATAGAATGAAAACGTAAGCTGAATTTGCAGAGTGTGAGGTTAATTCTTAACCACATTGTGCTTCTGAACCTAGTAATTTTTAAACTTGCTGTATCATATATATATGAGCCAATGTGATCCCCCTTTGCTTAAGCCAGTGCAAGTTGTGACCATTTCAACTAATCACTGTAATTCTAACTGATGTAATGTATTTGGGATAAAGCAGAGCATTGTCAGGGAAATACAGATCTTCTAATAAGGTTGTCTTTGGGAGATGCTTTGCATAGCTTAAGCAATGGACTTAGTGACAGAGTGACAGTGTGATACGTTGAAGAGAGTTGTCTGATTTATTCCTCAACATTTGTATAAAATGTAGCTGTTTAATTTATTAAAGTGGTTATGTCTTTCCCTATAATAAATGAGTTGATTGAAGACGTATATTCATTCATCATTATTGTTTTTAATGACTGAGTGCTTATATGTGGGTAGCAGCAGTGAACAAACTACGTAACATCTCTGGTTACATTTTTATAGAGGTAGATGGACACTACACAAAAAACAACATACAAAGAAGCAAAACACAAGTGTCTATTAATAGTGAAGTAACTATAAGTAACATGGAACAAATAATGGAGGTAGAGGAGACTAGAAGAAGATGAAGGGAGGGTATTGCACAGATGGCTGGGGAAGGAATGTTAATATTACAGGGGATGGTGCAAAAGCCTTGGATGAGATGTGAAGGATGGGATGGTTAATTGTGTCAACTTAGCTATGTTGTGGTGCCAAAATATTTGATCAAGTGTTATTCCATTTAATCTGTGAACCTGTTTTTTGGATGAGTTTAACATTTAAATCAGTGAGCAGATTGTCCTCCATAATGTGAGAGGGCCTTAGCCAATCAGTTGAAAGCCTTGAAAGAACAAAGAGTTCCATTGATCTATGTGTCTGTTTTATGTGCCAGTACCATGCTCCTTTGATTACTATAGTGCTGTAGTATTGTCTGAAGTTAGGAGGGTTGAATATTATGCTGGCTGTGGGTTTGTCATAAACAGCTTTTATTATGTTGAGATATGTTCCCTCTATATCCACTTTAGTTAGAGTTTTTATCATAAATCGATGTTGAATTTTATCAAATGTTCTTCTACATCTATTGAGATGATCATGTGATTTGTGTCTTTTCTTTTGTTGATGTGGTGTATCACATTGATTGAGTTGTGTATGTTAAGCCATCCTTGTATCCCTGGGATGAATCCAACTTGATCATAGTGTATGATCTTTTTCATGTGTTGTTGGATTCTGTTCACTAGTATTTTGTTGAGGGTTTTTACATCTATATTCATCAGTGATAATGGCCTGTAATTTTCTTTTTTGGTACTGTCTTTGTCTGGCTATTAGGGTAATAGTGGCTTCATAAAATTAGTTTGGGAGTGTTTCCTCCTCTTCAGTCTTTTGGAAGAGTTTGAGAAGGATCAGTATGAGTTCTTCTTTGTATGTTTTGTAGAATTACCTAATGAAGCCATCTGGTCCTGGATTTTTGTCTGCAGGGAGGTTTTTATTGCTGATTCTATTTCCCTTCCATTGATTGGTCTTTTCGAATGATCAATTTCTTCTTGATTCTGTTTTGGTGGACTATATGTTTCTAGAAACTTGTCCATTTCTTCTAGATTGTCCAGTTTGTTTCCACATAGTTGTTCATAGTATTCTCTCATGGTTTTTTTATTTCTGTGGTGTTGGTTGTAACTTCTCTATTTTCCTCTCTTATTTTGTTTATTTGTGTCCTCTCTCTTTTCTTCTTGTTGATTCTGGCCAGAGGTTTGTTGATTTTGTTTCTTATTTCAAAAAACTAGCTCTTGGTTTGATTGATTTTTTTTCTATTATTTTTTAAATGCTATTTTACTTATTTCCTCCTGATCTTTATTATTCTTTTCGTCTGCTTAATTTAGGCTTTGTTTCTTCCTCTTTTTCTAGTTCTTTTAGGTGGTAGATTAGATTGTTCATTTGACTAGAGAGCTCAGAAATAAACCCACAGATTTATAGTCAATGAATCTTCGACAAAGGAGGTTAGAATAT
Source organism: Camelus bactrianus (assembly GCF_048773025.1). NCBI lineage: Eukaryota > Metazoa > Chordata > Mammalia > Artiodactyla > Camelidae > Camelus > Camelus bactrianus. The sequence continues at coordinate 30,616,693 of NC_133543.1, read as the reverse complement.
ACAGTGGAGAAAATACAGTCTGTTCAGCAAGTAGTGTTGGGAAAACTGGACAGCTGCATGTAAATCAATGAAGTTAGAACACTCCCTCACACCATACACAAAAATAAACTCAAAATGGCTTAAAGACTTAAGTATAACACAGAACATGATAAATCTCCTAGAAGAAAACATAAGCAAACATTCTTTGACATAAATCTTAGCAATGTTCTCCTAGGGCAGTCTTCCCAGGCAATAGAAATAAAAGAAAAATCAACAAATGGGACCTAATTAAACTTATAAGCTTTTGCACAGCAAAGGAAACCATAAGCAAAAGAAAAAACAACAACCTACAGAATGAGAGAAAATATTTGCAAATGATGCAACTGACAAAGGTTTAATTTCCAGAATACGTAAACAGCTCATACAACGTAATAACAAAAAAACAAAAAACCCAGTCCAAAAATGGTCAGAAGACCTAAATAAGCATTTCTCCAATGAAGACATAGAAATGGCCAATAGACACATGAAAAAATGTTTAATATCACTAATTAAATGAGAAATGCAAATCAAAACTACAGACGTATTACCTCATATCAGTCAGAATGGCCATCATTCAAAAGTCCACAAATGATAATTGCTGGAGAGGGTGTGGAGAAAAGAGAATCTTCCTACACTGTTGGTGGGAATGCAGTTTGACGCAGCCATTCCAATATGGAAAACATTATGGAGATTCCTTCAAAAACTAAAAATAGATTTACCAAATGATCCAGCAGTTCCACTCCTGGGCATATATCCAGAGGAACTCTAATTTGAAAAGATATATGCACCTGAATGTTCATAGCAACACTATATACAGTAGCCAGGACATGGAAGCAACTTAGATGTTTATCAACAGATGACTGGATAAAGAAGCTGTGGTATATTTATACAATGGAATACTACTTGGCCATAAAAAAGAATAAAATAATGTCATTTGCAGTGACATGGAAAGATCTGGAAATAGTCATTTTAAGTGAAGTAAGCCAGAAAGAGAAAGAAAAATACTATATGATACCACTCATATGTGGAAACTAAAAATTAAAAAAAAAGAAAACACTAATGAACATATCTACCAAACAGAAACAAACCCACAGATATAGTAAACAATCTTATGGTTACCAGTGGGAAAGAGGGTGGGAAGGGAGAAATTGGAAGTTTGAGATTTACAGATATTAACTAGTGTATATAAAATAGATAAACAGATAAACAACAAATTTCTTCTGTTTAGCACAGGGAACTATATTCAATATCTTGTAGTAACCCATAATTAAAAAGAATATGAAAATGAATATATGTATTTATATGTATGACTGAAACATCATGCTGTACACCAGAACTTGACACACTGTAAAGTGACCATACTTCAATTAAAAAAAAAAAAAGATTGTACGCAAAAGTATTATCTTAAGGGTAGTGTTTTTGGAATTGCTTAACAACAACAACAAAAGAACAGAGCGACCTCTTTCAACAATAAGGAATTCAGACTGCATTTGGACTTAAATTGCAGCTCTTTCCTGAGGCTCCAGTCTACTGATCTGCCCTAAAGACTCTGGACTTGCATCTCTGCAACTGTGTGAGCCAGTTCCTTAAAATTTCTCTCTCTTTCTCGTTCTCTCCCTCTCTCTCCATATATACCTATACACTAACTCCTGGGAGTATACATAATGGTTTGCTTTCCTAGAGAACCCTGCCTAATATAGCAGGATTTTTGGTGAAGTCAAGAAATAGCAAGGAGGCAATCAAGAGTGTCTGGGGCAGAGAAAGCAAGGAAAGAGAATGGTAGAATGTGACATAAGCATTGTTAGCTTTGACTCACAGTCACGAGATTTTTATGTGTAGGGTCGGGAGTGGGTCATTCAGCAAACTGACAATCATTAAATCCACTTATAGTTTCCATCTTCCTGAGTTCTGTATTACTTAGTTCTTTAGAATAGTCTTCGTACCTTGATATCTTTATATGATAAAGTACACCTATTAGTTTTACCTTTGAAAACTCTCTAATTAAATCTGGCTCTGACAATGATAAGACCACAAACTAACATGTCAAATAAAATTAAATTAAAATAGATTAAGGAAATATTACAGAGAGCCCATAAATAAAGCCCACACTAATAAAGTCAACTGATCTTTGACAAAGGAACAAAGGTGATACAATGGAGAAAAGCAGTCTTTTCAGCAAATGGTGCTAGAACAAATAGGCATCCACATGCAAAAAAAAAAAAAAAAATTTAGGTACAGATTTTAACACTCTTTACAAAAATTTACTTAAAGTAGATCATAGGTTTAAATATAAAATGCTTAAGTATAAAACTCTTAGAAGATAACATTGGAGAAAACCTAGATGATTTTTGGTTTGGAGAGAACTTTTTAGATACAACACCAAAGTCACAATTCATAAAAGGAAAAATTGATAAGCTGAACTTTGTTAAATTAAAAACTTCTTCTTTGCAAAACACACTGTCAAGAGAATAAACAAAGGCACAGAATGGGAAAAATATTTGTAAACAATATATCTGATAAAGGACTGATATCTAAAATATACAAAGGGCTCTTAAAACTCTACAGTAAGAAAAATGAACAATCTAATTAAAAAACTGGTAAAAGGTCTGAACAGACACCTTACCAAAGAAGATATTCAGATGGTGTATTATATTAGGATATAAAAAGATACTCAGCATTCTATAAAACAAGACACTACTACACATCTACTAGAGTGGCCAAAATCTGGAACACGGACAATTCAAATGCTAATGAGATGTAAAGCATCAGCAACTGTCTTACATCGCTGGCAGGAATGCAAAATGGTACAGTCACCTGGGAGACAATTTGACAGTTTCTTACAAAACTGAACATACTCTTACCATATAATCTAGCAACTGCACTCCTTGAAAGTTATCCAAATGAACTGAAAACTTGTGTTTACATAGAAACTTACACACAGATGTTTATATCAGCTTTACTCATAATTGCAAAACTTGGACGCAACCAAGGCGTCCTTCAGCAGAAATGAGCTATCAAGTCATGAGATGACAGAGAAAGCTTAAATGTATATTTTTAAGTGATATAGCCAATTTGAAAACACTACATAAAGTATGATTCCAACTAAATGGTATTCTGGAAAAGGCAAAAGTATAGAGGGCACTAAATAGTGATTGCCAGGTGGTAAGTGAATGGGACAGATGAACAGACGAAGCACAAATTTTTAGAGTAGTGAAACTTTTATTTAATACTATAATGATGGATACATGTCATTATACTTTTGTCAAAACTCAGAGAATATGCAATGAAAATGAACCCTTAAAATTAAATTAAAATTAAGCAAAACTAAGTAGATTGATTACTTAGTGTTGTGTGAATAAACAGCCCCCCCCAACCTCCCAATACATTTACAATTATTTCAATAAATTTTCACTTTTTCCATTGCCTTCCTGGCCATAGGGATATAGATTCCATGAAATTAAAATATAAACTATTTCTAAATTAGCTATTTTTTGCAATTGAATGTTATATTTATGCTTCCAAAATTTTGATTCTCTGGGGCTGACACCAAAAGTTCTAATGTTTTTGAATTCATATGAATTGTGATTCATATAAATCACATGTTGATTTTAAAAAGAAAGCTCTCTGGAAAATGTTAACATACATAGCCACAACAGCTAAATAATTCTAGTCCTCCTATATTTCTATATATTTTTCATGAATTCTAGCTCTGATCCCTAATAACTGTACTTTATCTTTTTTAATTTTTGATGTTAACTATAAAACTAATGATAATTTATTAGTTTGAAAAAAGAAGAAACTTTCATTGTGTCTAATGTACTAGGTTTCACCTCTCTCATCTGATTTCAAAGCTTCTTTTCTGTTCCAGGTGAAGTTAAACAACAAAAACTAAATCTTTGATATGATTAGCAGACACATCTAGGCTATCATATAAAGTGTGATTCAAGAGAAATGAAATTGCTTTTAAAAAACGTGCTATACCTATACATTCAAATGAATGGTTTCTTCTAAGTGGTCACCGTTGGAAGGGTTATTTACTTATTCTGATGACACTGTTATTATTTAAAATATTTGTTTCTGTGCATGTTATTTTTTAAGAAACACTCATATATGCTAAATATGATGCAGGCATTGTCCTAGGCGATGTCCATTCTAAATATTCACCAACAATTCTTGTAACAACCTCATGAGGTAGTTAATATAATCTTAATTCTGTCAGTAAAGAAACTGAACTATTGTCCAATATTACACACCTAAGAATTTAGGGAGTTAGATTGAACTCAAAAAGTCTGGCTCTGTAGTACCTGCTTAGTTACTATGTTATGTTGCTTCTAACATCTAACTTTTATTTCAAAATTATCAACCATATTTTAAAATATTTTAAATTACCTCTAGGTATTCTATACCTTGTGAAATTATTTTTGTCTTTACTATAAAATGGCTTCTTCAATGGCTTTTCACAGGCAAGTTAAGCAACTTGAAGCAGAACAGGAACTTGAGTCATAAAAAATTCAATCATCTATACATTTACTGAGAAAGGAAAATGGAAAAATTCCTGCTGGAAAAAGTTTTCTGCTTAGCCTTTTATTCAGGCAAACAAGTATGTACATAGCCTTCTTTCTTTTAACTCCTGGTGAATTGAGGTTTTATTGAGGCAAATGTAACATCACTTCTCTTAGCCACCAATTCAGAGCCATCATTCTTGAGTTTAAGATGTGCTATGTCAGCACTATGTTGACTTTCACTAACTTGGTCAGACCATTACTCAGTTGATCTTGATGAATCTCTACTAGTGGGGTGATTTTGATAAGCTATAAATCAGCCTTGATGTCTTTCTCCCCTTAGTCTGTCTTAGTAGACTATAAAAGCAAATTAGCTGAGAAATTTTGTCCAATTCTAGGTTAAAGAAAGCAGAGAAAAAGAGTAAATTATATATATATATATGTATGTATATGTATATGTATATGTATATGTATATGTATATGTATATGTATATGTATATGTGGAATTGTGATTTCTCCTTTTCTTTTATTCTTCTATATACCAGGAATCAAAAATCTAATCCAAAGAAGACAATTAAATGAGCCCAAATTTCTTCTGGTTTTGTACATTGTTCATAGGCTTAAATTTTTAAAATGCAATTGCTTTTCATAGGGAAACTTATTTCTCACAGGAAGAATCACTTAAATAAAATTCTTGTAAAATAGTTTTCTTCACCATTAGCTATAACTTATAACAGGGTAATGATTATCCTTGTTTCATCCACCATTGGACACAGCAACTAACACAATGCCTGGTACATAATAGTAGATGTTTAATAAATATTTATTCAATGAATAAAGATTACATTCTTAGTGTCTAATTAAGATCCTTTTTCTAGGCTGGCAGTGGCAATTCATATACTCAGAATGCTCTCATAATTTTCAGGAATAGACTCAAGTGGCCTCAACATTAGAGAAATAAGTAATTTAGGATGCCAGAATTAATCCCAATACTTTGTACTTTTATAAAACTTTAACTTAGTCTAGCTGTATAATGTACACTCTTGTTATTTGCTGACAAATCCATAAGAATAGTAAAATAGTTTTGTTGCTTCTGCTTTTACAGATAATAAAATAGACTGGCAGTTTAAGGTACTGGCTCAAGGGTCATACACTGAAGTCAAAAACCTAAGTCAGGGTTTGAGCTTCTTCCCACAAAGTTTAGAAGGGTGTAAATCTGCCCCAGCAGTGTAAATTATTTAGTGACCCATATTCATCTTTTAGCATCCAAAATGAGGCTATCATATTTGCATCTTTGTGACCACAGAGGAGAGAGACAACTCATGACAGCTGGTAAGAAGGGCAAGGAAATTCATTGGCTTATAAAATGTTTATAAACTCACAAAAATTTTAGGAGTCCTCTGAAATTTCAGGAGGGCACTGCCTTTGGTTCTCCTCCGACTAATTCTATATGTGGTTTTTTGGTTTGTTTTTTTGCTTTGTTTTGTTTTGCAGAGCCTAGATCTAATGGTTGGTTCAGACTTACTCTTATTTGTTTATGTGTTTTAGATATTTTGAGTCGTGAAACATTGAGTTCCTCAGAGAAAATGATTATCTAAGTCAATGGTATTTGTGAAATGTATTATGAAAAGGCTAATTATAACTTATTATGAAGCCTACCTGCATCTGTTGTTCATAAAGTAAATGCTCTCTTCACAGGAGGCCCTACTTTTATTAACCTTTTCATAGAAGCAGTGATCTCATACTATACACCCACTCTTTCATATCTAGGGGGAAAAAGACCAGTGTGCAGTTGTGGATTGATTTTTCAGGTTTAGACTGTTGAGGGAGGTAGCAAAAACAAAGAAGAAAAAGAGGAGTAATTTTGCTAGTAAAGCTATTGATGCTCATTCAGAGTATTACTTTCTACTTTCTTATGTTTTTCTCCATTTCAAAGACAATTTTTAAAAGAAAAAAAAGGTCACAGTAAATGAAACAGTGACATACAAAGAGAGTAATCAAGGTAAATTAACAATGATGTGTATTTAAAGAGGAGGAAAAAACAAAAGTCTCTTACTTTCTCTGTCTCTCCCTTTTAGTCTCCTTCAGTTCCTTTCTCCAGGTAGTGAGTTAAATCCCTTGATAACTTAAGGATGGAGAAAATGCCAGCCCTTCCATCATTATTCTACCTCCGGTATAAATCTTGCCTCCATCCAACGTTTTGTCTTGTTGGAAAGGCCAGAAAATTCCCAATTCCTTTGTATCTTTTCTAAAAAGGGAAAATATACCAGAAAGGAAAGATACATTCTTTTTGCACACTTTAACACAAAAAATTCTAGACAGCAACTACTGTCTTACCTCTTATCTTTTCTTTTTTCTTTTCTGTTTTAAATGCACTTAGGTTTCCATAATCTTCTTGTAAGCAGTAAAAGGCAACAATTGCAGATTCTGCTAGGCTTTTAGCCTCTGCAACCCTCTGACCCTTAATGTTGGAGTCATTTAAGTTCCTATGTAAATGGAGCTCTTCCAGAGGATTTGAAACCCTTGGGTAGGTTAAAAAAAAAAAAAACAAACCCAAAAAACTGGGCTTTTATTTATTTTCTTCAAGATTAAGTCAGCCAGGCTTTTGGTCTTACACTGATGTTATACATCAGGCCTAGGACCAGCAGCTTGCTGTATATATTTCCAATTACTGCAACTCTGCTGTATCAGCAAACAATAGGTTTTTCCCTAGTTCATTAGGGAATATTCAAGTTCTACTGAGCCAAAATCCTTTGTTCTCCTGTCCTCCATCCTTCCAGGGATATATTTCCTTCCTTGTTCCTCTGCTCCATGGTAGTCTTCACTACTGGGCTTTGAGGTCCCTCTAAGGCCAGTTGCCTGGCAAACTCCTTAAATGGTATCCTCTTGGAGGCTGAGTGCCTGTCTTCCATGGTCTTTCTCAAATATTCTAACTCATCTGGTTCCCAGGTCTTGGTCATTATTGACAGGACCTTTCCAACCAAGCCCTAGTTAAAATAATACACATAATATAGGCAATACATTTGTACAAATGTCCTAATCATACTCTAAAGTCAAATAATTCTGTTTTTGATGCAAGCATCAGCTATGAGTAGTTTTGAAATTGTTTTAAAACAAATTACATTTGTTTGAGTAAGTACACACTTAATTTACGCAATATACATCTTCATATTCTTCCATAAAGCTTTTTAAAAACCATTATAAAAGATATTACAGTGAAATCTGAATTCTGTCGCTTAACCACAGAAGTGCCCTGGCTTAATAAATCATGAAGAGAATCAATGAGGCTTGCATTGAATGCCTGAAAGAAAGCTGCAGTCATTCATAAGAAGTAACTTTGGATGATTACTAAGTTCTCTAAAATAGTTGAGACTGCAGAAAATTATAAATGCTAGTCCAACAATTATCACTGTCCCATATACGAGTGGAGCCATTTTGAAAGTGTTTCCAATAAATCCACAAGTGCCTTGACTGGAACTGATGGGGAATATTTTTGCAGAAATTCATTGTAACTCTCAGTTACAAAGGTTCCTGCCTGAATGGAATGGTAATGTCCTTTTGTCAAGATGATAAATATTTGTTTGTAGATATTTTGATCAAATGCCTCTACTCAAAAGGAAAAACAACAAAAGGGATGCTGTTACTATGTAGAAAAATGTAATGCACCTAGAAATATGACAGAATCCCAAAACTGATTTATTATAGACTATAGATGATTAAGGGACAGCCATTTAGAGAGTTACTGGAGATAATTTCTCTCCTTCATAGTCAAGAAAATGTATTTCTTGAGTATTTAGTTCTATGTGCCAAGTGCTGTGCTGAACCCTGGAGAAAAAGAAAGATGAATAGAATCTGTATGTCCTGGAGGTACTTAAAATATGGAGAGAACTCATGATGGATAAGCAAGAGCATAATAACATGGCTGGAAGGAAGGTATTTTCAGATACAGACATTCCCTTGGTCACTTTATGCTTTTCAGCATCAGCATAGGGATTGTACCTGAGTTTCTAAACAAACTCTTGAGATGTTGAATACAGAACAACTGATATTGTGGAAGAAGCTTTTCCAGTTCATTTGATAAAAAATAAGTATTTATATATACAGACTCATAATTCCTATTCATTGAGGGTGGAAGTTGCTTAAGTACCAAGACCACATCTTAGCCTAAGCACCGCTAGAGGACATAAAAGGTCTTCATTAACTTGCTGGTTGACTAAATGAACCTAAAGTTATTTTAAATCCAATGAGAAATTATTACTCTCATGGTATGGCCTGTGTTTGTAAACATTGAATATTTGCAAATTAATGACATGTTTAGAGAAAGAAAATGTTAGAAAGAGTTATTAACAGAAAGAAGCTAGTCATTGTAAATGAAGGCCAATGTTAATCGTAATTAAGTCATGAATATATACATAATAATTTTAATTGGTAGATTTACAACAGCAAACTTGATTTGCAGTTATGTGTGTACCATCAAATCAAATGGATGATATGTGAAAACATATTTATTACAGTACATCATTGTACTTCCAATCTGTTCTGAAAAATAACTTATTTTGCAGTGTGTTTCAATACTTGAGATCATTTGGCCTTAGTTCACTGTAATCCAGAGTGTAGAAGAGGGAAGGCATCTGTATCTACTTCAAATGATGATTCTACCTCATTTACATAGTTCTCTGAATCATTTTCACATCTTTCTTCGCACACCATGAGTAAGAATCCAAGTGCTGATTTTTCTCTGAAGTCAGTAGGAATCTGTTATTAGTTTAGCTTGATATGGGTGTTAACAAAAATTATAATTTTTTCCCTTATAACTAAGGACCAGAAAAACCAGATGGTTGTGTGAGAAATGTGGAGGCTGTCAGATAAAGCTCTTGCCAGCAAGATTTGGTGTTAACATAATATATTCAGTAAATTAAAGCATCTTGATGACACCAAATATAGAAAAGGAAGATGCTTCTTGTTTTCTTTGTAACTTATGTGATGATTAGAAGAAAACTGACTTAACTTGGGCTGAGTGATATTTGTTTATTATAGAAAAGAGGTCTACATGTTTTAAACAAAACAAAACAAAATGCTTCCTTACTCATGTATCTGACTTTTATAAGTAACTGATATTATATGTTTTTATTTTTAAACCAAAAGCAATTGTTAGTAATTAAAAAAAATGATTTTGATTCTATGATCAAGTTAAATACATCAGTTATAGGTATGTATACATTGATTGATCAGTACATAAAAAGTATAGCTCATATACAAAAACAATTTGAATTGTTATATATTAGAAATAATAATCAATTTTAAGTTCAGAAAAAACTTCTTTGCTGACTGGAGAATATAATACAATATACAACAAAGCACTTATACTTGCATATAGCTGTCATTGCATCCCAGTACAAAGTGGCAGTCTATGATGTCATTTATGGCACTAGAACAGGTCTTTTTTTTTTTCATTTTTCATTTTGATTAGGTAGAACTGTTAGAATTTGACTGCACATATACAGTGTATTGCATGTAAATACATATGCACAATATACTGCACATATTTTTTAATTTACATATATGTACTGTTCATTGCTTCTAAGAACGTTTAGAGCTTTAGCTTTTTAAACTTACATAGTTATCAAAGGAATAAAGCCAACCACAAAATAAGAATTAATTCAAAAAGATACATACACCCTGCTATTAACAGTAACATTCTTTATAATTGTCAAGATATGGAAGCATCCTAAATGCACATCAATAGATGAATGGATAAAGAAGATGCAGCAGATATATGTGATGGAATACAACTCACCCGTAAGAAAGAAGTATATTTTGCCATTGTGGCCCTTCATTCACTTTTTTTTTCCTTTCACTTCAAAAGCCAGAATTTTATAACTGGCATAAACATTTCCATTGTATCAAAAACAACAAGATACCTAGAAATAAAATTAATCAAGGAGGTTACCTGTACTCTGGAAACTGTAAAACATTGATTAAGGAAATGGAAGATGATACAAAGAAATGGAAATGTATCTTGTGTTCTTGGATTGGAATAATCAGTATTATCAAAATGGCTCTACTACCCAAAGCAATCTACGGATCCAATGCAACCCCTGTCAAAATGCTCAAACAACATTTTTCACAGAACTAGAATGAACAGTTCCAAAATTTATATGGGACCATAAAAGACCCCGAAATGCCAAAGCAATCTTTTGTAGGTCTTTTCTTTCTTCCTTTCTTTCTTTCTTTCTTCCTTCCTTTCTTCCTTCCTTCCTTCCTTCCTTCCTTCCTTCCTTCCTTCCTTCCTTCCTTCCTTTCTTTCTTTCTTTCTTTCTTTCTTTCTTTCTTTCTTTCTTTCTTTCTTTCTTTCTTTCTTTCTTTCTTTCTTTTCTTTCTTTCTTTCTTTCTTTCTTTCTTTCTTTCTTTCTTTCTTTCTTTCTTTCTCTCTTCCCTTTGTTCTCTTTTCTTAAGGTTTGATGACTAGAAAAGTCCCTTTAGCATTTGTTGTAAAGCTGGTTTGGTGGTGCTGAAATCTTTTAGCTTTTGTTTATCTGTGAAACTTTTGATTTCTCCATCAAATCTGAGCAAGAGCCTTGCTGGTTAGAATATTCTTGGTTGTAGGTTTTTCCCTTTCATCACTTTAAATATATCATGCCGCTCCCTTCTGGCCTGTAGAGTTTCTGCTGAAAAATCAGCTGATAAACTTATGGGAATTCCCTTGTATGTTATTTGTTGCTTTTCACTTGCTAATTTTAAAATTTTCTTCTTATCCTTACTTTTTGTCAATTTGATGACTATGTGCCTTGGTATGTTCCTCTTTGGATTGATCCTGTGAGGAGCACTCTGTTTCCTGGACTTGGATGACTGTTTCGTTTCCCTAGTTGTGTAAGTTTTTGGTTATTATTGCCCCCCAGATTTTCTCAGGTCCTTTCTCTCTTTTTTCTTTTTCTGGGACCTGTATAATGTGAATATTGGTGTTCTTTATGTTGTCCCAGAGTTCTCTTAAACTATCCTCATTTCTTTTCATTCTTTTTTCTTTTTTGTTCTGCAGTAGTGATTTCCACTTCACTGTTTGATAGCTCACTGATCCGTTCTTCTGCCTCATTTAGTCTGTTACTGGTTCCTTCTAGTGTGTTACTCATTTCAGTGGTTTTTATTCTTCAACTCTGGGTATTCTTTATATTTTTCCAGTCTTTTGCTAAAAACTTTGCTCTGTGCATCTGTACTCCTCTTGAGTTCTCTGAACATCTTCACCATCATTACTTTAAGCTCTTTCTCGGATAAATTGCCTATCTTTTCATCACTTATTTCCTCTTCTGGGATTTTATCTTGTGCATTGGCCTGGGGAATATTTCTCTGCCACTTCATATTATCTATTTTTCTATTTGTATTTTTAGGTAGGTTAGCTACATTTCTCAACCTTGAAGAGGTGGCCCTCTGTGGGAGATGCCCTGTGAGACCCAGCCATACACACCTCTCTTGTCACCCAAGGGCCAGAGTCCAGCTGGTCCCAGTGTAGAGTCTGGCCTGTGTTTGTGGATTCCTTCCACAGGCTTTGGGATTGTTGTTTTCTTGTTTCTGGTGTCTGTCCCCTGGTGAATGAGGCTGGACTAGCGGCTTATGCAGGTTTCCTGGCAGGAGGAGCTGGTGCCTGCCCTGTGCTGGGTGAAGCTTGGTCCTAGACCTCTGTTGGGTAGGGCTGTGTCTAGAGGTGTTTGTGATTCAGGAAGTCTGCTGATGGGTGGGGCTTCGTTCCCACCCAGTATGTTGTTTGGCCTAAGGCTTCCCGGCCCTTAAGCCTGTAGACTGTTGGGTAGGGCTAAGTCTTGGTGCTAATGATCCAATCAAGATGTCAGCCTCTAAGAAAGCTCATGTAGATAAACACTCCCAGAATGTCTGCCTCCAACTTGTATTTCCCAGAATAAATCTTTAATGGCACTCACCTACTGTATGCCTCTCTTTATTTTCTTCCCCTCCACCTCTTTTTGGCCTACATCCCAAGATTGCCTTTCTCTTAGGCAGCTTGTCTATATTCTCTTTGTATCTTCTTTCTTCTCATGATTGTGTTCTATGATTATTTTCCTTTTTTTTTTTTTTTTTTTTTTTTTTACTTTTCAAATTTATTTTTCTTATGTTTTGACAGGCACATTTACAGACATTTTCAATGATGAGTACCATATCTTTGGAACTAAGGCATTTAGAGCCTCAACATTTGGAACTGTAGATGTCCTGGAATAAGAATTAGTCATTGTATTATATTTTCTGCTGGTCAATTTAGAAAAAAGAAAAATAGTGCAAAAATAGGCAGCTCAGTCCATAGCTGAATATGATCAAGGAAGCCTCAAGGAATAGAAAGACATGGAGCGTAAGGGACCAGAGAAACAAATTATCTTTTCCATGCCAGTTTTTATGTAGTCATGAGATAAGGATCCATATACTGATAAAGAGATACCATAGTATCTTGAAAAAAACTTGGAGTAAGATAAACCTAGATTTTAAAGTAACAGACCTAAAATAAAACTTTTTTTTCCCTTACTGACTGTATTCTCTTAAAGCAAGTCACAGCTACTGTGAACCTGATCCGTCCTCCCCAGAATGAGCATAATGGTACCTTACTTTAAGGTTGTTGAGGAGCTAGAAATAATGTCTATAAAGAATCTACTGTAAGATTGTAATTGTTCTTCTATTTATTTTTATAATTTCCCATATTAGAACAGGTGAGATAAATGATAGTATGTGACATTTCTGATGAAGGCCAGATGCTTATTTTAATGCTTTTGCTTATGCTTTTTTTTTCACTTTTTTTTTTTTAATGTATACTTGGTACACTAAAATAACATCAGAAACATGTTACTGCTAGGTTTTTAATTTAACCTTGGCAAGTTTGGTAGTTTTTTTTTTTTTCACTTTTAACTTTTCATTTGTCTAAAATTCTAAGTGTTTGATATTCCTAACGTGGAAAGCAGTTTCAGAAAATTGTTCCACTAAACCAGCAAGTAGCTCTTAGACTTCATTTCTGTAATTATAATAAAAAATAACAATGCTCTTATTCTTATATAGTGGTTCACAGATGCCAACATCTTTATAGTGGTATAGTATAGTCAGAAGATATTTTATCCACAGTTTTCAGAGAAAAAAAACAGGGAGGACAAAAAAGCAAATTATTCAAGGCCACAGGGTTTTTGAATGAAGAATTCAAGACAGAAACTCCATACTTTATTAAGCTCTTTTTCCCCCTGTACTCCATGACTTCCTTATTCCTTGGACTTCTGTAATCTTTGATTCTGTTTTGTAGAGAAGTAACTTCTCCTGGATTAGTAGATTCGTAGAATAATACTTACATGTTTATTTCTAGAATTTAACCAAACATTCTTAGATTTAAGCATATTTTCCCACAAATAAGTCAGATGAAAATAAGGTTCCATCTACACTAAAGCAACATCATGTGTGGTTTCTCCACAGGAAAGGAACCTTGTTTGAAAATCAGTATGATGTTAATTTTATACTACCCATAGGTAGCCATGGCATTTTGATTAGAAACCAGTCTTTACAGCAGCACTTCTCTGTAGCCAGAATTATTTTTCGTATGAGAGAAAACACATATCTTATTTTAAAGGATCAATAAAAAATAAAAATTCCTTTATTAGGCATTTATTTTTCTTAAGCTGTGCCGCTGTTTGAAAATAGTAAAATTTAATATGAATATCAACTTTAATAAATTGTTCTAAACTTTTAAAGCCTCAATTATTTTCATTAAATTTCTGATATTATGTTTTTATAAGGCATTTAGAAGATCACTGATTTTCATCTATGTGTAAAATACTGTCTTTCACTCTTCTTAACAGAAAAACTCCAAAGCTGGCCACCTAAGCAAAAATATTTTTTAGAGTAACTTTATTTTATCATTATTTTTCCTGAAGCATTAATAGAAATTTTTAAGTAAGAGAAGAGGCATTTGATATGTTACAAAGTACTTTTTAAAATATAAATATGTTGTATGAGTTATTGGTAATTTGCTGCACTAATCTCATTTTTTTCTCATTAACTTGTATGTTTCACAGGTGTAGGTGAGTATTCTTTAATCAATTTACTTATCATGGGAAATGATCTTAGGGATTCTAAAATCCCATAAAATATAGGAACTTCTGTAATATAGCTAAAACTATTCATTTAACTCTTACTTGAAGATGTCTGTGGTTCCCAATTCCTCAGAAATTCATTATATTCCTTTTTTGAATATGAAATAACATCCTATTTCCATAATCATTACAGAGTTTTTTCTTATGTTGACCTGAAGTTTATCTCCCTGTAATTCCAACTCATTAGTTCTCACTTCCACATATGAAACTATACAGATGAAAGTTTTGTTCTATTTCTACAAGACATTCCTCTAAATATCAAATATTAAATATCCAGATTTCAAAATTCTTTCTAAAATATTACACCCAGAGCTGAAAACAATGTTCTGTATCATCTAATGAGTACAATGCATAACAAAATTGCTCCCTTTTCTGTGGACCATGGATACATGTTAGTAGTAAGGTCATTGTCCTTCAGCCACTCTGCTGGTCAAAATTGGATTAATTAACAACTATACTGCTACTCCTCCTGGTCAGTTATTATGTATCAGGTACTATGTTAAGCAGTTTGATTTATTTGTGTAACAACCATCTTAGTTGAGTTATTTATATTTGTGTGATACAGACAAGGAGACCAGTATTTTCTGAGGTTACATAACTACAAAGGAGATTGAATGAAAGCCTGGGCTTTCTCATGTCCAGGCTCATATTCTTAGCCACTGGACCATATTGCATTCCTAAACTAAAATACTGAGGACTTCATCACATGATCAGTGGGGTCAGATAGGTACTGCTGATGAGAGTGGTTTCCTCAGAAGACTAGATCTTTTGTGCCTTTGCTTTGGACTAGATGCCTGGCTCCTGATTTTCAAGTCTGATTCTCCATTCCTCTCAATAATTGTGATTTATGCTTTGGCCTTTTAGAAAAATTAATTTCTTTTTAATAATCTATTTTTAGGATATCTTTTTTTGTGTGTGTGTGACATCCATTTTTTTAAGGAGAAAATAGATACTCAAAATGTTTTTAAGCAGGTAGCAGATCAAAACTGATCACAAGTCTCTAGTGCCTCTGATTCCTGTGAATACACCAGTCTCACCTGCTTCAGATGCCAGGCAAGTACAAGGCAACAGGGAAGGGTGGAACTGCAGAAAACTACAGAAGTTGGAAGCTGCTGCTTGGCTTTGTAATAATGAGGTCAGGTGAGGGTAGGATATCTTTTATATTATAACTTTGTTTTTCTTTTTTAATCAGACAGAATTTGATTCTGTTTACAACTAAGACTGCTAGACTCATTTGAAGGATGTTATGCTATGATTAAGATGTATTATATTATGGCACTTTTCTTGTCTTTCTATACAGTAATCTTATTAAACATGAGGTTAACTTGATTTGTTCCTTGAGAGCTACATTCCTTTCTAAGTGCTTACAAACTCTCTTTAATAAGTAAATTTATCTATATTTTTTCTGGGGATTATAATAAAAACAATTTATTGTAGTAACTTTGTCACTTTCCAATTTTGAAAATTATGAAAATATTTAGCCATACTCAGACTTCTGTTACTAATAATTGAAATAAAATTGTTAACATTTTATGTGTAACGTTTTGACACTTTGATGTCAAAAACTAGTTGACAAATTAATCTAGTAAGAAAAATGTATTTTTTCCTGATTGTTTTAGGAAGGAAACAAACAATTGCCTGCGTAATCAGTATATTTGACAACAGGCTTGCTCTATCAACATTTTCTCTGACAATGACTTACTCTCTTTTAGTCACTTTCCAAACAATTCTCATTCCCACTCTTATCTCCACCCCTCTTCCCTTCCTGCATTCCCAATCCTACACTTAAATAAAAGGCCAAGATAAAGTCTAGTCTTCAACATGAAACTTTTTTCGCTTTTGCCACCTACATTAATAACTGATTTTTCTGATTTCTAGTAGACGTAATAATTCATATCTTACTACCTAGCATTTGACTTTGGCTAATTTGGTTCTCTGGATATATCAAATATATCACACTCTAAATAGATTGCAACACCTTTAAAAGTAAGAAGCTACTGTCTACTTTTCCTATGCTACTTCTGCTCTGTTTCTCTATGGCAACTATGAGAGCCTTAATCTTTACATGTTAGCCCTCTATTTTGTTAGACTGCTTAATTATGAATTTTCCCTGAAGAAGCTACAGACCTATCCTTATATAAATTCAATATCTGAAAGCTGACTTGCATCATTATACTTTCTGAATGTAATAGTTCAAGAAACTATTTCTTTTGCTTCTTTTTTTTTTCTTCATAACCTAGGAGTCATTTATTTTGTATACATTATGAAAAAACATTTTTATTTGTTTTTAGATAGTGTAACAGAGACCTTTTAGACTGTCTACCAAGCTCCCAGTGAGGGTCTTGGCAGGTGTGACTATACTGGGTGGCTTCATTTTCCTGGACATAGCTATTTGCGATTGGTTTAGACACCCAGATAGAGCAGGTGTTTTGAATTGAGAATTGAGAGATACCAGTCAATTTTGGCTGTTTTCTAAACAGAAGCTTGCAAACTGCAAAGCAACTGGGCAAATATCTTTTCCATATGAAAGAGAACAGGAAAAGACTTCAGGCAGAGAGAGTGGAATTTAAGATACTCAGAATGAATCAGATTTGAAAGACTCTGTGGCCCTAAAGAGTGAGGGAAGAGGCAGAGGAGGAGGGGGATAAAATGAGTGAGAATGACCAGAGGGATTGCAGAGAAACTGCTTTAACTCCTGATGCCTTTTTAGTTCTCTCCCCTCCGAGGCTGACCTCATTGTCTTCCCCTGAGCTTCATGAGTTACAGCTTTAGTTTTATCACACACTTCCTATATACTTTTTAAAGCCTACTTGAGTAGCTTTCTGTTACTTGCAAACCAAAGAACTTTAATCCAGACATGCAGCCAGGGATGTAAAATGGGGGGTGGGGGGAGTAAATTTCAAAATTAAAGGAAGATAATTCAATACAGTTAAAGTTATATTAATATGGTTATAACTTCTCTTTGATTTGGAAAACTTTCCAGTCTGAATTAGGGAGCAAGGGGCTTCAGATCTTTTCCTCTTCCTCAAGTATAAGTGGAACATAGAGGTAATTCAGCATCTGCCCACAGAGACACACCTGTGGAATGAAATGGTGCACAAAGAGGCAATTCTAAAGTTTAACATTCATAGAGTGAAACGAAAACAAGGGACTTTATTATATTTAATTGGCATTATAACAGCATTTAGAATCTGAAGTCTAAACAACTGCAAATTATTTTTCAGTCTGGAAATTATTTTCAGTTAGTGTAATGCATTGATACAATTTACAACCTACATTCGAACAGAGAACCCACTGGTTCTAGAAGAATATGATGAGCTGTTGTGCTTGCTGATGAAAGATATAATCTGAGTCATTAGAAAAAAAATTCTATGGTTTTGTTAAAAATTTCACTTATTTCTTAGTAAGACATGATCACACTGCATAGAATTAGCAGATTTTCATGAATTTGACTCAAGTTAACTACCTGTTTGATATTCTATAGTAGAAATATAGTCTTTCTTGTAGAGTTATTTGGTGTTTTATATATGAGTATGAGATTTGTTTTTGTTTTTTTCAAATGTGTCCAAAATAAATGAGAGTTGTCTGGGTGGCTCCAATACAAAATTTCCTTTTAGACTGTTGGTCCTAGAAAGAGAAATATAACAAAAAGTAATCTTATAGAGTAGCCTTTATTAGGGCTTATTCCTATCTGTTGTTTCAAACTACATATGTAAACCTTTGCTGCTTTCAAGTTTAAGAATCCATGAGAGTACTAAAATCAAATAGTTCAAACTGATGTCTTGCTGACCCTAAAAGAGAATTTTATCACTAGGCCTGATTCATTGTTTCTTAATCAGGGAAGATCTGTATATAAAGTAGGATACAAAGCAAAATTCTTGCAAATGATGAAACACTTTTGATTATTAAAATACAGTTATCTGTATGATTTTGCTCATTCATAATGTGATAGTAACATTTGCTTCTCATTAGTTGGCATTGCTGTTATAGTGCTTGAGGCTATTCAGTCTTTATGGTATTTGTTCAGTCCGTCTGCACATAGGAATAGCATTGCAGATCACAATTAATGGCAAGAATTAGACTGTTTTCCATGTGGTACTCCTATCCAGTCCATCTAAGTTGAATAGAGTTTCTAACTCCGATGTTAAAGATTTTTTCATAACTTCATGTGGACTTCATAACAGTTAATGTTGCTCTCAAAGCGTCAATCTTTTTAAAGGTTTGGTGAATTCAGGAATGAGTAAAGAGTGAGTTTTTTTTCCTACGTTAGTAAATGCTAAGTATTGTATGTAGTAGGTTAAAAAATATTTTCTTTGATAAACAAAATAAGTGTATCAGCATATGCAATAGATGGTAGAATGGTATTTCAGTAACAGAGTTGGGAGATTTCCTAATTGAAAGATGAATTAAATGAGAAGACTGGGATGCAGGAGCTAATATTATTGCCTATTAGACCAGGTAGCTGAGGTGTAGAGGTGAGAAGAAGAAAGTCTGTAAGACATTTCTCATTTTAAAAGAACTGGGAACAGGTCTTAGCCCTAAGCTGAGGATCTAGAACAAAATTAACATTAAATAAATGTTAGATGAATGAATGGATAAATCAGGAATGGAAAAAAGAGAATGAATATATGAGTATACTTTCCTAGTCCTTTCATCTAAAAGAAGTATGTTAGCATTGAATTTGATCTATGTTGAATGACAAGAATTTGCATGGAAATTGAACACAGTATTAGCAATTGAACTTAAATAAATACCTTTTATCCATTAATTTATCATATTTTGTTTATCTGAATTTTTCAAAGGCATGTTTTAACATTGTGAGATTAATGTAAATGAATAAAACACTCATTCCCTTGGAAGAAATTTCCATTATTCTAAAGATATGTAATTGTATACAAATGATGCAATGATCACTGAAGTAATCAAATAAGAGGAATGAGTGTATGGCCAGTAAGTGAGAGATATATGGAAATGCTGAAGTAACTAAATTTTACTACAAACAGACTTGTTTCCTTTTTTTAAGATTTTCATTTAACTATTAAATATGGGTTTTCTATTATAAAAGTAAAGTACATTTAATGTAGAAATTTTTCATCAGGTAGACAATGAACCAAAGAAAAAAATCAATCAAATTCTCACCCAACCCATAGATATTAACACATATGTATACTAACTTTTTAAATATACACAAATAGGAAGATTACCACAGCAATATTTAAAACACCAAAACACTTATAACAGCCAAAAATTTCAGTCATTTTCACTAAATGGTTAGTTAAATTTGATGTAGCCAAACAATAAAATAAGGGGATATTCTAAAAGCATAGAGTACTATAGAAAGATCCAGATTAAAAATGCATATGATGTTTCCAGTGTCATAGATTTCTGTCTATACTTACATTTCTATCTGTATTTATATATGATCTGTATATATGTCTATGACTGGAAAGTCAACACAGCACAGAAGATAATTTACTAAAAGTAAAAAAACATGCTTTTCAACCAAAAATTCAAAGAATGAATAAAAAGGAAAGCTTATCAATGTTGAGATTTGAATTAATAGTCTGGGAAATCAAGTAGAAGAACATTTCAAAACAGAGCAAAAAGGTAAAGAGATGAAAATCATGAAGTGGAAGAGGCAAGGAGAACAGATACAGAAGACACAACATATGAATAATAGAGGCTTCAGAAGGAGAAAAAGGAAGAGATGGAGGAGATATAGTAATTAAACAAATAAAGAAAAAATTTCCCTCATGTGATGAAACACTTGAGTTTGAAAATTAAAATTGTTCCCTGAATTCCAAGCAGGATTGGTGGAACACACACCTGGGTATATCTTGGCAAAATTCCTGAACTCCAAGGTTAAGGAAACATCTTTCTGCCACACAGTTGAAGTTATATGCAAAAACAGAGTATAATTTCTCACCAGTGATGTCAGATATTACAAGAGAATATACTATAGATTCTTGAGAGAAACAGGCTTAAGTCCAAGAATCTGCATCCCAGGTAAGGTAGCTTTCACTTGGCAATGAAATATTGGAGCAAATTTAAGCCTTCTTAAGCTATATTAGCTTCATATTTAATAACCAAGTAAAATTCTTAGCAAACAAAGAAAATCAGATTAGTGATCTTAATGGGAGAAAGAGGAGAAAAAAATACACTGGTTAAAAAATACATCCTTGCTGGATAATAAGGGTGGTAACTAATTATATATACTGTATCCTAGTTATGGTCTCTTAAAGTAGAATTAGAAGTTACAAACTACTATAAAGGAACTAAAAGTACTGAACAGTCACAGAAAACCTGCTGAATAGGGATGGAGTGGAAGAGGATATAAAGTACTTCCCATAGTTTCCTCTCTTGTTGGGGTTATCAGAAAGTAAAATTATTTTCAAAGTCTTATTTTCTCTTTGGGAGGGGAAGAGTGTAAGAAGAGAGAGAGTTGGTATGGATAAATTATTGGTGGTTTTTATACAGTTGCTGAAGATGTATTTTTGTCAGGAGTGTTAAACACAATCACTTGGAAAGCAGTCAGATCTGTTTGTTGTCACAGCAAGTGTGAATGAGTAACATCTGTCTTGAATGGAGAATCCTGCCTGGCTCCCTGTGCTTTCTGCATTTCTAATTAAAAAAGGAAAGAGAAAATGAAACCTGAATTCTAGTTCAAACTCACTCAGAGAAATCTCAGGCATCTATTCTAGTTTAGGTCCTAGAGAAAGAATATTTGTTAATATGTTCCATAGAGCTTTCTGTCCCTTCTCTTAAAAATTCTACTAAAAACAGATTATTTCTTTATCATCTCATATATACTACCTAAATAAAAGACAGAAAATTCCGAAACAAAAAAAATCTAACTTTCCTTTCAAAAATGAAGTCCTAAGCAAGGATCTCACTCTTCCTATATAGCAAAGGATCACCAGTGTCCCTCCCCCCGCCAAAAAAAGAATGTTCGTGTTTCATCATTTGCACAATAAAGACAATGAAAAAAAAAATTCTAAAAAGGAACTTGAGTCTAATTTGTTTGACCAAAGTATTGTAACTGAGGAAGACCCTATTGTCATCATTGGTGACCATCTAATGTCTGTAATGCTGTTTATAACTGCTTAACTATATGTATAATGTTTTAAAGGGTTTTCCTTATGCTCTTGCTGACCAGGGTTAGGCTACAAAAGAGGGAGTCTTGGATGGTCCACCCAATGCCCTCCCGTGCTGTGTGCAGGGATCATGCTCAATACTGTGCTTTTGCCCCCTGTGCTCTGTTTTTGACCCCAGTGCCCTCTTCTTGACCCCAACACCTCAGAAACAGCAGTTAGGCATTTTGTGCATCTTGTTCAAAACTCACCCCAACTGAGTATATCTGCAGTTATTTTTAGCCCTTAACAGTTTCCTTGTATCCTCTTGTTGAAGGTGCAGGTCTCAGCATACAGCAAGAGGTCCCAGGCCTCAGCCTGCCTAAAATGCTGGATGCATTTATCAACCTGACTTTAAACCACACAAGTTTTTCTCTAGAGCATTTTTTCACAGACCCCCTTTTTAAAGCACCCTTTGTTCTAGGAACTTCATACCCAGCATACCCAGCAGAGGGAAGGGGACCTCTGCATCTGCAAAAACAAGAACAACTTTGCAACAGTTTGTTACCCTCTATGCTATCTCCATGGAAACTGGCTCTGCCCTTTGAACTCTTGAACCTTTACTATAAAACCTCCTGCCTTCTCTCCCCAGCAGGCTTATAGTCTTAGAGGCATTAGCCTGCTGTGACCTCCTTTGCCTGGCAAAGAAATAAAGCTTCCTTTTCTACTTCATCCAAAACTCTATCCTTTAGTCTCAATTTGGTAATTAGGGTACAGAGTCAGTATTTTGGCAACAGTATGTTTCTGTAGATTCCATTTAACTAAATAATTATTGATTCAACCAAGTTTTATTAAGTGCATAGCACTGTGATTGTTATGGGAGAAACAAAGATGAAAGATATAATACTTCCTCTTAAGAAAATTACACACACACACACACACACTATACTCCTATAAAATAGGTGCTAGAATCAGTGGTAACTGTATGCAAGCTTTTTTATAAGTAGGTTAGAAAAGTCTTCTGAGGGGAAGACTCACTTTGAGAGGGGCTTGAAGGATAAAGAGGAATATTCCCAGGAGACTACCGTGGGAAGAGTATCTGGGAAACCACAGAATTAGAAATCAGCTTGAGGGCACTGACCATTGTTGCATTGTATGTGGAGGTCATATAAGGTTAATAAGGGAAGACCCAGATGAGATGCTATAGGGATGGTAGATCTTGCTGAAGGGTTGCACTTTCTGCTGTAGGCAATGGAAAGCCACTGATAAGCATTAATCAAAATCTTCTTTATTTAGACCTGTGATTTAGTCCCAGATTCCAATTGTAGATACAGCTATTGTCATATTTTCAGATCTGGACATAAAGACAACTCTTTTTAACAAGACATTTTAGTAGTTAGTTTTAAGTAAAATAATGAATTAAACTAAGTTATAAATCTGAATTACAGAGTTTGATATTTGTTCTAATAAAAAGTTTTTGAAAGATATAATATACTTTCTGGTAGCAGTGGACTCATAATTTGTATAAGCCTCTAACTTCCGGAAATAATGAGGAAGAGGAAGGGAAATACATGATGCAGTTTTTATCATCAGTCTACATCCCACTTATTTACACATTTTAATATCTTTAAAATCAAGATGTCTTACAATCAATATCATTTTACAGCTTTAATCTCAGATTTTTT
Source organism: Camelus bactrianus (assembly GCF_048773025.1). NCBI lineage: Eukaryota > Metazoa > Chordata > Mammalia > Artiodactyla > Camelidae > Camelus > Camelus bactrianus. The sequence continues at coordinate 30,593,294 of NC_133543.1, read as the reverse complement.
TTGCCTTTTTTTCAACTTCTGTAAAATAACAAAGAATCCCCTCAGTTTTAGTGGAGTTGCTCTATCTGGTGAGCAACCTTGATTTATTTAGTCTCTACAAGCAGGAGCAAAGTTTTCACTCAAGTGCAGTCTCTCAGGGTTGGTTGAAGAGTGTAGAGTCTGCTGTTAATAAATATACAAACCTGATTTCTTATATTTTTACAAACTGAATAATTGTACATTCTTTACATGTGCTAGCTAAAAATAGAGAAAGACTCTCATACTACATAATTTGAGAGAAAACAAAGTTGAATCAAAACATAATTCTTAAAATTGAACATGAGGGGAAAATGCATAAATAAATATAATATTTTAAACCCAATATCAAGAAAGTTTGGTTTTATTCTGATACATTTATGACATATAACAAATACAGAATGTTCAAAAACACTGTTACCTCCTGGGTACAATAAATATAATAAATCATTGCAAAATTGCACATTATTAATATCTTTTTATTGAAAATTTCACTGCACATTCATACCTTATGAATTGATAATGATTCATTAGCGTAAAGTGTCTTATTTTTTATATAAAGTCTATTTGTCAGAAAGGTTAGGAAATAAGCAATATGAAACATTTCAGTAGACAAAATAAATCTAAAGTTAACATGTATGTTTATATGCACAAAAATCATTGAGGGTTTTTATAACTTTTTTCTTCTGTTGAAAACACATTGGCTGACATGTCAAAATATATATTTTATAAAATATCTGATTATTCTGTTTGATGTCCTGAAAGCTTTCAAGTTTGCCCTTTTTCTTCTTTAACTTACATCTCTTTTAAAGAAAATAACTGTGATCCTCCTATCTCTGCAAGGAAAGTGTCAATAAAGTGCAAATTTGAACTTCTGAAAATGCTTTTTACCTGAAAAGCATTATCACAAGTAAATCCCTCCACAGAGTTCATAAAAGGTGACAGAAATTACTGAAGGGATTATAGATTAGTAAAATGTCATTTATCTGTATATGTGTTCAGCATCAAATCATTCTATACAAAGACTATCAGTGCTGTTTTATTCCATAACAAATCAATAATGAGGCAATGACTCTCTTCAGAACACGTTGGGCCCTAAGAATCAAATAATTTTGGACCTAAGAGACTCCATCTCCTGAAGACTGCCATCTTACTAATGTACATTTAAAATGTCTTTTAAACTGGTTTAGAAGAAATACAGGATAATTAGTACACACCTTGGGGCTGAGCGTATAATAGGTGTTCAATAATCAAAGAATTAGGTAATTTATTAATCCACTTCTGTTTGAAATATCTAGCATATTCTAACTTACCATAATAATCACAGGAAAAGTAACCATGGTTATGAGTGTTTTCACTACAAGCTTTTTGAAAGCAAATAGAATATAATTAACCACATTGTAGCATCATTTTTCTACTTTAATTTATGTATTATCTGACCACTCTCTATAACTCTTCTGGATTTTTTTAATGCATGATACAATGTAGATCATATTACGTTAAGAAGGGAGGAAAAGGGAAAGAGAGGGGTTCTTTTAAGAGAAAAAGGAGAGGGTGGATATGGCAGAAACACTGTTGGTTTCCTACCCATTATCTGCTCCCTCTGTTTCTTCCTTCTAATTTGAACATTAATTTTAGTTTTATAATACATGGTTGTAATAAATATTTAATTCAGGTATTTATGTGTTGACTGTGTGTTTCAGATTAGGGACGATGATTGGGCTAAAGCCATTATTTTCAAATTTTAGCACATATTGTATTCACCTGAGGGACATGCCAAGCTACAGATTGCTGAGTCCCACACTTTGTATTTCCTAATTTAGTTCATCAGAGGTCCTGAGAAATTCCATTTGCAACTAGTTCCCAAATGGTGCTGATACTGTTAGTTCAGAGAATACAATTTAAGAACAACTAATCTAAGACAATATTAGTAATTCCTATTTATAAATATATAGATAGTAGAAACCTGAATATTCATGTATGTGGATTGATGACCATTTTCCATTCCAGTTATATTCTCTTTTTATGGGTGACCATTGCTACTCTGGTGGTTAAATATTTAAATATTACCCTCAAATAAGGTTTTTTCCATTATTGGCTTAGAAAAATGCATTTGGTCCAATTCTGTCCCATAAGTAATGAAAGGAGGTCTAATGAAAACTTCTTGAAAATATTTTTCTTGTTTTTGAAAAAGATGCATGGAAAGAAAGACACTTTTTCTAGATCTGGGTATTGTCTTTTACCTACATGTGACACCTGGTAATATGGTAGCTACCTTTGAATCAAGTGGGGAGTTAGCTTAAGGAAAAAAGCCAATTAGAAAAGGCTGAGCAGAGACAAGGGACTTTGGTGATATTGTTGAGAGATCTATTTGGGGGAACCACCCAACCTTCATATTTTTGATATGTGAGATTACGTGTTCTTATTTTTTTAAGCTCCTTTTCATAAAGTTACTCTTTTCCTTATAGCTAAAATCATTCTAACTGATACAATGGATAATTCATATAGCATAGTATATTAAATAGTACATAAATAGTAGATAGGCCAAGTTCATCTCTTGGTCAGAGAGAAAAATGTGAAAGGAGAAACCTGGAAGATAAATATTAATTAGATTAAAAGTCATTAGTTTAAAATAATTGTACATGTATTCAATAGGAAAAAAATCCACTTAATTATTTAATGATTGAAAGTACTGTGTGATTTTAATTCCTTTGGAGTCTCAAAAAAATTCTAACAAAAAATAACAGATGTAACATTGTCATTTTGATAGAAACAAGGTGCAGCTTATAAAATAATAGTTTTTAAATTTAAATCAGAGACTCATTTGTCAAAAAATTATCCCCTACTGCTAATTATTTTGGGGTAAGATGAATTTAGGGAAAAGAACTATTACCTTTTGGAAATCAAACTAATTTTTGATTTTTCATAATTTAAACAGAAATCAATTATCTCCATTGCTAACTTTTTTATATTACACGTAGATTCCTCTATATTAAAAACTTGCCTCTCTCTTTTAATCCCATTCCACTCATGTATAGTTTTAATAGTTCTAGACAGGATACATCAGATTTTATATTGACTACTCTCTGTCATTAAAGAATGATCCTGACAAAATTAAAGAACAGATTCAGGACTGACCTGGAAACAACAGAACTTTTAAGGTGTAGAGAAACTAGTAAGTCCACTTGATTGACAAATTAGTACTAAAAACCTCCATCTTTCATCCTGAATAGAAATAATGCCTCCACTCTTGCCTTCCTGAGTTCACAACCAATTGAAATGCAGATATGGATCAAACATTTGGACATCAGAATTATATTTATATATACAGCTAATAAAGTTGATTAAAGAACATGGTTTTGGATCAACCATGGGAAAAGTGGTCTACTTCCCCTAAATTCAGCAGATTCATTTACCCAGTTATTGGCCCGGCTGGATAACCACATCCTGCCCCAACCGAACAGGCAAAATGCAGCCTCTTCACAGGAAGGCAAATGTGGAAAGACAGGATACAAAAAAACTAAATTTTTTTTCTGCCACAGTCATTCATCAGATAAGCCATTCCTCCAATGGGGAATGAGTGAAGGCACAGTGCAGTTGGAAATGTTTCTTCCATTTTATTCAATTGAGTAGCAGAATAAAATTTTGCTGCCTTCTATACATGTAGGAGGAATAATGAATATGTTCCTCCCTGTATCCCTGCCTAACACTTCGTAGTTTCCTGTCTCTTATTAGGCTTAACAATTAGGTTTTTAGTCAATTAAGACATGACTGGTCCTTAGGGAAGGAGCTCAGCAGCTCAGCAGTCTTCTCCATGATACGTAATACTGCTCTTTTCAGGGGAAGTATTTTTGGGAGGATACTAGTGTTCAATTTACATTTTATCACAAGAGAGTTCTAAAGTAGTTCAGAAAATGGCATTGATACAATTAACTCCAAGACCAAAACTGTATTCCTTACTTTAATTTGCACATCAAATTGTGTCCAGGTATCTTGCACAACAGAACTTATCAGAGGTTTTGCAACAGAAAGGTCAACCACATCAAGATGCCCACGATTTGAATTCAATTCTGAGGAAGACATTAAGAATCCAAAATGTGATCTCCTTTCCTTAGTAAGTGAAAGTACAATGTGATCAAAGTCCAAAGTAATTAATTACAGATTCAAAAATAAAAAATAAAATCTGGAAAAAAAATCCCCAATTACTTATTCTGCTCTGTCTCAGCCAGAACTGGATTTTTTTTTTTTTAAGTCTGAGTACATTTGGGGTTGTTCCAGCCTGAGCTGTCTCTAAATAGACTAGGTACAGTTTCTTCCATATTTCCAAAATTTGAATTAATCGAACCAAAAATTCATGAATGCTCTTTAATTTTTTTAAACAGTATTAACAGTTTAACTCTTGTAATTGGATAAATTAGATGCACGGTACAAACTCCTATTGTAAATTTTAGAATTGCATGTCATGACCCAGTTGCTAGCCTTAGGCAAAAATGATGTTCCCAGATGCAAAACTACATGTAAGCTAGACAACTGATGTTCATCCTGCAGAAGAGCACAGGAGGGTATCAGTGACATCTGTGGGAAGAATCAAGCCACAACAATTTAGGAATCCTAGAGTTCAGCCTCACTGGTCAGCCTATCACAGTTGTCCAGAGATTGTGACTTATGAACTAAAACTCAGTGGGGCATAAATACTTATTAAAAGACTATTTATGACACTATAGCTACCTCATTTAATGTCTCCTTGGGGAAAAACTTACCTTTGTATATTGTTAGTACTCTCTGACTGTGGCCACTGAGACATTACAGCTTTTTTGCAAAGTTGAGTAATTTATCATTTGGCAACTACAGTTCACCAAGACTTACTTGATATGCCTTCCTTCCTAGACAGCATTTTCTAAGTCTCTTAATGTCTATTTCCCCATTGACTCTGTGTATCTGGTATCTTGGACTGTATTCAGTCATTTCAGTCTCATCCTTGAGATCTTACCTTTCTTTGTCTGTTCCATAACTTTGGCCCCAATTCATTTTTTTTTAATACAAGGTAGTAACTAAAAGAGCTATGTCCTGTTTTGTCACATCTTTGCCAGCAGTTACATCCAGGCACATCTTTAGTATTTCTTATTTCAGGCTTGTCCTTTAAAATTATGACCTTTTTTTTTGCATTCATTTTTTTATTGAAGTATAGTCAGTTTACAATGTGTACAATTGTACAATGTGTCAATTTCTGGTGTATAGCATAATGTTTCAATCATATATATACATACATATATTCATTTTGATATACTTTTTTATTTTATGTTACTACAAGATATTGAATGTAGTTCCCTATGCTATATAGTATAAGCACGTTGTTTTATTTATTTTATATATAGTAGTTTCTGCAAATTACAAGCTCCTAATTTATCCCTTCCCAGATCTTTACCCTCTGGTAACCAAAAGTTTGTTCTCTATGTCTGTGAGTCTGTTTTCGTTTTGTAAATAAGTTCATTTGTCTTTTTTTTTTTTTTTTGAATTCCACATATAAGCAATATCATATGGGTTTTTCTTTCTCTTTCTGGCTTACTTCACTTAGAAAGATGATTTCCAGGTCCATCCATGTTGCTGCAAATGGCATTATTTTATTCTTTTTTGTGACTGAGTAGTATTCCATTATATATATTTTTGTTTTTGTATACAGTATTAGAGAATATTCTATTTTATTATTTTATAGGTATCTGTCCAGTTTTCCCACCACTACTTATTGAAGAGACTGTCTTTTCTCCATTGTATATTCTTGCCTCCCTTGTAATAGATTAATTGGCCATAAGTGCATGGGTTTATTTCTAGGCTTTCTATCCTGTTCCATTGATCTTTGTCCCTTTTTTTGTGTGTCAGTACCATACTGTTTTGATTACTGTATATATATATTTTACTATATATATATTTATGCACGTATACATACACACATACATATATATATATATACAGAAACACACGCCACACACACACCAGTCACCTGTTGATGGACATTTAGGTTGTTTCTATGTCTTGACTATTGTAAATAGTGCTGCTATGAACATTGGGGTGCATGTATTTTTTCATATTATATTTTTCTCCAGATATGCCAAAGTTGGGATTGCTGGATCATATGGTAAGTTAATTTTAATTTTTTAAGGAAACTCCATATTGTCCTCCATAGTGGCTGCACCAAACTGCATTCCTGCCAACAGTGTAGGAGGGTTACTTTTTATCCACACCCTCCCCAGCATTTATTATTTATAGACTTCTAAATGATGGCCATTCTGACTGGTGTGCGGTAATAGCACATTGTAGTTTTGATTTGCATTTCTCTAACAATTAGTGATGTTGAGCATCTTTTCATGTGCCATTTGGCCATCTGGATGTCTTCTTTAGAGAAATGTCTATTTAGATCTTCTGCCCATTTTTTGATTGGGTTCTTTGTTTTTTAGATATTAAGCTGTATAAGTTGTTTGTGTATTTTGGAAATTAGTCTCTTGTTTGTAGCATCATTTGCAAATTTTCTTCCATCCTGTAGGTTGCTTTTTCATTTTGATGATGGTATACTTAGCTGTGCAAAAGTTTTCAGTTTCATTAGGTCCCATTTGTTTATTTTTGCTTTTATTTCCATTACTCTGGGAGCTGGTTTGGAAAAATTATTGCTGTGATTTCTGTCAAAGAGTATTTCTGCCTATGTTTTCCTCTAGGAGTTCATTGGTATCTGTTCTTACATTTACGTCTTTAATCCATTTTGAGTTTGTTTTTGTATACAGTATTAGAGAATATTCTATTTTATTATTTTATAGGTATCTGTCCAGTTTTCCCACCACTACTTATTGAAGAGACTGTCTTTTCTCCATTGTATATTCTTGCCTCCCTTGTCATAGATTAATTGGCCATAAGTGCATGGGTTTATTTCTAGGCTTTCTATCCTGTTCCATTGATCTTTGTCTCTTTTTGTGTGTGTCAGTACCATACTGTTTTGATTACTGTAGCTTTATAGTATTATCTGAAGTCAGGAGCATGATTGCCCCAGCTCTGTTCTTTCTCAAGATTGTTTTGGCTCTTTGGGGTCTTTTGTGTTTCCTTACCAATTTTGTTCCAGCCCAGTGAAAAATGTCATCAGTAATTTGATAGAAATTGGATTAAATCTGTATATTGCCTTGGATCATATGGCCATTTTAACAATATTGAGTCTTCCAATTCAAGAACAATGTATATCTTTATATCTATGTCATCTTCAATTTATTTCAACAGTGTCTCATAGTATTCGGAGTACAGGTCCTTTAACTCCTTAGGTAGGTTTATTCCTAGGTACTCTTTTTGTTGCTGTGGTAAATGGGATTGTATCTTTAATTTCTTTTTCTGCTGTTTTGTGGTTAGTGTATAGAAATACAATGGATTTCTATATATTAATTTTGTACCCTGCAGCTTTACCAAATTCATTGATGAGTTCTAGTAGTTTTCTGGTTGCTTCTTTAGGGTTTCGTATGTATAGTATCATGTCATCTGCAAACAATGACAATTTTACTTCATCATTTTCAATTTGGATTCCTTTTATTTCTTCTTCTCTGGTTGTTATGGCTAGGACTTCTAAAATTATGTTAAATAAAAGTGGCAAGTGTGGGCATCCTTGTCATATTTCTCATCTTAGAGGAAATGCTTTCAGTAGCTGTGGGTTTGTCATGTATGTCCTTTATTATGTTGAGATATGTTCCCTCTATACCCATTTTCTGGAGAGTTTTTATCATAAATGTATGTTGAATTTTATCAAAAGCTTTTTCTGCATTTATTCAGATGTTAATATGGTGTTTATTCTTCAGGTTGTTATTGTGGTGTATCACATTGATTGATTTGCAGATATTGAAAAATCCTTATATTCCTGAGATAAATCCCACTTGATCATAGTGTATGATTCTTTTAATGATTTGCCAGTATTTTATTGAGGACTTTTGCATCTAAATCCATAAGTGATATTGATCTGTAATTTTCTTTTTTTTTGTGACGTCTTTGTCTGATTTTGGTATCAGGGTGATAGTGGCCTCATAGAATGAGTACGCATATGTTCCTTTCTCTGAAATTTTTTGAAATAGTTTCAGAAGAATAGATGTTACTTCTCTAGATGTTTGGCAGAATTCACCTGTGATGCCATCTGGTCCTGGACTTTTTGTTTGTTGGGACTTTTTAAATTACTGATTCGATTATCAGTAATGATAATTGCTCTATTCATACTGTCTATTTCTTCTTGGTTCAGTCTTTGCAAATTGTACCTTTCTAAGAAACTGTCCATTTCTTCTAGGTTGTCCTTTTTGTTGGTATATAGTTGCTCATAGTCGCCTCTTTTGATCCCTTGTATTTCTGTAGTGTGGTTGTAACTTCTCCTTTTTTATTTCTGATTTTATTAATTTGGGCACTCTCCCTTTTTTTCTTGATGAGTCTGAATAAATATTTATCGATTTTGTTTTTCTTTTCAAATAACTGGCTTTTAGTTTCATTGATCTTTTCTGTTGTTTTTTTTAATCTCTATTTCATTTATTTCTGCTCTAATCTTTATGATTTCTTCTCTTCTACTAACATTGAGTTTTGTTTGTTCTTCTTTCTCTTGTTGCTTTAGATATAAAGGTAGGGTGTTTGAGATTTTTCTTTTTTCCTGAGGTAAGCTTGTATTGATATAAACTTCCCTCTTAGAACCAATTTTGCTGTGTCCCATGGGTTTTGGGTCATTATGTTTTTGTTTTCATTTGTCTCTAGGTATTTCTTTTTAATTTCTTCTTTGATTTCTTCAGTGATCTATTGGTTATTTAGTAGCATATTATTTATCCTCCATGTGTTTGTGGTTTTAAGCAGTTTTTTTCCTTGTAGTTGATTTCCAATCTTATAGCATTATGATTGGAAAAGATGCTTGATATGATTTCAATTTTCTTAAATTTACCAAGGCTTGCTTTGTGTGCCAGCAAGTGATCAATTCTGGAAAATGCTCCATGTGCACTTGAGAATAATGTGTATTCTACTGCTTTCAGAAGCAATGCTCTATAAATATCAGTTAAGTCCATCTGGTCTAATGTGTCATTAAGGCTTATATTTCCTTATTGGTTTTCTGTCTGCATGATCTGGCCATTGATGTAAGTGGGGTATTAAAGTTCCCCACAATTGTTATGTTATTATTGATTTCTCCTTTTATATCTGTTAATAGTTGCCTTATACTTTTAGGTGCTCCTATGTTGGGTGCATATATATTTATAGTTGTTACATTTTCTTCTTGGACTGATGCCTTGATTATTATGTGGTATTCTTCTTTGTCCCTTGTGATAGTCTTTATTTTACAATCTATTTTGTCTGATATAGTATTGATACTCCAGCTTTCTTTTGGTTTCCATTTCCATAGAATATCTTTTTCCATCCCCTTATTTTCAGCCTGTATGTGTCTGTCTCTAGCTCTGAAGTGGGTCTCTTGCAGATAGCATATATTCAGATATTGTTTTTGTATCCATTCAGTCAGTCTATGTCTTTTGGTTGGAATGTTTAATCTATTTACATTTAAAGTAATTACCAATGTGTATGTTCTTATTGACATTTTATTAATTGTTCTGGATTTGTTTTTGTAAAGGTCCTTTTTTTTCTTTTCTTTTTATTCTCTTCTCTTATGGTTTGGTGATTATAGAGTTACATTTGGAGTCTTTCTTTTTTGTGTGTTTATCTATTGTAGATTTTTGGTTTGTGTTTATCATGGGCTTTTGGTATAGAAGTGTGTGTGGGGGGTGTGTGTGTGTGTGTGTGTGTGTTTGTGTGTATAATTGTTTTAAGTTTTAAGTTGCTGGTCTCTTAATTTCAAATGCATTTTAGATACCCTGCATTCTTACCCCTGACCCCTCACAATTACTTTTGTTTCTAGTTGTGGCCTTTTCTTTCTAACCTAGAAAAGTTCCTTAAACATTTGTTGTAAAGCTAGTTTGGTGGTGCTGAATTATTTTAGCTTTTGCTTATTTGTGAAGCTTTTGATTTCTCCATCAAATCTGAACAAGAGCCTTGCTGGTTAGAATATTCTTGGTTGTAGATTTTCCCTTTCACCACTTTAAATATCTTTTTCTACTCACTTCTGGGCTGTAGAGTTTCTGCTGAAAAATCAGCTAATAACCTTATGGAAGTTCCCTTGTATATTATTTGTTGCTTTTTACTTGCTAATTTTAATATATTCTTCTTACCCTTACTTTTTGTCAATTTGATTACTGTGTTACTTGATGTGTTCCTCTTTGGGTTGATCCTGTATGGAACTTTCTCTACTTCCGGGACTTGGGTGACTGTTTCCTTTCCCAAGTCAGGAAAGTTTTCAGTTATTATCTCTTCAAAAATGTTCTCAGGTCATTTCTCTCTCTCTTCTCTTTCTGGGACCCTAATAATGTAAATATTAGTGTGCTTCATGTTATCACAGAGGTCTCTTAAACTATCCTCATTTGTTTTCATTGTTTTTTTCTTTTTCTTTTGTTCTGCAGTAGTGGTTTCCACTACTTTGTTTTCTAGCTCACTGACCCTTTCTTCTGCCTCATTTAGTCTGTTCTTAGTTCCTTCTAGTGTATTATTCATTTTAGTAATTGTATTCTTCAACTCTGTTTGAATGTTCTTTACATTTTCTAACTCTTTGCTAAAAACTTCTCTGTTCATCTTTTCTCCCAAATTCTTGATCATCTTCATGGTCATTACTCTGAACTCTTTCTCGGGTAGATTGCCTATCTCCTCATCACTTCTTTCTTCTTCCAGGATTTTATCTTCTGCCTTTGCCAGGAACATATTCCTCTGCTACCTCATTTTATCTAAACTTCTTTTTGTATTTTTATGTAGGTTAGTTATGTTTCTTGACCTTGGAGGAATAGCCCTCTGTATGAGAAGTCCCATGCATCCCAGCCGTGCACTCCCCTCTTGTCACCCAAGGTCCAGGGTCTGGCAGGTCCCAGAGTAGAGTCTGGCATGCATTTGTGGACTCTTTCCACAGGCTGTGGGATTGCTTTTTTTTTTTTCTCACTTCCAGTATCTGCCCCATGGTGGGTGAGGTTGGACTAGAGGCTTGTGCAGGTTTCCTGGCAGGAGCAGTGGAGCTTGGTCCTATCCTTCTAGTGGGCAGGGCTATGTCTGAGGGCATGTCTAGAGGTGGCTGTGGGCTCAGAAAGTCAGCTGATAGATGGACCTGTGTTCACACCCCAGGGTAAGCCACAGCTGCCGCCTACCTCCCCAGAAGAACTTCTAAAACTAGCAAGGATGTCTAGCCCAGGTTCCTATGAAATCACTGCTTCTGCCCTTTGTTCTGGTACATGTGAGATTTTTTGTGTGCTTCCCAAGAGTGAGGTCTCTGTTTCCCCCAGTCTCATGGAGCTCCTTCAGTTAAGCCCTGCTGGCCTTCAAACCTAGATGTTCTGGAGTCTTCTCCTCCCAGTGTCATAGCCCTGGGTTGGGAAGCCTGGTGTGAGGCTTAGAACTCTCGCTCCTGTGGGAGGGTTTCTGCAATTTAATTATTCTCCAGTGTTTGGGTTGCCCAATCAGGGGATGTGGGGCCCAAATATATCATGAACACATCCCTCCTACTGTCCCGCTGTGGTTCCTTTTTAATGTTTCCAGTTGAAGGAGACCTTTTTTGCTAGGTTCAAGTCATTTTTTTCTCTATGATTGTTTGGCAGTCGGTTGTGGTTTTATTGTAATTGTGAGGGGACATGAGCTTGTGGTCCTACTACTTTGCTATCTTGACCAGAAATTTGACCATTCTTTTAGGAAAATATCTTAATATTTTTTTCCCCTGATATTTCTACCATTCTCACATTGCTCCAGTCCTGAGAGTTGTACTGACATATTTTTAAAAACAATCCAGTTACCATTTGAATAATTAAGAAAACTGAGATTTCCAAACACAGGCCTAGTTGATTGTTTTATTCATGTTTCAATGTGCAAGAACTTCATTAAGACATTTCCTTCCTCAGTCAAAGAAGATAGAGTATTCTCCATGTCAGTGATCTTTATAATAGGATGTGTGAGCTTCCCTCACAGTGCCCATAAACTGCTTTAACCCACTATAGACAATCCCATGTCAACTGAGGTGATTTAGGTGAAAACCTAAGGCAACTCAAATGGCTACCATAAACTTTGATGTCCATTTGTTATTTTGGTCGCTAGGTACCAGTCTCTGTATTTCTCAAGGTCATAGACAAAGATCAAGTTGCTATGGTCTTAGAACACTAATAAATACAACTTTTTTTTTTTTCTATTTAGAACCATCCAAGTAGCAGTTTCTAGGAGGCAAATAGAACTCAACATGTCAGCTTCAATACTGATAAAACTAGTTGGAGAAGATATCTACAGTGAAAAGAACTTACTAATATCATGCATTTCTCTGCAGTCTAAATTCTAGAACTTCCCACCCAAAGCAGTAGCCAAGAATTGTCTCATAACTGAAGTGGAAGAAAGAGAGAGAGAATGAGTCTTTATGTTTTCAGCTTTTTTATAGATTAATTTAAGAAATTAATCAGTGAGAAGCATGAACAGATCCACACAATTGGCAATCAGATAACTTCTTTTCTGTGAGGTGTCAATATTACAGACAGAAATAGAGGTGCTACTCTAGCAGAAACCCCTCCACATAAAAATATTAGCACTGACACCATAAATACAGAGTAAATCTAAGCTAATGTGGTGGTTAATTTTATGTGTCAACTTGGAAGGGCCATGATTCCCAGTTTTTGGTCAAATATTATCCTTGATGTTGCTTTGAAGATTTTTTTTAGATGCAATTAACATTTAAATCAATAGAGTTTCAGTAAAGCAGATTTCTCACCATTATGTGTATTCAATTTGTAAAAGTCTTAAGAGAAAAGACTGAGGTTCCCTAAGGAAGAGGAATTCTGCCTCCAGACTGCCTTTAGACTAGAGCTGTAATGCCAGCTCTTCCTTGAATCTCTAGTCTGCCAGGTTGCCCTGTAGATTTTGGACTTGCCAGCCTCTACAATCACATGAACCTGATCCGTAATAAAACTTCTCTCTCTCTCTCATTCTGCCTCTGTCTGTCTGTCTGTCTGTCTCTCTACACACACTCTCCCAACACACATATATCCTATTTTTTTATTGGCTCTATTTCTGTGGAAAATTCTCACTAATTCACCTAGTATAACCATCTTGTGAATATGATTTCTTATTGGAAAATATCACTATTTGAACTTGAAATTTCTGAGTCCATGTCACAGTTGCCATAATTTTTAAGATGGTAGCTCTCTGTATTATAAAATGTCATGTAAATAAACATATTTTGAAAATGGAGAAAAAATACTTGGTCCTCTAAAATAACCAGTATTTGTTTCTGCTCTAGGATTTATCATATAAAATTACTCTTATTTCTATATTTATTTCCCCCTTGATTATGATCTCCTTAAGGTTAGAACTTGTTCATTCTCTCTATAGCCCTGAAGTGAGTGACATTGAAGGACATAACAGGCACTCAATTGTTTATCATATAAATGAATTAAAAAGCAACAGTCTAAAAGAAATATATGTGGGGCATGTGGTTCTACTGGGGTTGGTTTTTGAAACCTGAAAATCTAAACTGTTGCAACAGGCAGCAGACTGATTGTCCCCTATAGATGGGTAAGGGTTGATTGATTGCAAAGAGGCATGGAGGAACTTTCTGGAAGTGTTCTACATCCTGGTAAAGATGGTGGATGACCAAGTGTGTGCATGTGTGGACTCACTGAATTATACACTAAATTGGTGTATTTTACTTTATGTAAATCGTACCTTCATGAAGCTGATTTTTGTTTTAAAAATAGTGGAAGCCAGCTGGTAATGTTATAAAATTTTAGGTTACGCCAAAGTAAATATATTCCTAGTTTGGTAAAGTGCATACTAATTAGGGTTTTCTTCTCCTTCCTTTTACCTCCCTCCCCTCCTTCCCATTTTCCACTTATTCCTTCATGTCTTTTAATATTTCTTTGACCTGTAATTTAAAATTGCTTTTGTCAAAGTTATCCCTGGTTTCATATATATGTATATATATATCTCCCTGTTTCTATATAGACAGATCTTCATTAATTGATCTGGCTGTATGGCTCAGTTGCCTCACCTGTATGACTAGAAACATAGTCTCTAAGTTAAAATCTTAATAGTCATCATAGTCATATCAGTATTAATTACAGATATTAATTACAGTATTATCTTCAAGAATATTAGGTTATTTGAAGGGTACCATGCATACATAAATGCATTCTCCAGGTTTTATACTAACACATTATTCAGTTGAAAACAGTTTTTCTACCACTTGAAACATTTCTTGAACTTCTGTCATTATTAATATGTGATTGTGGTTGTCCCTACAATGACCTTTTAGATGTCATTGCTTTGAGAACATGCTTTTTCACTGGAACAGCATTTTTGAATACTAGACCTTAAAAATCAATACTGTTCTTCCTGTGACCTACTTTCCACATAGAAGTGTGTCACATGGGAAACATACACTGATAAATGAAGATCTTTGTTGAACAATAGAACAAAAAGAACTAAATTGGGTCTCCAGATATTAATTATTCTCAGAGACAGTCCATCTTAGTGATCTTCACATTGAGAGATGGTTTTACACTTTAACATGATTGAGCATGGAAACATTTTAGACCTGGAGTACAGTAAGCAATATTACAAACAGGTTGGAAAGAAGGAGTCAAAAAAAAAAAAACCTTATGAACACATTTATAAATTAAATTGAGAATGGTAATATCCTCAGTCCTGAGACATTTGGCTCAGCAAAGCTATCTAATTCAAAATCTGAAAAGATAATTTTTCCTCTTCTGTTCAGTCTATGAATACCCCAGAGGCAACTTGCTTTGTAAAGCATATCAAAGAACTTTTACAAACAGATGTAGCTTGATCAAAGTCAACATAAATGATTTGGATTAATGCTCACCATAGGTAAAATAACAAGCAAATGCATCCTTTGCCTTTTTATTTTTGCAAAATGTTAGCTTATTGTAATCTTATGTGTAAAAAGTATATATAATCAATTTATCTTGCCAAATGGATACTATTTATGTTGATTATTGTAGATCCAGGCTTCTTATGAGTTCATGTTAAATAATGTATATAAAAAGGGTTTTGGAAAATATAAAGCACTGTACAAATGAAAATGATTATTATGATTATAATCATCTTAAATAGCGGGAGTAACTGCTGTGCAAAATATGCTTCCAACTAGGATAATCAGTTAGTCTGTCAGTCAGTTTCATTTATTTTATGAGCACACACAGAGAATTCTATATTATGCCAACTGGTGAGATAAAAAGGAAGGAAAATATATGATCTGTCTTTTATGGAAGACTTTACAATTTAAAGAGGGCATGTGATAATCTTAAATGTGTTCATGAAAGATAACATATGCACACCATATACCAAAGACAAGCATATACATTATGACAAGATTAATACAGAGTATCTACTCTTGAGGAACAGTAAGGCAAACCAAATAACTGCGATAAAATGGGCTATGCGGAATAGTACATATTTGCACAAAGCACACATGACACACAGGTTGCAGAGTTTATCACAGTGGTGGCAATTTAGCAGATCATAATCCCAAATCTGACTGAAAAATGTATTTTATTTGACCAATGAAATATTACATTTTTTCCTCTATCCCTCTCCCCTCCCTGCCTTCCTTTCTTTCTTCTGACAGAAGATGCGTAACCCCTTTTACATACATTTTTACATGTGTATTCAAATAAATTCTTCAATAAATAAAATGTACACTGTTTGCTCTGAGATTTTATTTTACCATACTTAAAAGCTGACAAATTAACCAGTTATTATTTCATGGATTCTGGCAGAAGACAGAAGACTCCTGAGTTAGAAAAAAAGAAACTTTATTACTCATCTCTAAGGAAGCAGCATTAGTATTGCCATATTTATTTTGGTCCCCTTGTCCCCCATCCCCTAAGGCAACAGGATTATGTGATGGGACCAGGTGGATGCCTGCACATGCAGTGGGCTGGATTATAAGGAGAGGAACACTGAGTTTGGGGAATCCAAACTGCTTTCATAGCAAATAGTAAGCAAGCTTGTTTTTATTTGTTTTCATTTTTCAGTTGAGGAGAAGCATTATTTTATCTCTCAAAAGTTGCCAGCTACATGGACAACACTGAGAAATGTCCTGTTCTAGTCCACTAGAGAGCAGTCACATGCAGCAAGATGTGCAGGAGGATTACAGAAAGAACTGTTTCTCCCAAGGTGTACCGTGTTCATAAATGGTATGTATAAGTATTATATATATATATAAGGATAACACAGAAATCATATAAATATGTTAATTCTCTCCAGATTAATTTATGAGTTTATTGCAAGTCTGATCAAAATCCAAACAAGTTCTTTTGAGGATATGAAAAAATACACATGGCTGGCAGAGTGTATATTGACAAGTTGTTATGGATTTTTACTGGATTATAGCTAGTAAAATTGATGATGATCATGTTGTATGATTCAGAATTTCTTTTAAAAATCCATCTACCTTAGTGAAACTCTTCTATATGTACATAAGGATATTCATGGTGTGATGCTTTTGCAATATTTATTTTGGAAAAAATTTTAAATGCTTATCAAGATGGGAATGGATAAATAAATTATTAACTAGCAATTTAAATGAATTAGATCTGGTGGGCTAATAACTAGGGTAATACTCAAAAATCTAGTATGCAATAAAATAAGTTTAGAAGACTATATGCCATGTATGCAAATTAAAATGTTGAACAATTTTTATTATTATTTATGAATGCAAAACAGTAGACATCTGATACTATGTGCAGGAAAAATATACCACAAATTGAGGATAGTTATTACCTTTAGATAAAGAGAAAAATGGGGGAATACAATAGAATGGAAAGCTTCGACTGCTTATGAAATGTTTTATTTCTTTGAAATAAGACTTGAAGCCATTGTTGTTGTTAAATCTGGATGGTGTGTATGTGGATATCTGTCACAATATTCTTTGTTTCCATCTATATGGTTAAAACCTTTCAATTATTAAAATTTAAAAACATACAAAATATTAGTGTTTTGCCTGCCTGCCTCTGAATAAATGAGTGCATGCAGAGATATGAAGAATTTTATTCAGCAACTACAATTACTAGATATTAGAATGATTAGTTTTGAGCATGAGCCATGTTGTCATGTTCAAGTTTATAATTTAATCATAATCACTGTGAAAAAAAGAATGATAGACAACAGTTGAAAGATAATTATTTTCCTAGAAGCAAAAGAATGAGGATAAGCAAGACAAGTAAGTTATGCTTGGAAGGTTACTTGAAGTACGGATTACGTATTTTGACCCGAAACAATGATTAATATTGAAAGCTTTGCAATGAGAAGCAAAATAATTTCTGGAAGTGTCCAAACTGTGATGTTATGTTTTAACATCAGCTTGTATTGGGGATGTATATGCTTTTACAGTTTCTGATTCACTATACTGTTCACCTCTAATGTATTTTAAAAACTCAGTCAGCTGTTTATAAATTGACATAATCCTTTTGAGACCCTTGTAACACTGGGAGGTTTCGAAACTGTTTTCTTTGTTTATTTAATGCTATATATTCATGTCTGTTTTGTTTTATTTTGTGAAGTTATTTTATGATTTGAAAAGTAACAAGCACTTACTGCATAATAAAAATCCAACTCCAAAATGCAGAGAAATAATGACCATATCCCATAACATAGAGAAACCAACAGTTATTAACATTTGGCTTCTTTTAGTACTTTTATATGCATATCATAACATATATACATCATTTTTCACAGCCTCTGAAGTTTATTTTGAGATTTATTCCCATAAGATAGAATTCAGCATTTAAATTTAGTTTTAAGAGGGTTTTGTTTGTTTGTTTGTTTGTTTTTTGTTTTTGATTTGGATCACAGTGGTGAAAACTACAGAAAAGTTTGAATTAGAAAATGGCAAGATTATTTATATATGCTTATTTATATATGCTTAAGATTCAGAACAAATCTTTTGCACCAGGGAATTGCTACAGCTCGGATTTTTCTCTGACTTGAAGACTGGAAGGTGAGGGTAGATTGGAGCTAGGCAAAGAAGGGAAGGCTCTTGCAGGTGTTCATCTCTGCCCTTTCAGTCCTTTTGGTAGAGGTGCTTAGGGATAAGAGTAGTTAAAAATGGAAGAAAATATCAGGTAAATTCAGTTTTAAGCTTAATTTCAGATTTGAGTTGGAGGAAAATTTTGTCTGCTCTGAAAGACCAGAACATTTTTCTTTGCCAAATACTGTGTAAATGATCAAAGTCTCTATTTTGCACAAGCTGCTCAAAAGAGAATGAAGTTTTGTACTCTGAGTGATTGTATAACATGAACATGTATATTCTAAGGATCCCCAGGCTTGATTTGATCTGTAGTGTCCCTAAGTTTGATCTGTTTGTAGTTTTAGTTTCTGCATATGTTTGCTTTATAAGGAAATTCAAAATTTTGTGGAACAAAGTCGAGTAAATTAGTCAGTGCAACGATAAGCCTCAATATATTGATAAAAACAACCTAAGACTTAATTCCCCACTATACTAAATCTCTGTGAGATGTTTTAAGGTGCTCTGACATTGAGTGACTAGTTGTGTAGCATAAAATTTGAGGAAAAATATATATTTAATTTATATGGGCTAAGATTGCATGGTAAGCAAATCAATCCACGTGCATCTGTTATTTCTCTTCTAAGAGAAAGAAAACTGTTTATCATCTCACTTGCTTAAAAATATAAAATTTTTTTTGCTAAATGACATATAATCAAGAAAAGAAAGAGGGTTGATATACAAATTAGAAAAATACCATCCCGATAGGAGTGTCTGAGAGTTGTGCTTATTGAGCAGCATTAGCAAGAAGAAAATTCTTGGACTGAAGAGATATATTCGTGCTATTAACATAAAATGAGAGAATTTTTTTTCTTAAAATTAATAACTATCATTTAGTATATCTTTACAGATCTCATAATATTGCTGCCAACTGTGATTTTATACAATCCTTACAACTCTTTGATTTCAGTAGTTATTTTATTTACATTTGGAAGATGAGAAAATAGCGTCTCTGAGAGTTTAAACAACTAGCCCAACATTGTCTAGCCAGGAAGTTGAAGATACTTTTACCATACTGATCCTCTCTCTATTGCATCTTCATTGAAATTAAACACAGTCCTTCAAAAATTCTGCAAACAATTTGATCCAAGTTTTGTAAATGAAATATATCAAGATGGTGATTGCAATTATTAAAGACAGAAAGAAGAAAAACAGACTTTTTTCCCCATGTGGTTCTGAGTTATAGTTGTAAAGAGAAGTTCAAAATTTTTTGAACATTTGTTATATTTCTAGAGTTGATGCAGAGCTTACCAGAACTCAATTACTTTGAAAAATGATACTAATTGTTTTAATACCAAAATATAATGTTTTTCTTAAAAAATTAAAATCTTACATTTTCTATAATTTCTTATAGTCAAACTTCATATTTTTATTATTTTTTTACTGCATAGTTCTACATATGGGCCATTGCTATAACTATAATTTCATACATGAAATTGAATACTTATAGAGCAAAGCAAAATGATTTGCAATAATTTGTTTCCTAATTTAAGGATGACAATATAGATAGTTTGAGGTTACTGAAATCCAGCTTCTCCCCTGATCTATTGATTTTTTGGAATGTTGTTCAAAAATTACCTTGTAATCGTTGAAATTTAATCTAAAACTTCACGCTCTATTTCTTTCCAAAAGTCTAAAGATGCTGTATTTAAAATATATAGCATTTTTTATTTGTTTTGATTATTTTGTTTGTTAGGCTATTTTACTTCCTGAACTGTATGGTTTCAACAGCAGTATTATTTTAATTTATGTGTCCTGTTAAGTTAAAAAACATTGCATATTATTTGCGCAGTCTTTTGGGACATAAGTGTAGTTCTGAGACAAATTCTTTATTTCAATGGAATTTTTGCTTAAGAACTATAGAATCATTCCTATTATATCAGTATTCAATTAGGTCTTAGATCAGTAAGATTTTCACTTTTTTTTTTTTTATGTGAGTACAAAGGCTTACATTTTCAACACCTTTATTATATCTAGGAAACTATTTGGCACTTGTTTCTTTTCATTTCATACCATTATTGATATACAGTTTAATGATGGAAGATTCCTAATGCATTTGTTGATAAATAGGAGACCAGCTTTGCTCTCTATAGGATTACTGTGTTTTATCTTTTCTTCATTAAATTGTCAAGGCTCTTATTCTTAATCACAAGTACATCCTGTACATTACTGTACAACAGTGATTGGTGATATAAAAGTGCACTGGAGAAAATTTCAATTTTTGAACTTCCTGGTATTAGGTTTTAGTTAATTATACTACAATTGATGTGCGTGTAAGGATGTCATTGATCTCCCTCTCCCAAATGCCTCATTTACTGTCTGATATTAAACAAAGCATTCAGGGTGGTATGTTAACTCTCCACACGAAAGCAACACTATTGAGTGAATTATAATAAAACTGTTATTATATTTGGGTTTTCTTTATTCAGGTCATTTATAGCAAGCTTCAGAGATGATGGCAGGGCCCTATCTATGTTCTTGGCCAATTATTCTATCAATGTACACCCCAGCCAGACCCCTTATATCATAGAGTTAAAAAAACAGAATGAGAGCTTCTACTCAAACAGCCTTATTTTAGAGATGCATAAATTTTAGTCCAGAAAGATTAAGGATTTTTTAACATCATAAAAATAATGCCATGTCTGAGGATAAGAAGAAATAAGACCTGACCTTCAGTATATAATTTTGGGAAAATCCAAGTTTTCTCCACTTACTGGCTGTATGATATTTGGCAAATTTTATAACATATCTGGTCCCAATTTTTTTATATGCTCTGTGTTGATAATGACTACTTTATAGATTTGTGTGAAAGAAAATGGCAGATATACAGTAATTGTTGAATTTTCTTTCATTGTTTTTATTGTTTCAGAGAAACCCACGATTAGATCTTAAAAACTATTTCTTAATTATGGTCTATTAGAAATACTATCTTTATGATTATAGGCTAGCAAATTTTATTTAAAATCATCCTTTTTTAACATTTTTTATTGAGTAATAGTCATTTTACAATGTTGTGTCAAATTCTAGTGGAGAGCACAATTTTTCAATTATATATGAACATATATATATTCATTGTCACATTTTTTTTTGCTATGAGCTACCGCAAGATCTTATTTATATTTCCCTGTGCTATACAGTATAATCATGTTTATCTATTCTGCATTTTAAAATCGCAGTCTGTCCCTTCCCACCCTCCACCCCCTTGGTAACCACAAGTTTGTATTCTATGTCTATGAGTCTGTTTCGGTTTTGTATTTATATTTTGTTTTGTTTTTAGATTCCTCATATGAGTGATCTCATATGGTATTTTTCTTTCTCTTTCTGGCTTACTTCACTTAGAATGACATTCTCCAGGAACATCCATGTTGCTGCAAATGGCATTATGTTGTTGCTTTTTATGGCTGAATAGTATTCCATTGTATAAATATACCACATCTAAAGAAGATGTGGTATATACTCAGTCATCTGTTGATGGACATTTAAGCTGATTCCATGTCTTGGCTATTGTAAATAGTGCTGCTATGAACATTGGGGTGCAGGTGTCATTTTGAAGTAGGGCTCCTCCTGGATGTATGCCCGGGAGCGGGATTAGTGGGTCATATGGTAAGTCTATTCCTAGTCTTTTGAGGAATCTCCATACTGTTATCCACAATGGCTTTCCTTGCTTCCCTCTCCCACTCTTAATGATTTAGATGTCTTTTTTTACAATTTTGTGTTTACTCTTTTTGTAATTCATGGCAGTTATCTCCTTTCCAGTTATGAGTTTCTCATTTTTGTAGCATCCTGCTTCTTTTCTATTTAGAGTAGACCTATGAATATTTCTTTTAGCATGGGTTTAGTGTTGTTAAACTCTTTTGGTTTTTGTTTGTGAAGTTCTGTATCTCTCCTTTTATTCTAAAGGATAGCCTTGCTGGATAGAGTATCCTAGGCTGCATAGGTTGCGAAGCCTCCAGGTGCAGATTCAGGTCCCGGCCCCACCCCCGCCCAGGCACTGTGCACAGGAGAATATGGCGGCTGTGGCTGAGCCCCGCCCCTCTTCTTGCCGAGAAGTGCCAGTAATGGCAGCACAGGGCTGAGGAGACAAAGGCTATGGCGCCTCTCCCCCCAGGGCACACCAGCTATGTTGCTTTGCTTTTTTCGCAATTTATGGGAGACCGAGGTTGTTCTGCTCTGTATCCCCTTCCAGCCACGGCGTGCAGCCCGCTGCAGTCCCCAGCTGCCGGCTTGTGTCTCGGGCTGGGTGTTGCAGGGACCCTTTGTGCCTGTTTAACTCAGTTCTGTCGGTCAAGGGGTGCTTGGGGCAGACCTCAGAGGTTCCCCCTCTGTCCCACTGGCCTCTCTGTTGGAGGGGGGAAACCCAGCAAATGAGCGCAGTCCTCCTTTGCCACTCCCTCCCGGTGGGATTGGTCCCACACTTGTTTTGCTTTTTCTACTTTCTTTTTTCCTACCAGATTTTTGGCGTCTGTCTTTCGAAGAGGGCGATGTTCTGTCAGAGTTCGGCAGGTGCTCTGGTTGGCTGAGTGGGTCCGTAGATGTGAGTTTTGGTATATTTGTAGGAGAGGGTGAGCTACAAGCGTCCTTCTACTCCGCCATCTTGCTTCTCTCCCCCTAAAAATCATCCTTTTTAATCAGAGTTATTTTAAAAAACATTTCATTGTCTTTGTTGGTTGAACAGAGGAAGGAACAGTAAGGTATTGAGAAAGCTGTTTCGGTCTCACTGAATTAGAAATAAACTGAAGCTAGAAATATCTTGGTTTTTGTATCTTCTTGAGTGGAAGGTTCTTCATAAATTTTTCCTTCTTTCCATTGCATTTCCATGAACGAGAGTGAAAGTAAGTGCTGATTTACTTGTCATCTGTGTAGTTCCTTTACCTCTTTTTTGTTTAGTCTTGCAAGTGCAGGCTCCTGGGATCCTGTTATCATTGTGTTTTCTTTACCCTCAATGAGAGAAAATTTAGTCCTGCATATGATATTGGCAAGATGTCACAATTCAGTTGTTTGTTGACTTGGATTGCTGTTAAAGTTTAATAAATAGAACGTAATTGTTGAAATCATTTGTTTGAGTAGAACTTTAAATCTTTTGGTTATTCCAAAATTAAAATATTATATGTATAAAACCATATTCATTTCTATCCTTGTCTAATTCTAAATGAGAGATTGAAGAAGTGAATCTGTTGTTTTAAAATGTCAGACAAAACAGTTAACCTTCCTACAGACATGTGGTTTGTTGAGACAGATAAGTAGTTTGAGGCACCATAGCCTTAGGAAGAGGATTGCCTAAGAACAATGTGCCTGCAGAACTCTCTCAAATAAGAAGGAAAGGGGTGATACCATGTTTTTAAAAATAGATTAAACCTTATAAAAATATATCTGACATAAAAAGTTATTATAATTACTGGCTAGTCAGGAATACATACCTTTTTGTTTTGGAAAATAATTATGGGCAAATTGTTTACCTGGAGTAGAAATTCATTAATGATAGGTTAGTTTTGAAATATGACTCGTAAAAATATATTATGATAGCATTATAAAACATTAACTTATGATACCCCTCAATGGATTATTTGCATAACAGCAGCAAAATTTCTTAATAATAATTTGTATTTTTATAACTTTTATGAGGTGGCTGCATAAA
Source organism: Camelus bactrianus (assembly GCF_048773025.1). Classification (NCBI taxonomy): domain Eukaryota; kingdom Metazoa; phylum Chordata; class Mammalia; order Artiodactyla; family Camelidae; genus Camelus; species Camelus bactrianus. Next base: position 30,569,514 of record NC_133543.1, on the reverse strand, counting down.
ATGATGCCTAACACTGTCATATCATCTTCAAACCATCTCTTAGAAACAAGATATTACAATTATCCTCATTTCCTAGATGAGATAACTGAAGATCAAAAAGATTAAATAAATTTTCCAAGGCTACTTAAATAAAAATTTAACATGGTTTTCTACTTCCAAATCTTTGGTTGTACATTACACCTTAATACCATACATAAGAAATGCTATGATAATGTGGAGAGAAAAGTGAATTGAGAATTCAAAACTTGGATTTTGGTCTCGACTTAACCATCATCCTAACATTATCATTAACTCAGTGTTGAACTAAGATAAGAACTTTTGAATTTACATGATGAAGACTAAAATCCCTAAAACTTAACTTGCCCAACTACACTGCTTCGGGTTTAATAGACTTTGTGCTTACATTGTATTTTAAAAGAGAATAGTAACTGCAAGGGAAATAAAAGATTATTTCAAACAGATTAATTAGGAAATTTTTGAAAGAAATATTGCTGAACAGTGCCGAAAAAGCTATATTGGAGATCAGAGAAACAATCATTCTTTTATTATATTTGGATGACCAAAGCAATTATCTGCCCAGTTTTGTTTTTCTACCATATTGTCTTCAGAAAATGAATAGCCATCTTTTTTGGTTCACATTTCTTAACTCTGTCTTCCTTCTGAATGTTTTCAATTCCCTTTCTCTTCTATAGACCTAGATCTTTCTAGATATTCAGCTAGATTACCTACAAATTGATGGATTTTCTGGGGGGAGAGGGGTTGAAATATCAATGGCAAGGCTATGTCCTGAGTCAAGGCTCAGTTTGTATAGTTGGTAAGCAGCTTTTGATGGTGAATATTGCCAAACAGAGCATGGCAGTGTCATGTGAGATCCTGGGTCACATATTTGCTTGGGCACATTTATTAAAATTCTCCCTCTGTCTTCATGCATTCACTGGATGACCCCAGGGCTTTCTGGGTGCCCTCTCATTACTTCCTACAGAAAGTGACCAGCAGCATTGACATATCCTTGTCAAAGTCTTGTTAAAAATGCAAAGTCTTAAGACCCTCAGATTTATTGAGTCAGAACAATATCGTTGACACATAAAATTTGAGAACCACTGTTTGCTGTTCATCATCTCAAAGATAGATACTCTTTTATTGTATCTTCTTGGACCCTTTCTTCTAAGTCCTCTGTGTCTTGAACATACGGATATTATTTTTGAAAATATGTATTTAATACTCATGCATAGTTACTGCTCTGATGAGTATTATAAAATGAAAAGTAGGTTGGAGAAAGCTGATATTTTTATCAGCTGTTGATATTGTGCTGAGCTGATATTGTGCTGTTTGTTATGGACCCTCACTTTACAGATTAGAAAAGAGGGTCAAAGAAATAAAAGGAGCTATTCACAGTCATAGGAATAGCTGTTGTACAATTAGTACTAAGTTTTCTGCATGGAAGTGAGAGGCTAGAGTAGACACTATAAATGCCCTCTTTTGCTAAACAATATAATCCCTCTTGGATGTTCCATGTAATTCCTGCAGTGGCAGACAGAAAGGCCATGAAAGAGTTGCTTTTTAGAGTGAAGTCTTTACTGCCTTCACAACATTACATTCATTCACTCCTTGCATTTCTCTGAGCACAATAGAATTTAACCCAATATATTTTTCTGGTGCTGAATGCTGTGCAGCTAAACCCTATGAAGTTAAAAATAATTGATTACAAATTTTATATAGTAGCAATTGAAAATTTTGAATTAGTTCATAAGCAAATAGTAAATGTCTTGTGTTTTTTGGGCAATTTCATTACAATCCTACAGATGAACTTTTATAAGATTTGGTAAACATCAAATTCTAAAAAGTAAAACCTCTTCAATTTTTGAACAATATTTTCATCAGCTTTTCCTGGCTAAATGCAAAGTATTGAATCTAGATAGCCTATGGAAGTCTGAAAGCTGTTTGCTAAAAGAAGTTTTTTAAAAAAAAAAGGTTTCAATGGAAAGAAAAAAATCAGTGTATTATGAAGCTCAACTAAAATGAAATTGACTCTAGGTTTGCAATCTTCTCTGTATTCAAATCTAACAAAATAAAATCCTGAATCTTAGCTAATTAAAAATGCTTATAATGAAAGAAAACCTAAGTGAATTTGCTCAATTTGAAAATCAACTTTCTGAATGGAAGTTGTGTATCTAAAAGAGCCACCAAATTAGAAAGCAGTGCAGTACGGATGTCAGCAGTATTTCAAAGTGAGTAAGCAACTGAGTCCTGTCATCTTGACAGGATAACAATACAGAGTGGCTAATAGAAGAATTTCTTGCTCTAAAATATAATTCAGAGTCATCCTTTCTACCTCAAAAGATAAATCCCATTTTCTATCTCCACACCTTTAAAAAATACGTTCTGAAGTTCTTCCTCTTTCATTCATATCTCCTATCTGAATTCTCTGTGTCAAACACCTCCAATCCTACACATTTATTAAGTGCCACCTTAAATGTGATAGATGCCATGATTGATCCGTTTCTCCCCCAGTGTATTCAAAACAATTTCCTCTTGAGATTCCGTAGATACTTCTATGTTATGCAAAATTAAAACACATATATAGTCAATACCAAATTACATTTTGTGGCATACATATATGTTCCCCTTTCTATATCCTTGAAAGCAAAGAACTTTCCTGGTTAATCTTTCAAGTTCCCACATTATCTAACATAATTCTTTGCAATAATGTTTTCAATAAATGTCTGTTGTGTTGAATTTGCACAAAAATATGGAAGACTACTCGGATGTTTTAATATGAGGTTATTGTGCCTAGGAAATAATCTATTTAGACAGAGGCAGAACAAGACCACCTGGGAAATGCAACAGAAAAATGTACAGAAATAGATGTCATGAAGAGTGAAAATAGTTTCCTAATTGCTAATTTATAGAAGATTGGCAATGAGCTGGTCTGTTGCTAAAGTCATCTCAATGACATATATATAAATGTTTGATATTTTCTTCTAAAAAAATTATGATATTGTTGTGTTTCTCAGTCCTAAAAATGACTATAAATAATTGAACTGTGACAACTACTTTGTCATGGCCCTTGAAAACTATTGAAATTTTATCTTCTGCTCTACAAGATTCTAAATTTATTTGACCAGAATTTTGAGGCAGTTTTCATTTGCAAAGCACAGACATTATTACTACTAATATATGTGTTATTATATAAATTCCCCAATGACTAAATTAATACATTCTATAGTCTTTTTCTTTTTGATCCCATCATGAAGTTAGATAATTTCAAACATCATTGTTTATTTTTTTACTCCGTACTATAAAACGTTAGTTATGCTATGTATCCTAAAGGGATTTCTTCTCTGACCTTGCTATTTTGAGATCTTCTCATTAGAAGAATTTTAACTTTATATTTTGAAAGGAAGGTGACAAATAAGCATTGCATTTCCACTGAAGAATTCATTATCTTTTTTTTTTTAAAGCTAAACAGAGAATTTATGACAACTTAAAAAGAAAATGAAGGCCACATAGAATACATTCTGCCAAATATAATGATGTTAACATGGGTTTTTTTTTTATTTTGCAACTGAATTATTTTAGCATATCTTGGACATATTCTGACCAAGGATAAATGGCTCTTTCTTCATAGACACATGGTGTCATTTTCTTAAAATTAAAAAAAAAAATTATGTCACAAAGTTTCTGTCACAAATAGCTTTATTCATCTTAATTAGATAATTAATCTGTGAATGTATTATAACATTTCATTAACAACAATGAAATAGACCCTTAATATTTTATTGCAGTAGTCTCTTACTACATATTTTATTCTCCTCATAATGAAAAGTATGTCTTTTAGATTTGCTTTTTAAATCTTTATTAATATTTAAAATTTATTTTTTATGTTCTATTCATCCTTTTTCTTCATATCTTTGGAGTGTTTGATTTCTTCTGCAATTAGAATTGTTCTTTAATGTTGTTACTTGATGTTTATTGGAGTTACAAATTTCAGTTCTATTATATTGCCTTCTGTTTTTTACACTTAAATCTGTTGACTTATTTCCTCTTTTTTTGGTCTGAACTTGAATAGTTATTTCTTCTTTATTAAATCTGTTGGCTCACAGTTTTATACTTTGTAACACTTAATTTAAGAGCCTCAAAGTCAAATGGTACTTCAAATTGTACATGTCTGAAAACATCTTAGAAATATGAATGTAAAAATTGCAAAATCAGGAAATTAAACTTAAAAATATTTTACGTGGCCCTCATTTTCACAAAAAACCTTACAACTAATTAAAAAGAGTCTCATTTCCTTATGAAAATTTCCAAAGTTGCACCCTTGAATCAATGTTTCCCTTTGAATTCCTGTACTTTTTTTTAAATTGAACTATAGTCAGTTTACAATGTTGTGTCAATTTCTGATGTATGGTGTGATGTATCAGTCATACATATAGAGACATAGATTCATTTCCATATTCTTTTTCATTATAGCTTACTACAGAATATTGAATATAGTTCCTGGTGCTATATAGAAGAAACTTGTCTATCTATTTTACATATTGTAGTTAGTATCTGCAAATCTCGAATTCCCAATTTATCTCTTCCCACCCCCTTCTCCTCCCGGTAACCATAGTTTGTTATCTATATCTGAGAGTCTGTTTCTGTTTTGTAAATAAGTTCATTTGTGAATTTTTTTTGGGGGGGGGAATTACATGTATGAGTGATACCATATGGTATTTTTCTTTACATTATATTTTCTTATATTGTCTTCTTTTTTTCGCAAGTGTTAATATAAACTTGGATAAAATGGCACAATCCTTGAAGATATGGTTAAGACTGTTCTTGGTATTTTCATTATTTGAAAATGCCTATCATGTGATTATATATTATAGGTACCCAGCTCACTGTTGAAATAATGAGATAATTTCTGTAAAATATGTCATTAACTTAACTTCTGTGTACCAGTTTTGAGGCATCATGGCCAGAAGTAATACAGAACCTCTTAATATCAGTTATTTTGATTCAGTTTATATGTTAACAATAATACTTAGGTTGACAATGAAACTGTGTGCATTATTTAGCTTTACTGTCTTCTTAGCTGTGTTGAAACAGCTCACTAGCAATTTTTTGGTCATCTAATAATTAAAACATCAGATAGCCTCCCTGCATCAGTGCAAAAGGGGCTTTTTTCCCCATGACTTCCTAATCATAGCGACTTGTCGTCTGTTCAAGTGCTCACTCCAGAGGCTGCAATTCACAGGATGTAGAAAGAATTCCCTAACATCTGCTTCTTCCTTCGTATAACATTTCTGCTAGAACAAGATCGTGGATCACAAAATTTTATTGAAGCAGATAATAAGTTTTGAACTCCTTGAATCCAGTTCACATTGGAAAAGAGTTGTGTGTTTAATTGTGTTAGTGAAAAATGCCAGTTGTTTTCTGCTACCAGGCTCTCAACTGTAATATATTTAGGTTGTTGTCACTGTGATTGCTTTAAGTCACATAGTTTTAAAACAGTAACAAAATTTACAAAGCCTCTACCAGGTTTCAGGCTTGTGTTATTATCACATTTAATCATCTTATATGATAGCAATTTCCCCACCCTCACTCCGTTTTATTATTCTGTTTTAGAGAATAAAAATTAAAATAACTTGGCTGCGTCACTCCACTAACTATTCTATGATGATAATTTAAATATAAATTTCTCTTTCTTCAAACCCACATTCTTGACAAAATTATCCACAAATTCAAATACAAGTGTGAACTAAATATACATATATATATATATATATATATATATATATATATATATAAAACATTTACTCTTTACATTTAGCTTATTGTGACAACTGAAGAAATTAAGTAACTTTCATTTTAGAATATTAATTTTGGAATCTAGAGAAAATTAGCCCCAAAATTCAGATATATCTTTTGTGAATATATTTTGACTAAATTTCCCAGATCAATGGTTGACATCAGTTTTGCCTATAGATACTTCTAAATTTTTGGAATACATATACATTTTTAATCATTTTTATCTTTCACTGTCTCTTTAATTTGGGGCATATTATTTATAATTTGACATTCTGATATCATTAAACAGCTACAGTATATGCCATATTTAGTCAACACAGACAGCATAATTAGATAAATTGAGTAGTTGTCTGGTCATCAAATTTTATTAATTTTCATAATCAACTCAGAAACGTTCTATGAAGTTATCTTTTCTCAGCTTAATAGAAATGCTCTTGCTATTTTTTCATCATGTGCTTTTAGATAGCACCTAAATATTCTTGATTCATTATTTCATCCTTGAATTTGTTCATTTATTTATTGCTTATGTTGCTTATAGAACAATGATTCTCAAACTTTGTTAACTGCACAACTCATCTGGGGAGTTTATAACTTCACCCATTGCAGAGATTCTGATTCAGTAATGACAAACATAATCTGGTAATTCTGAAGCAGGTTAACACAAGAACTACACTGTCATAGGGAATACAGCTCATTAACATCAGTCACTTAGGAAATCTTAAAAAACAAAATTCAGCTGAGTAAATTAGAAGATCTAATTGGCTTTATTCAACAATTCATGAATCAGCATCCCATCTAGCAAATAGGAAGAAGCTCTTAAGAGCCGCAGAGAATATTTTTTAGGGGCAGAAAGGAGCTAGGACAAGGAAGTCACCAACAAAAGAAAAGATTATTTCAGGACAGATTACCTTTCTTTGGGGAAAGGCATAGGCCTATCAGGCAGATTACCTCAACAGTGCTGGCCAGATTATTTCAGGTTCACTGGTTAAAGTTTACATTCCTAGAAGAGGCTGAAACTGAAATTAAATTAGATATTACATCTTGGTTTATTAATGTGGGACTTAGCAAAAGTGACTCTATTTTGCCCCTCCCTTTTTTAGCACAAATAATATTCATATAGTGAAAAACATGGTTATTACTCTCAATGGCATATATTCTTGTCTTTAGGTATTTTTCAACTTATTTAAGGGGATAATATATAGATTTTAGGATATTTGTGGAAGAATCACAAAATAGTAATTTTTCAGTAGTTTCTAATAATCATAATTTTAAAATATATATATTATTTATTACCTTAATTTTAATATTATTTTCCCTAACCATTCTCATTCAGGGTAAATACAAAATGTAGGTAATTTTATATTTTTTTCCTACATGTACCATAAAATATTGTCAGCTGGTTGAAAGGTAGATAGCCCATAAATGTAAATAAATTATTATTGTTAGACAATTAAAAATTTTAATCTGTACATCTTTTATTTTTTGTATCTTAAAAATGATTTTATGTATTACTACATTTAGTTAGCATAAAGCCAAGAAAATATGCGATTTACTCACTTTCAGTTTATCCCATGTTCTAATTCTGCAAGTAAGTCATCAAAAATGTGGCAGAATATTAACTTGAATTTTGTAATCACATGTATTTACTTCAGATATATGCATACCATCTGGATTTATTTGGCATACAATATGAAAAGTTAAATAATCTTTACCAAACTAAAAGGTATTGAAGTATTCATGAAGGTTGACATGTATCTTTCATCACTAAAGAAATGAAAGCAAATATCAGGGAAAATATCTGAAGGACTCACTATGGGAAAAATAAACATGAATAGTTAATCATGGGAGAAATAAGTAGGATTAACAGCTATAGAAATGTGGAAGAACTTTTGTATTAATTATAACCAAGTTTTGATGTGTCTCATTAAATTTCAGTCACAGATTTAATTCAGAGAAGCTAATTAAATAGGCTTTGCATTTAGCATTGTCATAATGTTTAAAATCTGGCAAATGGACTTGAATCAAAGAGTGAAGATAAACAATGTCACGTTCTCTGCGTGCCGTAGGGATGAATGTCAGCTTGATCTTATTTGAAGCCTCCTTAATGATCTCAGAAATGGGGTAAATAGAGTACTAATGAAACTCTGAGATGAGCTCAGATTGGCAGGTACTGAAAACATCACTTAAAAGAGAAAACACAAGTCACCATTTGAAACTATCTTAAAATGGGTAGACTCTTAGCAAGAATGTTAAAACACATATAATTTTTATGTGCAATATAGCAGAAGAAATTAATGGAAACGATAGATAGCAGAGTGTGAGCTCAGTCTTTAACCTGTAGTTTAAAGATAGGTAAGAGTAAACATTAAATTAGAGCAATTTAGTCTAATTTCACAGCAAAATAGTTCCATAGATATTACAGCATTGCATTAAAAAGCTTAACAAATTAATAGCTCATATTGTATATATATAGATGTCCATGTATCTATTTGAAAAACTGCTTGTACTTTTCTATATTTAATACTCTAGATATAGCTATATTATTGCGCTTCAGAGACTGAACTTTAAATCTTATTATCGATGTTGGTTAGTTCATTCCAAGAAAGTTGTAGATGAAGTGGCAAGAAGCAAATAAAAAGAATCATAAAGAGCAGTTAAGTGGTGGAAAAGGCATAGAAATTAGGAAAGAATAGCATTGGTATGACACCTTGGGGAAAAGAGAGAAAAATGCTTTACTGGAACAGAAGAAGGGAAAATAAGTAGTAAAATATGAAATTCAGAAAAAATATTATGGAAAGAATGGTAGAATAATGGAATGGTAGTATTTACAACTATAATTTGAAAATAAATTTCACTACAAAGAAACTTTTCAAAGCAAACAAATTTTAATCTCTAAGTTATGTTATAAACTCAATTGCCTTATGTAATACACTTCTAGAATCCTTTTTGCTCTACTGATTTAAACATTTCTGTAGCATATAACTTGGATAATTCCAAGAGACTACACATTCATTAATTTTTTAAAGTCTATTTAGAACCTGTCAGTTATTTGTCAGTTCTTGAGCACTTTGGCCTTAGGTAACTTCTCACATTTTTTTGGTGTTCTAGGATTTGGTTGAGTTTTAAAAAGACTGTGTGCTAAATATGCATTTGTTTAGGTCATGGGGAGCTCTATTTTTGGTGTCATGGCAAATATATTTGAAAGAGTCCTGACTTACAAGTCTGGGGAGACACATTCTATTAGTTAAATCACTAACCAGGATGACCTTGGGTAAATTCCTTGAACTCTTATGTTTAATTGTAAACTAAAGAAGAAGAATTAGATAATCTTGCAACTCTAGGGTTTGTGAATGGGAGAGAAGTCTTTTGCCCCGCTTCTCCTCTAAGATTTAGTAAATATGAATAATATTCCTAAGACTACTCAGGAGACAAGCATAGTGTAACTAAAAAAAAGTATTCTACTGTACAAATTTAATGGAAATGAAATAATTACATTTTAGCCACCTAAACACTTTATCAAGACAGTATAATTAATATATTAAAAAAATCTATAATTCTGAGGATTAATTCAGCTAAGTGAGGGTATTGAATGACACTTAGAGGTTCCTAATAAACTGAATCATGAATATGAAAAGTAGAGTATAAGTTGGCAGAAAGAAAAGAGGAGTAGTCTTTCTTTAGGGTGTATTGCTATTAAAGCTTAACTTACAGATCTTGTATTTTAATTTTCCATATGGAATTTTGACAAATGCCACTTGGAGGCACTCTTATACTGTTATACTATAGAATTTATACTATTAGGATGTCATGTAGTGAAACTTTCCGTTTTTATTTCATTTTTTAGCACTCGGGGATGGGTAATTAACACTGGTTGTGGTATTTAAACTTTGACATTATTCACATTTATCACCTTGTAATTTTTACTGTTCTAGATAATCTCCTGCTCATGTAATAAACCAGATTTCAGTAATTCCTGTAAGAATGAAAGATTTTAGGACAACACCTAAGAGTTAACTTGAGGATAAATTTTGGTTTATAAGCTAATGTCTATTTTTCAAATTAGGAATTTGTACTATTAAAAAAGATAGTGTTCATTTAAATTTTCTATTATCCAAAGAAGAATTATCAATGAGACCTGAGAGACAATATTGATGAGAACCAATCTCATCAATCATTTAAAAAGTTTTTGTGGAAAATATAGATAGTTAATAGGATTATATTAAAATATTTAATGGAATATAACAGCATGCACAGGGGTATATATTAAATTTGATTTGCACAGGAAAATGAAAGTTCATAGCTACTAACTTTTGGTAAGAAATTTTTAAAGAAAGTAAGTCATATTATCTGAGATTTTCTCATTCTTATAATGTTAACTTATTTTAAAATATACATAAAATCTCTCTACACATATAAAGAATATGGGTTGTTAAAAAATTCATATTTTTTCCAAAGATGTTTGGAAGAATGTGAATATTATATAAGTGAGTATAAGTGTTTTACCTCTTTTTACTTTAATCTGAACCTAGAATCTATAAAATAATTTAATAGAAGTAGTCATTTTTTACTATTACTTTTGCATAGGATATTTTAATGTTTTTATTATGAATGATGTCATTGTAATATTCAAACTGCAAAGTTAAAATGTTTTACCAAATTTTAATAAATTTATAATAGATAATACTGATTAAAAGAGTATATTTGCCTACATATGAAATTAGTAAATAGTAACAATTGGATAGGTTGCATGTGTATGCTAACAAGCTACTGTTTGACAAGGTTAAAGAGATTTTAATTCTTTAACCTCTTGTTAGCCTTATGACATTGAAAAGGGATGTGTCATTTGGATAGTTTCAGGTGAGAAAGAGGTTCTTCACTAACCTGAGTTGTCAGTTACAATCCCACCCACAGTTCTGGCTCACTATTTTTTTTTTTTTTTTTTTTTTTTTTGGCATTCATTGCTTCTTGAGATGGTTATTTGTCTCCAGGGTCTGACCAGCTAAGACATTTATTTTTCTCAGCACTACAGAATTTGCTTTATGCTATTCATAATAAAACACTTGGTAATCCAGGAATTTGATTAATATTTTAGGCAGGTAGATATAGATATGCATATACATATATGTATATATGATCGGTTGCAGTTAATACATCACTTATTACAAGATAACGATAAAGGAAAAGATCTATTTATTTAAATTCAAACATAAACTATAGTTTCACATAGTTTACAAAATGTACTTTCTCCCATAAGTTAATAGAAAATTATATTTAGAGCTGAGAAAGCCAAAACTAGTGTAAATTGACTGAATTTTCCTCTTTTCAAGTCAAGCGGTAAGCACTGTATAAAGAAAGCATGATAATAACATGTCTGTGTGTTCTAGTTTATTTTTGTGGAACAAACTACTTCAAAATGGTGTCTTAAATCAATAGTGATTATTTATTTTGCTCACAAACCTGGAGGCTGACAGGACTCAGCAAGTCCAGGTCTTTCTCAGGGTTGGGCTGAGACATAGAGAAGGCTTTTCATAAGCATCTGGTGCTGGGTTCTGTGAACAGCCTTCTCTCTTTCTGCATGGTATCTATCTTCATATGGCAACTCAGGGTAGGAAGACTTCCTACATGACAGCTTAATGCCCCCAGGCCACTGTCCACGAGAAATGGCAGAACGTGCATGGCCTTTTCTAAACTATCTTTGGAAGTCATACAGCATCATTTTTATCACATTCTTTTTGTCAAGGCAGTCACAAAGACCGACTCAATTCCAGGGGAGAAACCACAGATTTCACCTCTTGATTGAGGAATGTCAGAAAAAAATGAGATTATAGGTTATTACAAGATATTGAATATAGTTCCCTGTGCTATACAGTAGGACCTTATTGTATGCCAGAAACTAACATAACATTGTAAATCAAATATACTTCAATTAAAAAACACAGCATTTCTTTTTTTTTTTACTTTATTTATTTTACAATATCATATTTTTAAATTGAAGTATAGTTGATGTACAATATTGTATGTTACAGGTATACAATATAGTGATTCACAATTTTTAAAGATTATGCTCCACTTATAGTTATTATAAATATTGGCTATATTCCCCACATTATGCAATACATCCTTGTGCATTATTTTATACCTGATAAAAACACAGCATTCCTTAATGCAGTTCTTTTATCAAGTTTTCCAATCAAAAGTAGACTTTCAAACCCAGCAGTCTCACTCCTGGGCATATATCCAGAGGGAACCTTAATTCAGGAAGACACCTGCACCCCAATGTTCATAGAAGCACTATTTACAATAACTAAGACATGGGAACAACCTAAGTGTCCATTGACAGATGACTGATAATGAAGTTGTGGTATATTTATACTATGGGATACTACTCAGCCATAAAAAATGATAAGATAATGCCATTTGCAGCAACATAGATGGCCCTGGAGTATGTCATTTTAAGTGAAGTAAGCCAGAAAGAGAAAGAAAAATACCATATGATATCACCCATATGTGGAATCTAAAAAAGAAAGACAAAGAAACTTATATATAAAACAGAAATAGACTCACAGACATAGAATACAGACTTGTGGTTGCCAAAGGGGAGGGAGGTGAGAAGGGATAAACTGGGAGTTCAAGATTTGCCAATATTGACTGGTATATATAAAATAGATAAACAAGTTTATACTGTATAGCACAGGGAAATATATTCAATATCTTGTAGTAGCTTGTGGTAAAAAGGAATATGAAAATGAATACATATAATCATGTATGACTGAAGAATTGTGCTGTACACTAGAAATTGACAAAACATTGTAAGCTGACTACGCCTCAAGTTAAAAAAAGTGGATTTTCAGTTTCACCCAAATTACAAATGTCAACACAAAATATGAGAACATATTTTAATTATAAATACATTCAATTTGGTGTTTTGTGTGCTTTGAGATTTCTAATTCAATCAAGTTCTTACAAATGGACAGTGCTTTTTGTTTTCAAATTTAAAAATCTGTTTCTTCTATACTACTGAAGAAGTAGTTCCTAAATCTGTAATGTTCTATGACTCCCTTATTTTCTGATCCCATAAATCTTAGGATGGACTCAGAAGTTACATAGTCCTACCATCTGTGTAAAGCTTAAGCCCCTTGACACCATCCCTGATGGGTGAGAATCCAGTTTATGCCCAAATACACACAGGAATAATTGGCTAGCCCAGGGAAGTCCATTCAAGTTACATCCAGAAACAGTCAGAAAATTTCTTTCCTAATTTAAACTACCTTCTGCCTGCTTCTTTGCCCCAAGTTCAAAAACATTGAACCAGAACCTGATATCAGTGTATATGTACACATCCTGGTGCCTCCTTAGACCTTTAGATTATATAAGATGGTAAATTTGTGGTGAGATCACCTGTGTCAAATAAGTAACCCCTACAGGGTAGATCAAGCTTATACCAAAAGCCACTTTCCATTCAGCACAAAGATGTACTTAAATATTCTTGTCTTTGTTCCTCCCCTACCCCCAAAAATCAGTAACAGGTTTTACTGACTGAAAAAACATGCTGCTTAGATGGAGTGGCAAATGTAAAGGACTGACACATAAACTTGACATAAATAATGGAGTGTGTAGAAAGAGTATTTGGCTTCTTTCTCTGGCCCAGAGCATGATCTAAGACTTGGAGAGCTGAAGAAGAGCCAAGACTCTGTTACATTAAAAGACTTTCAATGTACTCTTCGTCCTAATGTCCTTGAATTGAACATTCTATTAGAACATTGAAATTGTTCATCTTGTTTTATTTGAATTGATGGAGAGGAGATAACTACTCTTTCCTCTTCCCTTCTCCTATCTTTATCTGCTACATCTTTTTTTGACTATAAATTGAAAGAGAACAGTAAATATGCTTTCAGTTGTACACAATGCTTACAGTATCTGGCTTTGAAAAATTTAATAAATATTCAATAAACATATATTTACTGAATGAATAAGTTAACAAATACTTGGAGTCTCTTTGTTGTCAGGAATGTCTCTGACCTCCAGGGAAAAGACAGTAAAGGAATTGCTGCAAGAAAGTCTTTTCTGGAATAGAAAGAAAGCTGGGAAAATCACAGAAGAAAGCAGTGTGCCCCTTACCCTTTTAATCCCAGGATATACTCCATTTTAGAAAGTTTTGATGTATGTGCAAGAAATATAACCATTCTCACAAACTGAATGATTTCCAAAAACATATTTACCTAGCCTGAGGACAGCAATACCCTTTGACTTTTTCCAATAAAAGAAGGAAAATGTAGAGGCAAGTTCTAGGGGAAACATTTAAGCAGTAATCCTCGTGTGCTACAACCTTATTTAACAAAGCAGATGAACTGGTGGGCTTACTGCTGGTGTACGTGAATGAAATCCCTGCCCAATATTAAAGTAAATAGTATGTCAAAAAAAAGAGGAAAGAAAGTGATGTGGGACCTGCAATTTTCCATGATGATGTTTTTATTTGCTAAAGTACTAAATATTCTTTTTGTGAAAGAGTCATTATGAGACTGAAGAAATACACAGCATTTGGAATCATGTAGATGTGAGATCAAATCTCAGCTTTAACACTGACTTCGGAAAAACTACCTCTCTAAGCCAGTTATTTCATTTGTCAACATGGTTATCATGAATATTAAATAATATAATGTAAGCATCATGACCAGAAAAGTGTCTCTTCCATTCTTCTTTCCTTTCCATCCTTTCCTTTCCATCCTTCTTTCCATTGCTGGAAAATTACCAGATCTAGGGATTTATAATAGTGGTGTGGATGTTGAACAGTAATAAATATTAGATATCTCTCAAAAATATTGAAACAGGACTTGATGTCATCAGTGTATACATAAGTGTGAACACACCCTGGTGTCTCCCTTGACTTTTGGAATATAGAAGACAGTGATTTCTTGGTCACATCACCTGTATCAAATAAGTAATCCTTAACAGTGTAGATCACGTGTATATCAAAAAGCCATGTTTCTTGGTCTTAAGGGGATCTCTGTCTAGTGGGTGAAATGAACACAACATAGAGATATTTTCAAAATATAAGATAAAGTGAGCAAGATATGAGCATAGGGCTTGGATTCAGGAGACATAGAGCTGGCTGAATGCTTAAGTTCAAGAGTAATGGTTGTCATTTAAACTCCGTGGGCTTCCTTGCTTTTCTCACTTATAACAAGTAGGAATGAGGCATATAATCATAAGCAGTATTGAGGAATGGGGCATATAATCATAAGCAATAATCATGAGCAATATTGTTTTAAATATTTTTTCTTTAAATTTCTGTTCTATGAATTTAGTGTAAATGAAAGGAGGAGGAAAGGGAGATCAAGTGGAGGATTAAGATGTATTTAATATCTGGTCTGTTAACATTTTTTGATTTTCCAAATCTAAAACTCAGTTTATTTCCTAGTGTAGAGATTTATAAAATCAATATATCAAGTGATAATGGTTACATCTGTTAAGGTCTCCTTTGTCCATTTACACTCCTTTATTGGATGTTAGCAGAATATGTTGTTGTTGCTGCTACTACAAAAACATGAATAGTTTCATATTCCCATGATGAAAGTGACTGTTGCATATGCCAAATATTCCATCTGCACCACCACATTCCTGGAACTCCTGACCATGTGATAAGTTCTGGCCTATGGACTGTGGGCAGCAGTGATGTGTGTCATTTCCAGCAATGCTTGGAAAAACCAGCATACAACTCTTTAGCTCTCCTTCCTGGAAGGCAGCAGCAGACAAGACCTCATGCTGATGTGGTAGAGCCATAAGATCTTTCCATATGCTTGGAAAACTAAATAAATTACAAAATTAAGAAGATATATATGTATATGAATAAGCTGCTGACCAAAGAGGACTAAGGCTTTTGGAGGACCACTAGTCTTCAGTGATTATATTATCATTAAGTATACTGGAGAAAATGAGCAGAAAAGTTGGGAAGATGTATATAGCATATAACCTTACATATACTTTGAATCAAGCAGATCCATTAGCACACTGAGGTAACTAACAACTTTATCAGAAGAATCTAAACCTATCCACAGCCTTTACTTTCTTTCCAATTTATATAAAAGGGTACAATAATGTACTGGTAACTTTTCACTGAGCCATAAGACAGAGTTCAAAGTTTAAGAGTCTCTTTTTTTTAAGCAAAATTATGTTATATGCTAAAACTATGGAAGCAGTGTTATAGAAAGTTTAATCTAAAAGGATTCCTTTTTGTAAAAGGGCCTTTGAAATGAACTACATTGAAATTGAATGGATAAATTAAAGGAGCTTTCAAATTTTACTAAGAGAAGATAAGTGGATTCACAACTGTATTTCAAATTTTAATTTTCTTGCCAGAATTATCTGAATGCAAAAGTTTTGGGTGCTAATGGGAAGGGGTGTATGGGTAATACCAATGATGTTCTAAATATGACGTTTGTATATGGTTAAACCTAATGAACTATGAGTATGTGAGTTGACAGTATCATTTCTCCAGCCATTTCAATTGACTTAAATCTGGTATTGAGGTAGTCTATGTCTTACTTCAGAACATTTTGAAGAATAAAATACAAACGGCTTTGATTACTTTACTTATTTGTGATTTGTTTGCAATATTTGATGATCGGTTTAAAGACAGACATTTATCATATAGTAATTGTCACTGGCTAGAAATTTAAACCAATGAGAAACTTTTTTATGCAGTTCTCTGAAGTCTTAATTCATGATCTTCTCTACTGGAAAGACTCTTTTGCAGATATGGTTTCACTTGCTCTGGGATCACTAGATGGATTTATGCTAGTGGTTTACACTTTATCTGCTGCCTGATGCTAATCTGACCAGCCAACTGGTAGAACACAAATGCTTTCTTGTTAAAATGACTCAATAGAGGTAGCATTATGTGATAGAGCGTTAATCAAAAGACCATCTGTTCTAACAAGAAATTTTGTAGTTCCCTAATTGTTCTCTGATTTCTAGATTGCAAATGTCACAATGTGCATAATATTGACACAGATTATAGGTTAGTCTAAAGTGTTTATAAGATAATGTATAACAATATGTAATGTATATTAAAAAATTTAGCTCTTCTAAAATGTCCCAATTTAAAGCCTAATTAATTCAACATTATTCACCCTCCTACATTTTAAAATATAGTGCCTAACTCTAGTTATCAAAGTTTGGTGGGAATACCTGATTTCAGATTTAATACCCAAAAAAGTACATACCCTTTCAGAATGTGTCCTGTAGCAGCCTCACCAGTGATTATTTGAGAGAATGGTCTTTTTCAGAGAAGGGATTCAACTTCCTTTCAAAAATCAAAGATTCTGGAGCTAAAGTGAAAGCAGGTGATAATTATGCATGAGTCCCAAATCTAAGATGTATCAATTAGAATTGCTTTCAGCTGAAGCTAGTACTACATCCCAGTCCAAATTGCTTAGACAATAAGAAGGCATGACCTCATGTAACAAGAACCCCAAGGGAGAAGTTTCCAGAATTTGTTAAATTAGTGGCTCAATGAGATCATCAAACTCCCAAGTTCTTTAATCGTTTAGCACAAGCATCCTCATCCTGTTAGCTAATGTCCTCTTTAGCCCACTGGTGTTACAATAACTGAATAGCTCTCAGCACTACACTCTCACTCAACCATCTGAATGCCGAAAGGGGTATAAGGGATGTGAATCTCTCTATACTGGAAGGATCTTTTCCAGAAGCCTTACTTAACACTGAAATTGCATAATAAAATCCATCCTAAATCAGTCGGGTTGAGAGGAGTAGAACTGCCATGGTATTAGTAATCAAGATCCATTCACCCTCTAGCTAGGTTTAAGAGGAGCTCATCTTTCTAAAGCAGATGCTCACCTGATGTCTGAGTAAATCCAAGGTTAGATTAACAATGAAAAGTTGGGAGAAAAATGGCTTTTAGGTGGGTGACCAATAGTGCCTGCCATAGGGCATGATGGCATTATTTCAAAGGAGCCATAAGTAAATACTAAGAGGAATGTGATGAGAGGCAGAATGGGATATTTTGGTACTATTTCCCATTTGCAGAAATATCATCATTTTCTTACTTGCTAATCTTTCCAGTGATTAATATTGCCATATAATTAATAATGCTATAGTTAGTACAACTGAGCATTTGAAAGGAGACATCATTTTAATCGTAAAGGATTGGGAAATATATATGGAGAAGCAAAACAATGCTTTTCTGCATTTTTCAACCTCAGTGGATATACTTGAGTACCCTTTACTCAGGTAAACAGAGTAAGAAGTCTAAAATATTTGAACAATAACTAGTTTCTGTTACAAAATAAAAGGAAGTTCATTTTTAGGCTGCATCCAAATGCTATTTTTTAAAACTATCACTGTGTATCAAATTTTCTGGTTCAGAAGTAACTACTAAGAAGTTCAAAACTAGCATATTATTTCTAAGTTGTTATTAAAATAACTTAATTGGATAAATTTGAAGGGTAACTTATATAGGTCTGGAAGTTTTAGCATACAGAGCCATGAAACACCCTTTTCAGAAAAGAGCATCATAATCTAGCTAATAACTTTGACGGTAATACTTTGGGATTTAATATTGAGCAGAGAATTCAGTAACAGGACAATGCTCCTGTTAGATACTGACACATCCAAAATTAATGTGGTAGAAATGTAGCTTAACTCAAAAGTAAACCTGCAGCACTGTTGCCTCCTGAAATCACCCAGAGGGCACCCTTTAGGCCAGTAGACATGGTTCTGGGTACATAATTGAGGCGCTTTTGTTTGAGCAACAAATGACTGAGGTTGGCACATTTAGAAATCCCTTACAGCTGACAACTGCAGTAAAATTTCCATCACATTTTATTTTTTATGTCCTCAACTTTAATACCTTTGTTCTTAATACCAGAGGATGGGAGGAAAGGCTTTTGATCTATTCAGAAAGTTTGTTACAGGCTTTTGATCTATTTAGAGTTTGTTGCACACTTTGCACATTTGGCTTGGATGAGTAATTGACCAGGTGGTTATTGTTGTAAGACAGATAATGCATAGGTAGTAGAGAAGTTGTCTTAATGTCTAGAGTATCTTCTTTTTATCTCCTGGGGTGCTAAGTGCATTTTCTCCTCAAATAGGTTCTGAAATTTCAGCTCTTTTCTAGATGACTTAATAATAGGAAGAAAGCTAAAAATACAGCTGCAACTTTACCTAGTTAAACACTAAACCAAAATTAGATGCCACAGTTCACTGTCTTAAAAAATTAACTATAACTTTATTTAGGTTATATATTCTTCTATTCTTACTTTTTATTCTCAATTTAATCTCTTTTTGGAATGATGATTAATATGATTATATATGCTAGATGTTTTTGGACAGTCAGGCATCAATTTTCCCCCAGTGTCTGCAGAAATAAGCACTTACTATTTAGATCAAGCATCCTACATGTTTGCTAAGTGACTGCCTCATACAAGGACAGAATATCTTCTCACTCCTTATGCAGAGGACTCTTCCTACACAAACAACATTTAGGTAAAATTATAGTTCTCCATGTTCATATGTGAAGTTAACTGGACTTTCAGTGTTCTGCTTATTGACACCTGGTCAAATAGAAGAATGAAGGAAGGCTGACTTCACTATGGAATATGAATGCCAGGGGAATTAAAACAAATGTGAGGATGCTGCATTCTGCAGAACTATTACCTTTGTTGGGATTCAGTTATGTTTGGGCATTCTTGGAGTTCTGGTAGAACACTCCTAAGAGAATTGCGTTTGCATGGCATCTGAAAAGATCCTTAGGAAAGAACTCTACTTGGTAGCAGAATTGTCTGGATTATATTTTGGAAAAAATAATGAAATAGGCCAGCATGACAGAGGGAGATAATCCATCCCAAGAGAAGCATCTGTGCCTGAGAGCTAACTGTGTAAAGCTGAGTCATCACTGTAGAAGGGGAGTCATGATTCTGATTACACCATGATGATTACTTCCCATAAAGCCTATAGATATTCCAGGGAGAAAAGAAGACTATACAAGAAAAATGGCACAGATATACTGTGTAAAACATGAAGGTGCCAGCAGCTCTGCTTTGGGAACTCTCCAGCAGGACACTGCATGACACAGAGTAGCCTTTGTCACAAATCACCAGGTAGCTTGGGCACCATGACAGGCTAAGTCATTGATGATGGGAGACTGGTGTATTAGTCAGGGTTCTCCAGAGAAAGATAGATAGATAGACAGACAGGCAGGCCAATAGATAGGAATAATGAATTAGCTCACAAGATCAGAGAGTTTGAAAAGTGCAAAATCTGCAGTGTGGGGAGTCAGGCTGGAGATCCAGGAGAGCTGATGGTACACATGAAATTTAACAGCAGTCTATAAGAAAATTCTCTCTTGCTCAGGGGAGGCTAGTTTTTTTGTTTAACTGATGAGGCCCACCTACACTATGAAGGGCGTTCTGTTTTACCCAAAGTTCACTGATTTAGATGTCAATCTCATCCAAAAACACCCTCCAAATTGACACATAAGATTAACCATCACAACAGACAAAAACTGGTGGAAAAAAATTGTGCTTAATGAGCATATTTGATGCCCTTTGGGGGTTCCTGAAACTACTGGTGAGTGAAAAAAGAGCCCTGTAGGTTGTTAAACTGTCATAATAGCAGTGGAGATAAGTCAGTGGAATTTAAATCATTTCAGTTATTTAATTTTACACCATCATGTAAAACAAGCAATTAAGGCCAATAACAGTCCCAGTTACACATTGTTTTTTCATTTGTACAGTGGGCATCTTGGGCTATAAACCATTAAAAGGTTAGACAGTGTCTAATTTAGAATATTTAGCTAAATATCATCTTTTTAATGATGTGTAATGATTGTTTTTGTGGAAAGGTTGACATTATACCATAGTATTTAAGAGTATGATGGAATTAGTTCACTTGGGTTCAGATCCTGACTCTAATTACTATGTGGCTTTCTATAAATTGATTTTTCTATGCTTCGGTTTCTTTATGTGAAAATAAAAATACTTATACAACCTTCTTCACATGGTTGTTGAGAAAAGTAAATGAGACGATTAAATTAAGCATAAGACAGCTGAGCATTTGGCACAATTTTTGGTACACAGTCAATATAGTGACTGTTGTTCCTATTATCACTTTAACTGTGATCAAGCTATCTAAATGTTCAACTTATTATTAATCCATCCATTTGTGTACATATGTTATGCAGCTAAAGTTTTTCCAAAAGTTAACATTTAACAACAGTAAAAGGACTGGTTAACATTGTTATAAATGTGACACAATGGCAAGTGAAGGAAATGGCTAATATATCCATACTTTATTTGGTTTGTTATAAGGAAAAATATAAAGTTTTCTGTGTGTGTTTTGTAGTTTATACAGTATGAATTATATTCAGTGAACACCAGCATATAAGGAAAGTCCCTTCTTCTTTTGTTTTTAATAGATTTTATTATTTAGAGTAGTTTTAGGTTTATAGCTGAATTGTCCAGAAGGTAGAGATTTCCCATATACTACCTGCCCCCAACACATGCATAGCCTCCCTTATCAACATTTGGACTAGAATGTAGTAATAACCTACACTGACACATTATTATCACTAAGAATCTGTAGTTTAAATTAGGGTTCACCCTTTGTGTTGTATATTTTATGGGACTGGACAAATTTATAATGACTTGTATTCACCATTATAATACTATAAAGAGTAGTTTACTGCCCTAAAATCCTTTTGTGCTCTCTCTATTCAGTCTTCCCTTCTCCTAATCCTTGGCTTCCACTGATCTTTTTATTGTCTTCCACAGTTTTGCCTTTTCCAGAATGTCATATAGTTGGAATCATAGAGTATTTAACCTTTTCAGACTGTCTTCTTTCACTTAGTAATATGCATTTATGTTTCCTCCAGGTCTTTTCATGCTTGATAGTGCATTTGCTTTTAGTGTTGAATAATATCCCATTGTATGGATGTACCATAGTTTATTTATTCATTCACCTAAGAAGGGTATCTTGGTTGCTTCCAAGTTTTGGTAATTATGAATAAAGTTAATAGAAACATTTGTGGGCAGGTTGTTGATATAAATTTCCTACTTCTTTGGGTAAATACCAAGCCACATAATTGTTGGATTGTATGGTAAAGATATGTTTAATTTTGTAAGAAATTGCCAAACTGTCTTCTAAAGTGGCTGTAACATTTGCATTCTCATTAGCCAATGAATGAGAGTTCCTATTGCTCCACATCTTCCTCGGTGCTTATTGTTGTCAGTATTCTGGGTTTTGGACATTCTAATAGGAATATAATGGTATCTCATTGTTTTAATTTGCATATCCCCAATGATGTATGATGTGGAGCATCTTTTCATATGCTTACCTGCCATCTGTATTATCTTCTTTGGTAAGGTGTCTGGTAAGGTCTTCGGCCCACATTTTAATCAGGTTGTTTATTTTCTTGTTGTTGAGTTTTAAGAGTTCTTTGCATGTTTTGGATAACAGTCTTTTATTAGACACGTCTTTCAGAAATATTTTCTCTCCATCTGTGGTGGTTTCTTTTTTCATTATCTTGACAATGTCCTTCACATTGCAGAAGCTTTTAAATTTTGATTAAGTTCAGCTTATCAGTCATTTCTTTTATGGATCTTACCTTTGGTATTTTTTCCTAAAAAGTTATAACCAAACACAGGATCATATAGATTTTCTCCTGTGCTATATTCTAAAAGTTCTGTATTTTTACATTTTACATTTAGGTCTGTGATTCATTTTAAATTAATTTTTGTGAAGGGTGTAAGGTCTATGTCTATGTTCATTTTTTTGCATGTGGATTTCCAGTTGTTCTAGCACCATTTGTTGCCTTTCTTATTTATGTGTAAAAAAGCTTTTTATCCAAAAATTATTTAATTATTTATGCATTTATTTATCAGCAACCAGTTTTTGAATGACTCATACCAGATAATGTGCTAGACACTGATATTTCAAAATGAGAAATAAAACATACTCCTTGCCTGCAAAGAGCTCCATTATCATAAGGGATACAGGGAAGTAAATCAGTAGTTAAAATCACACATGTATATTCCTGTAAAGCAAATGATTAATCTTGTATATTGGTAAATATAAATAACAATGCACATATATATTTCAACTGGGCATTATCTATAACATAAGTACAGAAGGACTTAGTGGGAATAATCATCAACAAGATTATAGTATATATTGTCTCCTTTTTAAGAAAAGAATGTTATGTTATTTATTCAACAAATACTTCTCAGAATACAACTATATGGAAATCACTGGCACAGTTGGGTTGGAATATAGAGTAAAGTCAAATATAAATCCTGACTTCAGGAAGCTTGGGAATATTGCAGAGACAGAAACATAATTGATCATAATTTGAAGATGAAGAAAGTACATGCACTAAAAGAAGTAAATACATCGAAAGAGCTATGGGAGTGCAGAAAAGGGTGAAATACTAATAAAAAGGCAACAGTGTTTGATGCCTTAGCAGGAATCAAGGCATGTACCAGTAGTCATGTATTTTTAACTGCTACAGTTTTGCAGTAATGCAATGACAGTTTCACTTATAAATGTCCTAGGTGAAGTTGTAAAATGTATTAATTTTATTAAATCTCAACCGTGGAGTACACATTTTAAATTTCTGGGTGACAAAATGGCAAGTGTGCATAAAGTACTCTCCCGCATACTAAAGTATAATGATTGCCTAAAGGAGAAGCCCTTGTGTGATTAAGCTGTGAGCTAAACTAAAAACTCTTTTCATGGAACATCATTTTTTCCTAAAAAGAATGATAGATGATAAAGTGTGTATATTTTGACTTGGGTATTTGTCATATATTTTCTCAAAGCTAAACAGCTGACAACAGCCACTGACAATATATGCTGTCAAGGATAAAATTTGAGTTTTCAAGAGAAACGTAAAACTTTCGACAATATTTTTTCTACCACTGTGAGTCTTTCAGCTTCACAGTATTTAAAGAATTTTCTGATATGGTCAATGGTGGGATTAATAAATATGATTTTTAAAATATTACGTGGTGAAATGTGTCTGCATAAATCAATGATCCAATATTTACCAAATTATCAATATAGTGTTATAAAATGATATGTTGGCAATATGTATTTAGAATGCAAGATTGATCAACAAATATTACTGTAATAGGGTGTGAAAGGTTCATTGATATAGTTTCAAATTTCATATTGCAACCAACTTTAAGAAACTATCTCTTGTTGAATTTTGGTGTTGTAGCAAAGACTATCTGCAATCATATGAAAAGCTTATTAAAATATTTCCCCATTTCCAACTACATATATTTATGAGAGCAAATTTGAGTTTTTTTCAATATACTACAACCAAAACAATATATTACAACAAACTGAATGAAGAAGCATTTATAAGAATCCGATTGTCTTCCTTTAAAGCAGACATCAACCAAATTTGCAAAACATAAAACATCATTCTTTACACTATTTTTAAACTGTAGTATCGTTCATAAAATATGTGTATATGTAAGCATGAAGTAGATTTATTATTACCAGTTTAAGTAAATTAATAAAAATGTTTTAAAGTATCTATATTTTTAATTTATGGTGGATTTAACTCACATACACAAACGCTCCTTTGGGGCTTTGTGCCAGTTATCAATTTACTGCCTCTTAACTCTGAATTAATTTTTTTTTGTTTTGTTTGATCTGTGAGAATGGAACTATGCTTTGTAAATACTTCTCCTTTGCCAGTCTGTAGAAAGTTAAGCTCAGTCTGTAAGTGCACTGGAGTAACACTGGAGATGGAGAAGGTTTTCATTCCTCCTTCTGGTGTGGCTTCATTGCCAGGATTCTGGAGGACATTCTTACTGTCACTTTCAAGGTTAAGCAGCAGTGGTATAGCCAGGACCCTGAGACACTTTGGGATCTTCAGCCCAACACAGGTCACTGCTTCCTGTGTCCCCTCTTCAGCCCTGTGCATACATGCACATAGCACAGGTCTCATTAGACTGATGTCTGGTGAGCAGACTACCCAACTGTTAGCCCACAGTGCTTCAGCCATGCATAGCACGCACTAGATTTGTAGTGAGGGAAGCCTGTTCAGCTCCAGTTTTCAGCAGTGCCCACAGTGGTGCTCTGACTTCATCAGGGAGCTTGGCCACTAGCATTAGCTCACTTGCACCTCAGAGAGTTCTAATACTTGCCCAGTGACTTTAGACCAGCTCTGTCTAGGCAGCTCTGCAAAGTTCTTGACCATCCTGTGGATTCCACCAGACCTTCGAAAGATCTGAGCCTTAACCTTGGAGACAGTATTTTCCTTTCAGGCTGGTCCTTCCTTGGAAACTCCCCCTCAGACCCTCAGAAAAGTCATCTTTTCATTTTTATAGTCACTCCACAATTACAGCTTTATACAATTATTTACATTTAACTTCCCCTATTTAAATTACTGTGTGCTTTCTGACTCCTAGTTAGAACCAGATTCCTCAATAATTTCTAAGATGGTAAAAGGTTCCTGAGACCAAAGAGTTTGAGAATGACTGCTATAGGACATAGTAAAAGTAAGTGAAGGTGATGGCCACTGCCTAGTGGGACTAGGGAACAATATCATTTGAAGAACTTGTCCCTCTAGCAATGAGTCAACCCTATTCTAGTAAAGACTTAAAGATTGAAATGTCTCCTAAAATGGAGAGAGATCCCCTTATGGTTATAAGAATTTTAGAATAGACTCCTTTTACCCTTGTGGTTTTAGTCAATAAAATTGGCATTGATCTTGGGACATTTAAAAAATTCATACTGACCTTTTCCCCAAAACTATTTCTCCTTTAGTCTTTGCATTTTAATATATAGATCACAATCTGACCACTTCTCATCACCTTTATCACTATTACTCCTGAACCAAGTCACTAGTATTTCTTGCCTAAAAATGACATGGTATCCTACCTGGATTCTAGGCTTCTGTCCATATCCCTCCAGGCTAATATCGACATGCCAAGCTGACATCTACATAGCAACCAAGGTGATAGTGCTAAAAATAAAATAATGTCACTTTCCTACCAAAGCCCTCTCAGAGTAAAAGTCAAAATCTTTATCATGGCCTAAGAGTTTGTATAGAGTCTTTTCTTTAGTACCTCTCTGCTCTACCATCTGGTACATTTCCTCATCATTCCTGTTCCAACTATATTCACCTGCTTGAAAACAAGAGTTTCACCACACCTCAGTGCCCTGACACGTATAAACTTCTTGATTGCTGAGTAGTCACTTTCACTCTATTTGTATAATCTTAGCATCCAGGACAATATTTCAAAACATTATTTACTATACAAATCTTTTCTGAATGAAGGAATAAACCACTATCTGAGCTGAAATGGTAGAGAAAACTGGATAGAGTCTACAGTTACAGTTTTCTCTGAAGTGAATCCTAAATCCCAAATTTATCTCTTGTTATGCATATTTTCTTACATTCTATATTCTAGAGGATATTGCGATTTCATTCCAGTTTAAAACTATATCCCAAGATAGTGTCAGGATTAAACTATATGCTAGAGCCAAAGCATTCAAAGTCATTCAGAAGTTTTAATTGAGCATCTACCACATTTAAGATGCTCCTTTAGCTACTGTGTAAGCCAAAATGATGAAAATATGGTAACTGTCAATTATGTAAAAGGCAACATAAATTCAACTATGCGTAATTCCACTGTCAAGCACACATTGAAATCACTACTTGCCACCTCAAACCTACAAAAGTACAGGAAAAAACTGTAAAATCTAATTAATGAGCATACACACGATCAAATAAAGGGGGATTTTCAGAGGCACTGAATTTGTGCAACATATTTGGAAAAAAAAAGTGCATCCAATTGAAATTTTCCACAACAGCAGAAAGGACCCAAATGGAATGTCACAGCCCTCAAGGGAGATCATAGAGCCCAGGATGTAAATGTGAGTTTTCTGTCACAAAAATAAGTACACAACTAATGATTAGCAAACATCAGAAGATCAACACCATGAATGAGAAAAAGAAGAAAAAAATCAAATGTACAAAAACTCCCAAAGAAATAGAATTAGTTTATTAATCCAGAAATAGTTTTAAGTAACACAAAACAAATGGGAATATGTGTCTTATTCTCATTTAGAAAACTTAGAAATTCAAAGAAAAAGAGGTCTATGTGATGATGAGTAATTTCAGAAAAAGTTTGGTATTTAACAATTTGTTTCAGCAAATGTAAGATTTGGATTGATGGAGAATAAAAACAAATTCCCTTTCATTGGAATGGAAAAGTGATGAGGACTGAGACATTATGATGACACATGGGGAGGACAGAATTTCTGGAATAGAGAATTGATGTTAAGGAAAAGAGAAAGATAAGGATCAAAATTCAAGACAGAGATAAGGGAAGTTGGAGAAATTCAGATTTGAGTTAGCAGTAGTGGGAAAAGTAGTAGGCTCATTAGCAAAGAAGGAACATATATCACTGGACGATAGAGAACCAGTTTGAAAGACAATTGCTTGTTTGTACTGAAAAGAGTAGCAGTAAGTCATAGAATGAAGAATCTTAAATATAGGGTAGGTTAGTGAATGCTTTTATAGGTCTAAATATTTCTGAAAAAGTTTCCCAGGCTGTTAGAATCTTATTTAGCTTCACACATTTTCTCTCATTAATTTTACCCATTTTCAAAATGGTAATGAATTGATAAGGTATCATCTGTAGAAGTTTCAATAAATGGCTACAAATTTGTTGGCACTTTTTCCTACTGAGCAGGAAAGCATTCTCTCTTTTGAAACTGAGTAGGTTTGGGGTCTACTTTGAGCATGAGGGTAAAACAAAGTGAATGCATGAATATAGTACAGTTCTAATAAATTTTAACCACACCAAAGTTGCTGGGAATCAAGACTGTACAAAAGACTATGTGTACAAAAATGGTAGTAGCTTCAGAGTGCAGCAGCTAGGGTCATCTATCAGTTAGATTTCTTGCAGCAGAAAATCTGAGTCATGGATTTTCTTAGTCACTACGATTCACTGCTTACAGTGCACAGATACACTTGTCTACACATGTTCAAAAATCAGTTTCTCCATGATTCCCATGGACCTCTTTTTCTGAGGGTAAACTTAGAGATGAGGGCATGTTAGTGGGATACTTTGTAGCCTCCATCACTGTAGCTTATCTTGGATCCTTAGTCAGAACTAATTCTTTCCTTTCTCCACTATCCATTCTAAATTCCCCTCACTCTCAGCTTTTCCTTGGCTGGTCTTGGTGGCCCACCAAAGTGACCAAAGCTTCATTCTTGAGAACCTGAATCCTTGACAGTCATATACTTATTAAACCCAGGCTGCTGCATGTGTCCACTCATGGTTACAGTGAAACAAGGGAATGCCAGAAGTTGCCCAAATCTGTCACCTGCTTTGCATACTTATCTCTCCATATCCTCATTGAGTAAAAGCATCTCTGCCTTCTGCTGATCTGGATCAATTATTCTTGGAAATAAGGTGACTGCTCTTTTCAGAGCAGGAATCATGTTGAAACAACTACTTAACTGCAAAAATGGGCTACCTCTTACAGTAAAAGAAGGATGACTCATAGGAAAGAACAGGGGCCTAGCCCTTGTGGAGCTAACAGCCACAGAGAACTGTAAAGCCAAGAGCAAAGAAATAGGACTGTGCTCTAATCTACAAAATGGCAGCTGACACTGGCTGGACTTCAGAAATGTTGTGAGCTAGTGATTCTTTGTGCTTCCTGTCCCTTTCCTTATCCTTGCTCCATATCCATTTTTTAGGGAGTGCAACTGCACTTATCCTACTACTATCCCACCATTGCACTTTGGGTATATGGGGCAAGATAACAAGACTCTTTAGTTCATCAGTCTTCAGACGAGAGAAACTGTGTTCAAGGACTGTACTAGAATGATCACTCTGGGGAGCCTCATCCATACCTGGACCAAATTCAGATGACAGAATTCTGGATTTTGAATTTTGACCTAATACCATAAAGAGTTGAGACATTTGGAGTGTCTCAGGAGAGCCTGGTTCTGTTGTGCTAATGTGTTACATATAAACTGGCCAGATGAAACTTTGGTGGCATTTTAAAGTAGTGAGAAATTGTTTGATTATCCTCACATGAGAGGTAGTTCTGTGTTTCCTTGCCATGAGAATGGATGAGGTTTGCATTTGCTTCAACTAATAGAGCCTAGGAAAGTGGTCCTGTGACTGGGGCTACTTTATAAAAGCCCATGGACCTTCTTCCTGATTCACTTGGAATGCTCACTCTCATGACATTCTCTCTTAGAACCCAGCCAATATTTGGCGATAATATCAAGCCACGTGGAAGGCCTCTCGTAGGTGCCCCAGTTGACAGATCCAGCAATGCCTGTCCTGAGTCATCTCATCCCTGGTGTGAGAAAGGCATGAGGAAAAAACTCCAGATGATTCCAGTTCCCTGCTGTTAAATCTTCCCAGATGAGCCCCAGACCCTGGGAAGCAGAGAGGCTGTCATCGGTGTGTCCTGTCCTAATTCCAGGCCTACAGAATCTTGAGCATAATAAAATAGAGTGGTTTCCACTCTAAGTTTTGAGTGGTTTGTTTATAGCAATAGTAACTAGAATGTCATACAGTATTCCTTACTAGAAAATCTAAAAAATAAATAAATAAATAAAATCTCTGATATAAAACCTCTCCTTTATATTCCCAATCAGTTAATGGTTTTTCCCCCCCAAAATATTTCTTTTTTTTTTTAACATTTTTTATTGATTTATAATCATTTTACAATGTTGTGTCAAATTCCAGTGTTCAGCACAATTTTTCAGTTATTCATGGACATATACACACTCATTGTCACATTTTTTTCTCTGTGAGTTATCATAACATTTTGTGTATATTTCCCTGTGCTATACAGTGTAGTCTATTCTACAATTTTGAAATACCAGTCTATCCCTTCCCACCCTCCACCCCCCTGGTAACCACAAGTCTGTATTCTCTGTCTGTGAGTCTATTTCTGTCCTTTATTTACACTTTGTTTTTGTTTGTTTGTTCTTGTTTTTTAGATTCCACATATGAGCGATCTCATATGGTATTTTTCTTTCTCTTTCTGGCTTACTTCACTTAGAATGACATTCTCCAGGAGCATCCATGTTGCTGCAAATGGCATTATGTTGTCGGTTTTTATGGCTGAGTAGTATTCCATTGTATAAATATACCACTTCTTCTTTATCCAGTCACCTGTTGATGGACATTTAGGCTGTTTCCATGTTTTGGCTATTGTAAATAGTGCTGCTATGAACATTGGGGTGCAGGTGTCATCCTGAAGTAGATTTCCTTCTGGATACAAGCCCAGGAGTGGGATTCCTGGGTCATATGGTAAGTCTATTCCTAGTCTTTTGAGGAATCTCCACACTGTTTTCCATAGTGGCTGCACCAAACTGCATTCCCACCAGCAGTGTAGGAGGGTTCCCCTTTCTCCACAGCCTCTCCAGCATTTGTCATTTGTGGATTTTTGAATGACGGCCATTCTGACTGGTGTGAGGTGATACCTCATTGTAGTTTTGATTTGCATTTCTCTGATAATTAGTGATATTGAGCATTTTTTCATGTGCTTTTTGATCATTTGTATGTCTTCCTTGGAGAATTGCTTGTTTAGGTCTTCTGCCCATTTTTGGATTGGGTTGTTTATTTTTTTCTTATTGAGTCGTATGAGCTGCTTATATATTCTGGAGATCAAGCCTTTGTCGGTTTCACTTGCAAAAATTTTCTCCCATTCCATAGGTTTTCTTCTTGTTTTACTTCTGGTTCCCTTTGCTGTGCAGAAGCTTGTAAGTTTCATTTGGTCCCATTTGTTTATTCTTGCTTTTATTTCTTCTAGGAGAAAATTTTTGAGATGTATGTCAGATAATGTTTTGCCTATGTTTTCCCCTAGGAGGTTTATTGTATCTTGTCTTATGTTTAAGTCTTTAATCCATTTTGAGTTGATTTTTGTATATGGTGTAAGGGAGTGTTCTAGCTTCATTGTTTTACATGCTGCTGTCCAGTTTTCCCAACACCATTTGCTGAAGAGACTGTCTTTATTCCAATGTATATTCTTGCCTCCTTTGTCAAAGATGAGTTGACCAAAAGTTTGTGGGTTCATTTCTGGGCTCTCTATTCTGTTCCATTGGTCTATATGTCTGTTTTGGTACCAATACCATGCTGTCTTGATGACTGTAGCTCTATAGTATTGTCTGAAGTCTGGGAGAGTTATTCCTCCAGCCTCTTTCTTTCTCTTCAGTAATGCTTTGGCAATTCTAGGTCTTTGATGGTTCCATATGAATTTTATTATGATTTTTTCTAGTTCTGTGAAATATGTCCTGGGTAATTGGATAGGGATTGCATTAAATCTGTAGACTGCCTTGGGCAGTGTGACCATTTTAACAATATTGATTCTTCCAATCCAAGAGCATGGAATATCTTTCCATTTTTTAAAGTCTTCTTTAATTTCCTTCATCAATGGTTTATAGTTTTCTGTGTATAATTCTTTCACCTCCTTGGTTAGATTTATTCCCAGATATTTTATTACTTTGGGTGCTATTTTAAAGGGGATTGTTTCTTTACTTTCTTCTTCTGTTGATTTATCGTTAGTGTAAAGAAATGCAACTGATTTTTGAACGTTAATTTTGTAACCTGCTACCTTGCTGAATTCTTCAATCAGCTCTAGTAGCTTTTGTGTGGACCTTTTAGGGTTTTCTATATATAGTAACATGTCATCAGCATATAATGACACTTTTACCTCTTCTTTTCCAATTTGGATCCCTTTTATTTCTTTCTCTTGCCTGACTGCTGTGGCTAGGACTTCCAGGACTATGTTGAATAGGAGTGGTGATAGTGGGCATCCTTGTCTTGTCCCAGATTTTAGTGGGAAGCTTTTGAGTTTTTCACCATTGAGTACTATGCTGGCTGTAGGTTTGTCATATATAGCTTTTATTATGTTGAGATATGTTCCCTCTATACCCACTTTGGCGAGAGTTTTTATCATAAATGGGTGTTGAATTTTATCAAATGCTTTTTCTGCATCTATTGAGATGATCATGTGGTTTTTGTCCTTTTTCTTGTTGATGTGATGTATTACATTGATTGATTTGCATATGTTGAACCAGCCTTGTGTCCCTGGGATGAACCCCACTTGGTCATGATGTATAATCTTTTTTATGTGTTGTTGGATTCTATTTGCTAAAATTTTGGTGAGGATTTTGGCATCTATGTTCATCAGTAATATTGGCCTATAAGTCTCTTTTTTTGTAGTGTCTTTGCCTGGTTTTGGTATCAGGGTGATGGTGGCTTCATAGAATGAGTTTGGGAGTATTCCCTCCTTTTCAGTCGTCTGGAAGAATTTGAGAAGGACTGGTATGAGTTCTTCTTTGTATGTTTGGTAGAATTCCCCGGTGAAGCCGTCCGGTCCTGGACTTTTATTTGTAGGGAGGTTTTTAATTGCTATTTCTATTTCCTTTCTAGTGATCGGATTGTTCAAGTGTTCAGATTCTTCTTGATTCAGTTTTGGTGGACAGTATGTTTCCAGAAACTTGTCCATCTCCTCTAGGTTATCCAGTTTGGTTCCATATAGTTTTTCATAATATTCTTGTATGATATTCTGTATTTCTATTTTGTTTGTTGTAATTTCTCCATTTTCCTTTGTTATTTTGCTAATTTGTGCTCTCTCTTTTTTCTTCTTTGTGAGTTTGGCCAGAGGTTTGTCGATTTTATTTACTTTTTCAAAAAACCAGCTTTTGGTTTGGTTGATTTTTTCTATGGTCTTGTTAATCTCTATTGTATTTAATTCCTCTCTGATCTTTATTATTTCCTTCCTTCTGCTGCTTTTTGGGGCTTTTTGTTCTTCTTTTTCTAATTCATTCAGGTGATGGGTTAAATTGTTTCTTTGAGATTGTTCTTCTTTTTTGAGGAAGGCCTGTATCGCTATAAACTTCCCTCTTAGCACTGCCTTTGCTGTGTCCCATAGGTTTTGAGTGGTTGTGCTTTCATTATCATTTGTCTCAAGGTATTTTTTAATTTCAGCTTTGATTTCCTCATTGATCCATTGTTTTTTCAATAACATATCGTTTAATCTCCATGCTTTCCTTTTTTTCTCCTTTGTTTCTCTGTTGTTGATTTCCAGTTTCATGGCATTGTGGTCAGTAAAGATGCTTGAGATAATTTCTATCTTCTTAAAATTGTTGATGTTTCTTTTGTGCCCAAGTACATGATCGATCCTGGAAAATCCCCCCAAATATTTGAAACTATAGCAGCTATTATGGCTGTGGAGTTCCTAAATCACATCTTTCTTTATACCATAATCCTGACTTTGGAATTTGAAAGAGACTCCTAAAATGATGCTATGGGAAAGATTATAATCCCCAAATAGTATATTTTGGAATGAAAAATAATATTTAATATTCTTAAGTCATTTTTAAGTAGTTATCGACTTGACAATATTTCATTCTTAGGAAAAAAGGAGAAAAAGAATACCTACTTTGCTAGAATACATTTAGAAATGTAAATATCTGCTGAATATTTAAAAAGTCTAATAAACTAAAAAGCAAAGTTTAGTATACTTTAGATGTACTATTTATAGAAGTAGAAGTGTTTGTACATGAAGGGAGTCAACAAAAATAGAAGTTGGGGGAGACAAGAAAGAAAGTACATGAAATATGGAAACGGTAATTTTTCATTTTTCTATGAACCATGTTTTCCTAAAATTACAGAATGTGAGGCTGCAAAGCCATGTGATTTCTAGTTCATCAATTAAAATTAAGTCAATTTCACTCTAGTACTTTTTTTTTCTGTTGAGTAGCAATATTTCCAAAGCTTAATGTGCCATTTAGGTTCTCAGAAGGGCCTTTGAACAGCCTGTGGTGATAGAACAGACCTTCATTCAGTGAAATCTTGCTGACAGCTGAGAGCAGAACATTGCATTTTGTACCCTTAAGATAATATAATTGCCAGGATGCAATTGCTCTTTCATCTTATGGTAGTAATCAATCAATGACTGACAAGTCTAATTAGAAGTCTTGGTATGTGCAACATGATAGCACTTTGTAACAGCACTGAGGCCTAAAACATCTTTTCAGCAATCCTATAAGCAAAACATAATATTTTATAGATAATTCAATTTACATTGCTCCCATTACTATTTGCATATATGGAAAGGTTTTACTAGGGTAGAATAATACCAACTTTGGAAGTATAAATACACTGCGCTAATGGCTTTATTGTGTCTCCCAAGGCCTCAGTATTTCTGTTCTGAATGTTTGATGATTTTTCAAATTGGCAAAGATAGATTATTGTATATGTATAATTTTTTATTGTCTTCAGAACATACTGTATTTCAGGTACATAGATTTATGTTTTGATGAAAAGCTTCCCCCACCTCTTTTCCCAAGAGAGGTAATTCATAGTGGGATACAGTAATCAGAAGAGAAATGGCATCTGTTAAAAAATATGGTGCTTGGTTACAAAGTCAAGATAAAATACCATATTTTTTTAGACACTGAAAATATCTAGACAATTCAGTGCTCATTTTCTTAATATGACATGTGTTAAGAAGTCTCTGAACAGATTTTTTCACATTGAAATATC
This sequence comes from Camelus bactrianus, assembly GCF_048773025.1. Lineage (NCBI taxonomy): Eukaryota > Metazoa > Chordata > Mammalia > Artiodactyla > Camelidae > Camelus > Camelus bactrianus. The sequence continues at coordinate 30,535,159 of NC_133543.1, read as the reverse complement.
TTCAAAAATGTTAAACTTTAAACTAGATAATTACACTGTGTATTTATCTTTCAGCATTTCAGTTAGGATCTGTTCATCTTGAACTTATACAACTTACTGTGTATGCAGAAGGAGAAGTGGGATTACAGAAAGTATTAAACCATTCTGTTGCTTATAAAATGATAAAATAATGTACAAAGTGCTTTCCTTCACATTTCTGATATTTCTTTTAGAAAATGAGGCTTCCCATCATACAGAAAGTGATAAATTACTGAGAAGGCATAGTGTTTTTTCTTGTAGTGTGTGGATTATATCAGACACATGGATTTTCCTGAGATGCCAAAAGAAAAGATAGAATAAAACATACAATTATAGTTTTGCTCTGAATGTCCCAATACAGTAATTTGAATTTAAATGCCTCCTTTGACATTCTTTAAATTAGTGAACAGGTATTTTCAAAACTAAAATTAAAGCTGAAAGGTTAGCACAATATCTGCAAAAGCATCAGAAAGTAGTCTTTAGCAATATATGGATGAAAAGGTGATTAGGGGATCCATTTGAAGCATCAGCTGTGAATGAAAAATATGTAAAGCACTACAGAACAGATACACCTCAGCAGTTTATTTTTTAAAGATAATTTTTGGATGTTATGTGAAGTATTTATCATTTTTCATGTTTTATAATACCACAAGTGTCCTCTTTGTTACTGTCATTCTGCACACTATTGCAGTGCATCTAGAACTCAACAGAAATATCCTGCTTTCTATGACTTCATCTCAGCTCTCATCAACTACATGGTAACTTTTAAACTGGAAATAAAACTACTACCTGAATATGATGTCTCATCATACAAGCCAAAAAATATGTTAAAAGAAAGCAAGTTGTGTATTCTTGCTTAAGAAAAATGTTTAGAGAATGTTCTTAAAAATTGTTCTCAACACTGGTAAGGCAGTCACAATTAGATACATCACTCTATAAAAATCACTCAAACAATTTCTGAAGAATGCCTAGAATTTTACCACTTTGACTTTCTCCACCATGATATTCTCCACTATATTCTATCCACCCATTCCTTCCCAACTATTTAATTTTTCCTCTGTAGTCCATAATTCAACTTACTGTTTCCACCTGAATTTGCACAGTATATAGGCTTATGTTTTAAATGTTTTTGGATCAAACATCTCAGTTTAAACTCATAAAAATCTGAAGCAAATAAATTTTTCTGTGTATTTGACCATGGAAGAAATGATGTGAGTTAGCTCATGCAGCCAGTTATACCAGAGAGAAGAGTGGAGACGGTTTCTTGGTTCCTGGTCCATGTCTTTTCACTGGAAAATAGCATCATATATATGATATTATTTACAAATTATATATACATGTAAGTATATCATAGTGCTGTCTATGTTCTGAGTTTAGTTCCTACAGGTGAGCACTTCTTACCTTGTAATACAAGTGAAGCGGGAAAAAGAAGCAAATGTTGTTCAGATACTATGAGATCTACTGTTATTTCCTAACGTATCTTGACCTTAAGTACTTTACAATTTTAGTTTGAAGTCCTAAAACTTAAAAAAAAAAACAAAACACTCTATGAATTCTGTATCTGATTAAGTAAAAAGCAAACAGAAAAAATAACAAAATTAAACATATGTTTATTGCCTAGACTATAAAAGGTGGAGCAAAGTATAACATAAGGCCAAATTTTATTTTAGTAGGTACAGAGAGAAGACATATTTAATCTAATAAAGACTATTATTATAGGAGGAATCCTTGGGGGTTTTCAACACACATAATCAAGGTTCTTCTAGAAGGGAAACATTTCCTTAGATTAAAAATTGCATTTTTAAGAAGACTTCTTTCAATATGTGCTTGTAAAAGAGGATGCTGTTTATTAGTTTTATGTTGACATGTTATAATTCCCCATGTTTGTGCACAGTGAGATTTTATCACTTGAACAAAAAATTCAAAGATTGTCCATACCTGAATAAAATATTCTAAAGCAGATTAGAAAGGAATATGCTAAATACCATTCTCCTTTCCTTAGTTCACTGGTGAAACTGCCCTATATCTGAGCATAAACCATAAGCATTTAGATGCCCAAGGCAGAGCTTGCGTATCTCCATTCCTCATATAGGCTGTGGATTTCCTCAGTGATGTTCACTACCCAAATGTTTACTTGGAGAACTACAAAGAACATCCACTACATTAAACTCATCAAAAACAGTATTCTAAAGATGTCATGGTGTCTGAGTGAAAGAGTAACTAAATCTAATTTCTAAATTATTTGAACACTGAAAGACATTTGGTATCATAAGGGTAAACTGAGAATCACCATTACTGATAATACTCTTAAGCTGTATAAAATTAAGTAAATGACTAATTTTCTTGCATTTCCTTATAGCATCCACCTAGTACAGATCTTAGACTCAAATCTTACTGAACACCATAAAGTATTGTCTGGGCGTGAACTGTTGCTTTCAACTCTTCATATATAAGTTAAAACTGTTGACTTAATGGACAAATAGCTGAAATATAGAGTATAAACTTTTTTGGGGAGATGTCAGAGAAGTGAAGTTCAAGATGAAATAAAACTAAAAGTAGGGGTTCCTAGTGCTTTGTTTTGATATATTTAATTTAAAATGGGACAAGCTTTCATTAAATACTTAGTAAATAGATAATACCGGGAATCTAAAATGAATAAGATAATCCTTGATCTTTAGAAGTTATAATCTAGTTGAATGCTAGAAACATAAATGATTGCACACATATCTCTATTATAAGAAAGAATAATTGTGTGATAAGAAAGGTAAAAATGCAGTACTCTGAGAAGTCAGAGGAAGGATAAATGATATCCATCTACTGGAGCTCTGGAAGATTGCATGGAGGAGGTGACATTTAAATGGCTTTATAGAGTGATAAAAATTTTAGTAGATAAGAAATGAAGAAGGGGAATTATTCCAGGAAAAAAGAACTGAATGAGTAAATTAATAAAGTGTAGAGCCAATTTAGAGAACCATGAGTGACATATGAAGGAGATTAGTGACATACTGAATGTTCTTGAATGTTCAACTGTGAGTTTAAAAAAAAATATTCACTAATTCAATAGGCAGTGGGGGAGCCTGTGAAGAAAAAAATGATATTATTTCATCTATAGTTTGAGAAAGCTAATCTCATGGCAATGGAGACAGTTTATTGCATTTTCCAATTCTGAGACTATTAAAACTTTCTAGATAGGCATTTCTTACCAGAGTGATAACCTTAAGTGTAGAAAACAAAGGATGTTTTAGCAAATACAGAAAAAGGAAACTAAGTCTTACCTTGATAGGAAAAGAGATACAAAAAGAAAGGAGAGAAAATAAATAAATAAAATTACTTTGAGGATGTAAACTAAATTGGGTTGATGATTTAGAAAGATTTTAAGAAACAGGCTAATAAGATATGAAGCAGGTTAAGGCTGGGGGAGATTATGAATAGTAAATTATTTAATAAAAAGAGCACTAGGGTGCCTGAGATGAGTCTCAGAGGGTGACTGAGCTGCGAAGTTGATGTTGATAAGTGATACTAACTGGTCCTCATCTCTACACTGGTCAGCATAAATATAATTGTATCACAGGAAATTGAATTTCTGAATGCAAATTAATACATTGACATTTTGGTATGTCAGAGATACTTTTATATATTTGATTAACTTCAATGAATTTCTATGCCAGAGAGGGTCTGGTCTGCTCATTTTCTGAATGAGGACCAGATAAGAAAGGTAGGATGTATAAGTTGTGTTTATATCTTATTAATGACTTTGCTTTTCAAATCCTAAGTAATCCTGTTTTGTTTAAGAAAAGCTTCAGCAAAATTCATCTGTTTTAAGATGCCTGAGGGTTTCAAGGAAATAAAGATAAGGGAAGAAAAACTGTAAATCTCTATATTTCAGTTGTCTAATCTGTGCAATGGGGGAAGAATAATAATACCTACTTTGTTTTGTCAGTATGAATATTAAATTAGAAAATGCATGAAAGCACTGAGAACAGTGCCTGGCACATGATAAGTAGAAAAATTAGTGTTTGCTATGATGTTGATTGAGATTAAGATGAAGGAAACTAACAAGAGAAGTAAAGGCATAAAAACAATAGAAAGAATAAAAAGAAGATTTCGTTTTCAAAAAGGTAGACAAAGTAAAATATAGGCTATTTGATGAAAAATTCAACATTTCTCCTTACTTTCTGTTCTGGAAAATAAATTATCTTACAGAATTTTATTTCACTATTAAAGGTGTGTCAAGTTTTGCTTACTTGTTTGTTTTCCTCAAAATATTAGTATCTTCTGGAAAATAAACAAATTCACATCTAAGAAATAAGAAACTATGTTCAAAACAAAATTTAATAATATAAAGGAGAACAAAATAGGTCTTTATTGTAATGTTCACATTTAATATGATAGAAAACAACAGAAATTTGGACTGACGACATTTTACTTAAATTATTTACAAACTGTGGAATATTAGATCAAGAATGGTGCATAACTCTGAACTGCATCTAAATATTTTTATTATCTTGGCCAATTATACATACAAAACATTTTATAATAAAGCTATTTTATAACAGCTTTTGGAAAAGAAACAGACCAAAAAAATAAGCCACTAAGTTTCAAAAGATGATATCAATCCATGAGTGAAATGTTTTGCTTTTTCCCTTAATCTAAATTGGCTGCTCAAGAAGTTGGTATTAAAAGTCAGTTCTAAGTTTAGTATAAGTACCAACTTTTTCAATTTTATGGTTATCTATAAACCTGGATTTAGTATGTGACTCTTTCCCAAAAGCTATAATTTTGGACTTACTGTAATTAAATTTAAGCTCTTATCTACTAGAAAGGATGGTAAAATATCTTTCAAATATGTGTAGGGTCAGGTCTTCAGAAGGTTGTGGGCAAGGGTGGTAAAGGTATCTGTGATAAGAACTCACATTTTCTCACACCTCAGGAGCAATGCTTACAGGATAATAACTATTCACATTTAGCTCACCAAAGGGAACCATTAACTGTTAGTGTATCTGAGTAACTAGAGAAAGCCATTTTAAATCAAATTAAATTAATGGGTACTTGTGGCATATTGATATTTGAGGCCATGATTGTAAAGTTCCTGAGGGTTAATTGTTCTGTGATTTCAACCTATAGTGCAGTGTCATCAGTTAGGGGATTAATAAGTGATAATTGAATTGAGCAGGTAAAAGAAGTATAAACAATAGAACCAAAGTATAAGTTATAGAATTTTGAAATAGATAATATAGATATAGATAATGTAAGCTTAAATCCTTTTATATTCTGAAACAAAATATAATCTCTAGGTCCTCAAATAGCAAAAGACAAAGAGCCTTCTAGATTTTTGTTGGTGGGCAATGTAAGGAGGAAAAACTCTAAAGGCAAATTGATTAAAAATGAAGTAGAAAGTATTTGTTCAAAAAGATGAAATAAAAGTAATAAAACAATGGATTCACATAAAATCAAGGAATAAATCTGTGAGTTCATGTGGCACAAAATCAATTTGTAAGAAAAAAGTAGGTAGATTCTCGAGATAAAGTATGACATTTTTCTGTTAAAGATGGTAGAAATAACGGGTGGCACAATATCTGGTGCTGATATATGTGAGACACTTCATTGAAATACTCTGAACGTTTTTAACAGCGTAAAGAAAGAATCCCGCTGGAGGAGAAGGAGAAATAAGATTGAGACTCTGGAAGTCTTTCTCAATCTCATAAATTTATGATAGTGTGAAATATACATGTTTTTAAAAGCTTGATAGTAATTGATACAAGTAAAGGACAAAAGGTATGGACAAATAGCTAAGAGGAAAGGCATTTTATCTCTGGAGGGTCTTAAGTGTCTCCATCTGGTGAAATAGAATGTGTCTATATTCAGTCCCTTTCACATTGGAGAGGAAATTCTCTTAGCTTCAAGATGCCCCATTAATTCAACTGTGTATGTTTGATTTTCAACTTTAAATTAACTTCCTTGGTATAAGCTATGAAAATATGATCCTTGATCTGTTTTCTTTGATCAACTTCATTGATTTGTATATAAATTCAGCAGGAATTCAAGAGAGCTTGGAACCACCAAAAGGCAGACTGAGATGCATGCCTTATGCAAATTCTCATAGTTGGGTATAGGAAGGGAAAAAGGTTCAGCAGAAATCATAAGGTCAAGATGACATACATAGTTTCACATGCCAGGGATTGAAAGGCACGAGAATTTAGATTGCTGTTCTCTTCTGTTCTTTAAATGTCAGTTTCCGTCTGCTATCTTTTCTATGTTTTGAGACTAGAAATCGTTAGATTTGACTCCTTGTTTGTGTAATTAATTCCTGATTAATCAAAGATTTTTACTTCCTTTTATGGAGTAGCTAGGTCTTCTATTGTTGGGTTTTAAGATCCATGAGGTCAAAGACCATCCTCTCCTCATCTGTCAAACACAATAATAATATATGTAGGATAATTACAGTATATCTTGTCTACTAGATTGCAAATAGAAGACACAGACTAATAATTCCTCTGGGTTGCAACTTGTATATTAAAACACTAAGAATTCAATGGAATGATAGTAATAAGGCATATATTGTATAATAATCAACTAAGTATTTTTTTTTTTTTACTTTTGGGTAATGATTTGAAAAATGTATTTATATCTGCAGTTAAAAGTATATTTTTAACTGAAAAGATAAAGGAATTAGGAGTCTATACTTTCTAAAAGAATTATGTTCAGGATTGGATTTTATTCCTTTTTTAAAAAGATTAGATTATATGGACTTCATTAAAGAAGAAAATGAGAATAAAAAGTCTTTAAAGAAAATACATATCTGCAGCCTCAAAATCACTTAAAATGGAAGTGTATTTTTATTATTAAAGTTATTTGGATTAAGAAATGTTTATATTTATTCTTTATTTTTCAATTTTGGATTAAATGTGCTACTGCCTATTTGCAAAACATAAACAAAGACAAATGCATTAAGGTTATAGCTGGCATATTTAATACCCTGAAAAAAAGTCATAAAGGACAAAATCCTAGGTGGGACCAATCATCACTGTTCTGATTCGTTTTGTTTTAAGATGCTCCAGTGACTGTAGTATGCAGTGAAAGTTGAGAATCACTGCATAAAACTATTTGGCTAAAGGCTCACTGTGTCAAAACCTGGGCTAGAATGCAGCTTCCCTTACCCTCAGAATAGTAGTTACCCTAATCTCTACACCACGGTGACCTGCCTTGTTTTTAGATCACAATATGGTGGATTTGACAGATGTGATTTATCATATAATTGAAAGTGGAAAACTAATGGTAAATTGATGTCCTCATATGAATAGACTGTCTTGTTTTCTATATTTACACTGTGCTTGTCAATGACTGTATCTGCTTATCCAAGTAATACTGGAAATAGCTTCTTGGGGTCAGCAATAGCCAAAAAATGAAATAGTAGCTGTGTCAGGACCTGACTCCTCTATTAGTTGGGGAAGAATATAAAGTGACCTGGCCTCTCTAACATGATCTTAGACCAATTATTATAGTGCATCACCCTCAAAAGGCCAAGATATCTTAAACCACGCCCATCGATAAAAGCTTTTCCCATAAACTCCCCCTATTAATTAAATCAAATGTAGCTTTTAAATTGATGAGACTGCGAAGATAAGTTGTTCCTTAAGCTTAGTGTATTTATCAATAAAACAATATGAAACAACAATGAGTAAGAATACTAAAACCTTTAAGAAAAGAATCATGCTATCCATATTCAGTTGTCACTGTGTGTTCCTTTAAGTGAGAGAATAGCATTATTGAGGAAAATTTTAAAAAGCAAAACAACCTTAACACTTGGCTAATATTCAAACATAAAATGTGGTTTCATGTCATGTTTTTTGGCTTTTACTGGGTAGATTGATCTTAAAAGTGAATTTATAAAAAATAAAGGGTCACTAAGCTAATACCAAAGACTGTAGATAAAAAGGTCTAATGTAGTTTTATAAAAGTGAGATTTATATATTAATGTATTATATATAACATGTAGTTTATTTTCAACATCAAGTTAGACACAGAAGAAATTGTGAAATCAACTGAAAAGCCAAAACAAAATATTTCTGTTACTACTGAAAACTAATACAAATCCACTTTTATAAGCTAGCTTTAGAAAACTGATAGATATGCAAATGTATAAAATCACTTATTTTAACTATATTAGCTTTAGGACATCCTTCAATTCAATGTGTAGTTAGGACTGAATTCCTGATACTTACCTATATTAATTGTACAAAGATTCCTTGGAAAATTCTGATGCCTACCAATATTTATCTAACAATAATGAAGAAACATTTAACAATGTTTCTGATGCTTTATGCAATTCAGAGTTTGCCTTCAATTTCCAGAAGGGCATAATGTAAATGGAGTCACTTTCACGAAGCTCTTGAATAGTGTGTTTCAGTTGGACTGAATTTCCAACAGTTTTATCTTAAAAACTAGTAGAAAGCACCTCTGAATTTAATGTAAGGCCAACTGTCCTCTATCTTTCAAAAGTATTTTCAATTAATTACATAAAAGTAATAGGTTAGGGGAAAATATAGTTTAGATCAAGGTAAAATTCCTCTAGATGGAGACTTTATATTTCAAAATATATCTTGATACCTGTAACATTAATATTTCTATAACATAATTTAAGACCCTTAGAAATATTAAATTTTCATAAAAATTTGATATTATTTCTCAAAACCAAAAAAACATATTCTAGTTAGTGAATAAAACTTGAAAATTAACCTTATCAATCAACTACATTCTCTTTCCTATGAGAATGCACTAGTATCTTACCAAACATTAAACTTCATTATTGACATGTATGGAAAGATAAAAATAAGCTTTGGAATCAGACAGATGTAGAGTTAATTCTTGGTGTCACCTCTTATGATAAATTTTAGTCAAAATTTTATTAAAAGATTTTATTCACTCAAAGTCTGCTGGTTGAATGCATCTAGTTGTGAATAAAACAAGGTATAGTCTAAGCCCCCAGCAATTTGGGAAAGACACTGAGCTTTTCCATACTTAGCTTTCCTCATCTGCACAATGTGTATAATAAGAGACTTTACCATATAAGGCTGTTGTGGGGATAAAATGAGTTAATATATGTAAATCAGTTAGAAAATATCTGGCATATAAAAAGGCTATATGTTAATAATTATCATTTTTTATTATGATGGATTTTACATGATAAATGAGAAAAGATACATATCTTAGAATTGATACTCAGTTCAAGAACAATCCTATGGGGGGAAAAAAAACACAGAGCAAGAGTCTACATCTGGCTGAGGAAATTGGAGCATAAATAGAATTAGAGACATTTCAAATAGATCTTGATAGCTATGTAGACTACGTCTAGCCCCAGGTTGTATGTAGAAGTAAGATATTCATAATTTTTTTTCCTCTAGGGAGTATATAATCACTTCTAGAGCAAAGTCCTTGTTGTAGATTTCTCTTTCAGATTCTAAGTATCCATTCAAATATTAATGCTATAGTATGCCTTTTGTAAAGGTTTTTTTTTAATGAAGGTTTTTTTGGATTATCTTTTTTTTTTAATAGAGTTTATTTTTTAGAGCAGTTTCAGGTTCACAGCAGAATTGAGCAGAAAATACAGAGAGTTGACACATAGCCCTCCCCACCTACATATATATATTCCCCTACCCTCAGCATCCCTCATCATTGTAGCATATTTGGTACAATCAATGAACCAGCATGGGCACATTATTATCAACCAAAGTCCATAGTTTACATTAGGGTTCACTCTTGATGTTGTACATTCTGTAGGTTTTGACAAATGCATAATGACATGTAGCCACCACTATAGTATCATACAGAATAATTTCATTGTCCTAAGAATCCCTTGTGCTCCATCTATTCATTCCTCCCTCCCTCCCCCGCTCTGCCCTAACCTCTTGAAACCGTGATCTTTTTATTGTTTCTGTGGGTGTGCCTTTTCTAGAATGTCATTTGGTTGGAATTGTATAGTTTGTAGCCTTTTCAGACTGGCTTCTTTCATTTAGTAATATGTCTTTTAAATTTCTTCCATGTCTTTCATGGCTTGATAGCTCATTTCTTTTTTTTTTTTTCCTGCACATACATTTGTAATTTACATATATGTTCTGTTCATTCTTTCTGAGAACATTTAGAGCTTTAGCTTTTTAAACATACATAGTTATGAAAGGAATAAAGCCAACCACAAAATAAGAATTAATTCAAAAAGATACATACACCCTACTATTAACAGCAGCATTATTTATAATTGCCAAAATATGGAAGCATACTAGGTGAACATCAATAATTGAATAGATAATGAAGATGCAGCATACATGTATGTAATGGAATATAGCTCACCCAGAAAAGAGAAGGATATTTTGCCATTTGCGGCCCTTCATTCACTTTTTTTTTTCACTTCAAAAACCAGAATTTTGTAACCGGCATAAAGATTTCCATTACATCAAAAACATCAAAATACCTAGAAATAAACTTAAGAAAGGAAATTACCTATACTCTGAAAACTGAAATAACACAAAGAAATGGAATGATTTCTTGTGCTCTTGGATTGGAAGAGTCAACACTATCAAAATGGCCACACTACCCAAAGCAATCCACAGATCCAATGTAGCCCCTGTCAAAATACTGACAACATTCCTCACAGAACTAGAACAATTCCAAAATTTATAAGGAACCACAAAAGACTCAGAACAGCCAAAGCAATCTTTTGTATGTCTTCTTTTTTCCCTCTTTCTTCTTTTTGTTCTCTTTTCTTATGGTTTGATGACTAGAGAAGATCCCTTAACGTTTGTTGTAAAGCTGGTTTGGTGGTGCTGAAATCTTTTAGCTTTTGTTTACCTGAGAAGCTTTTGATTTCTCCATCAAGTCTGAATGAAAGCCTTGCTGCATACAGTATTCTTGGTTGTAAGTTTCCCCCTTTCATCACTTTAAATATATCATGCCACTCCCTTCTGGCCATAAGAGTTTCTGCTGAAAAAATTAGCTAATAACCTTATGAGAGTTCCCTTGTATGTTACTTGTTGCTTTTTTCTTGCTTAAATAAAGTTTTAATGAAATGAATTAGACATCATATTGAAAATTACTGGAAATATGTACATTAGAAATTAGCTCTGTAAAAATCATCAGATTTTCAATGTTTAGGCATTTGGCACTGATAATGATTTATGCACTGTATCAATTTTATTTTTTAAAAAAGTTTGTACACAAGTACAGGATTTATCACTCTCAAAATAGTAGTCTTTTAATGTGAGAATTTGTATAAACTAAAAAATTGATGGCAAAAGTTCAGGGCCAATGGCATGAACATTTTATTTGCTGAAACATGTTATAGAAGATATAGGATTAGATTTTCCATTGTCCTTTACCAGTGGTATTTTAAGTACAATTTACCAAAAATAGAACTAAACGAAGGAAAGTGTGGGTATCAATATACTGTTCTGTAGAACATTTTAATCTTATTCCCCGCTTTAATAATGATGGGTAATAGAAATTACCCATCATTATTAGAAATGAATGAATCATTTGAATTAGTCAGAACCAGACCTTTGGCTAAAATTTTGATGTGGCATTATTTTTTTTTTCCTAGAGAGCCCAAATCAAAAATTAAGTATAGGCATATACTTTCTTTTATTTAAATTCCTTAATGTTAGCTATAGCTTAAGACATAATTAATCAACAGAATGCTTCTTGTTTTCCTATATCTTTTTAGCAGAAATCTTCAAGTGTACCTTGCACACTAGAAAACTAAAATAGTTTCTTTACTTTCAATTTTCTTATAGAAATATCACTTCAGTTACTACCTTAGGAATTAACATCTTAGACACGCTGAGTTCTCAGAAAACTTAAGTGGTAATCACAGATAAACATGCATTAATGTTCACTTACTAGTTTCTGTGATTATCCTCAATATGTAAGGGAAGTAAATGAGAACTGAGTGGTGCAGTTTCCTTACATGTTGATGCCAAATATTTCTTAGAATACTGGATTATCTTAATAAAATTATGTTATGATAATAAAAATTTTGTACACAAGTAGGTATATAAAACAGTTTTTAAAATGTTGTGATAATTCAGTGTAGGCTAAGAAATTTGAAAATTTTCTCTGAGAATTGGCAATATTTTAGAGATCCAAAACCCTTCATTCTCTATTTCCCTTTGGTATGTAATATGTGGAACATTGACTAGGACGATGGATTACTAAATTGTCAGCATTATATGTAAAAGAGTATGTCTGTCAGAGTGGCCAGTTTATTCAGAGTTTATGTAATAGATTTTCATCATGATTATCTGTAGTCCCATTTTAGCTTTGAAAACTAAACGTTAAATATAGATTCTTGGAAGTATATGGAAGATGACCCATAATAATTCTTATTCTTATCCTTCTCTGAGGAAATGGGTTTAAAGAAGATATTAGGAGTTCACCGACAGGTGTCTGATACCTGCTTTGTTGCTTTTTTCAATGAATTTTGATACTTAGGTCACAAATCAAGCATAAATATCCTTTGAATACTTTAAACCTTCTTTGCTAGATTGACATGGCCTCCTAAATGCTACCAAGACAGAGAAAATAATCTCAATTGCACAAATTATAGATATTAATTTTCAGCAATTATATTCAGATTTCCTGTGCATGTCCTGATACCTTTAAATTTGCACAATTTCCTTCTCCTGTAATAAATTTTAATCAGACACTTTGTACCCAGTTGTACTCTTGTCTGAAACCTTCCAAAGTGCTGTTGTTGCCAAGGAAACCATTTCCTTGTTATCTGTGCATTCAGCACTATTTCACTGTCTGGCTCATTTTTCTTCTCTCTTTCACTCTTTCCATGGCTCAACGGGAAACTTTATGGCATACGTTAGTTAAAAAACACATTGCTTTCCTCTGAATACAATAGTCATTTAAAATATGCAGAACACAAGTTTCAGCAGTGGCTTCCTAGCTCATATTATTTGTGTGTGTGTATGTGTGTGTGTGTGTGTGTGTGTGTGTGTGTGTGGGTGTGTGCCTCCCACGTGCGCACAAGAAAAAAAGAAAGAAACCAAAAAGAGAAAAGACAACCTATTTTTCCGTGCTTTACTCTACATTTGGAAACTGAAAAGTATGTGCGTCTTTGTTTTGATCTTCTAGATATATATGAGTGCTGTAAAAGTCTGAAATAAGTGCTTTTTGAATAATTTTTAGCCTTGGCTTTTTGTACATAGTATAAAAATGAAAAGGTGGAAGAGAGACATAAACATGATAAAGAACTTTAAAGTGGTAAAATGGTTTGTTTATTTATTTAATTTTGGTATAGTCAGTTTACAATGTGTCAGTTTCTGGTGTACAGCATAATATTTCAATTATACATATACATATTCATTTTCATATTCTTTTTCATTATAGTTTACTACAAGATACTGAATATAGTTCCCTGTGGTATACAGAAGAAACTTGTTGTTTACCTCTTTTATGTATAGTAGTTAATATTTACAAATCTTGAACTCCCAGTTTATCCTTTCACACCCTAGTTCTCCCCCAGCAACCATAAGTTTGTTTTCTATGGCTATGAGTCTGTTTCTATTTTGTAGACAAGTTCATTAGTATCTTCTTTTTTCTTTTTTCTGGTTTCCACATATGAGTGATATCATATGGTATTTTTCTTTCTCTTTCTGGCTTACCTCAGTTAGAATGACGTTCTCCAGGTGCTTCAATGTTGCTGCAAATGGCATTATTTTGTTCTCTTTTATTGCTGAGTAGTATTCCATAGTATAAATATACCACAGCTTTTTTATCCAGTCATCTGTTGATGGATATTTAGGATGTTTCCATGTCTTGGCTATTGTATATAGTGCTGCTATGAACATTGGGCTGCATGTGTCTTTTCAAATTAGAGTTACCCCTGGATGTATGCCAAGGAGTGGGATTGCTGGGTCACATGGTAGGTCTATTTTTAGTTTTTTGAGGAATCTACATACTGTTTTCCATAACTGTTTTCTGGCTGCACCAGACTACAATTCCCATCAGCAATGCAGGAGGATTCCCTTTTCTACACACTCTCCAGCATTTATCGTTTGTGAACTTTTTACTGATGGATATTCTGACTGGTGTAAGGTGATACCTCATTGTACTTTTGATTTGCATTTCTTTGATAATTAGCCATATTGAGCATATTTTCGTGTGCCTTTTGGCCATTTGTATGTCTTCATTAGAGAATTGCTTATTTAGGTCTTCTGCCCATTTTTGGATTGGGTTGTTTATTTTTTTATTAAGTTGTATGGGCTGTTTATATATTCCAGAAATTAAATCCTTGTCAGTTGCATCATTTGTAGATATTTTTTCCCATTCCATAGGTTGTCATTTTGTTTTGCTTACAGTTTCCTTTGCTGAGCAAAAGTGTGTAAGTTTAATTAAGTCCCATTTGTTAATTTTTGGTTTTATTTCTATTGCCTGGATAGACTGCCCTAGGAGAGCACTGCTAAGATACATATCAGACAATGTTTTGCCTGTGTTTTCTTCTGGGAAGTTTATCATGTCCTGTCTTATATTTAAGTCTTTAAGCCATTTTGAGTTTATTTTTGTGTATGATGTAAGGGAGTGTTCTAACTTCATTGACATGCTACTGTCCAGTTTTCCCAACACCATTTGCTGAAGAGACTGTCTCTTCTCCATTGTATATTCTTGCCTCCTTTGTCAAAGATTAATTGACCATAGGTCTGGGCTCTGTATTCTGTTCCATCGATCCATATCTGTCTGTTTTTATGTTAATACCATGCTGTTTTGATTACTATAGTTCTGTAGTGTTGCTGAAGTCTGGGAGGATTATTCCTCTACCTTAGTTCTTTTTCTTCAGTATTGCTTTGTCAATTCTGGATCTTTTGTGATTCCATATGTATTTTAGGTGGTAAAATGGTTTTGAGCCGAATGTTTTCTAAATACTTCTTGCCTGATTCCCCTCTCACACCCTATTCCACACCCCTAATTTTACCATTGACAAACTACTTTATTTGCAACCCCATTGCAAAATATACTTGTGTACATTTTAATTAAGAAAAAACTATTCTCAGTAATCTTTTGATGACAGGACTGATTTTTCTTCTAACAAACTATACATGTTTAAAGCATGACTAGCACTATCAATAGAACTCTGCAAACATGGCTATACTGTCTAAGATATGAATGCTGCCTATTGAAGATAAAGGCAGAATCAGCACTTGATTGGTGATAAAAATTAAATAAGATAAACCCCAGAAAAATCTAATAAGTGTGGACTCCTGATACATATATGTAAGATAGGCACCTAATTTATCTAATTATATTTCCCCATTTTATTACAAGCACACAAAATTTTTATAAGTAATAAGACATTTACTTATGAAAAGTATTTTGTAAATTACAAAGTTCACACAACTTCAGTTTTTCTTCAAATCCATACACAGAACACAGAAAGAGGTAAAGACTTGATCATCTCAAACACAGAGATATGATTCATTCTGGGTAACTAAGTTTACCAGATTGATGATGTTTGCTCTTTTTTTTTTAAAGTTTTGCCTTCAGTCTTACAGAATTAATTTCTTGTAAAATAACTGTTTTAGAAATGATGGGTTAACTCAGTTTAAACTGACTGTCTCATTAAAAACAAATAGAATTACTGGACAAAGTATTAGTTTGTTTGTTCAGTTGACTTGTGCTTTCAACTGTCTATTGGAACTGGGAAAATGAAAATTGGAGTTCAGGTCTTCCAAGGAAGAGCTATCCCAGCAGATACCTAAGGCTTTTCGTGATTTTATAGGTTCCTGCACGCTAGGAGTTAAAAAACAAAAATAACGAGCCATCACGAAGGTAGAAACTCAGGTTTGAATCAACTCATCTCATGATCCAGAAGCAAAAGGATATGATCTTTGAGGGAAGGTAACATCATCTAGGGACACAGATTATCTGTGAATTTAATAAAAAAAATATTACTGACAGTGACTGCATTCAATAAAGAAAATTTACCTTGAAAAAAATAAGAACTGAATAAAATTAAGAAAAAAAAACACAAGGAGATATTAGTTTTAGCAGAGATCTACTGAAAATAACTGAGAAATTTATTTTTAAAAATTGAATTAAAGGTAAGAATTTCAGCAGAGAAGCAGAAGCTTAATATAAAAATAAAACCAAATGGAAAACTTAGAACTAAAATCTATTATATGTGAAATTAAATACTCAAGAAAGGATGCGTTTTAAGGACGATTAAATCTAGTTGAAAAGGAAATTAGTAAACTGGATAATAGATCAGAATAAATTGTCCAGACTAAAGGAAAGGAAAAACAAATGGAAATATAGAAAAGAATATGAGTCATATAAGACAGAAAAATTCTATCATATGTGTAGTTGGAGACCCAAGAGAAAAATCAGAAAGAATTAGATAGAAATAATGTATGAAGAGATAATGGCCCAGAATTTCCCCCAAATAATGAAACACATCAATTCAGAGATTCAAAAAATGCTACAAACCCCAAAAAAGATAAATAAAAATACAATTGTATTTAGACATAAAATAAAACTGCCAAAAAGCAAAGAAACAAAACCTTAAAAGTAGCTGGGATGGGGAATAAAACACAAATTATCTATAATCATTGAAACTATAATAAAAATGAGAATTAATTTTTCAACAAAAACATGGAAGCTAGAGGAAAATTGAATTATATATTTTAAGTGCTAAAAAAATAACTGCCAGGTAGAATTCTAAACCCAGCAAAATTCTCTCTCAAAAATATAACAAAGACATTAAAAAAAAAAAAAAACCTTTTGTCAGTGTTTTAATTTGTCAGGTTTTAAAGAGAAAGAAAATAAACCCAGAAAAAAGTGAAGATTCAGGAACAAATAGTGACAAATTGAGAAATTAGCCACTTGTATTTGTTTTTTAAATATTGGCAAACATTTATAATAATAATAATAGCAACTTTGAAGATTAAAATATTAAGGTAATTAAAACATGTAATAGCAATGGCACTGAAGTTGGAAGGGGTTTTAATGAAACTGGAGTATTGCTGGAAATAATGCAAGGTTATTTCATTATCTTAGAAATGGTAAGCTTACTAATTTACATTAGACCGTAGTAAATCAAGAATGCTTAAATTTATACTGTAGCTACTAAATAAGAGAATAAGAAGTACCACATTGATAGAAAAAATTAAGATAATAAAAATGTATAATTGATCAGAAGATAGCAAAAATGATCACAGGAACATGGAAAAAGTATGACAGACAGACAGCATATACTGAAACATCTGATTTAAGCCCACATAATTTAGTGATTGCACTAAATATTACGGATCAAAAATCCCAAATAAATGACAAAATTGCCATAACAGATATAACAAAACAAAGCAAAACTTTTTACAAGAAAAACCTGAAATTAAAATGTTGAAAGCAAAAAGCTGGAAAAAAATATTCACATAACCAAAAATGAAATAAAACAAATATTTCTGTATAAAACTAAGCAAGACTTTAGAACAAGAAGCATAATGATTACCTTTACAAGAGGTAAAGAAAGAAGGTATATCAATTCTAAATTTGTATTCATTTAATAAAATACCTTTAATATTTAATTTTCTAAATAGAAATAAAAGTCAAATCCAGAATCACAGTGGGGTCTTTTGACACATGGCTTTCAGTACAGAGAAAAAGAAGTAAGATTAATTAATCAATGAGACTAGATTTTACATGCACCAAATCAGCATCTTCTTTTTTTTAACTTAAGGTTATATATTATAAGCATTTATCAAACACCTACTGTGTTCTAGGCAATATTCTAAGCTGTATATCTAGTCATAAAATGATCAATAACATAGACAGCTACATAGATTATGTTAGGTTTGTATTCTATTAGGAAAAAAATGAGAGATAAAGAAACAATCAAATGAGATCATTTCAAATGATAAGTGCTATGAAGAAATTAAAATCAAGTGACGTTTGAAGATGGGTATGTAGTGGTGGCCTACTTAAAATGTGAATTTCAAGAAAGAATTCCCTGAGGAGATAATATTCGAGCAGAAACCTTGTGAATGTGGAGACAGAGCTAGACATCTTTAAACAGAACATAGTAATAAGTGAATGTTTTTGAATGTTTCACAAGGATGCATATGTCATGAAGTAAAGAAAAGGAAGGGTTATTATGGAAACCTGGCCTAAGGAAGCAGGATTGGCTTAAGAGCTATGTCTGTTAAAAACATAATTAAGAGATTGTTTTCCTATAAAGCTGGACTGGGCTAAGCTGGTCATCTGACATGGTTGGCTGTCTCGTACAGAGATTTCATGAAATCTGTGCTTAGGGCATTCTCTTTTGTACAATCATTCACTTTACTATGTGTCCATTTACCCAGAGCTAAAGGGAAGTCAAGTGTTCAGACTAATACAAAGCCTTAAAGATTTCCTCTATGTGATCTTTTCTAGTTTTGCCTTAATATAATTTATTTTCATTGGTTAGAAGTGAGGTAGGGCCTGAGCATGTGACTGAAGTGGAACCATGCCCACTTAGTGTCTCTTTGTCAGAAGCTTCTAGATTACTCAGATGAGAGAGGACAGGTCAGGGCAAATCTCCCCAATAGGGTAACTTTTGGTGGCTTCTGCAGCATTTTACTAGCATAATATTAAAACCACAGAAGGTTGACAAGCAATATCCTTTGTCTCTTAACAACTACCCAATTTTACCTCTGCTTCCACTGGTCCAATTCTCTCTGATTAGCTGTTTCAGTGGAAAATGAAATAAAAATCCATGGTATTAACCTGTCATATTATGAAACCCTTTTTGCTCTGGCACATACATTTGGCACAGCTGTGCATTTTGCATTCAAATATCCCTCCACCAGTGGGCTGCTTGAAACTATTGCTTTTCTATGGGAAATTAAACAGGGAGCTGCTTAACGCTCCTTGTTAGTTTTTTAATAAAAATGGAAGTGAGAAGCCAGCAGTACCGGGAGCAAATGTCTGTGGGACCCCATGGCTGTGCTAAAAGCAAAGAGGAGGAACCAAAATGCATATTACTTCAAACTGCCCCTGCACCGGTGGCTTTGCAATACCCACTCCACTGTAACCCTACAAAATTACCTCTCAAATGTTGTTTAGAGGTTATGTTAAATTGGGAGAGTATTCTCCTGGGATCATTAGGCAGCTCTCAATTTGGTTTCCTAATAAAATACTGAAAGTTACAATGTAGAGGCAGAGCTACAGCTACTGAATTTGTATGGCTTCTGTGAATTCTGGGGCCAAGAAGAGGACAAGAAATAGAGGAATGGGGAGAAAGAGGAAGCAAAGAGACTGGGAGAAATGGAGAGAAAGAGGAAGCAAAGAGACTGGGAGAATCACACAGAAAGAGGAAACAGAGAAAGAAGACAAGAGACTGAAACAGAGTCTGAAAGGCAGAGAAGGTCAAAGAAAGTGAGACGAAGATAGAGCAGGAACAGGAAATATGAAAGAGAGAATGGAATGGCCTACACTCTGAACATGAGTGTCTGATATGGCATTAAATAGAAAAAAAAAATTGTCTAGGCGTAGCTCTTGGTCTCACCAAACTCACTCCTAGGGCCAAATTCCAAACTTTCAGGGAAAATAATTCCAAATTGATCCAACTGCAGCATCCTTATTTCAGTGCAGACTGTGTCTGGTGGAGTGTTGCAGAGATTTGCAAATGTAAATGTGAAATTAGTCATTAGCAACAGTGTCCCAAAGCAATAAAGATTTTATTTCTTTTCCTTCCTTACCTTTGTCATTTCTATGCTAACATGCATATAGTTAAATTTATTGAGATGACAAAACCCAATAATCCAATTTTTTTTAAATAATGATATGCACGAGCTTTAAACTTTAACAAGTTTACTGTACAACAAGCTTTGACAAACTTTCTGTAAAAGGCTAGAGATTAAATGTTTTAGGCTTTGCAGGCTGTATGGTTTCTGTTGCAACCACTCAACTGCTACATAGGGTGAAAGCAACCACAGACAATAGTAAACATGGCTGAGGCTGTGCTCCAGTAAAACTTTATTTTCAAAATAGGCATATACATAGATTTGGCACAAGGATCAGGTTCTTGCTATATGAAAACATGCATGCTAAGCTTCTAGTGGTAAAGAAATATCCAGTAAGAAGCCTTTCCTTATAGTTCTAACTCTTATGCATCACAAAACAAATGCCTTTGAAATATCTAATATTGCAAAAACACTCCTTTTGCACCTTCAGATCACATATAATTGCATTTGACACTATTGAAAAATAATCTTTATCCACCTCCCCAAAAGTAAATGTCCATGTTTTCATTCTAATGGGAAGAGTTATCATTTTGACAATCTATTCATCATTTTAATTTCTACCAGTTTTAATATTTCACTAAAGTCCTTTGATAATATTTTGTTTTTTGTTTATTTTCAAGTCACCTCAATTCTTCAATTTGTGTGTTAAATTTATCTTTTCAGTAGTGACATGATATATAAAACTCAAATAAAGGGGTTTTAAAAATTTCCACAAAATAATATACATGAGATGTCCACAATTGGAACATATATGACTATAGTACTTCATAATTAGGGTGTAAAGTTAGAGATAGTGTCAAAATCACTGAGGTCATCTGGGGATGCAGAATTACTTGTTTTGATATCAAATATTTGAAAAAGAAATTAAACTATGTCAAGTTGTCTTTGGGAATTCTTCCCTAACATTAAAGATTCTCAATGATGTTTCCTCAAAGAACAACATAAAGAAATGCTTTGGTTGATATCAAGAGTTGGTATTAATTAGCGACATCTTATGGTAAACAAGTAGCGTTGAACCGAATTTTCATGTAAATTCATTTGACAACCACACTGTGGAAGTTAGGTGGAGAAACCTAAAATTACTAATCAAAACTTAAATTTTTAGACAACAAATGCCATCAAAATAAGATAATGGTGGCATTATATCTTCTAGATCGAAAAAGAAGTATGTAACTGTTACCAAAGGCAAGTTTGGGTGCCTGATGCACAGTGAGGTCAAACACACCTAAATGTTGGAGTTCGGAGCATAGGAAGGTTTATTGCAGGGCCAGGCGAGGAGAATGGCTGGCTCTTGCTCAAAAACCCCAAACTCCATAATGGTTTTCGAGGAGTAGTTTTTAAAAGGCAAAATTTGGGGTGAGGGCTGCAGGGTGTGTGACTTTCTTCTGATTGATTGATGGTGAGTTAACAGGGCGGTGTTCCAGGAATCTGATGCTCCGCCTGAAGTTACCATCCTCAACCTGGATGGAGGGGCTTAGTTCCTGCCCAAGAACTTAAACATACTGTATATTCCTGGAACAGAAACCTGGACTCTGCTTTATTGCAGCACTACTATTTCTTGACTAATCCTTCTTTGTTTCTATATTCCCTCCCTTTCCTGATTAGCAACTGTTCGAATATGCCCTTTGGGACTCAGGGAAGGTCTAGGAGGCTCAATGAAGCCTATTTCCTACAAACAAGAAATGAGGGACATAGAAAAGATTCATCCCAGGGAGGACCCCATGGGGTTCTGCTTAGTTTCAATTTGAGTTCACCTTCTTCCACAGGCACATGGAATCTACACCTACACACAGAGAAATTCTGAAAGAAGAACAGAAACTAGCCGAGCAATAATTAGACATGGAGTAGACATGAAAATATTCACATCACCTGCATTAAAATGGGCAGGAAATGCTGAGACATACTCTCAACATATACCTCATCATTTGCACAGTGCCATAAAATCAGGAAGAGACTTCCAACTTCACTGAGGAGTGAAAGGTTTGGATCTCACGTCTAATGCCCCAACTTTTAAAACTCCCATGTAAAATGGGCCCCCAGAACACCTAGCTCTGAAAGCCAACAAGGCTTGTATACAGAAGATCACAAGACTATAGCAAACAAAAAGACGCTCTTAATGGGCTCACAAGGAGTACTTTGGCTATCTCCCCTAGGGCTCAGCATAGAGGCAGCAGGTAAAAAGCCCATTTCCTCCTAGTCTTTCTCTGAAAGAGGCCTGTTTACATACTTAAAAGTTATTGCCTGAGGGTGTAGCTTCTAAGTCAGCACACATCTAAGGGCTGACTGCTATCTTTCATGGAGACCAGTGGAGCCAGCAAACACCATATTTGCCTTCTCACTCAAGCCTGCTCCAAATAGTCAGTATCTCACTGAAGGTGGCTTGTACATACATATAGTACCCCAGCTTTTGTGACTGCCATTAAAAGGACAGGCCCCTAGATCACCCAGCTCTAATAGCCAGTGTGGCTTTCTTTCACAAGTCGCACAGGACTACAGTAAACATAAAAGAGGTTATCCATGTGCTCAAGAAGCCTACCCTCCCTCCACCCCCTGTAGCCATACACCCAGGCCCAGTGTAGCGGGAGTTAGACCAAAAAACAAAAACAAAAACAAAAACCAAAAACTTCATCTTCCAGTTTCTCCCTAGAAAGGCTTTAACTACATATTTTCCCAGAGGCTACCTGAAGGTATGACTTTCAGTCAGCTTGCCTTGGTTGTTGACATTGGCAGGTATTGGCACACATTCAACACTGGGAACCAGTATGTAAAAAGAAGATGGCTTGGACAATATGTAAGTCTGAGAGACAACCAAGAGATTGGCTGAGCCAATCAAAAAGAATCATCTCCTACATGAGAACACTTGGTCAAGGTTGGAAGAGGTGGCTGTCTTATCTAATGTACAGAAATCAACACAAGAGAGTCCATTCCAGGAAAATGAAGAACCAGAGGAATATGTTCCAAACAAAATAGTAAAATAAAACTCCAGGAACAGATCTTAATGAAATAGAAATAAGTGATTTACCTGATAAAGACTTAATAGTGGTCATAAAGCTCACTATGGTCAGGAGAATATACATAACCAAAGTGAGAATTTCAACAAAGAGATAAATAAGAAAGAATCAAACAGAAATCATACAGCTGAAGAATACAATAACTGAACCAAAAAATAAAATTAAAACAGACTGTAAGCCTAAAATCGTAATAAGAGACAAATACGTCATTATATAATAATAAAGAATAAATCCAACTGAAGGATAAAATGTTTATAAATATTTATACACTAAACATAGAGGCACCTAAATATATAAGCAGATATTAACAGACCTCAAGAGAGAATTAGACAGCAATACAATAATAGTGAGGACTTCGATAGTAGAGACAGAATGGTTAGATCATAGAGGCAGAAAATCAATAAGGAAACATTGGCTTTAAACTACACGTTAGATTAGATGGGTTTAACAGATATTTACAGAACAGTCTATCCAACTGCAGCAGAATGAAAGATATGATTATACTCTAAATTTAATAATATTTTCTAGCACTTACTCAAGGAAAATAATGTGTGTATTTTAAGACACTCTAAAGAGATATTTGATGAGAGAGGAGAAGAGAAGAATGCTCTTACAAATTATTTCTATAGAAAAACCCTACATATCTCACCCTCACTGCTTCCTCCCCTACCTCTCTGGTCTGGTTAATGTTTTGGGCCATGGTGACTAATGAAGAACATGTTTTCAAATGACTTTTACAAAGTTTTGAATTTAATCTAAAAGTCGAATAAGAAATCTCATAGTCAAGATTTCTGTGTATATTAGTCTGGACTATGAACAAAAGGAGTGGAAGATGAAAAAGATTTCAGTTGAAACCCAGGATTTATAGAGAATGGAGCTGCCCATTCAGAGGGGCAAAGATCCCAAAGACAGCGTCCTGCCTTCAGACTTCCCTTAGAAAATACACCTCAGATAAGTAAACAGAAAAAGGAGAAAGATGGGAAGAGAGTATTAGAAGGGGGAGTTTAAGAAAAAATAGCAAAAAAGATGATTTTGAATGGCTCATATGGGTTTTATTCTTCTTTTCCCTAATAGAAATTAAAATTTATTTGATTGCAAGACAGAAAATCGAGTGACATGATGTGACTCATGCTACCCAAGTACTCGAATAAAAAGTTTTGGGGTGATAAAATGTTTCAGATAACTCATCAATATACTTTTAACAAATTATCTCTGCCTCTGTTTTTCCACATTTTTTGGTTATATGATAAAGAGATTTATCTGATTTCAGTCTTTCTTTGCCTGGCCTTTTTGTATCTCCAGTGCATTTTAAATTTCAACAGATAGTCCAATGTGTCATTTTTATTCAAGGAACACAATTTCTCACCTATATTATTTCTCTTTTTCCCTTCCTTTCCCTCTTACCAGACCTACCCACAGACTAGCAAAAGTATGTATCCTTTATTTGATCTCCCAGCTGTGACTTAGAGTATCTTAGAATTTGCCAGGTTGTAATGTGGTATTCAAGTTGTCTAAATTAATATCAGAGTAAGTTATGAACTAAGAGAATTTTGCAAATGAAATGAAGACAAGATGATGACACATCACAATTTTCCTTTCCTAGTTGAAAGCACTACAGTGTATTAGGTGGAAATTATCAATGTCTCAGGAAGACACAGTAACTCAAAACTGCTACAGAGCAGTATGGTGCTACAAATTAGGGGAGGGGTGGAGAATAAATCTACCAAAAGAGCATCAAGGAAGTTGAGAAAGTAACAAAGTCTGGAAATGTATTTGTGAATGACAGGTATATGGGTTTTATCAACTCACTTTTAGAAAAGTTGAAAAAAAACGCTGAGATCTGCTGCTGCTGCTTCTCCTTCTCCTTCTTCTTCTTTGATTCCAGCAGCAGTTTTTTTTTTTTACTTTCAAAGAAGCTCCTCATTTCATTAGGAATCACCTAATTTCATGTCAGTCTGTTATTTTCCTCTCAAGCCAGCACAGGATGGCAATTGATGCCCAGTAGCTAACCTCTTGGTAACTGGTGCAGCTTCATTTGATGATTAATTATTCATTGAGCGCCTGCAGTGCCCAGGGAAAAAACCTTGCACTCATGCTAGCAACTTGCGGCTTACTAGGCAAACAACAACTAAATGAGGCAAAAAAAATGTGACAGATTTACCCTTCTCCTGTGAGTTCTAGATCCTTGAAGGGGGAGACTATTCCCAAAATGAGATTAGGGTCTGCATCATTTAAGAAGCTTCAGCAAAATCATTTGAAAATGATTAGTGTGGCAGTGTGACAGTGCTATAAATCAGAAATAATTTGGGACAGAGATTTTCTTTAATGGATTTAAAGTGGATTTAAAATATATTTTACATATAGTTCAGAGTTTGAGAGATATACATGTGTACCTGTTTGTCTATCTCTATCGTTATATAAATATGAGGTCTACGGTTGGGAAGGAGACAAAAATATTCAGAAGGTAAACATTTTCAACCTTTGGTTATGATGAATGGGTGAAAATTGGCATGGTATTTTTGTATGGCTTTGAAAAATACTCAAGCATTTAATACCACTTTATAAACAAAAGTGCATCCTAAAAACAGGGCAGAGTATCATTTATTTAATTGTGAACTTTGAAAACTGAAGGATAGAGAACTTTTGAGGCCTTTACTAGAAGGGACAAAATTAACACATCCATGCAGTTGCAGATTCAGGGAAACTTAGTTACAGTTCAGCCCCTCATTCTCTAGACCAATGTGGATTGCTTTGTCAGTCTCTGAAGCATGAAATCCACGGTCTCTATTAGATTGTTGCAACAAGCCACCTTATTGTCCTGCCTCACTAACACATGTGATTGCAGATATATCAGAGAAACCCATAAATGCCATGGAATGTATAGAACTTTGACATTCTTTCTACACTGCATACCAGTTTACCAATGAGAACATGGAAGTGGGATGTTGCTCTTAAATTTAGAAAATAATATAAGTTTGTAAGCATGCAACTGGCTAGCCCTTGTCATTTCATTTCTAGTGAGGGTGACATTTTGAGCCCTATTCTTATTAACTTAAATGTCTAAAGCTACTAGGTTCAATGAGTTTTTTGAAAACTTGCCCTTTTTGTTCATTTTTTCATCCGTCAACATTATAAAATGTAAATGACACAGCTACACATAGAAAATCAGGAATCCTAGTTTCTAAGTCTTAGAAATCCTTTAAAACAAAGCTTTTGCATACACAAAAACACTGATCAAAATGAAATCTGCAGTCAAAACAAAATAAAGATCAAGCCAGTGGCTTTCAGTAATAAAGGTTAGAAAACCAAGAGTTGAAATGGATATGTGGGCCTTTGTATCTCCAGCAAATGAGGCAACGTAATTTATAGGAAGCACTGCATTTACCTCCACAGAACTGGAAAGAGAGTAGCCACCTTCCTCTTATTTCAGAGAACTGTCATTTCTTTCATGCCTAATGTGCTTTGGCCCAGAAAAACATTAACGCCTGAGCTCATATATTAGAATTGTATTTTGATAAATCCATTTTTCTTTCTGAAGATTTGTTGAACCATCATCTTCCATATTCCCCAAATGTCTTTAGTTGATACTATTTGTAGTGGGGTTACAAATAAAATATAGAATCCCAAGATTATTTGAATTTCAAATAAAAAACAAATAATTTTTAAAAAATCAGTATGTACCATGCAATATTTTGGGCATACTTATACTAAAAAAAAAAAAAAGCTGGACATCTTGTTTCATTTGCTAAATATGGTGATCCTAAACATGGTACTTCTTAGAAAAATTATATACTTTGTATACAGAGTATATAAATTATATACTTTGAAAGGATTTGTTTATCTTCACCAAACCTATCACTCTCTCCTTAGCTCTCCTGGTTGATTATTAAAACTAGGAAGGTCATTTGCACATAATTGATGAACAGAATATTTCTATTTGCTTCTCTACCAAGAATCCTGAAAGAACCAGATATTTTCACTTCCTGTTATGTAGATGTCTTTAGCACAACTGTTTGATGTGGAAGCCACTGCCTTCTGTGACTGCAAAATGCAGTGCCAGGAGTTCGTTTGACCTCTTCATCAGAGCCATCAATGCATTTCCACTTCATTTATTTTCATTCCCTGAAGTAACAGTACAAATAGAAAAACTTCAGCAGAGTAATTATGTGACAGTGGATGCTGGGGAACGGGCCCAAAGTCCCATGCTTTGGAGCATGAAAAATACTGTAATCAATGAGACTTCTTACTCAATGATGTGATTCATTTGTTTTTAAACATCTTGTGGCCACATACAGTCTTAGACTGGAGGTAGAATCACATAACATCTTTTGGGGAGATTTCATAGAGCCTTTGAACTTTACCTCTTAGAAGACTCATCTTTGAATACTAATTGCTGATTTTTACCTATATAGATTTCTGATGATAAAGTCTCTTGCATTTGGCAAAACGGTACTTCATTTTATACTAGTTTAGAAATCTTTGTCTAAGAAGTTCCTTTTTCTTGATGTTATCTGCCTGGATCTGTTTCCTTAGTGCTTTTATCTATTTTTTAACACAGGAAATTTTTTTCCAGTTTTTTCATTTGTAAAATGAAGATAGTAGTATTTACCTCCCTTATTTGTCATGAGGATTAAATGAGATGAATGTTGAAAGTCTTAGTTTATTTCTGAGCCACAGTAGGTTAATTGTTGACAGTGACTAAATGCCTTCTGATGTGCTCCTCATACCCTTTTGCAGCCAACATATTAACATGCTTTCTATATAATGTTAAATGTGCAACTAACATGCTTCTTGCTGCCACATGGAAGGTTGGATTCTGCCATTTTCTTGGTGTAATTTGAAGATATAATTGCTATAATTTCAGTGTTATTATGCATTTGTTCTTAGGGACTTCATGGTTTGTGTTTTCCATCTGTTTTTGTGTTAAACTTCTTTACTAAGTTGAGTGTCATTTAATAAACATCCCGTTACCAAATTTAATACACATTTAGATTTCTTTAACTGAAGGAAACTTTAAGTGAGATTAATCTGAACCTTACCTAATTGTTACCTTTATTTTTCACAACAATTAAACACTTTTCAAAGAACATCTTCACAAAGTATTGAAAACTATGACATATCTACTAAAAGTATAATCTGAGAAAGATTATTTCTTGAGAGGGACAACCATGTTTATTATAACCAGTAAATCAATAATATAAAAGATTACCCTAAGATACTCCCATTCTCCTTAAAACATTGACAGCCTGAAGAATGGGGTTGTTCCAAATAAAATATTAGCAAACCCACATAGTAGGTAGCATTTTCAGTAATACAAGATTCTTATAACCTCTTTAGCTAAGAAAATGAATAAATATCTCAAAATTAGATGTAACATTGAGTTTTGTGTTATGTAATTTATGAGTTATATAACATTAAGTTATTGTAATGGAGAAAGTAAAAAACAAACAAGTAAAAGAAAGAGGGCCAAAAGGAGCAAAAAGCTTAAAAAAAAAGCTATTTCCCTATGATTTTAAGTAATTGATTAAAGTTTTTAGTTTTGGCATTTAACTGTCTCCTATAGTAGCCATGCTTTATGATTTCCTATAATTACCTGAAACTTAATATCACAACCTTTGAAAAACATTCAAACATAAAATTCAATTTTCTTTTTTTGTGATATCTTTGTCTGGTCTTGGTATCAGGGAGATGATGGACTCAGAGAGAGAGATGGAGAGACTACCATCACTTTGATACCAAAACCAGAGAAAGATATCACAAAAAAAGAAAATTATAGACCAATATCACTTATGAATATAGATGTAAAACTCCTCAACAAAATACTAGCAAATTGACTCCAACAATGCATTAAAAGGATCATACACCATGATCAAGTAGGATTTATCTGGGGGATGCAAGGATTTTTCAGTGTCTGCAAATCAGTGTGATACACCACATTGACAGATTGAAGAATAAAAACTGTATGATCATCTCAATAGATGAAGAAAAAGCTTCTGACAAAATTCAATATCCATTTATGAAAAAAGCTCTCCAGAAAATGGGCAGAAAGAGAATATATCTTAATATAATAAAGACATGACAAATCCACAGCTAACATCATACTCAGTGGTGAAAAGCTGAAAGCATTTCTTCTAAGATCAAAAACAAGACAAGGATGCCCACTCTCTCCAGAGTTTTGGAAGTCCTAACCACAGCAATCAGAGAAGAAAAATATATAAAAGGAATTCAAATTGGAAAAGAAGTAAAATGTCACTGTTTGCAGATGACATGATACTATACATAGAAAATCTTAAAGATACCTCCAGAAAACTACTAGCAGTCATCAATGAATTTGGTAAAGTTTCAGGATACAAAATTAGTATACAGAAACCAGTCGCATTTCTATATACTAACAGCAAAATATCAGAAAAACAAATTAAGGAAACAATCCCATTTACCATCATGTCAAAAAGAGTAAAATACTTAGGAATAAATCTACCTAAGGAGGCAAAAGACCTGTACTCCAAAAACTTTATGACACTGGTGAGAGAAATCGAAGACAACACAAACAGATGGAATGATACATCATGTTCTTAGAGTGGAAGAATCAATATTGTTAAAATGGCGATACTACCCGAGCCAATGTACAGACTCAGTGCAATCCCTGTCAAATTAACAATGACATTTTTCACAGAGCTAGAACAAAAAATGTTAAAATTTGTATGGAAACCAAAAAGACCTCAAATAGCCAAAACAATCTTAAGAAAGAAGAACTGAACTGGGGGAATCATGCTCCATGACTTAACACTGTACTACAAAGCTACAGTCATCAAAACAGTGTAGTACTGGCACAATAACAGACATGTAGATCAGTGGAACAGTATAGAAAGTCCAGAAATAAACCTGTGCACTTATAATTAATTAATCTATGACAATAGAGGCAAGAATGAAAAATGGAGAAAAGACAAGACTCTTTAATAAGTGGTGCTGGGAAAATTGGACATATACCTGTAGAAGAATGAAATTAGAACATTCTCTAACACCATATACAAAAATAAACTCAAAATGGATTAAAGAACTAAAAGAAAAACCTTAAAACTCCTAGAAGAAAACATAAGCAGAACACTCTTTGAAATAAATTGCAGCAGTATTTTTTTGAACCATGTCCTAGAGAAATGGAAATAAAAGCAAAAATAAACAAATGGGACCTGATTAAACTTAAAGCTTTTGCACATCTAAAGATATCATAAACAAAATGAAAAGACAACCTACAGAATGGGAGAAAATATTTGCAAATGATGCAGTCATCAAGGGACTAATTTCCAAAATAAACAAACAGCTTATACAGCTTAATATCAAAAAAACAAGGAACCCAATCAAAAAAATATGCAGAAGACCTAAATAGACATTTCTCCAAAGAAGGCATCCAGATGGACAACAGGCAGATAAAAATATGCTCAATATTGCTAATTAATAGAGAAATGTAAATCAAAACTACAATGAGGTATCACCTCGCACCAGTCAGAATAGCCATCATTAAGAAGTCTACAAATAATAAACGCTGAAGAGCGTGTGGATAAAAAGGGACTCTCCTACACTGTTAGTGGGAATGTAAATTGGTGCAGCCACTATGGAGGACAGTATGGAGGTTCCTTGAAAAACTAAAAATAGACATACCGTGTGATCCAGCAATCTCACTCCTGGTCATATATCCAGAGAAAACTATAGTTTGAAAAGACACATGTACCCCAATGTTCATAGCAGCACTATTTACAATAGCCAAGACATGGAAACAATCTAAATGTCCATCAACAGATGAATGGGTAAAGAAGATGTGGTATATGTATACAATGGTGAATTACTCAGCTATAAAAAAATTAATGAAATAATGCTATTTGCAACAAAATGGATAGACCTAGAGATTATCATATTAAGGGAAGTAAGTCAGAGAAAGATACATATCGTATAATGTTGCTTATATGTGGAATCTAATCTAAACAAAAATACAAATTTTATTTACAAACCAGAAATAGATTCATGGACACAGAAAACAAACTTTGGTTACCGTGAGGGAGAGGAGTAGAGGAGGGACAGATTAGGAGTTGGGAATTAATGAATACACGTTACTGTATATAAAACAGGTAAACAAGATTATACTGTATAGCACAGGGAACTATATTCAATTCCTTATAATGAGCTGTAATGGAAAAGAATCATATATGTGTGTGTGTGTGTAAATATATATATATATATCCGAATTGCCTTACAGTAAGCAGTACACCTGAGGATTGTAAATCAACTACACTTCAATAAAAAAATAAGAATTAAAAAAATTATATGGGTAAAGAATAGATATTTCTGCAATATGTGCAGAAATCACAAACCACACATTTTGCAAACTTGCACACTAAAAGAAAGAGGGATTATGGAAAAAACGGTGTTGGAGCAGGTTGCTCAAAACTTATGGATCTTTGTAACCAAGCACTACAATAACAATACTCATCCTAATAAAATACTATCACCATTTAAAAAAAAACTTAAAATTTAAAATATATTTAAAAAAATAAGATAAACACAGGGTTCTTAATTTTTAGTGGGATACATATCTTCTAGGACCTCAGGATGTCAAGTTACAAAAAGAAAAATGAATGCAAAAACTCACTACAGTAGAGCAGAGTATTAGTTAAGACTTTTGCTCTTGGCCCAAATGCACCAGGTGTCAAGGTCTGTGATCCTAATAGACTTAAAATATTCAGATGCACAAACTCATACTAGCCTTTAATTAAAACGTAATTCCTTCTTGAAGGGTAACTCATTTTTAAAACATTATGTTTGTCCTTCTGAAAGCCGGGTCTTATATTTTCTCTTTCTGTTTAATCAATATTAAAAGGTAATGAAAAGCTCTACATGCATCACAAATACAGCTAACCAATGCAACAGATACTGCTTTTATGAATATGACTTATAAGAATATGGGCGTAGTATTGCCCAGACTTGTTAGAGATATTGTCCAGTTCATAACTATAAGCATGTGGATTTAGAAAGCAGTACATCATCATAAATACATTTGTAATTTAAGGAAAAAACTGATGATGAGTCATTTGGATGAGTTATCAAATAAGGGAGGACTCAAGGAAAATATTTTGACATAAGGCTTAAAGCCAAGAAATTAAAGATCCAGGGAGGATGTAAGTAAGAGAAAGCAGGTGGTATTAAAACAGGTGAGTTGAGGGTAGTTTGTATAACACTTACTGGAGCAAGAGTTCCTACAAGTAACATAATGGTTAAGAACATGAACTTTGGATTTAAATATGCCTTTGCTTAAAACCTGACTCCTCTTTACTAACTGAAGAACTCCTCACAAGTTCTAGAAGTCTCAGGAACTTCATCTCTGTAATGGAGCTGATGATGCTACATCTCTAGTAGGTTTTTATGTCATGAAGTCAGAGGATGCAAGCCGAGGACATAACACTCATTACATGTAACAAATGGTAGCTCCTTCTATTCCATGAGTGGGTAGAATCATTTAAAGAAACATGGAATGAGTAGATTGTTTGTCACTATATATTATGCAGAAAGAAAATAAAACTGTGCAGTCAGAGGTGGATAATCATTCTCATTTAAAAACAGAATTCAACATGGAAACATTTAAAGACAAAAATCAATGAAACCAATATGTATTTGGTATGAAAAATATCCAACAAAAATATTTGGAACTATATATTTTAGAAAATTACATGTCACTTTCATAATCCCAACATCTAGATATAAGCACTTTCAACCTATAGTTTTCCTTGATCTCATACTTTTAAAAATATATTCACATGTACACATACTACTTCATACACTCTTATCTAATTAATTTATTTGGTAAAAAATTCAGCTGTTCTAAAAATAGGCATCTTGCCTTTTTGGATATGGATATCTTTCCAAGTCAATATATATATTGATACTGACTTATACTGCATATTACTTCATTGCATTAAATTTCATACTTTATTTAACTCAAAACTAATGATGAACATTTAAAATATTTTCAAAAGTGTGTTGTTTTAAAAAGTATTAAAATAAAACTTTCATGAGTCCATACCGATGTGAATAAATTATTGAAAAATGAAGGGAGAGAATAGACAAATCTCCTGTACAAAAGGATTCCAAATAATATACATAGGTACTGTGCCCTCAAGGAGGTGAGCTGCACATAGTGACTTCCTTCCGAAGCATACAGTATGAAAAGAGGAAAAAGAGTCACTTTACAGTAGAGAAACCAGACAAACACTTTCTCACTCAGGTGGCAAGTTTAACGTTGACAGTGACAAATTATGCTGATAGTATATACCTGAGTAATGAAAATGGCACTTTACCTCTGTGGTCTTCCTCTCAAAAAGACATAACTCTAGCCAGCAGGGAAAAAAAGTCATACAAATCTTAATTGAGGTACATTCTACAAAATACCTTAACAGTACCAATCAAAACTGCCAAGATCCTTAAAAATAAGGAAAGACTGAGAAATTCATAGCCAAGAGATACAGCCTAAAGAGACATGACTAAATGTAATGTGGTAACTTGGAAAGGGTTTTGGAACAGCAAAGAGACATGAGGTAAAAAGTAAGGATATCTGAATAAATATCGATTTTAGTTCATCACAGTATACTAATATTGGTTCATTAATTATAACAAATGTACCAGACCAAGGAAGATGTTAAAAATAGTGGAAACTGAGAGTGGGGTATTTGGGAGCTCTATCTTTGTAATTTTCCAAAAAAATCTAAAACTGTTCTGTAATTAAAAGTTTATAAATAAAATAAATAAGAATTCTTATACAAATTTTTCCTTCTAAATTTCTATATTTGATATGAATTTCTAAGAATGGAAAAGTTTTGAGTCAAAACACGTTCACATTTGAAATACTTGAATATATATTTTCAAATTGCTCCTTAGTAGGTTGTAATATATATATGAACTGAATTTCTAAGTATGTATTTACCAACACCATCTTCTACTCAGAGTATTATAATACTTTTAAATGTTTTCAATATGCTACATTAAAATTACTCATTTTTAAAATTTGCATACACATTTAAAAATGAAGTTAGGTGTTTTATATGTTAATTGGTCATTCATATAATTTATTAGGAGTTATTATTTCTGCATATATGCAATTAATAGGAATATTTTAACATTCAAAATATTTCCATAGTTTGAGATTATTTTCATCCTTGTCTATACACCCTTGTTTAAAACTATAACTTTCTGGTGCCTAGCAGTATATTTGAAATGAGACAGAAATCTATTGATTGGAGTCAGTGAGAGTGTTCATATACTATTTTATTTTTCATATCATCTATGCCTTTGGGAAAGACACTTGAAGCTGCATTCAAGTTGTAATTCTGCTATAAAAAATAAAGGAAGATTGTGTCATCAACTGATAACTGCAGTAGATTTGTTTCATTTAAATTTAGAACAAGAGGACTTATTAAGTATTTTCCTATACATCTATATTTTTGGTTTGTAGGGGATGATTCTGTACAAGAGGAAACTAAACATAATAACCAATTCAAAATATACTAAAAATCAAGATAATTGTGAATAGCAAATAATTTTTAGAACTACCAGATTTTAAAAAATGCAACAGTCTATCATCTTTTATCACAATTCAACTATTATTTAAATTGCTTCCCATTCTGATTATCTCTAGACTTTATAATAATTTTTCCAGAAACATACTGACCTGAAGTAGAAAATTCTGCAACTATAACAATCCTCATCAAAATGAATATCCTCTTTAAAAATCAAGTTTAGAATAAGCACATTCTTTATAGAGACCAATTAAAGCATTTTTTACTGTAAGTTGATACACAAGGCGAGGCCAGAACTGAAAACATCTGCATAGACTTTAAGCATCTATGCCAAAGATGAATTGCTGACCAGTATTTTGCTATTTTTTTCTTAAGAAGTGTGTGAAGATCTGGGATAGTGTCTGTTTCCTGTATTCCCCTTAGAGTTTATGTAAACTGCATCATTACTGAGAAAAAAAAAGTTTTATAAATCAGTTTTTTGGACAGATTCCAAATTTCTACTACAGAACTCTGCACTGACCAATTCCTCAAAAATAAAGCATCTATATACTCAGTATTGCCTTGTATATTTCCTCGAATTTTTCAATACATGAAAAAATCTGAGATTCTTTGCTAATATTGATTGAGCATGTGTTATGGGCTTTAAATATACAGTATTATTTAATCCTCACATAATCTCATGAATCAATATTATTAATCCCCATTTTTACAGATGAGGGAACCAAAACAGTGTAATTCTCAGAGTTAGGAGTAGACAAGTCATTTGAAACATGAAGACTTCTTTAGAAACCATATTCTTAACCTTGTGTCCCCTCATAGGTTATAAAAGATATGGAGGCAACATTGGAAGAAAGGTGCTATTAAAGTTATGATGTGGAAAAGTGGGAGAACATAGGTAATATGAAGCAACTATATTGATGCAATTCAGCTTGATGATATACAAAATCAACCATGTCTTTCATTTAGACATGTATATTACAGACTGTAGATTACCATTCATTAGTCTATGGAGCTCATCTTTTAATTGGGGACTCACTTATAATTATAAATTAGAACATTTGTGATACAGAGGGAACAGCTGTGAGTTATGGAGGTTATAATGGATCTATTTCTAGGCTGTGCAATTGGCTAGACTCACCTCAAGGAGAGATGATGGAGCTGAGATGATGAATGAGAAGGAGGTAACTTGCTTAAGGTGGTATTGGTCCATGGTGGAGCTGGTGTGATGGTGTGAGTAAGAAGATCAAGGTGGAATTTCTAGGTTTAAATACATTGATATAGATGAAGAATTGTATAAAATTACTTAGAGAAAGAGTCATGGGTTGAATGTTGAATACACATTTATCTCAAGAACAGTGGGCCATCTTTGGAAGATTTTTAGCTCAGAAATAACACAGATATGCTTATATTTAAATATATATCACCCTGACCCCAGTATGAGAACAGATTCAAAGTGGTCAGGATGGGAAGGGGGAAATGAGATGGTATCTGTTGTGGCAGTCTGGGTGGAATAGACTACCCACAGTGGTGGTGTTAGGAATGGAAAGAAACTTGGAAAATATAAACAAAGAACATGGAAATTTATCTGATACCTTTAGAAGAAGGAAGGATTGAAACCTATGAATTTCTAAATTTTTAACTTGATGGATGGTGGTCTTATTCATTAAAACAGAGAATGCTGGGGGAGAACATGGTATTTAAGGACAAAACTGAGTTTGATTTTGGATATGATGAGAGAGAGTTGCCTTTGAAGCATCCAAATGCAGTTGCCATGTAGGAAGAGGATGATAAGAGTCTAGAACACTAAAGTGAGCTCTGGGCAAAGAAATTAAAAAGTAAGTAAAATCACAGATGTGAATGTGATTGCCAAGGAATAAAGGATATAGTGAAAGGATGAGAAATAGGAATCTTGGGGACTTCCAATATCTAAAATCTAAAAAAAGTGGGAGAAAGTAGTAAATACTAATATAGATGGGCCAAAAAGGTGGGTGATGTGATAGATCAGAAGAGTATATTGTTCAAGAAAGTCAAGGGAAAAGAAAAATTCGAAAGAAAGAGAATGATTAATACTATCTAATGCTATTGTGAGTTCAAATAAGATAAAGACTTTAAAATGTCCATTGGAAATATCAACCTAAAAATAAGTAATCTTTTTTGGATAAGCTGATGAAATATCTTCATTATTATTATTTTTTTTTACTCCACTGCCTCTTCCTCCTTTTTTCATAAGTTATGTATTTTGTTTATTAAGAGATACAAAGTGGAGATAGGGTGGGAAAGGATATAATCAAGGGCAGAGAATATTTCTACTCTCAAAAGGCAGTATCTATCAGTGATGTGAATTGTCTGTACGTGCTTAACATTTATTTAAGTCTTCAGCCTTAGAAAAAATGTGCTTATTCTCAAATTATCTATAAGTGGCCTGCAGATGAAACATTTGAAATATGGTTTTCTCAGTTTGCAAAAAGTAACCATACTTACTCTTGCAAAGAAAAGCATGCTGTCCATCAGGTTGTTGATTGAGTGGCCATGATAATTCTGTACCATCTAGCATGCTGCTCATGATCAAAAGTTCACTGGGGATTTAACATGAAAATTTGAAAAATTACTGTGCCCAGGAGGGGAGAGTATTTAGGTGAGAGAACACACTGAGATAAACTGCAGCAACTGAAAATAGAATTGTTATGAAGGGTAGTGTGGCTCTTTGTGATGATTGCAGAGACGGTGGTGGTTTGCCTTTAAGCTGTACTCTGATTTAATCTAAAGGACTGAGTTTCCTTTCACTTCCTTATCACCTCTGATCCTGATCATACATGTTCTTCTTATCAGATATGATCATTACTTCACATGGATTAGTCATTCTAATTTGCTGGGCTAGACAGAAAATGTAATAATTACATTGTATGAGTTAAGTCCCACAGACCTCCACAAAATAGACTAATGTTAAGAAATGAAGTATCTTCATAAACAACATAATTGGGAGTTTGGGATTAGAATTTAGGGCACTGGCTAAACAATCTTTTTCTCATCACTTAGCTACAAAACTAATGTTACATTTATTCATGGCCATTTAAAACAGCAGAGAACATATTGCCAAGGGAGGGTATGGGTGTGTGTCAGGCACCATTTCTTGGCCAAATTTCCAGTTGGATAATTTTCTACCAATTTCCTGAATCTTTCTGTTCTTTTACTGGGGCAATATCCATTCTTTTCCTCCCTTTCTAATCAGTTTTGCTTGCTGTTAAATATTTGCCCCAGTATATTTCAAAGATGATTCACTGATATTTTCAAATGGAATAGTATCAGTAATGCTCCAAGTTATTCTTCTGAAGGTAATAAAGCAATCCAATGTATATAAATGGAGTCGCTCCTTTGAGCAAACACTTTGAATCAATTAGAATATGTGCAAGGTTGTTATTTCAAACAGAATTTTATATTTAGCCACTGGAGATTTTCAACAGTGCTTTAACTTCACACCAAATGTTGACAACCATTACTATCAAATAGAAACTTACTGGTTGGGGTATCTGTTTTGAAAAGCACTAACAATATTTAACGTCATACTTCCAACTTAAACCTTTCTGCTTCTTTGCTTTCCTTTTTCTCATCTCCCTCCTTCTATGTAATTTTAACAGAAGCACTCAAAGCAACTTGGATGGAAAAGCTATCTTGACTTCTTATAAAGACCAACATCTTAAGTGGTTTCCAAGTTGTTTTGGTGGATATTGTTTATCAAGTCCTTTCAGTCTCTCTGTTTAAAATACACAAAACCAAATGTACTCTGACAGACAGTAAAGTAAATCAAATAATATATATTCTGTTCTTTCCCAAATGCCTGGAAGAAACAACTGCAGCACTTATAAAAAAATGACAAGTACTTTGCTGGCTTTATCTTTTTCTTTCTTTATCAGGCTTGAAATCATTTCTGAAAAGGAAAAAAATGTCTACTGTGGACATTTCTTTTTCAACACGATAGCTATTCTGCACTAAGTAGCATCAGCAAGGTAAATACAGAAAATAACTTTAAATGGACACATTAAACTGTAAGAACTTGAATGCAATTGATACATTTCTAAAAGGCAGATTGTGAAGTAGAAAAAAAAGTATAATTACTCCACTTTCCTCAGGAGAAAAAAGAATATAAGTGAAAAGAAAGCATTGGCTTCTTTATATTAAGCAGATTTAAAACACTTCATTGACTAATTGACAAATTATTCATTTTAAGAATCATTTAATAATTTTAATCTACCACTGTTTGGCGGCTATAAAAATATTATATATTTAGTTATCAGAATAAAAGCAGCAAAAATGCACTACAAAACCAAGATGTTACCTAAATATCTTCATATAACTAGAATATTGATGCTCTGTGTTCGTTCACTTTCACTTTGAATTGTCTAAGTGTAAATTTCTGATTGCAGTCAATAGAAATTGATGTAAATATTCAAATAACCCACACATGCTGTAGACCTCTATAGGCCTCTAGCCAACTGCTAATGTCTAGCTCCTTAATTATTCTACTGTCTTCAGTCAACTTTCCCCTGCTTACCTCCAGCATTTCTTCAGTTCACCCTCTCTGCTTAAGATGCAGCTTTACACACACTCTTTCTCCTCTTCCACCTCCTCCTCCTTCTACTTATTCCAACCCACATACACTAATGATACTCCTTTTTACTTCAAGCAGTCAAATATTGTCAGTTCCTCCCCAGAAACTGAAATCTTTCTCTGATTTTGGAAGCTAAGGCAGAAATTTACCGTAAATCCTCTCTAACTGCAATAATAATTAATTAAAATATTTTTTAATTATATGAATTGTTTGGTTGTCTACATCCTATGTGGACCTCTCAGTTACTGTGTGTTGATTATGCCTGCTTTAGATTATAAATCATCCCTGTGTATTAATATTTCTTCACATAACCATTTGAGAACCTTTATTTTGTGCCCTTTTTCTTAACCCATATTAAATAATAGATACCTGCTTTGGCAAATCAAAAGTTAAAACTTAAAGCAGCTAAGAGGCCTCTTATATTTATTGTCTTCAAGTGAAAATAAATAAATGAGGGAGGACAAAATCAAGGCACAAAGAGCACATTACAGGAGTTAAGAAATACTGAGATGTGTCTGCATAGCTTACTGTTTGGAAAGAATCCTAGTTACTTGGAAGAGAGATTTTGCAGAAATGAATGAGAAGTTCCATTTTTTTTTTTAACCTGGTCATACATCTAATAGGAAATAACAGAGAAAATAATGTTCAGATGGTAGACTAAAACAACAACAACAACAATTGAGGCACCAGTGTGTTCACAAGCCTCAGTTGCCAATAGAGTCATCTGAACAGTTCCCATTGATTGGGAATAGATATTGTTGAGAAATCTGCAGATGCAAAGCAAGTGGCTGACATTGGTGCCAACTGGTCCGTAAGTGAGAACATATCTTTTACCAGTCTACTTAACTAAGGACTCCTAGTTCTATGGTGTTCCAGTTTAAGTGTCACTGAGGAGTCTATTTGATTTAATATCACCTATGCACAAAAATATGAGATTTTTATTTATGTGTGTGAATTTATGTGTATCTATATATGCTCAAATACATATATCCATATCTACTATTACAACTAAATGTTTAAGATTTGTGGGGTCATAATCTTACTTAATATTATACCATTTCTTTGACTTTACACATTTGGCTGAATACTAGCAGTGTTCAGTCTTCTTCCTGGCCTGGGACATCATAACCTTGCTTTCTCTTTGGCATCTTATTCTGCATCATCTTATTTCTTAAACATTCACATGGGTCTCTGGTGGAAAAATTGCAATGGGATCTCCTTAATTTTCAGTTAGCATTCCTAATTAAACCTTGTACCATACAGTACAGCTGCTAGTAAGAGAAAGAGGAAATCACAGTGATTCAAACAAAATTGAAGTTTATATTACCCTCTTATAAAAGAATTACAGAGTTAAGTTAATGACAGGAAGGCTACAATTTGCGGTAAAGATGCAAACACCTTTAATGTTTGGCTCCAACATTCTTAGCACTCCATCCTCAAGGTCAAGGTCCAAAATAACTATAATTCTTCATTCATTGGGTCTGAGATCTAGGCAGGAAGAAGGAAATAGAAGACAGTGGTGGCAAAAGGGTGCACATTAACCCTCTGTCCCACTCTGAAAGAGTTTTCTCAGAAGTGTCATCAGTCAGCTCCCACTTATGTCTAATTGATCACCTTAGCCTCAAGGGAGCCTGAGAAATATTGTTGCTTAGTTGGGCAGATAGCCACATACAATAAAATACTAGTCCATTACTAAAGAAATGCAGAATGTACTTGAAGAAACTAGTATTCTTCTATTAAAGTGTTTTCCTCTCTTAGTAGAAAAAGAACGTACAATTTGTAATGAATACTTTCACTTTCTCTGAATTTTTGTATTATCTTTTTAAAATTGTAATTACCCAAATTATTACAATATTAAAATGTTTCTGCTCTAATTTCTGTAACTTTTACAACATAGGAGATGTAATTTGAAGAACTCAGTGATTCCAGAAAGGAAAATAATGGTTTTCTTCCTACTAGAAATTGTGTCAACAAGTGTGGCAGATTGCATTATGGTTTTAAATCATTTGCTCCTCTCTCTCCTGTTGTTTAGAGGTTTACAGACTTTGGCACATTGCTGTGTGCTTTGCATTACCTCCCTGAAAGTGAAGTATACTACCTTTCTCCAATGTCAAGTGTGGCCATGTGAATTACTTCAGCCAATATAATGAACCAGAAGTAGTACAAGCCCATCTTAGAGGAAGCTTTATGTGCTGTAGTCTGTTTCCACCAACTATCTTGCTCTTTTCCCTTTCCCATAAGAATAGCATGTCCCAAATGGGGCTCTTCCTTCAGCCTGTGTTCTGGAAGGTGATGGCCTATACAGTAGAGGCAAAGCACGTGACAGCCACAGACATAACACACACAAGAACTAAACTAATGTTATTATATGCTGTTAGATGCTAGGGTTATTTATTATCATTGCATAAATCAGCAGAACTTGACTAATACTCAAGTACATCAGTGATTTAGTCTGATCCACAAGAATACAAATAAAAATTATACTTTTTTTGGTTTGATCCTATTAAAATTTCCTGATTAACAAACATCAAGGTCACCTGCACCCAAAGGGCATCTTTCTTCCTTCTTTTACAGGTGCATTTTAGCCATTACCAGAAATGGTACTTGGTGAGTTTAT
Organism: Camelus bactrianus; assembly: GCF_048773025.1. Taxonomy (NCBI): domain Eukaryota; kingdom Metazoa; phylum Chordata; class Mammalia; order Artiodactyla; family Camelidae; genus Camelus; species Camelus bactrianus. Next base: position 30,493,577 of record NC_133543.1, on the reverse strand, counting down.
CTTACAGAGTTCACACCATTATTCCCCACAGAGGTGAGGTGACATGAGATGAGGGAATATGAAAATAGAATTGCTCCTCCCATTTCTCTCTTCCTTTTTCAAATGTGAATTCTCTTCCTTTTTCCTATTAGAAAAGTAACAAAATATGAAGCACAGTGGAAATCAAGCAGTGGGCGTTCAAGCGGGACTTTCATTGTTTCAGAAGAGATGAACTGAATCAAAATTGCCTGAGGAAAAATAAAAATGTGATTTTCTCTTATTGAACCCTACTATATTGTCTGAACATGCCTCTAAACATCTCAGAAACATTTTTTTTTTCTGCTACTAATTTAAAAATGAGAAAAAAGTTAGTAGATTTTTGTTTTTGGGGGGGAGGGTACCAAATGAAATTGCTTTAGAAGAAATCTCTGCATTGAGTTGGCAGTCTACTTTAAATCCAAATTCAAAACAACTGCATTTAACATAAAGAGAAGAGATGATCTTAAGAAAAATAACTTATAGGTACTAGATTTAACTCTTTGAATCAGTTTACATACATACATATTTATATTTTTTCCTTCTTTCTCCTCTACCCTGATTCAACTTTAGTAATTCAATTCTTAAGTAATTCAGATAGCTGTGTTCCTTTTAGAAATAAGATTAGTTACAACAAAGGTGAAAAAGAAATCTAGGACTGGTTGATTTAATAGACATTCTTTAAAAATAGCAGTACTATGCTCTCGAATAGGAAAACATTTCAGTGAGAATGTGTTAAGGGAAGATGGCACCAGAGCCATCACTGGAACCCATGATTTCCATGATGCAATGCTGTTTTAATTAGAACTAATTACTTTTAGAAACTAAGTTCTTTGGGTAGAATTCATTAAAGAAATATTTTATACTAAATCTCATGATACAGCAAGTTGTAGTGGAAACAATGCTGTATGCTTTTTGTGGTAGACAGATTAATGATATCTCAAGATATCCATGCCCTAATCCCCTGGACCTGTGAATGTGTTATTCACATAGCAAAAGGGACCATGCAGATGTAATTAAGTTAATGGTACTGAGATGAGATTATCCTGGATTATCCAGGTGGGCAAATACAATCACATAGGTCCTTATAGTAGTTCTGGGAACTGTATTCAGAAAGAGATGTGACTAGGGAAGAATCATCAGAAAGATGCAAAGTTGCTCCCTTTGAAGCTGGCGGAATGGCATGTGAGCCAAGAAATGTGGTTCAAAAGCTGGGAAAAGCAACTAAATAGATTTTCCTCTAGAACCTCCAGAAAGAAGCAGCTCTGCCAACAGTTTGAGTTTAACTCAGTGAGACCTGTTTCGTATTTCTGACCTCTAGAACTGTAAAATAATAAATCTGTATTATTTAAGCCATTAAGTTTGTAGTAACTTGTTAAAAGCAGTCTTTATTTGGTAATATACTTACTAAACACCATTGCCTTTCCCACTGGATACACAGTTGGACCACATTTCCCAGCTTCCCTGAAACTAAAATGAAACTTAGGGCGATCTCCATGGGCATGTGGACTGTACAGTCACATGTGGCTCACACTTAGAAATGCCTTGTGCTTTTAAAATTCCCAATCCTCTCATATCTCTTCCTTCTTAATTTGGCAGCAGGAATTAGGGGACCCAGTAAGAATGCAGAACTCCTAAGAAGTGCTGGGTCCACTAGATCATCCTGCATGATCATGGCTTCTTTAAAATAAGGAACAATGAAAATACAACCCAGAAAAAAAAATTTTTTTTAGGAGTATAGAAGTTTTGCTACAGAGCCAGAATTTCGACCAGCCTGTTTATCAGATAGAAATATTAAGCAAATAAAACCTTTAAGAAAGATGTCAGCGATCAAAACAGCTACTTCCCTTGGAAAAATTTCAAAGATCTATTTGAGAAAGAAAGAAAAAGAGAAGGGAGAGATGGAAGGAAGGAAGGAAGACAAATAAGAAGGAAGGAAAGAAGGAAGGAAGGAAGGAAGAAGGAAGAAGAATGGATCCAGTGAATGACACTCTGGTGAAAAGACCTTTGATTTGGACTGTGATATTAGCCAGAAATAAATGTTCATTTTGTTCAGCATTTTTTAGCATTTTTTTACAGTAGTTGGCCTCTCTGAGTGAACCATTGTTTATACTAGAACAAGGAGCTCTACTTTAATAATTACCTGAGCAAGAAACAACGTTTCTAGATAGAACGATGGAAGTAACAGGGAGAGTAACAGTTGCGTATTCAGTTGTTCTAGTTGATAAAGAAGAATAATTTTGAAAAGTGTTAGGACAACCTGGACAGTTTCCCTATCCTACCCTGCCTCCTCCTGGAGTCTTCAAAATCTACATAAGATACTTAAAAATTAAATTTGAATGTTATGTTTCTACAGTTAATACCATTGAGAGTAGGCCATTTTCTGGTTCAAGCTTGAATGTGATAGTTAAATTCTCACAATATTTTTATAACTACACAATGATATTAATTTATTGCTTAGACTTAAGCCTTATTTTTAATTCTGAGGAATATTATCCCTTTTATTGAATCTATACAGAGAAACAGTAGAAATCCACAGTGTCAGTGTTTATTTATTCAAAGTCAAACTGGCCAAACACAAAGTTTTCTGTTCCCCTCTTCCTTGGCTACTAACTGAATCTTAACAGTAGCCTCCAAATGGTAAATAATATTCTATCTTAACATAAACCTTCACAGAAATTGGTTAAATCAAGAGTGTCCATGATTGCTTTTTGTCCTGTTTTAAGTGTTTTCCTTGGTGATTATTTTCATCATTGCGTTTGTTCCAGTCTTCTAATCAGGAACACAGAGTTACACAAAATAGCCTCACTAAGAAATAGGATGTCAGGCAGAAAACAAAAAAATTGGTGTATAATTAAAGTTTTGTTGCTGTTAGGAGACTGAAGGACTCAGAAGATATTTTGCTATTATTGGCATGGTTAAGATGACTTGGATGTTTTGATTCTTAAACTAAATGAAATAAATGTACAATTTGTCAGTAGTTCCAAACAATGCTTCTGCTTTTACTTTTCTGCTCCACTGAGATGAGTTACTTTGCTGTCAGTGAAACTTTTGACAAGGTTGGAAGAGAGATTGATTTTGGGGTGGGAAGGATGAGATCAAACTGAGATTCACAAAAACTGCATATCACTACACATTAAAATTATTCTTGTGGCCATAACAAATATTAATTTACTGAATACCAAATGCCTAGCATTGACTCAGTAATAAATCATATGGGAAAACTCTTATCTGTAGATAAATAAAACTATTCCTAATAAGGATTTTGAGATACTTTGAAAGAGACTGAATTTACTTCTTTTTAACTGTGAAAGGCTAGTAGCTAAAATCACATAAAGCATGAGTTGTAAGGTGAAAGAAATCCATGATTCAATTTTTTGTTAGCTTGGTAAATATAATTATGGCTTTAGTTTTTAATTATATTTCTGGAGGAAAAGAAAAATGTTTATTGATTTTTAAATTACTACTGGTAAAATGTACAACAGTTATATTTTTATGTTAAGAATATTTTATGTTAGAAAATTGCAGACAACATGAATACATATTTCCTCTTTCTCTTGATACATTAAAATAATAGTAAAACAAAACAATAAATAGTATAAACCGCAACAATAAAGAATAATAAATAGAGGCCATGAAAAAATGAGAAATGTTAGTAAATTTCTCGAAGACAGAAAACAGTAGACATCGTGTTGACTGATGACATAAGAAGCCACAGTCTAGTTGACAGGCAAAAGGGGTTATAACTGATGAGCTGGCTGAACTGCCACACAGGCTACAGAAGGCAGGAGAGAAAAGTTGAGCTGATTGCAAGGTCACAGGAGTGACTGCCTATGCCTATCCATAATTCTGTCCTACAGATGGGATGATTGAAAATCAGGTTTCATTGTTTTAAGTAAAACAACGTTTTAGAGATGACTTGGGCAAAGAAAAATGGGCCTTAGTGCCCCTATTCCCATTCTTGCACTTAAGGGTTCTCCAGCAAAATAACCATATGCCAGCTCTCACCCAGAAGATAACATCTTCCAGATGACAAAACTCGCACAAGTGTGTACTGTTGCAAGTCATCCTTCCTCTGGCTCAATTAAATGTGAATAATTGACCACTGGCCACCTCACAACACTCTAATATTAATGACAGAGAACAAGATAACCAAAAGTAAAAGAACTCCAAAGGAGATAGAAGTTAGGGAAACAGAAAAAAATTAAGTGGAACTAAAAAATACAAAACCAAAATTCGAATTAAAATCTTCAGAGAGAAAGAGCAAAAAAATGGGGAAAAAAAAGTATTGCATCCATTAAAAAGATACAGAGAGATTTCTGGGCAACATGGTGGAGCAGCATGAGCTTGCCTCTCCTCTCAATTACAACAGAACCACAGCTGCTGACTGCTAAAGAACTACTGGGAAAAAACCCTGGAACTTGGCAAAAAAGATCTTCTTCAACTGGAAACGTAAAGAAGGAACCACAGCAGGGTGGTGGGAGGGGCGTGCTCATGATATAGTCGGGCCCCATACCCACTGGGTGGGTGACCTACAAGCTGAAGAATAATTAAGTCACAGAGGCCCTCCCACAGGAGTGAGAGCTCTAAGCCCCACATCAGGCTACCCAACCTGGGGTTCTGGCACTGGGGTGAGGAGGAGACACCAGGATATCTGGTTTTGAAGGCCAGTGGGGCTTAACTCCAGGAGCCCCACAGTACTGGGGTAAACAGAGTCTTCATTCTCTTGGAAAGCATACACAGATTCTTGTGTGCACCAGGTCCAAGGGCAGAGGCAGTGATTTCATAGAAACCTGGGCCAGACCTGCCTGCTGGTTTTGGAGGGTCTCCTGGGGAGGTAGGGAACAGTTGCAGCTCACCCAGAGGACATGAAAGCTGCTGTCAGACATTCCAGGAGTGTTCATCTGCATGAGCTTTCTTGGAGGCTGACATATTGATTGGATCATTAGCACCAAGATGCCCCATGAAACAGCCTGTAAGCTTAAGAACTGGGAAGCCTCAGGCCACAACATACTGGGTGGGAACAAAACCCTACCCATCACAGACTTCCTGAGTCACAAACATCCCTAGACTCAACCCTACCCACCAGAGGGCCAGGACCAAGCTTCACCCAACAGTGGGCAGGGCACTGACTCCTCCTGCCGGGAAACCTGCGTAAGTCTCTAGTCCAGCCTCATCCACCAGGAGGCAGATAACAGAAATAAGAAAACTGCAATCCCAAAGCCTGTGGAAGGAGTCCACAAATACAGGCCAGATTCTAAACTGGGACTGGCTGGACCCTGGCCCTTGGGTGACAAGAGAGGAGTGTATGATGAGATGCACAGGACATCTCCCACAGAGGGCCATCTCTCCAAGGACAAGAAACATACCTAACCTACATAAAAATACAAAAAGAAAGATGGACAATATGAGGCAACAGAGGAATATGTCCCAGGCCGAGGCACAAGATAAAATTCCAGAAGAGGAAATAAGTGATGAGGAGATAGGCAATTTATCTGAGAGTTTAAAGCAATGATGGTGAAGATGTTCAGAGAACTCAAGAGGGGTATAGATGCACAGAGCAAAGTTTTTAGCAAAGAGTTGGGAAATATAAAGAATACCCAAACAGAGATGAAGAATAAAATTGCTGAAATGAATAACACACGAGAAAGAACCAAGAGTAGACTAAATGAAGCAGAAGAATGGATCAGTGAACTAGAAGACAAACTAGTAGAAATCACTACTGCAGAACAGAAAAAAAGAAAAAAGAATGAAAAGAAATGAGGATAGTTTTAGGGAACTCTGGGACAACATGAAGCACACTAGTATTGTCATTATAGGGATCCCAGAAAGAGAAGAGATAGAGAAAGGACGTGAGAAAATTTTTGGAGAGATAATAACTGAAAACTTCTCCAACATGGGAAAGGAAACAGTCACCCAAGTCCAATAAGCGCAGAGAGTTCCACCTAGGATCAACCGAAAGAGGAACACACCAAGGCACATAGTAATCAAATTGACAAAAATTAAGGATAAGGAGAAAATATTAAAATTAGCAAGTGAAAAGCAACAAATAACATACAAGGAAACTCCCATAAGGTTATCAGCTGATTTTTCAGCAGAAACTCTACAGGCCAGAAGGGAGTGGCACAATATATTTAAAGTGATGAAAGGGAAAAAAATTACAATGAAGAATACTGTATCCAGCAAGGCTCTCATTCAGATTTGATGGAGAAATCAAAAGCTTCACAGATATACAAAATCTAAAACAGTTCGGCACCACCAAACCAGCTTTACAACAATGTTAAAGGACCTTCTCTAGTCATCAAAACTTAACAAAAGAGAACAAAAAGAAGAAAGAGAGAAAAGAAAAAAAAAAAAAGACCTACAAAAGATTGCTTTGGCAATTTGAGGTCTTTTATGGTTCCATATAAATTTTGGAGTTGCTTGTTCTAGTTCTGTGAAAAATGTCGTGAGTATTTTGACAGGGGTTGCATTGGATCTGTAGGCTGCTTTGGGTAGTACAGACATTTTGATAATGTGGATTCTTCCAGTCCAAGAGCACAAGATATCTTTCCATTTCTATATATATAGTCTTTAATTTCCTTCATCAGTGTTTTACAGTTTTCAGAGTATAAGTAACCTCCTTGGTTAAGTTTATTTTTAGGTATTTTGTTGGTTTTGATGCAATGGAAATGTTTATGCCAGTTATAAAATGCTGGTTTATTGAAGTGAAGGAAAAATAAAGTGAATGAAGGGCTGTAATGGCAAAATAGCCTTTTTTATGGGTGAGTTGCATTCCATCATATATATGTGCAACATCTTCTTTATCCATTCATCTATTGATGTGCATTTAGGATGTTTCCATATCTTGGCAATTATAAATAATATTGCTGTTAATAGCAGGGTGTAGTATCTTTTTGAATTAATGTTTTTGTTTTTCTCAGATACATGCCCAAGAGTGGAATTGCTGGGCCATATGGTGGTTCTAATTTTAGGTTTTTGAGAAACCTCCATATTGTTTTCTGTTGTGGCTCTACCAATTTACATTCCCACCATAAGTGTATGAGAGTTCCCTTTACTCCATATCCTTGTCAGTATTTGTTATTTGTGTTCTTCTTGATGATGGCCATTCTGACAGGTGTGAGATGATATCTGATTGTGATTTTTAACTTGCATTTCCCTGATATTAGTAATGTTGAGTGACTTATCATGTTCCTGTTGGCCATCTGCATTTCCTCTTTTGGAAAAATGTTTGTTCAGTTCTTCTGCCCTTATTTTAACTGGGTTGGTTGGTTGTTTACTTTTTAACTGAAGTACAGTTGTTTTAACATATTGTATTAGTTTATGATGTAGAACATGGATGGACTTGGAGAGCATTATGCTGAGTGAAGTGGGTCAGACAGAGAGGGACAAATACTGTAAGATATCACTTACATGTGAAACCTAAAAAAGTACAACAAACTAGTGAATATAACAGAAAAGAAACAGACTCACAGATGTAGAGAAGGAACTAGCTGTTATCAGTGGGGAGAGGGAAGGGGGAGGGACAAGATGGAGGTGGTGGATTAAGAGGTACAAACTATCAGGTATAAAATAAGCTACAAGGATGTATTGTACAACATGGGGAATATAGCCAATATTTTATAGTAACTATAAATGGAGTATAACATTCAAAAATTGTGAATTACTATATTGTATACCTGTAATATATGATATTCTACATCAACTATGCTTCAACTTAAAAAATATGATTTTGTGAAATAAATACATAAACAAATACATTGAAAAAAAGATACAGAGAAAAAGAAATAATCGCAAAATAAGCAGCATTTCCTGGAAACTAAAATAAAAATTTTATAAGATTAAACAATAACTTTAAGAAATCTCTCTGGATATAAAACACAATAATACATAGAAGTAAAAGTATGAGATAAAGGATAAGAGATAAAGGATCAAATAGTGGAAAGTTTAGAAAATGCTATCAAAAATAACAATAATATTAATACAGTAAATTTTCTGAGTTAAAAGCTTTGACATTAGAGAGGCCTGAATCATATATACAGTGAAGGGACCTTTTTCAAAGCTTAGATACACTGAGGATATCTTAAAATTCTCAAAAAACAAAATAAAACCAAAAAAACCCAAAACCACAATAGAACTAAACAAACAAACAAAAACCACTGTAGGTGAGTCCCAACATCATTGTTCAATGAATGGATTTATGTCTCCATGGCACTATGTGGACAATGATTTTCAACAAAGAATGTTTTTTACTAACTGACTTCTATTTTGGAGTTTTAATCCTTTTTTTTTTTTAATTGAGATGATTGTAGGTTTGAATGCAGTTAAAGAAAGAATACAGAGAGATTCCTTGAACGGTTTGCCCAGTTTCTCCCAATAGTAGGATTTTGCAAACTAAAATACAATATCCCAAACAGGATATTGACACTGACAGAATCCAGCAATCTTATTCAAAATTCTCAAATTGTTTTATGTACTTACGTTTGTGTGTGTGTGTGTTCATGTATTAACTCATACACAATTTTGTCACTTTATTGGTTAATGTATCTACCACTACAGTTAATATACTAAAGAATTGCAGTACCACAAGGATCCCTCAATTGCATTTTTATAACTAAACTACTGTTCTCCTATTTCATCCATACCCATCTCTAATCCCTAGGGGGCATTAATCTCTTCTACACTTCTAAATATTGTAATTTTTAAAATGTTACGTAAATTGAATCATCAGTATATAATCTTTGGGATTGTGCTTTTTTTAACTCAGCATTTGAATTATTTGAAGGTTGTTCCAAGTTGTTGGGTGTATCAACCTTTTTACTGCTCAGTAGTAGTCTGTTACAGATATCTATACCATACTTTGCTTAACCATTTATCTATTGAAAGACGTCTGGGCAGATGTCAGTTTTTTGACTGTTGAAAATTAAGCTGCCAAAAACAACTGTGTACAAGTCTTTGTGTGAACACGAGTTTTTATTTCTATGGAATAAAAGTGCAGAAAATCAGTTTCTAAGGTATATGATAGTTGCTTATTTAGTTTTGTAAAAAATTGCCAAATTGTTTTCCAAAGTTTTTATACCATTTTACATTCTCACTAGCAATATATGGTCCAGTTTCTCTACATCCTTATCAGCATTTGGCGTTATCACCATTTTTAAAAACTTCTAGTCATCCTTACAAGACTTTAGTGATATATCATAGTAGTTTTAATTTTCATTTCGTTAATGACTATTGATGTTACACATCTTTTTATATGCTTATTTGTCATTTGTATATCCTCTTCAGTAAAAGATCTGTTCATGTATTTTGCCAATTTTCTAATTGAAATTTTTTTAATGTTCAATTTTGAGAGCTGTTTACATATTCCAGGCACTAGTTCTTTGTCAGGTTTATGGCTTACAAATACTTTCTACCAGAGTGTAAGTAGTCTTTTTATTCCTTGTATATGCAATTCTCTCTATACGAGATTTCACCAACCATAATATTTTAATTTTATGAGATCCAATTTATCAGTTTTTCCTATTATGGATTATGCTTCTGTTATCAAGTTTAGAAATCTCCCTAGACGCTGAAGATTTTCTGCTATGTTCTTTTCTTTTAGCACTTGGAAAATACTGTGTCACTTCTGTCTGGCCTCTTCAGTTTCCAATGAGAAATTCACTATAATCCAGACTTGTGTTCCCTAAAGGTAGGATATCATTTATCTTGGCTGCTACAATATATATTATTCTTTTTCTTTAATTTTCAAAATTTTAATTATGATGTGTCTTGACATAGATTTCTTTGAGTTTGTCTGGAATTGGCCCGGCTTCTTATTTGTGGGTTTGTCTTGAAATTTGTGAAGTTTTCAATCATTATTTTTTCAAATATTCTTTCAGTCCCAATTTATTTCTCTTCTTCTAGGATTTGAATAATACAAAAATACAAATATACAAAAATATTGAGTGTCTGCTCATTTTTGTTGCTGTTGCTGTTTCTGCCTGTTTTCTCTCTATTGTTCAGATTGCACTAATTGTATTGTTCACCAGTGCATTCCTCTGACATCTTCATTCTACAATTGAGCCCATCCAAAAATTTTTTCCTTTTATTGTAATTGTTATTTGTATAATTTCAATTTGCTTCAAATGAACCAAATGAATTATAAAATATAACTTTTATTTCTTTGCTCAGATTTCCTATTTTATTTCAAAAATTTTTATAATTATTTATCAAAATGTTTTTGTGACAGCTACTTTAAAATTCTTGTCAGCTAATTCCAAATGAATATGATTCATTTTGGTGTTGGTATCGGTTGATTGTATTTTTTTTTCCAAGTTGTGTATTCTTGGTTCTGGTTATGATGGTTGATTTTTATTGTATCCTGAACATTTTATCTCTTGCATTAGGAGATTCTGTGTCCTGTTTAGCTTTTTTTTTTTTAATATTAGCACTCAGATTTAGCATGTGGGGCTTGGCCTACATTTGTGTGCTGTGGTACTAATGTCAATTTAATCATCAAAGCTTTTGTAATATGATCTAGTATTGCCTAGGTTAGCTGTTGCTACTATGGCTCCAACTGTTCCCTGCTGATGCTGCCTCTGGGTGTAGAAAGGGTTCTTTAGGCTTAGATGCCAGGTATCTCTCAGTGGGGAGGAGGATGGTGGAGTTCCCCTACCAGTGCCTCCCCTCCGTGGTGCTTCAGGATGGGAGAGAATAGTCTTGGGCCTGCAGGGACACAGGTGCTTTTCAGCCTGAGCTCTTACTGTAGCTGGGTCCCTTGCCCCATGTGCTTAGCCCAGTGTCTTTTGGCAGGAAGGGATGATCTGGATCCCACTGACACAAAAAGTGTGTGTAGACCAGGCAGCTTACTGCGGCTGCACATGTTTTGCTAATTCCACCTGCCTGCTTACCTTTGCTGGGCAAAGTAGGTGAGTCTGTGTACGGCGGGAACAAGGAGGCTTACATGAATGGAGTTATACCTCTATAAAGTTGTTTTAAAAAGGAGTGGGGGGATTTGGTTATATTTCTGAGGTAAAATTGGCAGAATTTAGTTAGTAACTCAAACTTTGAGTGCTGTTGAGTAAGGCTGTCGATAAAATGCCGTACTCTGATTTTCTGCATTGTCACTCTATAATAAAAAGGAAAATCAGATAGAAGAACATGTTTGGAAAGGAAAAGTTAAATTTTGCTTTAGGCATATTGAAGTGTTAATTTCTTCAGTTTGTCTTGGTCATTTGTGAAACTGACAGTTTTGTAGAAAACAGGCAAATTATCTGTAGAATACTACTGAATTCTGTTATAGATTTTTTGCAGGAGTATTACTGAAGAGATATGTTATTCTTGGTGCATCATGTCAAGATGAATGTAATGTTAATTGGTCCTCTTACTTGCTAATGTTAACTTTAATCAGTCACTTGGTAAAGGTAGTCTCAGTCAGGTTACTCCACTGTAAAGTTTTTATTTTTCCCTTTGGAATTAATAAGTATATAGTGGAGGAATGTTTGTGTTGAACTGTTATAATTTCTTCCTTAAATGTTTGGCTGAATTCATCAGTGAAAATGTTTGGCATGGAACTGTGTTACTGTTTTGGAGGAAATAGGAGAAAAAGATTTTTCATGATGAATGCAATTTATTTAATAGATATGGGTAGCTAAGGTTGTCCATTTTTTCTTGAGTGGTTCGGACATTTTGTGACTTTAAAAAAATTGCTGTATTGCATCTAAGTCATCACATTTATTGACAAAATTTTTCATAATATTTCCATATTATCTTTTTTGTATATATATAAATATATGTATTTATTGAATTACAGTCCGTTTATAATGTTATATCAATTTCTGGTGTACAGCATAATGCTTCAGTCATACATAAACATATATATATTTGTTTTCATATTCTTTTTCACCATAAGTTACAATAAGATATTGAATGTAGTTCCCTATGCTATACAGTATGAACTTGTTTATCTATTTTATATGTATTAGTTAATATCTGCAAATCTCAAACTCCCAGTTTATCCCTTCCCACCCCTTTCCCTCTGGTAACCATAAGTTTGTTTTCTACATCTGTGGGTCTGTTTCTGTTTTGTAAATAAGTTTGTCTTTTTTTTTTTTTTTTTTTTTTTTTTTTTAGATTCCACATATAAGTGATGTCATATAGTATTTTCTTTCTCTTTCTGGCTTACTTCACTTGGAATGACAATCTGTAGGTCCATCCATGTTGCTGCAAATGGCATTATTTTATTCTTTTTTATGGCTGATTACTATTCCATTGTATAAATATACCACAACTTCTTTATCCAGTCATCTGTCGATGGACATTTAGGTTGTTTCCATGTCTTGGCTATTGTAAAAATGCTACTGTGAACATCAGGGTGCATGTATCTTTTTGAATTAAGGTTCCCTCTGGATATATGCCCAGGAGTGGGATTGCTGGATCATAATGGTAAGTCTATTTTTAGTTTTTTTGAGGAATCTCCATTCTGTTTTCCATAATGGCTGCACCAAACTACATTCCCACCAAAAGTGTAGGAGGGTTCCGTTTTCTCCAATTATCGTTCATGGACTTTTGAATGATAGGCATTCTGACTGGTGTGAGGTGATACCTCATGGTAGTTTCGATTTGCATTTCTCTGATAATTAGCAGTATTGAGCATTTTTTCATGTGTCTATTGGCCATTTAAATGCCTTCACTGAAGAATTGTTCTTTTAGGTCTTCTTCCCATTTTTGAAATGAGTTGTTTGTTTGTTTTTATTATTAAGTTGTATGAGCTATTTATATATATTTCAGAAATAAAGCCCTTGTCAGTCTAATCTTTTGCAACTATTTTCTCCCATTCCATAGGTTGTCTTTTTATTTTGCTTATAGTTTCCTTTGCTTTGCAAAAGCTTGCAAGTTTAATTAGGTCCCATTTGTTTATTTTTGCTTTTATTTCTATTGCCTGGTTAGATTGCCCTAGGAGAACATTGTTGAGATATATGTCAGATAATGTTTTGCCTATGTTTACTTTTAAGAGGTTTATAGTGTCTTTTCTTATGTTTAAGTCTTTAAGCTATTTTGAGTTTATTTTTGTGTCTGTTGTGAGGGATGATTCTAACTTCATTGATTTACTTGCTACTGTCCAGTTTTCCCAACACCATTTGCTGAAGGTACTATCTTTACTCCATTGTATGTTCTTGCCTTCTTTGTCAAGGATTAATTGACCGAAAGTTTGTGGATTTATTTCTGGTCTCTCTATTCTGCTCCATTGATCCATATGTCTGTTTTTGTACCAATACCATGCTGTTCTGATTACTGTAGCTCTGTAGTTTTGTCTGAAGTCTGGGAGGGTTATTCTTCCTGCTTCATTCTTTTTCTTCAGCATTACTTTGGCAACTCTGGGTCTTTTGTAATTCCATATAAATTTTAGGATTATTTGTTGTAGTTCTGTGAAAAATGTTCTGGGTAATTTGATAGGGATCACATTAAACCTATAGATTGTTTTGGGTAGTGTGGCCTTTTTAATAATATTAGTTCTCCCAATCCAAGAACATGCGATATCTTTCCATTTCTTTAAGTCATCTTTAATTTCCTTAGTCAATGTTTTGTAGTTTTCTGCATTAAGTATTTTGCTTCCTTGGTCAGATTTATTCCTAAGTATTTTATTTTTGGGATGCAATTTTAAAAGAGATTGTTTCTTTACTTTCTTTTTCTGATATTTCATTGTCAGTGCAAAGAAATACAGCTGATTTATGTGTGTTAATCTTGTATCCTGCTACCTTGCTGAATTCTTTGATGAACTCTAGTAGTTTTTATGTGGAGCTTTTAGTCTTTTCTATATATAGCATCATGTCATCTACATATAGTAATAATTTTACCTTTTCTCTTCCCATTTGGATCCCTTTCATTTCTTTTTCTTGTCTAATTACTATCACTAGGACTTTCAATACTATGTTGAATAGAAGTGGTGAGAGTGGGCATTGTTGTCTTGTTCCAGATTTTAGCGGGAAGGCTTTCAACTTTCCACCACTGAGTATTATGCTGTAGTTTGTCATAAATAGCTTTTATTATGTTGAGATATGTTCCTTCTATACCCACTCCTATAGTCTTTTAATGTATGTATATATGTTGACATTCCCTCTTTTTTTCTTGGTGTTGATAATATTAGTTATTTCTTCTTTTTTCCCCAACTGGTTTAGCCAGATGCTTATCAATTTTATTGATTGTTTTAAACAAGAAAATCGTTTTTTGTTTCTTAGTTTTCTTATTGGTTTCTCGTTTTTAATCTCATTGCTTTTTTGCCCCGTCTTTATTGTTTTGTTTCCTTTGCTTGCTTTTGATTTAATTTGCCATTCTATTTCTAGATTCCTAATGCAGAAGGTTAGACTACTAGTTTGAGACCTTTTCCTTTTCTAGTACAAGCACTTAATGCCACAGATTTCCCTTGAAGCACTTTAGCTGAATTCCTCAAGTATTGATATATATTTTAATTTTCATTTGAATTATTTTCTAGTTTTCCTTGTGATTTCTCCTTTGATGCATACATTATTTTAAAGTGTTTTTAATCTATTTTTTATTTTAAACCTATTGGTTTTCTGATTTATATCTTTTTGAAGTTGTTAATTTTTTAATTCCCCAGAATTCTGCTTATGATGGTGAGTATTCTATGTGTACTTGAAAAGAATGTGTATTCCCAGTCCTTGATGGGAAGTATTCCATAATTATTGATTAGATCATATTGGCTGATGTATTGTTCACGTTGTCTATATTTTTACTAATATTCCATACATTTTTTAAGATCAGTTACTGAGAGTAGGATAATGATTTGGCCAACAATAATTGTTAATTTGTCTATTTCTTATTTTGTTCTATTAGTTATTGCTTCTCATATTTTGAAACCCTGTTTTTAGGTGAATACTCATTTATGATTGATCATATGTTTTCTTTATAAGTTAAATTCTGTATTATAGGTAATATCCCTCTTTACATTCCTTATTGTAACTCTAATTTGTCTGTTATTAGTATAACAATGTCACTTTTTTAAATTAATATTTGCATGAAACATATTTTCATATTTCAATTTGTATTGACATTTAAATTGAGTTTCATGTAGCATATATTTGGGTCTTGCTCTCTTGTCCAATCTGTAAATATCTGCCTTTTAATTGAGGGTATTTAGACATTCACATATAATGTAAATTAAATTAGGTCTTAATGTAATTTAATGTAATTATAATTGGACTTAAATTTACCATTTTGCAAGGTGTTTTCTATTTGTCTTATCTGTTCTCTGTTCCTTTTGTTCTCTTTTCATGACTTCTTTTAGATTAATTGGGTATATCTTTTCACATTCCATTTTATCTCCATTTTGGGTTTATTAGATTTGTCACTTTTAAATTTTTTTGATAATAGTTTGTGAACAAGGTTTGTCAACCTTAGCACCGTGCATATTTTTGAGTCAGACAATTCTTATTTTGTTGAAGGGGCCGTTCTCTGCATTATAAGAGGCATAACACATCCCTGGGCTATACCCACTAGACTTGGTAGCACATCTCAGTTGTGACGTCCAAAAATGTATACAGATATTGCTGAATGTCCTGTGTGTGTGAGTGTGTGTGTATGTGTGTGTGTGTGTGTGTGTGTGTCTGTCTAGGGTGGAGAAGTAATCATACTCAGCTGAGAAACACTATTGTGGGGTTATCATATTGCAATTCTAAATAATATTATACCATATTGTATAAGAATCTTAGGGGTACCCATTCTTGGTACTGTAGTTGCCAATGGTTTTATTTTTACATATGTATAAATCTCATAATATATATTTATAAAGTTTGTGTAGGCTATCAGTTATTCATAATATAATTAAGATAATTTATTGATTATAATCACTTTTGTATTTTGCGTTTTCCAGCCCCACTCATTTCTTTACATATATCTAATTAGCTTTCTTCATATTTCTGTCTGAAGAATTTCTCTTAATAATTATTTTACATATTTGTTTTTTTTTTAATCTTTATTATTTCTAGAACAGTTTCGGTTCATAGCAGAAGTGAGGAGAAGGTGCAGAGATTTCTCATTCACCCTCTTTCTTTCACATACATAGCTTGTATAAGATTATCAACATCCCCTACTTGAATGTTAAATTTGTTACAGCTGATGATCATGACACATCATCAGCCAAAATCAATAGCTTATATTACTGTTTACTGTGTTATTATCCATAATATGATTTTGGACACATTTATAGCAACATGTATACATCATTATGATATCATAAAGAGTATTTTCACTGCCCTAAAATTCCTCTGTGCTTTGTCTGTTTATCCCCTCCACACCCCCACCACAACCCCTGATCTTTTTACTCTTTCTATAGGTCTGCCTTTTTTAGAATGTCATATAATTGGAACCATACAATATATAGCCTTTTCGGTTTGGCTTCTTTTACTTAGCAATGTGCATTTAGGTTTCCTCCACATCTTCTTATGGCTTGATAGCCCATTCTTTTTAGTGCTGCATACTAGTCCATTGTATGGATGTACTACAGTGTATGTGTCCATTCCTACTGAAGGGCACCTTGGTTCTGGGATTATGAATAAAGCTACTATAAACATCTGTGTTCAGGGGAGGGCTCTTCTACTTTCTTGGCCCAGTCTCAGTTTTAGACAGGACCTGTGTTCCTGGGCTTTGGGGGTGCATTTTTTTGTCTGCACCCCTGACTTTTTCCTTAAATGGCAGCCAAATTCTGCCTTATGTCTGTTTTGAGTATGGAGCAAGAAATAGTTTCCTGCCCCACATCTAAGTAATAAACCTCTAAGATTTCCTGAAGCTGAGAAGAAGCCATATTTAAATGGGACCTGAGTTATTCAATTTATCACAATCCCCTCAGTTTACCCATTGTATACTTAGGCACTCAACACTGACCTTGTTTTCTCATTTACTTTACCTGTCTCACCTTGCCTGGATATTTCAGTTTGGAACCTCCAGATGTAATTAAATCCATACCATGTGAAATTCCATTAGGTAAGAGCTGCCATATCTAATATATTCTCATTATTAAAGATATTTGTGTTTACAGAGGAAGTCTGGCATAATAGTACTACTAATTGTCTAGGATTAAAAAAAAATTCTTAAGTCTAGCTACATCTAAGTATTAGTCATTGGATAAGTCACTTAACTTCTTGGGACATACTTTCTTCATTTTCAATTAAATTTATTTTTAAAAAATGAGGTATACTTTTACAAGTCACTATATTGATCTAAAGATGAAGAAAATTCAATATTTATCCCAATGGAGTTTGCACTAAAACCTACATATTATTTGATTAATATCTAAGGTCCCTCTGTTTGCTCAAAACTTGTAAGACTCTAGATTCTTATGTACTGGAAAAAAAACTCAGATAAAATTAAATAAATCATTTAACCACACTAGATAATATTTGAAGTTAATAATACAAGATTGCTTAATTCAGCCTGGCAGAATTCTATTGATTTTAGTTTATATGAGGAATTTAATTTATGCTCCTTTGTCTCTTTTGATTAATGGAATATCTCAGCTTATCCAAAGATTCAGTCATCCAAAATCCTTCTGTGAATTCTATTTCAAATAAATTGAAAGTTTTGTTTCATAGAAGTTTGGTTTAATAAATAAAAGAATCTCTAAAAGTTAGTTTGGAACATATTATCTCCAGAATTCATATTATAAATATGTTTCAGTATTATTAGATTTATTTCACAGAAATTATAATTATCTCAATTCCCATTTTATTTTGTAATTTTAAAAAATATTTGGCTGTTGAAGCTTCATCTCCCTCACCTTTTCTTTTCTTTCTTTCTTTTTTTTTTTATCAAAGTTGATTGATAATATATTAATTCCCATTTTAGTTGGAAAGAAGATAGTGTTACGGACAGTCACAGCTTACTGGCTTTTGCTATACATTTGTGAGATTGTTTTCTTAGTATAGTTTGTCCTGAGATGTTACACTTACAAGATGCTAAAATCACTACTCGTGGGTTGAAATGTAATGGTTGGTATTAAATCTATCAATATAATGTCATCCTTTTCCTTAAAGAAAATATTTTAATAACTGTAATTTGACAATGAAAAGGTCTGTATGCTATGATCTTAATTTGTTACAGAAATATATTTCCATGCATGTAAATGTGTGTATATGAAGAGAGAGTAACTCTAGATGTGTGTGTATGTATGTATCTATCTGTGTATCTCAACTGCTTATCTAGGGAATGAAATGGGTTGTGAGTGTTTTAATTTTCTTATTTTTTTGACTCTCTGGATAACCCAATCATCAAGAAAAAAAATTTTGGATCTCAAGCAACAAAATATTTTTCCCTATTAGAAGGCAGGGAAAGGGGTTAAGGCTGTAATTATTAGTATTTTTAATATTTCTTTTAAATTGTTATGTTAATACTAAAGTTTGGTTCAGAACAGTGCAAGACCCAGTGAGATTCAAATGTTCAGTTCAGATTAAAATTTATATTTACCAAACGAATAATAGCTTAATTTTGGTGTCAGAAAAATGAATAAGACATCATTTTGCCCTCAAGGGATTCACAATCTAGTTAATGGGGGGGAAAAAAAAGTACAGACATGACTTTAAAACAGAGAGAATAAATATCAGAAACTAATATCATACATACATCAGTTTCCTAGTTTATAAGATATATTTATAAGGTTATTTGGCCTGGTACTAAATAGATCACTTATGGGATGAAACAAAATATAATTTAATTTTGCATTCTGGGAGAGCTTGGGCAAAGATTCAGAGCATAAAACATTCTCTGAGAGGCCAAATAAATGAGGAACTGGAAAGAAGTGTGCTGACTCTTCTGTGTAAGAACAAACTCAGTGAAAGAAAGGGCTAGAGGAAGAAATATCAGTGAGCCTGGCCCTGAGTAGGTGCCAAGCAGAGCAGACCTTGGATTCCAGGGTGATGTGCCAAAGATAGAGATCGATTTATACATGCCCTTGGCAACTGGCAAGGTTAGGTGGAGATAGTTGAGGACTGAAATAGAATTACTTTAAAACACTCAAATATCTAGCCTCAGTTGGTCACTGGAAATGTTAGATCATTTAGCTTCACATCTCCTGAGCTTAAAAAAAAAAAAACTTTGTTAAAGTATAATTGATACACAGAAAACTGCACACATAAAATGTATGAGTTTGGACATATGTATACACTTATAAAATCATCACCTCAATCAAGGTAACATGAAATCATCACCTCAATCAAGGAAATAAACATATCCCATCACCTCCAGAATTTTGCTAATGCCTTTTTGTTTGTGTGAGTGTGTGTGTGTTTGTGGTAAGAATACTTAATATAATTTCTACCCTTTTAACAAAATTTTAAAGTATGTGGAGTGTGTTGTTACCTAAAGGCGCTATGTTATAGAACAGATCCCTAGACCTTATTCTTCTTGCATAACTGAAATTTTATTCTCATTGAAAAACAAGTCCTCATTTTCTTCTCCCTGCAGCCCCTGACAACCACCATTCTTCTCTCTGCTTCCATGAATTTGATTATTTTAAATACCTCAAATAATCGGAATCATGCAATATTTGTCCTGTGACTGGCATGTTTCACTTAGCATAACATCCTTCAGGTTTATCCATGTTGTTGCATGTGTTAGGATTTCTTTTTAAAGGCTGAATCATATTTCATCATATGTATATATCACATTTTCTTTATCTGTTCATCTGTCAATGGACATTTTGAGTATTTCCACATCTTGGCTATTGTGAATAATTGTGCAGTGAGCATGGGAGTGCAGATATCTCTCTAAGATCTTAATTTGAATTATTTTGGATAAATAGGCAGATATAAGATTGTGGGATTACATAGTAGTTCTGTTTTTAATTTTTTACCTTTTTACTACTTTCTGTAGTGGCTGCATCGTCTTACATTCCCACTAACAAGGATTCCGATTTCTCCACATCCTCATCCTTACCAACACTTATCTTTTGTATTGTTTTGTTTTGATAATCGGCATCCTAATTGGTATGAGGTGACACCTCATTGTGGTTTTGATTTCCACTATCCTGATGATTAGTGATGTTAAGCACCTTTTCATATACCCTGAGCTTTCTTTGAGAAGTTGGTAAGTTGGTTTAAATGTTTCCAATAATATTCAGAAAAACATCACCAAAAAATAGAACAAAATAATGCAAAAAAAAACTTTACATATGATTTTCACAAAAAATGATGCTTTTCAGCTGTGCATTATGAGAATGTTCAGCTGAAATCTGAGCCAGAATCACTGAGAAAACCTAGAATAAAATTCTGACTCCAAAATCTGGAACAGGCAGCACAGCTGTGAAGCCAAGCTCCTAGAGCAGCAGCTGGGCACGGACTGAACAAAGACGGTAATTTCAGTGCTTTGGAAGAAAGAGTGTGATAAAAAGCTCAGCTTAATCTTCTCTTGGTGAAGCAAAAAAAAAAAATCATATTAAAAAAAATCACTAAGTGATAAGCACTTCAAGTAACAATGTCATTTTTTAAGACACTGAAAAGTTCATGTTGTTCTCCCCCACACTCGTTACTGTCAATTCATAGATCATTGCCCAAGTCAAATTTTCAGTTCCTTTTGATTTTCAAACTGGGCAATAGAGTAACAAATAATGTTTTAGTTTCTTAAGAAAATTTGATTTTAAAATAGGTAAAAAAAAAATAAGATCCAAATCTAAATAGCATTTCCTTTAGAAAAGAGGAATCAGGGAATTTGGAACTTTTTTTTTTGTGTCCTTAACCTTGGACTTTAGGACAAAGTGCTGAAAACAGACTCTGAGACAAGGAAGCAGAGAGTCTGTAGTAAAGATATATTACAGTTTACCTAGGTTGAATTATCTCTTCAAATATTCTGTTGCTGGGTATTTCAGCCTTAGGCTGATTATCTTGAAAAACAAAATTTAAAGTGTTGCCATGTGATGTTAAAAATAAATCAGATCATGAATGAATAAAACCAGGGAGTGTGTGACTTTAGAGCAGAGGATTATATATTAATCCTGTATAGCAGGAAATCTTTATTTTTGTGTCCCACCTCCCTTTTCTAAACCTGTCTATATTTCTCCAATAATACTCTCTTTGTACCTACTCGCCAGTTGTCAGGGCACTTATGCTTACTAATTAATAATCAACACAAAAACCTGATTATTTCAAATATTTATAAAATTTAAAACAGATTTGCATATGTGGAAATGGCTTCATCCACTTTATTGAGGTGTATGAGCAACCTCGTTATTTTTATGAAAATCTGATACTTGTGTATGTGTAGAAGGGTGATGGTATGTTGCATCCTGGCATGACAGAGCTTCTAAGTATTAGCTGATAGTCAGTGGAAGAAACCTACATCCTACCCAGGGTAACAGAAGAGGAGATTCGTCCCAACCCAGGAGGATCTCCTGCCCTGAGTGGTATGCACATAGGTGCTACTAGGATAATTGCCCCCACGGGTATTACTAAATGCAAGAAAAGTATACTTGATTAACATATATTATGAGATATATCTGGCTAGTGGTTACGTGCATGAGATAGAAGATATGTGCAGGATATAAGGTTGTGGTATGTCAATAAAAGAAGTCCAACACTTGGAATGGTCAAAAGAGATCACTGGGTATATCCTTTTAGTAGAGTGATGAGTTTTACCTATTGGACCCATGGAAGAATATCTGATTTTATAGGGTTGTGTACTTTTTACTAGTTTCTGATTGTTAGGCCATTTCACAACTCTATAGGGCTAGCGATTAACTTATAGAAAAATAATAGTAGTGCAAATGTCCATTGCCTGTAATACATCTGAACACTAATATAAATATTATTTTCAGGGCTGCCATAACAAAGAACCACAGACTGAGTAACTTAAAAAAAAAAAAAAAAAAAAAAGAAAAGAAAAAAAACCAGGAATTTAATTTCCCACAGTTCTGAAGGCTAGAATTCTGAAATCAAAGTGTTGCCAGGGCTGTTTTTCCTAAGTCCTCTCCCCTTTGCTTGTAGATGACCATCTTCTCTTTGTGTCTTTACATGGTCTTCCCTGTGTATGTGTCTGTGTCCTAATCTCCTCTTCTTATGAGGAAACTTTACAGTATTAGATTAGGGCCTACCCTAATGACTTCATTTTAACTTAAAATACCTCTTCAAAAAATCCTCTCTCCAAGTACAGTCACTTTTCTCAGGTACTGAGCATTAGGACTTCAATACATAAAAATTTAAGAGGACACAATTTAGTCTTTAACACCATATTACTTAATGAATGTAAGAAAATCTCTGAAGAGGGCTCATTTATATTTGTGTGATATCATTATGGAGTCTCTTTTTTTGAAATTTTTAATTTATCCAGAGAGAGATAAAGAATTTGCTGGAGCTTTTTTAAGTCAGGTTTTATCTCTTGACTACAGAAAAATAAGCTCCCATCCTAGGTGGAAAGTCATGAAATTTTAAAGATATTTTGCTCATTGCCTATGTTTGTGCCTAAGGTCTATTATCAATATTAATTATATTGATAAACAGTGGTCAAGTTTGGGTGGAACCTTAGACCAACCAGAAGTATTCAGAAATATTATGAAGTTGTTGCCTCAACAACTATATGGAAAACAAATTCTCATGTTGAAAACCCACACCCTCAAGTTACAAATCACCTTCAGTTCTTCCTCTTCTTAACTATGAGAGGAGAAGGAAAGCAGTAAAGGGAAAGGAGTTTGATGTCTGTTTTGGTAACAGACTAGCTCTTTGTGTAATTCTGTAGTTGTCACTTTATGTTATCTTCCTTTATTAACGCTTGCTTTAGAAGGCCCACTGGGACCAATATGGATTAGACTGGCTGGTAACTTTCTCCAAGAAATGAAGCTGATTCTAGAAGGGCTGATGTATAGAGGGGAGAGAAGTGAGAACACTAAGTACAGATACTGAAGTTACCAGGCTCAGGTCCTTGACTGGAAGAGAGAGTAAGCTTCAGTCAGTTCTAACGACTCACAACTTGACAGAAACCTACACTCATTTTTGTATAGATTATTCTCATGTTGAAAAAATGGACATAGTTCTGCTCATCTTAAAGATCAGTCATTGAAATTGTTCTTAATAATTTATTAAGAGTAAACATAAAAAGGTAAAAATTGGGAAATTTCCTATACATTCATCAGAATGTTTTAATGCCAATAAAAGAAACAAAATAACACACTGTGATTAACTACCATAAGGAATATTTTGCTAGTCTTAATCTTAAACAGCTACAGCTTTCTAAAATGGTCTTAAAATTTCCAGTGACAGCACACCAAATTGTAGACAGCATGATCCATGCCAAAGACCCTAAAACAGTTTAAAGGGTGAAGTAAGATGCATTTTCCTGTAAATTTGAGCTGAGGGGCTCCTCCAAAAATAATCTCAAGGTGATTTGCAGTATATCAATCAGGTAGATTCTAAGAGTGGATTTACTCTTCAATGAACTAAATAACTTTCTTTCCCTCTTATTTACTTACCCCAAGTCTCAGAGTCTTCATGTGATGTGTAAAGTGAGAACAGTAACAAAACCTAACACACAGGGTTACTATAAAAAGTTCATGTGCTTAGCTTGCCCTTAGGAATGTGCAATAAATGACATGTTTTCTGTATACACAAATATATGGATTTTATTGTGGAAACCCAGTGGTGATGTAAGTAGTAGAGTACCATGTTTAAATGTTCATTTTATTATGATGACTAAGGCATCAGTTTGCACAATCAGGGTTGATACGTATGATAGTAGCCATAGAAATGTGTTAGGAAGACTGGTGTCTTAGCCCAAATGAGAGATTATGAAGCCTAATTTAAGGCAGTAAGTAAGTAAATATAGAGAAGAAGAAATTATACCTATGAGAGATATTAAGAATCTAAAATTGTCAAACTTGACCACAGAATGGTAGAGCGAGTGAAGGGAATAGGGGAGTCAAAAGATAAATCCAGATTTCTGGAATGTAAAGTGGGGAATGATAATAGAGAAATCTAAATACCTTACAAATTTTTAATGGTCTGTTTCCTCCCTTCCTCTTTTGCCTCCTTTTACACTATAAATGATAGAACAAAGATAATTTTTAAAATATAAACCAAACACATCCCTAACCTATTTAAATCTCTTTAGTCAGCCCCATTGCTTTTAAGATAAAGTCTGACATCTCCATATGGTCAGAGATTGCCGTTACTGAGTTCTTGTGCTTATATCTGTGAGATTATTTCATGCCACATACCTTTTCAGTTCCCATGCCTAAACCACACAGCTCTCTTTCCATTTTAGAAGCACAGCAAGAACTTTCCCAACTGCTGTCGCTCTGTCTGGAAGCTACTCTTTACATGGTTGGCCAGTTCTCCATCTGGCCTCGTTTTAAATATCATCCCCTCAGAAAGGACTTCTTTGGCCACCCAGTCTAATATAGGCTTCCAATTTTTTAAAATTATGTAATTGTATTTATTTTTCTGGAGGGCATCTCTTATATCAAGTTAAAATGCTTTGTTTAATTGTTTACTATATACCACTTCCAAAGATTTTCAGCAGTGAATGTAGGGGCTGTGTCACTTTCCCACCACTTGTCACGGCACCCAGCATGTAGTAGGCAGGTGATGCATTTATCCCTGGGAAAAAATGGACCTCTGGTAGGAGATATCCATGGCTTAAAAAATACCCAAAATGTAAATGTGGATTTGCAGTCATGCTATACACAGAGTAATTAAAACACTTGGAGTGAGTATGATGACTAGAGGAGAACAAATGGGTAAAGAGTTGGACTAGGATTAAATCCTGAGGCATGCAAATACTTAACTTTTTTTAATTTATGAAAGTGATAGATGTTTGTTGGAAAAATAAAGTTTCTACTATATGCTACCCCAAGGAGTCCTATAGGTAGACACTGTTAACCATTTGGTAACTATCTCTGAATACATATTTTCAGAATATATGAACATATAGGCTAAGTAAGTAAATATAGAATATAGTATTCAACAGAATTGCTCCCAGGTAGATTATGCTATTTGGTCTGGAAAAAAAAATCGTACTAGACAACCTAAGATAGAAGGTAAGACCTCTAAGGGGACTGAAAAAGACTGGAGCATGTGTAAAATCAGGTAAAACTTTTAGTAAAGAAGGGGAATAATTTGTCTTTGTCTCTGATGAGGTAAGAAATATTTTAAAAATTACATAGAAACAGGAAATACAGCTGAAACTTTTGGGATCCTGGACTTAGATTTCTCCTCTACCTCCTGTAAATTTTAGTAAATTCCCAAAAAAAAAGGGAAAAAAAAGAAAAGAAAAACTTCTAGGGTATGTGCATGTGAATATGTGCTCCAAATCCATCTTCATGCTTAGGCAGAGATGGAGGAGAAATTATCAGAAATAAAAATATGTAGAAGATATTTACTATCCCAGTCACTGGAATCAGGTAATGGCTTAATTTTATAAAATTTCCTAGTAATACTTGGGTAATTTATGTATATATTTTTAAACTCTCATAGAAGCATACTCTAAAAATTGTTCAACTTTCTTTTACTATTTTGTCACAAAATTAATTTCTTATTAGTATACATTCATTTCTTTTTTATCCTTTCTTTAAACAGCTGAATAAGAACCCATTGTGCCATAGTTTATTTCTTATCCTTATTTATAGTCATGGAAATTATTTCCATATTTTGTTTATCACACAGTGAAGCAATAAAAAATTGAATAATGTTCCTGTGCTTTTTATAAATATTTATTCTTACATTCCTCGAAGTAGAATCTGGTTTAGTACATTTTGATTTTGGTGAAAATTCACTTCCCAGAAGCATGTTAACTTTTACTTTCAGTAGCAGCTAGTGGGATTTCCTCTTTCATCACATCCTCTATCTACTAGGACTGTCTATTTTCAATTTTGTTAAAACAAAAACTTTGTCAATCTGATAGATAAAATGTAGCTTGCTATTTTTTTAATAGCAACACTTTGATTATGAATTAGGTTAATCATATTTTCTATGTTTATTATTTTAATATTTGTTTGATTGCTCTGTTGGATACCTTCTCTGTACTTCCCAGATCAATCTGATTTCTTCTCTTCTCTATTCTTTTCCCTATATTCTAGTGTGGATGAATTACATCAGTTAGCCCTGGCTTCCATTTAGTTTCAACTGAGGCTGAGCCACAGCATAGCCTCATCTCTTGGTGGTGTAGGTGGATAGTGATACTTGCTGATGGAAAGTTAATTATATTGGACCAAACATGCCATGAAGGATAACAAAATTTGTCCTCATAATATAAGATACGTTCAATATATGAATCTGCTTTCCTTCTCAAAAAGATTCTGCTAATAAAGGGAGGAGACAAGAGTATCTATAAGTTTCTGACCCAAGCAAATAGAGTAACAGAATTTCTGAATTTACTGAAATAAAGAGCACTATATACATTGCAAGTTTGGGGATGTTTTGGAGTTTTATGTGCAATTTAATATACCTTCTTAGGTTTTATAATTTACCTCTTTACTTAAACATTTAACTTTGGGATGCCAGTTAGACTTTAAGTGAAGATTTTCAATAGACAGTTTTATATACAAAATGTGAAACTGCTAACTGTTGACCACAGATGTAACTTGTAAAATCTTTAGCGTATAGTGTGCTGTCACGTGAGCCATGATGAGGTAATCTAGGAAGTGAGGATCCACAGAAAAGTAGAGAAGTCTGCAGACTAATCTCAGGGATACACTAGACCTGAAAAGAGAATGAGGAAGCTCATGAGGAAAGAGGAGAATCTATAAGAAGTAGTATCTTAGGAGCCAAAGTGTGGAAAGAATTTACAGAAGGAAGACTGAATAACTATGTTAAATGTTACCTATAAGTGTTGTTAAATGAGGAGTTAAAATCTGTCATTAGATTTAGCAAGATAAGTGTCATTAGCCACTTTGATGAGAGCCAGCTAGTGGAGTGTGATGGGCTAAACCCTGATTAAAGGGGCTCAAGAGAAATTATAGGAAAAGAACTGGAGACTGCAAAATAGACAACTATACATTTACTATAAAGAGAGGTAGAGAAGTGGTATGACAGCAGCATGGAGGCTGTGAGATCATAGACGGGTTTTTTTTTTTTTTTGAGATAACACATGTTACAACACTTTTGTGTGTGATGGGAAAGATATGTCAACAAAATTAGTCCTTTATCATACATTCTACAAATATTATTCTCAGCATTTGTCTTTCAACATTGTTACTGGAAGCACTAACATTTCAAAGGTAGGATAAAAAGAGGAATTAAACTCTGAGAATTCATCATGTGCTATATAGAGTGAGATAGAAGAGACTGCCAAAATCAAGCACCAAGAATGTAGAATAGCTTGAGAAATCAAAGCAAAGCCAAGTGATAGAAGCTACTATTTTTATTAATTCCAGAGAGATTTCATGAGACTGAATATTTGCTAGAATTCTTGTGTAAATCTCTTTTTCCAAGCTGATTGCATCTTCCTGGTAGAGATTTGTGTGGGTATGTGTGTTTATTGTGTGTGCATGTGTGTGTGTGTGTGTAAGCAAACTGAAAAGGAAACAACAGGAAACAGAAGAAAGAACCAGTGTGACTTTTTTCCCTTTTAGACTACAATGGTCTTCCACTGTTCCCAAATCAATCCTATGAAAGTCACAACTTTTAATACTGTTCCAGTGGTCCTGGGTGTTGAAAACTGGTAATATTTAATCAGTCTCTCTAAGAGTGAGCTTTAATGCTCTTGGATCACTTGAGGAAGAGAAGACACCAACATGCTTATCTCTTATAAGTTAGGCATGGTATATATTTTGAAGATCTGACATATGAAAGTAATGTTTAAAATTATTATGTCATTGTAGAGTCAACATGTACATTTCTAAAAATGAAGCAAGACCTAAGTTATGAAATTCATAAGCCAGAAGTTTGAAGAAATTTACATATGGGCTTTAATATAAAAATTTAGTCACTTAAATGCATACTGTATCCATCACAACTCAGATCCCTCTTAAACTACATAATTGCAACTACTCTTCTATTGCCATCTGCCACAAAGACAGTAGTCAGTGAAAAAGAACCAGATGTGGAAAACAAATTAACACATGCACCATTGTCAAATGCTGCTGTTCTAAAGCTTATAAGTGACATGGCAATTAATGCCTGTGAACAGCTGGTTTTAAAGAGTATGAAAAGTGATTACTTTGCCCCATAAATGGACAAATCCACAGATGTTTCAGGTTGTGCTCAGTTGTTGGCATTTGTGAGACTTATTTTGGAAATCACTGAAAGAAAGCATGCTGTTTTGTAAAACTTTTCTGGATGGCATAATAGAAGAAGGAAACTTTCTGAAATATTTCAAGTTATAGTACAGATTTTGGGGTGAGTGAGATGCAGTGTGAAATTCCTAATATGAATTCAAGCATATTAAAGATTGAGGAGAGGGAGAGCCTTCTGTTGCCTAATGCTCTCTGGATATGTTGTGCTAGCCACCACTGTCATCTAAATGATCATGTCTTTGGAGAGATATGAAGAAACGGCATCACTTGTTGAAACTTTTCTTCTTGCAGATCTTCAATGGCAGTGATGGAAGAATTTTAAATTGGCTAATTAAAATGTGCTCAAGTGTTTCTTCCTTGATCAGAAATTAAACTTGGCAAACTAATTAATAATCCATTAAGGTTTACAAGGTCAGCTTCCTTGGAATATCTTTTTGTTTTCTCATCTTTTGGATAATACAAACATTTTGAGAGAGAGAGACAGTGCTGAATCCTAACCACTAGACCACCAGGGAAGGTGGATAATATAAACATTTTGAGACAGAGAAATGCATCCTCATCATTGTTGACAAAATTGAAGCTGCCATAGAAGTTAGTCAGTGAAATTAGACGGCAGTATTAGGCTTATTTTCTGCTGAAAAAAATATGACCACCCACCTAATTTATCATTTAATAACCATGTATGATCCAAATTGGAAAATATTGTGTGATAAAAAGTAGAGTTGACTTTCTCAAAATAATTATAGTTTTTTATTCCAGAATTACTTTATAGATATGAAATTTATTTTTCCATATTTATCTTTAAATATGAGTTCTTTATTGTTTGTCAGAATAAAGTCTAAGCCTTACTGTTACTCAGTGTCACAGAGAATCTATTTGATTATTGACTCTATTCCAAATACATCAGAAAATATATTCAGATTACATATAATACTGATTTGACAAAAAATAATTTCAATCAACTGCTTCATATGTCAAGAAATTATTTTAATTGTGGTGGTTTAGTAGCATAAATTAACACCCTGATTGTCAATTAAAGAAAGCAGTTCCCAGCATTAGAATCAAGGAGAAGTGTCTGTTGTTTTTTAATTCTGGTTCAAAAACAACCAGAATTCATAGAAGTAAAATAAGTTACTTTCAACCAGAGAGTCTTAAATAATACAGGTGGAGATAGTGAAGCATGAAGAAGCAGATTTAAAACCACCTAAAACAAAGAGGGTTCTGTTTTTCTACTCTTCTTCCCCATCAACAATACGTGCGCATTCCTATCCACTCTGCAACTTCATGTGCTTTCTCTTAGAATTCTATTTGAAAAAAATCATAATTGATCAATTTGTCTTTTCTGTGTTTGAAGTAACAAATAGATATCAGTTGATTGAAAGAAAATGCAAATAAAAGTTGATTAATGGTCAAACACATCTAAATTCTCTTTGTATTAGTATGAACAAAAGAACTAAAATTTCTGTTTACATATCTAATACTTACCATTAGGACATAATAGGAGAACAGAGACCAGATTTACTCTTCTACATTAAACAATGAGAAAACAAAAGATATTAAATGATGTATATTGGACCACAGCCTCAGCAGGATTATAATCTTTGAGAGAGAAAAACAAAAGGAAGTGAACTTTTTGATAGTCTCAGATTCCATGTAAAAAGCATTTCCAGAAACATGAGTTGAGAGATTCAGTTGGGTTTTCAAGGTGGCCAAGGCAGGTGGAATTTGGAAAGTAGAGTGTTAAGAGGAGAGAGCTGCAAAGGCCCTGTTTGTGTGTGTGTGTGTGTGTGTAGGCTGGGCTCGGGGCACGGTATGAGAGAAAGAGATTGAGATGAGATCTAGTGATAAACAGAGGTTTCTCCTTGGGAAACCTGAATTTGATCAGCAAATACACATGCTTCACTTGAATATGATCAGCACATGTATAAGCTAAGGAAAGAACCACTGGAAAGGAGTCTGTGAAACAACCCTTAGAGTCCACATAGGGATAGGAATAGTTTGTTTTCACTAGACAAAGCTGAAAAGGCCTTTCAGTGTATGTGATACTGAGTAGAGCCTCAGAATGCAGTTGTCTCGGTAATGAGGTTATATTAAAACTGGTTCTAGATCCACCTAGCATAGCCAACTTCCAAATAATCAAAATTGTTTCCAACTAATTTAGCTGCACACATAATAATATTTTAAAATATCTGAAGGCATACAGAAATTTTAGCCCTCAATCACAACATTTGTAATGCCTGGCATTAAAAAAAATTACCATGTATGCAAGTGGTCAGGCAAATAAAATCTAGACTGAGAAGAAAAAATAATCAATAGAAATATAACCACAACAAAGACAAAGCTAGTAGAATAGTACACAAGGAAATTAAAATAATTCGTAAATGTACTCCATTAAATATACTCCATATGTGCAAGATGATAGAAGTATGAATATGAAAAGGAGAGGTGTGTATAATACAAAAATGGACAAAATGAACTTCTAGACATTAAAAAAATGCCTAAGAGGGTGTGGAGAAAAGAGAACCCTTCTACACTATTGGTGGGAATAAAGTTTGGTGCAGCCATTGTGGGAAACAGAATGGAGATTCCTCAAAAGACTAAAAACAGATTTCCCATATGATCCAGCAGTCCCACTCCTGGGCATATATCCAAAGGGAACCTTAATTCAAAAAGACACCTTGCACCCCAGTGTTCATAGCAGCACTTTTACAATAGCCAAGACATGGAAACAACTTAAATGTCCATCAACAGATGACTGGATAAAGAAGTGGTGGTATACTTATACAATGGAATACTAGTCAGCCATAAAAATGATAAAATAATGCCATTTGCAGTAACATAGTTGGCCCTGAAGGATGTCATTCTAAGTGAAGTAAGCCAGAAAGAGAAAGAAAAATACCATATGATATCACCCATATGTGGAATCTTAAAAAAATATATATATAAATGAACTTACATATAAAACAGAAACAGACTCACAGACATAGAATACAGACTTGTAGCTGCCAGGGAGGAGGGAGGTAGGATGGGATAAACGTTGAGATTTGAGGTTTCCAGATACTGACAGTATATATAAAATAGATAAGTATATACTGTATAGCACAGGGAAATATATTTAATATCTTGTAGTACCTTATGGTGCAAAAGAATATGAAAATGAAAATATATATATATATATATATATATATATATATAAAATTATGTATGACTGAAGAACTGTGCTGTGTACCAGAAATTGACACAAAATTATAAATTGACTATACCTCAATAAATTAATAAATAAACAAACAAATAAATAAAGCCTAAAATGGAAGACACATTGGTTGGTATTAATAGTAGTATGCTGCAGAGGAAAGATTAGTGAATTTCAAGACATATCAGAGATTATGCCAGATGAAACATAGACAGAAAATACAATTTACAGAAATACCATACTAATGTAAGATGTTAATAATAGGGAAAACTGGGTGTAAGGTATATGAGAACGCCTCTGTACCATCTTTACAACTTTTCTGTAAATTTAAAACTATTCTGAACTGTAAAGTTTAGTTTTAAAAATTGAATGAGGATCAGTGAGCTGAGCAACAACATCACGCAGCCTATAATTATGTAATTAGAGTCCCAGGAGAGGGAAGTTGCAGAGGCAGAAAAAAATACTTGAAGAAATAATGGTAAAAATCTTTCCAAATTTGATGAAGCTACACAACCTTCAGATTCAAAACTCTCATCAAAGCCAAAGTGAAGAAACACAAAGAAAACCTCTCCAAGGTGCATCATAATCAAATTGCTTAAATAGTCCATGGTCCATGTGACAAGAATCTTTCTCATATTCTGCACATCTGTTCATAAACTGACTTCTGACTTTCATTCCAGACTCATATTTTGCAACAACACCATATGCTACTGCTTAGCTATTCTGTATGACTAGATTTTTCCAGAAAACTTTACAGTTTCACATACCCAATTCTTCTGCATTAAATGGTTTTCCTGTTCTTATGCAGTCCAGGACCACCTATTTGTTTCTAAACATTCTGTTCAAATGCCGCTTCTTAAGAGTCTTCCCTGAGTTCCTTCTGTGTGCTCTGTAGGTGCTTAGAAAATGCTTGTTGAATGAATGAATGAATGAATGAATGAATGAATGAAAGAAAAACTGAATGGGTAAATTGAATTCTTTAAGTCCTAAAACAAGGGAAAAATAAATGGGAATTGAGAAAAAAGTTAACTTTCAAATATAAACCAGTGCATTGGTACAATGTCCTTCTTGGAATTCTCTTGAGGAATGGAAGCCTTTAGACTAGTGAGTAACTATCTATTCTAGGTTATGATGTAGCAGGAAGAGATTAATTCTTATGGGGGATTCTTTCTCAGGCTTCTCCCATTCAGTTTTATCTTTCTGGTGAATGATAGGGTAAGATTTGAGACATTGTCTTACAGTCTCATGAGTTTCTGCAGAGGAATCTACACACAAACACACACTCAAGTGCACATAGGTTTCAGCAGCCATGAGGACCAGGATAACAGAGTAGACAGGTCTCACTGATACTATGGTTTTGACAATCTAGACTTCATGTAATAGTAACAGTAGTAATAAACATTATTTTTATATTTATTTTTATTAACATTAACTTATAATATTATGTGTTTCATGTGTACAACATTATATTTCTACTTTTTTATATCCTACCTTGTGCTCCTCACCAAAAATCTGTTTTCCACCCGTCACCATACAGTTGATCCCATTTACACATTTCACTCTCCCTCTGCCCCTTCCCCTTGGGTAACCACTAAGCTGTTACCTGTATCTACTTTTTTTTTTGTTTGGTTTGTCCATATATTTTGTTTTTGTTTGTTTGGGGTTTTTTAAATATTCTACATACATGTGAAATCATACAGTATTTGTCTTTCTCCATCTGACT
This sequence comes from Camelus bactrianus, assembly GCF_048773025.1. Classification (NCBI taxonomy): domain Eukaryota; kingdom Metazoa; phylum Chordata; class Mammalia; order Artiodactyla; family Camelidae; genus Camelus; species Camelus bactrianus. Next base: position 30,460,442 of record NC_133543.1, on the reverse strand, counting down.
TGTTTCATTTAGCATAATACCTTCATTGTCCAACTCTGTTGTTCCAAATAGCAAAGTTTCTTTTTTTATGGCTGAGTAGTATTCCATTCCATACATGTACACACACACACCCATACCCCATATCTTCTTTATCCATTTATCTGTTGCTGGACACTTAGATTGTTTTCATATCTTGGCTATTGTAAAGAATACTGTGGTGAACATGGGAGTACAGATATCTATCTTTTCAGAATAGAAACATTATTATATAATCAACCTTATTCTTTGAGCCAGGGGTAGACTAGGGTAAGGCAGAGGAAACTACTTGCCTCAGCACAAAATTTAAGGATAAACTCAAAATCTAAGTAATCAGTGTAAGTATATTTTAATGCATTATTTAAAAATATAAAAATGAATGCAAAAATCTATGGCAAGCCACATATCAAAATTTTAAATAAAAACAGAATCAGTATTTCTTTTTTTCTTTTTCCCTCAGTACCCAATATGACTCAGAATGATGTTTTTACTTGTTCTGGTTAAGAGTAAAGTTTGACAAAACAAACAAATTATGTCAACAGACATCATTTGAAAGCCTATTTGAAGTGTATACTTGTTATTTTGGGGGTATCTTAATTTTCTAATCTTTTAAATGGTTAGAGTTGGTACTCTGCAAAAACAATAACAAAAATAAGACACAAAAGCTCCTCTGTATTTACTACAGAAGGTACTGCAAAATAAAGAGAAGAAAAGTGTTGCCTGACTTTTATTAACATCAAATATAAGTGTTCTTAATTTCAAAAATAAGCTAGATTTGCCAGAAAAAGTTCTGACACTAGCCAGCTCACGGATCTTGAAGCTAATACTTGCAGAAATATAGCTCTGCTTAACTGAATGTTTGCAAAAATGTCTGACAATCAAAGTTAGGAAACCTCTGTGCAGTGTGCTGATCAGAGATAGAAATACTACAGAAATACTGTGGGTTCTAAAACACTCCCTTTGAGCCATATGGCACACTTGTGGAGTGTGATATATGTCAGACCAACAGAAGGACCAATCAAATCAGAATTGAATTTTGAACAAACACACCAGGAATTTTGCAATAAGCTCAGATAGTATGGGTTGAACCTAATAGCTGACTTTTCTATGCTATCTTATTATTGTGCAAAATGTTTTTGCAGACAACCCCTTTGAGCCTCTTAGCTCAAATATGAGAACTGATGTAAAGAATATAAATATTGGTGTCACATGCTGCCTGAAGAAAACAGACCTGAAGTAGACTTGTTCAGTTTCACATAGTGAGTAAAAACTGGAGGAAGTTCTTGAAGCTATCTGGCCCCAAACTCAGGAAGTTTTCTACTGTATAGCCTTCTTTCCATTACACTGTCATATGCAGAGTGGAAAGAACAGCCAATTACTCTTTCCTTTTCTCAGTGAAATCAGTATATGTCGGTAATGCTTTGCCTTTTTTTTTTTAACTTTTTTTTTCATTCTTTGAAACAATCTCAAATTTATATAAAAATTGCAAATATGGCAGTAGTAAATTATTTTTCATTTACCATTTGAAAAAGTTGTTTATATGATGCTCCATCACCTCCCCCACCAATATTTTGGTGTGTGTTGTTTCTTAAAACAAGAACATATTTTCTACAGAGCACAGTACAACCTTTGAAATTGAGAAGTTAACATTGACATATTACTAGCATTTACTCAAAGTTGAATTCAAGCTTCCATCTAAGTTTTAGCGACTGTTCAGAAATGTTTTTAATGGCAAAAAAAAATTCAATTTGGAATCCTGCATTGAATCTTTTAGTCCCTTTCATTATGAAACCACTTTTCAGTCTTTCCTTGGCTTTTGTAACACTGCATCTTTATAGACTCAGGCCAGATAGTTCATAGAATGTCCCTCAATTTGAGTTTCTCTGATGTTTACTCACAGTTAGATTCAGATGGTACATTTTAGGAATATCACATAAGTAATACTGTCTTCTTACTGCATCTTATTAGATTAGCTAATGTTTCACTTTGTCCTATATTAACTTTGATCAGTTGATGAAAGTGATGTCCACCACAATTCTTCACCATCCAAATATTCAATTCATTTATTTATTTTTGTATATCACCATGAACCGTGACTTTCTGTTTTATTCAGTGCACTGTCATCCATTAACATCATTATTTATTTTGAGACTCAGTTGTCCCAGATTTGGCTAGTGGAAACCTTCCAAGCTGTGTCCTGTGTTCTTTGGCATGCTCTTTCATCATTTGAGCCTTTTATTGTTTTCTGGTATAGATGATGTTCTAGGCTCTTGTTGTCTGTTTCTGCTCTTCTTCAGATTAGACATTTCTCCAAGGAGTCCTAACTCTTCTAGGGGAGAATAGAGTTAAGAAACCAAGATCTGAGTTTAAGGGGGTGCTTGTCACTATTGGGATGTGCCTGATTCCAGGCTTTCTCAATAGAAAAATTAGAAAATACATACATAAACACATACTTACATCCCTATTTATTTTTATATTTCTTTCTGTATTGAAAACCATGAGTTCACACAAACAGCGTTAGCTTCAATATAGTGCCATAGAGTTCATACTGATTTTTTTCCCTGTCTATATTTGTAATTTTCTTTTCTAATAGTAAGCAACCCAGTTCCCATTATCCCTACCTAACTTATCTATTTATGTGATCAAGCTCTCTCTATATAATTGAACTCCCAATACTCTACCATCCTCTTCTTGCACAGGTGCCTTTCTCATTCCACATGCTCTTCAACACCTTACTGTACTGCTCCCCATTACATGTGAATACCCTCCTCTCCCCACCTTTGCTCCAACTCTGTGAGTGGGAGTGCCTACAATATGGAAATTCTCACTCCACCTTTCTTACCCAACCTAGGGTCTATTATCTCCTGGTGAAACGGTCTCCCATGTGGAGATACTCCCACTGACCAGGGTCATGATACCCCTGCTGGACAGTCATCCCATGTAGATGCCCTCCTCAACACACTTGGGCTTGCACACTCAGTGAAAAGATAACCCGTCTGGACACATCTTCCTTACATTGTTCATGATCTGATTCTCTGTGCTAAGTTCCTCCCCTACACACACACTGGAATGTCCTCTTTAGGCCACTCAAACACCGACACTGCATTGGGTTAACCACCTCCATACCCATCTTGGGCTCCAACACCCTATGCTAGACCACCTTGCAGGCCCCTGCCTTATATACACCTTTCTCATTTTGCTTGAACCCTGAAGACTCCTACCCTCCCTATGGGTACCCTACTCATCCCTCCTGGGATGCAACATCCCACACAGGCCACTCTCTATCCACCACATGGATACCCTTCTCACCCATCTTATATAAGAAATCCTATAACTAGCTGTATTCCCTCCTGTATCCCTAGGTGGATTCCCTCTTTACCATGTTTTGATTCTGACATCCCTCAACAAGCTGTCCCCTCAGTGGGCATTCCTCTACAGGCTCAGTTCTGATCCCCTTCACTGGGCCACCTCCCCTTGAAATACCCTCCTTACCCACACTGATTCCAGCATCCCATTCTGAACACTGGGTTCCCACCCCAGGCATGGACACTGTTGTCTTCAGCCCTTCCTCATGATGGTGAACTGAATTTTTCATGAAGGGAACAGGAAATGGAAGTGGAAGAAAAGTAAAAAGTTGTCTTTAAACGTAGATAAGATTACCTTCCCTCATCATTGCCCAATTTGTTTTTCAATAGATATTTTTATTCCCATAACTGATTTGCATATTCTTTCATCCTGATCAGACATGATAGTCTCAGGTTGCTTACTAGTCATACTCAGAAAATCACATAAATAAACTATACAGAAAACATATTCTGTAATATATCAACAATATATGCACATGTAGAGAAATATATCTTAAAGGTACCTTCAAAAGAGTATTTTTTATGATACCAAATGATTGGAAACCATTTTCCATGATGTTAATTCATTTGATAGAATGATTACCCATTGACAGTAATTAATTAGAACAGTTTTGTGTTAACTGGACAAGATTATCTTTATAAATGAACAGAACCAATTGGTTTTTTTCTCTTTTAAAAAAAATTGAAAAACGGTAAGGAAAAAGGAGTTGAAGTTTGTAACATCATTAGGGAGTTATTTTGACAGCATGCTTTATATAGAAAAGTATGTTTGAAATACGTTGGCCTAGTTGCTCTTTTTTAGTGCCTTATATCACTGTTATTATGCACTTGGCCTTTGAAATTTATTATATTGTATGTGTAAGTGCACATATGTGTATGTACTTTAAGGAAACTGAAAATATGCAAGACACAGATTTCAGAGTGAAGATCTAAATTCTCGTGGGTTGCAAAATCTGAGGTATCTATGATTTGTGGGACAGGATCACCTGGGATCATTTTTAGGATGATCCATGGTAACTAAGTTGATCACCTGTTACTAACTCACCAGGACTAATACACCTAACCTGCCATATAATCAGGTTACTCTCAGTCTTCCAGGTAGTATACTGGGAGGGAAAAGAAGGTCTACAGTGTGATGAGTATGAAGATAAACCAGTGTCACCTCTCCACAAAGTCTTTTCTTTCTCCCACACCAGCAACTCTGGATCAGGACAAAGAAATTTGGAATAAGGGAGACCATAGCAGTTGAAATGTTGTATAGTTAAGGCTTCTGAATTAAATCAAGGGCACAAAGCACTACTGTTTTTAAGATCAAACACAGAAAATTACTTTGGCAGTGATGGTTGCAACGGAAATGCTAACTATTCACATCCACAGTGGCAGAAAATGTGTGTAGGCATCAGGCCAGAGCAGTGTAGTAGTCATGCCACTGCATATGTTCCAAAGGTTTGCTGCAGAGGTGGCTGGAGCAAAACATGGCACCTAAACATGCTTGGAAGTGGTACATACCCAGTCCTGCTGTTCAGATCTCATACAAGAATCCCCAGATCCCTTTACTCCATCTGTGAAAGATTTAGAAAGGCCTGGGTGTGAAGATTCCAGTTAGTCATGGAAATGTCAGAAAATTGCCACTTTATTCATGTTTTTAGGTTTATTGAATGCTTTCACCTTGTGCCCCAACTATATCTGACTTGATTTGTAGTGGCTCCCAAAATACATTTGATATATGAACAGATTTACTCAAAACATAAATTTATGAGTTTTTATTTATTTTAAAATTGTTACATGTAGGTTTTCCCATGTAATGGATTCCTTTTGGCATTTCATCAGAATCAGCTTACTCTGATCCTAACTTTGACATTAATTATCTGTATCTCTTCTTGGTTTGACTGCCATCTGGCCAGACTTCTCTAGATCTCAGCCAGTCCTCTTGACTTTGATCTACTTAAAAAGATCTGTAAGCTCTCACACATGCCCAACCCTCCCGGCCCATGCAGGATGTGTCTTCTTCACCATGCTTCCCTTATGGAACAAAGGGTTCAAAACTTGTAATGTTGATTTTACTTCTTGTTGTCAAGTGAGGCTGAGTAGGATTTTTCCTGTCTTCCCAAAGGTGTGACCCACAGAAGAGCCAGTATAATAAAGAACTGGGAAGTGAGACACGCCCTCATGAGGGATCATGGGAATGCTCTGAATGTTATTGGAGAAGAGTATTTCCCTTTTTTCTAAAGCCAAGGGAATGCTTTCTAAAATGGAAGCCCAAAAGAAAGGGAGAGGGAATTTTGTTCTCCCGTGGCTGTCTGCTGAGGCTCCACCCCTGTGCTCCTGCACAGGCAGAGAGAATTAGAAAAAAATGGCAGAACTAAGAAAGAAAGAGCTGAGTGGGGCTGCTTGTCCCTTACCATTTGGCAGTGTCTGCTAAACAGATAGAAGGGAATTCATTAGGAAGAGGCTCTGGGTTAGACTGATACTGGTGGGGATGAATGGCTTTGGAATAGGTCTAAGCAGGGCCTTATCTCTGACATTTGGAAATTGGACCATTGAACACCATTTTGGAAAGAATTCTTAATACTCAATAGATGTGTTTCCCAAGAAAGCCAGCATTTAGGTAACTGCTACATGGAAAGCAAGAGTAGCCAGTTTCAGTTATCCAGAGAAATAGTAGTAATCAACCCAACAAGATTGCTACCTTTCCCAGTTAAGTCAAGGAACATTCTCATTTCCTCTCTTAATTCCTCCTTCCAGCTGGAATAGCTAGCACTAGAAAAGGAAGGAGGGGAGTAAATAGTGATGCTGTCACATATTCCCTTTCCTTCTCCTCCTTCAAAACACTATAAAGCCGCAAGAGATTTTACCTGGCATGGTAGGAGGAAGAAAATAAGTTTGAAACTGGTTTAATGTGAAAATTTTTCAAAATAATAGGACAGCATATTAAATGCTGAAATGAAACTCTTCTAATTACTGAGAAATGACTATAAATTTTTGACAGTTTCAACGTATTAAGAGACTCACTACATAGCAGTATTTGCATAAATGAAATTCTTATACGCTGATATCATCAAAAGTGGATGTTTCTTCATAAACTGTCTGTACTAGTTAAATGACCCTGGACATTCACTTACACTTTTTGAATTTCAGGGTTGAAAGCATGACTTTAAATTTAGACAGCTAAAGTTATAAGCAATGGAAATCCATGAAGGAGAAGAAAGAGCTGACAGGGTGGAAATTTTTTTCATTCTGCCTTCAATCAGTAGAAAAGAAAAAAGGCTCCACTGCACAGATTTGAAGGTCAATGTTGTATGGTAAAACGCCTTGGCTGAACTTAGGACAGAAGGAGAACACTGAAAGAAGACCTATCTCAGGCAGTAGGAGGTAGAAAATGACATTAACTGGCCAGAGCTGGATAAGAAAGGTAACAAACAGGGATGAGAGGAATATGACAAGCCTAAAGCCAAATGTCAGAGCAGAACAAGTTTAAGAAATAAGAAAATCAGAGGCACAAGGCTTTTGAGGCACATAAGACAATTACATTAAAATATTGCTGAGGCATGTGTTAACTTCAACATACAAATATCAATGAGAGTCAAACCTGCTAATTAATGCAACTACAGAAGTGAACATGATAGAGTCAAATCCTCCTCATTCATCCTTATTACCTAGAGAAAGATTCTAATGTTCTCTCTTTCCAAATTCCTAAGAATAAAAATATTTCATAAGCTTTTATATTACTGAAGTATTTCTGATTCTCTCTGTGTAGTTTATTTTAAACAATTTCATTTCAAATTAAATTTTTAATCTTTTTAAAAACAGTTAAATCTATCAAAATCCTTGTCATTACAGCAATGGTTTTTACAAGGGGCCAATCTAGATAGAGTCTAGGCCAAGACTCACTTAGAAAACTATAGCTATATGTGGAGGCTACCAGATTTTGTCTATTTTGGACCACAAAAAACTGCTACAATAGGGCAGAGTTGGTCTAGCCACAGTTAAGAAATAGAAGCCTTCCAAAGACATTCATTAACTTGAGATTGTCCCACATGGACTGTAAGTTGATAATTACATTTGTTCAGACTCTAGCAATGGGAGAAAATGGTAACTGTTTCCCTTTGGATACACCCTTCAGTGAGGTTCTGATTTCTGTTCCACAAAGTATGTGATGAGAGCTTTAACTGGGGAGGAAGTGTGAGGGGGGTTGCATTTCTGTAAAGTTTTCGTTGTGCTCCCTTTTCTCTCTAGAATATCTAACTGTATTATTTTTTTCTGATTTCCATAGTGTTCTATCCTGGCATGTAGGAACCTTATTATGACTTGAAGATAACTTTTGACTCTTACATTTGCCTTTGTTCAAAATAACATGCTTTACAGAAGTTTTGCATTGTACTACAAATTTTAAAATCTTAGTTCATTGCTGTATTTTTACTGAGAATGGCTGTAGGTACTATTCTCTCTCTCTAGTTTAGTTACACATGCTGTCTGTACTCTATTTGCTACATACTTTTACCCTGCCACATGGTGATAAGATATGTTACCGGCTTTTTGACACAGTCATTTGCAACTTAGAATTCCTTGCTGAAAACAGATTCCCCAATGAATATGTGTATTACTGTTGAACGACTTTCTTTATATATGCCTCTCAGATCACTCCTTCAGAATGGAGACATTCATTCCTCCAGCAGTCATGAATACTGGCTGCAGACGTTCATTATTGGTTCACTTTGGAAATTACTCTCAGCCTAAGGAAACTGCCTCTTCCAAAGTCATGTACATTGCTGGAGTCAGTTTGTATTCAACAATTGATCCCTGCAGTCTGGAAGGCCTGTAACTATTACTTTAATCTGGGACAATTCTGAGGGACCAACCCATTGCATAGACGCCCACAGGGCTGGCTGAGACCTCTGTTGGCATCTGCATCACATTCAACTTCTTCTCTCTAGTCCTGCTCCCTTCATTTCCTTACAGGTATTGTTCCAGTATATCTTCCTCAGTACAGCTCCTGATGCAAATTCCTCTCCTAGATACTGTTTATGAAGACGCTGACGTAAGTCAGTTGGTGCCAAGGGTAATTCTAAAGAGTAAACAGTAAAATGGGATATTTGGGCTGGATCACCTGCTGGCTGTCTGGTGCTGTGAATCCTATTACAGGGGGATTACTGATAAGCCCTGGCGTGCTACAGCATTGTAATTATTGAACTGTTTACCAGTATAAACAAGTGGAAAGTACATATTTACCTTAGTACAATACAATATCTCAGGCATTTAAAAAGTAAAATGCAAGTAGTCTTTATAACGTATGAAATTTGATGACTCTTGCTGGGTAGAATCAACGCATTGGAAAAAGACAAAGATAGATGTGCTTGATCATTGTTCTAAGGCAATGTATGGAAGTTACAATGCCTCCTTGGAAGTGTATAAGAAGACTCATTTTCTAATGCTAGAGAGCAGAATAAAGTGAAGATCAGACTCAGGGTTGAATTTAAAAAGTAGAGGAACCCAGCAAGTCAACTATAAACTGATCTAGGCTTTGATGGTGAAAGTAGAACTCTGAGATTAAGGATGTTAGTGTCTGGGTCAATGATTTCTAGAACCTTGACAGTGGAGATCACCTTAAACTCTCTGGGCATTAAGGCACTCCTCCTTGTTCAAAGACTGAAATTTTATCCAGGCTTAATGATAATGCAGGCATCTCCACTTGCACGATAGCACATGCCTTCCTCAGGCTATACTCTCCCTTCTGTTCCTTGCCAGAAGACTCTAAACTAGGGTCAAATTCAGGATAAGTTGGCTGAGGAAGTTCTGCTAAAGAAGAAAAAACAAGTGCCAAAGAAACTGCAGGACCTAACCAAAATTACAGTCAGGAACCTGGAAAGTATATATGAAATTGGATCTGAGGGCACTGGATCCAGAGGGGCAGACTTTAAAGTTATTTAAAGGAGAGTTTCTTCATAGGGGAACACTCCCTATAACATAGAATTTATGCTTTGACAAGGACAGTGAGAGATGGTGCTAAGATACTACAAGGTGTCTTGTGAAATGTTGGGAAAAGTGTTTGCCCTCACTAAACAAAGAGAAATGCAGAGATACCCTGGCACAGCGGGAAAAGGTAAAATGTTCACAAACATGGGCAATTAAACTGCATATAGTACATAAATCTGTAAAACTTTATGGGAACCCTAAGTACAGTTCATTTAGCAAAGTGGTAAGGAATATGTTAGTGAAGAGTGCACCAGCATTGTAAATATCTGTGATGGTTATCCTCTGTAGGCTGGGAATGATTTTAAAATATACTATCTGATTGAAAGGAAGGTAATGGATTCCCAAATGAATAGAGGCCAGGTAGCAGGGTTTAACTGTCAGGAGAAAGATGAGTGAAATTATTGAAATATGTGTCAAAGTCAGAATAGAAGCCAGGGACTGGACCAACCATCACTACAGTGATTGTTAATTGAACACAATGCTCCTGAGAATAAGCTATATGGGCAGTTAACAATGATGTTGCTTGATCTATAAAACAAAATTAAACAAACAGTATCCATGGTGGTTTGTCAGGAAGTCAAGAGAAGTACCCTGAAATGTTATGATACCTTGCCCGGTTTCCATGCTTCAGTCAGATTACAGACCTCAAACCCCAGACTGGAGGTTGGGTCTCCAATACCATGTAACACCATGAGAAATACATAATGACTCCCCATTTCTTCCCCCAAAGAATCTGTGAGTATTTACCTGGGGCCATGCCCTGGGACTATATGGTGGTGAGATAATAAATGAGGATAATAAATAGGTAATAAATAATCTGGCTTTACTCTGGTTCCACTCGTTCCACAGATGCATCTGTCAGTAATTTCCCAAGTCCCACAAAAGATAATTGAAATGCACATTTTGCTTTTTAGTTGGTGTGTATTGTTGCATTTAACAAATCATCCCAAAGCTGAGTTCTTAAAATAAACATTTTATTTTTTTCGTGTTTTGTGGGTCAGGAATTCATGAAGAGCTCAGTTAGGCAGTTCTTACTTAAGACTTCTCGTGCTCACGTGGTCAGATGTTGGCTAAGGCTGCAGCCATCTGAAGACTCATCTGGCTTAGATACCCAAGCTGGCTCACTTGCCTGGGTAGCAGTTGATGCTAGCTCTTGGCTAAGAGCTCAGTTGAGGCTGTCATGTACAGTAGTGTACTCTGAACCTCTAGCCTGGTATTCTCAGTGTATTTGGACTTCTTACATAGTAGATGGCTTCTCCCAGAGCAAGCATTCCACAGGAAGCGGGTAGACAGTGCCTGGCCTTTTCTGACCTAGCCCTAAAAGGCATATAGCATTACTTCCATTGTATCCAACTAGTCAAATCTGTCACAAACCACCAAGATTTAAAGGAGAGAGAATGGGAAGAGTGTGAAAGAATGTTGAGGCTATATATGAAAATTGCCAAACCCTCCGATTGATTCCTGCAGGATAAGAGTAATGATGAGAAAGGCCAAAGGAAGTTTCTGAAACTTTTCCTCAACAACTTGGCCATGGTGGTAAATCAAACTCCAGAGCCGAGTTCTGGGGGTAATGACAGAGATCAGTGTTATTCTTGGAATCTAAAGAACGCAGAAGTAATGATTATTATGTTCTCATTTAATTTACTAGTGTAGCTCCTATAAAGAAGCCAGACAGATACAGAAGATTGACAATAGACTATCAAAAATTTAACTAAAGAGTAACTCCAATTGTTGTGTGTGTGTCTGTGTGTGTGTGTGTGTGAGTGAGTGATAGACATGGTTAGAGCACATTAGCATAACTTTAGGTACATGATCTATAGTTATTAATTGAAGAAAACATTCTTTGTTATTCCTATCAGGAAGGTGAATTAGAGGCAGCTGACATTCACATGGAATGAACAGGAGTATATATTTCAGACCTTGCCCTAAGATATGTTAACTCTCCTCTTTATTATATTATAGTCCAAAGAGACCAAGATCCTATGGATAGTCTGTAGAATATTACTACATGGTTGGCATTGTGTTAGTTGGACATGATGAGTGAGAAGCAACATGTTAGCAACGTAAAAATCACGTAGTCAAGAAGGTAGGAGTTTAAAACCTATGAAGATTTAGCAGCTACCCATATTAATGAAGTGTTTATGGGTCCAGTGGACTAGAATATGGGCAAAGTATAACCATCCATAATAAAGAACAAGTTATTGCAACTAGTACCTCCCATCACTAAGGAAGAAGCATGGCTGTTGTTGGGCTTTTGAGGTTATGGAGACAACATATTTCACACTTGGGGATGCTGCTCTTACTCATGTAGTTGGTGACAACAAGCCAGCTTTGGATAAGGGGCTATGCAAGTAAAGATTTTGTAGCAGGTTCACTCTATAATATAAACTAGAGTGCAAAAATCTTGCTGTTTAGGCCATGTAACTCAGCTGACTCAAACTATGGTCCTTAGGCCAAATCTTGCCAGCTCTGTTTTTGTAAATGAAGTTTTACTGGAACACAGCAGTGCCCATATGTTTACATATTATCTACAGCTGCTTTCACACTGCCGTGGCAGGGTTAAGTACAGGCAGTCCTTGCTTTGCATGGTTCTGATGTGCACAAATTTTAACTAAACCAGTTTAGTTAGGTAACACCAGTCTCCCAAAGAATATGGTTCGAATTTCAGTTACCATGATATTTTAATTGTAATTACACAAAAAACAAACTTTGTTGCTAGCTCTTTGGTCCCCGAGACAATATGTAAATAACAAGTGCATATCATAATAGGTAACCGATAAGCATCAACTATTCATTACACATACAGACAAAAAGTGTGTTGTATCGCCTCCCTGTTTTCTAGTGATAAATTCATGTGATAGTTTCAAACAATGGATAATCAAAAAAAAAAAAAACTTGGCAAAAATATATGAAGGTGTGTCAGGTGCATCCAAGAAATAGTAATAATGCTTGAAGTGAAATCTGAGTATAACATAAGTAGAGCTAGAGAAGCAATAGCTGACCATGAGAATGTTAACACTGCCCAGATATACACGCAGAGGAGTTTGATGAAAAACTTATTGACATAGTAAATAAAGTGGTTTTGATAATAAAAAAAAAGATGAAGATGTCTCAGAGGAAGTGATGCTGGCAAAATCTTCACAATTAGCAAACTTTTGGAGATATTTTATGACTTTGAAAGAGGAAAGGATGAAAAGTTGGAAGCTGATACAAACTTAGAAGCATGGCAATCCACCAAAGCACAGAAAAGATGCCCATTCCATATAATTAGTTATACAGCAAGAAAAGGAAAGAAAACATTGTTCAAACTACTCCTGAGGTTTTTTAATCAATCTTTGTTTAATTTTCAGGTAATTGTCAATTCACATGTAGTGCTAAGAAATAATGCAGAGAGATCCCTCATGACTTTTACCCAATGGTAACATCTTCCCAAACTATAGTACACTATGACAACCAAGATAAGTTTTTAGAGGAAATAAGATATTTTAATTCTCAATAATTTCAATGTTTAAAGTCATAGTGTACTAAATAAATATTAGTTTTACTGTTTTTTTATTTTCCTATATACTTACATTGACTAACATTCTGTCAAAAATTTTAAAGACTACAAAACAATCACAAGTTGACCCATTAATTATAAAAATTTCTTTGCATTGTTTCAGCTTGCATAGTCATTTTTCTGGTCTTTTTCTACCTATTATGTCAAGCGAGTACTTCCTAAGGCTGTGACAGAGACTGTATGACCCACAAAGCCTAAGCTATTTACTGTCAAGCTCTTTACAGGAAAAGTTTGTTAACTCTGGTCTGTGGGATTCGTAGGCCCTTTATGTACTCTGAAATAGTTTCACTTAACAGGTATATCATCTGAAAGAATCCTTAATTTTTTATGGAAAAACATTTCAGAACTATTTAGAAAATCACACCTTGAATATAAATAAGTGACTATTTGAAGTCAATGGTATTTGAAACTATAAAACTTCTAGCATTAGGGAACATCATAGTGTTCATTAAGATGGAGTGATGGAGTGGATTCTACTGAGTGGTTGAATGAATTCTGTCTCTTCCCATCCCACACATCTCAACCAGAATATGTCTGGAATTAGGGTTGTTGTTTTTTTTTTTTTTTTTTTTGGCCCTTTCCTTCATGTCTTTACAAAAAAAAGAGAGGAAAGAAAAGAAAGTGATAAGAAGTGCATGGTTCTGAGATTTCAGGACAGTTCTTTTAAACTTTCTTTTTTGTCAATCTGTCTGGCTTAACAAAAGCAACTACATTTCACTTGTACAAATGTTCTGAAATGGAAAGCTTTACATTTTTCCTATTTTGTTTATACATAGTTAACAAAGAAGTTCATTTTATACACTTAGATCAAGGCATTCTGAGTAATTTTTAAAGTAGAAGAAAATTCACTTTATAGAGAAGAATTTTTTGTTAGCAGTTGTTTTGACTAGGGATAGTTAATTATACATGGATTTACATTATTATTTTGGAATTTTAGAGAACATCACAAGTAGATAGTAAAGAGGTTTACTAATTTTAAAAACTGAAATTAGAGTTGCAGAAGGACAGGGAGAGCTGTGTTCTGTGTTACCATCTGTGTGTTCCTCTCTGTCCGTGATAACTTACTGTCACCAGCAGAATCTTGGTGCTGAGAAAAGCATAGGGTAAAAATTAATCACCATAAGAAAATGTTTCTCAGGCAACCTTTCTTCAACAATATGAATATTGAATTGCGTCTGCAAGAAAATGATGAAGATAAAGGGGAGAGATTCTACCAATACATGTTTCATACCCGTAAAAGCCCGCTGAGACTTCCACTTTCATTTATTTTCACCTTGCTGTGTGACTTTGGGCAATGTACTTAATACCCTTAATCAGCAGTTTCTCATCTGTAAAATGGAGGTAATGATAGTATTTACCTCAAATGTTATCTTGAGAATTAAAAGAAATATTGCTTGTGAAATGCTTAATATAAGGCTTGGGAAAGAAAAAAGTGCTCTGATAGTTATGATAGCTTGTGAATGAGCTCTGAGTTCAGCCAGCAGTCACTTATGAAAAAAAAGACTAAATATAATATGATGTGGTAAGTATTAAAGGAGCCACTTGCTGTACTAAGCAATAAGAAGCCACTTTACCTATTGACCACGATCTGCTTTCTGAGGCAGCCAGGTGAATAACCTCTCATCTTGTACTTTTTGTCAAATTGGTGTCCACATATCCTAATAATGCGAAAATATCAGGGGCAGAATAATAGAGGAAAATTGTAGATTGGGAAGTCAGTAAGAAAAAGTACAAACACAGAAACCAGCCAAGGGCTGTATAGTAGCTTTTTAAGCACAGACTCTAGCGAAGGAAAATCTAAAAGAAAAAATTCTCCTTTCCATGATCATTAGTCCTTGGAAAGATGAGCTTTTTCCTCATTCTAACAGAAGCATTGTTAGACCAGAGAAATCTGATTAGCAGTTGGTTCCCTCAATGTGCCCTTCAGCTTAAAGTCTAAAATATAGGAGATTTTAAAAAGTAGAAATAAAAATTAGCCATCCATTTAGTCAGCCTAAAATGAGGAAAAACATAAATGTTATTAAAAAAGATTCTGCTAAGTTATTTTGGCTCAAGATAAAAAAGAAAAGCATCATTTTGGACAATACTTTTTATTTTTAAAAAACCCCAAAAATTAGGAATTACCTATTTTTTTCTCTTCAATATATTGAATTAGCTATGTTTTATTAAATTTGAGATGAAAGGTGAGATGGTCACATGATTGAGTGCAGAGTGAAATCTGATTGAGGGAAAGTAAGCTGCATGAAACATTTATTTAAAGAAAACCAAATAAAGAGGAAGAGTTGATATGCATTATAATTAGGAAGGAAGAAATCAAAATTCTAAATAATCAGGCAAAGGATGTGAAGAACAAATCTGACATGCTCTCCCATGAAGATACTAGGATAAAAACATTGCAAAGATCAGAGAGAGAATGGAGGACTTCCAGAAATAAATAATAAAAATACAAATACCCCCAAATTTATATGGAAAAATAATTGAACAGATACTTTACAAAAAGAGACATACAAATAGTATTGTTATAAAAAGGTGATCAATCATCATTCATCTTTTTTTTTTTCAGTGTGGCTACTACAAAATTTAAAATTCCATATGTGCTTGCATAATAGTTCTAAAGAATAGCATTGATACAAACATTTAATGGAATTATGGATATCGTTTGTTTTAGTCTACTCCTATTTTCTGCATTATTAATGTCTATTTTACTTCTACGTGTGTTATAAATACTATAATACATTGTTATTTTTTCTAGAATTTCCATTTTTGTCCTTTTTTTTTTTTTCATCTCTTACCAAGTTTGCATTTTCCTTTCTTTTCCAAGCATATAGGACATATTTTTTTTCTGGATCTCTGTTTTAACAATAAAATTTTAGTTAGAAATTACAGTTTAAAAATTACTTCACCCATGTGATTTTGGAGTTAGCTTGCATTGATAGAATTTTATATGAGTTATGGGCCATATTTTCCTGCTTCCTAACATGTCTGGAAATTTGGATAATGGACAGTAGGAATCTTAAATTTGGGGGTTCCTGGTATTATTGTATTCATTTAAATTATGTTGGTCATATTTTGCAATTTAGTTAAGTTACTTGCATTTTGTTTAGTACTTTTGGGATTTGTTTTTAAGCTTTGTTAGGTCAGTGCAGAGCAGTCTTTAATCTAAGGCTAATTGAACTCTATTACTAGAATGATATTTTCAGAGAACTCTATCAGGTACCTTATTTATTTATTTATTTATTTATTTACTTACTTACTTATTTTGAGATTCTTCCATTTTGGCTAGTGGTAATGGCCATGTGTAAGCTTTGGAAATTGTTCCGTCTCCTCTTTTCCAGTGGATTTTCCCCTAACCTTGTGTGGGCTTTCTTTAACACATACATTGATTGGTACTCAGCCAGATACTTGAGTGGGTCCTCTTCAGATCTCATTACCTTCTCTCTGAGCAACAACCTCTCTCCATTATTGTGCTGCAGATTATAACCACTATGGCCTCTGTAAA
Source organism: Camelus bactrianus (assembly GCF_048773025.1). Classification (NCBI taxonomy): domain Eukaryota; kingdom Metazoa; phylum Chordata; class Mammalia; order Artiodactyla; family Camelidae; genus Camelus; species Camelus bactrianus. The sequence goes on along the minus strand of NC_133543.1, from coordinate 30,444,031 downwards.
CTTTGATCTGTCTCCTCATATTAGTGACCACTGTGTTTTCTCTCCCTGCACTACAGCCCTGAAACTGCCCGTAGTCAGGAAGCCGAGGCAATCAGAGGGCTCATCTTATCTGTTTCTCTTCACTCAAGCATCTGCATCCTGTGCTGCCTGTTGCCTGACATCTGAAAAATGTTGTTTCTAATACTTCATCCAATTTTTCTGATGTTTGAGGCAAGGATATAAATCCTTTTATTTCATTCAGACCTGAAATGAAAAGTAATAATTATCTTTTGATTGATTGATTTCTGTATTCAGCAGACTATAGATTCAGATACTGTTTTTAAGAGGGTCAGAAATTCTTATTAATTAATGTAGGGAATGCAAAAAAAAATGTGCCCCAGAAAATTTTGTAAACATTGTGTAGAGAACCATGAAAATAAATAAAAAATTGAAAAATAGGCTAGTAAATATTTAAATATTTTCATGGATAAATTATCAGCTTGTCACTTGGTAAAATTTTGGATTCAATATTAAGAAGTGCTTTTTGAGAGCAGAGATTATTAAGAAATAATGTAAGTTACTAAGGTAAATTATTCTAATGTTTTCCCCTAGATATCATTAAATTAAGGAAGAAATTTTTCTTTCATAAATACTTTAAGTAAAGTTCTCTGGAATAACAGGGTTGAACAAGACAGCTGCATTTTTTGAAGTTCTCTATTTTTGTAATGTGCTTCTCTCTCACTCATGAAGAATGTTTAATCAGCTAATTTCTGTTTTAAATGATGAGCCCTCACAGTGCTCACTAAATAATCCAGTTACCATCTACACTTTAAGAATAATGAATCATGACACATTCTACCTACTCTTCTTCTCCAAGATTTCCTGTTCATCATAGTCTTCTTAATGAAAAAGATAACTTACTTGTCAAGGTTATAGCATGATACAAAATTTAAGTGAAACTGAATATTTTACATGATTGAAACTTGCCTCTCTGTTTATCCACACTCAGTAGTGTTAAGAAATTGTGTTTTGCATTTTTTCTCACCTTCTTAAACACTTTCTTCTTAAAACATATCCTACTTGATATTTGTAATATCAGAGTTACCCATTTTTGAATACCAAAAGCTGTATAATACTCTCACAAGCAGTATGTGGGGTTCTTGATTCCTTTCCAGATGGCTAAGATTGCAGATATTTGATTTCTGGATGAATGTCAAATCACTGTCTAAATGAATGCCTGTGAAACTACATGCAGCATTTTTTTTATCAGGGGAACTAAAGATGATATTAAAAGTCATATTCATTAGTTTCTGTGTTCAATAAATATTTATTCAGTTCTTACTATGCTTCAGAGACTGTACATTGGAATACGTAATAATAAATATGAATGCCAATTATAAATATTTAGGCTTGGATAACATTAACACCTGTTTTCCTTGCACTTAATTTTCTATAATGAGTTAGCTATATTATATTTAATAAGTGGTAGTCAAATTGAATTTTTAGTCAAGAACTCTTTATCACTCTTATTTACCCTATTTTCTCTCTTAATTCCAAGTATAAATTATCAAAGTGCTTAAAGTGTGATCTTGGATAGTTTTGAAAAATAAATTTGAGTAGTGATAGAATGTAGTTTTCTTATTATGGTTTAAAAAGTTAGCAATATTAGTCTGACTGCAACAGAAATGAAGCCCCACTTTCATTTTCATAAAGCCCCATCTTTACACTGGCTCTTTGGAGTTTGAGTCCTAACATCACTACTGGAGTAACATTAATGAATGAAGGTGGGTTCTACACCATAGTAAAAGAGAAGAATCTGGGAGAAGCAAACCCCCTTCTACAGAAGGGATCTGGTTTATGGTGGCAAACTTGGCACCTAACATTTTTTATCATCAAGTCTCGAAAAAGCATCTTGATAGAACATTTCTGCAAGTAGTTTCAGAGGATTATTTATGGCTCTGCAAGGATGCCAGATTGCCTCATTTTGAAACAATTAAAACAGGAATTTAGACAGCCGTTATTTGCATCTTTAGGAGAAAACCCATTAGCACAAGGCCAGCGGATCATTGGGGCCTGGAGAAGCAACCTTGAATAATAATCTTGGACCCCAGTAAACCCTAGCAAGCAGCTCCAGTGACACTTTTTAAAGCAGTCTGCTTGTAGATGGGCACAGAAACAGAAGCTGAGAGTCTTTTAGGATGATAACTAATATATTTTTTATGAGGCTTACTGAAATGAGACTCCAGAGAGAACGACAGAAAAGACTGATCAGAGAGTAAAATTGGTGACAAGAAGATTAGAAAGTAGAATTCATCGCAGAGCATATAAATCATGGGGAAGCTTGTGCATGGAAGCAGACTAAACACCAGAAATCCACATTTTGCTAGAGGTCAGCTTAATGAATTATCAATGTGAATAAATTCTTTAATATTTTACCACATGTGGGAGAAGGCCAGTTATTGACTAGAAAGAAAATGCCATCTCTGTCAGGAGGCTCAACATCATAGAAAGAAATATTTGCACACAGATTTGGAATAAAAGAGGATAAATTTTTTCAAATACGAATTTTTTTAAAAATTAGCAGCCCTCAGCCTGTGTTGGCAATTAACATATATACATTGACCCACTGTCACGATTGACATTGACACCAATATTCCTGCTTGTAGAAATAAAGATTTAACTAATGTTCAATGAAATAGGACCAATGTATTTTAAGAGTCAAGAGCTAGGAGATCCAGTAGGAGTAAATGTGATGAGGGGGAAAGGTGAAGCAAAGAAACTATTTTTCTTCTATTAAAAAAAAATTTCCCCTATTCTTGGCCTAGTCTTCTTATGTAAAGATCAACAAATAAACTATTCTAAAATCCATTATGTTCAGGTACTGTACCAGGTACTGGAAATACAAAGATATTAAAAAGTTGATCTTTTTTCTTAAATAGCTCATGAATGAGGAAATAAACAGTGGGAATTGTATTTGATAAGTTCAATGTATGTCTTAGGTTTCTCTGCCAGCAACAAAAAGGTGAAATATGAGGTAATAACATCTCATTTCTTTCTCCATGAGTTAGAATACTTGCCTGAATAATCAGACTGCTAGAAAATTTCATCCATTCAAGCCCCCTAACCTGAATACAAATGCAGTAAAATGAAGCCTAAAAGACTAGTGTTGTTTATTTCTAATAACATTGGGGGAAAATTTGAGAACTTACTAAGCTATTTATTTTAAAGACTATAAATACTTTCAATTAGGAATACTTACCTAAATCTCACCTGCTGTAACAGGTTCATTTCATGCAGTTCAAACTTCATAATATATATGTATATATTTTAAACAAAATCAACCAACCAACAACAACAAAACACTTGTGGAGCTGCAACTTTGACTTGAACAGGATTTTATAAACAGTTTTTATGGTGTTTTCATGGATCTTTAAGGTTCTAATAACAAGTCGATCAGTGGTGACAGAATATATATAATATTAGTTTTTGTATTTTGAAACAATGTGATATAAGCTATGTTTATATTTATGCATAAATGTGTATATGCACAATATATACTCATATATAACTACATGTATACAGGTGCTCATATATATATATAATATATATATATATATATATATATATATATATGCTTTTTTGTTGTTATTGTTTTTCCTCTTCATTCATCAAAATGTAGAAGAGAAAGAGGGCTCTTGAGGGAAATGGTAGAAGATGGAAGGTGCAAAAATGGATGATCAGGGATACCTGAATTGTTATGTAGAAACCTACCATTAAATATCAGCTGGATTATGACTTGGTGAAAAATAAACATTTACTGCATTATACCTAGCCTGATAAATACAGTCTTCTCATATCTTGAGCAATATAAATAGTTTTCCCTTCTGTTGTTTTGCATCAATAACGATAAGAAGATTCATGTTAAAAATTTCCATGCTTTATGTCTCTTTGTTAATTCTTCCTAGTACTTACATGTTTTTACAGCTTTATTGATAGTAGTTCCGCAATTTTAGATTATACTTCTTGTAAATAGATTTTTCTGAATCTATGAGGCTCTGTCTTTTCAATATGAATTTATACCAATTTTCATTAACAAAATATGTGCAGTTATTTCTGCCATGTATATTGGTTTTCAGTTTTCCATGTTTTCTCATCATTTTTTACTTTTCTGCCTCTGAATTTTTAAATTTTCTTTGTTTCATTCTTGGTCTTATAATGATTTATAAGATAGATACAGGTATGTAGATATATATCTAATTTTTAGTTTTAGATATTTTAATTTACATAATAAAGCTAAAATAAACACAATGAAAAAAAAGTAATTTTTTCCACTGCCTCTTTCCATTCTCCAAACCATCATATTCTACTTAATAAATTATTCTAGGATATTGTTTATCGGGTTGTATATATTTTTAAATAGACCAAACTTACTCATATCTAATGTAAATTTTATTTATTTCTTTGTGCTGAATTGTTATTTTGCACTTTCTCCTTTGATTATGTTCTCTTGTAATTCTTATAGGTCAGATACTTTTTGTTTTAAAATAAGAGTTCTTTCATGTCCTCTTCCTTAAATGATACTTTTGTCTATTTAGGATTTTATGTTCAAAATCAGTTGCTCCTCAGAATTCTGAAGATGCATTTTTACAGTCTTGCAGGAAATACTGCCAAAAAGGAAGTCTGTTTTCAATGTTATTTAATTCTTGTAGTGTTTCTACATTTTAAACTGATTTCTTTTTTAATTTTAGGGGTTCAGAAATGTTACCACAATGATGTGTCTAGGGATGTATGTGTAATTGTGTGTTTGTGTGTTTAAAATTCCTACCATTCAGTACATGGCAAGATTTTTCAATTTAGTAATCACATTATTCTTCAACTCTATATTGGTTTTCTTTTCCCCCATTTTTAAAGAACTTTTAGCCCTTCTTTTTATCTCTTCAGATCTTCTATAGCATATTTTAAAAATATATCTTAAGACTGCTGAGTCTCTCCTTGATATTTTCTTTCTTTTTTTTTATTATTGTATGGGAGTATTACTCTATTCAATAATTTAGTTCACTAATTTAGTCAATTATGATATTAAGCATAGATTTTCAGAGTTTTGGTTTTTCATGGCAAAAGCTTAAATTAGTATAATCACTGCTGCTGATATAGCTCTGCAATAATCAGAATCTAAAATATTACTCTGCCCTGTTAAGTCTGTTTTCTCAGATGTTAGCTTTACTACTATTTGTCTATTCATTTGTGCCTCTTTTATACTGTTGGTTTTCCTCAAATAGTTTAGAACTCTTGGTTGTGTGATTAGGTTTTATTTGTGATCTCTATTTATACCACCTTGAAATGCTTGTTTCCGGATTCAATAAAGTGGTGGTAATACTACCAAATTGGGTGGCAGGACGTGCCTTGTGCCGAGACATCTTGGCTTGGCCTGGAAGGTTCTTTTTCTAATTAGATTCTCAAAGCCAATAACAAAATCAATGCTGAGACTGGAACAGCACATGCTTTATTCAATGGCCGAAAAATGGAGAAGTTCGCAAGTTAACTTCTTAACCCAGTTTGGGTGGAGACACCAAATACATAAGTGGGTCACGGTAAAAGGGAGGGAACTAAAAGAGTGGGAGGAATATTCATGACTTATCTGAGAAGAGGGGTGTGGTTCTGAACTGATGCAATTCTCCTTTTCAGTCCTCATATGGGCTTTTCTGGTTGTTACTGCAATTGTCAAGTGTCATGGCTCTGCTGAATGTACTATTTAGCAAGGTAATGTATTACAGTAAGTGTATAATGAGACTCAAGGTCTACTGAAAGCCAGATCTTCCTCCATCTTCAGCCTAGTTGATTCTAACCAGTTCTTGTTTCTTCGCCTTGCTGCTTCCTCCTGAAACTTAGGAAAGAGTAATTGCTTTCCATTCCAGGAAGGGGCAGGGATATGATTCTAGGGCTACAGCTTTGGTAACAGTAACAATACAAAACTTCTCCATTTCAGAGTTATTATATGAAAGAGAAGAGAGTACATATTTTAAGTGCTTAGGACAGTTAAACATGAAGCATAGTGGTAAGGAAGAAAACACTACTGTCTTTGTGTTATTATTGCTAACAACTGCATGTTAAATCACCTTCCTATATTGTTTTGGGTTCCATTTTTCATATGTTAGATAATTTCTTGAATTCTCATTTTTTAAAAATGTCTATACTGCTTAAGTTATGACTTAAAACTCAGTAATATTAAAAAAAAAAAACCTTATATTCCTGAAAATGAACTTGACTAACACTCATATAAAATCCATGCTGTGTAGAACAAGAAATCCCGCTATTTTACTTTTTTTTTCTTCCATGTTTTTATCATTAAGTCCACTCCCTTTAGAGATGGATTTCATCTTTCACGTATGCTCAGATAAATATCACATATTTCTAATAATTTTATTGGAATCAATATAAAACTTCAAATATAAGGAGAAAACCATTATGATCTTCCAGTCACTGTTCATAGACCATTTTAAACAAAGAACAGACATACATTTACACAAAAAGATCTGTTTAGTGTTGTCTTGACAAATAGCTACAAGAATACCATACTTCACTAAGTCTCAGGCACCACAATAATATCCATGCATATCGTATATCTTCACAAGTGAACGCTTGTAAAACAAAGTTTAGAATACATTATACAACCTAAAATGGAAACTATATACAACCTGATTGGCAGTTAATATTCTAACTGTATTTTTGTTCCAGGACATTTTTATTAAGCAAACAAACAAGCAAACAAAAATATGCCTTTTGTGCTGAGGATACAAAATTTAAAAGGAAGAGTCCTGTCCTTAACACATTAACAATATGATAACTCCTGTGATTTATGATGTAAAGATCTCATGGAAATATTTGGGAGGAATAACAATTTTTGCAGGAGGTCAGAGAAAACGTTAGGAAGAAAATAAAGTTTAATTGGTTCTTAAAATATGAACATGAGCTCTATATAAAATGAGATGTGATAGAAGAAAAGTTTTTATTTTTTTAATCCCTAATGGGTCACTTAACCCATATTCCAAAATCTTCATGTTTTCCTACTCATTCTTTAATTTCTAATCTCAATTCCTTTAAAAAAAAAAACTCCTGTCTTCTTGATGTCAACTACCAAACCAAACAACCTATTTAATTCTGTTTCACTTTTAGATAAAGGATGTTTTAATATTCAGGAAGAGTAGCATGAATTTAAATGTTTTGCCTCCAACTCAAGGCTGAGAAGGTTTTGTCAAGAGGACTAATGACGTCCTATCTCTGTCCAGCATTAACCAGGACCCATTGGAATGTGAATGGCAGTGGGGAAGGGGACAACAGGAGCACTAAAAGCCAGGGACCCAGATCCCAGGGGGTAGTGCAGGCTCAGGCAAGCAAGGTCCAGAATCAAAGGGAAAAAAGAATAATTGAGCAAACATTTATCAGTTATCATCATGGAGGAAAGGAACTTTTCTTTCAGACTTGTTTTATAATCAGGCCTGTGTGCCTATGGCTCAGAATTCTAAAAGGGGTTCTATACATGCCATCGATTTAACATAAAATAGAACAGGCTTTGGTGTTAGAATCACAGTTCTGTTACGAATTTTACTAATTATTAACCATTTAAATTTAGAGAACTATTCATTAAGTCAGCTAATTTTTTCAAACTAACTATAATCTCATCAGATTGTTATGACAATCAAGTGGAATACTGAGAGTAATGTATGTACTCTTTCCCTTTCTTTTCTGACAAATACTATATAGAATAAGGACTGGATTTTTCAGGAGTCTCCTGTAGCCCCTAGCTGCTGATTTATTGATACGCTTAGTGACATGCAAACTGTTATGTTAGAGAAGTAAAGGATGCAATAGGTACGTAGAATCTGGTTGCAAAGAAATAGTATCTGGATGGATTGATACATCATCCAGTAAGATAATTCCTTCTTAACTGATCCTCGACTTTTGTGGGTTTCACACTTGTGAAAGATGGTAAGAAAGCACTTTAGAGATAAAAAAGAGAGCTGCTCAGCATAAATAAAGAATACCTGCCTCATCCCCTTCCCCCAATTTGTTTGCACAATTCATTTTGCATCTGTGGTTTTTGATCCTCTTTATTTAAAAAAATCTCAGCACCTTATCCTCCCCTGTTGTAGGCAGGAAAAAGATAAATTTTTGTTTAAATATCATCTTACGTAAATTAGTCTGTATAGGCATGATTTGTATAATTACAGCAGTTAGTAATTAGTGTAAATAGAGATCTTGTTACAACTAGCAGACATAATTAAAGCACATTAACAAGTCTAGAAAAACCTATTTTTTTGCAGGAAGCAAATTCATTAGATGAATTCCAAAATCATATTTTGGAACAGACTTGACATCAAACATATTGCACTTCATATTTAGGTAAAAATTGTTAGTGCACAAGAATGGTTCTTAGGAATTTTTTTTGTGTGTGTTTTAAATAATTTTTTATATTAAGGAAAATAAAATGTCAAAAATAAACTTTTTCACTACTTTTCCTTCTGTTTCCATGTGAGGGAACTGTGTATCACTTACATTTTCTCTTTGAGGGGAGTTTTATTTATGGTTTCACCCTTTTAAGTGTCCTAATAGAAATTGCTTTTTTGTGCATTTATCATATAAAGTCTTATGTTGCTATTAAAAATATGAATGACAAATTTTTCCACCTACTACAAACTCTTTGAGTATAAGATCCTTATACTTTTTACATTCCTCAGGCTCACAGCCTCACATATGATGACTTCCAAATACTGAGTCAATTTTTTAAACATGAGTAAAATGCTTATACTAGTAGTAATTATTTAAGTAAGTTATTTTGTCTCAATAGGTAAAAGTGATATAGTCAAAGGATAATAATTATTAGTTCAGCATTTTAGAGTTTACAAAATTTTTTTCTTTCACACTGGCTCTTTGGAGCTTATATTAGCCTCATGAGGCAAATTATCTATAGTTGAGGGCAAAAACTTAAAGAAGTTAGAGACAGTGTAAAGTTATAGCATATTATTTGGAATGCAACTGGTAGATGTATAAATTAAATCCAGGAACTTTAGCTGTTAAATATCTAAAAACCTGAATCCATATAATTGCAGGTTAGCTTTATTTTCTAAAATTATATAAAATTGAATTTTATAAAAATGTAAGTCTAACTAGCTTTATGAATAATAGATGCATCTTTGAAATAACAATCAAAATAAATATGTATTTGATTCTCATTTTTAACTGTAGTTGTGTTCTATAAAATTGCTCCAAACATCAAATTAAAAAGTACTGAATCATTGCTTTCAGAAGAAATAAAAGGTTAGATTCCCACAAGCCTTGGCAACAACATTTTTGTACACATAACCTTGTTTTATGTGTGTTTCATTTAAGGATGCCTCATTTAATACATATTGTCAATTCATGAACATTGCACTCATAGTCAACAGCAATATAACACATGCCCAAAGAAAGCTTATCTAGAACATGTATTCTCTCAGTAAGGCACATCACAGCCTTTTGTAATTCAAACCATAGACAGCACTTCAACACTGTTTGGGGGCCATTTTAAACAGTGACATCCCCAAGAAAAAGCAAAAAAAAAGCAAAAAAATGGCATTAGATAGCCCACAAAAGGTACACTTGTTTATGGTATAAGAGCCGGAACAAGAAGACAGACTTCCTCCTTGTTCCATCTAAGCTGAGAAAGTGTGTATTGAGTAATTCATATTTCTTACCTCTCTGTACATGTGCATGTCCTCAAATTATTGTGAAAGTATCATGAGTATTGATTTTGGGTTACAAATAAACGTTCGTCACTAGGCAAATTTGCAAACAGAGTCCATGAATAACGAGGATCAACTGTATTAAATTCCCAAAAAGAAATTTTGTGCTATGCATTAAAGATATGAAGATGCATAACAATTATTGCTGATTTTGAAAGTTTCAAAGTCTACCTGGGAAGATGATATCAACAGATAATAACAGTTCACTGGAATTGTCTTCTTATTGCTAGAGAAGCAGGAAAGAGGAAACAACTCAATCTTTAGTTTGCAAGTGACTCTATCTTTCATTCCTGTCTTTCAGTATTACACATTTGGAACAGTATCATCATTTCCTACCATGGTTTTTACCACTTTCAACTTATGAATCAATTCCTCCTTGTTGATATGAACAAAGTTTCAAAAAGGACTGCCTCAGCATTCCTCTATCTTTTTAGGGCCCAGCAAGGTAAATAAAGACTTTATGGAAATTTGAACTTAGAACAGTGAAACATCCTTTATATCTCTGCATTACCTATCACCACTGTTACATTTTTCCACTGAACTATGTCTATAAACTCTATTAGAAAAAAAAAATCACCAATATCTTCTTTCTCCATGGAAGGGAGTAGTACACTACCACAGTATTATTATTTTCTCTTTTCTTCTTGGTATCTCATCCAAATATGTTCTGCACACTTGCATAAAGCCTACAATTCCTCTCTCACTCAGCTTTCCACTTGATTATATTTCTTTGAGTAACATGGTGCTTTTTTTTTTAAAGAAATGTATTTTAAATCTGAAATCTATCACCTTAAATATCAATACGTTTTATACTTGTGTACCTGGAAATCTATAATCCTAAATTTGTTTTCCAAAATTCAAGTATTTATATAAATAAGACTCCTTCCTGATTATCTTCAGCAACTCAGACTTTTGCTTGGAACCTCTCATTCATTTAGCCTTGCCCTTTTGATTGCAAAATATGGTTTAAACTCATGTGAGTGTGACAGAGAGTTAACTTTAAAATTACAACTTGTTGGTTTGTTGTTTTAAACTGACATTTCTTCCTATTAATCAAGTTTAAATTTCACAGTGAACCATGGACCCCTTTTTGTCTGTCCCGGTTTTAAACTGTCTCATATTATTATCGTGTAGATTTATTTTTGTTACAAAAATATACACATTTTTATATATCAACATTGAAATTAGTTCTTTATTTCCATTGCTCTAACCTAAAGTCTCTGAATTTGCATTCTCTGAATTTGAAATTGACCTTCAGCTATTATTCAAAAAAGTATTTATTTTGGTGAACTGAAAACAGATATTTACTTTCCATTCTCGAATGATGCATCTCCAAAAGAAACTGCTGTGTTACCCTCCAAGACTGTGTAATTAAAGAACTTTTAATGTTACTCTCCTTCAGTTACCAAACAGCACTGTCATTTGATCCCATTTACTTGTTGAAAAGGGATTCATTTCGGTCGGAACTGAAGGCCTTTTCATTGATATTTGCATACATTTTCAGTTCAGTTTTATCTTCTATGATCACCCCTGTGGCATAGAAAAAGATTATGCACTTTGGTTAAAACCTCACAAGTTATTTACCAGTCCTCTCTCATTTAGAAAATTGCAAATTGTTCTGAGATGTGTAGGCGGCAAAAATATATTAATACTTTAGAGTTTTGTGTCATTAGCAGAAATAGAAGCTTTTGAAAAATCATCTTGTTAATCATTTGATCTTTCCCGTCAATAATTAGATTTTTAGTTTACTTCTAAAGGGACTGGAAATGGTATTTTCAGGTGATATAAAGTAAAGTTCACTTAATTAAAAAAATGACATTTGAAAATAATAGATTTTTTTCTTGTATTGAATTCAATTCACTACTCTTGGTGACTAATTCATTGTTACTATTATGTAAAACTTTGCTTTTCTAATTTTTAATGGTTTAAAATTGAGATAATTAGAAAGTACATGATAATGACTAATTAGAATATGAACAGCACTGTTCCTGAAGCACAAATAATAAGTGGGAAATATGCTGAATTTTTTTAATATTTGGAATTATATTGATATTTGAGAAATTCAGTTATCATTTTCAGTAGCAATTCTGTTCATACAAAAAGGTTTTAAAACAAGATTACAACTTGAGACCTCCAAATTTGTTCAAATATGTTAAAAATCTCATTTATGTCCTTTTAATTTTGATATATATAAACTGTGAATTTGAAGCTGAGATTTTTGCCTATTTATAAGAAAAAGTGGGGTTACATTAAAATATGTATCTCATCTCATTTATGAAGTGTATTAGACAGCAAGCTAATTAATCTATTGCAAGCCAGTTGGTTGACATTGGTAGGATCACTCATTGAATATTCTGAATGATACTTAACCAAATTAAAGTTCTGACTCTTTACTCACTTTCTCACCAAATGACTTTGGACTAAGATATTTATAGCAGCCATGATACATATTTATACATAGAGATATTTTGGTAAAATTTTAACACTAAGGAATATACAAAGATTTTGACTGAATTATTGGTTATTGATGAGGATGCATTGGGTGTTGCAGGTGGGTTATGATTATTGTTTTCCCACTAAGTCCATCTTAAAGTTTTCTTAATTAGGCAGATTTCTACCAGTTCTTATGGACAAGAGCAAACTCATTGAAAGTCTGTAAATTTTTCAAGGACCTCAGTTATTTCTAATTTAGAGTTGCTTAGCTCTTTAACTTTCTCATGTAATATCTTTAGCTTTCTAACTTCAGTCAAGATCATAAAATACAACTCAAATGATCTAGAGGAAAAAAAAAAGTGAGACTCCAAACTCCAGATCATTTGATGTACATAGAAAAAAAAATAGTCCATTTATAAAATCTCCATTGCACATTGCAATAATCCGTGAGAGCATTTACTAAAACCTATGTTTAAAAAATGTATATAAAGACAATTTGCAAATAAGCTTTAATTAGAATACAGTAGCTTTCGTTTGTCCAAATAAGAATCTCAGAATTAAGAAAAGTATTTTATGAATTGGTCAGGTAACATTGGATTTTAAATCACATTTCAGTTGGAAAACTGGCCACATCCCCTAAAGTGTATGAACATGAAGAAATTTCACCAACCTAAAAACAATGAAACACAGAATATGCTGTAGAGCAAACTGAGGAATAAATGGTGGCATCACCACTTCTTCAATTTCTTGCCATGCTAGCCGAAAGAAAATTTTTAAAAAGATGTAAAATCAAAGAGATTTTCTATGCTAAGATACCAAGTCAGAGAAATTGTCTATGATATAACCATGGTCAAGAGCTATAACAAGGTTCATTGGAAGTTACTACATTTTCTTGGAAACCATTCCGTGAATTTCTATATACGTTGTTCTCCGAGTTGTCAGAAATTTAACGTATGGGTACATAGTGTGAAATTTTGAAGGTATTACATGTCAGAGAGAACCTGTACTAAATACACTGTCTATCCAGACTCGTTGTTATAATGAACACAGGAAATCAGGTTGATAACTTTGGCATACAGGTCATCTCACATCCCAACACCAAACCCTGGAAATTAGACATCTAAAAAAGTAGCAATACATCAGAGCAGTGCTGGAAAACAAGGAGATCCACAGAGGAAATATACCTATCAACAGGATTCCTGAGTAAAATTAATGCTATTTACTGCAGAAATAAATTAATTGCAAGACTCAACAAAAAAATCTGGATAGTGTAATAGAAAAAAATTTTAAATGTAGTTCAAGTTTTGTACCAAAACATATATTAGTCCCCTAAGGTTATGTGTCTGAGTTTTCTAAAACTTTTAAGGAATAGAAAATTCCCATATTCTATAATCTCTTTCAGAAAAATAAGAGAAGCTTCTTTATTGTAGGGCAATATATATATATATATAGCAATGATATTACCAAATTAGGCATCATGACTATCTCCTGGGAGCGTTCAAGCTAGAGTGAGCTTAGCTGTAATTGAGTAGATTAGATTTCTGATCACAAATATTTAATCCCTTATTCCCTGACATCCCTAAAAAGATTAAAATTAGCCATTCCATTAATTTGGGGCTGGACTATGTGATTTGTTTGGGGCAGTAGAATACAAATGGAAGTTAAAATATATTGCTCCTTAAGAGGAATCCCATATTTCCACTCACCTCTCTGGTGAAAGCTCCCATTTTCTCCATGAAAAGTAAATGTTCCAAGTAACTGTTGTCACTCAACCAAAACCCAAAGTTGGTATAGAAGGAATATACCTAAACTCAAACTCTGCCTTTAGCAGAGCTGATGAAGCCATTCCTTAGACACATGAGCAAAAAAAATCCATTTTATATAAAATTCTCCCATAATCAATAGGGAAAAAATGACAGAGAATATGAATATTTCACAAAAGACAACAAATAAATGAGCAACATAAGAAAGATGCTCAACTTTCTTAGGAAAGTACAGAAAAAAAATCAGGGAAGTTATAATCCAAATGTCAAATAAACCAGCTTTCTCTTACAAGGATGGTAAAATTGATAGATTGATCATAAATAATGTTAGGGTATGGAAATCAAGTATTATATGCCTTTGCTGAAAATGTTAATTATCACAGCCTTTTTGGAATACAACTTGACAGTATCTGTTACCTTTAAAAAATGTGCAAACCTATGGTCCCAGAATTTCTACTTCTAGGGATCTGTCTTAGAAAAATACTGCACATCTGTATGGAGAGTCAAAACTATATTTATTTAGCAGTGTTTGTGAGAACTTAAACATACCTTCCTATCCCATTGTTAAATGATATTGAGAATAGCAAAGTAACTTAGGGTCTTGCTCTAGGGAGATAAGACTAACTACCATCTGCAGTAGCTAACTTATCAATAATAACAGATTTCTTATCAAAACTTGCTTCCAGTCCCTCATCTCTCTGTGCCCACAAATCCAAAGGTTTTATAAGTTCTGCCCAACTTGACTCAGTTCCTTAACATACAAGCCTTTCTTAGGGAAATAAATAAATAAATAAATAAATAAATAAATAAATAAATAAATAAATAAATAAATAAATAACCCTGCTCAGGCCTTAAAATCCTGATCTCCCTTCTAGGACTTTCCTAGACTCTGTCAACTTGATAGTCTCTCTTACCACAGTCAACCTAATCAACTTACCCTTGCTTGGTTACAGATTTTCCTAGTGGTCTTTTGACAGTTGAAGGTCAAGATCTGAAACAGCAGCATCAAAATATATATGACTGTAGTGAGGATCAGCACAGTTCTGGAGTCATTTCCTGGGGTTGAATCCTGAAATACATCCTTCTAGCAGTGTGACCTTGAGAAAATTATTTCATCTTTCTGGTCTTTGACTGCAAAATAGGGACAGAAATAGAATTGATTTATTGAATTCTTGTTTAAAGTAAATTAGTTAATTTATTTAGACCAATTAGGAGAAGGGCTCAGAGTAAGGCTCCAAAAAGTGTTAGATACAAACAATAGTAAGTAAGTAATGACCTAAATCTCTATCAAAAGAAGAATAACTAAAAGACCTACAGTGCATTCATACTATGTACAGTTAAAGAGAAAGATAGATTGGTAATAGAAGAAAAGCAGATTGTGACACACAACATATGTGTTTAAGCAAAAGTATACTATAGATAAATATTTTATATTCAGTCAGTATATTAAAATGATCTTTAAGGATCTTGTCAAACCAAAAACAGTGTTCGTTTCCTGGGAAGAATGGATAGACTAAAGATTATTAAAAGGGATTGTAGTTTTGTTTTTTTTTTTTCCAAAAGAAAATATTTATGTATTAAATTAGTGATTTTTCTTACAAATGACATATTTTCATTTAATTTTTTTAACATTGTGGGGATGAGAAACAGTGCATACAGTATATAGAATTTTTAAATATTCATAAAGTGTCTACCTTTTATCTAAAACCTCCAAATAATTTGCAAATGAATATACAAAATACTTTCAAATGCTGCTTTATTTATAATTTTAAATAACCACTTCAGGAAGGAGACTCAGCAGCTGTTTTTACTGAAGCACTAAGCAAATTTAACTCATGAAGTGAGGAGTAATTCTTTAACCAATGAAAATGTCAGGAGGCGTTTAGGTAGGCAAAATATCATTCTGCCTGGATGGTTAGATTGCGTGTTGCTTCATTTAATTTTTGGCAAATTGATCCATTTTGCTTTAGTGAATACATTTCTAGAAATCATAGGATGTTTTACATTAGCTTAGAAGGAAATATTTTCCTCAATAAAACCAAGTGGCATATTTTATCTTGTCTTTATTCAGAACACGAAAGAAAGAAATTTCAGTCATTAAACTTTGAGGATTAAAACAGAACTCTCTCCTATACAACTTTTATAAGTGTCAATCAAATATAGTCTAACAAGATATTATGGATTATAGCTGTCCTCAAAGTCAGCTAATGTATTTCTGTGCAATTTTGTTTTTAAAAATGGTAATTTATTGCTTAGAGTTTACAAATCTCATTCAGAACTTTGATTTTTTTAATACAGGTAGAACCATTAAAACACATTTACAAAGACAAATAGGTTTAAGAGGAAAAATACTAATCAGAAAACATTAACTACTATATTTAATTCTGCTAATTACTAGCTCTAATATGTGATTAATAATTTTTTCCTGTTTTACTGAGATACAGTTTGACACAAAAGATTATATTAGTTTAAGGTATACAACAATGATTTGATATGTGTGCACTTTGTGAAATGATAAACATTAAGTTTAGTTAACATCCCATCACTTCACTGGGTACTTTTTTGTTGTTTTTGATTATAAAAACTTTTAAGATCTGTTCTCTTACCAACTTTCAAATATACAGTATAACTATAGTCACCATGTTATATACATTGCATCTCTAAGACTTATTTATCTTACAACTAGGTATGTACATTTTGACTACCTTCACCTATTTCCTCCTCCCCTACACACCCCAACTCTGACAACAAGCAATCTGTTTTTGTTTCTATGACTTCAAATTCTACATACAGGTGTGATCATACAGTATTTGTCTTTTTCTGTATGACTTATTTCACTAAGCATAATGCCCTAGAGGTTCATTTATGTTGTCACCAATGGCAGGATTTCCTTCTTTTTATGAATAACTAACATTCTATTATCTATCTATCTATAGATATAGGTATATCACATTTTTAACCCATCTATCAATCAGTGGACATGGAGGTTGCTTCCTTGTTTTGGCTATTCTAAATAATACTGCAGTGAACATGGGGTGAAGATATCTCTTCAAGATAATGATTTTGTTTCCTTTAGATATATACCCAGAAGTGGTTTGCTGGATCATATGGTAGCTTTATTTTTCAATTTTTTGTGAAAATAGTGGCTGCATCAATTTATGTTCCCACCAATAGTGCCCAAGCATTTCCTTTTGTTCACATCCTCACCAACTCTTGCTAACTTTTGTCTTTTTTATAGTAGCCATTGTAACAGGTGTGAGTTGACATCTCCTTGTTGTTTTAATTTGCGTTTTCCTGATGATTAGTAATGTTGAACACCTTTTCATGTACTTGTTGCCCATTTGTATGTCTTCTTTGGAAGAACGTATATCCAGATCTTCTGCCTATTTTTTAAATCAGATTTTTGTTTTTGTTGTTATTTGAGTTGTGTGAGGCTTTTTATATATTTTAGAAGTTAACCCCTTATAAGATATATGATTTGCAAATATTTTTCTATTCTGTAGGTTTCCTTACCATTTTGTTGATTGTTTCCTTTGCTGTACAGTTTTTAGTTTGCTTTAGTCTCATTTGTTTGTTTTTACTTTTGTTGCCTTTACTTTTGGTATCAAAACTAAAAAAAATTACTGAAAAACTGATGTCAAGGAGCTTACTCCCTGTTCCTTTTTTCTAGGAGTTTTATAGTTTAGATCCAATTTTCAAGTCTTTAGTTGATTTTGAGTTGATTTTTGTGTGGTATAAGATAGTGGTCTAGTTTCTTTTTTGCATGCGGCTGTCCAATATTCCTCATATCATTTATTGATGAGACTGTCTTTCCCTGTTATGTATTCTTGGCTCCTTTGTCATAAATGAATTGAACATATATGCTGGATTTATTTCTAGGCTCTCTGTTCTCTTCCATTGGCCTATGTGTGTTTATGCCAATACCATAATGTTTTGATTACTATAGCATTGTAATATAATTTGAAATCAGGAAGTTTGATGCCTTCAGCTTTGTTCTTCTTTCTGAAGATTGCTTAGACTATCTTTTGTGGTTCTAGAAATTTTAGAATTGTTTGTTACATTTCTGTGGAAAATGCCATTGGAATTTTTATAAAGATTGAATTAAATATGTAGATTACTCTGGATTTTATGGACACTTTAACAATATTCATTCTTCCAATTCATAAATACAAAATATGTTTTCATTTATTTGTACCTTCTTCAGTTTTTGTCATCAGTGCCTTATAGTTTTAGAATGCAGATCTTTCACCTCTGTGGTTAAATTTAATCTAGGTATTTTGTTCTTTTTGATGCAATTATAAATGGGATTTCTTTTCTTAAATTTTCTTTCTTATAGTTCATTATTAGTGTATAAATACACAACAGATTTTTTAATATTGATTTTGTATCCTGCGTCTTTGCTGAATTCATTTATTAGTTCTAACAGTTTTGGGTGGAGTTTTTAGGATTTTCTATGTATAATATCTTGTCATCTCCAAATAGAGATAGTTTAATGTCTTGCTTTCTAATTTCAATATCCTTCTTTTTCTTACTTAACTGTTCTGAATAGGACTTCCAGTAGTATGTTGAATAAAACTGGCAAGAGTGGGCATTCTTTTCTTGTTCCTGATATTAGAGGTAAAGCCTTCAGATTTTCATCACTGAGATATACATTTAGCTATGTATAAAGTTGGCTGTGCGTTTTTCATATATAACCTTTATCATGTTGAGGTAAATTCCCTGTATGCTCAGTTTCTTGACAGTTTTTATCACAAGTAGACGATGAATTTTGCCAAGAGCTTGTTCTGTGTTTATTGAGATGATCACATAACTTTTATCCTTTATTTTGTTATTGTGGTGTATTACATTGATTCGTGAATGTTTAACTTTCTTTGCATCCCTGCAATAAATCTCACTTGATATGGTGTATGAGCCTTTAAATCTATTGTTCAATTCAGTTTGCTCCTATTTGTTTAGGACTTTTGCATCTATGTTCATCAGGCATATTGGCTTTATTTTTTCATTTCCTTTAGCATCTTTGTCTGGTTTGGGCATCAGAATAATGCAGCCTTGTAAAATGAGCTTAATAGTGTTCCCTACTCTTCCATTTTTTGGAAGAGTTTGAGAAGATTTGTACTGATTCTTTTCTAAATGTTTGGTAAAATTCATCAGTGAAGCTACCTGGTCCTGACCTTTTCTTTGTTGGCACGTTTTTTTTATTACTGATTCATTCTTCTTACTAGTAACTGGTCTTTTGAGAGTTTCTATTTCTTCATGATTCAGACTCAGTAGATTGTATGTTTCCAGGAATTTGTTTCTTCTCAGTTGTCTAATTTGTTGGCGTACAATCGTTCATAGCAGTCTTTATGATCTTTTTATTTGTGTGGAAGCAGTTGTGATGTCTCCTTTTTCATTTCTAACTTTATTCGAGTCCTCTTTCTTTTTTTCTTGGACATTCTAGCTAATTATTCGTTAAATTTATGATACCAAAGAAAGTTCTCAGTTTCATTAATCTTCTCAGTTGTCTTTTTACTCTCTATTTCCTTCTTTTTTTCTACTAACTTTGGTCTTTATTTGTCCTTTCTTTTCTGTTTGCCTGAGGTGTAACATCAGGTTGTTTATTTGAGCTCTTTCATTTTTCTTACTGTAGGTATACCAATAAAACTTCCCTCTTAAAACTGCTTTTGCTGCATCCCATAAGTTTTCATAAGTCTCAAGATATTCTTGAAAATTGTTTTCTTTGACTCATTGATTTTTCAGTAGCATGTTTAATCTCTGCATTTTTGTGAATTTTCCATTTTCCTCTTACGATTGATTTCTAGTTTCATAACATTGTTGGGAAAGATGCTTGATATGATTTCAGTCTTCTTAAATTTATTAGCATTTGTTTTGTGGCCCAACACCTGATCTTTCCCAAGGAATGTTCTATGAGTGGTAGAGAAGAATATGTATTTTGCTGCTGTTGGATGGAATGTTCTGTAAATATCCAGCAAATCCATTTTGTCTAATGTGTAGTTTAAATTTAATGTTTCTTCACAGATTTTCTGTCTGGATGATATAGCCATTGTTGAAAGTTGGGTATTGGAATCCCCTATTACTCTTGTATTGTTGTCTGTTTCTCCCTTCCCTTCAGGTTTGTTAATACTTGCTTTATGTATTAGGTGATCTTATGTTGGGTACATAAATATTTACAAATATAATATCTTCTTATTGATGCTTTTATCATTACATAACAACTTTTTTTTGACTCTATTACATTATTTGTCTTAAATCTATTTTGCCTGGTATAAGTATTGCTATCCCTGTTTTCTTTTGATTTCCATTTGCATGGAGTAAGTCTTTTCTGTCTCTTTACTTTCAGTCTGTATGTGTCCTTAAAGCTGAAGTGAGGTTCTTGTAGACAGCATATAGTTGGGTCTTGGTTTTTTTTAACTATTCAGCCACTTTATGTCTTTTGATTGGAGAATTTAGTCCATTTACATCTAAAGTAATTACTCATAGGTATAGACTTACTATTACAATTTTGTTTAGTTTTTTGACTCATAATTCTTTTGTTCTTTTAATTTTCTCTTCTTCTCTTCCTTTGTGACTTATTGATTCTCTGTATTGTTATGCTTGGATTCCTATCTCTTTTTCTTTTGTCTATTTGAGTTTTTGCTTTTCTGTTATTATGAGGCTTAGATAAAACATCTTTTCAGCCAGTAACTTTAAATGCATACTGAGTCTCTGTATCTTTACTCTCCAACCTCACATTATTTTTTTGTTTTTGATGTCACAAGTTACATTGTTTTACATTGTGTATACACTGACAAATTCCTGTGGTTATAGTTATTTTTGATACTTTTTTTATGGACCAGAGCCAGAGCTGAACTCAGATTTGGCTGCTTGAAGCTCAAAAGTTTGAGAGATAAGGGTTGTTGGAGAAAGAAAGATGTTTTATTCAGGAAGCTGGCAACCTGGAAAGATGGTGGACTAGCATCCCAAAAACCACCTCCCCGTTGCCAGTTAGAGGGAAAAGGGTTTTATAGGGAAAAACTGGAAACTTTCAAAGGTGTGCAGTTAGTAGCTTCATGAATAACAACACAATCAGCTTCTACAGTCATCTTGAAACTGGTCATGTAGTGCTCTGGTCAGTATCTCTTGATTGTTTTAAGTGCAGTTAATTGCCAGTTCCAGAGCTGGTTTGTTCCCATGTCTTTGAAGCTAGTTCCTGACATTATGCAAAATGGAGCAGCTAATGTCATGGCTATAGTCTGTTCATCATGCAGTTAGTTTTTTCCCCTCTGATGATGGTATTACAAAACAGCTCCAGAATGCACATCAGACACTGTTACCTATGTCCTTCAGGGAGGAACTGAAGATACTGTGACTGCTATGTGGCTGATTTATTGTTTAAATTGTTACCAGTTCTACTGGCCCAACTGCTACTTTTATCACTATGTGTTCATATCCTTCAGTGATTAATTCTTTAATCAGGCTTTTGTGACTCATGGGAGGGCTAAGAGACCACAGCTTTTCTACAAACAAGAGGCAGGCATTGCAACATGGAGGGGGGCGGGTGGTGGGTGGCGGTATCTGTCCAGGCAAGGCCTTATAGTGTCCTGCTTGGTTATACTTTTTTTCTTTTAATCTTTATACTAGAATTATGAGTGATTTATGCAAAATCATTATAATATTAGAGTATTCTAAATTTAGCTATATATTTACCTTTACCAGTGAGTTTATACTTTCATTTTTTTTTTCTATTACTAATTAGAGTCTTTTTTTTTTTTTTTCCTAGCTTGAAAAAGTCCTTTTAGCATATCTTGTATGGCCAGTCGAGTGGGTATGAACTCACTCAGCTTTTGCTTGTCTGGAAAACTCTATCTATTCTTCAGTTATGAATGACAGCTTTGCTGGGTAGAGTATTCTTGGACAGCAGTTGTTTACTTTCATCTTTTTGAATATATTATGCCATTCCTAGCAGGCCTGCAAAGTTTTCCTGAAAAATTGCTGATAGTTATAGGGGTTCCTTTTTGTGTAACAAGTTTTTTCTCTTAATTTAATTACAGTATCATGATGTGTGTCTCTAAGTTCTTTTTATTTTGAACTCTCTGGGTTTCCTAGATTAGGGTTTCTGTTTCCTTTCTCAGGTGAGGGAAGCATTCAGCCTTTATTGATTCAAATAAGCTTTCTGTCCCTTTCTCTCTCCTCCTTCTGGGACCACTGTAAAGATTTTTTTTTTTCCAATTGTGTCCCATAAGTCCCTTAAGCTATTTTCACTCATTATTGCTTTTACTTTTTGTTCCTTTACTGGATGGAGTTCACTGTCCTGTCTTCAATTTGCTGATCCTTTCTTCTGCTTATCTAGTTGCTGTTGAATCCTTCTATTGCATTTTTTGGTTAATTTTTTTATATTCTTCAACTTTGTGATTTTTACTTGGTACTTTCATATATTTCCTGCCTCTTTCCTGAAATTCTCACTTTGTTCATACATTCTTATGCTCACCTTGGTGAATAACTTTATAAACATTATTTTGAAATATTGATGAGGTAAATAACTTATCTCCGTTTCATTAATATCTGTTTCTGGTGCTTTATCTTGCTTTTGTTTGTTTGTTTTGTACATATTTCTGTTTCTTCATTTTCTTTGACTGTTTCTGTTGGTTTCTGTACATTAAATAAAACAGCCACCTCTCCCAGTCTTGATGGCATGATCTTGTATAGGAGATGAACCTTATCATTCAACCTTGCATTTTCTCTTCATTGTCTCTCAAATCTCTGTGGTTTACCAAGGCACCTTTGTTTTTAGTGACTCTCAGTAGTTGAAGATTAGCCAAGATCTGTTTTCTCATTTGCCTAATTTGTAGTATTTGCTCACATGGTTTTTGGATATCGTTCAGAGAGAACTACTCCATGTGTAGCTGTAGAATTGGTATTGTCTATGGGAGGAGATGAGTTCAGGAGCTATGTGACCATCTTGGATTAGAATCCTGTGATTAATAATTCTGTGTCTGTGCATTTTAGTTTCCTCATTTTTATATGAACTTTAGTCCTCCTTTTCCTTTTCCCCTTCACAGACATGTAATGAGGTATATTGTGTACTAGATTCTAGGTGCTAGGTTCTGGGAATTCAAAAATGGAAGTATAATTCTCTGCTCTCTGATTCTTACCTCTGTGACAGCTGTTTCAATTGATCATGATAAAATACTCCGAATAATAATTTTCGAAGAAGTATGATCAAAATTCTGTGGGTGACCAGAGAAGGGAACAGTCTGGCACCATCAGTGAAGTTTTAAATAGGAATGTGCAATTTACCTGCACATGAATGATGAGTGGTGTGCCAGGCATAACAATGTGAAAGAAAATGATGCTCCAGGAAAGTATATACATGAAGACATGAGTTTGAGATAGGTGGCAATGAAGGTTTCTAAGACCAAAATATAGTCTGAATGAGAATTGAGGTGGTGACTGGAGATAAAACTGAAGAGGTAGATTAGAACTAGAAGTATTATAGTATGAAGGATCTTAGGCACTGTGCAGTAGTTTGAACTTATTTGGGAAATAATAGTCACCAGAGATCCCATTGGAAAGTCATATGATGATTTTTTTTCATCTTAAGGAATATTCCATCCAGCAGTATGGATGAATGCAAAAGAGACCAAATGCAGACAGATTTCAAGTAAACCAAAAGGTATGAAGCAGGCCTGTATAATACAGGGCTAATCATATGCTTGAAATCTGAATATAAAAGTAATATTACATGTGGATTTCAGACATTTTGGAAAATATTAAAAAAAAAACCACAAGAAAGAAAATAAACCTATTTTTAATCTCACAACATAGATATTGGTGATTAACATTTCAGTGTATGTGTTTCTCAATTGTTTTCAAACAAAACAATCATGGCATCAATGTAGAATACTCTATAGATAAACATTTTTATGAGCCATCAAGCATTAAACAGTCTTCACTTATTGTAATGTACCATCAGTTACTCTCATTGTTGAAAATGTAGGGATTTTTACCATTTCAAAAGCCTTGTGGTGAATGTGCTTGTGCCTACATATTTGTGTCCTTGTCTAATTACTTAGAAAAAGCTACTAGATATAGAATTTCTGGGCAAAAAATAACACACATTCTAAGGTTTTACAAAATATATATTCAAAATTCTCTTTGAGAAAGCAATTTGTATTCCTGGCATCAGCCTCTTTTCCCTGCAGCTTTTAAAACAATGAATATTTTTATTTTATTTTTTCCTGACAGAAGGCAAATAATGATATCTCACTGTTTCATTTGCATTCCTTTGATTACTTATGAGGTTACGTCCTTTCATGTTTATTGTAACTTACCTGTTCTGTCAGTTTTTCTACTTGAGTGTTTGTAGTTTTATGTTTGATTTTAAAAGGATACAGGACCTTTCTGTTTAGGCACAATACAAGATAACAATGAGAATTATTCAGCCATAGAGAAGCTGCAGAGGCAGCTCAAAAATTCAAAATGTGTGAAAAACAAGAACACAGCAAGGCTTCAGGTAACTAGAAATATGTGCAAATATTTGATGGAAAAGTCAGCATTATGCAAACTTACCTAAAGGATGCAATAATGAAGTTAAAGCATGAACAACTGGCTATTTTTGAGGTTCCAGATGAATGAAGCACTGGAATTGAGAGCCTTTGTCCATGGAATGCAGAGGAATACGTTTGGGTTTGAGAGAAGAAAGCTACATTCAGGTGTGAATGGTCGCTAGTTAGCAATATCAGTTTTCTCTTAAAGTGTATGTGAGAGTTAAAATCAAAATGCTAAATTGCAATAACCTTGAATACTAGTAATACATATCAGCAACCTACTAAACTCAAAAGAGCTAAAGGAAAGATACCCAATGAAAAATTGTACAAGATTAACTCATATTCATCCTGAATATCAGTCTCTTAAAATGCAGCACCTTTGCACCACAGAAAATGAGCAGCCTGTCCTGAAATTTGTATGAACAAATTTCCTGACATTGTCAGGAAAATACAGTAAAATATGGTCATTTGATTCATCACCATCACCATCACGATTTAGAAAATTTTAATTCCACTAAAATATCCCTCATTCCCTATTGTTTTCTCTCACTATGAGTAAACTATCTTTTTCTAAAATTTTATTTTAATAGAATCTCAAAAAAGAAAAAAGAGGGCACTAATGAACTCATCTACAAAACAGAAACAGACTGGCAGACATAGTAAACAATCTTGTAACCACAGAGGGAAAGGGGGTTGGAGGGATAAATTTGGGAGTTTAAGATTTGTAAATGTTAACCGTTATATAGAAAAATAGATAAAAAACAAATTTCTCCTGTATAGCATAGGAAACTATATTCAATATCTTCTAATAACTTTTAATGAAAAAGAATATGAAAATGAATATATATATATATATATAGTCAGTTCCAATGTGTCAATTCCTGGTATACAGCATAATGGCCCAGCAGTGTTTTGGGTTCTTTTTACAGAAATGTTAAGTTTATCCTTAAATATTTAATATTTTAGAATTGTATTCTCTAATTGTTGCTGATCATCTATAGAAATAAGATTGGAGGATCCTTCTTCCTAAACTACACCCCAGTCTGGAAATTACCTACAGGGAGCTAGCCCAGGTTTGGGGCTCACCTGGGCTGTCTGCCTACTGGGTTCACCTCTTTTGTATTCTTTTTCTCATGGACAGGGTAAAATTTTTGAAATGCATGGATTAAGAGAATTTCTGAAGACATTCAGGCAGGAAAAAATAAAGTTTACATACAAAGGAGTAATATCAGTTTGACCTACAATTCTTTCAATATAAGTAACTTCAGAAGACATTGAAGTATCAAGAGTGTTGAGGGGAAATGTTACCATGAAGAACTCTGTTACTCTGTTATGTCTGAAGAAAAAAGAAGAAAGTTATCAAATACACATGGCTCAGAACATTACTCGATAAAAGTAATTTAAAAAATGGAATGTAGTTATGTGTAAACAGGTAAATAAATATGTACTAAATGTTCTTCTTCACTGAAAAAGATCAATATATAACATATTAATTTGACTGTAATAAGAGAAATGTAGGTTAAGTTTGTTATTTCAAAATGCTAAAATCATCTCTAGTAGAATTACAAGTTTTTTTTATAGCTCTCAAATAAGTAAAGAAAGAAAACAGAAGAAATTATATCCATATCAAAAGAGAAAAACTAATAAAAGCACTTAAAATCTTAAAATAATTTTATAAGATGAAGTATATAAATTTGATAAAGAAAATATAGTAAATTTCCTTAGTGAAAAAGATTCCTTTTTTTTTTTTTTTTTTTTGGTTAGTAAATAAAATTGAAACATATTCTGATGCAGGCTCCTGGGATTTGAGGTTATTTACATTTACTAAAAGTTTAAGGATTTTTTTTGCTATAAACACAAAGAGGATTTAACAAGAAGCCCACAACTCAGTTCATATTATCTTTTGTCACCTACCAGATGTTTATAATAAGCAAGTTAAAATACTTCTCTGTGTTGTGGTTTATCTGTAAAGTAAAAATAATAATAGGATTTACCTCACAACGTGTTCTAAAGTGCTCAGAACATTGCCTGTTTTTGAGGAAGTGCTACATTAATATTGCAATGTAAAGAAATTCAGAAGAAGAGTAACTTGAAAGTAGGAAGTACTCTCAGCTATGAGGACATCAAAACTGCTTGAGCTGGGGCTGGCTGTGTGTGCGGTTTTTGTTGGCAGGTGAAGACACTTGGTACTAAGGGTTACTGCTCCAGACACCCACTTGAGAGGTATCTAATGTTCTGATAAGATTTTTCCAAGCCTATTGGATAGATATACGTGTGAAATAGTGCCAAAATTCAGGGGGCCAGAAAGGGAAGATTTAAAATTGGAAGGCTTCATTTAGCATCATTAAATATTGATTATACCCCCATACTGTTACTCTGTTCCACTGAAGGACTTTTAGAGTAGAATCAGTCAATTTTCAAGAACAAAATCATAGATGTTCAATTGACTAATGAGAAATCTCAATTTTTTTCAAAGGAGAGTATTGAATGACTATTTATTATATTTGAACAAGCAAATAATTATGTTCTTTTTTATAAAAAGACAGAAATATTCTGAATGATGTCTTGGATGCTAAAAAGCTGTTTGCCAGAGCAACAGGCATCCTCCATCTGGATGAGTGGGTGGAAAGAGAAATGAAAGTGACAAGGGGAGCAAAGTTAAGCAGCCCATTTAGCTTCCTCTCATTATGGATCGAATGCCTTCTCTCAGGGAAATGAATTCCACATTTGAAAGCAGTAGAGTGCAAAAATGAAACAGAAAAAGTAATTAATAGGATATATTCATGTATATGCCTTTGTGCTGACATTTCTCAAGCTAACTGAGAAAAAGAAAGGAGAGACTATTTAAAATATATAAACAGTCGTGCCAGAGAATTTTGAGTGAGAGTCAACAGAAGAAAATGCAAAGTCAGAAATTTGATACCCAAAAGTCGTATTATTTATTGAAGTTTAAGACAGAGCAGTAAAAGTACTCCTCATACGTGTTAGTAGGAAAGGAAAACTAGATAAATTTGGAAAAGAGAAGAAAGGCATGCTGAGTTTTTTAAAGTAGTGTATTACCTCTGGTTCACACACAGACAAGTATTGATTGTCTTGAAAAGTAGTTATGGGTGATGAGTATCAGCCCCATGCAGACTCTCCCTTCCGGAACATCAAGAGAAACTCAAGCAAATTTTAGCTTACATGCCTGATACTGCAGGTACCGGGTTAGGTGCCTGACACCAAGGACACAGATTTACACCTGACTCTGCAGGTACGAGGTTATGTGCCTGACACTGAAGGTAGAAGGTTAGACAGAATCAATAAGACTTGTGGTGCAGTTGATTAACTTTCATGTTTCAACATTTAAAGAGAAAATGATGATAGCTAAAGGGTAAGTTTCTAATTCTTCCTGCTCAAGTTAAGCCTCTGGTGAAGGGAGTATTACACCAAAGGGAAACTTTAGATTGTGAAGAAGCACAGGTTGTGACAAGGGACTTGTAAAGATGAGGAATTAGAAGATGAAAGGAGGAAAAAAGTGGACACAATTTATACATTGATAATGATTCAGGAAGAATGATGTGAAGAATTAGAACTTTAAAATTTACCTCAGAGGAGGAAGGAAATCAAAGTAAGATCAGGTTATGGTATATGGCTTATTAAAACCTTCCTAAAGTTTAGGGTTACAGAAAAGGTTTGTGTTTGAGAGAAAGATTGCAGGGACTGGCTGAGACAGGGGATAAAGCAATTCAACCTCTGAACATTGTAGAGCATATGATTTTGAACCTGTTAGGTTAGTAGAAAAGAAGAATAAACAAACTATGTTACAAGGAAAAATATTTAAGGCGGAAAAGAAGTATATGCTAATTACAGTTTGAGAATAAATACTCTAGTAGCATATCCATGCAATAAAATGCTTGGAGACAAATAGTCTAGAAATAAATTAATTAACTAATAAAACAGAATAGGAGAATAAAAAAGGTAAAGAGAAACAAACTGTTGTCAAACAGTTATTCAGGCTTAAGTAATTGATATTCAATTTCTGTAGAAACTTTGTTGGACTGTCTCATGGGAGTTGGATTGTAAATATGTATAATATGTAAATAACCTTTAATATACTTGAAGGATTTAAAAAGAGGGATAATAGATATGAAAACACTCTACAGTGAATATCATTATAGACACTAGGAATGTTGAAAGGAATATCCAAAGAACATTTCCAATTCTTGTCTCATTTCTGCTTATATGTATTTAATTTCCTGCATAGGGTCACTTTTAAAATATAAGCCCTTCCTTATTGAATTTATTTTCTTTCAACTTATCTTCTTTCAAAGCATTACCTCTCAGGGTTTCTGTATAGTGAAGATTCATTTGGCTGCTTTTCTGTGTTTATGTTTATTGTTTTTGTCATCAATTTTAGGCCCAAAGATTTAAAAGGCAGGAAACCTAGCTATTTACATTGCCTGGTCCGGAAGCTGTAAACATTATATGGTAATGATGGTCAGAGATTAATTCACTAAGCATTATTTAAAACAATTTTGTTTTGAAAAATAAATTCATTTTTAATTTCTTATAGACAGCTTATATCTTCTAATAAAATTTTTGGTAAAGCTTAGTAAGTCTTTTTAATATAGTTAGCTCTCAATTACTAGGCAGATCTTGTTTGCAGATACTGAGTGTTCTTCCAAAAATGTCACTTTTATCATATTTCAGGGACTTTCAGTGGTTCCCAGCCACATTCTAAGTATGAATTCAGCATATATAGCTTTAAAAACTCTCACCCAATATCACCATAGCATAACCGTCAAACTTTCTTTTGGTTTTGCTTTTAATTAAGTTGTGCCAGAGCTGCTCATCACAAATTTCCTTCAGTCAGTCTCATGTTATTCATTTTTGCATACCAATGTTTAATACTGTGTCTTTACTTTGTGCAGAACACACTTCCTGGAATAGTGCCGTAATGCATTACTTCTTTCTGCCAGTGATGATCCAAATCTTTAACAGAATAAGCATCGATTTAGGATATTTATATTTTGGAATAATTTACATCATCATCCTTATAAATATCAAGGTGATTTTAAATGTACATCAGTTATTAAAGTTCAGAGAAGGAACGAGAGAACAGGGAATATTCTGAAATGGAACTTAAGAATAATAAACCAGTCACCAAGTTTTGTTCATTGTGCTTCCTAAGAATCTCTCTTCTCTCCGTATTTTTCTAGATATCCACTTCCAGTGTCTCAGTTCTGAATATCATCATATCTTGCCTGGATTTATAAGGCAAGGTTTGATAAGAACTCCTTATGAGCTGATTTTCCAATTTTACCGTTGTCTTTTCTGCAACATATTTTCTATGTTTTTCAAGCACAACAGTGTTTCTAAAATGTGATCTGATTGTGTTATCCCTGTACTTTAAAAACTCTTCAATGCTCCAGACTACCTTCAAGATAAATTCTAATTTCTCACTAATGCACCCAAAGTCCTTCATTGTCTGGTCCCCAGTCACTGCTCTATTTCTTCTGTGAACTCCATGCCCTAATGTCTTAAATCTACTGGCAAGTGCCCAAGTGAACTGTGTCTTCTTTCATGGGAGGGATGTTGATTAGGACCAAAAAAAGTAATGTAATTCACAGAGCTATAGTTTTGTGTGTGTGTGTGTGTGTGTTTGTGTGTTTAACTTCTTTTGTGATCTTAAAATGGCTTTGAAAAGATTGTGGTAAATTGGTAGTATGTGAAAGAGCAATTTAAAAAAATTTATAGAATTAATTAATGTGACCTCAGTCAATCTAGTTGTTTATTTAGGCAGAATTTCTATTTTGAATCTGGAAACTTCCTAGTGTCATTATATTTACTCCCCATTTTCTTACTTTAAAAAATTGTGGTAAGAATACAATATGAGATTTACCTCTTAACAGTGTTTTTATAATTTTTCTATTTTGTTGTTTTATTGTGATAAATTGACATACATCACTGTATGAGACTTAGGTGTACAGCATAAAGGTTTCACATATGCATATTGTGAAATGATTACCACAGTAAATTTAGTTAACATCCACCGTCTTATATAAATATAATATATATAAGTGGTAATAGAAGAGAAAAAAATGTTCTCCTTGTAATGAGAACTCTTAAGATTTATTCTTTTAACTACTTTTATATATACATCATACAACAGTGGTAACTATAGTCATCATGTTGTACATTACATCCTAGCATTTATTTATTTAACACATTTTTAAGTGTTCAATACAATGTTGTTAACTGTATTGTTAATGGTGTTAATGAGCACAGAATTATACAGCAAATTTCTGGAACTTATTCATCTTCCATATCTGAAATCTTATACCCATTGGATAACATCTTCCATTTCTCCTCCAACCCTTGGGCCAAAACCACCATTCTATTCTGTTTCAGTGTGTCTGACTATTTAAAACACCTCACATACTTAGAACCATATAGTGTTTGTTCTATTGTGATTGGCTTATTTCACTTAGCATAATATCCTCAAGGTTCTTTCATGGTGCCAGGTATGTCAGTATTGCCTTCTTTTTCTAAGATTAAATAATATTCAATCATATGTATATACCACATTTCCTTTATCTATTCGTCTGCTGATGGACATTTAGGTTGTTTACCCATCTTGGCTATTGTGAAGAATGCTTCAGTTTACATGCAGATGCAGAGAGCTCTTTGATATTTCTGTTTTCATTTCCTTTGGATGTATACCCAGAAGAGGGATTGCTGAATCATGTGGCAGTTCTGTTTTTGACTTTTTGAGGAAACTTCACATTGTTTTCTATGGCACCTGCAGGATTTTACATTTCTACCTACAGTATATAAGAGTCCCAAATTTTCCACATCCTTACCAACACTTTTTTTGTTTATTTATTTATTTATTTTTGATAATTGCTGTCCTAACAGATGTGAGGTATCTCACTGTTACTTTAATTTACACTTCCCTGATGATTAATGTTGGTGAGCAACTTCTCATATACCTGTTCACCATTTGTATGTCTTTTTTGGAGAAATATTTAATCAAATGCTTCACTCATTTTTTTACTGTGTATTTCTTCTTGCTTGTTTGGTTGGTATTTGTTTTTTTTGTTTGTTTGTTTTTTGCTATTGAGTTATAGGAGTCCTTTTATTTGTTTTGGGTATTAAGACCTTATCAAATATATGAATTACAAATATTTTCTCCCATTCTCTAGGTTACCTTTTCACTCTGTGGATTGTTTCTTTTGCTGTTCAGAGCTTTTTAGTTTGATGTTTCATTTGTTTATTTTTGCCTTTATTTTTTGCCTATACTTTTGGTGTCTTATCCAAGAAAGCATTACCAATACCTATGTCATGAAGATTCCCCATTGTTTTTTCCTAGGAGTTTTACAGTTTCAGTTCTTATGTTTAAGTTTTTAATTCATTTTGAGTTGATGATTTTATATGCTATGAAATATGGTTCCAATTTTATTACTTTGCATGTGGATATCCAATATTCTCAAGACCATTTGTGAAGAGACAGTCTTTACCCCATTGTATATCTTTGGCTCCCTTGTCAAAGATCAGTTAACTATATATGTGTGAATTTATTTCTAGGCTCTCTATTCTGTCTCATTTGTTTATATGTCTAGCTTTATACCATACCATACTTAGGGAGATTCCTTTTTTAAAAATATGCTTTCATAGCACTAGACCTGTATGAGAGTAATTTCTTAAAATCAAGTATTAATATTTTGCTTTATCCATAATCTGCAGCAGGTTAGTCTTTTTCAGTAATGTAATCATAAGGTAGGGACATTACATGATACTTGACTAGTGCTACTCAGCTAATTGGTGTTAAAGCAGGAATAAGAACCCTGGTCGTATGAGATCTTGCCTAGTGTTCCTATACCATATGACCAACCACTCTGATCAATGATGAACAACTTACTGTAGTTGTAGCATATTGCAAAATTTTCCATTTTCCTAGACCTAATTTCATAATTAGTGGGTAAAAATAAAAACAGCAGATGGGAGAGAGAATGGAGACAGCCTACTTCAGCAGCATTCCTAGGACAGCTGGACATGCAGATTGTGAGAACTAGAAGACAGTGATCAAATTGCCAATGATAAAGTCACCAATCAGTCATAATCAAATGACTGTCAAACCTCTACCTTGTTCAGATTTCTCAGACTTCAGGCCTTTTCTATTTTTGCAAATGAAATACACAAAAGGCAAAATTTTGAGTAAAACACACTGCAAGACAGTAATAGAAAAATTTCTTAATCCTAATATTTCCCTGTGTCTTCAATCTCTTGTCCATACAATTCATACCATTCTTGCCTAATATGAAAATAAATCAAATACTTATAGTTTGAAGAAAACTGGACTCTTTATTGTTGATTGCATAGTTTATATAGCACAAATAAATTTGTTTTAGTGTAATATGTGATTCACACATTGGTGTGATAAAGGAGAAAGTATTTTAGCTTAAAGAAGGCTACTACAAATTTGCAGAATGTATAAAAGAATAAAAGGTAACAAGGCACAGCCAATTGCCTGATCCTAAGACTTATTTATTATTCCTTTTAGCTATACTTAATAAATATATTCAATCATTTATTTTAAAAATATTTGACAAATTTATTTAAAAACATAAAACTCTTAATTGGCACACTAAGCAAGGTGCTCTCTAAATTCACAAATCTAAACCAAAAAAAAAAAAAAAAAGCTGAAAGATCCAAAGTAATTTGCAATAATAGTTTAAGGTAAATTGCTTAACATAAATCAGATTCCTATTGTTAAACTAAGTGTGACCATATGGCCATGGACATGTAAGAACATGGCACCTCCTGAGGTAAGTTGTTGGTGAAAATGACAGGAATGGCAGTTCTGAGAAAAGGCATGCTAGCCTGAGAGGTATGGTAGCAAGGAAGACACAAAAGCAATAGATGTGCACATAGTGTGTTAAAGAAAGCTTATTGATGAGCTAGGCATCAAAAAAGGACCAGGAGACAATGGAATAAATGTGCTCCCTACACTCGGTATTAAAAATGGTAATAATAGCAATAATTAAAACATTAGCTACATATATTATTTACTTAGTTCATTTAAACTTAACAATAACTTGATGAGCTGATGTTTTTACCCTAATTTTATAGATGATGCAATATTTATCTTTTGTTGTCAAGCCACATGTCTAAAATTGTAGAGCTAATAAATCAAAGAACTCAGATCTATCTTAAAGTTTTCTCATTTAATCTTTAATACTTCCTACCCATAGATACATGGTCATACTTTTGATATGGCTGCAGAACTAGGTTATAACTTTGTGGTGGATAAATGTTGCCGAGTCCAAACTCGTTCTGCTCACCACACAACAGGCCAATAAATCGGGAGATGAGGTGTTGGGGCAAGGAATAGCGACTTTATTCGGAAAACCAGCAGATCAAGAGAATGGCAGACTAATGTCTTGGAGAACCATCCTGCTCTATTCAGAATACAGGCTCCTTTTTTACAAAAAAAAAAACAAGGGAGAGGGTGTGGTTGATTGTTGCAATCTTCTTGCTGCAGGCATTCTTTGTTCTTGCAGCCATCCCCGTGGGCCAGGTCATAATGTCCCTGTAAACCTCCAACAAAACAAAGGTTAAATTCTCTACTACATAAATAGTGATGGAATAGCTACATACTTGATCACATTAACAAATATTAGAATGGGAGAAAGGTGGAGGGTGGGAATCAGAAAGGAAGACTTAAGCAGTCTTATTTGTGAATTTTATTTTATTTTATTTTTTTACAGTTAAACAGAAGATTTGTTATGTTCAAAAAAGAGGAAAAAAGCAAGAAAGAAGGAAAGAAGGAAGGAAAGAAGGGAGAAAGAAAAATAATCCTTGGTTCTTTGTATGGTAAGTTTATCTTTAATGTGTATCTTTAACGCTGTTGCTGAGTCCAAACTCATTCTGCTCGCTGCAGAACAGGCCAATAAATCGGGAGATGAGGTGTTGCAGCAAGGAATAGCGACTTTATTTGGAAAGCCAGCAGACCCAGAGGATGGCAGACTAATGTCTTGGAAAACCATCCTGCTCTATTCAGAATACAGGCTCCTTTTTTACAAAAAAAACAAGGGAGGGGTGTGGTTGATTGTTGCAATCTTCTTGCTGCAGGCATTCTTTGTTCTTGTGGCCATCCCCAGGGGCCAGGTCATGGTGTCCCTGTAAGCCTCCAACAAAACGAAGGTTATTCTCTACTACAATGCTACTGGGTTCTTTTTCAATAACCTGTCATCCCTGAACTGCTCTTTTGCCTTTCACCTTGGCAATAACTTCTTCATTAGCCATCTCTATAATGTACAGACTGTGAGAAATAATTGACATGGAGTATTAAACACAGGCAACTCTATTCTTGCTCAGAATACTAAAAATTACCTAGAATTCTATTTGCTTTAGAGAGTGATCTAGATAATACTCAACAAAATAAAAGCTTTCCTTTGGATAATTAAATGTTTTTATTCGGTTATCTGATTAGGTTGTTTAACCACTTTGCACAGAAATCCTTCTGCAAGTCACATGGAATAGATGCCCCAGAAGTGGCTAATGAATAAATCAATGGTTGAATAAAAGTATTTTAAAGAGGAAACACTTACTTTGTTATAGTCTCAGAGCACAGTCATGGTAATGCATGCTTTCCTTGATTAATCAAAGTCTCTATATTGCCAAACAAGT
This sequence comes from Camelus bactrianus, assembly GCF_048773025.1. Classification (NCBI taxonomy): domain Eukaryota; kingdom Metazoa; phylum Chordata; class Mammalia; order Artiodactyla; family Camelidae; genus Camelus; species Camelus bactrianus. The sequence goes on along the minus strand of NC_133543.1, from coordinate 30,408,877 downwards.
ATTATTCATTTTAAAAACTGTCTTATTTTACTGCAAGATAAATCTGAACCGATAAGAATTATGTTTCCTAAAATAAGGCTATTTTAATCTTAGAATGAATTAATAGAAGTATAATGTAACCTAGCAGGGGAGGAGATAATTCTTTACTCTTCCCTGTACCAATCAGATAATATGTAAAGAGGTATACAATATGTGAACTAAAACTTGATTATCATAAGAATTTTCTAGGTGGTGTTTTTTTTTTAAAAAAAAAAAAGAGAAGACACAGGTAGAGAAAAAGAGAAAAAAAGGGGAAAAATTCCTATTGAAATGACATTACAAAAAATAGCAGGTGATATTTGCAAGACATCTTAGACAAAAATCTACATTTTCTGAGTCTCATTCCAGGGGAGTGATAAGGATTAAGAATGGAGTAAATCTTAGGGCTATCTGAAGCAGATTTTACTGATGCAGGAAGAGGGCCTGTCCCAGGTCTCTTTTGAGTGTGGGTCCTTGGCTTCACACAGGAAAGAATTCAAGAGTGAGCCACGGTTGAGTAAAGGTAGATTTACTTAGAGAGATACATACTGAATAGAGTGTAAGGCAAGAGAAAGGCAACAAGGTGTGGGGGTTGGGTGCTCAGGTTAAAGTAAAGTAGATACTCCATAAACAGAGTGCGGGCCTTCTCCGAAGATGAGGGAGTGAGAGAGGGGGCCACAAGGCTTGGTGTTGCCAGTTTTTATGGGCTCCGTAGCTTCACATGCCTACAAGTGGGAGAACTATTCCAACTACCCTGGGGAAGGGGCTGGGATTCCCAGGATTTGTGCTACCACCCACTCTTTGAATCTTTTTTTGGTTAGCCTTGGGACTGTCATGGCGCCTGTGGGCATATTATTTATCATGCTAATATATTACAATGAGCATATGATGAAGCTCAAGTTCTACTAGAAGTCAAATCTCCTGCCATCTTAATCCTTAAGGCCTACTGGGAGTTGAATCTTCCACCATTTTGTCAATTGCTGTCATTCCTTGAGTGGCTGTAAAAAATACTATTCACATATTTTCAAGTGGAGAAATCAAAATATCAATGCTTTACATAGAATAGTGTATTGTTTGATAGCCGCTTCATTTTAAGAAGGGACTTTTAAAAATTCAAGGACTTGGAAACAGAAGAGATCATGACAATTTAGGTCTTCAAGATACTTTATACAAGGGTAGATTGGAAGGATTTGAAGGATTACAGGACCTAGTGTGAGGACAGGAGAAGAAAGGTGGAGCCACTCTGATTTTCCCTTTTTTTAAATTATGAAATGAAAAAGATACTAGTGAGAAGAAAAAGATTAGTCTGGGCAAGACTGGGCTGGGCTAACTCATGAATTTTAAGTTAACTCATGAATTTTAAGTTTCACCTTGCTAGACTGGTTTTGGGTTACTGCAAGCGACCCTTTGTTTCCGCCTAGCTGTACTCACCCTATTGGTTGATGGACCCCGAGCTTGTAAGCGACCCTATAAAACCTAGCTCACACTTCCCGGAGGCGCTCAGAGCTCCGGGGCGATAGCCCCTCTGAGCCCGCCGGCGTAATAAACCTGAGTACTCCAGCCCACTGAGTGGTGTTTGTTTCTTGGCTGGCCTGCCATTTCTGTAACACTAGAAGTCCAAGCTATCAATTCCTAGAAAGCATAAATTATTAATTTTAACGTGAATATCTCTCACCAAATGTATTTTAAATATTAGCAGCTCAAAAATCGCTGGACAGATGTATAGAATTATGTTTAGAGCAAATGGATTCTAAGTGAAAACTGAGTATTTGAAGAAGTGTTCTCTACCTGTGAATGGTAGAAACTTTAGTTTGTGAACAAATTTCAGGTGAAAAGTTTTTAAGGCTAATTCTCAACTATATCTTGATAGGTAAACAATTGTGGTCATTTAATTCTAGATAAAATTATAACCGTAGCTCAGATAATTTGCGGGGTAACAGAGTTGCTTAGTTTTGTTTTGCTTCAGAAGAAAAAAAATCTGTTACTGAAGTTTACTTAGAGGATTAAAGTCATAAAATTTGATGAAGTCTGAAGTAGCTTCATGTTATGTGAAAAAGATGTAACCAGAGTTTTCATAAATGTTGAGTCTTATTCACTTATTTACTCAGTCAACAAAGTTCTTATAAATTTAACCATATGCTGGGCTCTATTCATATAAGATACAAGATAGTACCTGTTCTATCCTCCAGGTACTAACATTTAATTTAAAGCAGTTGTGTAACAGTAATTATAGGAATTGATACTTGCTAGTACAAAATTTAAGATGGAGGTATTATAACCTAAGGAGGGTGCACCAAAGTTTGCTAGGACAGGTAAGCATAGGCTCCCCAGAGGAGACATTTAAACTAAGTCCTTGACCACAAGGAGCTAGTGTTTATCTTATGAATTAATTGGAGAATGAGAAGTCCAGCCAGGAGTCAGGGTGAGGAGTAATTGCTCTTTCATTGTGGTTTAAGCAGCATAACTCCTGGCATTATTTAAGAACATAAGGCAAATGGAGGAGAGGAAAACAAGAGTGTGCAAATATACTAGGAGCTAGAAGCTAAATGAACAGAGTAAGAAAGGCTTTAGATGTCATACTCAGGAGTTTTACTTTGTGCTGTTATAGTAAAAAGGCAATGAATGATTTTATTCATGAGAGTAACATGGTCAGATACCTGTTTCAGAAAGAGTACACAGCATGAGTAGTGTCTGGATGACACGAAAGCAGAGACTCTTGTTAGCAAGCTCTTACAACAGTCCAGATGAGGGGTAGTGGGAGCTGAATCCAGGCGGGATAGACATGTTAATTTTAATTGCTATTGCTGTTCTCAGTAGAAAGAGAAGTTAGAGAGAGATGAAATATGAAAGAGATATGAAGAGATATGAAAACTTTTGTACTGTATCCCTTCTAACTATGGAAACTGTGGCATTCACATTGAAGAATGATTAATATATAATCTTTCATTTTAATTGTGGCCAAGTGGAAAGAAGCCAGATTCTTCTAGCATATCTGGTGGCTAAACTTGTGATACTGCATTCCAGATATATCTTCATTTTATGAAAGAATGAGCAACATCTGGAGTTCAGCTTTTCTGAAGGTGATGTGTCCAATGCTCTTATTATTGGGGAGGGGAAACTTAATTACATTAACCAAAACATAATCAGTTTCCCTAATACCTGTCTAAAGAAATCAAAATGGGAGAAGATCAGAGAAGAAATATTATTAACTCTTGTATGTACAAGCAGGTGAGCTACTACCAATTAGGAAGTGGGCTTTTTTTTTATTATAATATAGTGAGTTCTTAGAGCAATTAGAATGGGAAGCAAGGAGTTGTTATAAATCTGTCGACTAAAATAAACGTGCAGCCTAAAAGTTGAGAGTTAATGTTTTATTTGGTGGGGGGACTTGAGCCGGGATGACAGCCTCTCAGATCGCTCTGAGGTGCTGCTCCTAAGAGGTAGGGGAGGAGCAAGGATATATAGGAGCTTTACAACAAAGACCAGGTAGTTGGGACAATAAAAAGTTTCTTGTTATCTAAAGAAAACCAGGCATCTTAAGTTAAAGAATTTAGTGCTTTTCTGTGTATGGGAGGAAGCAAACATTTGGGCTCACTGAATTCATTCCTTTGACAAGCACCTAGCTATCTAGGGCCAGTATCTTGTCCTTTCTTATTCTGATTGCCCTAAGAGTGCATCATTCTGAGGCTGCAGAAGCTGGGCTGCAGGCTTGTCTTCACTAGGGGTGGCGGCAGTGACTGATGACTTGATGGCTTCAGCATTCTTTGTTTACTGATACGGTTTGCAGTATTTTTCGTTCACAAATCTATAATTCAAAATAGTCCTGTTCAAACTTAAAAGCCATATATTGGTACCTAAACAAACAGCCATTAAAGTTTTTACAGATATTTGAAATGAGGGGTGGGGGGAAATCTGCTTGTAATAATTGTTCTCTTCTCAAGTTTATGCTTTGTGCTTCAGCTTGGATTGCTTTATCATTTATACCAAAAGAAAAGAAAAGAAAAAACTAAAGCACAGGCGTTTCCTATATATTATATATTTCTATATACTATTTTAAAATAAAAACATGTTCCCAACAACAACAACAAAATCAGTTTCTCTCTTCAGAGATCAGTCAGTACACCTTGACAAGGTAATCTTGACATCTCTTTGTTCCTTATCACCTTTTTTCTCACTAGGTTGGGTTCCTTTGTTTCTGCCAATTCCAGGTGCCCATTCCATGTAGCTCAGCATTGCTCTTTTTCTTAAAGTGTATCCAAAATTTCTGAACTTCCTTCTTTAAAGTTTTTATAATTTGTAATCTTCCTCATTCACCCACCAAATTTTCTGATTTTCATAATTATCAGCAACTGAGTCTGTTTTTTTTTCTTTGCACAGATCTGATTTTGCAAAACACAGTATGAGTTCTTATCTAAGACTGCGTTTCCTTGGCTCAGTCAGCTAGTTATTTGTGCTGCCCCTATTCTTGTTAAAATACCATTTTCGATGTTTAGCATTTATAAGCCTATAAAACTTATCAGGAAGAGGAGAGGCTGTGAATTTATCACCTGTTCTTATGAAAAATTGCTATTGTTGCTGAAAAATCAGCCTCTGCACCCAAAAAGTGAATTAAAACTTGGAGGCAGAGTTTGGGGAGCAAAGAAAAGAGCAGCTTTATTGCTTTGCCCAGCAAAGGGAGTCACAGCAGGCTAATGACTTAAAGACTGTGAGCCCATCTTGGGGTTGGGGCTTGGTGATTATATAGGCAAACTGGATGGAGCATATCAGTGATAATGAACAATAAAGTCTTATCTTGGAACTTTAGATGATCTTGGCCTTAGCATTATCTGGTCTGCCTTCAGGGTTATTGTTCTGTGACCTTATTTTTGGAAAATAGCTCCTGAGTTTAGGTACAAGTTGTTTAGAGTAGGGCATAGATCATAGGATTGGGGTCCCTAAGCAAGGAGTCATTCAGGCAAGTTAAACAATAGCAGTAACAAGGAGAAAAACAGGTTAGTCCATTAGAAGTAACTTAAAGAAAGCAAGTTAATTAATCACAGCAAATTTTCAAAGCTGCTTTAGCATCAGGGAAGCCATTTTGTGACTCCTTCACTATCAGTGAAATTTAGTTCTAATTACTAGATTTCAGTGCTACCTAATTACCCATTTCTTTATTTTATAACTTCACTACATATAATTTTATTAATAGGAATTCAAGATATTCTGATTATAAGAGGATATGTAGAAATGCCTATTTTTTACATCAAATGAGCTGAGAATATTAAAGTATATCAAAATATGTTAGTTAACACATTGCTTACTGTGAAAAAGTCAGTATATTCTAACAATTGCCCGTGGTAGATGATGGGCATTCTTAAATTCTTTTTAAGATTCTACAGAGATGATCCACAAAGTCCTCCAAAATTTATATTTTCAAAGAATTCTTTCTTGGCTAAATATTCACATGTCTTATCATACTGACTAAACTTCTTAGCATGAAAATGTAGTTTCAAATATATAATGTCATCTTTTTGTTAGTTTCTCATTATTTAATGCAAATATGATGATAGATCAGCTACATGGAAAGCACTTCAAGAAAAAAGAGTGTGCTATTCTTGAAAGGCCCTGAAATAACAAAGAAATAGAGTGATATAATGAAATGAATTGTACAATCAAAATGGGAAATAGTAGAACAAAAGAAAGGAGAAGTGTGCAAATAGAGGGCAGAGCTAGGAAAATTATCAGATAATGTACATTCTCTGGGGTTCTAGCATGAGAATTTTACTAATATTTTATAAGGTAATTTAATCATTATAGCAAAGATTTTCTGGAAAACTTTATTTCTTCTTCAAAAAAGCATTTGAAAATATTTAAATGATAGATATTTTATCGGTTAGGGTCAGATATTACCACATAAATCCAAAATAAATATTTTTAAACTTAGTTGCTTCATCTGTAAATATTTTCTTCTAATAGATATAATAATTCAAATATCTACTACCTGTGTATTAAGAGATTGAATTAGAGATTAAAATAAAATACCATTTTATTTATTTTCTTGGTATTTATACATAGTCTGAGTAACTTATGCTAAGAGGCATATAATTTCCTTTTTTGTGGATGTTTATTAAAATTTTAACTTTTATATAAACTTGATCTTTTCTGAAATATATATTTTTGTTCTATTGTTTTATTTTTTCAATCTTTGTACCATTCCGTATTACTTAAATTATAGCATGAGTTGAATACCTAGACAGATAGACCACTTTCTCATAAGTTTTTTTTTTTTAATATTCTTATAATTGTTAACATTTATTCTCCAAATTGAGCATTGGTATCATTTTTCAAAGTTCTTTTCACCAACTCCTCTGATACCAAATGCTTGTTGGAATTTGAACTGTCCTACAATTTTTATGTGATATATAACTTTACAATTTTAAAACCTATTAACATATGTGGAAAATTGTGATACAAGTGGGTTTTAAACATATTTTCTTATACAAAGTGATTTTTAAGTTGTTCTTCAACTTTTTATTTCCTGTAGTGACAGTATTGAAATGAGCTTACTTCGAGTATATACAAGAGTAATTATTAGTGCATTCTTAAACCTAATTTTCTATTTTATATATGATTTCAAAACACAGAAGTGTATTTTTTAAATTTTCAATCAATTATCAATTATAATTCTAGTGTCTATGTATTTTACAAGGTAAACATTTTTTACCCTGAATCAATGAATATGCAGGAATGTCTCTCAAGTGGTAACTCCCCAAACTTGGAATCTTTATTAGTCTGTACAACTTGTAAACCAAACAGGGAACTACATTTTACTTATTTATTTATTTTTTTACATTTCTTTGGTACTTTTTTAAGGTGTGGCAGAGTGCATATTTTTACAGCATTCTTGAGGTTTCTTGAATCAATCTTAGACATGCTTCCTAGCAATAGACTCAATTCTTCTCTGAAAGAACTCTTTAGAGGGTAGGTAAGAGGAGAATTGTTTTGGGATAGCAAGCAAATCTAGGGTGGGTCTTTTGCTACAACTTTTCAATGTGTAGATATTTACTTATTCAAAAAAAGAAAAAACCTCAGACTGTGGTGAACTTGCTCATTTGTTTATTTTTGAAGAAAGATTTGGGGGATAATAGAAGTTTTTCAAAGTGAAGGGATAATTCACCACAAAATAATATCAAAACCTTATATTTCCATTTTAAAAAGTAATCAGTAAAATAGTCTTTTTATCTGGAAGTTTGTCAGAAGCATCCATCATACCACACACCAGAGATTTTAAACATGAGCCCTTTTACCTTACACATACGAATACTGGTGTAGTTAATAACAATCCAGTAAATTCAAACAACTGAGATAAGCTTAGCATCAATAAGACCACAGATTACAGAGTCAACCACGCCTGTCTTTCAGTTGTAATTCTGCCTTTACATGCCTGTAATTTTGACCACTTACCTCAAATCTGTAATTCTTGATTCTCTTATCTTTAAAATGTGGATAACAGCAGCATCTACTGATTCAGTTATTGGAGTAATAAATGACAGAGTTTATGTAAAGCACTGAACAATGCCTGATACAGAGTAAAGCTCAAAAAATAGTAGCTAAACACAAGATGAGAGGAAGTTGTATTTTTGTTAAATAAAATTAAAAATTCACACAAAAAACATAATTTTGAGGGTTAAGTATTCTATATTAAAATTCAATTAGGGCTGAGACAGTTTTAATAGAAAATGCCCACGGAACACTGCCTCATTCACCAAAAAGTAATGTTTTTTACAACAACATGAGCAAAAGCAACAACAAAAATACTGTAACTTAAAGTAAAATATATTTGCAGCTTAAATTTCAGTAAGCATTTTGAAGACATATAGTATCTGTTCATCCAATTAAAGAAAAAGCTGGGTTTTTTTTATACTTTAATTTTTTAGGGTGCCTTTTCTTGTGCTTTGGTGAGTTGAAGGAGCTTTGAAAGTTAAGGATAGAAGCACAAATATTTAAGACAAAGAAAAAATTTGCAGGTAATTGCAGACTCTATTAAAAAGCCTTAATTAAAGGGCACTAGGAAAGGGAATTAGCACATTTGAGATTTTAATCAAACTGCTATTTCAACCAATTTATTAATTGACTCCAGGATTAGGCTGTAATGTGCACTGTTAAGATGTATGTTCGTGATCTGAAAACCCTACTACTGTATCTTACTATTCTTATCTCAGAAACAACCAAATTGAAAAGTGCATTTAAAAGTGGTCTTCTAGGTTTACAGGGATAATTGTAGATCTTGTAATGAGCATTGATCATTTTATGCCTACAATAGCTAAGCCTAAGAAAATAAGGTAATATGAAACTCAGCAGACACTTGTTGAGTGGCTGAATACATATAGATATTTTAATTCATCTAAAGACAGAAGCAATATTCGTGATATGAAATATAGTTCAGACAAGAGTTACAGCAGATGCTCTATTGTACAACACAGTGCCTATAATTAACAATATAGTATTGTGAACTTCAAAATGTGCTAAAAGGGAAGATTTCATGATAAGTTTTCTTACCAGAAAAAAACAAAAAACTAGTGAAGGGGCACAAGGAAACTTCTGAAAGTAGTGGACTGTGGTTTTGGTATCATGGGCGTTCATAAATCAAAACTCATCCAGTTGTATACAGTTTTGTGTATTATCTTACCTCAATAAAGCTTAAAATATGAAACCAATGAATTCCTAGATTCTTGGCAAGGATATGAAAAAGAAAATTATTAGGTAGAAAGAAATAAAATTCATCTTCAAAAATCTTAAAAATAATTGTAACAAAACCCAAAGGCATTTTCAAAATATACAGAACAATTCTGTAAATTCCAATCTGAACATTAGGTACAGGGCTTTGTCTTACTCTATTTGTTCTACTATAACAAAATACCAAAGATTGGGTTTTTCATAATCAAAAAACATTTGTTTCTCACAGTTCTGTAGGCTGGGTAGTTTAAGATCAAGGTACTCACAGATTCAGTGTCTCATGAAAGTTCCTTTCTACCTATCCTTCGTTCCTTTTGCTGTAACCTCACATGGCAGAAGGGATGAAAGACTGTGCTGGGGCCTCTTTTAAAAGGGTAGTCATTGCATTTATGAGGACTCTGTCTTTATGATCTAATCACCTTCCAAAAGCACCACCTCCAAGCAACATCACAATAGAGATTAGGTTTCAACATATGAATTTGTGGGGGGACTCAAACATTCAACCTGTAGATAGTCTATCTTCCCTTGAAGTTGTCAATCAATAGATTATACTTCTGTATTTTTGGACATACACTATCAAACGTGAAAAACAAGAAAAGACAATCTCACATAGTCTTCTAAATAAAAATGCATTGTAATAGTATGTCATAGTGAAATGGATTTCCCTTTGCTGTAAATAGGTTACGTTACTGTGTTTGAAGACAAAATAGGCAAACTGAATTTTCTTCTAAATTTCCTTTCTCCCAGATGATTTCAACACCAGCTTATATTCTTACCCCACTAGCTAACCAGAAAAAGAAATACTCCTTTACTTTAAATATAGTTTTTAAGTTCATAACATATTTTAAAATCTTTGGAAAACACAAGTAAAAGACAATTGTGAATTTTCTAGTGTCTAGTTTCTCTCAACTTTAGCAATAAGAATAGTACTAGCTCAGGAAGCTCTAGCTGTTAGTGAGATTAACCTGTTGGAGCCTGTCATGGGTAAGAACAGATTTGGTTTTCTGGGGTTTTTTTGGGGGTGTGGTGGGGATTAATATACATAGAGGTTTTGACATTGATGAGTGTATTAATCATGGCTTTTTAGTTTTTGTATTTCTGAAACTTTGAATCTGGGGCCTGGCTGACCCAAGAAAGAGTGTTTCTCCCCGGGTTAGCTAATTTCTAGAGATAGTAAAGGACTCACCCTGCAAACATGCCTTTCATATGTAACTCAGCCAGTCCAGAGCCCAAACTCCAACCACCTCCTTTATCAGACTCGCATGCCTCTTAAAATCTGGGCCATTATTTCCCTGTGCCAAATTACTGAGGGCCAGCTCCCAGAGAGAGAGAGAGAAAGCTGTTACACCCTAGAATCCACAGAAATTATGCAAACTAGTCAGTCCTAAACCTGATTACCTTGCCTTGTCCATTTCTTCTCACGGAAACTACAATGAAGGTTCTCGCCCAGGCTTTCCTCTACCTCCTTACTGACCTTGGTGCTTCCCCAGGTGGCCCCTGCATGGTGTGCCATGCCTCCTCCTCCTCTTGGAAACTATGAGTAAAAAACTATCTTTTCAGTGGCAATCATCTCTTGATCTATTGGCCTCACCATAACTAAATAAAATCTAAATTTTGAAACGAGTGCAAAACACTTTTACTGTTAAGAACACAGATACATCTTCCCACTTCTAGGTATGTGACTTTCTAGCCATACTTAATAGTAAAGTAAAAAATATTGTGTTAAGTAAATGTTTTCTGTAGTTTAATACTTTGAGCAAATCCATCAAGCAAGTGAACACCTGCTGCCAATAGATTTTGGTCATGTATGCAGCAACAGTGCTTGTTGCACCCAGCTAGAAGCAACATGATGAAAATACTACCTGAACATCCTATGATAAACGACTTTTTTCAGGTTCTTACGTTAAGAATTAGAGGTTTCTTTCACTTTCATCATAAGGAAAATGATTGAGATCCAAAAGACCAGTAAGCATTTGTTGATATATAAGGATGCTTTAATTCAGACTGTTACTGTAAAAGTAATATATGCAGAAACAACTCATAGACTTCCTGTCACAATTCTTTGACATTAAAGTAAACTTATTATGTTTCAATTTCACTTTATTATTCTAAATACCATCCTTTTTTCCTATCCAAGTCTAAAACCTTTTCATTTTTAAAGTTGCAGTTAATCCAACCAAATTCAAGAGCAGATTTCTAAAGAATGTAGGAACAAAAAAATGATTTTCTCACCTCTCAGTATGCCTTCACACAGACCAACATGACAAAATAGATAATAAAACTTAATATAGTAGAAACCCAGGGGTCAGACTATTTTATATATAATCTTTTCAGTAGGTTTAAGTTCAAGACCTGAATGACACTGGACAGTTGCTGGCATTGATGGACATAAAAACCACCTGTGGATCATTTTAAGTACTTTTATAGCCGCCACTGCTCTTCATCATTGTTAACTGATCTCTGCATGGCCATCAGTTTCTATATAATCAGTTAAATAAAGAAAGCTGCATTTGGTTGAGTAGATCAATATTATTGACTTATCAAATAAGATTGATATATCTATAATGACTTCAGAAATGTTTTAAGACTAATATATGATGAAAATAATTATTCATCATTAGTACTTTGGCTAAATAGCACAGTAATCATCAACCAACCACCTGTTGATAGTGATCTGAAAAACTGCTCCTTCACTTTGACCAACTTCATCTTAATAATTAATCAATTTTCAAACTGTCTTAATACAATTTCCTCAATATCTCTTGTTCTAATTCTCTGCTTTCTATGAGAAAGCCACACTGTCTTTGTGTTCGTCTAACTGCTTCAGTAGCTTTCTAGCTAGTCACTCTACCTTATATTCTCATCCTGTAATAAATTCATTCTTGAGAGTGCTACCAGAGAAATAAGGCTAATACCTAGTGAGGAGCAAATTTTTCCTATGCTCAATATTCTTCAGTGATTGCTATTATTTAAAGGGTATTGTAGCAGCTTCCTAACTTGGCATAAATAGCCCTTCAAAATCTACTGCTTGCACATATTTTATAAAATATGATCTAAAAACACTAGACTAGTGCAGATTCACAAACATGGCATGTTCACTTACATCTCTTGCACAAATTGTTTTCTTCTCTTCAGATGCCTTTATAGTAATTTATTTTTGACTCACAACCCTCCCATGGTAATTTTCATGACTTCTCTAAGTACAGGTAGACATTCTCTGTAGTTCCATTTCTACCTGTGCATACTGAGTTGTAAGTAGTATTGTCTTTTTTTCTTATAATTGTGTGCATGTGTGCCTATCTAGTCGGTTACAAGCTCTTTGATTATAGGGAATATAAATTTTCATATATGTGTGTTTTAGATACAGCCCCATGCATATAGTATGTTCTTAATTTACGACATCATCTACTTCAAATAATTGAATGAATGAATGAATGGATATGGCATCCCCTCAGAATCAAAGTAGATGAACAGTGTTGGATAAAATTTTCCACCACTTTAAGTCTGATAAATTATTATCTAGGTAAAAGTTAAGATATCTTAATTTCTGAGTTCCTTAAAGGCAGAAGCAATGTCTTAATAATCTACTTCCCCCAAAACACCACCAGAAAACCCAATTGTTTGAATAAAACTATGTTTATGAGACTTAATGCTATAAGGGGAACACCATCTTGATTGAGTCTTGTACTTTCTCAGGAGAAGTCATGGAAAGATATTTATAGTATTTCAGGTCCTGGAATGTCTGGTTGACTTTAAGTGTTTCTTGAAAGTTGTGGGATTGATTAGAATTAGGCAGAATTTATGGCAAATAGCTTCAGATTGGTAGGTACACGGAAATGAGGGTCTTGAAGAACTTCTTGATGTTTTCATAAGTAATTTATATATTGCTTTACAGTCTTATCTTCCAGAGGCAAGTATTTTATGGAGAAGCAGTAGGTTATTTTTGCTTAGTCAGTAGTGTTACTTTACGTACATACTGCAGTGTATGTCAACCTTGTTTAAACAAAGAACAGAAATGACTTAGTTTTGATTCTTAATTACTTCCTGTAATTTGTATCCTCAGTGTCTATCACAGTACCTGACAAATGGAAAGACAAATATTTTTACATGCTTTAACGTTTTCTAACTTGGAATGTAAGGCATGGGAATTTCCCCTGAATCAAAAAGCCTTTTGTTTGTTTGTTTGCCTTTTGTTTGTTTTTTAATGAAAACAGGATTGGCATAATGCAAAAGTTGGAAATAAAAGGACCTTGTCTATAAAGCCCATCAATTTCCCTTTTTAGTGTTCCCCTATACCTCTTACATTCCCCTCTACCATCTTTCCCATTTATCTTTTTCCTCTCTATGTACCATGCCCCCATCCTCACCTGTCACTTGTGATTGGGGTCTACACATCTTATATTGAGATCAGTCTTCACTTTAGTTGTATATTTCAATGTAAATTTAAAGTGATATACTTTCATTGTAAAAATTCCAAATGTTTAGAAAAGTATAATATAAAGTTGCCAGAAACCTACTTTCCACTGTTTACCTACTAATGTACACCTTCCTGGAATTTGTCTTCTACACATACACAGATAAATCTTTGACTACCTGGCCCATTTTGAAATATCCACTGTGAACCATCATAAGAAAGCTTGGAGATTTTACAATGTTCATCTTGATTACTTAGCCATGATATTGTGTATTATATTTTCAAATATGAGAACAAAATCCAGTTAAATTCAACAAAAAATTATTGTGCATCATCCATGTGAAAGACAGTTTGTTATATTCCAGGGAGTTAACATAAATAAAATATTTCTTTCTTTCAAAGGTTAATAAAACATGCAGGACCTTAGTAGTAGAGAAGGCATTTATTTATGTAATTAACGTTTTTAAAGAGAATGAAATAGACATAAATTGTTGCATAAGGTTTGTGTTAAAAGAACTTAGAAGAGAGTAAATGTTCTTCTGACTGAGATCTGTTTCCGAATATAATTTTTAATACCCTTCACAGCTTCAACCTTTCTTTTCCTTCAGTAAATACCATTGATGATTATATACAGTAACCTTTAAAAATGTATTTAAAGATGTCTGAGATAGAAAAAAACAGACAGAACTATATCATCTTTTTCTCATGCTACACTTTGCATTCATATTGTAATGACAGTAGATAGGGATGGTTATAACCCAAGGGGGTTTTAATATCCCAATAAATTTGAATTTCTTCCTCAATATTTATCATTTGAATAAACTTATAACAAATAATTTAACTTTTTAATGTGTTACTTTATGGTCTGTGAAAAGGAAGTATTACCTTCCTCATGGTGTTATTATAATAAGGTCTAAAGAAATAGTATTTTGCATATAGTAAATGCATAATGAATGTAATCACTATTATGGTGAGAAATGAAGAGATTGTGATTTAATAATCAAAAAACCATCAGTGACTTCTAGAGACGAGTTCATTGGGATGATATTGGCAAGAGGCAGGTTGGTAGGAGTTATGGAAGAGCCATTAATGAGAACATGAGATAGCAGCAATAAACCAATTTTTCAGAAAATTTGTTATTTTTTAAATGGTCAGTTAAAAAAATGATCACATACATTTTGACACATTCTACTATTAGGAGATTCAGTCTGTGTCCCCACCTTTGAAACTGGGTTGTGACTGCTACAACCAGCAGAAGATGATGAAAGTAATAGCCTGTGACTCTTAAGGCTAGGTCATAAAAAATCGTGTAGCTTCTCCCTGGATTTCTTGGATTGTCATTCTCTAGACTTTTGCTCTCAGATTCCAGTCACTATGTTATGAGAAGCTGAAGTCCATGTGGAGGTGATAAGAACAGACATTCCGGTAAAAAATTCCAGGTAAACTCTGGCTTTGAGTTATGCCAATCATGGGGGTAAAAAAGCCTCCTAAATGATTCTGACCTCCAGAGTTTCCAGTTATGAAAGGGTATCAGGACTTCCTTTTGCTGAGATTCCACACAGCCTTGAGCAGAGACAGGTCATGCCTGCTGTGTCCCGTCTGAATTCCTGACTTTTGAAGTTCAAGAGCAAAATAATATGATGGTTGTTTAGATTACTAATTTGGGGGTGGTATTGTTTAATAAGTAACAGTAGATAAATAGAAAAAAATCTTATTAAATAATGAAGGAAATTTGAGCTTTTTTGAAATAAGCCAAGGAAGAAAAAAAAAGTTATAAGAAATTAATTAATAAGGGACCAAATAAAGGAAGACAGATGATTCTAGAATCTACCACAATGGTTCCGAAAATGGGAAGACAAAAAAAGAGTTGGCTGTCAGGTATCTTAGACTCCATAGATGGCTGTCAAAGGAAATTCAGGACAAACCTGTGACCAGCAAGAGTGGAAAAATTATATTACAGTAGGTACTTATTGAGTGCCTGGTGTGTTCCAAATACAAATTATACCACACACACACTTACAAGTGTACACAATCATATGTATTTCAATTTTTGTCACTCACCTTAGTATTCATTACTGTCATGTTCTAACACTTCCTTGACAATCCTTTGCACATCTGGAAAATCTTTTCAAATGAAAGCCTTTCTAATATCTTATTACTGCAATTTAAGAAATTATTGCATTTGGTTTTTCTTAAATTACAGTTAATGATGTCTGATTCATCATGCACTCACTGCTCCTTCCTCATAGACAAAACTAAATACAATTGCTGGTGGCTTACAGAGAATATCTCAGAAATGTGGCAAAATCTTGCAGTCAACTATCTGTTCGAGGAGCTGTTTCTTTTCAAAGAAGATATAAAGCTTATCAACAATAAAGACTCTTGATTTCTTACCAGTGGAGACTGAGAAGTGTTCAGCAAGGTAGCCACTTGCTCTTTAATGCATTCTCAGAGTTAGGGAATAAAGCATGGTTGTGGGAACACTTTAAAATATCTCCTAAACATTACATCAAACTTATTTTCCTCTTTCTCTCATGCATGTTTCAGTGAAGCCACAACTGTGGACTTGTCTACCTGATGATACAAATGAACCTCTACGTCTTTGTGTCCATGTTGTCTTCTTGTAATGGATGGTAACTTCCCAATTGCACTAAACATCTCCAGGTGTGTGGATGAAAAAGCAGATATATTCAGCACTCTGTTCAATCCAATAAGTATGTTGAGTAACAATGTAGATTTTTTAAAAACATAAAATGAAAAAAAATAGAGATTATGTAAAGAAAAGTGCAAGTAATTTGTACACTCCCACTTTCACCTTATCTTCTAAGTCAACTAGCTTGTCTTCTGCTGTGTGATTGTTAACTCCTCCTGCCAGCACCACTGTGTCTAGTCTTGTCCCTTTACCGTCCATTCTCTTTGAGTAAGGTTCGTATTTTCTCATTTCTGGCAGACTTACTATGTATAGATACTACTGTTTTCTTTTACTTGACTTTTTAAGTATAAAAATTTTTGAGGATCTTTCCTTAGACTTCTCTCCTTAACTTTTTTCTTTGAAATCGTCTGTCCTTTCCCACAATTTTGGTCATTTCTATCTTTCTACTCATGCTTAAAAGGTTATTATAGCTGTCCCAAAGTTATATCCAGCAGTCTGTATACCAATGTGGTTTAGCATCCCATTTTGTTTATTCCCCACGGTTACTTAATTTTATTGAGTTACTTTTCTTATCAACACTTTTAAAAGGAAAACCATCTAAATTTCTGGCTTATCTTAGAAAAGCAGGGTCTGTACTCACAAGGACACCAATCTGTTGAAGCTGATTGGCAGCTACCTCCTTCAGAAAGACATATTTTTCAGGGTGTTACATTCCCCATGACTTTATTGTTTTGAACAGAGCCTGTTAATGCAGTAGTTCCTGTAAGCATTTGAGTTTGCAAGCCCTCTTTGGGTCTATATCTTGAAAGCAAAAATCTAAGCCTTCATTTCCAGTTGCCAGTTGACCAGCTTCATTCCAAAATCTTGCACTAATCCTTATATATAAAGCTTTCCTAGCTTGGTCTGGTAAAAATTCTCTTGGATACCAAGGCTGGAAGACATGTTTTGTTTTGTTTTGTTTTGTTTTGTTTTGTTTTGTTTTGTTTGTTGTTGTTGATGGTGGTGTTGTTTTCCCTCTCCCATTGGCGTTGATTAATCGTAAGGACAGGTCTTATGATTTCAGCTTCTATAGTAGATTCCCTCTGCCAGTCCCTCACCTAGGAATGTTAGAGATTCTAAGTGATCCTCCCATAGAAGTTAATCCTATGTGTCCTCAGTAGATTAATCATCCAAATGTATAACTTTAGTCATACTACTACCTTGATTAGGAAACTTTCAGTGATTTTCAATGGCCTACAAATTAAAAAAAAAATCAACTTTAGCATTCTAGGCCATTTAAAACAGGAACCAATGTGTTCTTAGATCAGAGCATTTTAGAACAAGGATGATCTTAAAGATTATCTAGTTTAATTTCTCCTGTGCATCCCTGAGAAAACTAGGTCTTGAAGGGTTAAGTGACTCATCCATAATTCAATAGATAGTTGGTGGAGTGAAGATCAAAACTTAGCTCTCCAGAATAAGTTCCCAGGGCTCATCATCCAAAGTCCTTGTTCTAGCCAAAAGACTGGTTCCTGGTATTTATCTTGTTCATCACTATCAATGTCTGAACTGGTGCTTTTGAGGCTATCTCAAAGGTAACTCCCTCCTTAAAGGTATTGCTCTTCTCTTGCTCATAGAGTGAGATATCTCCATATTTTTGAAATACATTATAAATCATAATTTTGTTAGTGCATTCACCATGTTCTCTATTACATTTAAGCAGCTGACTTACACCTCATCTACTCTCTTGAAGTACATTGAACAGGAGACTACATTCATGTAACAACTGTCCCAGTGTCTTGAACCTAACAGTTTGAATTGCCATTGAATTCTCAGCCCAGCTTCTTTTCTCCCTCTCAACCTTACCTTCCACTAAGGATGTCTGTTAATATCTATTGATTAGGACTTCTACCCCTGCCCCAGGATGCCTCTCTTCCAAATGTTTCTCACGTACCTGTTTCTTTCACATTCACAAATACTAAAGGTTATACTTCTGTTTTTGTTTTCCTTTAGCGCTTAACTGATTTCAATATACCTTTCCTACCTTTAGCCTTCAGAAATGTAGATCAAGAACCTGAACAACTTGTGTTTTTAGTACCACTAGTGATTTACAGAAGTTTATAAAACATCATCACATGTCTGAAGGGGTAAAGCCAATATAAATTGTGATTAAGAGTTGTTCAACCACGCAATTCCCAATTTCTGAAAGTCTACCAGGGTTGTGCTTGTGGAAAATTTATACTATTCCTCTGGCACCTGATATTACATCCTAAGAAATAACCAATTTAGTAGTTACTTAGCTTAATATCTATTACTAAGTAATTTTAATTTCATCAAATGTTCATTCCAGTTATAGCTCCATGCTGTGTTGTGAAATTTAATCAAATATTAATTTGAAGTCAGGTCATAACACTTCTAGTTATCTCCTCATAATTAAACTCCTGCTTCAAAGAGAATTTTAAAAAAAGAATGTACTTATGTCTAGAATTGCCTGTCTGCTACTTCTTTGTTTTGCTGAAAAATAAAATAATTAATGTTAAATACAATAACGATTTGTCATAACTTTAGACATACAGTAGAGGGTATTTTATATTTTTATTTGAGATGATATAAATTAATCTTGTTTAACTTTAACCTATGCTATCTTCCTGATATATGCATATTTAAAGCTTTAATTTGATCATTATATTGAAAATTAAAATTGTCAAAACTACCTATTCACTTAACATTTAAAAATATTTCATAAATGAAGGTACACATTATAAAAAAGTTAAATGACTGCTTATTTTCTTCATAGTTTTGGAATCATTTTTTTGCATTGCCTGCCAATGTCAGGCCTTTTAAAAATATACTTCCTTATATTTGAGAAGCCTGATTTCACTCCCTATCAGTTCTCTTATAAGCATATTAAAGGCAGAGACTTAAGTTCTACTAGAAATGAGCACAATGCCTTAAATGGAACTGACTCTCAAGGAATATTTGTTGAATTTTTATTGAGCCACAAGCCCTACCCCTCCTTTATTTTCAATTTTATCTTACTTTGCAGTTTACCATTACTGCCCACTGCTTAGAAATAAGCTCCTTCCCAGAGAAACACGTATGCTACTGAAGTTTTTAATCAAGAATAACAAGAATAAGTGTACAATTTTACGTCTGAGGAATATTGTAATTACTGTGTACAGGCTGAATTAATCAAACTGTATTAGATTATAGACTTTCAGTGTTCTGCATGATGTTAGCTCAATAAACACATATGATGTGCTCATATGGTGGCAATAACTATAGGCCTAAGGGATCCAAAGATAGGTATAACATGGTCGTGATCTTGAAGAACTTAAGATGTACAGGGCAAAGCAAACATATCTGTTACAGGAGTGATATGTACAGCATGCCACGGCAATGCATTGGAGTGGGGATGTGGGGTAGGCTTGACTGCACAGGCCTCGGGATGTACGAAATTATCACAGTGAAAAGACAACATTTGGGATAGGTTCAGAAAGCATAAGTAGCCATTCACTTGGAGGGGAAAAAGGTAGAGGAAACATTTTTGGCAGAGCAATTATTAGAAACACCACCAACAAAAAAAGAGCTATAAAAGAGCAAAAGAATGATATGGCATGACATTGGCATGACCACAGTAGAAGATTAAGTGAAATTAAGGGTTAAGGGAATGATGAGTCATGAGAGCATAAAGTACTTTAAAACAAAATATTTTAATGTCATATTGGCAATGAAGATCTGTTGAACATTTTGAACATGGATAATCATAAGACACAATCTGTGTACTCCAGAGTCCACACAGGACTTACGTTAAAGTGGAATATAGATTGTTAGTTAAAATAATGTTACAGTAGTCCATGCCGAAGATGAGAACTTGTATCAGGGAAGATTTGTAATGTTTGATTTATTTGTTTTAGATTAAGAACAACAACAGAAATAGACATATATGAAAATATTTTTTAAAAAACACTAAAATGATTATTTTTATATCCAGAGGTATCTCTGTTCACCTATGCATAAAACCATTTTCCATATAATTATTAATGTTTTCAGTAGGTAGTACACATCCCATAACCATATGCTGGTAAGTGAATAAAGAGTCTAAGTGATAAGTAAATGAGTTAAGTGTTACTATAGGAAATATATGTACACCTACCTCCATATGGAGACATTTGTTTTGACACTTCCCAATTACACTAATAGGCATACTGAAATACAGTCCATCTAATCCTGCTGATGTCCAAATAGTCGGGATGTAATGCCCAACATCCTCCTTTGTTTTTGCTATTGAGTGATAATCGATAGTGTTGCTTCTTAATTCTACAACTTTTGTTCCCTGTAATGATCTACTATTCATGTTCTTCTATCTAATGTGCCTGAACTTTGAGAAGTTTGAGTCTCCTTTTGATCTAAAGCCATCATATTGCCCACTTAATGTAGACACCTGAAATAGCTTATTTTCTTTTTTATTTTCCCATCTTTTTTAAAAACATTTTTATTGACTTATAATCATATACAATGCTGTGTCAAATTTCAGTGTAGAGCACAATTTTTCAGTTATACATGAACATATGTATATTCATTGTCAGATTTTTTTTCTCTGTGAGCTACCATAAGATCTTGTATATGTTTCCTTGTGCTATTAGCTTATTTTCTCAGTGCCTACAAGACACTTCTTTTTTAACACCATTATCCACCCCCAACTAATGGTAACTCCAGGTAGAAATAAAAAAAAAAAAATCACTGATTTGACAGACAATATGACATCAAACAAGTGTAAGAATGTTTCAGATTTAAACTATTTCCATGAGGGCTTTAATAGCTTTAAAAAACAATGTTAATTTCTTAATATCCTTTTGCTGAAAAGGAATGTATCAGGTTTTTGATTTTCAGTATTTAGGTAGCCAATGAACAATAATAGTTTTTGTAAAGACAATGGTAAGTAATACAAAGCATTGTCCTTCCTTGAAGTTACTTAAAATGTAGTCAGGGAACAATTAAAGATATATATCTGAACATTAATCACTAATTACATATATTAAACTTATATTATTAAATTATAACTATATTGATATTAAGTAAGAATTTTATATATATTGCTGAACATTTTACACACACACACACACACACACACACACACACACACACACACACACACAGAAAAAGATTTATTCCCAGGTCTCTGGATTGTCCTTAACTAGAGACAACTGCCTTGCCCAAGGTACTCTTCCTTCTCAGGGGCAGCCTAAATCTAATGACTACTTAATATGGGACTCAGCCCCCCTATGCAACTTGGTAAATCTCTGGAGAACTTTCCAGACTTCAAGGCTCCCTGTCGGTTTGGCTAAGACCTATGTTGAGATTGCATTGCCACAAGCTCCTTCTTTTATCAAGTACTGCTTTCATCCTTTCCAGCATCCTTTCAGAGCTGTTGATCCTAATAGCTTATAGTTGATAGATTATCACGATGAAGCTGCAGATGATTCACCTTCAGCTTATGAAGAAGCATAAAGTTGGGGATTAGCTTGATGAACAAACCATAGTACAGTGGGAGCCTTGGTTTCTCACCTATTATTTTAAATAACTGAAATCAACTTTAGGGTTAACCACATTTATTTAAATATGATGATATAAGGATGGTTATTTATTCATTAAAAACTTATCCAGTATCTGTTATGTTCCAACATATCTGTTAGGTGCCAAGATTAAAAGTATAAATAACAAATGGTCCCTTTCCTGAAAGAACATGTCATCTACCAGAACCAGCTGATTTAGAGAAACTTAAAGAATAAGTATATCATTATAATTTGGAAATGTTATTCTCCAGGTGAGGTCCCCAGACCAGCAGTATCAGCATTACCTGGTAGCTTGTTGCGACTGCAGATTCACAGGCCCCACCCTAGGCCAAGTGAATCAGAAATTCTAGTGTAGACCCCAGCAATCTGTATTTAACCAAGATGATTAAATGATTCTGAAGCTTGTTAATGCTTTGGAACCAATCCTTTAGAGACCAATAACAAAGGAAGTTTTGAGAGTAGTAATAGTTATAATTTTTTTTGTGAAGGTAAAACTAATTTGGATTAAATGCACTCTAATCACTGTAGTATGTAACTGGTTCTTAAAGGAAATTGAACAAAAAATAAAATTGAGTCACTTAATTAAAATACCCCATCCTTTAAAGATACTTTCACAAAATTGCTAATAAATTGTAAACAAAAAAGCAAGCAAAAATCAGATTACACCAAAGCAACAAAAACAACAACATCAACAAAAAACTCTTCTTCCTTTGCTGATATCATCCTAACCCAGGTTTTTCATGGTAAGGCTCTCTCCACATGATACTCTATTCCTGTGACCCTGGAAGGGATCTTTTTGAATCTTATCACTATTGGGATAACCAGTGTATTTAGACTGACTATCAGGCATGTGTTCGCTGACTTCAGTTCTAGTGTCTGGAATTCCCTTTGGTTCAAGTTTATCCCTATTAGGAAATAATAGCTTTTGTTGTATGGATGACCATAGACTAAGTGGTAACAACATTATTACAAATGTATTTTGTGACTTTTATTTTAGAGGGACATCTTGATTGAAATGATTGAGAAATATCTACAAACCCTATTACATTAATGGTTTAGTAGAGATGATTCCTTTTATTAAATATAGTATGGCATTTGCAGTTAAAATGAACCCAGAATGACACAGATTGTAGAGTGCCCCAAATGTTCTGTATGTTTCCATATTTATTCTAGCTTCTATTGTAATTAAATTGGAGCTATGAATTAGTTGTATGTAGAGAAGAAAGTAAAAACATATCACTTCTGGTCTCAAGTACTTGAGAGTAATGAATCTTTCATGTTCTCTGTTCCTTTTCCCCAGCAACTTTTTAATGCCCTATAATGGAGGCATCAAAATATAGAAGATATCTGAATTCTTATGTTACCAGATGGATATATGATCTACATTGTTACTTGACTCACACTAGGTTTTCAGAGAGAAACACATCTTTGCTATGTTAAGCCACCAAGATTTAGAATCTCTGTATCTGTAGCACAGCCCAATATCCTGTCTAATTGTCCTGAGTATATTTTGGTAGCCATTTGCTCAATAATAACTAGGGGGAAATAGATCTAGTTCTTGCTTACAACCCTTCTAGGGAGGTTATTATTTTTTTTAATTTTTCAATAGGTAACACATTCTTGTGGTTCATAAACTAAAAACAGGCTTAAAAGTCTGGAAACTTGGGCTGTTTTAAACATTAGTGTGTGTCCTGCTGTGTATGTGGTGGGGTTTGTTGCAGGGTAACCCTGTTAGTTCTTGTACTAGAAAAAAAAAACCCTCATGTCAGAAAATTTAGGTTGCCCCAGTATCACAGAGAAGACTTTCCATTCTCCTATATGTGTATTGGGAGCAAGTTAGAGCAGAAGTGGATAAATATTTATTTAACTGTTTTAATTTTCATCACAGAATATGTTATGAACTGAATTGTGCTCTAGTAAAATTCGTATGTCAAAGCCCTAACCCTCAATGTGACTGGAATTGGAAACAGGGCCTACCTATACAGAGGTAAGAAAGGTTAAGTCATAAGAGTGAGGCCTTAACCCAATAAGAATGGTATGTTGCAAGAAGAGAGACACCAGAGATCTCCTTCTCTCTGAGTATAAACAGCAATTTTGATAGACATTTTCTTACAAAGACCTGCTTTCAGCCATTTGTAGTATCCATATTATTTTTCAGCATGTTGACTTGAAGGCAATAAAATATGGTAACAGTTCACTTATAGTTCTTTTTTCACAGATTACTTAATTCCTTTGAGACAATTTTAGGACCATTGTTTGACATAGATTCTAACTTAGAATCTTTGTATTCCCAGTACCTGATGCAGGCCTCTGATTGTGCAGCAGATTTCTCAGGTATTTTGAGAATACATGAAACACTCTGAGACATTTTGAAGTCCCAATACAATCAGTCTATTTTTCTCCTGAAAAAATAATCTGGAGTTTTATCTGAAGCATCCACACATTTTTAATACACAAGAAAATGCTGTGTGTTGTTTGCTTTCATTTAGATAAATCTTGGATGTGATGCATGTAGTGTGATCAAGATATTATTATTACTATTAATTAATTCAAAAAATATTTATTGAATCACTACAATGTGTCCTAGGAATACAGCAGTAAAAAAAAAAATAAACAAAAACTCTGATCCCTGGACCTCACATTTTAATTCAAAGAGATTAACAGCAAAATATATATAAATATATATATATATGTTTTATATAACTTATTATAGAATACTATATGTACTATATATTTATAGAATATATATTTTCTATATATATAAAATATTTTATATAACTTATTACTGCTTGATATATATATATATATATGGCATTTACCATTTACCATATATACCACATATATATCAAGTGGTAATAAGTTCTGTAAATAAAATGACATAATATCCTTTCCATAAAAACTACCTGCCATTGTTTAGAGAAAGACAAAATACCAAAAAAAATGATAAATTCTTAATATTTAGGAAGATAACTAAATGAAAAATTTTAATTATATATCAATACTCCTTTTAAAGGAGACTTTTTGAAGTGGGTTAACTTGTAAATACATTACCCAATGTACCCTCCCTTCCTGAGTCTTTGAGGTCACATCTCTGTCTGTGGCTCATGAAGTTTCCATTTCTTAGCTAAGGATGGCAAGGACCTTCCATCGTGACAAATCACAGATCAATTCTAGGAAGCTCCCTTTAGTTGCCTTTCTCTTGAAGAAAGAAAAAACAAAGTTTCCCACTTCCCTCGGAGTGTTCCTCTCTTTCCTCCCTTCAGTGCAATTTTTAAAAAGGGTAAAAGCTTACGTATAAATTGGAAGTCTGTGTGTGTGTGTGTTTAATACAAGTGAGATTGACATAGCAAAGTAATTCCCCCATATGATGATTTTTTTTTTTTTCTGACTAGATAATTCAACTGAAAACTTGTGATTACAGGTTGCAATTCTCAGGTGGTATCTTTATTGGCCACGTCACCCTTACCATTCAATGAACTATCCCACCACACATAAATCCATTGATTAAATAAACATGGGGCAGTATTCCACGGAAGTCTCTATCAACACTTGGCAGCAAAGGGCCAAAATATAAGTTACAAAATTACTAAACAAACATGATAGAGTATCATCATTTTCCATCTTGCCTTCTAGCCTTTGTCTCTTCACCCTTCCCAGCCCCTGTACATTCACTGTCTATTCCTTTTTTCTCTCTTCCCTGCTTCAGGAAATTTGACTAGCTTATAAACCGCAAGGCTTACAAAAATAATTCTGGCAAAACTGTTCTGATGGTTAGTGTAACCTCAGAGAAAAGGTATGACCTGCAACCATGAATTTTATTTAAAAAATTGCTGTCTAAATCAAAACCATGAAGGCAGCTGCTCAACTCTTCCTTATCCTGTCAAAACTCTGACTGCTTCAGTTAGGAAGCTACTTCATCTTCAGATGCTCTATTTCACAGAACTGAATAAATCCTTTAACCTCTGTTTGAGTCACTTAAATTTCTTTTGAAAATTCAAGATCAGAATTCAGGTCGTAGGCACTAAAATTTTCACTAGGGCTTGAGGGCAGGTGATGGAGTGAATCATAAGACTAAATTACGTTAAGCAATAATATAATGTATATACTTATTCTTTAAAAAATTACCTAATTTGGCATAAGATCAAAACAAACTATAAAGGCATGTTTCTAATGTGCCTATAGAAGTATTCGTGGAATTGCTATTCCTGATTAGAGAAACCCTCTATTGTTTTATGTATGTCTTTATAGTAGGTATTATATTAATTGATTCTTCAAAGACATGACATGACCTGTTGATAAACACAGAATAAACACAGTTCCAACAGTCCAAGAAAATGTATCAATGCTATGAAATAAATGTATATCTTCATTGTAGAAAAATGATGTAACCACTGAAATGATAAACCAGGAAGAATTTTTTAGTGCTTCTAAATCTGATACTGTAGAGCATCCTTTTCCAGTAGGCAATGTAACAAATCAACTATGGTTTCCATTCATGGAACCAAAATTTTAGAGACCAAAATTTGATATTTCTGAAAGATTTACTAAGGTAACTATATCATTAAAGTACGTATCTCAGAGATTGTAGGTATCTTCATTTGGTTACAGTTATCTTAGGAACAATGTTGGTGTGTCCCATTTAACATTTCTTGGTGTGTATGTGTATGTGTGTGCTCATACATGTGTCCTACATATTGAATTTACTCTAAATATATCTGTGGCTCAGTCTATACCGTTCTGAATTTGTGAACAGGCCATCAGAAGAGAACAAACAGTGACATCCAATGTAATTCTAAGCTAAGAGCTATTAATATCCAGTTTAGAACTGCAAACGTACTTTTTATATTTCGTTTCTGTAGAGAAAAATACATGGGAAGAAGAAAGGGAGGGAGGGAAAAGGAAAGGAGGGATGAAAGAAAGAACGAAAGAAGAAGAAATAAACAGAACGGGAAGACTCCAGAAGAGAGAGCACATCTAAATAAATAAAGGTCCCCTGATCCAAGTATGTATTTCAGGTGAGCTGTATCTTTCATGACTTTTAAAATCCTGATGGTAACAGGACACTCTGCAACAGCTACGAACAGTACACTTCTAGAGTTTTATATCATAGCACAGCAATTTATTTTATTTGGCCATCTTGTGATATCTCCACAGAGTTTTAAAATCAGTAGGATTAGGTATATAGTCTGCTTGCCTAATGATGCAAGCAACTTAGCAAATACATACATATACAGCACACTTAAGATTCAGCACTTAAAAGGGGTCCATAACCAATGGCTATCCAATGTGCATTGATTTTAAAATTAGAGCAATTTGAAATTCCTAGAATCATAAAAAAATGTATTTTTAAAAAACTGCACAATAAGTAAGAAAAAGACCATGCAGGGACTAAATTTGTCCAAGTTGAAGATACTAACTCAGCAAAAATGAGAGTTTTTGCTCAAACTCAACCTATGCTAATTTAAGAGAATAGGCCTAAAAGGAAAAACAAAAAAGAGGTGGGCACATTTGTAATTGTTTCTCTGAAAATTATTACAAAATAATTCATCATAAAAGTGAAGTGATTGCAGAAATATTTCCAAATTGCTATAAGATTAATTAAAAAAAATAGAAGAGGCTCATGCAAAATGAATGAGATGAGGCTGTTCCAGCTTGACTCAGAGTTAGACTTCCAGTGTGAAGTACTGCAAAAGAAAGCTAAATATATTCAGGTTAGAAGAGAAAAAAACTTACCCGCTAGTATTATTTCTTTTGAGGAAGTGGGTGATGAAGATAGAATGGCCATCTGCAAGCCAAATCTCTGTAAAGGGACGTTTATCAGTGGAACAGAAGGACTTTAGCTCTGCAATCTGGTTTCTATGTTTGTCAAAAAAAAGTACCATTTAAAATCTTAGCTTTTATACTTCATGAGTCTTTTTTTACATAAGGAAAATAACTCTGGTTAAAATGTTACTCTAATAATTTGTTGCATCCTATGTGTCTTATGTTCTTCCACACTATGAACTTGCTTGGTTAGACATCAATAGATTAACCTTGGAAGAGAGAAGATGTCAGGAGAGTAAAATATTTCACCGCAGTACTATTCCTCTTCTTGTCCATATTGCACATGCTAAATTACACCTACCTCTTTTTCTCACAATGCCCCACTAAGGCTCCTTCCCTCTTCTTCCCTTCCTCCCCACCATATGGTCCTACCATTGCTTGCAAATGTTTTCAATATGTTCCCACTCATCTTCTAAAGTGAAGGACAGTTCCTTTTGGTTCAGCTTTACACAGTACATCCTGGGAACACAGGCTAACCTTAATAACCAATTTCCACCTAAGGAAACCAGTCAGGGAAGAATTAAATATGCAAACATTGTGTGGGAAAACTTCAATAAAATAAATGAATAGAGTTTTAATCTGTGGGAAAGTTAGGATTAAAATGTGTGTTTTACTATCCATATACAACCAAGACAGTGTTTACTGGTGAGGTATAGACCCATGGATCAAGGCAACAGAAGCCAGAAACAGACTCACATAAATATAATTAGCTGATTTTCTTTTTTAAACAAAGGTGAAAGGCAGTTCAGTGGAGAATGACTAGATGAATAGTCTTTTCAATAAATAGTGCTGGAAAAATGAGATATTCATATGCAAAATAATCAAACAAATCTGAGTTTCTTAGATCACCTTCATTATTTCCTTCCTGTATAAGTTTTTGCATTTGAGGTTCCTGACAACACATGAACCAATTGATACATATCAGATGACCCTTGATTATATACTTCTAGATCTCTTCTACACTGATCTGCACATTTCCTTCTATCATATCTGTACTTTAAAAGTCTGTAGCAATGTTCTCAGCTCAGACTGAGATCAAAGCTTAAAATCAATTATAATGGGCTTGCTCTGTTCTGAATTGGCATTAACTTTAAGAGACAGTTTATCTTTTGTGCATTTCTGGTTGGTTGGAACTAAAGGGCAGTGGGTTAAAAAAAGGAGTATAGGAAGACTATGGAGGGGCATATAACAGAAGAGCAAGAGTGGATTAAAAGTTTTTAGGTTCAAGTAATAACTATGTGGAAAAATATGAAAAAATGAATTTTACATTTGCAGAGATTTAAGTTGTTTTGTTTAAGGGAAATACTAGGGATATTCCTCATACCAATCAAACAATGGAGATTATTAGATATTTGGAATTTTGTCCCCTTTTGATTTTAAGAAACCTCTCAGAGGAACAATTTTGTATATATTGAAAGACCCCAAATCCTACTGTAATTTAAAATTACCTTTGGTAAATTTTTGCCACGTAGAAATACAAAAATTAGAGTTAAAATGTGAAATATGTGGTTTTTTTTTTTTTTTAAAGCTAGAATCTGACCTAGAGGAGGTACAATTAAAATAAGAAATCATGAAAGAATGGCAAAGGTTGATTATATATGCTGCTGGTGCACCTCATGGCTTGGGCTCCTGTGCCAATGGTTGGCTGTCTGAAATTGAAGACCCAGCAAATCCAGTGGATGGAAATTTTGGTAATAGAATGCATCCTTGAATCACATTCTCAGAGACCAAACAAACAGAAAGGAAAATTCTCATGCGTTTTAAATAGAAGACTTGAGTCAAAGTTTGTCCGATAAGAACTGCCTACTACAGCAAGAGAGAACCTTTCATTGAAAGAGTATTCAAAGTTTTTTCAGGATGGGCCAGTCAGTGGGTAGTATTTATAGGGTTTTGGGGTCTGAGCTAGACTAGGTAACTAGGATGGGAAAAATCTATGTTACACTGTTTACTGTTGGAATACATAGCATCAGAAAACTTGAAGTAAGCCCTAATAAGTAAATTGGTGTTTGAAAAGTGAGTTGTTTGACCAGAGCAATATATTTTCCTGCTAGGGGAGATTTTTGCCAAGAAGTAAACTGCTTGCCCAGATAAATTGGTTTAGAATAATTTCCAGAAGCAAACAGTTAAGCCAAGTCAGTATAGATGGTCTCAATTCTGGGTCTTAATAGTTAAGTTATATGAACAAAGGGATCTTTATTCTCATATTTAAGGGGAAAAAAACAAAAACAAAGGAAAACCGCACACTTTGAAACCCCAATGCATACTCCAGTTTTTCTGCTTTCTATCTAACCATCAACATGTTCATTAATATTATGAGACCATACATATCTATATATATATATCTTGTTTATTATATATTGCACTTTTTAAAAAAGTCAATGTTAACTTAATCATGCATGTAAAGACTCTAAACTTGTCATACAGGAATTGCACACTAAAAGCAGTTCCTTCCTCCTTGAAAGGATTAAAATAAGATCAATAGAGAAAATAATATTTAAGTCCCTTGAATGTAAGAGATAGCTAATACATTTCCTTTTATGTTCACAAGGCAAACTTCTTTGCATATACATTTGTGGTACTCATTAAATTATGTTGATTGATTGTTGCCATGTAAGAAAGTTTATTAATTACAAAAACTTAGAATGTTTGAAGAATACATTTATGACAGTTTTATCGAGTGAAATTTTATTTTTATTGAGTTACATATTATAAAATTTGTATTTTAAATGTATAGTTTGATGAGTTAAAACCAAGTATGCAGTGTATCATATTTTTCTCTCTGCTTTTAAGATTTTTCATTTTGACCTCACTCTTAATAGTTTAAATATGTACAGGTGTCATTCTTTCTATGTTTACCCTCCTAGAGTTTATTGAGCTTTTTGAATCTGTAATTTTTAAAACAAATTTGTGGAGTTTTCAGATATTTGCTTCTTCAAAAAATCTTGTTCTTTTATCTGTTTTCGCTTTCTGGGACCCCAAATTATACATATGTTAGAATGCATGATATTGTCCAAATAATCTGAATCCTTGTTTATTTTTCTTCAATCATCTTTCTTTTTGTTCTCCAGATTGGGTAGCTTCTATCAGTTTATCATCATGTTCACTGATTTTGTATCATTTTGTTTTTGCTATCCTGGTTAGGTTACCTATTTCTGTAAGTTTCCTAGGGCGGCTATAAGTTGACTAAAAACTGGATGGCTTAAAACAACAGAAATTCATTTTTTCACAGTCCCAGAGGTCAGAAGTCTGAATCAAGGTGTTGGTAGATTTGTATTCACCTCAGAGGATCAAGAATTGTATTTAGGGCCCACACAAATAATCCAAGATAATGTCCTTCTCTAAGGATCCTTAATTTTATCATACGTTTAATATATATAGGTAATACACAGAATAATTAAGAGGTCATGTGTGAATAAAACATGTCTGGAACAATTCTAATTTATTTAGAATGGACAGTATGACAATACTATGCAGTGTGTGTGTGTGTGTGTGTGTGTGTGTGTGTGTGTTCATGTTCCAGAAGCCCATAAGTTTAAAAAAGTCAATCATCAACATTTTAAAAATTATCAGGCCAGGAGATCTTGAATAATAGGAAATGGAAACCCATTTATATCATGTCCAAGGAATATTGAAACATTTAACTCTACAGAAAAATATTACAATTACATAACACAAATTGATGTTCACTGAGCACTTTGGATATTTCTACATGTAGTAAAACAATAAATTTCACATTTTAGAATTACAATGAAATAAATTTTTATTTGCTCAATTCCTTTGCCTAACAAGCAAGGAATTCTTCATAGAGGGTACCATAATGCAACAAAATCAAAAGGTATAAATATTGGGAAAATATTTAATTATATATATTATTTGTAATAACATATATTCTGCATAAAATGCAGTTTACTTTGAAAAGTATATAAAACTTGCCTTTGTAATTTCAATATTGACTCTAAGTATTTTGACTAATAGATTCTTATTTACTATGAAAAACATGTTTGCAAAATTTTACATGGAAAAACTCAGAAAATTTCTGATGAAAAATGTTTTCTAAATTAATATGCAACATATAATTAAAATGTAACATTTTATAAGTACATTAATAATTTATAATTCAAAAAATTCTAGTCTGAATACTAATGTCATTTTTATGAAATGTATGTCTACTTTGAAAAAATATTGCAGACTATTGAAACAGAATCAAGATAATCTCACAGTTTGTTATTATATAATACCTCCAATTTTAGATTTTTCTTAATAATGATTATCATTTGAATATTTTTGATTTCAATCCAATGAATATCAAAATCAAAACAACACCAAATTTTGAAAGGTTTTAATACATATTTACATTTGAATTTTCCCAACTGTTTAAAAATTTTTCAAATTTATAAACTTTGAAAGAGTATTGATTAGACACTTAAAATATTGTTTACCTCAATCTAGCCAATGTTAATATTGATTCCTTAATATTTCTCATTTTCTGTGAATTTCAACCATTGAAATTAAGTTAAAGATATTATGGCAATACACCATTGAATGTTACAGCAAATAATCTCTTAAGGAAAAGGATGGTCTTCTGTAAAACCTCAATATCACATCCAAAATTTCATAAAATTGCATTACTAATATAGAGCTTATGTTCTCATTTTGATAATTGTTTCAGTGGTGCCTTGGTCAAAAGCCTCAACTCCCTTCCCACCTTCAGCACCTCTACAGAAACCAAAGAAGGATTATAGTTATGATTATTTAGTGTCTTTGACCTACACTAGTCCTCCAGTTAGTTTTGTCTTTCATATTTTCAACATTTTTGAGCATCTGGGTCACTTAGTATGTCACAAGTCTGCGTGTTGTGGTTGGTTTCCTATGATTAAATGCAAGTTACACATTTTTGGGAAGGTTCTACATAGGTGATGAAGCATACTTCTTCATCACTTCCAGAAGCAAATAATATCAGTATGTTTCATTATTAGTGATGCTAAAAATGATTATTTGATTAAGGTGGTATATATCACATCTCCATTTCAAAAGTAGCTGTTTCCTTTCATAATAAGTAATACATGTGCTGATACTTTGAAATCTTGCAGATAACCTTTCCATAACTACCTTTATCCAATGATTTTGCATTCATTGATGATCTTTGCCTGAATCAGTTGTCATATTAAGATCTTCAAATGAGTGATTTCCTAGTTATGTCAGTCTTTTTTCCTTCTTTCATTCCTTCCTTCTTCCTTCCCTCATCACTTGCTTTGAAATATTATTATGCATCCATAGATTTTTTTTTTCTTTTTGAGTTTATTTAATGGGCCCTTCAGTATAGATCTAAATGTGCTTATTCTCCTTGGTGTTTTTTCTTCTAGTCACTTTCAATGGACCGAGATAGAAAGTATACATACACTTATGTGTTTGTATCTGTGTGTAGATACATGATTTACATATGTTGTAATGTATATCATTATATGTCAAATAAACTTTACATTTACAATATATTTGTATAGGAATACATGACTTTGGTGAGTATGGCCTAATTTCTTCTATAAAAGGAATTCTATTTTGAATTCCATCAGCAAAGAATAAAAGATTTTCTCAAAGACTTTGCATACAGCATTCAGGGTTTTTTAATATGTTATAGGCAACAAATAATATTTAGCATTGTTTTGATTTTTATTTCTCTTATTATGAATGAAATTGAGTATTTTTCATATGTTTAAGAGCCATTTGAGCATATATTTTTTCCAAAATATTTGTTCATAGCCTCTTTCATTTTTCTTTCAGATGTGTGGTCTTTTCTTCTCAATGTTAGAGTTCTTTATAACTCAAGGAGATTAGTCTTTTATCTCTTATATATAATACAAATATTTTCTTCTAATTTGTCATTTGTCTTTTGGTTTTGTTATTTGCCTTTTGGTTTTGGTCTTCTGATTGTTGTTGTGTGTATAATCAAATAAATTTTTTTTTTAGTACAACTGGATTTTAAGTCAAAATTTTTCCCTGTTTTCTGGTATACTTTTCAAAAATTTAACATCTAGATCTCTGATCCCTTTGGAGATTTGTGGCTGAATAATTTGAAATATAGGTCCCTGTTTATGTTTTCTCAAAATTCTGTCAAATTGTCCCAACACTCTTTCTTAGTGTTTTCTCCTCCTCATTAATGTGGCCTGTAACCTTCATGTTACTAAAATTTTATTATATACTGGAATCTGTTTTTGAACTCTCTTGATGTATTTTCCACTAATCTGACTATTCATCTGTCAGTTTCATACTACTTTGATTCTTGAGTCTTCAAAGTATGTTTTATTATCTGGTAAGCCTAGTTTCCTCTCACTGATTTTTTTTAAGAATCTTCCTAGCTTTTCTTGAGTATTTTGTTCCCTATGTATTTTAATATAAAAGTTATATCTCCAAAAATAATTGTTGTATTGGAATTTTGTATTAATTGGGAATAATTGAATTTTTGTGATGTTCTGTTATATCTAAGAACATAAGTTATTTTTTAAAGGTAACTTTTTGGGTTTTTTTTTTTTAGTGTTTTCAAAGATTTTCTGTTGTAAGTTTCTCAAAACCATTTTTAAGTTTATTGGAAAGTAGATAATCTTTATTTTCTTTTATGATGGAGTTCTCTTTTCCATTATATATTCTAATTGGCCATTTGTACATATGAAAGCTACTGACGTTTATGTGTTAATTTTAGAAACTTTAACTACTTGTTTATCATTGTGTTAGTTTCATCATTGATTTTCTGAGTTTATCTAGATAAACTGTCATATCACTTGCAAATAAAAACAATTTTCATTCAGGTTATTATGCCTCTAATTGTTTTCTCTTTTCTGGCTGCATTGGACAATGTACAAAAAAAATTAATTATCATGGAGTTAGTGGGGCATTCTTATACTGTCTTGAATGATGGCCTTATTTTAGTAAAGTATTTCTTCTTTTAGTAAAATGGGGGTTTTAGGACTGGGTGTGAGTGTGTGTGTGCAAATTCCTATTTATTTTTTAATCAAAAATGGCTATTTTTTAATCAAAAACCTTTTCAGCACAAATACATATAAATATTTCCCCCTTTGTACTTTCTTTTTTTTAGTTTTCAAATGTTTTAAGACTCAAAGTTGTAAAAAGAATGCAGAAAGTTTCTGTATGTCCTTCACCCCTTTAGCAATGATAATATCTTACATAACTGTAACACATTGTTAAAATCATGGAATTGACATTCATGTGATTATTAAATGGAATCACACGTAATCCTTCAAGATTGGCTTTTACTTTTTTCCCTCAGTATATTCTTTTGCAGTATATCCGAGTGTTTGCATGTTTCAATTGTCTGTTGTTTTTTATTGCTGAATAGCAGTCTTGATATGAATATATCACAATCTGTTTAATCATTAACCCTTTTGAAGGACATTTGAGTTGTTTTCAGTTTGGAGCTAATACAAAGAAAGCTGCTTTGCATATTCATGTATAGACTTTTTTTGTGTGAAAATAAGTTTTTATTTCTCTAGGATAAATATCCAGGAATATGCTGGATCATCAGCAAGTGAACGTTTAACTTTATATGAAACTTCCAAACTGCTATCTAGAGTGGCTATAAAGTTTTACACCCTCCAACAATATATGAGACACGGTTTTTTTTTTTTCCAGCCATTCAAAGAGATGTGTAATTATATAGCACTTTAAATTTTACTTGCTTATATTTAATGACTAATAATGTTGAATAATTTCATGTCTGTATTTGCCACCCACATGTCCTTAGTGCAGTGTCTTCCTTACTATTGAATTTAGGGAGTTCTTTACATATTCTGTATACAAGTCTTTTGTCTTGAAATATGAGATTTGCAGTTATTTTCTTACAGTCTGTGGCTTGTCTTTGCATTCTCTTAACAGAGTCCTTTGCAGCAAAAGTTTTAAAAGCTGACAATGTATAATACATTGTTATTTTTACATTTCACGAATCACCTTTTTAGTCATGTCTAAGAACTCTTTACCTACCACAGGTCATGAAGATTTTCAACTATTTTCTAAAAGTTTTCTAGTTTTACATTTTAAATTTCAATCTATGATTTCTTCTGAGTTAATTTTTGCATAATGTGTGAGGTTGAAGTCAAGGTTTGTTCTTTTTCATTTGAATACACAATTTCCCCAAAGCAATTTGTTGAAAAAGACTATCCTTCCAGTGTGTATTGACTAAAGATAACGATATTCCAGTACTATTATCAAAATCAGGAGATATAATACTGATATAATGCTATTAGATAATATACACTTTATTTCAGTTATGCCATTTACCTTAATAAAGTATTTGTGATAAAAGAAGATAAAGAATAAAAAGGTAAAATAAAGAAGAAAAAAGGAGGAGAAAGAGAAGGAGGAGGAGGACAGAGGGGGAAAAAAGAGAAATAGGAAAAGTAATGAAGAAGACGAGGAAATTTAAAATTTTTTTCTGGTCCAAGAGCACACTTTGTACTTGGATTTTTAGTTTAGCCTTTATCCTTTTTTAGTTTCTTTAATTGGGAGTATTTCCTAAAACTTCCCTTGTTTGTTTGTTTGTTTTGTTTTATGTGGACTTATTTAAACAGTATCCACCAATGTTTTGTATGTTGTTCCTCAGTTAGGTTTGTTAGTGGTTCCTTATGATTAGATTTCTACATTTTTGGCAGAAATACAACAGATATGATGTTTTTCTTTCCTAACTACATATTCTTGTAAGGAGACACATAATATTGGTTTGGCTAATTATTGGTAATGTTAACTTTATTAATTCGTTTAAACTTGTATCTTCCAGTTTGCTCTACTTTACAGACAGTATTTTCCCTGTTACTAATATTGAAAAATTATTGAGGAGACATATTATTACTATATATACATAAATCTTATACCTCATCAAGTTTTCACTGCCTAATTTACATTTGTAAGTTTTTAATATGTGAATTAAGCACATTTGTATTTTTATTTAATTAGTATTTTTATTTTTAATTATGTCTTATTATCTTTTATATTATTACTACTTATTACATTTTTATTTTTCTGTGTGGTTTTTCTTGCATTTTGGATTTTTAAAGTATTTTGGCATTTTCAAAGGTTTTTGTTTCTCTTCACGTAGTTACCATCGCAATAGTATCTTTTATAAGGACATTAGTACTATTAGGTATCTATCATTTGATTGAATAGCTTTAATTGATATCCTTTGATGTCAACCTGTTGTGAATACTTAAAAGAATCAGCCAATTCTACTTAATATTTTTCCCTGCTCTTTGAACCCACTTATTTGGTTGCATTATTTCTTCTTGTCCAAAGTATATAAGATTTACATCCTACTCTGCCACTTCTACTCCACCTTTGGTGTCATCTTACTATGCTCCTATATGCATTGGGCTGAATTTTCTCCTGTCATCTTAGATTTGGATGATGTGCTTACATGCTTCTTCTAGCAGAAGAGTTAGCACAGTGTGTGAGTTCATTGCTCCCTGAGTTCTTGCATCTTTAGACTGTTTTACTATAAGCAGCATTCTTAAATGACATTGAGATACATATGTATTGGCTTTTCTTAAGACAAATTTTTGTTAAGTCTGAAAATAGGAAACACATATTGAAATTCTGATTTTTTGTTAGACTAGACATTTTCAAAGACTTGGACCTTGACGTGTATGACTTTGATACATGGAGCTTTCTTTATCATAAAGTTAATGAGAAATTTTATTTAGGAAGAGAAAAACATATGCATTTAAAAAGAGACTTTTGTATAGAGTGTATAGGAACCAGAAGTTTTTATCATGTAATATTGGTGGAAAATAGAGTGTTTTTAAAGTCATTTTTTCAATGTTTATTTCTGTGTAAAGTGTAATAATAGAAAAATTGCCTGTTAACATTTCACCTCTTGGGTGAGATGTAAGCTCGGCTAAAGCAGGCAGAATGGAAGTTGAGAAACGTGAGGATGATCTGGCTCATCCCCAGGACACAGCGTAGCCTCTAATCATTCAGTAACCTAGCTTAGACTTCCTCCAGCAGGGAGGCTGGACTCCACAAGATAGAAGTAAAAGCGGCCAGTCATCTTAAGGATTGGGCTCCATAGTTCCAGAATATCATTTCTCTTACTTTTTCTTTATCAAGACCAGGCAAGATTCAAGGGAAAGAGAAATAAAGCCCACCTCTTGATGTGAGGAATGGCACTGGCTTATGGGAGTGAAGTGGCAGCCACTTTTGAAGACTGTTATTCAGATGTTCATGTGTTACCTGGAACATTGACTGTAAGTTTCTTAAGAGATGAGACCTTGCTTTATAATTCTTTATATACCCCACCATGCCTCACATAATATTAGTAAATAATATTTGATTTCTGCTTGGTTTCTAAAAGTATTAAATTAAAAATTTCTCTATCATGGTGATTTCTGGCAATAACTAGATTATTCCAAAAGATGACACATAATTTACTGACATATCTAACCATTGTACTTCAATATGGATACTGTAGCTTCCACATAGAGATATACATCATTAGAAAGACAATGCCAACAACATTTGAATTTGTTTTACTGCTATTACAATGGTATTTTAGTTAAGGTGAAGGTACTGGAATTTCTTTTATGCACTATGTCCAAATTGCATTTTACATGAGAAGTTTAAAAGAAAGGAGGAGGTCAAGAAAGAGAATTGAGACGGTCAGACAACATATTATTTGCTGTAATATCCATTTAAATTCAATCATCAGAGAAAGGTTCAATCAGTAAAAGTTATACCTACAGTTAAAGATAAGGTCACTTACTCCCATTTTAAAAATAATGTCTAATAAGTAATGTTCTCTGATAATAATTTTTTCATACCAAAATGTACTAAGAAATTTTACTTCTACTGATGAGTTTATGCCATGCCATAATTATACAACTAATCATAGTTAAGATTTATTGAATCATACAAATAATACTCAGTTCAGGACAATTGAATGCTGTTTTAAGTTATGGTACAAATTCTTATTACTTTTGTTTATCCCTTTGCATTCTGCCCCAACCAGTACCAAAGCTCTTAGATATAATGGATACTTATTTAATAATATTTATTAAATATTAATAATATTTATTAAATATTAATAATATTTATTAAATTTAATTTCTTAAATTCAATTTTGATAAACCAAAGCCAAATTAAGTAAAATATTTTAAATTTGATTTAGATGAACTAATTTTTCTGAATCCTTTATAAAACAAATAACTTAATTTTGGTTCCTTTTTTTAGAGGCAGAGCTACTTATAGCATTTCATTGATTGCAATTCCTTAACAGAAATATATAAAACCAACATAGTCTATAAGTATCTGTAACATCAACAGCCTAGCAAGCTGAATTACATAGTAGAAAATGCATTTTAATTACAAGAAAGATAGAGGTTCAAGTTGTGATTCTTGAGTCTGCATTTAACTCTTAAAAGATAATAGATAATTTATCTCCTCTGAATCTTTGTTTTTTTCATTTTTCCAATGAGCAAAATGTGTTGTTGGAAAGATAAAATCAAATAACATATGTAGAAATAATATAAATTCAGATTTTTATTTTGGCTTCTTGGCAGGTTGATTATATTTTGTTTATCTTTATAACCACAGGATTTATAATATGACCTTGTAAACAGCAGGTGATCCATAAGGGTTTGGCAATTAAGTAAAAGAACATAACTTGAAGAAAACATTGTTTTTTGTTGTGGAATGATCCATGCAGTTGTGCTCAATTCCATACAAATTTCAGCATGACAACAGCTACAGAACAGATAGATAACATTTTTAGTAGGATTTGTAAAATGCACTCTTATTCCTCCTCTTCCCACATGGAAGAACCTCAGTGCTATCTCTAACAAGTTGCGTTTTGGCAAGTCTCATGTACTCTCTTGCATGTCTTCATTTGCTTAATTGGTTTATTAATAATTCACATATCTGACTATTGTGAGGGTCAAAATAAATACAAGTAAACCGATTGTAAAACATGTATTAAAATTAACCAAGGAATTGAGTTTCAAGGGCGTGAAAGCTTTAGTCTAACTTCTTTAGTAGACAAAAAGATTTACATGCAAAAATTAAACCAATAGTAGTTACCAAGATTCAATTTTCCCTTTTTGTAGTAATTAATATCATCCATTCAGATAAAAAGTAATTTCAAATTCTATACCCTCATTACGAGTTATAAAGATTCCTAACTACAGTAATATGACAGCATATGCTTGGAATCTAGTTAGACTCGTATCTTGCTTTGCTGTGGTAGCATATATCTTTTAAAAGACTACTGAGATTTTGTTTGCTTTTGTTATATTCAGTTTGTCAACTTCATTTCATCTTCTATTAGCCAAATGTAATATTGTACATTTCCTGTAAAAGCCAGGAGAGAAGCCATCTAGGTCATCCTTTCTTATAGTAAGTAAGTTTTCAAAAATATTTTACCCACTTAAAAGTTCTTCTGATAATATAATAGTGGTCATGCAATGAAATGTTATTTTGCCAAGTTGCCTCAGATAGGATGAATATGCAGCCTTGTGTCTTCCTAAGTATAACTGAGAGATGACCTCATTTAGTTTTAATAGCATACTTAGGTGATTATTTGATGGATGCATTTTATATTTTTTATTACCTTCAGAGTCATTGACAATAGCAGGCACTTATGGCTGGAATGTATAAGCAGGTGTAAGTAACACGTGTATCAGCTTGGTGGAAAATATAGTGCAACCCTGCACAGTGTTTAGAACAAAATAACCACATAAAAGTATTATTTTTCAAACACAATGGCACTTTGCTATTGTATGCAAGCTATACTTTTTGCAAAATTGCATTTTCTAAATCTACATCATAAAGCAGATGGCCATAAAATCGATTGTATCTCCTCAGAAACAATGCTGTGTGTAGATATGATGCTCTTTATCAAAAATTTGTTCTCATAGTAGCTATAAACTAACAATATGTCATAAAATTAAAACTCTACAACCCTGGAAATATATATTATTTGAACAGAAGGCACATGCTCTCATAATCACAGTATTTCAAAAATATAGTTTTCCTAAAGATCAGAGTCCAACCTCCTAATTTTAACATGAGGGAATTTGAACCCAGTTTAATTATTTGCTCAATATTAACTATATAATTAGTGATATATATATAAGACTAGATTCTAAATCTCTATTCTCCCAGGCTAATTATGTTCCAATTACTTTAGACCAAACTCCATTACAAAAATCTGAAAATTGAAGTTATTTTCAGGTGAGTTAGTTTATCTGAAGAGATATCATGTCTGGCAGCTGTTCTATTAGCTCTCGTACCTGCAGAGCTCAGATATTTTAGAGGAATTTTACCTACAACTAGATTATGAGAACTGTTTTGTAGGAAAAACATACTAATTGCCAGATATAAACAAGATGCCTCAAAGAATGGAAATTTACTACTTTTATTTCAGATTCTGCTAGAAAGAGAGGGGAGGAATGGCCATTTCTCACTGGAGTGGATATAACTAGGAATTTGCAAAGCTGTCTTCTGTTCATCATTTCACTCATTTATTCAACAAATATTTATGGAATACTCGCCTATGGTAAAACTTATTTTAATACTAGGGATGAAGTTTTTTTTAATATATCACTATTTATTGGATGTTACTATGCTCTCAGAAAAAAAAAATTTGAGGAAAATACAGTAAGCCCACAAGATAGCTGCTTTTCAGTCTTCAGTGTAGAAAGCTTCTAATTATTTTGCATTTGTAACTGAATCATTCTATATAGTCAAAGAGAGATACAAAGAAAGGTTGTGCTCTTCATGGTAAGAGAAGATAGTTCTTCAAATACACTGGTCTTCATAATTGGACCACTCTACCGAAGACCTGAAGAGATATGGAGTTTTATATATATAACTAGTAAATTATGAAAAATGGGGATAATGAGTTGTGAGGACACAAATATAGGCATATGTTTCTAAAAGCCCTTATCACAATTTCCACAACAGATTAGCAACTAATGCATGGTGGTTATTTTCTTTCCTTTCTTTCTTCAAAGCCTGTATGGATTTCTCTGGTTGTATGCATAAACTGAGATCCATAGTTTGCCATCTTTTTTCAGAAGACATCTGTCGAGTACATGATTTTTTTTAAATCAAGTAAGCTCACATAAAGGACCTTATTCCCA
Organism: Camelus bactrianus; assembly: GCF_048773025.1. Taxonomy (NCBI): domain Eukaryota; kingdom Metazoa; phylum Chordata; class Mammalia; order Artiodactyla; family Camelidae; genus Camelus; species Camelus bactrianus. The sequence continues at coordinate 30,367,564 of NC_133543.1, read as the reverse complement.
AGTCTTACAGTAGTTATGCATTCACATAAAGGAAGTATCAATCATCAAAATGGTCAGATAAAGGGAATGTTACATGTATCAATCTAGGGAGCATTTCCCAGGCAAGCAGAAAATACCTGATTGCTCTCAGACTGTGCAGAGCTGGAGGTGAAGAAAAGTTTATATTTCTAATCTGGACTCTGATAAAGTTCTTCCAATGTGGAAGTCACAAAACTAATCCAGGTAGTGCAGCCTGGCTCTTAAAAAAGAAGGCTTTCTTAAAGCTTTGGTCAAACCAAGATAAATGGGTCAATTTAATATCTAGTAAAAAAATGTAAGAAAGCTCTCTCCTCAGTGTTTTAATTAGTTAACAGTTTATGCAGCAAACAATGGTATCTAAAGATATGGTAGCAGAGCCAGGATTCTGGGAACTATTTCTCGCTTCCAATATTTTCTTGCAATATTGCTTCCTGATTTCTGTGTTTCTCATCTATAAAATGGAGATAATAAGAAAACCTAATTCATGGAGCAGTTTTAAAGATTCAATGTGCTAATATGTGTAAAATTCTTAGAACAACACGTCAATACATATTAGCCACTAATTATTTTATTATTCTATTCTATTATTTTTATTCAACTCTTTTTAGATGTCTAATATTTTGTGAATAATTGAAGTCTAGAAATGGAGGTGAAGTTATTGCTCTTGAAGTAGTGCAGGTTGGGGTGATTCAGAATATAATTACATAAGCCTATGTATATTTTAGCTAATTAAAAGTAGGAGAGAATAAAATGTGTTCTTGAATAAATAATAAAGTTTTTAAAATCAGAATCTATAGTGATGGAGAATTACCATAAGAATGTCACTAACTTAATTTTTAATCTTGTTTTGACAAGATTTGAAAATAGAGGGAGCAGAAATTGGTTTAGCATTTTTAAATGGCGATTTGGCAATATCTAGCAATATTTGAAATTTGCATAACTTCTGTTTCAGTAATTTCACTAATGAAGACACTCATATATATAGAAAGAGGATAACTGCTCCATTTTATATTAGTTAAAAATTAAATATAACTTTAAATAAATGGTGCACAATTACTATAGCAGAGTAGGTTATATGTGAGATTTATTATAGTCATAAAAATAATTACCATTATTGATATCTGTACTAAATATTCTTAATTTCTTCCCAGATCTACTCTTCACCCATCTCCAGCCTACTCTGGATGTGAGAAGCTAAACTGGATGGACTACAACCACAGACCTCATCTTGGACCATTGCTTCTGTTTGGGTCTTGCCAGGAAATAATCAAAGGTAAGTTAAAATAAGGTTGGGATATTCATTACACTGACTTCCGCCTTGCCAAGTCACTAGAGGTAAGATGCTTCTCTCTAACAGAAGCCACATTTTTACTCAGGCACTACTTCTGGTTTCCAGTAACTTTTCCTCTTCCTTACTTCTTAAGGCCCAGGGACGGTAACAGCTCCCTGCTACTGTAAACCACTTGTTCACCTTGTGTGTTTTCTTAAGCCCCATTCATACTTTTGTAAATAGTCCCCATATTTAAGTCTTTTCAAAGTACCCAATTGGAGTGAACAATTGATTATTGCCAAGTACGCTGTCTGACAGTGTCTGTAACATTCTATTTTTCATCACTGCTGGCAGAGCTCTAGCTTTTTTTTTTTTTTTTCCAGGCCTCCATTTTCTTTCCTATAGCTTTTTGCTCAGAGAAGACAACCCTTTCCCTCAACACATGATCAGTCCTGATTACTCTGTATCAGACATGTTTAATTCTATTCAATGTGACAGCAATTGATTTAGGAGTGGTTAATGGGTTATGAAGGGAGGTCTAATGAAGGCTTCTAGTAAAAGCTCTCATGAACTTAAAAGAACATGCACATGAAGGGGTCAGTTTTCTGGTAAACATTGTCAAGTCTGCCCGGATGCGTGTGTGTGATGGGTGTGATGCTTGGAACTGACTTGGGTGCTATGTACCATCATGCTAATATGGCCCAGCAGGCAGATGAAAAGAACTTGAGCCTTTAAAGATATGAGTGAGCTGACAGATCCATCAGTCTTAGGCTTGCTCTCACTTGTGTATCTTGTTCTAGGGCATAATAAATTTTCGTTTCATTATTTAACCCATTTTGAGTTGGTGGTTCTCTCTTACTTACAGCTGAAGGTGAAAATAAGAGAGAACATTTAGTATTTATACTTCTTTTTTGTTTAAATTTAAAAAATTAATATTCATGTATCATTTATATACCTGCAAACAACAACAAACTTTTAAAAGAGATGACAACAACTAGATCCTAGAAACCAGAACTACAGGAAAGTTCAGTAGGAAATGTTTAGTAATGGGGATTATGTGTTTTTGTGACACTAAATCCTTGAACTTATGATATTGATCTTGCTGCATGGGAAGTTTAATAAATATGTGTTGTAGAAGCAGAAGTTAAAACAACATACTTGCAGCTTCTAATCAGGGAGTTAGAGTATATTATGTTTTAGACACTTTGAGAGCAACTGTAATACCAGCTAGTTCGAGAAGGAGGGCATACCCCACCCCACCCCATTCCCCTGAGTGCTGGTACAGGGGAAGGGAACATGTGTCTTTTTTCCCAAACCTCTTGAGATTCACATAGAATTAAGATTAATTCTCTTGAAAAATGAAGATGAACACCTGACCTTGCACTCTTTGATCACGCTAAATATAGATTTCTGGAAGCCTGCATGTATCATGAAACAGTTTCTCCGACTAGGAACTCCTGTAGTAAAAAGGAAAAAAACTCCTAAACCCCTGGAGATATGCAGGTGGATTAGGCAGTAGCAGTATTAACAGAGACTTTTCTAGCTCTGTTTCAAATAAACACAAAATATACTAAAAACATTAATTATATAAGGAATTCCTATTTGTGAAAATTTAGTATATGTAAAAATATAACCCTGCAATACAGTTAAACCATATAAAACTAATCTACTAATCACCAAAAACATTAAACACATTATTTACTGTATTTTTGTTTGTCCTCTTAGAATTTAGAAAGACTTTTAGGGATATTTTCAAAACCTATTATTAAACAAAACCCCGGAGGATTGCATTATTATACAACAAGCTGAGATATTCAAGATCATTCTCTGAAAACTCATTTGAATAATGATCATTTTAGCAATCTAAATGTTTAAAAGCAATGTTAAAGATCGTAATTGCAATGGATTCAAGAAAACAGTTATCTTTTACCATGTGTATCTCTTGATCATCGTCTTCCCCTCCCCTCTCTCTACTGTCCTCTCCCCAGTTTAAAGGCAGAATGGAAAGGGAATAACTGTTTGTTTGTCCTAAAAGACCACAGACATGATCAGGACTACAGAATAAAGCCAGGAAGGAGAAATCTTCAGCCCTTGCTATGGTAAAGGGTGTGAGTAGGATGACTTATGAGCTAATTGGCCTCAGAACTTTCACACCAGCTATTAGTGCCCTTTTCCTGATCACTGCTACAGGGTCGCTCACTGCCTATGTGGGGATGTGCAATAGAAAGCAAAATGCAGTAAGAAAAGGCCTGAAAAGTAAAGAATGGCTGTTAACTAGACAGTGGTAAATGAGCTGAGCAGTGAAAATGTGGGACTGCCATACCTTGAGGAGAAATTTGGCAGATGTAATAGCTTGCACATTAGCGACAGCAAAGGATGTAGGCAAAGAGTGGTTTTCTAAAGGTTGAGACTCTATTCTTGCCTCAAAGTTCCTTACATAGCAAAGAGGTTTATCATTTGCCTATCACTGTCACAAAAATAAGGGCTTTGTGACTTTCTACTGAACTTTACAGGTATTTGTAAAGCATTTATGTGGCTCTTAAAGGTAAATTTGTTCCACCAGACTTACATAAACACTCTTACAAGGAGTATAGCTTCTCAGACTTTTTTCTCTTTTCAGTGTCTTTGTGTTTGCTAATACTGCTTCTCAAATGTAAATGGAACTTCCTTGTTCTCTTACTATGGCATAGACTCAGCTTTAATATTGAAACAAAAATAGAATTATCATGTAATACAGTTGAAGTCTCTTTTTTGAGATCATATAATAATCTTTTTTTGTGCTAAAAATTTGACACAGAAACCTGAAGGTATAAGGAACAATGCAAACTCATTTAATGTATACAATCCCCCAACATTTTAAATAGGATTTTTAGGCATAACATTTTACATAACCACAGAGAAACAGTACTGTATCATTTCTAGTCTTTTATCATCATCAGGAAGCTAGAAAATATGGTTTCTTATGCTAAAGAAAACTTTGTTGGTGATTACAGTATTCAGAGTTCGGCTCCTTATAGATGATTTTCTCCACTTGTAAAGAAAGTGGTAGTAACCATTTCATATTTTAACAGAAGAAGTAAAAGGAAATAGATCAATTTGCATTGCATTGCATTGTACTGGGTCCAGAAGGAGACTCCTCAATCTTCAGAGATTTTGTTTACAAAGATAGTTTCTATATACTTAGCAATAATTTTAGTGGTTCTATAGTTTACAAGCCTTCAAAAAATTTGAGATTGATAATGCTCCACACACACAACGAGGCAACTGCTCTAAAGAAAACTTTTCCTTTCTCCCTGCTCCTAGTTTAAATAACTGGCCAACTTTTAAATAGATGAAACTTTAATTTATAGAGATACTTATTTTAAAGTTTAATGCTAAAAGGAATAAGATCTTGCTAATGAAGTTTGGGTGACTATAAAGAGCAATGCATTGTTTCCTTGAAAAATTCAGACATCCAAGAATTCCTAAACATCCTGCAGAAAATAAGAGACTGAGAATCTATAAAACCTAATTTAGTTCTGTGCCTTGCACATGTAGAAAAATTATATTATTTGAAATAATCCAGTCTTCAAGTGGAATGGAATTCAGACTAAAGTTGGGAATTACAGTTGATATTAGAAATAGTAAATTCCTTTTATTAAGGAAGGGGAGTTTTAACAGAAATGCACACATATATTATTTTAACAAGGATGCACTCAAATTTTATGGTAATTAATAACAGCAATATTGACCACTGTTACAAAATATTGACGTCTTCTTATGCTCCAGATACCGTAAGGGATATTTTATAAACATCTCATTTATAACCAAGCCAGTTTTATGAAGTAAGTACTTTTACTCTCAAATTTCACATGAAGTGACAATTCTAAAGTCACATATAGCTAGTAAATGGTTAGGTTGAAATTCAAATACTAGTTCTTCTGATTTCATAGACTGTTCTTGGCAATTGTTTTGATTGTTAATGCTGCATAATACACTGCCACAAACATAGTGGTGTAAAAAACAATAATAGCCTGTTAATATTATGGTTCATGGTTCTGAGACCAGTCAAAAGTAAGTAATTCTCTGTGGTTCTCTCCTATGACTGCGTTCAGAGACTTTGGCTAAGGCTAGTGTTACTACAAAAGATTTCTCACTCACAGGCCCAGCTTTTGTCCAGAATATAGACAATATATTTAATCATGGTTTCTTCTCATAGCTTGGGCTTTCTCAGAATAAGGCAGCAGAATTCCAAAGGTGAGCATATCAAAAATAGAGCCTGATGGAAGCTTTATTGTCTTTCTGTATTCACACATCATCACTTCTGCAGCATTCGATATGTTAGAAGTCACTCAGTAAGACCAGCATATTTTCAAGTGGAGAAGAAAGATGCTCTATTTCTTAATAGGCTCAGTGTCAAAGAATTTGTGGACATCATTTTATTAATATGTGTTTTTTAATTATGATAAACATATATAACCAAATTTGCCATCTTAGGCATGTTAATTCAAGGGCATTAACTACATTCACATTTTTGCAACCATCACCACCATCCATCTCCAGAACTCTTTTCATCTTGCAAAATGGAAATTCTTTCCCATAAAAAATAACTTTTTATTCCTCATCCCCCCAGCTCCTGGAAACCACATTCTACTTTCTGTCTCTACGAATTTGACTATTCTAGGTACATTATGTAAGTGAAAGATTTCACTTAGCTTAATGTTATCAAGGTTCATTCATCATGTAGCGTGTGTCAGAATTTCTTTCCATCATAAGGCTGAATAACAGTCCATTGTATGTATATACCACATTTTATTTATCCATCCATCCTTCCCTGGACGTTTGGGTTGCTTCCACTTTTGGCTGTTATGAATAATGCTTACAAACATGATTGTACAGATATCCCTTCAAGGACTGGAATTGCTAGATCATATGTTAATTATCGATTTAATTTTTTGAGACCGCTGTTTTCCAAAGCAGCTGTCCCATTTTACATTTACACCAAGACTGCAAAAATGTTCTGATTTCTCCACATCCTCACCAACGTTTGTTATTTATGTTTATTTTGTCATCCTAATGGATATGAGGTAGTATCTCATTGCAGTTTTGATTTACATTTCCTTAACAATTAGTGGTTTTGAGAATCTTTTGATTACTATAGCTTTGCAGTAAGGCTTGAAATCAGGAAGTGTGAGTACTCCAGCTTTGATTTTCTTTTTCAAGGTTGTTTTGGCTATTTGGAATTCCTTGAAATTCTATATGAATTTTAGGATTTTTTAAAAATTTCTGCAAGAAATGTCATTGGGTTTTGATAGGAATTCTGTTGAATCTATAGATTCAATTAGGATTTTTTTTTTTTTTGCAATGTAAATGGATTATTTTCTTCCTTTTCAGCTTGTTCATTTGTTAGTATATGGAAAAACAACTAATTTGTGTGTGTTGATTTTGTATCCTCCAACTGCTGAATTTATTTATTCTAACAGATTTTCAGTGGAATCATTAGGTTTTTCTACATATAAATTATGTCATCTGTAAACTAGGATAATTTTACTTTTTCTTTCCAATTTGGTTGCTTATAATTTTATTTTCTTACCTAATTGTTCTGGCTAGGATTTCTAGTACTATGTTGACTAGCAGTAGTGAAAGTTAGTATCCTGTCTTACTCTTGATCTTAGAGGAAAGCTTTCACCATTAAGTATGACATTAGCTGTTGTGAATATCTTTTAAATTGCCATAGCAATTTTTAATAATTTTTTTTAATTAATGTCATTTTTATAATCAGGATTTTGTTTTATTTATATTTGAGTCACAAGGCATCACTAAGTGTAACTTTTGTACAGTTATGCAAGAATGAAAAGGAAAGGAAGAAAACAGTCAACGCAATCCAGGGCTAATGACAAAAAATGCTAGTCAATTTATCAAGAATAGAAATAAAAAACTAAAGTTAACATTATTATATTCAAGACATGTTGGCCATTTGAAATTATTTTTAATCATCCAGTGATTAAAGCTACTACCTTTATAAAATAAAGAAAATTAGCAGGTTAAGGTTATTAACCTTTAACATTTAAAATATAATTTAAGTATGTTAGTGGTACTATTTCAAATAAGTAAAGAGAGGGTAGATTAACAAATAGTGCTGGGAAAATTAGATACTGATTTGAAAAAAAAATTGATTTTAATCTTTAACTGACACTGTCCCCAAATCCATTTCAGAAGGACTAAAGATTAAGCAGGGACAATGAAGCACTAAAGTATAAAAAGAATATGAGAAGATGAGGGGTTTTTATAATATTGAAGTGCAGAAGACCTCTTCAAAGAATGACACAGTAGCAAAGATTGACATACATGACAAAATAAAAGTTAAAATTTCTGAATGGCAATGACACAGAGTTAAAGGCAAAATGGAAGAAATTGTTATGTATATGTGACAAAGAGTTATTAAAAAGTGGATAAAGTAGGTAAAGAAAGTCAATCAAAAATTTTCACAAGATTCTACAAATGCCCCTCACCCCTGCAGAATTCACAAAATAATATAAGGAGACAATCAGAAAAAAAGAAAAACAACAAATGACCAATAAACATTTAAAATTGTTTGAACCAGCTACAAATCAACAGAAGACAATACTTATTTCCCTTCTGGAGTAGCAAATATTAAAAGGATGGGTAATATCTCCTATCGGAAGTATACTGGTTATTTGCCTATTTGCTCTTAAGTCCATTCTTTCTCTTTCTCTCCTTCATTCTTCATTGTAGGGTGACTGACTCCAAGATACCCATGTCAGCTGCCTTCCCGCTGAATTTGCCAAAGGAATGAACTGGTAGGAGACTCAGGTTATTTCTTCTCCGTCTCTCTCCTTAGGTTAGTAACTTGGCTGAGTGACACAGCCTCCTTGGCTGTACGTAACTCCAGATGGTAACTCCAGCTTCCTAACTCTGGTAACACCTCTTCCACCCCTCATCTCTCCACCAAGTCATACCCAGTGGGCAAAGTGACAGTAAAAGTATGACTAAGTGCTGAAAATCAGGGGGTACATTGTGTGAAGAGAATTTTAAAACCATATTGAAACCAAATGCGAGTCAGTCTGTTTTTTATATAACCATGTGCTAGCTGTTCTAAACAATGTCAGTGACGTTAAAGAAACACTCCCCTCACCAAGGCCACCAACCCAAATGCATTCCTCCCACTGCTCCACACTTGCTATGCTACCAGTCCAGTCTGAGAAGCAATAGCGGGGACCTCCTGCTGTTACTAATCTCAAGATTTCCCCACCATCCCATTTGGTTTCTCAACTCTTCCATTATCTGTGTCACAGATTCCTTTTTCTAAATTTCGAGGTTCTAGTTTTCCTCTTTGAACCCTGCCAATACAATCAAGTATATGTAGAATGTGGCACTCTCATTTATGCTGAGTGTTAGTGAAATAGATAGAAATGTTGAGATAGAAATTTAATCATATTTCTCCAATTTTAAATGTGCATTTACTTATTGTGAAGGTGAGGGTAAAAAACAGAGGGGTTTATGTTTTCCAGATTAAGCTGTTTTGTATTACTTACTTGAATTACTTTTATAAGTAAAATAATGCATTTCCAACTTGAATAGAAAAAGAAAATGTCCCATAGTTTAAGCATATACTGCATGCTCTCAGCTTGTGGGAGTAAATGCACATCTCTGATTGTCAGGGTCTGTCTAGAGAGGACAAATTTAAAAAGTAATTTTAAAAATCCTAGTTAAAGACAAGCATGACTTGAATAACCATAGAGAAGTAGAGGGAGGGAAATAATTAATGGTGAGGGATGGACCTGCTTCTTGGATGCATTTCCAAGCAAAAGACTTAATAAACTGGGGCATTACAACATATGTTATGAACCCTACTGTGAAGAAACAGAAAACAGTAAGCATAACTTAGAAGAGGGACATATTCTGGTTTTCTCAAACATTGTAAAGGTAAGCAGGCTTTCAGGGATCACTTTTACCAGGCAATAGGAAGCCAGTGAAGTGAGAGTCATGTGTTATTACAGAGTGTGATGGATAATGTATTGTCAGATGCAGCATGCGGTGCTCAGTGGTATAAAACACCAGTTCTTGGTCTGTGTGACTCAGGCACCAGGGGAATGCAGGTCCTGCAGGGACCCTGCACAGGCAGCGCATTTTGGTCATAGGATTACTGAGTAATACGTCTGACACGTTACTATGACGCATAGCAAATTAATGTATTCGGAATCAAGCAGACCTGAGTTTGAATCCATTCCCAGGCTAGCAGTAAGGCCCTGGACCCATTACTTAAGCACTCCTACTTTCTATTTCTTCATCTACAAAAGGCAAATAACAGTCCTTACATTATGTACTTATTGTATGAGGTGAGTAAAGACCTCTTATGATTATTCAGTCCTCTTCTGTTATCCTAAAGTGCATGTTTTGATGAATAAAATGAAAATTCATTTATATGTTTTTGTATTCAACATTGGTCCTTTGCCATTATGAAATCTTCTCCATCAATTGCTGTTGAGAGTGTGGCTACTGTGATATTGGGGTCCACAAAATGTTTGTTACAGCTCAGACAGATTGCAACCAACTAAATGTAAATATTATGAATATGTGAAGTGATGACACTAAAGTTTTATTTTGGAGATTCCCCTGTTATAATAAATAAAAATCATCATTTTAAATGAAATCAGTATGAGAGAAGAAAAATCCCCCCCAAACAACAAATTTGGAGACATTAAACTGTCAGCAATCTGAAGGAAAGATAGTATGTGGGATTCTTATCCACATTCTGTGATACAAAAGTAGTTAGCAGTTTCATAGTATATTTTTAATAATAAATAACCCAAAGCACTTATAATGTGTCGGGTACTATTTTAAACATCTCATGTAAATTAACTCATTTCATCCTACAAAACTCCATGAGATAAGGATTGTTATTGTTTTTAATTTTTATTATTAGTATCTTTTTACAGATGAAGATAAGGAAGTAGAGCATAGGTATTTTAAGTCAAGAATACACAGAGGTATAAATATTTGCTAGTAAAATTGTTAGTTTAAGAGTAGACTAACGTAACAGTACACAAGACAGAGCTATGAGAAACAGTTGAGTGTTTTTCCAGTGTTCTGTCTCTGTCAGTAGTATTTGAGTTAGAAATGATGTTACTGTAGTAACTCTATGATGGCATTTCTCAGTACCTGTGTAATTTTTTAAAATTCTTCTTTATCAGAATGAGAAAGTTCTTACTAATTGCTACTTTTCTGAGAGATATGTTAATGCACTTTTCAAAAAGTTTTACTGCATCTATTAAATTGATTACAAGACTTTTATCTTTTATTTTATTGTTATGATAAAATTAGAGATTGATTTTTAAATTTGGCCTAATGTTTGCATTCCTGGGATAGATCCCACTTGGTCATTACCTTTTTTAATATACCTATATATATTGCTGTATTCGATCTGCTAATACATGATTATGGTTACTTGTGTCTGTATTTATAAGGAATATTCGTGGTCTGTAGTTTTATTTACTTGTAAGTCATTTGCTTCTGGTAATGTTTTTATAAAACTGATTGAAAAACATTCCTCTGCCTTTCTATTTTCTGGAAGAGTTTGTGTAGAACTGTTTCTGTTTTTATAGTATTATTTCTTCATTAAGTATTTGATAGAATTTACCAATGAAATCATCTAAGTTTGGAGCATTTTTTTGGTCTTTTTTTTGTTTGTTTTCTGGAAAGTTTTTTAGTTTTGAATTACCCTTCATTAGTATGCATAGAACTAGCTGTTCCGAGTACTTATTACATCTTTAGTGATTCTTGTTAGTTGGAGCCTGTGTCTTTGGAGGAATTGTCCATGTCATTTAAATTGCTAATTTCTTGGCATGAAGTTGTTCATAATATTCTTTTCTGATCCTTTAGGATGTTTGGTGATCTATAGGGTCTTTTATTGACAGTCCTTCTTTCACACCTGATATTGATGATTTGTGTTCTCTGATTTTCATTGATTGGTCCAGTTAGTTGTGTATCAGTTTTATTGATTGTTTTCAAAGAACCAGCTTTTAACCAATTAATTTTCTTTCTTGTTTGTTTGTCTTCTAGTTGGTTTGTTTCTACTCTTATTTTTATTTATTTTTTATTCCTTCTACTTGTCTTGGACTTAGTTTGCTCTTCTTTTATATAGATTCTTGAGGTAAAATATTAGGTTATTGTTTTAGGCTATTTTTCTTAAAGAAAACAACTAATTTAAAGCTAAAATATTCCTTCTAAGCACCGTTTTATCTGTATCTCACAAACAATGATGTACAATTAACCCTTGAATAACACAGGTTTGAATTGTACGATCCACTTACATGGAATTTTTTTCAGTTGTAAATACTACTGCCAGTACATGGTCTAAGGTTGGTTAAATCTGTGGATAGGAAACTGTGGAGAAGGAGGGACTGAATATAGGAAGGACCGACTATAAATTATACACAACTATTCGACTACCTGCAGGGTAAGCACCCTTTACCCCCTGAGTTGTTTAAGAGTTCAGCTTTATTACGTTTTTATTATCATACATTTAGAAGTGTTTTCTACTTTTGTGTATGGTATCTTCTTTGAGCAATAGACTATTTAGAAATGTATTATTTAATTCCCAAATATTTGGTGGCTTCCTAGACATCTCGTTGTTATTTATTCCTAATATAATACCATTGTGATCTGTGAACATACTTTGCATGATTTCAATCATTTTAAATAAATTGAAACTTGTTTTATAAAACAGCATGTTGTCTATCTTGGTAAACATTTGTGTGCTAGCAAAGAAATTTGTATTCTATAGTTTTGTGTATGATATTTTATAAATGTCAGTTAGGTCAATCAAATGTTTATTAAGAATGGTGTTCCAATTCTCTCTGTCTTTTTATACTTTTTTTTGACCAATTGTTCTATCAATAGCTGAGAGATGGGCATTAAAATATGCTGTGATTTATTAGTTGCTTATTTCTTGCTTTAATTTTGTCAAATTTGATTCATGTATTTTGTGGCTGTGTTATAGAAATATAATCATTTATTATTGTTATGTCTACCTGCAGTATTGATCCCCTTTGTGATTCTGAAATGTCCCTCTTTACCTTGGGTAATGCTCTTTATCTTGAAATGTATTTTATCTTATATTATTGTAGCCATTCCAGCCTTCTTATGCTTACTATTTGCATTTTGAGATTATTTCTTTATACCTAAATTGTAGACAACAGGTAGGTTGTATATTTACTCCAATATGATCTCTGACTTTCTATTGGAGTGTTTAATTCTTTACCATTTAACATAATTATTGTTATGTTTCAGTGTAATTCTAAAAATTTATTATTTGTTTTCTGTTTGGTCTCTGTTTTTTTTTTTTTTTTTTTTCTTCTGTTCCCACCTTCATCTTCTTCCAAATAATTCCTTTTTAATTTGCTTTTTTATTTTGGCATCTTAGCTATTCCTCTTGACATCTTTTTTTATTGATTATTATAAGACTAGCAATACCCATCTTTATTTCTTTTCATAGCCTACTTAGAGTTAATAGTTTATCACTTTACTTAAATGTAGAATCATTTTAACCTAGGCCCACTCTTTATCTTGCTGTTTTCAAATGTATTAGACCCTCATACATGATCAATTCCAAATGATAGTATTAAAACTTTTATTTTATGCAAGTATATGAATTTAAATAAACTAGGAGCAAATATAGTTTTATTTACTCACATATTTACTGTTTATAATTCATTCCTGAATATTCAAGTGTCGTCTTCTATATTTTCCTTCAATCTGAAGAATTTCTTTTAGGCTTGTATTCCTGTATGGATCTGGTGGTGGCAAATTCCCTTAATTTGCCTTTGTATGAAAAATGCCTCCAAGCCTTTATTCTTGGAGGATATTTTCACTGAACAGAGTTCTTTGTTGAACTTGGTAGTTTTGTTTTGTTTTGTTTTCCTTTCAGTACTTCAAAAGGTTTTCTATGGTCTCCCCTTGTTCATGTTTTTTGTTTAGAAGTCTGTAATGGTTTGGGGATTGTATTCTCTCTATATTTAATATGTACTTTTTCTCTAGGCATTTGACTTTTATGTGCCTAAATGTGGATTTTTAAAACATTCATCTTGTCTTGGTTTTAATAAGCTTCTTAGGTCTGTGAATTTATGTGTTTCATCATATTTGTATAGCTTCCTACCGCTGTTCCTTTAAATATCTTATCATCCCTTGTGGCTCCCTCTTCTCCTTTTGAGAGACAAGAACTTTTGATATTAATCTTCAAGTCTTTGAAGATTTGAACAGCTTACAATCTTTTCTTTCTTCTGATTGGATGATTTCTACATATCTGCCTTCAATTTTATTTTTTTCTTCTATTATATCCCTTCTACTAATAAGTAAAACTAGTGAATTTCTTATTTCAGATGCTGTATTTTTCAGTTCCAAAATTCACTCTAGATATTGCATTTGGTTGCTTTTGATTCCTATCTATTTTTTAATGAGCATATTTTAATTTACCTGACCATTAAGCGTATTTATATCAACTTCTCTGATAATTCCGCATTCAGATCCTCTCAAGATTGGCATCAGTTTATTGCCTCTTCTTAAAACGGAGTCATGTGTTCCTTCTTCCCATATGTTAAGGATGTCAGTTTTATACTGGACGTTTTATGTATTATGTTATATAGACCATGAATTCTCAATATTGCCCCCAAAAGTATGCATGTTTTTGCTTTACTGGGCCATTACATTGCTTAGACTCAAGCTTTAAAATAACATACAGTGACATATGGCAGTTTGGATCTCAGTTCAGTGCTTTCAGCCTTAGCTGAAAGCTGCTTTCAGTTTTCCTCATGCAGGTTTCGGGGGTTGGCTATAAATTAGCGCCAAGTCTACGTGTGGACTTTCTCCTCTTCTTTGGCTCTCTCCTTTCTAGGGTTTCCTCTCAATCTCTGGTAAGCTTTGATTGCCCAGACTACCTTCTCTTGATTCTCAAGCAAGATAGATAATAGACTCTTTTTCCAGAATTGTACCCCTCCCACACTGCCATCACAACCGTAACTATCTATGGCCACCCTCAGGGAAACTTAAATACAACTGGGGCATTCACTTCAATATTTTACTTACTCCAAATTTTGACTTCCTTTCAATATTTGACTGCCTTTACTAAAAAAGGATTCCAGAGCCTTTAGGTAGTTGTTTAATATATTTTTTTCAGAGTTTATAATTCTTATTTGCATAAGGATTAATTGGAGTGTATAGCTGATACTTATGGGAAGATCCAGTATTCACTCTGTTGTATTGGAAACAGACTCTCCTACCTATTTTAACTAAGATTTGTAGTGCGAGAAAATAGATACAGTGAAAAGACATGTGGATTTTACCTACTCAGGTTAGATCCAATGATTCCACATTACTGGGGTATGATTATCAGCAATGTATGTATAGGCAATCTGTTCTATTAGTCTACCAAGAAAAGAATCGATTGATTCATGTGTTAAAGTATAATTTTACTGCTTGCACTGCTTCTTGGTTTTCATTATTTTATTTTTTAAGCATTGCTTGTATATATGGTATAAGCAAACCATTTAACTCGTCTTCTGATTTTAAAATAATTGCTAATTTCATGTTTATTTTAGCAGTTCAGTATTGTATTACAATGTGAAAATGAGGTTTGGATAATTTCTGTTCTTTCTTAAGACTAATTGCACAGAGTAAGATCCATTTTAAAATTTTCAAACATGGCCCTAGACATTGTAAAGCTGACAATATTTTTTGTATTAACACAGTTTAGGGAAAAAAATATTTCTATTGTATTTCACTACATCTAAGACATCATCAATTGTAAGACATCATTATTTTAAGTAACATCAAGAAAGAAGAAATATAGCTAATTCATGTGTAACACAATGTTTTTTTAAAAATCACTAGAAACTTTTTCACACCCATCATTAATGAATTTCTGTTTTATCATGGGGTTCTTTTTTAATCATACATTAATCTGCTGTGTTGCCATATTTTTCTGCTCACACACATTTTGTTTCCACGCTGAATCAGTGTCATCTTTTCAAAGATATTTTAAGCAGCAATTAAGCACAACACATTCCGTACAAACAATGCATAACTCAGTTAATGTGAGGACAATATGAACAACTATGAGTAATGTTTGGCATGCGGAGGCAATAACAACTACATTATGACTGTTGCCTGGTCAGCCATCATCAATTTTAAAAATCCTTTTGAATTCAGAGATCTTTAAATGTAAAAACATGTGTTTATTAATATAAATAAAATATTACTAACATTTTATTTTGTTTATTCTAACCAGGAAAGTAAACACACAGATTTCTCGACGAAGGCCACACCTCTAGAATAATATCTCTGCATGCATCACTTTTGTTTATTCACTACTTAACACAACATCTTGGAGTGTTTGTTTTCATATATTAAAGTAATTGTCATTGAAAATTATTGTCATGGATTGTTTTTAAAAAAGTAAAATTCAAGATCAGAGTTTTGGCTAACTTTCCAGGCTAAGACTAAATGAATTTGAGCTTTATTTTATACTGCTGTATTCACCCTCCCTGCACTTCTGCATTTAATCTGCAGAGCATTTTGATGTCTGCTGAAACAACTACACAGGAAAAGTCTGAAACTTTCTTGTGTTCCAAGGCTTTTCTGCTTCACAAAATGAGTAGAAAAAGTGGGACAGAGGTCAACTTGGGATATCCCTTTAATAACAGAAATAATATGATAGTATTTCCTAATGAGTCCTCTTAGTTCCAAATAAGGAATCTTGATGAAAGCACACACGGGGAGCAAACACTCACAGGCCTAAATATTTCAAAGGAGGATTTTCATTAGATATGTATATTGTAATATCTCAAATGATTTTAGCCACTTGATCTGCCACCTAATGATCTCATTTCCATTCTTCTTTGTTTCAAACCTCTTCCTTCACCAGCTTTTTCTGAACCATTATTCTGTTTTCACCTCTGTGTCTTCTTCATGTGACCCTGGCTCATGAAATTACTTTTCCTTTTTATCTTTGCTTAACTAAACTCTTTTTCATCCTTTGAAACTCAGGACATCATCAAATCTTGCCCTGATTCGAGCAAGGTTAATTTTAATCCAAATTATAGTTAAGGGTTTGGGTATTGGTTCTTTTTTTTCCTTTAACTTTTCCTTTTCAATTAGAACCATTCAAGCATGTAAGACAACATATTGATGGAATGTTTTGGTTCTGTATTAGCTCAGGCTCCCATAACAAAACACCACAGACTAGGCTCCTTAAACTACATAAGTTTATTTTCTCACAGTTGTGGAGGCTGGAAAGTTCAAGATCAAAGTACTGGGCAGTTTGTTTCCTGATGAGAGCTCTCTTCCTGGTTTGCAGGTGCCATTATCTCTCTGTGTGCTCATACTGTGAAGAAAGAAAGAGAAGGTGTTGGAGGGAGAAGGAGAGATAGAGAAAAGTAGAGCTCTCTAGTCTCTTTTCTTAAAAAGATATTAATGCTATCAAATGAGGGCCCTACCCTTATAACCTCCCGGAACATTTATACTTCCTTAAAGTCTCTATCGCCAAATACAGTCACATTTGGAGATAAGACCTCAGCATGTAAATTTGAGGGTGATATAAACATCCAACCCATAACCAGTTTTTTAAATAATCCCTTTAGAATCAGAGAACCAAAGAGGTGAACTACTAATTATTTAATTGAAATCACTCCCCATGCTCTCACTTAACATTGTCCGAAGAAGTATTTCCCTTTGGGTAGCAAAAGAAGAGGGTTGCTCAGAGAAGCAAACAACAGGGGCTCTATTAGATGGAAGCTATGTGAGAAGCTATTCCCGATACTCTTTGGGGTATGTTTATTTTTATTTTTTATTTTTTAAGTGAAGTATAGTTGATTTACAATGTTGTGTTAATTTCTAGTGTGCATAGTGATTCAGGGTTTTGTGTGTGTGTGTGTTTATTCCTTTTCATATTCTTTTTCATTATAGGCTATTACAAGGTATTGAATATAGTTCCCTGTGGTATATATAGAAGGACCTTATTGTTTATCTGTTTTATATGTAGTAGCTAGTATCTGCAAATCCCAAACTCCCAATTTATCTGTCTACCAGCCACTTTCCCCCTTGGTAACCATAAGATTGTTTTCTACGTCTGTGAGTCTCTTTTTGTTTTGCAAATAAGTTCATTTGTGTCATTTTTTAGATTCCACATATAAGTGATATCATATAGTATTTTTCTTTCTTTCTTCAGTTAGAAACCTGACAGTCTCCAAGTTCATCCATGTTGCTGTAAGTGGCATTATTTTATTATATATATATGTACCAAATATATGTATGTACAAATATACATATATGTATATATATATATACACACACATATATATACACCAAAACTTCTTTATCCAGTTATCTGTCAGTAGACATTTAGGTTGCTTCCATGTCTTGGCTGTTGTAAATAGTGCTGCTGTGAACACTGAGGTACATTTATCTTTTTGAATTAGAGTTTCCTCCAGATATATGCCCAAGAATAGGATTGCTGGATCATATAGTAAGTCTATTTTTAGTTGTTTTTTAAAGACTCTCCATACTGTTTTCCATAATGGCTGCATTAAACTACTTTCCCACCAATAGTGGAGGAGGTTTCCCTTTTCTCCACACCCTCTCCAGCATCTTTTGGGTATGTTTATTACAAAGAAAAAAATCTATCCTATAAATAACTATCCTATATATTAAAAAAACAGAAATACTGTTTGTTCTATTGTTTTCACTTAAAAGAATTCATGGTCTTGGGTTGTATTACCACCTCACTCCTGAGCTAGAAGTGAAGTCATTACAAATTGTTATGGATAGTTGAAGGGATGATCATATAAAGAATAATATTGTTCCCATCTGTTTCTATATGCTTCTTAGTCCCCACCCACCAATCCTGTGTAACTCCAAGATTCCCTAGGCATTCTCTTATTTTACTTGCCATATAGTTTTCTGATGTCCTGAGTATTTAGATTTTGCCCCTCCATATCCACTCTCTATTCTGCCCATTCATGCACTTGGTGTTAGATGCTTCCTGCTTATTGGTTGCACTTGCCTATTCCCCTTCTGCTCATTCCCATTTAAATTAAACTTTCATCATTACTTTTTTGATTGTAGCATCTATTTCCAGCAGAACCCTAACCATAAATGATTTTTGTCTGTGTCTTTCCCCTAAAAACTGAATTCCTTGAGGGTGACTTAATTAAATTTATATTTCATAGCCTAGTGCAGTGCCTGGCATGGTAAATGGTTAGATCAATAAATATACTTCTCCATGTATTAAAATTTTAGTCCCCATTATTTCTTTTTGTTATTGTTATGTAGTCAGTCCATAATGACTAAAGATATTTCAGAGTCTGCCATTTAGAGTGCCCAGAAATTTTCTTTTGAAAAGAGTGGAGAACAGGTTTTTTCCTTTGCACAGTAAGGATATATTATATAGTCAGAACAATACATCAGACCTCCAGACAGTCAGCATGTCCTATGTAGCTATCTCACATAAAATTTCCTAAAGACTACTTGGGGTTAAATAAAAGGCTGATAGAGTTTGTTGAAGAATGAGGAGCTGTGTTTTATCTTGTACAACTAGAACATCAGATCTGCCATCATATTAAGGTGTAACAGAGAAAAGCAAGAGGGAGCAACTGAATACTACAGAGAGGACAGGAAAGGAAAAACCAACTAATCACAGCAGGAACAGAAAGAGTACCAGAAGGACTGAAAATCTGACACAGGACATATTGTTCAATGGGTCTTTTAAATTTGAGACATTATTTTGTTTATTTTTTTCTGTTTCTCATTCATATGTAGCCTGGATTACTGAATTTAGATCAAGGAGTATATGCATGTAAATGCTTTAGCTTGATGATTTTTGTTGAATATGCCTTCTTTCAGAGAGGTACCAACTAGAGGAAAAATATATGCAACAATGAATCTCTCTCTAAAAGATTATAGTGACCCTTTGAAACAAAGACACGGGTGGGAGAATATACTTCTCAGTATGGTGGTCCCTCAGTATCTGTGGAGGGATTGATTCCATTACCCCAACTAATGCCGAAACTCTAAGGTACTCAAGTACCTAAGATAAAGTTCTGTAGTATTTGTGTGTTTTCCCATATACTTTGTAGCATTACTTATAATACCTAATGCAATGGAAATGCTGTGTAAATAGTCATTGGTATAGAAAATTCAAGTTTTGCTTTTGGGAACTTTTGGGGTTTTGGGGTTTTTTTTTTCTGTTTTTGAATTTTTTTTTATTAATTGTTGGTTGAATGCAAGGTTCTGCATACAGAGAACCAACAGTATTCCTTCATTATTTCTGAAAAGGTATCCTTTTTTTTTCTGTCAATGATAACCATAGATAACTTATTAGATGGATAGTGTTATAAATTTAAATGACACATCCAACTACTGCTCATCTCAAAATGTTTTCTAGAAGACAGTAAAGGTAATTGGTACAATGGAGTTTAATTTGAAGGTAGAAACACATTTAGCATTTCTATAAAGTAAAATTATTCTTTGTGTTTGGTATGAGGGAAACCAAAGAGGAGGATAAAATAATGCAATCAGCATAATCTTTTTACCTAGTTCTATATTAGTGAGGATTGGGGTGGGAAGATGGATGGTAGATCAGGGCTCAGGCCCTAAGATGCCGCTACGTAGAAAACACTGAGCTATGGCATAGGAAATCCTCCTTCTCTTAATAACAGTCTAGATTCATAACAGATTCCGGAAATTTTGCATACTAATTGAAGAAAAGGTTAGTTAATCCACAGTCCCTAGAGAATTGTTCTCATAGTATATGGAAATATATGAATAACAACTAGAAAACAGCTTGGAGTTGAACCATGTAGCTTTTTTCCTTTTTTTTTTTTCCCACCGAGATTTTTATGGTTGTTTAAGAAATGCGGTAATATTCCATATGGTGCTCAGCTTTCAAGAACTGAAGAACACTTCCTCTAGCTAATTTAACACCTTTCTGTTCTCCCAGATTGTAGTCGGGTCTGATAGCCTCATGGATTATGCTTGCCTTTCCTGGAAGAGGTAGAACACATAGCTCCCACTGAGGGATCTGTTAATCAAAACATCTCACCACAACACTGTAGCTTGTTTCTAAATTTAAAAAGCAATTTTCTCAAATATTAAGTATTTCTTTTGTTCCTTATGAAATAAAAAAATTCCTGATTCCAATATTCCAAAAAGCTAAATTAGCAATATAACAGCAGAGCTGTATAAAGTGTAATATGTACTGAAATTACTGTGTTAAAATAGAGATCTAATGGTACCTTCATTAACTTGATCACTGAAATGGCAAACCCTCTTCCAACATAACAGTTTCTATAGATACCACATGCTTATGATCAAAATTGCTTTTCTGAATGTGTTTTTCTCCCCTACTTGATTGTATTTTATATCTTTCTGGCTGTAAGTTACAGTTAAACATAAGGAAAAATACTGCAAGGCACAATGTACTCTACATCTGTTATACTGCTCAAATAAATACACAATCTGCATAAAACAGATTTTCCTAGTGGGCAAATTGCAGATGACTGACTTGATAAGTTCTAGATTTTTTTTTTCCTTAATGCCACTAGGGACCTACCAAATGTTGCTGAAGAAATTTTCCATGTACTCTAGCTACCTACCAAACAGCATAAATGTTCTGTCAAAATCATTTAACTTAAGCTGTTGTAATAATTGGTTCCACAAAAGATGGATTCTGGGTAAGAAGTAGATTTTTTATCCCCCAATTATCAATATATTTCCCTAATTGCATACTGGTTTGAAAACATAAAAACAACTTTGGGAAAAGAGTTCTGAAACTTGAAGGAAACATTGTAAAAATCAGTGGATATGGTTCATTTATCATTGTTTTCCCTAAAATTTTCAGAGTTTTACTGTTCTCCATTTTTCTCATATATTAGAATAACAATAAATCAGATCACCAATGAAGAATCTAACACAATTTTCCATTTTTATTTTCCATGAGACCAGTTTTATGTTTAAAAATTTAAATAAAACTTAATTTACTTTATTTTATTTTAGGCGTTTCTACCTAAACTATGGAGAAAACTATGGCAAAGTACCAGTACCGTGATCAGTCGTACTAGAGTATAAAGCAAAAGGAAAAATCAGGAATACTAATTCTATTTTTATTTAAAATTTTGTTATTTTCTTCATTATAGACTTTCAAATTAACTTTTAAAATATTTCATTAAAATGTGATCCCTCTGATTACGGAATTTTTGACATTCCCTTAAATTTTTCATCTGAGGCATCTCATTTTCACTATAGTCATAGCCTGCAAAGAAAGTCACATTCTGAGGAGTTAGGGGTTAGAATTTCAGCATATGAATTTGGAAAGGGAAGAAATTCAGCCCATAACACAATTATAGGTTAGTCTTGCTTCTCTCTCCCTTCTTCTCTGTCCCTCTCTCTCTCTCTCATGCAAACACACACAGAGTCCAGTGTTATCTTCATAATTAGCTACAGTCTATGAATCTCATTGTACATTTAAAATTTTAAGCTTCTCTGGACACAGTAGAAACCAGGATTCTGTGTCCTGCAAACACCAGGAGATATTGATATATACCAAGGTTTTTGAATCATCCTATTGTAGTTTCTTCCACTTCACTTGGGGAGGAGGGGAGAGAAGGAAATATTCCACAGTTCTCAAATGATTTTATGGGAAGAAATACTCTTTTTAGACCTTCTTTTGTAATTGCCACACTTTTTACACCCTTGCAGTGAATATTAGGCCAAGATTTAGTTCTTTTTTTTCCAATTGAAGTATAATCTATTTACAGTATTATGTTAATTTCTGGTGTACAGCATAGTGATATATATTTTTTTTCAGATAAACTTTTAAAAACATCCTCTATAAGTTGTCTGACATACTGAAACATCCAGCCAATTAGTTTATACTCAAACTTTTAGGGGCTCAGTTACTTTGAGGGGAAAAAAAATCTTAGATTTTAGTAAATAAATCTTCTCTAAGTAGTGAAGAAATACTTTACAGACTCTCCAAGTCCTTCTGTTTCTCCAAGGGATTTGAAGAAGGGAAGGGAAATAGAGGGACTGACAAAGTTATGTTTACAGAGGCCCCAAGATGCCATGATAACAATTTACTGTCCATTGTCTGAGTATTGTTATTGGTTCTTAACATTCTGAGGGTCTCCAAATTTACTAAAATTTCTAGATTTTTGTCATCTCTTTTTCTAAACATTATGGGAAGAAAATTTGTTCTTTAAGATCATTTTGTATTGCTACTGTACATCTTCTGCATAAACCAAAGAGAATGCAGCAAACAGAATGAGAGCAAAACCTACCACTTAAGCATACACACACACATACGCACCAAAAGAAATCTTTGGTAGTGTATATATGATGCTTAATATTGAATATTTCTATGTATACTATGTATAAAAAGAGCCTCCTTGGTAAGAATATAATTCCTTGATTTGCAACACAAGTGACTAGAGAAGCCGTATATAGTAATTTTTTTTTAATTATGTATATCTTCAGAGTACTTTCCATCATGATAAATATAAACATTTTTATAATAACATATTAGCTCATTTGTTTTGTCTTTTAAATTCTTTTTATCTAGGAAACCATTATTTCCTATCTTCCAGATATATCTACATTAGGAAACACACACCCAAGAAGCAGTAAATTGTGCTCCCAAACGTGCTCTTATGCATGAAACTACAAAATGGAATCTAGATTCCATTTCCCTCATACAAGATAACTTCATTTTCATTATTCACATGAAAGATACAACAATTTGGCTCTCAATATATATTTGGCATTTGAAACTTGATTTTTTTGAAGTTTGAGATCTATATGCATCTCATATGCATTAATCAACATACCACTAATACAGTTCCTTTATCACTGTTTTTCATCTACTTTTTAAAATTACTTTTTAAAATTATTAATTTTATGCAAATACCCCATCATATAGCAGTACTTTTTAAATATCATTTAAAACAAATTACCTTTTCCAGGTACCAACTGTGTCACAAAAGTCCATCTGATCACTTCTGCTCCTGCTATGCTGACGTACTGTTTGGCTGCTGCTCTTTTATAGCGGTATCTTTTGCCGAAGTCAGTCATCAAGTTATTGTTTGCCCTTTTGTTTATTTTGTGCTTTGTCTTCCCTTTGTCTGAACTACTGGTGAAGCCTCACTGCTGATTCTGCTTGCCATGAAAAGCCCAGCATCCATGTGGGCTATGAAACCCTCCAACTTATGTCAGGGTTCCAAGAAGAGATGTTGAGAAGGTCTTGGTCCCCAACTTTTAGCCACAATTTGTTGCCTGGGCCTTGAAGGTATTCTGCTTGTGTCTAAAATCTCACCAAATCTCTGTAAAAAATGATTCTACCAGTTTCTTGATCTTCTACTTCTAACCGTAGAGACCAAGCCTGCCCACAGGACTCGAAATAGATAAAATACCAGCAGCTACACTTGTTACTCTGTCCTCCTAAGCGCTCATTATTCCTTCTTTCCCAGTTAAGATATTTTATTTTTATTCATATCTATAGCTATAACTTACACTGAGGAAAGAAGTTGAGAATTAAATGAAAAAAAAATCATCACTAAAAATATGTGTGCTGGGTAATTTTTGTTTTTCACAACTGCTTTCCACCCCTTCCCTATCTTGTTCTGTGCCCTTGAAGCTAACCTTTGTGGATTGTATCAACAAATTATCTTTCTTTTGGACTTGGATTTGGTCAATGAGGGACAGGGAAGAGTAAGGTCAGATTATCTGTCCTCCTGTATAGATCACAGAAGTTGAAAGCATCTTTCTACCAAAGGCCACAGCTTCTATCTTCTGTGATGCGGCCTTCTCTAATAACTAATTTCTCTGATTTCTGAGTAGTTACTCCTCCTTCTTGGCTACAAGTTAATTGCTTTTAATGGTTCCCCACTGTTACTAATTCAAGGTTCTTTACAACTTTTGGTGGTATTCTCTGTACTCTCTTCTCAATTTCCTTGTTTGGATATGGAATCCATTTCCAGCAAGAGCTCTGATTTGATCTGCTCTCCATTACTGTGAGCCAGATATACCCTGTGAGAGCCCTTTAGCAAGGAAAATATAAGACAATCTAGATCAGAATGTCACGGTGTCCCTCCATCACCACAGCTAAGGAGCTGAGCCTGGGTCTTCTAACTCCTGGCTTCTCACCTTCTTCCAATCACATAGTTATCTTCCTTCCCTGAAATTTTCTGACTTAGCTAATAAAAGGACTATTGACTAGTTCAAATTAGTGAGTCTTTAGTTTATCTATGAGTCATTTAATAGTTTGAAATAACCCATTTGAAATACCAGATCAGATTATTTTTTCTATATTGTGAAAGCTTTACGTTCAAAAGCCCTACAGGACAGTTTTTGAGAAAGTTTTGCTAGTAGTAAACAGTCAGCCCAGTTCTTTGTTGCATTGTGGAGAGCACTAGGTGTCTGAATATTCACAGCGAGATCATTCTTCACTCTTTGGTAAAGGCCACAACACAATCACAGATTTTGACATATTTGCCAATTCTGAAAGACATGAAATATGAAATAAAAGGCCACTATGAACCGTTGCTTCATTCTGTGAGAGAATCCCTTTGTTGAGTACAATTCCCTATAGGATTTAAAGCAGTATTTCAGAAGTCTACTTAATGGATGTTATAACGAGTCATTTTCACTCTCACTATTCCAGAACTCCTCTAAGTTTAACTCTCAAAGGATTCCTTTATATGAAAATTCATTTTTCCAGATAATTTTACAGTATTTTATAAATTTAGTTACTGGAAAGCTTTAATAATAAAAGTAAATGCAATGTAGGGGAGGGTATAGCTCAGTGGTAGAAATTATGCCTAGCATGCATGAGGTCCTGGGTTCAATCCCCAGTACCTCCACTAAAAAAAAAATGTAAAAATACCTAATTACCTCCCCACCAAAAGAAAGAATGACTCAACAAAAAAAAAATAAAAACAATGGTTTTCAAAAGTCATTCATGAGTCCATCATCACAAGTATAAATTGTTAAAATATTATATCTAAAGTCATACAGTTCATGCAATTTAATTTTCCAATATTTTTGTAAATGACAAGCATTGAGCATGTCATTAGAAGTTTCAAAACATATTTTTCATACTTTTTAATATTCCATTATATATAATTATATTACATAATTATATGATAAGTTCTGTAAAGTGCTAAATGATTCCCTGATGTTGGATATTATAGGGCTTTCAGTTCCTAATTAAATTTTGGATTATTTTATATGCTTCTTGAAAGCATAATTCCTGGCTGTCAAGGCATGAACATTTTTTTAAACTCTTGGTATTTATTGCTAAATTTCATTACAAAATCATTATTTATGCTCTCACCAAGAATTGGAAGAAAGACCTTTTTCCCCAAACTCTTGCCTATTTCTTATTCCTAAATGGAATTACATCTTAGAGAATTTACATCGTAAGTGTCCAATGTAGAGAGAGCATATCCACGTGATATCAAGTAGATTTTATAGCATTTGTATTGTCAGATTTTGAAAAAATATTGTCTTCTGTATTCTATATGTAAGGTTTTATATTCCATTTATGTTTTGAAACCATTAAATCTTTGATCTATTTTGTATTTTGATCTCAAATATGTACCATCTACTCTGAATCTCGTAATTTTCTACCACTAACATAAATTGGTAATACTTCAGTTATCTTTAAAAAACAATGAACTTCATGGGAACTACAAAGTTTTATCTTTACATGTATCAGTAATTTTAACAAAAAAAAAACTTTAAATATCTTTCATTTTGCTTGAAACATTAAAAAATGTCAGTTTTAAGATTTTTCGAGAGTCCTTAAAACATACCAATGCAAAGACTAAATCAGACCTTCACTACTGTCTCTACTTTCATTTCCGTTTTAGTTTTACTTTCGGAAGATTGAAATATACAAAAAAGTATTGATACCATTTTACCTTTGTAACCTTAAGATATTCACTCAAACTATTTAGCAAAACAGTTTTCAGTTTCTGACCTTCTGGTTGGTATTCTGATATCCAGGACATCCAAGTATGTTGCAAGATATTACAGCAAGCTGCTTCCTAAACATGTGATACATGATGCCTGTCTTCATTCACCCTAATGGCAAGTGAAGGTCCCAGACACCACTTTCCTTAGAAAGGAGAGAGCAATAGGAAAATTGGCAAGCTGTGTTCCTCACAGTAGAATCATTTCCACTGTCATATTATGTATTTACTTGTGTTTCCTTAAACAGATTGATTCTCCAGCATATTAAGTCCATGTTGAAATCTCTTGATGACCAAAACTTGTTTCTGTTCTCACATGTGAGAATAAATCGTAGGAGAATGTGAGCTGCCATTGCCTGGGACAGAAATATGATCTCAGGAAGTCCCTGTTTAACCTCCCTGTTCAGTATTTAGTGGCACACTGGGAAGTCAAAACCAGAAATTCAAGGAGCCAGCTGGCAATGTAGAGAACAATTTGGTCCTGGAACTTGACCCTTTATAAGGATGAAATGGGACAAGCCTGAAAGTTTCTTAAAAGTGATAGAAATGTTACAGACAAATGAAAGATAGTAGGAGTTGAGTCAAATCAAAAGAAGCCTCTTTCTCTTGAATTCTCAGGGCAGTACTGGGTGTACAATTGATCTGCAACATGGACCTTTCCTAGACTTTAAGATAATTTCTAGACAAAAACAAGCCCTGTGGCTTTTTTGTGTCTTTTGAAGGCATACAAAAGACATAAAATGAATGATAGACTCCAGAAGGGCAGCTATATAGAACCAAACAGTCAAAAACCATGGGTCACAAATATATTTACTTTATGTGTTTTAAATAGTTTACTTTTTAGAAGTGTAGATGTAGAGACAGCTTTATGAGGAAATCTACTGCATGTATGTCATTCCTGAATGTGTCTCCAGGAAATAAAGAAGGGCAAAAATATCCTTTTGAGTTAGTAGATGTGAAGTTGGCACACATTTTTTCCCAGAAGTCCTCTAATACCCAGACCTCTTTAACAGATTACCCTTGAGATTATTCCCTGCTGCTCCCAATTATTGTCTTGAGGCAGAACCACAGACTGTAAGTACAGGAGAGCTGATAGCCTGGATAACCAGAATATGCCCTTGCTACTGACTCCAAAATGATGTTTTTATTTATCTAAAAGGTATTTCTGTAGAACAGTCAAGTAAAGAAAATTTGAGCTTCAACTGTCTAACATGTCATACCATTTTGGACTGAATTGTGTTCCCCCAGAATTCATATTTTGAAGCCCACAACCCCCATCATGACAATATTTGGAGTTCGGGACTTCATGGAGGTATGAATGCTTAAATGAGATAATGAAGGGGCTGTGGGGTGGGGTGGATAGTCAGGTAGAACTGTCCTTATAAGAAAAGAAAGTGACACCAGAGCTCTCTTTCTCTCTACAAGTATGTGCACAGAGGAAAGGCCCTGCGAGGACACAGACCAAAGGCAGCTGCCTACAAGTTGGGAAGAGAGCTCTCATCAGAAACTCAATTTGCTAGCACCTTGATCGTGGACTTCTAACCTCCAGAATATGAGAAAATAAATGCCTGTTGTTTGTTTAACATCCAGCCTTTCGTATTCTGTTCTAGTAGCCCAAGCATACCAGTACACATAGCAAAGTGTGATCGGTCTGTATGATCTTAGATAATTACCTACTTTGCACTTCACTCTCCACCTCTCGTTGTAACTATAATGTCAGAGTCTGATGGAAATGATTTCATCTGTGACTTTGCTGAAGCACAGTCAAAGTGTTTCATTTTGCAGAATGTGGGAAATGATTTTGAGTTTAATCCAGTTCTTAAAAGACAAAAGTTGGCATCACAGAAACTACCATCATCACTGGCACTAATTAGTCTTCTTACTGACAGCTGAAGTAGGTATGACTAAGACTGAATATTAAACCAAGATGAAAAAAACTGCTCTCTTCCTTAGAGCTTATCTTTCTTTCCCGTGTTTGAGATATATTTCCTCAGAAGCCAAAGGAAACTTGTTCTTTGCCATCCTGGTTTTCTGACCAACTAGAATATTTTCTTCTTTTGTCATTATGACATATTCCATCATAAGATAATATTACAGCAGAGGAATTTTTTAAATCTTATAATTCCTATATAAAAAGTGATGCACAAACGCAGTGTATCTTGAAAACTAAAACACCTGAATAATATGACACATTTTTTCATGGTAAGAAATGATGCACACAGTGTTTATTCCTTATGTCTTCAAAGTGAGTTTAAAAAAAATAGCAAAATGGCTTTATTTATTGCAAAGAATGGAAGAATGTATTCACAAGATCCAGAATCAGTGAAAATTCAAATCAGTTGACCATCAGATGGGTCTTTTCTTTCCATTGAGCTTACTTAGCACTTCTACTTTGTACTTTGAATTTGCAAAGTGCTTATCAGCCTTATTAGTTAACCCTTGTAATGTGTCCATGAAGTAGATGGATGGCAAGCATTAGTGTGACATACATTAGTGTACTCCTTTGAGAGATGCCAGCAATGAAGCACATGGAGGTAAATGATTGCTACATGATTGCCCATCAAGCCTGACAAAAAAAAGTCTTGGTCTCAATTTCCTACTTTCCAACCTTTAGCAATAACAAGGGTAAAACGAAGCGTAAGATCATCCACAAGAATCTAATGTGTAGTCTCCTTTAAAAATGAAAGCTCTCAAATACATTTTCTTAAGGTACTGAAAAATCTATCCATTGAGCAAGTATATTAGATATATATTTCTTTGTCACTTCCCCATTTAAGATGGGATCATCTTAAAAGGCTATGACATAAATTGTGGAAAAGATCGATTAGTTTAAAAGCTTTTTCCTTTTAACAGATCAGATAGTCATTATATTTCACCCTTTTGTGTGTGATTTTCATTGAGCCATTTTAATCATTTATTCATTTGAAAAAATTTTACCAAACCCATGAGGTTTTACAAATCTATTTATCACCTCTGACTTTCCCTGCTAATCACTGGATTTGAACTTCTGGGAACTGGGGACAACTGTCTGACTCTGGAATCCATTTCTTTAGAAGTAGCTTTTTTTTAAAGAGCTCTTCAGCTCTCTTCATGGGTCAGACTCACTACCTCATTTATTTCTTTCATTTGTGAACATCATTAGGGAATGTTTATGAGGTATGAAAGAATGATATGTTTTGAACCTGAGGGTAAAGAGAAAGATATTATAGTCAGTTTGATGGAAAGACGCCTCAGCGATTTATTCTTTGGATGAATCAATCCTTTAATTTCACATCTTTTCCCAGGCTTTTACCCCTTTTATTTTACACCTTTATGTGGAAATGAGTACAGAAAAAAAGATGTTTAGGGTTAAATTCGTAGTTTTTTTGTTGCCTTAATTATAACATAAATGATAAACTGGTGGAAAGTAAAATTAAAAGGAGTTTGATACAATGAAATTTACAAATATGAATTATTCCACTCTCTTGACTCAAATACAGGAAATCTAGCATATTGAAATAGCTGAAGAGTATCATAATATAATGACTGATACTTACAAAAGGTTTTGCATTTTACAGAGTACTCCTACATTCAACATTTGATTTGATCCTTATTTTAAATTTGAGAAGCTGGTGTCGTATCATCAATCCTAGTTAACTGGTGAAGAAAATAAAGTCCAAAGATTTGAGACTTGTCCAAGTTACATGGATGGTAACTTCTAAGTCCTACAGCTAGGACATGAACTTTTTGACACCAAGTCCACTGGATTTCTTATTATTATTTCTTCTCACTATTTTATACATCACTATTTTATATCTTGTATGTACAATAACATCTATTGCTCCTAAAACAATAAATATGGAAGTCATGACTGAAACAATACCAATAAAATTTTTGATGAACAATTCTCATATTAACCCACAAAGATACAGAACAAAAAAAGTCTGACATTTTCAATAAGTTGTTGAGGATTTTTCACCCTCTTTACCTGCAATTAACTGAGTGGATAGTTTCCAAATGAAAACTGATCCAGAATATTTCATGTGATTATTGCACAAAAGCTGAAAGTACTTTTAAAACTCCAAAGAATAACTTAATACAAAATTACTTGTGTGTAAATTCAGTATGTGTCTATGCATCCAGGAATCTTGTTATACAGCCTAAAAAGTTTTGATACTTCACATATCACCCAATAGGCTATTTATTTTTATTGACGTATAGTCAGTTTACAATGTTGTGTTAATTTCTGGCATACAGCATAGCAAGATATATATATATATAAAGAGAGATACATAGATATATAGATATATATTCCTTTTCATACCGTTTTTCATTATAAGCCATTACAAGGTTGAATATAGTTCCCTCTGCTACACAGTAAAAACTTGTTCTTTATTATGTATATAGCAGTCATTATCTACAAATCTTGAATTCCCAATTTATCCCTTCCCACCCTCGTTCTCCCTGGTAACCATAAGTTCATTTTCTATGTCTTTGAGTGTGTCTCAGTTTTGTAAATAAGTTCATTTGTGTCTTTCTTTTTTTTTTTAAAGATTCCACATGTAAGTGATAGCATATGGTATTTTTCTTTCTCTTTTTGGCTTACTTTACTTAGTATGATATCTCCAGGCTGCTACAAATAGCACTATTTTATTCTTTTTTATGGATCAGTAGTACTCCATTATATATATACCACAACTTCTTTATCCAGTCATCTGTTGACGGACATTTAGGTTGCTTCCATGCCTTGGCTGTTGTAAAAAGTGTTGCTATGAACATTGGGGTGCACGTATCTTTTCAAATTAGAGTTCCCTCCAGATACAGGCCCAGGAGTGGGATTGCTGGATCATAGGGTTAGTCTATTTTCAGTTTTTTAAAGAACCCTCGATACTGTTTTTCATAATGGCTGCACCAAACTACATTTCTACCAACAGTGTAAGAGGGTTCCTTTTTCTTCACACCCTCTTCAGCATTTATCCTTTGTGAACTTTTTAATGATGGCCTTTCTGACAGTGTCAGGTGATACTACCTCATTATAGTTTTGATTTGCATTTCTCTGATAATTAGCGATATTGAGCTTTTTTTTTTTTTTTTCATTTGCCTATTGGCCATTTGTATGTCTGCATTGGAGAATTGCTTGTTTAGGTCTTTTGCCCATTTTTTGTTTGGGTTGTTTGCTTTTTTTTGTTACTGAATTGTATGAGCGTTTGTATATTCTGGAGACCAGTAGGCTATTAATGAGAGTTAATGTGCTTCTGAAAGAGCCCATTTCATGGCAAACTAAGTCTGTTACCCTACGAAGCCATGTCTGGTGGTACCAAGTGTTCAGTGACAACCTGTTGCCTGCATGATCAAGTCTAATCCTCTTACCCTGACATTCAAAGCTCATCGAGACTAGTCCCAGTTTTCTTCTTCAGTACTCCCCTAACTACTCATATTCATAAATCTACTGTTATTGCTAAACCCATCTCCTGCCCCTTCTTCAGATTTGTTCTGTGCTGTTTGCTGTTTTGAGTGGGACCTCAGATATCTTACTGTTATTGTTGTCTATCCAAATCCTCTTCAATTATTACTGTCTACATTAAGACAGGGTCCCTCTAAAACTTTCCCTCTCTTTTTGAATTCCAGCTTCTAGTACACGTAATGTTAATTTGATGTTTAAAATTCACCATATCATATTAGACATTTTGAAATTCCTGGTATCATTTCACTTTCACACTTTTGTTTTTTAAGTGAATCAGTATAATCAAACGTAATATTTTCTAACAGTCATTAAATGTTAGGATCAGACACAAATTGATCACTTTAAATGCATTTCTTCACTTAAAAGAATAATCCAGAAGTTGCTACTATTAGTTTTTTATTTAACAAACTAGCACATTGAGGCCCAGTACAGCTGAATTCTATGGTCGGTGTTACAGTAGTAAGATAACTGGCAAAATAAGAATTTGAAACCATACATTTCTGACACTGGAACTCAATTTTATCTTATGACACAATCTCTAACTTCTATCAGTGTTTATAATTAAGGATGGAATTTATGGATTAAATAATTTATATCCTAAATTTGATGTTGTATTCTAAATTGAATACTGGAACAGAAAAAGAACATTAGTGGAAAGTGGAATTCAAATAAAGTCTGTGTTTTGCTTAATACTAATGTACCAAAATTAATTTCTTAATTTTGACAAAAATACCATTATTATAAAATATGTTGACACTTAGGGTAGCTGAGTATACCCTACATATTATTTTAGCAAATTTTCTGTAAATCTAAATTTATTCCAAAATATTTAGAAGTTTTAAAAATTATATGAATCATTTGTATCTGCTCATAATTGACATTTCTGTTATATTTCTTCTGCTATGTAATTTTCTGCTCTCTGGTAGCCCATGACATTATGTTTACCTTCTTGATGTAATGTGTCTTGTTTGTATGTGTGTGTGAATGCTTCTTTTTGCTTCCTACAACTTTGTCAACTTTACAAGGTCAAGCTTAGTGTCTTATCATTTGTTTGAGTCCTCTATAGATTTTGCTATAGATTCTTATACATAATGAGAGTATAAATAAAAGTGTGTTGGTTCAATTCAGTTTGAGAGTGATAATTTGGAAGTTATTTTTGAAGTCATGATAGATTTTCATGTAGCCAGTCATCCTTTTTCCCTCCAATTTTTTCACCAGTGGTGTATAGAAAGATAGCAAATAAGATTTACAGCTGTAGTCTGTAGTTATTAGATGAAAGAGCTAAATGAGACATGTGATCCCAAGATTATGACACATGACAATGTTGTTAAAAATCCAACAGTAGAGTTAGACATTGTCGAGAATAAAATCCACTATTCTGAAATATGCATCACACACACACACACACAAAATACTTTGACTGCAGAAAAAAATAGGATGTTTCTTCCCAAATACAAAACTATACTCTTGATTTTTTTTTATTTTCAAAATGCATTGGATCATAGTGTATGTTTTTTAAAGGCAGTTTTATATTTCTTAGCCTGAATAAAGAAAGGATTTGTAAAAAATAATTTTAAAATCTCCACCCCTTTCTTTTGGTTGTCAGAGTTTCCCTGATAACCAAATAATCATATCACATAAGACATGAAGACATAAGAAATGTGACTTCATAATGGCAAAAATCTTCCCCAGACTAAGACTTCTTTCCCAGTTCTAACAGCAGCATGCTTGTCAGCACATGCCTGGGCTGCAATGGATAAAGAAAGTGGCAAGGGATCCTGAAAGATCCATCCCTCCTACTATAAGAGCTCATCTCCTCCTGAGCCTGAAGGTAGTTTTTAAAATTAACCCCCTGTGTTAGTGTTCCTTGACTCATTGGTGGATGTAACAAATCAGTGGCAGTTGAATTAGATTCTTTGCCCTTGACACCCCAAAGTACTGCTCAGCCTATTGAGTTAATGGATATTGCAATGGCATATTACAGCATCCTGATTTCTGAATACTTTCATACTAAAGAACAGAGTGACAGGACACTTTAAGTCATCAACCAGGAAAGATTTCTCCACTCATGCCTTAAAAATGGGAATAAATGTGCAAATCTATACAATTGTGCTTCCCTTCTCATCTGTCTTGTCAAAATGAAAATCGACACGGGAATCAAGTCAAATGTGCTTCAGCAGATTAGAAAGAAATAATGTGTATTTTTCCTCTTGTGTCACACAGAGCAACTATCACTTCCTGCTGTGCCAATTTGTCTTGGGCCAGTGATTCTGAAGGTGAAACTTTGAAGGTCCTATGAATGAGAAGCCAGTACAATACAGGGTGAAATAAACACAGAACGAGCAACGTGTGGATTAAATAAGGTATCTGGAATAAAACGTAGATTGCATTTTCTTTCTTTCTTTCTTTCTTTCTTTCTTTCTTTCTTTCTTTCTTTCTTTCTTTCTTTCTTTCTTTCTTTCTTTCTTTCCTTTCTTCCTTCCTTCCTTCCTTCCTTCCTTTTTTTTTTTTACTTTCAAGAGAATATAGTGTTTTCTTGAATACTATGAGAATCAATTAAAAGAGAAGCTGTAAAATTATATGTTAAATATTTTCCTAATAAAAAATCAAGAAAGCTGTGTAGTTATTTTGAGTTTTCATTCTATTTACTGTAATTTGATCTCAAGTCATCCTCTAGCTCCCTTGTGTATGGGAGTGTGTATGTGGTGGGGGAGGTTGGACAGGCAGGATCAGGGAGGCCGATGAGAAGGAAAGGAGGACTTAACTGATGAATAAAACTTGAACTATTTGAAGAATGAATTTTGGTCAGTGTCAAAAGCCAAATGTGATTCACTGTAAAAAACCACTCATTCATCACCCTGCCTGCATGTTTGCTTTCTCCACTAACACTATTATATTCCCTTTAGAAAACGCTACCACCATGATAATTTACTCACTCCTGTACAGATCCTTATTCTTTTTCAAGGAAATGACATGCTGTTCTCATTTCTAAGCCCAGATGTAATTTTTTAAAAGAAGATTTTGGCATATCCAAAGGATAGATAACTCCTAATTATGTTTTGCTTTTCTGAGATCACATTTTGAAATTCATCAGGGTGACCTACATTGAAGACCCAAAATGTTATAACCTCCCCCCACCCCTTGAGACTTGTCAATAAGTCAGGTTGTCTAGGAAAATCTCATTACTGTAGGATCACTGTCCAAGCAACTATTAGCAGAGAGAAAGCAGGGAGAAAAGTAACCCAGGTGACTGTCTGCAAATTGACATAGATTAACTGTTCTTTATCCAGAATCCTGGTGGAATACCAGAGATCTGCAGAAAGTCATTTTCAGATTAAACATTGAGAACAGAGCTGAAAGATGATACATAGGAATGCATGAATTGCAACTAGTGCCATACAACTGGAACACCTGTAAGTACAATTAATTTAGCTCAAGACTGTATCACTAGGAATGGTTTTAAACAAGCTTTAGCATGTTCCTGCAGCTGACAATTTATTTAATTGGAAAGGCTATTAAACCATTTGATTGTAATGCTCAAAATTCTATGAGATTGTAGAACCTCATACATAACCACAGGTTTATCTTTTTCTCCTTGTATTCAGTTGGGGACACTAATTGAATTCAACCACAAAGCACTGAATTTTATTGTGGATGGAGTTGGTTTCTTTCCAGGAATCAATTCCCATTTAAAAAGTAAGCCTAAAGTGTCTGGGCTTCAGCCAGATGTTTCTGAGAGGAAGGTGATTAAAATGGTTTCTAATCCCATGGTGAATGTTTTCCTCACAATTCTCACATTCCACCTTGAAGAGTCAAGGCAAACCATACTTCTGAATTACAGATCTCTGAGAAGGTTATTTTAAAGCATATTAGTCTAAAACAAATCTTAATGTGTGTAAAAATAATTTGGGGGAGAATATAAGCTTTTTATGGACACATATACAACATTGAGGCTAATAAAATTATATTTATCTATTGAAAGATAAGGATGTATACTCTGGAACTATGACCATTTCAGCTAAATTACGGTTTTTTTAAACTTGTGATCACTAAGAATTTAGAATTTTTCTTGCAGGTAAACTTACTGCAAAATATTTATTTGCAGTGATATTTGAAAATGTAAATTTGTGATACCAGCTAAGAATATATGCCTTTTAGCAGGAGTAGTAGAAATGAAATGACTGTTTTCCCTATGGGAGCCCAACTCTAATGATTAACAAACACACATATCAATACCAAAACCACAAATGCTCAAACTTATGAGTGATATAAGACATTTTATTAGTCTGATTTGCCCAGAAGTTAGCTTGTCCAACCATTTTTAATTTCCATAACTGTATAACACTTACAAAAAGCCTTAATCTTTCCATTGGTAACTGCCTCACATCCTCACATTAAAATATAGACATCTGCAATTGTTTTTGACATTTGCATTTCTATTATATTTGCCACTTAAATTTCAGTATTTAAATACTATTGTATAAATCTTTCCATGTAAGGCAGGTGACTCAGCAGGTGTTATGTTCCTTTGTAATTTCTTTTCAGAGAAAAGCACTAAAGTAACTTCAGTCTATGATGTATACTGTTGTATAAGAAGTCTGGAAATCAAATGAAATGAAATCTAAGCAATAACGTAATCAAGGCAGGACCACTATGGTGTAATCACAGGGCCTCACAGAGATTTAGAAAGAGCTTCAGGGGAGGGTATAGCTCAAATGGTAAAGTGTATGCTTAGCATTCGCAAGGTCCTGGGTTCAATCCCCCATACCGCCTCTAAAAATAAATATATAAGTAAGCCTAATTACCTCCCCCCCAAAAATGAAAAATAAAATAAAATAAAACAAAAAAGAAAGCTAGAAATGATAGGGTTGGGTTGATTGGGCAAAGCTTCTCTGTTCATTTAGAGCAAAGCAGCTTCATGTGCAACTTATTTGTGTTAGAAGTCCAAGTAAAATTTTGTTCGAATAAAAGATGAATAGAATATTTCCTGCACAACACATAGAGTGATCAACCATCCTGGTTTGTAGAGAACTGAGGGGATCTCCAGGACAAGAACAAGAATTTCAGTGCTAAAATGGGGAAAATCCCAGAAAAATGAGGATGAGTTAGTTTCCCACTACCCCACCGTCCTTCACTGTTTGGTTTGTGGAAGCCTGAAGATTTGGTAGGTGGGAAATAGTACACACTGAGGGCTCTAAATTACGTCGAACATGACCTTGGTCCACAGCTTCATGTGATTCAGCATTGTGAGAATATGCACATCTCCCTGGGCTCCTGACTTAAAAGAGATGCAGCTATGTGTTGACCCATCTGACTTTTCCTGTGCTGTTTTTAGAAGCATGCATAAATATCTCTATATAGATATTAAACTTATGTTGTTATGTATAAATATCTATATATAGATATTAAAATTGTACTGTTTTACCTTTTTTATTTCACTATAACAAGGGCTTTCAAGTATTTTTTCAAGTACTTTTTGCCACAACCCACAGTAAGAGATAAATTTTACAGTGCCATTCAGTATACAGATAATAAATTAAATGTTAAAAAGTTTCATATAGCATTTTAATGCTTATTACTAGTCTTTAGAATAATAGCTGTAGGGCCTTCAGGTGCTACTGAAGTTCAACATCATTGGCTTCCATTCTTGCATTCTGCCCCTCACACTCAATACTTACCCTATGGCCTAAGGCTGTGATTTTCAAACTATAGGGAATGGAAACATCAATACGGAGCATATTAAACTTGGTAATATCATGATGCATCACAGAGACCTTTATTCTGATATGGTCTTGATTATGAACTAGGACCTAGAAAGTTGATTTTAACCAGTGACGTGGACAGGGTTGATTCTCTGGCCATGCTGAAGAACACTGCTTCAGGATTATAGTCCTGAGTTATCCAACAGATTCTACATTGTCGTCGATGTATTTTTTTGCTATTTAATTATTGATCAAACAAGTATATACCTAAAACTGTGAGATATACTAGGGGAACAGGCTTCACATTGCCGGAACGTAGTTGAAAAAATGCAAAAATTGCAGTATATCGTCATTCTTATTAACAAATTCAAATGATTGTTCAGTGCAAGATTTGATTTTGTTTTCTCTGAACAACAGGTAACCGTTAAGGAAATGCGTTCAAAAAAGTGACACCGTTTATTGCTGATTATGAAGATTGCGTTGGTGTGAAGGAGGCGAGATAAGGGTGAGACAACCTTCAGGAGGCTGTTGCAGTAACATAGGTAAACGATGGTTGGTTAATGCACTAACGAGTAGGACTGAAGATGGTTGTGGGTGCTCAGGACACAGCACTAGGAAGCATAATTTCTCAGTGTTTAATAGGCGAGGATGACAAGCAGATGGTCATCTCAGTGCACTGCACCATGTTCTGTGCTAATGGTATTTATAAGTTACAGTAATTGTAAAAGGCAGCGACCCACTCAGAAACACTCTGGTATGCATTGCAACTCTGTCTCAGAGCAAGAATTAGAGGGGCTGTGGATGAGCATTTGACCCCAGATGAAGGTGGCTGGAAAATAAGATGAGCTCAGAATCTTGCATTACTTTTTAATAAGTATCAGTGTATAATACCATTTAACATTGCAATAGATTAGAGACAAAGAAAGTGTAATTTCTTTGTTTTGCCTTTAATAGTGAAACCCATAGGATCTAAATCTAAATTTACACAAGGCAGGGATGCTTTAGTATTTTTCCCCTATTTTTATAATCTTACATAGCCTATATATAGTGGAATCATTTGTTGAAACTCCTTAGGGCCTTCTCTAAGACAGTTTGGAAACTGATGACTCTCCTCCC
This sequence comes from Camelus bactrianus, assembly GCF_048773025.1. Taxonomy (NCBI): domain Eukaryota; kingdom Metazoa; phylum Chordata; class Mammalia; order Artiodactyla; family Camelidae; genus Camelus; species Camelus bactrianus. The sequence goes on along the minus strand of NC_133543.1, from coordinate 30,328,996 downwards.
CCTAACATTCGTGTTCATTGAGGTAGAGGTCAGGGGGACATCTGCTTCATATTTCACCAGTGAGTACTGAGGATGTCAATGGAAATGAAGTTCCCTAATTTTAGGTCTTGACACACAAAAGCAAATTCACTTTTCACTTATTAAAAAAAGGTGACAATTACTTGACTTTCTCCACTGATATCTTCATTTTTAGATTTTTAAAACATTCTCCCCTTATTATTTATTGCCCCACTTTGTCAGTTTTAGCTTCCCTCTCCAACCTTCCTGTTTACCCTCTTTATATACAGCTTGACTCTGGATCAGATGCAGTGGAGGGTCTCATTAAATGCTGAGCAGCCAGTTTTGACAAACTCTACTTTCACACAAGTTACACAAGAGAAATACATAATATAATTTTTATGGTTGACTGCCTTGAGAAAATTTAGCACACCAGAAGCATAATTCATTCAAGAGAAAAAAATCTCTTTAGCTGAGTTATTACCTGAGTGCAGCTCTGTAGCTGGAAATAAAGTTTGAAAGCTTCTGCGTACATAAGGAGTACAAATGGATTTGGGTCATCAATAACGTGACTAAGTTCACAATCAGGGTGTTAAGGGATTTCCCTCTAACAAGCACTAATAGTATCCATTGTGCTTGTGTCTCTGATGTGACAGAATCCCTGTCCTACACTTTACATATGCCACCTCATTATAATCCTAACAGCCCTAACATATGAACATTATTATCCCCACATAGAGATAAGAAAGCTGAGGACCAGAAAAGTTAAATAACTCCCACAGGGTCACATCGCTGGTAAACGCTGAATCCAGGTCTGTAAAATTCCATAGCCAAGGCTTTTCCTATGACTTGGGTGATATTTTTACTTCTCATCCTAACTAGAGGGTCTGTTCATCATCAAGTGCCTATAAACCATCTATTTCACGTTCTGCATGTTGTTTGTCAGTGCAGGCAAGAGAGAGCACTGGCAGTACAGCAAGAAGTAATCTGCTCCGAAGAAAAGCAATCAGAAGTTTTTAGTCTCAGAAGCTCCATGCAGTGATCATTCTAATAGAGCAGTAGATGATGAGGAGGACAGGAGCCAGAGCTGATTCCGATGCTAATACTCAAACACATGAGAATGTGTCTTCCTTGCCAAATCATTTATTTGCTGTTGTTTGCAAAGTCTAATTGTATCACACTACAGAGTGTGAAATGCTAAGTAAAATGTGTCTTTGCCACATCTCTCTATATATAGCGAGCTTTGATTTCCTCAATCCAATATTTGCATATATCCAATATAGTTATAAAGACAGAACCACATTGCTGTGGTGTTTTAAGAAAGAGTCATTTAGAAAGTAAATGAGAAATAAATATGGGACCTATAGCTTGGAATAGATTATGTACTTTTTTCTACTGATTCCTGGCCTCCTCCCTTTAACTGTTGAATTAATTTGCTTCATCTATGTTAGGACTTTCTGTTGTAAGAAGTAAACTTAGTTATTATCCTTCAGGAAACAAAAAGGAATGAAAGCGGTCAAATAGCAGAAGAAGAATGAAACCCAGGAAAGCAAAAGATGTCAGTCCCTTGGATCAGTACTACTCTCTCATCTCCACTGCACTCTATGATTCTGGCTCACTCTTTGTGAACTTTCTCTGATATTCAGTCCACCTGGCAAGCAGAAGATGATCATGCAATGGTCCTAAGTTTACATGTCACTAAAGTAACAACACAGAAGGGACAGATATTCTCAGTACTAAGTTCAATTTTCTTGAACACCAATTTCCACATTTCATTCAAATCTCCAGTCTTGGTCTATTAATGTGATCAGATGTTCAGAAAATCCAAACATAATTTGGAGTTCCCCACTTGGGATCTGAGGTCAATTGAGAATCACCCTGTGCAGAACAAATACTCCAAAAGTGATCACTGCACCTTCTTTTGTTTATTTATTGAAGTTATGTCCTCCATGCCCCAAGTATCTTCCTGTTTTCAAAGTTCTCTCAAAATATATTTGCAATAAACCTTATCATATTATATTTCTTCATCCACAGGAGGAGTCTTGACACAGTTGTTGGGATCACTTAGGATTCCTCATTTATCTTGCCAAAATGGATCACAGTTTGACATTTAGGTCATGGCAACTGATGTCAATTAGAAAAGAGTAAATTAGTCACACTAACATCTTGCTGAGGTTAGAGTAACTCTGCTTTTATCACTTACCACCTAGCTCATATCCTATTTCCAGTCTATACAACCTCTGCATAACAGCCTTAACTATTTACCATTTAATTCATAACACTTTTCTCATGTTATTTGTGTAATTATTTTGTTTGCTGTTAACTACAGAAATTAAGGCCATCTGTTTTTAATACTCTAACTCTCTTGAGAATAGGGGTGGCCTTCAAATGGTTTTCCCTAAATAGTTGTAAACTTCCTACAAGAAGGACTTGATATCTTCAGCAAAGATATTCCCTCTGGCCTGAAAGGATGCCTTTTGGAGGACCTGCATCAGTACTGGTCTGAGCAGGGTCTATTTTCCCTTGATCTTATTCACTAGATCATTCTTTCCCCAGGTGTCAGCTGTCTTCCTGCCACCATCACCTTAGGACCAGAGCATAGATTTTGATAACCAACCACTTAAGCATATGTATCACCTCTTCTATGAAATATCCATAATAAACTTTAAATTCAAATTGCACTTTTATCTCTCTGCTATAGATTAATTACCAAAGTTGTCCTTTCCTTTTCTGACTTAGCTTTCGACTTGTGCATCATTTCCTTCTGTAGTGATTTCAGCTAGAGATTTACATGTGGACTAGATAGAAGTAAGGCACACACTTGAAGGCAGGAAAGAGGCAGAGAAGCTGCAGACAAGAGTTCATATGTTCCTAGTGCAGAGTCAGGTCTTGAAATGTCTTCTCTTACGTAGGAAAAGGAAATACGCAAATTAGCTTGAACTTTAAACTTTGTTCTCTTTATATTGTAGTTCCTTTCTAAGATTGGACTACAGTTCCAGTAAATAATTCCATGTAAGCATCACAATCTACTGTGCTGCTCTAATAATCACCAAAGTATGCAAAGAATGATTTTTTCCTGGCCTCATATCATATTGGACTCTGAAAGAGAACACATAGTGGTAACTCTGGGTGCAAGGCAACACAGGTTCTCCAGTTCCCAACAGCAGCTTGGAAAGACTTTCCAACCCAGAGGAGCCATAGAACATACTCACCATGAACACATTAAGACCAATCTGTATGTTCTATAAATTAAGGCTAACTTTGGGATGGGAAAAAGAATAGGTTCAGAGACAACAGGTTTTATTTTGTAGATTGTTGTACACATGAAGTTAACATTAATAGAAAAAAAAGTTTAAATTAAAAAATTTAAGACACTTTTATAGACATTCAGGAAACAAAAGATAGTGTACCATGATATCCCAAAAAGTCAGACGAGTGAGAATAAGTGGCTGCTCTGAGAAAAGCGTGACTGTTAGAGAAAACAGGAGGCGGAGGCCACTATTTTCTCACCATCTGGCTCTTAGTCAACCAACTTTGGTAGGAAGTAGAGAGGAAGGAGCTTCATCTTCTACAAGGGGATGAGATCTAACAAGGTGGTTTTAGCCAGAAACATGAGCACATGCTGAGAGGGCTGCGATTATTTAGTAATGGCTTGATGACTAAAGATCAACTTCCTAACAGGTGGAAGGGGAAGAAAAAATTATACGTACCAGAATTTTAGCAGTAATAACAGACTTAATATGGAAGTGGCATGAAGATTGACTGTGTATAGAACTGCTTTTGGCTGGAGATATCAGTTGTCAGGGGTGAAAAAGAAAGGTTTCAGGGATGAACTGTTGGCAGTGCATAATTTCATAGTTTCTGCGACATTCAAAATCATCAGATAAGTTAAACTCATAAAATGCATAGCTTGGGTATTTTGTTTTGTCTTGTTTTTTGTTTATTTTTTGTATTGTATGTGGTGAAAGCAAAAAGCTTATAATACATCTTGTGGAACAGAATTTAAACAATAGGTATGAACCGAAGGATAGGAAGAAGAGGCATCAGAGGAAGGTTAGAGATGTACCATGCTGATAGTCAAGCTCTGGATTTAAAAAGCCATGAACCTGGGGTTTGAGCCAAGTTGGTAGCCATGTATGAGGAATAGAGACTACAAATGAAATGTAGTTTACATATAACTTGCCCTTATATTTTAAATGTTTTCTTGATTAGTACTAAAATCTTCCAAGATCCAAATTGCTATTTTTCTCATAACCAATGTTTATGATTGTAGACAATATTGTTTTCCCAGCTCCTTTATGTGATTCTCAGTCTTAACCACACATTAGAATTACTTTGGAAATTTTTTTTCAAATCTTGATACCTGAGCCTCTATCCAAAATAATTAATCTCTTTGGGTAGTACCCAGGCAATTGGATTTTTTTCCCAAACTCCCCATGTGATCATTAAGCCCAACCAAAGTGAGAATCCTGACCTAGAAGCAATGAATTTTCACTCAGCAGTTACAGCCTTAACTTTCAATCTGGATAAATGAAAGCAGCATCTTTTTGTCGTTTCTGGAATTTTTTTCTTACATGTTATCATTCATTCATTCATTCATTATATCACTTTAACTAACAGTGCCCTCATTTCTTTTAGGTACCAGTATTGTATTAGATACTTAAAATACAGTGATGAGCAAAAATCTCAGCATCAGACAGTGGAGTTGATAGTATTATGGAGGAAATATATGGGTCAAATAGTAATAGTAATATGTCTAAAATAAAGTAATAGTAATATATCTAAAATAAAGATATAATTACAAATTGTAATACATGTTATAAAGGAAAGATGTAGGTTTTAATGGGAATATGGCAAGGATCCATAATTTAGACTGGTGAGAGAGTGGGAATAATTTCTAAGGAATTCTTGTAGCAGAGATCTAAAAATATGAGAGATGAATTATCTGAAAACAGTTGGGAAGTAAGAGGATTCTGGGCAGAAGGACCATCTCGTACAAAACCCTGGAATAAGAAAGAGCAGCCATATATTTGAAGGAATGGAAAAAAGACAATATGTTAGAAGCACAGAAGACAATGAAAGATTAGAGAAGTAACAAATGTTAGCTAAAGCAGGGTTTGGAGACTTGCTAAGAATTTAGATTTTAAATCGCTATTTTTTTTTTCTTTTTAATTGTACATTCAGTAAGACACCACTAAAATGGTTTTAAGTAGTGGAGGCCAGGATCTAAATGGCAAATTCAAAGATTATTCTGACATTCTGGCTGCCGTCTGAAGAATGATTTCAAGAGAGGCAAATAAGTAAGATCGGTTTGGTTCATAGACAACAGCGTTAGTTCAAGTATAAGATGACAACGATGTGAATCAAAGAAAGAGAGTCACAGAAAAAAAATGGGTGAAATTGAGTTATACTTTGAGAAAAAGATTGTGGTAGGGAGAAGGAAATGTTACAGAATCCTGGCCCTTCCAATTACAATCTGTGAAACATGAGTGAGTTACTTAACCTCTCTCAGCTTCAATATATTCATCTATAGAATGAGAATAGTGCTATTTCTTTTTTATTGTCCAGATAAATACATAGTAAACTGTCGATCTCCAAAAGACCACTGGAAAAACAGTTTGATCTAGTCAGATTAATTCACTTACTAAAGGGAGAGCATCACCTTGGCAGAGTCTTAGTATTTCCTCTAAAGAGTCATGAATTGAGTGATTTTAAAGGGGATCTTGTAAGTTGAGAAACTGGTTGGGACTGGGCGGAGTTTTTGGCTTAACAGCTTTGGGCTGATGGACATAGCAACGTGAAGGACTCACTTTGAGCGAGTCCTCTTGAGGGGTAAACTATTAGAGTTGATTCACAGTCTTATCTTTCAGGAGCAGGCAGCTAGTTTTTGTTGTTGTTTTAGCACATGTATGGGAAACAGTGCCCATTCCAGAATTGTTTTACATGTGAACAGGTAGTGTTTCCAAATTCTTATAAGACGTTGATATTCAGGATTTAGGAATGAGAAGTTAGAATCCACTAGGATTCTTGGGAATCTTTGAAAACATGTTTTTGTTTTTCATAACAATTCATTTATATTTTTAAATAATTATGAGTTACCACAGTAATAAACAGTGGAGTATTTTTCTGTGATAAGCCTATGTTAAAAATTTCAGAGTTTTTGAGACATAATGAAAAGTGCATGGTTACTAAAATGAACCAATATAGTGAGACATTATATAGTTCAATGACATTCAAATTGACCTCTATCAGATACAGATATCTCATAAAAAGGAACTATTAAAAGAAAATGAATGCCAAGTAATAATAATTTTAAAAATTAAACAGTGATAAACAAATATTTAATATTAAAAAATTGTTATTCTTAAAATTGTAGAGCACATAAGCATTACTATTGAATCTGAGTGTTAGGGTACATGATGCTACGTATAAATTCATTTTATTTTTAACTATGAATAGTTGCCTGATCTGACTTTGGTTTACTGTTAAAATCAGTATTACTTTTATTAATTCAAAATTTAAATCTGTTTTCATTTCATATCAGAGCATTGTCCAGCAATATCCACATCCCCTTCTCCTTGAATCTCTTCTGTTAAGGTATTTACAAATAACCGTAGGCTAAAGCAAATATTCAAACACAGAAGATCACCTGTGAATAATAATGGGTAATATTAAAATAACACTTAGTTCTTATAGCAAGCCAAACAGCACACAGAATTGCACTTCAATATTGTGAAATTAAGGACTTATTTTGCTTCTAAAAGTTATTTCTTGGAGTGCTACTAATAGAATTTGTAGAAAATATACAGTGCCTGGAGACTTTTTTTTTTTATTATAATGACTTTTCATTAGCAGCAGACAGGACCCTGAAAACACACTTATAACACAGCAGTGGTGGTTGTAAGCAAGACTAAGTGATTAGACCAGACACTTTTCCTAGAAATGTCTACCATTAAGCTGCAACTCTGAGTGACAGTGCACCCAGTTCTTGTTTTCTAGGTCACATTAGTGGATTACCTAGAACTAGTCTTTGTTTCCTGTTAGGTTTTAATTCTTATAGGAGAATTAAAATACTGTAACAGTTTCCTGATTTCTTCATTGGTTTTTCTAGGGATTTAGGATTTGGGAAAACACTTAAATTTCCAGAGAAATGAAAAAGGAATTAGTGCATGGAAACACTGATTGCTGGTCACCACTGCTGTATCCCATGAACTGTATTTTCCACCCACACTGTTTTATCCTTTTAGTACAGATGGGCTGCTGCTTAGTTTTTTCTAGTAGCTTGAAAAATTACATGGGGTAAGTCCTAATACCTTGCCTAACACATGCTATTCTCTCTCCTTGAGCCTGAACCACATGTCCCCAGTCCTCTGTTAGGGTCCTGTTCCAATATGACTGGGTCCAGAAGTTTGACACTGCCTCAACCCCTGTCCCCTTTTCACATACTATGCCATATCCACTATAATGGGCAGTCTTGACCGTCAGTAACAAACTGAATCAAGCCTTTGATGGCCATATGCTTTTGAAGCCCTACCTGTTCTTGACTTGCCCTATTTTCCGTTTGTGTATTTCCCAGAATGCATTATGGCCATCTACCTTGTGATGTTACAAATTTGATGAGAGTCTTGGCACACAGCAATTATTTTTTGAGGGAAGGCATCGAATCATCAAGTAAAATACACAGGTATTTTGTGCTACTTATATTCTAAAAAATATTTTATATATCTTGGCTTTACTGATCATACAGAAATATCACAGGATGGAGCCAGAAGCCTTATGTTGTAATTTAACCAATATGAATTTTACAATCAATACACAGTATAATTTTAGATAAATAACAGTATCTCTGTTTTTCATATGAAAATTAAATGTAATAATACTGTCCCAGGTGCCTCCAACATATTGGTAGAACAAAACAAAACAAAAAATGAATGTGCTTACAAATTAAATTGTTAAATGAATTAAATCTTTAATTGGCATGAGTGATAAATATATTTTCAGAAACAAAATAGTTATTTTTTCTTCCCTATTTACAGTTTTATGTTTAATGACATACATAATTAACATCCATTTATTTTCTTAAATGAAATGAAATCTTCAAGAGCTCTGAGTGTTATGGACTAAATGTGTTCCTCCAAAAGAAGCCATGACTCCAGTGTGACTTGATTTAGAGATAGAGCCCATAAAGAAATAATTAGGTTAATGAGGTTGTAAGGGTGGGAGCGTAATTCAATATAATTAGTGTTCTTAGAGGCTGAGACATAAGAGAGCGCTCTCCCTATCCACATGCACATGGAGAAGAGGCCATGCGAACACACAGCAAGAAGGCAGCTATATGAGTTAGCACGGAAGCTCTCACCAGAACAAATCCGGCTGGACCTTGATTTGGAACTTGCAGATCTGAGAGACACACATTTCAGTTGTTTAAGCCACTCAACATGTAGTATTTTTTTATGGCACTTCAATCCGATTAATAAGTGAATCATTATGTAATAAATGATCTTTCTCTTTGCTCCCCAAATTTCTGGTAAATTATTATTATATTCACACTATATCAAAATTGGGCTTACAATATATCTCATCACTTGAAGGCTGGAGCTATATCATTGTGAAGTTTGTATCCCCATCGTAAGTATGTTGTTTAGCATAGTAGGTGCTTAGCAAGTGCTGGTTACACAAGAAATGTAGTATATGAGTTCTAGGTCTGTTATCATGGAAGAATTTTATTCTGGTTTTGTTTGTTTCTGTGTAATGATAGTTCTGGGTCCATTTTTAAGAGACAATTTCCTTGTTTATTTGGTTTTTGCTGCTTTGATTACCTAATTTTGCTGGCAGTGCTTTAACATGATTCACACTTCATGGTGAATAGGATTCATTGCTATAAAAATTATATCTCAGTTTGGGGGAGAGTATGGCCCAAGTGGTAGAGCACGTGCTCAGCATGCATGAGGTCTTGGGCTCAATCCCTAGTACCTCCTCTAGAAATAAATGAACCTAATTACCTCCCCCTCTTGCCAGAATAAAAAATAAGTAATGCAATAATAAATAAATAAAGTATTTTTTTTAAAAACTTAAAGTACATCTCAAGCATTATTCTTCAATAACCTCTTGTCAATAAATAAATTAGGTAACATGGAAAGCACTGATTTCTGGATAGGTAACTATACCACCTTAGATACAAAGTCAAAAATCTAATTTGATGGAAGAGGAGAAGCATGAAAGGCCAGCACCCAGGCATGCATGAATTAGCCACAAAAGACCAGAATCCTGCAAAACTATTCTGCATGCCAGAGTGACAAGGGAAGACGGGGGACCAATGCTACGTGGATACAACGGCCAGAACAAGAACACATTAGAAAATAAAAGAGGTCAGTTTTACTCTTTTTAATAGATTGGTTTCAGAAATAGTGTTTTCGCAGATACTGAACAACTACCAGCATTATAGGTGTCAGAAAAAATGCCAGTGTGCTTCATCTAAGCCAGAAAAAGGAAAAAAAAAAAAAGGAAGAAAGGAAAAAAGAAAGTGTGTGTGTGTGTGTATGTGTGTTATATTGTGACTTGTGGGGAAACGCATAAGAAAACTAGGAGGTAATATGGACAATTCCATTGTCAGTGTTTAGTGGCTGTAGGGAAGATAGCCTTGACCTTTTGCTAGGTTATTAACATGGAAAGAAAAATACAAGGTAACTGAAATCTTGTTTCTATTTAGGGATAACATTTAGAAGAGAGGATTTTTAGTTAAAATGATGTTTCTAATCTGGTGTTCAGCTGGCAGTGACTCTTCCTCCTACTGGATGTTGGTAGATATACTGTGGGGAGAAAAACCTTATTTTGAATGAAAGATAAAAAAGACAAACAATATTATTTAACATATTGAAGAAGTCTTGGAAAAATTCTTCAGTAATGGACATTGTGAATCTCTGAGGGTGGAATATGTTATCAGAAAATGGAACCCTCCACCAAAAGTATAGCATCTATTAATACTAGATTAGAAGGTGCTAGATTAGAATCTCTTGACACTCCAGAAATTTTGGCAAAAGTTCTAGATATTCTAGGAATGAGTTTCAACCAGCATAATTTTCATTAAAACTCTTAACATGAGACTTGACTCAACCTCAAACCTGGATATTACTTTCTAAATACCATTTTACAATAAAAAGAACCAGAGTTCCTTAAAGAACTGGTTGATTCCAGGTCTGGTGCAGGATAAAATACAAGAAAAGCCTTAAAAAACTAAAAATAGACTCACCATGTGATTCAGCAATCCCACTCCTAGGCATATATCCAGAGGAAACTCTAATTCGAAAAGATACAACCCAGTGTTCATAGCAGCACTATTTACGACAGACAAGACATGGAAACAACCTAGATGTCCATGGACAGATGACTAAATAAAGAAGTTGTGGGGGGTGTGTGTGTGTGTGTGTGTGTGTGTGTGTGTGTATGTGTGTGTGTACATACATACATATACACCAGCCATAAAAAAAGAATAAAACCATGCCATTTGCAGCAACATGGATGGACCTGGAGATTGTCATTCTAAGTGAAATAAGCCAGAAAGAGAAAGAAAAATACCATATGATGCTGCTTATGCGGAATCTAAAAAAAAAATTAAAAGACAGAAATGAACTTATTTATAAAATAGAAACAAACTTACAGTTACTAGGAGAGAAAAGGAGTAGGAAGGGACAAATTGGGAGTTTGAGATTTGCAGATACTAACTACGATATATATAAAATAGATAAATAATAAGTTTATACTATATAGCACAGAGAACTATATTCAATATCTTGTAGTAACCTATAATGAAAAAGAATATGAAAATGAATCTATGTATGTATATGTATGACTGAAACATTATGCTATACACCAGAAATTTACAGAGTTGTAACTGGCTATACTTCAGTTAAAAAGAAGGTCTGAAGGAAAAGCAACAGCTGTTCTTGACTGAAGAATTCCAATTAATACACGTAGAAGAAATAAGCAAAATAGAAAATCACCATCAGAATACCATGGTGATTTTGCAATAGTTAAGTTCCACCAGTGGATATTAAAATTAATGGGTGAAAACTTAAGCAGAATGAGATATTTGCATAGTCTTAAAGTATCTCTCTCAAAGAATTTAGAAATTTCAAAGGAATAAATAGTCACTTTACAGGAGGATCCTGGCAAATACTCCCTTAAGCAAATGATCCAGATGATATTGTCAGTATTATATATGAACATCACGTGACACTTAATATGATGTCCTGAGGAGGACGTATCACCTCTTTGGCATCCTTCCACATAACCTAAATTTAATGCAGTCTACATTTAAGCATGAGAAAACATCAGAAAAAAAAACACATATTCTACAAAATAATCAATACACTTGAAAAATATCAAGATCATTAAAGTTGAGAAAAAACATTAAAGTTGAGACAATTACTGTGAGTAATTGTCACAGAAGAGACATACAAACTAAATGGAATGTGGGATTCTGAAATGAATCCTGGATTAGGAAAAAAAAAAAAAAGAACAGTGTTGGAAAACAAAACTGGTGAAATCTGAATGAGTTCTGGACTTTAGTTCATAATATTAGTCTAAGATTAATTTCTTAGTTTCCACACATATTCCTTGGTTTTTTAAGATGTTAAAAAGAGAGAAGCAGGGTGAAGGATATATCAGAATTCTTTTGCAACTCTTTGATTCTAAATTTTTCAAAAATATGTCAAAACAAAATACATTTTTACCGTAAAAGTAGAAATATAATGAGTAATTAAATAAATAATAAATAACCAAATGAAGACTTTGGTATGACAGTATATAGACAAGCCTAATATCAACTAGATTCTAACAAGGTGGCTCTTAAAACTGAATTTGTCACCATGTTCATCACTCCAGGAGCCGTTCCTTATTCATGGTTTCACTTTCTCTGATTTCAGTTACCCACAGTCAACTGCAGTCAGAAAATATGAAATAAAAAATTCCAGAACTAAACAATTTATCAGTTTTAAATTGCATGCTGCTCTGAAGAGCATGATGAAATCTTGAGCCATCCTGGTGCAGCCCACCCAGGAGGGGAATCGTCTCCTTGTCTGGCATAACCCTCCCATAAGTCACTTAGCAGCTGTCTTGGCTATCAGATCAACTGTTACCTATATCAGTGCTTGTGTTCAAATAATTCTTATTTCATTTAGTAATGACCTCAAAGTGCAAGAGTGTTGATGTTAGCAATTTGGATATTCTCTTACTGTGCCTAATTTATAAATTAAACTTTATTATGTATGGGAATGTATAGGAAAAATATAGTATATCTAAGTTTTGTACCATCTGAGGTTTCAGGCATCCTCTGGGCATCTTGAAATGTATCCCCCATAGAGAAGGGGGACACTGTACTGAAATTACATAAAGGGAGAGTTTCTCCTTTACGCCAGACTGATAGCAAATAATTGTTTTCTCTTTTTCCATCCTGGCTTCCATTTCTTTGCCTTTCAAAGGTACGTTGTTCATCACAGAGCAATTGTTAAAATAGATCTCCCTAAACTCCTTGTTCTACTGATTGAAATGAGATGAAAATGAAAAATCCATAGGATATTATATAAGACTCTGGTTGGTTGTAATTTGCCAAGTTAACAGTTAATATATCAAGATAATAAAATGTTACAGCTTTTAGATCAAGCAAACTATAAAAAATAGAAGATATCAGAGTACACATTATCATACTTTGCATGAAATTGCCTATTTAGAAAGAGAAATAGTGAAGTGATAATTGTTACGATGTTAAAATCTCTGAATAGAAATTGCCACATTGTCAGCAAAACCAAAACTTCCAGTGGGTTTATCAATCAGATTGTAATTTCCTTTGAGCTACACTGTACTGCCTTCCGAGGTGCCATTCTCTTCCACCAACGAGGAAGCTGAATTTGTCTCAGAGGATTCAGTGGCTGAACAGCTAGTCTAATGCACATGCCCACATTTTGTTTAGGCGAACTTAGTTTAAAATGATCATCAGAGGCAGTGAGAAAGGAGTGAAAACAGTTTTGACTGAGAACTGATAGAGAATTTTGCCTGCTCAGGGTATGAGCCTATCTAATTAGGCAACTAGAATCTAAGGAAGCTTACAAACATATTACATGCACACATTTCAGCTTTGAGTATCTTCAGCTCCTGCTAGCTGTTCCTACAAGTCACTCACTATAGTCTGGAAGTGGGGGTTCAACTATATGTCAGAAACCAGAGTATAATCCCTGAGTCATGATAACCTCAGAATAGTCTTGGGAGGGATTTTTAGATATTGATTTAGAGGTGGAACACCTGAGGACAAAAATAACTTTTTAGGTATATCTGGGCTTTCTCTGAAGCCCCATCACTAACTCAGTTTACTTTCAGCCTTTCTGGAACTCTATTCTGGAGGACACACCATTTGACCTGAAAATGGTTAAAAAAATTTCAACTTCCCTTCTCTTAGCTTTGCAGTAGAAGTGTTGCAATAGGTGACCTTTCAGGTTTGAATTCATGTTTTCCTCTTTTCAAGAGTCACTTGAAACCAGAGATATTAATTATTTATAATTTCGCTAATCTATAATGGTAATCCTAAGGGCTCTGTTGTTGAGATACAATGATGGTGCACTTAATGAATCTGTTATGCCATTTAATCAGGGTTTCCATATGAACATGAGAATGTTGCTTTTATTCATTCTCCTGAATGCTAATAATGAGGAGAATTGAGGCAGAGGTAAATGAACTCTATACATACAACAACAAATTTTAAGTGTTTTAAAGATTTCTCCAAACCAATACAAGTAAGTGCATTGGAGTTATTGTACTTTATCAGGAAGAATTCACCTGCAGAATGAATGGGTCCTTAGTCTTCAAGCTGTTATTTTTCCAGGTTCACCTAGGGACCATGAGGAGGGAGCATATGTATAATCACCTGATGGGAGTTAAAAAGAAAGGTTCACCTTCTCTTTCCTATTCCCAAATGCCTTTCTCAATTCTTCACTCTTATAATTATCATGGGAACTTCAGTAGCAGATGTCCACTCACTTACTTGAGGTAAAGAGGACCTCAGCTGGAGCCCAGTGTCACGTTCTGCCTACCTTTCTATTGCAGTCAGGCTCGTCCGAGGACATGTTTTATGTTTTAACAGGGCGTGGCCCACTGCCTGCTTCGTACTTCAGCTGCATCGATCCTTAATCTTCCCTCGGGTATTTCTGTGTGGAGGCCTCAGCAGGACACTGGTCCCCAGCTTCATTGCTGCTTGCTCTGGTGTCTGCCCATCAGACTTTTCTCAGCCTTCTAGTATATGCATCCTCTCACTGATTGCCTCGGCTTTTTCACTTTGATTAATCTACATCTCAGTTTCTGTTGGTTGGTCTATAAATTTAAATTCTTATGTTCCTTTCCCTTCAGTTAATAAAGGGAAATCAATTTAACTGTCACATAGCACAACATTTTCTATTCTTCATGCTGTAAAAGTTCTCTTCTTCCAGGGACCAAGAAGATATCTATTCCTACCAGTGGCCAACCTGGTAATATCAGGGATATATTTCTGTGGGAGGAGATTTGATGTTCAAACATTAAATCCTAGCCACTGCTTTCAGTCAATAGCTAATAAGAAAAATTGTATTTGTATTTTAAAGTAATATTGACATTGATTGACAAGTGGGAATCTTAAGAATCATGTTTTAAGTAACAAACTGTTTTTAGCCTCACCTATTCAAAAACTAAAATAAACCTGACAATTTATTGGATGGGTATTGAGTGACCACAGGAAACCTAAGAAGAGAAATTAAAAGCCATTAGGGACATAAGTGATCTCTGTCATTCATTCTTTCTATCTCTTCCCCATATTCCAAACCACTCCACAGCCAGACCCTCTAGTATCCATGCATTTACTTCATTTATTCTTTCTCTAAAAGCTCTTCATTTTCTGCTTTTGAACATCTCAGTCTCAACTTTCACAACCTCTTAATTCTTCTACAAATATATACTGGGTGTTTCAAAGTCTGGCAAAAAAAAAAAATCTAATTGAACGAGCTTAGGTGTCCAGTGCTGGTCTAATTAGCAGTGGCTGTGGGTCGGCTGGCTGCCTCATCAGGAAGGGTGTGGAAGGAGACTCTCAGGGGAGAGGACCAGCTCCCCAGGCATCGCTGCAGGTACTGCTGCTTGGTCTGTAACGTCTGGATTTTTATTTCACTGACAGGAGTAATCTGCATGTTCTTTATGTTGGTTTTACATGTAGATGTCTCCCTCCAACAAAAATGGTGAGAAGTATTGGAATGTGATTGGTACAATTAAGTCTTAGCTGATGAAATTTCCTCTTGCTATAGAAACTCATTTCTAAGCACAATTTCCTCATTCTCTTTTTCTAAGCATTTACTGTCATGCATTAGGCTAAGATCATTTTCAGGATTACTTTCACTAGAGTTAATAGTACAAGACTAGTTTTCCAGTAAAATTCATGATCATTTATGTTACATATGTGGTTCCCTAATTTAATGATTTTCAAATTTTAGCAGGTGTGAGAATCACCCAGAGGGCTTGAAATAACACCGATTGCTGGGCCTACCTCCAGAGTTCTGATTCAACAAATACAGATAGGACCTGAGAATTTCCAGGTAGGACCTGAGAATTTGCATTTCTAACAAGCTCCCAGGTGATGCTGATGCTGTTGGTTCTGAAATCAAATTTTAAAAACCACTGACCTAATTCATCACTATTCTCATTACAAGAGAAAAAAGCCAAGAAAAGATCTTATCTTTTAACAGCAGGAGTCCAGGTGCGGGAACTGTGATCCATTGTTCCCCAACTTACAGTACCTCCTTGTTCTAAAATCCTTGGGCTATTAACACACAAAGGACTTGCAAGATTATCAAGTCCTGCCTTTTTTATACATGCTAACGCTGCATTAATGAGTTTAACTGCTTCCATGTACCACCTCTATTATTATGTCCCTAATATCTTTATTCATTTACAGAAAAGTTGTATCACTTCCATAAATGGAAAAGAAACATCTCTTTCTTTAAAGTAAAGTTAACTATAAAAGTAAATTTAAAATGTTACTTAATTTTAAAAAGAAATGAGCATAAGAGGTACCAAATCAAATAAATCAAATAGTTTTAAATATATATATGCAAATATAAATTACTCAGAATAGTAAATGTTTGTGATTTATTTTTAATAAAGGGATAATCATCTTAATGTCATTTTTCTTTGTATAGAAAAGAAATTTGACATCAAGTTAATTCTGGTTTTTAGTTGTGATACTTGCTTCCACTGGGAATCCCAACGCATATGTGTATGTAGTCAGAAAGGACAGAAGTGGTCTCAGAATGTTGTTGTTCTTCTGAATTTGCTAATGTCTGTGATGTGAAGGGAAATCTAGATTTCTTCTGTCCCACACTGCCATGCTTTTTCAGGAAAAACTTATGAAAATCATTATATTATTCACATTTTTCTGTAATGTTCAAACATGCTTTCAGTGAGTTAGTTGGTAAATTAATAGTCAGGTTCTTCTGAAAAAGTATTTTTTAGAATAATTTAACAAATGAGTAAAATTTAAGGACCCACTCTCAGGTTACCCACTCTCAGATTGCCCTGTCAATCACAATTAAAAAAAAATGAAAGTCTTGCACTAAGTAGTGTATTTAAAATATCTTTCAACTCTCACTAACTTTATGAGGTTCACATTATAAAATTCACAGATTTCCAATTTATGAGAAAAGATTCAAAGTAGTGAGGTGACTTGCCCAAATACAAATAGCTAGCAATGACTGAGCCGAGACTCTAGTCCAATCTAGAACATTCTTTCAACACTGAGCTGACTGAGGAAATTAAACCAGAAAAGGAGGCTAAGAGCATGATTCTGTTTCCCCATGAATGTTCTGCTCACTCTCTCTGCTTTGGTCATGCATCCACCCTCCTCAGATACTGCCTAAAAGGGCCATTTACTAGAACCTCTAATCCTGCTTGTCTAGAAAAAGATCAAGATGGTCCCCTGGCCTGTATGGGTACCTGGCCATTGAGGGTCAGAGTGAGTGAGTATGCCTGGGTGGCACTGTCAAGAGATTTAGACCTAGAAATGCTGGTAACCTTGCCTTACCTCATTTCCTTCCTCTTCCATCCCTGCCTCTACTCTGTCAATTAATAGATATTCTGTTATTTGGGTAAATACTGATTTAAATCACATGTATTATTTTATAGATGAGGAAAGTATTTTTTTTTCTCACTGAAGCAGCCAATCTTAAAAAAAGAAAACAAACAAAAAAAAGATGACTACATGATCTTTTTAAAAAATTTTTATTTATTTTTAATGGAGGTACTAGGGATTGAACCCAGGACCTCATGCATTCTAAGCATGCACTCTACCATTGACCTATTATGCTCCTCCCAGAAGTAATCTTTTTTCATTCATAGACTTTATTTTTTAGAGCAGTTTCAGGTTCACAGCATAATTGAGCAGAAAAAAGAGTTTGCACATAATCCTCCCTACCCACACACATATACTCCCCTACCCTGAATATCCCTCATCAATGTGGCATTTTTGGTACAATTGGTGAACCAGCATGGACACATTATTATCAACCAAAGTCCATAGTGTACATTAGGGTTCACTCTTGATGTTGTACATTCTATGGATTTTGGCAAATGCGTAATGACGATGACTACATGATCTTTAAATGTAATTAAAATGTAGAATAATTAGTATTAAATTTACAAAAATAACACATGCCAAAAATGTACTAATGTATATAGAAATTCATATGAAAGTATCTTTTTTGAAAATTTACCATGATTTGAAGGGAGCTTCAAAGCCCTATATGTTCAAAAGACTTTTCCTCAGGCCTTCCATAATGCCTGAATATTGGCAATAAGAATTATTACAATCTTGTTAACAGGGGCCAAACAGCCTAGAGTCATCTGATTATTGAATCATTTACTAGTTGTTTGATATATGGGAAGTTACTTAACCTCTCTGTACTTTAAATTCTCTTCAGTGAAATGATTATGATCCCTGCACTGGCTTCTGTTGTGCAGGTGCACAGTGGCGCATGCTAATGCATGATGAAGTTTGTTGAGAGCATTTTAGGAGCAGAGGCATAAGACAGGAGTCCCTCTAAGCCCTGGTTTTGGAGGTCCTCCTCTGAAGTGGCCAGGGCCCTGGAGTTGGGCAGGCTGTGAAGAGCCCTCTAGTGGAAGGAATCCTACCCTGTATTAGCTACATATTTGCTGGTTGTTGGGCTAAAAGTAGGTGAAGTATGTCTATGAATCAAAGGAACTTTCTGGCCTAAGATTCTTGAGACTCCTCAGAACTCACCTAGGGAATTGGAAAATTACTACTATTGTATCATTTTGAGACCTTGTCCTCCTTCCAAGAAGTGTTTCAACCCAAATAATCCAACTCCTTGCTAAGCCACTAGAATAAGGCAAGGAAATACAGGCCCACTGTCACTGGAGACCAAAGATCTCTCCTTCTTTAACCTCATAGGAATTTCATGAGGATTAAACCATAATACATGCAAGAGGCTTAGAACAGTGTCTAAGCATACAAGTGCTCAGTGTGGATTATTCATTTTATTGTCTATTGTGTATAAAGCACTTGGTGAAGTATCTTATTTGTTTTGTTTTTGTTTGTTTTCCTTAATTATCTTAATTCTATGAGGTAAGTGCTATTACTTTAAAATATAAAATAATAAGAATAATTGAAGCTCAGAGAGGTTATCTTTGCTGTCTAAGGTCACAAGCCTAGTGTCAAACCAGGCTATCAGACTCCAAGGCAGTTTTATTCCCCAAAATATGGAATGTTACAGTTTCTTCACAACATTTGCCGGATGACCACTTAGAAATGCAGACTGTGGAGTAGCCTCATACTGCAGTTCATTCAGTAGAACTAGGGAAGTTTTGCAAATTTATTATTAAGACAAAAGAACAACAACAACAACAGCAAAAACTGCAAATAACTCTGACATGAAGACAATTTGAAAATTACCAGGAAATATTACCCATAGGTGGAAGCGGGGTGATCATTACAATTTTCATCCAAATCAATGCTTTTTGAGAAAATTGACATGGTAGGAAAATAGATGAAAACCTGGGTTATCTGTAAATTTATTTACAAGTAACATGAAGCAAGAGGTTAACAGATTATCAGAATTTGCACAGATGTATGACTTACTGGGTCAGAGTTTAAGACCATGCTCATAGGGTATTGTTAGGATAAAGACAAAGTTTAAAACGTGGGAGTATTTCCAAGGCATATAGGAGCAGGCGACCCCACAAAACAGATAGTAGGTGTTATGAGCAAAGGCCAGAGGGAGAGGGGGCCTGGACTGTTGAGTACTTTTGTCTTCACATTTCTTCAACATGGTAGGCACATATTCTAATATAATTTTATTGGATCATCATACAAGCTAACAGAACTAAAAATTTGTACCATCTATTGTTAAAACCATTCTCTTGAATTCAAATACAGAACCTTTGCTATTTGGCCACAGCTGTAGTAGAGTATAAAAACAAAAAAGGCAAAGAGAGGGAAAGCAAGAGAGGAGATGAAGACAAACTTCATCTCCTTTGAATTGTTGCCTAGGACCGCCGTCTCCACATAGTTCAGGATAAGAGTCAGAATAGGACAGATACATAGATGGATATGGTTTGCCTCTCATGTCTTTCACCATCTATTTTTTTCTTATTCCAATACACAGTAAACTGTCCTCTAATAAAAAAAGCAATTTTCATAAAGGAAGACATTGTGACAGCCTGTGAAAAGGATTGTGATCTTTTTACCCTTTTGTGAAATTGGTAACATTTTTCTTCCAAAATTGATTTCACCACTTGATATTGTATTTACTCAAGGTGAAATTTATTTACAAATAATAATCATCTCTGATGGCTTAGTACCTACTTCATTGCATAAATCACATGAATTCTATTTATCTCAGTGATTTCAGATTAGATGGGCCTCTGTAAACAACTTTTAAAACTTTCTCAATTTTGTGACTGCTTCTGAGGTAGATATTCAACAAAAAACACCATCATGGAGATAATGGTATATGATAGAGTGAAAGACCCAGCTTACACCTTACCATACGACTGGTTTATCTTGGGGAGTCAATTTAATTTTTTTTTAAATATGTAATGGAATCAAAATTGACTGACTCATTGGCCTATCTCCACCTCTGGCAGTCCCATAATGATTTTGTTCACTGCAGTGTTAGAAATAATGACCTTGAAGTACAATATAAAGTTTGCTCTGAAATCAGCAAGTAAATAGTTTATCATTCTCACTAAAATTTTAGTTTGAAATATGCTCATTTAGTTTAAAATTAGTTCGTATTACTTGATGGCACTATATTCTAGGCGTTTGGTAGTGGGATTCTAAAGTAGTGTTACTTGCCTTGAAGTCTCAACCCTACCAGTTGCTGCCTATGATGTCAGTTTTCTCATCACAAAATGGGATAATAGTAACATCAAACTCAGAGGGCTTTAATATGTTTGGCCTATATGAACTATCAAATAACTACTAGCTACTACTGCTAATCGAATTATTACCTTTCAAGGTAATATTTGGCAGCTACTAACCAGATAGTCCATCATTAAGACTAGGAGCATTATTATAGAGTGTTTAATATGCGCTATATATTTCATTTGAACTAGATTCAGATCTCATCTCTGCCACATACTTGCTCTAAAAACTCAGGCAAGTTAAATTACTTGAGCCCTGGTTTACTCATCTATAAAGTAGAGGTAATAATAAATGCCTTTTTCATAGTCTAGTTGTAAAAATAAATAATATAGCTGAAGAGGCTAGTAAGGATCCCAGCACATAGTAAACTCTTTTTCTCCAACCATTTAAAATTACCAAAATTATGTTATAGCAACAATCCATTAAAAATTAGGTTCTTGCACCAAGTCACATTTTTCAGTGAAATTCTGGTGAGGACCGTTTTTTAGATAGATAAAATAGATAAAATGTGCTTCAATTTTTAGATGGTAAAATATATCCATGTTTTTAGTCACATTTATGTTACTGTTATATTAAAGAAGGAACAAGTTTACAATGTTTATCCTTTAGGTTTAGAGTAAAGGATTCATCAGCACTGAATCCCCTTTGTTTTCATTGTGCTAGCAACCTGAGAAAGCTTCACAGAGATGGGGACGAAGAGTTACGGACTGAATCAGAAATTAAGGCAAAGCAATATGATGGAAATCTTTATTGAAACATTGCTGAGAGGTCACCTAGCTATGGGATTGGAAAATTATATCCCCAAAAATGAACTGGGGAGAGGGGGTGGTAACGCTTTTTTCTTGCATTTTAAAAATTTTCTGTTGAAAATAGGACATTTTAGAGAAACTATTTTGTTACTAGCTTTATTAATTTTTTTAAAATATGCTATGGCATTCTAATTGAAAGCTGAAGTTCTTGCTCTGTCTTTGAGATATTTTTAAAGTACATTTTCATATTCTCCTACATAGAAAAGAATGCCATTTGAAATTTCAGTGACCTCTCAGGAATAACCGAGGCAAACAGAAATGTTCCTTTGCTAAAACCTAGGAAAAGACTAATAATGCTGTGGGGGAAGCTTGATAGGCTGTAGAGATTTTCAGAACATTTGAAACGGGGTATGATTTTGCTTCAGTGATTTTAAAAGAGAAATAAAAGCAATTCAGATTATCTTTCATGGAGGTTGTTTTATTGTCAGTTCTAATTGACTTGTGTAATGCTCTTATACAATGTGCAATAAGGCATAATTAGTTCTGTGACTTAACTGTAGAAATATATTCCTTAAGGTGGGGACACATTCGAGTAAGAAAATTGCATTCTTCCTTGAATCACCAGCCTTTGTTGATTATTGAAAAGTATTCTTCCAAGGATGACCGCCATCCACAGAGTCTGTGGTCACGTCAGCTATAGTAGGCCAGTGGACCAGACTAAAAGTCAGGAAACATTATTTTATTTCCAGTTTGGACAGTAACTAGCTGTGTGGCCCTAAGCAAATCATTTCATCTCTCAGTTTTAGTTTTTTCATCTGTTAAATGAGAAAAATGCACTTGGTGGCCTCACAGGATTTATAAAATGTTACAAGATGAAATGGACTGTAGTCCATAAGTAGAGGAATTTGTTTTACAGATGAAAAGACAGAGCTCCAGAGGGATATAGTATCTTGTCAAATGTTCAATTCAATTAGTGGAAAAGTGAAAAATAAAACTCAAGTATTCTGAATTTAATACAATGTTCACTTATGTACATTTAAGCTTTACATACTTGTCTATTAGCCAAAGAACTGTAAATACCTTTCTGATTTATAAATTTATTTTATAAATTTTATAAAATTTTATAAAATTATATTTATAAACACCTGAATATATTCATTATATATTTGTTGTATTAATATAAAATTATGTACTGAGTATATATTAATATTCAGATGTATAGGTTATGTTAGTCTCATCTAAATTATCAATAGCATATTAAATCATTTTTGTACACTTTGGGTTTTTTGTTCGAGTTTCTAGAAACTTTGACATTAAAAAATCTATTGATGGAATACATGTAAGTCAATATTTGTTCATGATTACTTGACAACAAATTTGTAATCACTGAATTTAGTTTAGATATTGCCTAAAGTAGACTACTTTAGGAAGTTATTTCCAATTATACCAACTCATTATGCAGAAGTTTTCAATAGGAACAAAGAACTAAACCTGTGTAGTATCACAGAGGATGTTTCCTAGGATGACATGGTGATTGACTTCCAAGGTCCCCATGGGATCTTATTAATTTTGTGAACTTACCTCAACTTTGGAAAACTGATTTGTCAAATCACTGTAATTCTCATAGTACTAAAAGACACTCAGAATTTGCTCAAATTAAGCTCATAGGAAAATACATATAAAACCAAAGTTAATTTATTAATTTACAACTAAAGTGTAATTTCCAAGGGGACTAAGGCATTCCGTCTTTTGGATAGTTCAGTCTCCTTGTAGATAAAACACTAGAGTGGTCAATTCATAACCAGAAGTTTGATTTCATGAGTTTGAAATCAAATTTAGGGCAGCTAATTACTTATTGTGAATGCTTAGTGGTTTCAAGTGAAGTAGGAAGTTATATCCTCTGCTTGAAGAATAGATTGATTTAATCACTGACACTCTTTTTCTTTCCGAAGTCATATTTTTTGTAGATTAAGGTGAAGAAATTTTTTTGGTAATTATTTGTACCAGCAGGAGTAATAACACAACATATTTAGCAATAGTATGGGAACCAGAACAGATACTTCTCCAAGTCCTGCAGCAGTAAGAACTTCAGCCCCTGACTCTGCCAGCCATCATTCTTATAGTTGCTAAATTGTGGGAGCAACCTGGCATCATCTGTGGGGGCATTTGGGTGGTGAAGAGGTCGTACAGGCAGCAGACAAAGAACAAACAACATAAAAGTATTTCAGTATTTTTAGCCACTCATTCAACTGTCCTGGGGCATACTAGTTGAATAAATATCTCCCCTTAATGCTGGAAAACCTTCAAAAAAATTTTTTTTGTCCTGCTCATTTCGATAAATTATAACTAAAGCTTCTTTTAATGTTTAAGGTGGACGTTTAGAATGTGAGTAATTGCAAATTATGTGATACCCTCCAGGTTTCCAAAGTGCACCAAATGACGCCAGACCACCAGAAATTTGGAAATTCTCATATTAGTTTTGGAAAATCTTTTTTTCTGTCTATTCCTATGAAGGCTGTCATCCGTCATCTTTATCTTCACACTTTCCTCTAGCAACAACCCTCAAATTTCTCAGAAGCTGAATCTAATTTAAATCTACTCTGAGCATGGAAACTTGGCTAATTTCTTAGATATACGTATAAAAAAATGATGAATAAGTTTCCAGTTGTGGCTTGAGGAGCTATTTTATGAGTAAAGGACATACATTTTAGTTTTGAACCTTGTGACACTTTGCCTATTCTGAACACCTTTTGAGTTTTTTGAATTCCTTTCAAATATTTAAAATATTTTAGTTTGATTCATAGTAATCACTGGATAAGTGATCAGTTGTGTTCACATTGTTGCAGAGGTTGAAAATTAGTGACCTATAAATCAAACCTAGCCAGCAGCTGTGTTTTGATCAGCCAAGAAAATATTGTCTGAGGCAATATTTTTTAAAGTTTTGGTAATCAACATTTAAAATCAGAATATTTCAAATGTAAAACTGAATCTCTGGATTCTCTTAAAACACAAAAAGTCTGGCAACACTGGACACATATGTTAACAAGAAGGCAATAGATGCGGGCTAAGTAACAGCTGTTTTCTCTAGATGGTGTTATGGGTTGAACTGTGTCCCCTGAGAAATATTTGTTGAAGTCCTAACCCTGGGCACTTTAGAATGTGACCTTATTTGGAAAATAGGGTCACGGCAAATGTAGCTAGTTGAGGTGATATCATACTGGACTAAGGTGGACCCCTAACCAATATGACTGATGTCCTTATAAAAAGAACACCATGTGAAGAGTTGGGGAAACACGTGGAGAAGAAGCCATGTGAAGATGGAGACAGGAACTGGAATTATGCAGCCAAAGCCAGGGGACTCATGGAGCCACCAGAAGGTGGAAGAGACAAGGATGAATCCTCTTCTAGAGAATCTCGGGGGGTGCATGGCACTACCAACACATTGATTTTGGACTTTAACCCTGTAGAGCTATGAGAGAATTTATTTCTCAAGCCTCAGGCTACTCAGTTCGGCAGCCCTAGGGATCTAATACAGATGGAATTTTCAGACAGCTGACTGTGACAATATGGTTGAATAAATGATCAAAATTTCTCCTCAGAAATCAATTAAATATTGAATAAAGTATCTAAAAATATCTTATCCAC
Source organism: Camelus bactrianus (assembly GCF_048773025.1). Classification (NCBI taxonomy): domain Eukaryota; kingdom Metazoa; phylum Chordata; class Mammalia; order Artiodactyla; family Camelidae; genus Camelus; species Camelus bactrianus. Next base: position 30,304,159 of record NC_133543.1, on the reverse strand, counting down.
TCACAGAAGACAAAGCCTTGAACATGCAAGAGGCAAGAAGCAGATTAATCCCTACTAAAAGGAAACCTTTGACCATCAGTAAAATAATGGAATAGAAGCAGTCTTACCACTGGCAAAGGAGATTATATAGATAGAATAACAAACGTATCTGTTTCTGCCTAAAATTTCATGGGAAAAGATTTTTCCTGAGAATTTCAAACAATAGGTTTATAGCTTCCCTGATTCTGAGCTTGTAATTTAAACTCCAGTAATCACCAAGCAAGCTAAGAAATTAACGTAAGTGATCAAAGGCTGATGACATTTTGGATCTAGAGCAAAACCTCTCTGAAGTGAACCTTAACTCAGACCTTGGAATATTACTATAGAGAAAAACTTCAGTCCCAGTGAATACTGAGCTTTTCAAATTTTATTATAATAATAATTAAAAAATTAACAGGAACAAGACCACAAAAAGTTCATAATACATAGTTACAATCTACCAACTATTATTTAGCTTAAAACTAACAGAAGCATTAGACCTTGAGGAATTTCATATAATAGAATTATCAGACTAGATTATAAATTATGCTTAAAAGGATTAACAAGAAGCAAAAAGGGGGAAAATCATTTAACAACACATTGATTTCACTTATTTTATTGAAGACCAATTTTGTCGGGCATTCTGCGTTTCTCTAGTTACTGAGAATTCAAAAATTAACCACCATCACTACCCTTATCACTGCCCTTATGGAATTGATATTTTAATTGTGAGAGACAGATATAAAGCAAAGTAAGTAAAATATGTTCCATGGTGAAATATGCTGTAAATTAAAATAGAGCAGGAAAGGTGGACCAAGAAAAGGTGTGATTTCAATTTTATATGATGATAAGAAAAGATGCTGCAGGAAGACGAGGCTAGAGAGGATGGCCGTGCCCCCGATCTCCAGTGAGTCCCTGGGATGCGCCCCATCAGGTGACGGTCCTTGGCTTCGCGCAAGAAAGAATTCAAGCGTGAGCCATAGTAAAGTGAAAGCAAGTTTATTTAAAGAGGTACACGCTCCATAGACAGAGTGCGGGCTGGCTCACTCAGAAGGTAGAGCGGCCACAAGGTGCAGGGTTGTTAGTTTTTATGGGCTCAGTAACTTCATATACTAAAAAGTAAGAGGATTATTCCAACTACTTTGGGGAAGGGACAGGGATTCTTAGGAACTGGGCGCTCCACGGACTTTTTGACCTTTTATTGGTCAGCCTCCAAACTGTGCCTGTGGGCGTACCTGTTAGTATGCTAATATATTATAATGAGTGTATAACGAAGCCCAAGGGCTGCTGGGAGTTGGATTTCCCGCCATCTTGGACCGAGTCGGGCTTTAACTGGGTTACATCCTATGTTCAATTGCTGTGTCATTCTGTTAATGGTCATGCCTTGCCCTCCTCCCTCCTGTCTCAAAGGAAAGGCTTTACTATGAAAGGAATACTTGAGACTGAAGACTTGTGAGCAAGTCAGAAGGCTGTCTGGAGGAGAAATGCTCCAGCCGGAGGGAATCAAATGCAAAGGCCCTGAAACGGTAAGTGTGGAAACAGTAAGAAAACCTGTAAGGCTGAGGAAGACTGAGTGTGAGAAACCGTAGTGCGAGCGGTAGAAGGTAAGGATCAAGGGAAACGGTAGGCTTGAAAAGTAAGGAAAGCCATAATAACAAAAAAGTTCCAGAAAGGAATGAAAGAAAAACCAAATTAGAACTTCTGACAAAAAAAAAATAATTGTTAAATATAAAAGTTGAATGTATAATCTGCAGATGAGACATGGAAGAATTAGGAAAATGAAAGTAAGCACTGAAGAAATAAACCAGAAAGCATCTTTCAGAAGAAAAGAAATGAGGAGTATAAAAGCTAGGTTAAACATTTAAAAAAAAAATAAAGAAGTCTCACATATGTCTAATAGGCATTCCAGAAGTTAAAGAATAAGATTGGAGAGAGGCCATATTTGAAACGATACTAAATTGGAATTTTTCAGAAACTTTGAATGACACAACTCCAGATTTAGTAAGCACAATGAATCCTGAACAGAATAAATAGAATAAAATATATATCCTATTCAGAAATAGTAAGTTCTACCTGTCATTAGTCCTTCTCCTACCTGCTTCATTCATTTATTTTACTGCAAGTTTTTTTTTCAATGCGTTTGGATTTGTGACATTGCACAACTAAGTTAGAATTTTATAGTCATAATCAAGGTGTATTAACTCTTCTCATTAAAAGGTTTTTTTGTCATGAGGCACTTGTTAAAAGAACTGAAAACAAACTTTGACATTTACTTTTCATTATCTTCATCTCTTCTGCCTACACTTTTTGACTTAAAAGAGAAGGGAGATTTAAATGGGTGGAGAAGAAGACAGGTTGGGTATTAATACTTGGAAATAAACAGCTGCTCTTCTACGTGGGAGAGTTTCTAGACTTAAGCGTTTTTGTTTAGATGAATATAGTTGACTACATAAGTGTATGACTGTTCTTGATTATATGATCTTGGAAAAGCTTATCAGAAGGTTTTACTTACTCAGATCTGTGTGACTGATGTAAAAACTAGAAGTTATGACTCTCTGGTCCAAATTTCAGCATCTGCTTAAGGTAGGATTTCTATTTCCCATGATATGTCAAGACACTCCTCTCTTTTTCTCTGTACATCTGATAAATTTGTACTTATTACAAGAGACAATTTTTTGGACTTAGACATTTCTCCAATATATGCTTATTATTTTTACTAATCCACTCTTTTTCTTAATCTTAGGTAATTTAAAAAGATGAAATTTTACATTTTGAGTTTTAACTATTACACAAGACTTACAAATTGATAAATTACACATATAGTAATCTGGTCTAAGAAATAGATTATTCTGTGTGTAAATTTTTGGAGGCAGAAGCACTACAAAATATTTTGACTCGTAAATTAGGATGCCTCTGGGAAGTGAGAATTTTCTATCTTCTCACCCTGATGCCTGTACCTCAAGAAATTAAAACACAGATTCCCTTGGTAGAGAAAATAAAGTAAAGAAATAATTAGAATTTTTTCAAAGTTAACAAACACTTTTAATTTTTAAAAGCAAATGATAAATGTTCATGGTTAGTATTAATTCTAAAATAAATTATTTAACTGAATTTCCATTCACTTGCGTGGAAGTGGCCATACTGCTTATTACAGAGTTTAATATTCTGTTAGGTGGAGTTCAACCAGAGAAACAGAATCAGCAAGAGCTATATTTTAAGAAATATATATTATATGATTGTGGGAGCTGGGAAGGCAAGTGTAAAATCTGTAGGGCAGGCCATCAGAAAAGACAGGCTGGGAGCTCTGGAGCACAGAAGGAGACTGCTGTCCAACAGCAGAGTTTCTTCTTCAATGAAAGCTTGGCTCGCCTCTTTAAGGAGCTGGGTAGCAGATAGCTAAGAATTTGTGCCAAGAAAGTATGAAGACAGTGGGGAATAGGACCACATGTGAACTGAGTTTCCACATTCCCTGGCATATTCTTCTTTGTCCAGTCAGGCTTCACTTACAAAACCCAAATTCAAAGATGAAATTTTTTTAAATGTCCAGAAACTGAACGCAAAGCATTAAACCCCAAGCAACAAGGCTCCCTTCTGAACATGGAGCCCTGTGCAGACTGCACTGTTTCCATTCCCATGCAGCCAGCCCTGGACTCAAGTCTGTGATAAGATATGCGCCCCAGAGAGCAGGGCCTCCTGAGAAAGAAGGCGAAACATTTACTTAGAGGGGAAACCTAACGAAAACCTGTAGCATCATGGTGCATTAGGCCTACAGGAATGAAGGGTCATTAATGACCCATTATGACAATTCCTTCAGTCTGGAGACAGGAATAGGTCAAGGATGAATCTTCCTTTTCCTCATTCACTTATTAATTCAACCAACAAATACATATTTGTTTTTAAAATTCTATACTGTACTAATCTTTGTGCTAGTTAACAAGGACACAGCTAGAAACAGTATATGGTTTCTTCCCTGGAGAATCTTACTATCTTACTCTTAAACATAATAGTATTATATTACCCTCTAGTTCTTGGCATATTTAGCCGAACAACTCAATGCTTATTTGACACAAAATAAGCAGTGAACTTGATTGATTGAATGTGAAAATGTGGAAGCAGAACTGTAGGTAATATGTAAATAAACCTTAACCTTAAAACAAACTCTTTTTATTTCAGCACTTCTGAAACTTACTGATTCAAAGTGTCCATCTTTTTTGTTCCTACAGAGAAGCATTAAAGTCACATCAGTGTAATTACCTAGCAAAGAGTCTAAGTAATGAAAAAGAGATACCATATATTTGAGATTTTTAAGTCTTTTTACATATTTTGTCATAAAATATTCAAGATGTGGTTGAAAAAATCAGTTGTTTTTAAAAGATCACTTTAAAATAAGAATAAGCAACATTCTCAGTTTTTTTAAGTCATATGCGTAGTCACTTACAAAACCCAAATTCAAAGATGAAATTTTTAGTTAGGAATATATTCAACTATGAGTAATAGAAAACCCTACTTAGTGGCCTAAATACATTAGAGTTTCTCTTTTTGACATAAGAATCACAGAGATAGAAAGATGCTGTCATCGGTTTAGTGGCAGAATATTTTTGGGAAGCCGTCTCTGAGATTCTAGTGGCCCTTCCCTTGTATGTTGTTTTATTCCGATGCAGCTGTAGACAATATACCATTAAAGTAGTAGGTACTCAGTCAACATGTGTTCCTATTTTCATGCTAAACAATTCTGAGAGTAAGTATCCTTTCCTTTTTTCATGCTAGTCAATTGTAAGTCGAATCATATGTTCCCATTTCTATGCTAAATAACATTGGAACTAGGCAAAAATAAGTTAAACTATTTGTTTCAGGAAATACTTGTAAGCTAACTATGGGGACTGACTCTTGCTTTATTAAGGCTTACTTCAAGACTTTCACCTCATTATGTTCATCAGTACCAAAACTACCATGTCATATACTCTGTTATTTCATTTCAGGCCCTAAAACCCTAAAAATATCCTCCTCTAACCTCCCCTTTCTGAGACACTCTGAAGAATCTCTCAAAGAGATATTTTTTTTCACAATGTAGGATGATCAGTAGTTTTTTCTGGAAATCACTTAGTTGGTTAGACACACCAGAGCAGGAAGAAGGGCCACAGCCATGTATGTCCCACTTATCAGGAAATCAAGTGTTTCCAGAAATAATTACCATGGAATTTTGTTTAGATCTCAGTGGCCAGAACTTCCCTGTATTAATTACAGGTTTCCTACCTTAAGTAGGAAGAGGTAAGGAAATGGAGAATCAATCAAGGTGTAGTACCTGTAGATTTCCACATGGTCACTCTAAAAAAAGAAAACTTCTTTTAGCAAGAGAAAAGATGAGGAACAAATAGATAGCAGATAGGCAACTAAATCATGAATGTCTTTTCCAGAATAATCAAAAGAGCTTCATTAAAAAGAACATAGGATAAAATTCTAGGGGAAAATGTCCAAAATTTAAGACCTTACTGGAGAAAAGGACTAAAATGTGAAGTTGGATATTCTTGTAAATGAAAGCAAAGATATCACCCCTCCCTAACTCAAATATAAATAGCCTAATTAAAAAAGAGACGATCAAAGAGAAGAACTAATGTGTATATTTTCTGCATAAAATAATACAGATAAATGCTTAGCAAGCTAAGAGACAAAGAACATTTGCTTCTTTTTCAGAGCTTGGACTGCAATGTTTTTGAGAATTAGTAGTTTTTCCTTTAGGAGAGTGCATGTATCTGTATGTGTGCACACACACATTACATTGAATAATTGCAAAAAGCAAATGTCACTGACATTCCTGCTATTCAGAATGATAGAAAGATTAGAACAGACCCTATCTAGGTAACTAAAGGTATCAACGGAAACTACTCAATTTCATGCTAAAGCTCTCCCCTCTTTATTCCCATAGTTCTCTCCCTAACTATTCCTTCTGTCTTCCTCATTTCACGTACAAATACATACTGGGGAATCATTCCAGACTAAAAATTCAAATCTGTCACGTGGATGAGTGCTCTGATTTGTTGAAAGGTGGGTGACAATTCTCATGGGGGAGATTGGGAGAAGGAGGTACATTGGAAAAGAGAATAAGGAATCCAGCAGCAAGGTAGCCAGGGATAACCATAAGGGGACCGCCTGACAGACAGCTGAATGTCTTAGTTAAGTCTCCATGGACATAGGAAAACATACTCATGTTTATGGCACAAGTTTATTGAAAATTTGGGAAGATTATACAGAATTATGTCATGAGAAATTAAATATCTAGAGAAATTCAAATATACACGTAAAACCTTTGGAGTGATATTGTGGAACAGATGTGAAAATCAATAAAGAGAAAGTGGCCCACGCTACATGTCCCATTAATAAGACAGAGGCTCTATGTAGATGGTCGTGTTCAGCTATTTCAGGAAAGTGAGTAAGGATACAGGGCAGAACTGAATGATAATGGAGAAGAACGTTTGATGCCAAAAAATAATTCAATATCAAAAATGTCTGCTTCCTGTCATATGTCTGTGGAAGGTGAAAGTTGGTGAAAAGAAGGTTAGGTAGAAATGGATGCTTGGGTTATATTCCATCCTAGTGATGTGTTGCAGAACTCAAGGCATTTATCAAAAACACATTTACTGTAAATGATTAACCTGATTCTCTTCACAAATGGTAAACTATAGTCTACGATTGCTTTCATCAGTAAGGTTTGATGATCTGTCTCTTTTTCTTTAAAAAATTCATACCATGTTAAGCTTCTCCTTTTCTAAATCTTCCCTCTCATTCATGTGCTTTATGTGCTATGTACTTGTTTTATGGACTTTCCCAACATTAAATGTTCCCCTTTTAAGAGCAAAAGCTTTGTACTTTCTTTGAATTACCTCTAGAAGCCAACACAGCATTGAGGAAAGAGTTCTTGCTCAATGAATACATGATGAATTAAATAAATAACAATTCCAAAGACATACTGAATATATTTAGACTAAATGTATTTGGAATGCCTACGGCATAGCTTAGGCTTTTTTAGAGAAGGAAAAAGCTGTCAGAGGGAGTGATTCATGATGAAAATTACTAGTGTATACACAGATGTGTATTACCTTTCTTCTCTAAATCCTGTTTTAAAGCCATTGAATCTGAAAACAATAGACATGGCTTATTCATGGAAAAGTATGGGAAACATTGAAATAAAAAACCTTTAAATTTCTTCATATTCAAATAGTAAAAATTATTCAGTTACTTTACTGGGAGAAACTGTATTAATCCAAGACCACTATCAATATCTCAATATAGGGCTTAAATAGAAAAAGGCTTAGCAGTTTTAATGATATATATTTGCAGGAATAATATTGGTTAAGAACTATGATATCTTTTGCTCAGGTAGTATGTATAAAATCTAACTTCTTGTAATCAGTAATTATTTTCCTTCACCTTTTTAAGGTGGCCTTAGATGCTGCCTTTCAAGATACTGAGTTAACATAATTTCCCTAAAAATTCATTATAAAGACAATGTTAATATTTTGAGGAGACTCCACCACTGTATTTCTACAGAGAGAGGCCTTTTAAAAGGTTCTGAGCTTGCCCAGTGTTATTAATGCACTTACTTGGCCTATTTTTCCTTCCACTGATTCTTTGTCTCACTTTTAATGAGAGATCCATTTGCTTTTTTTCCCCCAGCATAATTTTCCTCTTTTGTAAATTGCCAGTTCAAGCTGTTTGGAACCTCTGAAGACGTGATAGAGAGATATGAACTGTATTTAATTAAATTCTGTTCAGGGCAAGTAAGTAGCAGGGTGATTAATTGCTGTTCACACACCTTTCAACTACTTTTGTCAGGAAGCTCTACTGGGAAGAGGCTTGCTGCTAACTTGATAATCACCGGGGCTCATCCACGTTTCCAAATGAAACCTGGGCTAGAGTTCAACCACCTTTAACACTGCGTAACCATGACCCCCTCCAGGCACACTTATTGTTACACTAAAATTTTTTAAAAGGATCTACAAGAATTTCTTTGCATTTGGAAATAATAATAATTTATACACCAGGAATGACCATTTATATCACATCTAAATGGATGTGTTCATATCTACTTTTTTCTCTTTCTGTAAAAAAGAAAATATTACCAAGAAATCTCACGTATTTTAGTCCCCATACATAAATAATACAAGAGAAGAAAGTAACAAGAAAAATTTGCATTTGTTTTCTATTGAAAAGATTAAAAAAGGGCTTATAACTAAGTTCATTTTCTGCTATTAAACATTTATCATGCACACATAATCAGTGCAGTTATCTATCAAGAAACCTTATTAAACCAGAAAATGAATACTGAAAAATATCATAATTAAGCACTATTTTAATTTACTTGTGAAAGAATAGAATGGAAGACCGTGGTACTGATGTTATAGTACTAATTGTATCTCCCATTACAATGCTGTAATCAGCTTTCAACAATGTGCATGAATAACCCACTGCTAGATTTGAATTGTGATTAATAATTTAAAATGTGTAAAGAATAAGATTCCACCAAATGCAAGTTGGGCGGCATGAGCACTAGATGAAAAAAGGTCAGAAACAACAGTGGTTAATAATAATTTTCCTTTTCAACTGAGATGAATGTCAGAGTTTCTACAGACACACACACACACACACACACACACACAAATTTGCAATATTGTTTTCTGAAAACCAATCCAATATTAGGAAATGTGGTAGCAATTTGTATATAACTTGGCAAGGTGTAGTATTTTATTTTTATATTTTCTTACTGATAATATCTAAATCAAAGAAACCAATGTTCAACAAGGTTGTTAAGTAAGTTAACTATTATAAAAGTTGTAACCAATATGTTTGAGAGGAAGATTTTGTGTGTCAGCCTGTCTGTTTTTTTGCATAGAGCCCAGGTTTGAGCTGGAAAAACTGGCTCTTTTTTCATTTCCTACTGCATCTAATTTACTGTCTCTGAAGAGTTTATATGCACAGATGCATCTCAAACAATATGAGATCAAGTGCATTTTATATTCTTTGACCCAAGGACAGCAAACCTTTGTGGGTTTAGTTTTTGATGGGTAGATTTTAGGCATCATATTTCTGCCAAGGAGTCTATAAAGTAGCGTCATCGAGACTGTCAGCTTCCCTGACAAGATAACTTGAAAGCAGAACTGTGTGAACTAGTGGAGGTTTTAGTTCAGCTGAGGCTCAGTGAACTGCACAAATAAGTAGCAGTTTAATCTGCAGTGTGTCCAAGCCAATAAGAAGGGGAGGCCAAGTCAGGGTTTGGGCCAAGGGAATCTTTTTTTTTTTTTTCCTTTTCTTTCTTTTGTTGTTGATTACCTTTGAACTTCTTAAGCTGCCACTTAAGATTCCAATTTTCACACCTTTGAACATCCTAGGTTTTCATGGGCATAATTAGGATTATACTGTCAGATCAAAGTTTTGGGGGATATTTGCTACTAATGTTTAACATAAAAATCAAAGTAGGTTTCATTTTTAAAAAGGGGATTAACATTCAAAAATAGCACCAACTTATGCACATTTCTCACCAAAGCCAATTATCATCCCTGAAAATACTTGACGTATTAATGTTAAAGGTGCTGTAAATAAAACTCTACAGATACATTTCTAAATTTTACACCATAAATATAGTTGAATATCATGCAGTCAGGGACAGAGGCTCTGTGATCAAACAAACATAAATTTCATATTTTGCAACTTAATAAATGTATGACCTTAGGTAATTTGTTTATACCCTCTGATGTGTAATATTTTCACTTTTAAAGTTCAATAATGAAACCTCTTTGATAATGTGGTTATGAGGATTTAAAGAATTAGGCCAGTTGTAACAGGAAAATAAAATTTGCTATTTTTTTTTAAAAAGGAATAATGCCACTGATTTTATGTTATGAGGATACCATTGGAAATGCATTTTTAGGAGGGAATCCACAGTAATGGGTAGTTATTATAAGGGTCTAGGTTATGCACCCAGGTTTGCAGCTTGGAGGAGGGAGGGGCTGCACACTGACTCAGGGTTAAGAATGCATGGGTTACTAGCTCAATTGCTGAGTGATCCTGCATAATTCTCTTAATTTTTCTGAGGCCACCTCCCTAAGCAGTATAAAGAGGGGTTTGAATAGAGTTATTCATAGGACTCCTACAACCTCTAACATTGTCTTTTTCAGCTGGGGTACTGTAACAAGAGAGTTAAACATCCTGCATGAAAACATTTATTCCCAACCTTGAACAGTTCAATTAAACATCAAATTCCAGAGCATTTAAAATTTTGTGGTTAACAAAAGGTCTCTAATAGGACAGACAAAAATGAGCTATAAAACATAAAAACACTTATTTGTGAAAATGTTTGTATCTGAATCCATTTAGTTGCAAGTAGTTGAAAATCTGACCCAGACTGGTATAGCTTAAAAAAAGCAGGGGGGAGGGAATTTAGTTGGTTCATGTACTCCCACTGCCCAGGAGTAGCTTTGGTCTCCTGTTAATCTTTACCTGGCAACTGCTGTATCGAAGACCTAGTGTCACTTTCTTTGTTTCTTAACGTTGTTACAATAATCAAAAATTCCTCCTTGAAGTTCCATGTTGTCTGTCAGAAACCTGTAGAGCTTTTATGCTATGGTCTGAATACTTGTGTCCTCCCAAAATTCTTATGTTGAAATGCTAACCTCCAAAGTTAAGTCTATTAGCGTACAGAGGGCTTTGGGAGGCAGTGGGTCAGGAGAGTGGGGCCCTCCTGAGTGGGACTAGTACTCTTATAAAAGAAATCCCACAGAGCTCTCTAGCTCTTTCTACTATGTGACGATTCAATGGTCTGCAACCCAGTAGAGGGCCAACACAACCATGATCTTGGACTTCCAGCCTCCAAAACTGTGAGAAAGAAATTTCTGTTGTTTTTAAGCTATGCTGTCTGCAGTATTTCACTATAGAAGTTTGAAGGGATTAAGACACTCCCCAGCCCTACAGGGAAGAAGTTCACAATCTTTATTCCTTAAGCTTACACTCACAGTCACAAATGCAACTGCACGTAGAATTAAATTCCACTGATTCTGTTTGGCAAGAGTTAGTTAATATTTCCCCCTCTGAATGAATCCTGGTGGCCAGGAGGATTGGAAGTGTGAGTGACTTTTTTGGAAAAGAGAAGCAAGAGATGGATGCTGGGGAGACAACCAGTGTATGTTCCACTACAGCATCTCTAGATGCTTTCCTTTTATTTTCCAAATTCAATTTTGCAGATGATAAAGAAGGCAGAATCATAGCAAATAATATAAATGCAGAGTCAGGAGAGCTTGAAAGAGGGTGCAAAAGTAATTTATGCTGCCATTTGTATGTTTTTCCGTTGAGGAACTCTGGAACCGTACAGAGGGCCAAATAGAGTTTAACAGTTAAGTGACATCAGTTTTTTTCCTCAGAATATTGAGTTATATTCAGCTTTTATTAGAATAGTTGATGATAGGAAATTGCAAATAATTTAGTCATTTTGAGGCTATTTAGTGTGTTTTTTAAAAACTAATTGCTTGACTTGAAAATTAACCAGGAAATTAGCGTCATATTATGAAACAGTTGATTATGGTCTTGTGGTTCCTATTCTTCTATGAAAGAAATTTTGATGTCTTTTATTTTTAAACAACTTAGCCAATAAACTGCTCAACCACTCTGCCTCTACTTCTACTTTTTAAGCCTACTATTTTGCCTCATCATCTGATTTAGAAATTATATGGCCCGTCATTGTGGTGTTGAATACAATGCAATCAGAATTCTGTCATAGAAAATCCTTACTTGCATTTGCTATTTCAAAGATCTTGCCTTATATCATAATAAGAGCAAATAATTATTTCAGTATTCTCCTTTAACTTCTTAGGAAAAGTGGTAAGGATGTACTGCTCATGATGATGGAAGTTACAGCAAAAAATAAAAATAAAAATAAAATTTCCCTGACTTGTAGTTATTTGATGATGGTATAATTTGATTACATAGATGTAACTTGAATGTATAGGAGGGAAAGTTATGATGCTAAAATGACAGGATTCTGCATTGCTTTCATAACTCTCACAGTGAAATCAATTCATAAATATTACAGAGTTTTACATTCAGAAATTCATTTTAACTTTGATCTGATTTACTCTTTCCCAGTTATCTTAAGGGTTATATTGTACCTACTATGGAAAATGAAAAAATGATTCTGACCTGACCTGATAATCATCATATTATTAATCCATTGCCAACATATAAAGCAATTAAGATAATTTAATAGTTTCTTGTTTGCTACCACCTGCTTTGTAAGCTTTAATATTAATTAGTTCAACATTTACCACCTAATGGGGTCATAATGTTACTTGAATTTTAAGTTACATCTTAGTAACATTCAAATGCTGATTAAAATGCTAGACCTGTTAAAATATAAACTAATGGTCTTAGTTCAGTGTGAAAAGCAATAAATTAATCTCTTTCAACAGGAGCATTTCTTATATTAGCACTCACTTCCCACTTCTGATATTAGAACCTAGATTTTCTTTGAGGAACTTCCCTACACTGACTTATTTTTCCTTATTTAATATTATTATCCCTACGCTATCCCCACTTCCAAAGGTAGGCTTAACAAATGGAACCCAATGAGATGAAAAATACTATTTCTTGGGACTTTCATGAAACAGACGCTTTGCTTTCTTTTTCCCTGTCCTTCCAGATAGAGTGGCATAAAAGTATAAGGTCTCAGGCTAATGTATTCATTTTGATACAAAAAAAGGGAAACTTGATATTGCCAGTAGACCTCCCCAAGAAAAATGAGAATAGATCTAATACCAGAAAATGTTGCTGTAGAAAGACAGAGATACTATACTGTTTATAACATTGTGTTCACACTGTATCAATCCTTCCCTGAAATATATTTTACTGAAGATATTTTCAATCCAACGAGCCAATAAAATCCTTTTCCAGAAATCTACTAACTAGAGTTCCATTTGTTTCCAGTTCCATTTTTTCCCTTGAGCTAAATTTATATAAGTATATTGCATTAATATTAAGTGTACTATTCCCTAAGTTTTAACATCTACATATTTCCATCTAATACATCACCATCAAGATACATTTTTCTTACAGAAGTCATATCATGATGCTTTCTAGACAAACTTCCAAGAAGCCAACCACTTTAAAGGGACTTTTTTTTTTGGTATAGATTAGTTTTACTAGCTTTCATATAAATTGAACCATACAGTATGAACCATTTTGTCTTTTTGCTGTCAAGAGTGTTTTTGAGATCCATGCATGTTTTTGCACATATTAGCAGTCTGTTCCTTTTTACTGCCTAGTAGTATTCTATTTTATGAATATACCACTTATTTTCCATTCTTTTATTGATGGACATTTGTTTCCAGTTTTTGACTATTATAACTAAAACTGCTATGAATATTCATGTACAAATCTTTGAGTGAGTATATGCTTTATAACTTTTCTTTTGCCCTTGTTCTTTGTTTTTTTCTTTCCATTCCCTTTCTTATTATTTTATCTTCCACTCTTTTTTACTGTCTCTGTTTTTAATTTAACATTTTGTAAAGTTCTATTTTCTCTCCTCTCCTAGAGTATCAATTAAACTTCCATTTAAAATATTTTAGTGATTGTCCTAGAGTTTGCAACATATATTTACAACTAATCTAAGTTCCCTTTCAAATAACTGTATACACTTCATGGGTAGTGTCCCTGCTTCCTAAGAGAGTATTCCCAGTTCCTCCCTCCCATCTTTTATAATGTTGCTGTCATTCATCTCACTTACCAATAAACTACACCTGATATATTGTTACTATTACTATTTTGAATAAACTAATATAAGTAAATTAGATAAATTAAGAATAAGAAAAAATTATTTTATTTCACTTCTTTTATGCTCTTCCTTTCTTTATGAAGATCTGAGTTTCTGATCTATTTTATTTACCTTCTCTCTGAAAAACTTCTTTTCACATTTCTTGCAAGGCAGGCCTACTGGCAACAAATTCCCTCAATTTTTGTTTAGCTGATAGTATTTCTCTTTCACTTTTCAAGGATGATTTTGCTGGATATAATTTTTAGATAGTGTTTTTATTTTTCTTCCAATACTTCAAAAATTTCCTAGTTTCTGAGGAAAAGTCAGGTATAATTCTTATCTTTCTACATAAGATAAGATGCCCCTCCACCCCGGTTTCTTTCAGGAATTTTTCTTTTTCTGATTTTCTGTAGTTTGAAGATGATTTACCTAGGTGAAAATTTTTGCTTTTATCCTGCTTTATGTTCTCTGATCTTCCTGGCTCTATGTTTAATTTGGGGGAATTAACATTAATTTGCATTAACGTTGACTTGGGGGAAATTCTCAGTCACTATTTCAAATACTTCTGTTCCTTTCTTTCATTCTTCTGCTCCTGCTACTCACATTACACATATGTTACACCTTTTGTAGTTATCCCATGGTCTTTGGATATTCTGTTCTGTTTGTTTTTGTTCTCGTTGCCTTTTGGTTATTAAGGATTCTGTTGATATATCATCTAGCTTAGTGATTCTCTGCTCAGCTACGTCCTGTCTACTAATAAGCACATCAAAGGCATTCTTCATTTCTGTTACAGTGCTGTTTATCCCTAGCATTTCTTTTTGGTTCTTTCTTAGAATTTCTGTCTCTTTGCTTACATTGCCCATCTGTTCTTGCAGGCTGTCTACTTTATGCATTAGAGCTCTTTAGCATAATAATAATAATAGTTGTTTTAACTTCCTGGTCTGGTAATTCTAACAACCCTATTATGTCTGGTGCTGATACTTGCTATGTCTCTTCAAATTGTGGGGTTTTTTCTTAGCCTTTTGGTATGCCTTTTAATTTTTTTTTAATAGGTGGACATAATAGGCTTGGTGAAAAATAAAACCTGCTGTAAATAGGTCTTATAAACACACATATTATTATACATTAAATGTAATGTGATGATGAGGTATAGAGGGAGGGGAAGCTTTCTATAGTCCTTTGATTTAAGTCAGTCTTTTAGTGAGTCTGTACCTCTGGACTGTGAATTTCACACGTCTTTCAGGTTTTTCTCCCTATTTGGGGGGACACGATGGCTAGTGCAGACTGGAAGTGGGTAATTCCTTTTTCCCAAGTGGAAAGCTAGAGCCAGCTGGAGCTGAGTATTTCTCTTCTTCAGGTCAGTTAGGCTCTGATAATAACCCCAGTATATTAGCCTCTGTTTAACTAGTTTCCTTTGAGGGCGGGCCTTATTAAGAAGAACAGAGTGCTCTGGTATATTTCAAAATGGTTCCTTTTTCCTGTTCTCTGACACAAGCTCAAGGGAATTTTTGTCCTATATTTACTATGGGAACCTGGTTGAGCTACTGGAGGCATATCTCACAACACTGTGGGGTTCCACTATGACTGGGCTCCCCTGGGGTTTTTAACACTCAGACTTGCACACACTGAGCCTCCAGCAATTTATCAATTACATTTCACGTTTTCCTACCATTTCCACAGCAGGTTCTGCTTGTGATCTCTGCTCAGGAAAACAACTACACTCAGTACTCATCTGTCTGTGTCTCCAATCTTGGTAGCTCTGGTGTCCTGTGTCCTCTCCTCTCTTATGAATCCAAGAAGAGTTGTTGATTTTTCAGTCAATAGCTTTTTGTTTATTGTTAGGACAGAGTGCAAACTTCCAAGCTCCTTACATGTAGAACCAGAAACTAGAAATCTAAATAACTTCTTCGTTAAACTTTTTTCAGTTAACCCTTTGAGTGTGCTATCTCAAGAGGGACCAAGACCCTAACTGAAACAAAAATAATATAGAAATACTAATTTGATTTCTTATCAGAAGTAATTTTATTTTAAAGCTAATATAACTGGTACTTTAACTAAGATAACTTAGGAGATGTAATTATAAAGCAACTCTATTTTTGTTTTCCATTGTTCCTTGAAATGTACTGTGAGCAGCCAGTTCTCTTACACAGGATGAAAACTTCAGTTTTCATAATATCTGTGGCCACTTTAAGATTTAAAAATAAAATCCTATTTGAAGTTGCAAAACAGTCTCAACTCAGCAATTAAAATGGGAAGCTTTTTTGCTTCAAATTTTCAAATTTGATTTCAGGTTGAAGCTGTGCTAGCCCCCTCCCATGTTTATGCCTGCTATACATGGGAATCTAGAGGTGAGGTATAATTAGCTATCTCCTCTTTCTTCATCGATATTGACTCCTTTTTATCTTTCTACATTTAACATCTGACCCCTCCATACTTGTAAGACAAGGAAATCGCCACATGAAGGTTTTTAGTTTTCTTATAACTGTCATGAGATAGTTTAGCTTTTTTTCTGGACATATAAGTAATTTAAAACTTAATTCTACTTTTGTGGGTTCTTTCAAGTTTTTTTCTGAGACTCCCACCTATATTTCAGAGGGTCTCTTACTTGTGGTTCCTTGATGAGGGTGATGCTTTCTCTTTTGACTTATAGTTTACACCTCTTTCTGTAATCTCTGGACCTCTAGCCATAGCTCCAGCATTTTTCTGTCAGTTTTTAATTAACCTAGTTAAATGGTCCTTCTTTGATAGGATGGAAGATAAACCCATGATTTATCTCTCTGGTTGTGACTGAAATCTGGACCATGGAAACCACTCATACAGTCTGTCAACTTACTAATTTTAAAGTTTGATACTTTCAAAAATGTAGTCCTTTTCTTGGCAGCCACATATTTTTTTCATTCAATCTCCTGTCTTTTTAAATTTTGATATAAAACAAATAACTGTTTACTGGATCCCCCAAACTCCACAGGAGACATATTAAGGTCTCAGAGTTTTATTTTGTTTTGTTTTTTAAGAGTTTGCTTTCTAATTTCTAGAGCTAATGATGAAAGTCAGGAATCCCCTACTCTTCACTCTTAAGGAAGTTGAGATTCACAGGAAAGCTCCTTCCAAAAAATTCATTTTAAAAATCCTTCCCTGACCCTATTTCCTACCCTGATCCTTTTGTATTATTGGTTTCAGTGGAAGGTTTAGTAGTTTGGAGATAATTTCTTTAAAATGTCGCATCATTGTGTGACATGTCACTTTGGAATATAGTATCTTCTCTTAGCCCTTCAGTGGAAACTTCCATTTAACATGCTGTTACAGTTCCATCGTCCTTTCTGTCATTGCCACATTCTGGATCTCTCCTTAGCTTTCTTTGTGTGTGTGTGTGTAATAAATCAATTAATTCCTTTACTTATTTGTGTGAAGAAAATGGGGTGCATTTTGTTATGCTTTATTTCACTTTCATCATAATGGAACTATTTTTCGCAAAATAATTTGTTCACATTTCCTTTAACCACATTTCCCAGCTATTTGGGGGTATAATTCAAGCCTCCTTTTTACCCTTTCTCAAATCTCATTCAAAATATAATGGCATATGAGGAAAAAAGACAGAGAATGAAGACATTTTCTTTTTCATTATAAAATGCTTCTAGTCTTCTCCAGGGTTTTTCATTACAAGAATATTTAATATTTTAACAACTAAATTATATGTTAGTGCTTCCTGTTTTTCTCTTCTATATGGTTGAATTAGTAAAGTTCCTTCATCTAGCTTATCCCTCTACAAGTGCCACAATAACCAACCTGGGACAATTTTAGAAGTCTGTCTTATTCCACAGAGAATCAAAACCTCCCCTTGGTTGTCTGCCCACACTAGGAAGACCCCTCAGAAAAGAAGCAAAAAGCAGAGATCCAAGAGCTCCATTCCAGGATCAACAGCCAATGTTTACCTGATTTAGTGTTGTGGGAGCTGCCTTCTTGTACTTGATTCTGATGGAGTAGCATGATTTTCTTGTCTGGATAAACTTCTCCCATTGTTCTCTTGGGATCCAGTTAGAATCCTGGATTATAAAGCACAAGTTTTTAGGGCTGTGATTTAATAATGCAATATATATATATATATATATGTGTGTGTGTGTGTGTGTGTGTGTATGTATATAAATGTATATGTATATATATGTATATGTATGTATATATGGTATGGTATTTGTATAACTAAATATGTAACTAAATATTCCTTTTGTAGTTAAAATAATAGATTCTGGAATGATCAAGGCTTATTCAAGCCCATGCTAGAAAAAAATCAGCTGTCATTTCAGGAAAATACTATTTTCACTACACGTTTTTGCTTGTTTCTGACATATTTACATATACTTTGTTTTGTGCCCATACTCTTGACTGGTCTAGATTTTTTTACTTCACACTTGTCTATATTTTCAGCCCACAGTTTTTATAGCCTGGTTTTCCTGACACAGATATCAGGTCAGGTACTTAACTATCATACCTTTTTTTTCTTATTCATTAAAGTTTGTTCTAAAACCACCCTCACTACACTTATCCCCAGAATTCATACTAATGGCTCTATATGCACAATCTCTCTCTCTCTCCATCAATCAATAGATAGCACTGATTGTAATATTTTGTTTAGGTGACTTACCCTCTCCCACTGCTTCATCTAGACACTTGTCTCCTAGACACTAGTTCTTGATCTACTTGACTTCATCTGTCACTTGGTCACTCACAAGTTGTTGATTATGCAGTAGATAAATCACAAGAGATTTTGTCAAATGATAGACCCTGTTGATGAATTATGCACAAGGATAGGGTTGCCAGATGAAATATAGAATGCTCAGTTAAATTTGCTTTTCAGATAAACATACTAAAAATAATTCATTGCTTATCTGAAATTCAAATATGACTGGGCACCCTGTATTTTTATTGACTGAATCTGGCAACCCTATGAAGAATACTCTTTATTAAGAATTTTTATCACAATATAATCACAGTACATAATTTTTCTTTATTCTTTCCTAAACTTCATAGTATCCATTTCTGTGTACTTCTATTAGATCTGGCTCCTGTCTAATTTTTCCCATTCTGTTTATGTGTTTACTATTGCATAAATAACTCCAAGGAATATAGCTCTGGAAAGAAAAAATAAACTGACTATTGACCTGATGTATCTTTAACTAAGCACTCTCCTATTTGTTTATGGCCTACATAGAATTAGTTATTTAAGCGCTAGGTATCTTATCACCCTGTGTTTTATCCCTGTATCATTTAGAGTCCCAGCAGAAAGCAGATAAAACAATCAAATCAGTAAATGAAGATAATTTTAATAAAAAGACTTTTTACACACACGTAGACAGGGTTAAGAGACCCAAGAATGATGGCAAAGCCCCAGAGACTAGCAATGATTAATACTTGTTGACACGTCTATGTATGAAGAGGATAGTGCAGCTGAAATCCAGCAAAAGCTATGGCCCTAGAAGGGAAGCCACCCCAAGGAAGCAGTGCTGATGGTTAGGGAGAGGCTCAGACTGGGAGACGGCAGCCAAAACACTGAGAGAGCAATCACCTTGACCTCCCTTTCCTGCTCTGAGGACAGTTGTGTCTACCGTTATTCAGTCCTATCTGGAAACCTGAGGGGGAAGGGAGCCCAAATGAGGAAGTTCATGGAAGTCAATGCCAAGGGGCTAGAAAGTGAATCTGAAGAATAATTGACTCGGAACTTTAAATATTTACATCTATTCATAAAAAGCATAAGAAAACCTTTAAAAAAAACCATATTAAACATTGAATACCAGATGTGAAATGAATAACATTACTTTTCATTAAATAGTGAGCTCTTCAGACATTAGGCTAAGGGCTTTTCCACAAGCGGTTTTTTGTTCATAAAGGTAGAATTATTGGTTGGGGAACTTACTCTTTTAGAAGGTATTCTGAGTGGTAATAGCCAAAGTTTTTTGAGGGAGGTGAAGAAATTAATAGCTTCAGATATTATTGGTAGAAGTATATTTTGTACAATTTTTGTGAGGAACAATTTGACATATTGTATCAAAAATTTAAATGTTTCTAGACCTATAATCTGAAAGTTAATGTGTAGGAATTTATACCAAGAAAATTACCAGACAACTGTAAATTTTTCATGTAGATATTGTATATATGAGAATATTCATTTATGGTTAGAAAACTTGCAAGCAAATTAAATATGTTAATAGATTATTTAAATAAATAATGATTCATCTATAAAATACTATGCTGTTAAAGTGCTTTTGGTTTTATTATTATAGATGTGCACTATACATTTTTAATTTAAAAAATTTTGAAGTAGGATATAGAATATGATTCCATTTACATCGTCTTTACCTGAATGTCACATAAATGGAATCATAGTGTATGTAGCCTTTTGCATTTGGTTTCTTTCATTTAGCATAATGCTTTTGAGATTCATTTATATTTTTGTATGTGTAAGTAGTTTATTCTTTTATATTGTTGAATGATATTCCTTTGTATGGCTGTAACACAGCTTGTATATTCTTTCGGTACTGGATGGACATTGGGTTGTTTCTAGTTTGAAACTATTATAAACAGAGCTACTATACCCAGTCATATACACGGTATTGTGTAGGCAAATATTTCACTTGGTCAATATCTAGGAGGTGAATGTGTGGATCATATGGTAAGTATATATTTAAATGTATTTTAAAAACTGCAAAACTTTTCAAAATAGCTGTTCCATTTTGCATTCTCATTAGCAATATATGAGAGTTATAGTTTATTTCTGAATGTTTTACAAAGAGCACTGCTTACTTTTATCATAATCAGATAATACAATAAAACCTTCTATTTAGTTGGTGAAATATTTTTATAGGAAAAAAAACCTGTGGGGACTCAAGTTCAGAGTAAATATATAAAAGCCATTAACAATGTGTGGTGTCCTAATATGCTAAAATAAAATAATAGATCAACAAATAAAGACAACTTTAGGGTCATTTTTATGTCTTAAATTAATAATTATTTTATTAGTTTTTCTCTATTCACCAAACCTCAATAGTTTGTTTGATACTCAATCCATTGCTGTATCAAGGAGACACTTAGAGATGAATCTCATTGTAGATAATAAGCATTGTAAAAAGCTTTCGCCTGAGCCTGGTTCTTCACTCAGGAGTTAATGCCTTTCTGATTATGGGATTCCTCCACTGTTGATTTGTCTCCCCGGTTCTTTCTTTCAGCACCAGAAAGCACAGGTAAAACTTTGGGAAATTTTTCTCTTATCTTTTTTCATCTTTCCTAAACTTTTATTATGAAAATCTAAGCTGATTTATTGCCATCTGCTTTATCTCCATTTTCCATTTCAGATTCTATTTTTTCTTTCTTTAATCAGTCCCCACAAAATGACACAAAATTCTCACATACTGAAAGTGGAATTTGTATACCAGAAGGCTATGTGATGAAATTTGCAGTTAAATATTACTCTAGTTTTCCATGACTTAAGGGTACATCTCAGTTTCAAAGAGGAAAGAAAGATGTAAATTTTGCCAGCTTGATTTATTTTATTCTCACTACCTTACGTATTCAAAGATTTTGTTTTCCTCTGTGTATCTTTGTCACTAAATAATTGTTGATTTGCTCATCTTATATTTCAAGAAAATATGCAAAGTATTTTTTTAGTAAAGGACTATGCCCCAATTTAATTTGAAATGGTTTAAACTCTCAGATTGGTGTCTTACTCTACAATTTAGTAAGTGTTGCTTTGAAATGTATCATGGTCCTTTGAAAGGGCCTTTGAAAGGCCACTCTGTGCATGCCTTTGCCTCCAAGCAGAGTGTCACTCCTAATTATTGGGGGCGATGTGGCAAGAATCATTTGTTAGGGACAGATGAAACCATTATGTATAACCTGTAACTTGCCCTCTAATCATCTACTGAGCTCTAGTTGTATAAATTACTTTTACTGAGTTCAGTATACTTTTTATTGGAGCTGTTCTCCTTCTATTGCACAGAATGCATATTGCTAACCTATTAAGTAAAATCGCTTATAGATGTAAATTTTTTATGACTTCTTAAATGTTAATGTATGGCTTGTTAAATGTTAAAGTGGTAAATAGCTTCTAGGAGCTCATATGTACTAAATTTTATTTTGTAGCTCTCAGCATTTAAAGAAGGAATTCATAAGGTACTTGTCAAACTAAGATTTTTATAAACTTGCTGCTTTTAATATATGACTGTACAAAAGAAATTTGGGTAATTAGAAGATAGTACCAGTGCCACATTAAATGGTCACTGTCACAGAATAACAAGCATCCTCTTGCTGGTAGGTAGGTAGGTAGGTAGGTAGGTAGGTAGGTAGATAAGAAAAATACTATGAAACATAAGAATTACGAATTTTAGCTACTACTACAAATTGAGACTATAGCCTTCTAGGTCATTGTACCATGTCTGTGCTCTTCTGCATAGAGCTGCTTACAATTCTTATTTAAATATTTACTGTAGGTAAGTCAGTGATTTTGTTTAGCTATTTTGGTTCTTACCATTGCCTGTATTACTCATGACACAGTAGCCACAGTACCAAAATCATAAAATGAATGAAATCAGAGCTCAGAGCAATTTTTGATATTGAATATCCTGGTCATCACTGATGGGTTGGCAGTAGATTTAACTCTATATGTGCTTTCAAAAACATGAATATCTGGGTTCCAACTATTGACTTATATTCATGCAAGCTGAGGTCCAAGCATGTGTATTTTTAAAAAATGACCCAGATTAACCTGACATGCCCACTACATTAAGAACTTTTTATCCTTATAATTTATAATTTATAAATAGGAAAACTGATACCCAGAATTTTAAAGAATTTTTCAATGTTAAAGAGCTAGTGGGAACTAAAACTAAAGTCAAATGTATATTGACTCCCTAATTTACCCAAGAGGTAAAGGACAGGCAGAGCCATCCCACTCAAGGCCATTATAGGGGTACCAGCAGTGTGAGCATCAGCCTTTTCCCAGTCCACGGATCCTTCCAGGCAATGATATTAATGAATAGAACGGGGATATTACTTATATGTGACTGTATCTATTAAGTTGTCAGTGCTTCAGTGACAAAGTACCACAAACTGGGTGGCTGAAATAACAGAAATTTATTGACTCACAGTTCTGGAGGCTAGAAATTCAAAATCCAGGTGTTGGCAGTGCTAATTTCTCCTGATGACTGTGAGGGGGAATCTGTTCCTTGCCTCTCCTGTAGCTTATGGTGGTTTGATGACTGTCTTTGATGTTCCTTGGCTTTAGATGCAATTTCTGTCTTCATGTTCATATGGCATTCTTCCTGTATGCATGTCTGTTTCTGTGTTCAAATTTCCTCTTTTTATAGGAACACCATTCATACTGAACTAAGGTCATTCTAATGACCTCATTTAACTTGATTTTAAATGCCCTATTTCCAAATAAGGCCACATTCTGAGTTACTGGGTTAGAACTTCAACATATCTTTTAGGGGGGACTTAATTCAATACATAACTGTCTTCACAGAGGCCATAGGAGAAGCAGCAGCTCAGCAGACTCAGAAGCTCTCTCCTAAACACACATTCACCTTTTACAGTAAGTTCAAATTATTTACCTTCATAGCATCATCTTTCTCTGAGGCATACAACGCTTGAAAAGAACCTTAATTCTTCCCCAAAGAGGGACTATTTAAAGTCCAGTAGTCCTTCTTCTAATTACTGTTTATTTAATTTTCACTTTAAAAATAATACCACTAGCATAATATGGAAGTTTCATTACCTGGGTAATGTGTAGTCCAACTTGAAAGATGTTCTCACTTGATTCACTCATCAGGAAGACCACAATGGATTAGCCCAGGATTTTTCATCTAGATTAACTAGAGCCCTGCCTCAGGACTTTTGAACTTGACACTAAATATTCTGTCATTTAGTATTTCTCCAGTAACAAAAGGTATATCCTAAGACCTATCAATGGCAAAGTTTTTTTTCCCAATATTATTTAGGAAGTTTTCAGCTGATAATAATTGAAGATTAAATTCAAAGGATTTAAATAACAATAAAATCCATTATTGTACATAACAGTATTTCAAAAACAGTGCAACTCTATGGTATATTAATTCAGCTACTCAATGATGTCATTATAATTATTTCCATTAGTTTATTCTGTCACTCTTGGGGTTGGTTTTAGCATTGGGCTTGCAGTAAAATGGTTGTACCAGTTCAGGGCATCTTTTTCAGAAACTATGCTATTTAGAAACAGAAATAAATTATTTCCTCCAGTGTGTTTAATATTAAAGACAAGGGAAAGTTTTACAACCCATCCATTTTTTTTATCACATTGGCCAGAATTATTTATTAATCTCACACCTAAACTAACCACTGTCAAGGGAATTAATATGAACACAATTGGCGTAGGGCCGATCAGAATTAACTTTCTAGGGTTGAGAATAGAGCAACTTCTCCTGATACCCATGGCTGTGCGAAAGAAAACATACACATCAAACCCGTATAGTTAAGAAGGAAGAAAGAGAATAAATGTTGGATAGATTATTAAAATTCTATGTTAACGCTTCAATATAGAGAAAACATGTATGTGTTGAAGCAACACAGCCACCACAAATAAAGAATGACCTAGCTATTTTGAGGACCCTCCTTCCAACTCATCATGAAGTCCAGGTGCATTTCTTTTTGTTCCACAATATGTTTGATGTTATTGTTGTTTATACTTTATTGTATTCCATGAATATATAAATGTTTCTTTCTGCCTTTAAAATAGCATTTCTAAGACGGGGGAGGTCACATCTCAAGCAGTAGAGCACATGCTTAGCATGCACAAGGTCCTAGATTCAATCCCCGGACCTCCTCTAAAAATAAATAAATAAATAAATAAACCTAATTACCTCCCCCTGCCAAAAATAATAATAGTAATAATAAAACTAAAAAAGAAAAGAAATATTGATTTAAAATAGGATTTCTGTCATTTGTAACAAAACTAATATACTTTACCATATTGTAACTTTATCAAATTGATGTTTGTATTTGTCATTTTTTTCATGGCTGGAAATTTTTGTCCCATTTTTATTAGAAGTAAGATTTTATGTCTTCTGTCAACTGAATTACACCCAAAGTAGTTCAGATATGCATTGGAATTTGCTGAGCATTTCATCAAACTACTTATGAACTTCTTTCCGTTTCTACTGTGAAACTAGCATGTGAATTTTTTAAATTATTTAGAAATGTGACAGTCTTCCCAATTCTGATTTCCTTTTTTGATTATTTGTGAGTTTAGACAAGTTGTTGTTAAGTCATATGAGAATCATCGTCTTTGATCCAAAAGAGAACATGACCCAAATAACCACACCCTCTACTGAGCATTTTTATTTTGTTCTTGCTGTATTATGTAATTCACACTTTTACATTTTTAATGTTATGAAGTCATTATCAAGCATTTCTGCTCTATTCTCCTTATAAAGGGAATGAATTTGACCATACAAACTGTAAGTGTTAAGCTGTGAATGGTCTCCCATGGGTTTCATTTCTTACTTGTGACTCTTCAGTGATTTCCTTGGGGTTTAGGTGAAGCAAATATTACAGATTATGCTTAGAAGCATGAAAGCTTTCCTGTGATGTTCAATATGTCTACATCAGAGTTGTGTTCTATAAAGGAAGGGAAACTTCTCAGATGAACAAGAGTTTTGACCCTTCTTTGCCCTGTGACTCTTTTTTTTTTTTTGATGAATTCACTTTACATTGTTGATTACAATTCTAGAGACAGTGATAGGAGAGCAAAGTTCATTATCAGTGCCTGAAACATATGCCAGCCCTTTCCCTTCCTACTCGTTAGCATGCAAATCATCTACCCTATTTCTTTAACCAGACTGCTTTGCTAACTTTCTGCCCTATCTTCTATCAGAGTGCTAGACGTTTCATATTGAAACCTACCAAAATGCATACTGTAAACTGTTAAGATAAAAAGCTCATTTTTTGACTTTTTAAATAGAGACTTCTTTTAAAATGTCTTCACATTTAAGTCAGAGGAAAGGTGGAGGGTAGCCTAATGATACTTGACAGTATAAGAATTTTGGATCAGAGAAGTTCTTGTTGCTGGTTGAATAAAAATTTGTTATGTAAACTTAAAGGCTGTGTACTATGTCATATACTGTTTGACCTTAGTGAAATTAAGTCAACCATACAGTCCTCCATAGCCTTATTTCCTTGATCAGGTTAGGGCAAGTAATGTATAGGCTAACCTGGCAAACATAAAATCTCTCTCTCCATTTATTGATGATACCACAAAAGCCACAACTATATCTGAAGTTGCAATATTAACATTCTGAGGGAAGATGCTTATTACTGCAGTGGTTATAGTCTGTATTGGCAAAGCAAAAATAGTATTGTTGGAGGTGTTCATTGAAAACATATGATGGCCAATTGACCTGCAAGCTGGACCTGGGCAATCAGAAGCTCCTTACCCTCTCCCTTTTCCTCGGAATGTATGCTCTGTCCACTGTTCCCACACTAGAATATCTTTTAAGGATACAGCCTTGAGAGAATGACATGTTGTTGAGACCCTCTGGATTAAGTGTGACTGAATTCCATGAAGGTCCCTATACAAACTTTTAAGATTCTGGCATACAGGTGCAGAGATCTACTCATCTTGAGACCACCCAAGACAAGCTTAGTCCATAAGTACATTAAACCTGTCACCTACTGATCCAGAGTGCTCTTATCTCTTTCTTCAGTCCTTCCCTGTTCTCTGTGTACAGGGGCCAATTTCAAATTTTACCCAGAGAACTCCTGAGGTTGTGAACCAACAAATATCAGGATCTAAAACCAGCAGATAAATCTACACATGAGAGCATTTATCATACAAATCTGGGTTGTACAACTTGAGAGACACAACCTCCATGAAACTGTGTATCCAAAGGTAAAAATGCCAGGGCCAATGCAGAGAACAGCTGAGCAGATAGTTGTACCAAAGAACAAAAGCTAAAACTACTGCAGTTGAGTATATGGGTTACTCCTCAGATTGATGGCAAAAAAAAAAAAAAAAAAAAGCCAAACAACAGAACATGCAAAAACAAAATTACATAATTGGAGAGAGAGACAGAATTTTCCTAGTAAACTCTAAGATTAATCTGTCACATAAAAGAGTATGTATCTCATTTGTGGCATTCCTTCCTTCCAGAAGAAAAGTTATTAGCACCACTTTTGAAACCTGAAACAATTCAATCTTATATTTAGACTGCACATCTAGATAATGGTTATTTCATATTTAGGTTTTCATTAAATTTAATGGATTTCAAATATTTAATAATTTTCAATGAATGTTTCATTAAACCCAAACATTTCCCAATAGAGAGGAAATATTTGAATAATCCTAATTGTGCATACAACTATCTAAGTTTTTTCAGATAGCATCAAAAATCATACATTGTTTTAGAAAGAAATTGTTCTCTACTTGTATTTCCAACTTGCTGTCACAAAACTCAGTATATGACAAGTGGCTAGTTTGTAAAATAGGATATACTCTCACTTTATTATTTTAACACATTCCTTGTGTTAAACAGTTTTGTTTCTTGAAATGATTTTTTCACTTTAGGATCAGTACTGTAGCAGTTAGGAATTTTGTTCAGTTACTTGTAGCTGTCATTTAACTGCACTAATTGAGATGAGAATTTCTTTTAGTTACATTAATGTAGAGAGTTCTTGGTGTTGGTTCTGCAACTAGAGAGCCTCAAGGAAAAAAAAAAAAAAGCCTCTGCTGTTCTGGTATTTTTCTCTGAGGCTCCATCATGCAGAGTGTTTGCAGAACTACAGTGACTGAAAGAACTTGAGAGTGAAGACATGTTGAATTTTGGTGTTACTTAGTCTGTAGTTCCAGAGAAATCAAAGATAGTGTTTTGCACGAGACAATTGGAAATAAATGTTAAAATCAGAACACTGAGATTCATTTTCATTGAGAGGATAGTTGAAGATCACCATTTTAAGAAGTCTGGTGGCAAATGAAAGAAGAGATGAAGTTTACAAGGGAATTAGGTCAATGGGAACTATTGTGTTAAAGGGAGACTAGAGCAAGTTTTCTGTAGAGAAAGTTTTGTGTGCTAAGAAGAGGATCACTAAAATCACTGGCCAAGGAGTCCAGGCTGCCTAGTAAGAGTGACAAAGGAGAGAGGGAACAGGTTTGAATAGCATGGCCTTCAAACATAACGGAACAGTGGCATAGACCTATCTTGTTATTTCTAAGAAAAGCCTTAATGAAAGGATGACTACTCTGTGGGAGAGTTAACATTCCCTTTCACAGCATTCTATAATCACTTATCCTCCCAACATAATTTTAAAGGATACAGAATCTGTAGATTAAATGTGTTAAGATACGCTCTTTTTTTGGTACCAAGCTAGATGAAGGTCAAATGTTAACTCTATGAGTTCATTTTATATCTTATACAGAAGGATTCCCAACTTCTTGTATAAAGAACCAAGCTCTTATTCTTACTAGAAGTTAAATGTACAAGTCCCCTGAGCTTGATCTTGAGAAGACTATGTGCACTTTATAGTGTCCAGGAGGTCACATTTTTCATCTACCAGAAAAAAAAATGATTAAGTGCTTTGTGAATTGAGTACCATTTCTTCAGAAATTTCGAGACAGTAGTGATAGCCACCTACTGCTTTATGCAACAGTAAACAGGTTGATTTAGATATAGTCATTATATCGGCACACATAAAGAAAAAATATGTGCATGTAAACAAGATTGGACTACAGCTACACCTTATTTTTCCTTTGAAAATGAAACTGGTTGGCAGCCTCACTAATAAACATTGCTCAATGCTATCTTAGTCTTCTGTTTGAGTTTTGGAATGCTGAGTCTTATGGTAATTGCATATTATATCTACATACTTCAAATGAGTTTATAATGGCCATTATCATCAAAAGAAATGGGAAAACAATTAACCATGATTAGCCTTTTTATGTGAAGAGTTACCTCCTTATTTTAGCATTCAGTTTGCAATCATTTTGAAATTAGCTATGAGTTTGAATAATTTTATTTATTTATTTTATTTCAGTAGTGAGAACAAATGAGTTCCTTAACTTTATACATTTCTATAAAAAGTAGAAAATGCTAGCATTGTTTAATAATATATAAAGTGCATTTCCCTAACTAGTTAAAAAAAAAAAAAAGAGAAAGACACCAAAAGAAATCTTTCTGATATTTTTTCTGGTTTAATTTAAAACTGCGACAACTTGAAATAGCTACAATTAAATTCATTATTGCACTTTATATTCTCCTCCAAATGATTAGTTATCACTTCCATGGGTCATTTTCAAAGGTAAATATTCTCTGATAAGAGAACAAAGACATGACTTGGTAAACACTAGTTAATAATAGGGCTGAAACTTCAAAATATTACTATCTTGCTATATTGAGATATTATACATATATGTTTTATAGCCCACATATAATAAGAATATGCATTTTATCACAGAGATAAATGTGATGGGGAAAAAAGAAGGAAGGCTTTAAATAGTGACTCTCCACAAATCATGGCCAGATTCCCTTTGTTAGTTGCTGGATTACTGATGCACTGACTGCCTTGTCTATGAGATGTGTTTGAGTCTTGTAAGTGATGACTTGGAGTGAAATCTCAGAGGGACTACATGGGCTGTGTCTGAACTTTCCAGATAATGATTGTGCAGCCAGCACACTCAGTTCTTAAGGAGCGTTTTCAGGTCCTTGGAGATCTAGCCTTTTGCTCTGTGCTAGCCTAGATGGCTTGGAGAACTGCCAGTGGCCATGACTGGAGTAACCTCTTAGAAGAGTGGATTGCAGCTTCAGAGTTCTTT
Organism: Camelus bactrianus; assembly: GCF_048773025.1. Classification (NCBI taxonomy): domain Eukaryota; kingdom Metazoa; phylum Chordata; class Mammalia; order Artiodactyla; family Camelidae; genus Camelus; species Camelus bactrianus. Next base: position 30,274,523 of record NC_133543.1, on the reverse strand, counting down.
GGATGGTTGTAAATTACAGAAGGCTAAAGAAATCCTCTGGGGATTTCTGTTTTGTTGAAAGGATGGTAACAACACACACTCCCATCCCCCCAACACACGCTTGACAGAAAAAAAAAGAGAGAGAGAAGATGTAGCATAGAAGTTGATTTTGAAAAATTAATTTAGTTTACAGAAAAGTAAATTGGAATTTGTCATACATGATACTGAGTACAGTAAACTACGTGTGACTAAGACATTTTCTTACGTTATATTCGTTTGTTCATTCCGATCACTATGTCTGCAGTTTCCTATTTGCCTACTCATTGTTATTCCATATTGAAGAATTTCAGAAGCAGATTCCTTAAAATACTTGAAACAAATTTCCAACATAAATATTCAAAGATTAAATGCCATCATCATTATTTTCTGAAAGTGGAAATATTTGGCATAATGTATTCTCAAGCAACCTTTCTGACTTTGTTAAATTATTTACTTTTCAGAGCTAGGGCAAAAGATTATTTCTTACTTATGGTTCAATAAGAAAACCTTCCTCACAACATTTATAAACAACCAAATATATAGATTAATGAATAACAATCAGCCTTATTTTATGTTTAATATTGGATCTATACCTTGAGATATATTTGACTTTTTAATCTACATTGTTTCTTTCACATCTCTCACAAATAACTTTCTTATAGGAAAGGTCTATTTAAACAGGTCTTCTTATAGGGAAAGTCTATTATTTATTCCTTTAAAACAAACTTCTGCCCTGTATAATATGTACCTCTTTTTTTTAACACCTCAATTAAGGTATAAATTACAAACCATAAAATATACCAATTCCAAGTATACAAAGAAATTGTTTTGGTAAATTAATAGAATTGTGCAGTTTAAGAACATTTTCATAACCTAAAAATGTTTCCTCATAACTGCTGGTGGTTCATTTCTACTCGTACTCTTATCCTTAGGAAACCACTGATTTGCTTTCTGCCTTGCCAAATTCGCCTTTGCTAGATATGTCATATAAATTGGATGCTACAATAGGAAGTCTTCTGTGTAAGGGTTTCTTTCACTTAGCATGATACCATGAAGGTTCACCCATGTTGTAGCGTTGTGGTAGGCAGAATAATTGCCTCACAGAGCCATCTATATCGTAATCCCTGGAACCAAAGGTACATGGAAAAAGGAGAATAAAGGTAGCAATGGAATTAAGTTTACTAATTAACTATCTTTAAAGAGATTATCCTGGATTATCTAATGGTTCCAGTGTTAATCATGAGGGTCCTTAAATGTGGAAAAGGGAGGCAGTAGAGTTAGGGTGATGAGATGTGAAAAGATTTCACTGGTCATGGCTGGCTTTGAATGTGGAAGGGGATCACAAGGCAAGAGATGTGAGCAGTCTCTAGAAGCTGGAAAAGACAGCAAAACAGATTGTCACTAGAGCCTTCAGAAAGAAATGTTAATCCTCCTGTGAATTTTAGCCCAGTGAGACTCAGTTCAGATTTCTAACCTCCATAAACTGTAAGATAATAAATTTCTACAAGATAATAAATTAAGCTTGTAGTAATATGTTACAGCATCAATAGGAAAGTAATAATAGCATGTATCAGTACTTTGCTCCTTTTAAACATTTTTTTATTTTTATTATTATGATAAGAACGCAACACTTGAGAGCTACCTTTCTAACAGATTTTAAGTGTAGAATATAATTGTAACTGTAGAGTGTTGTCTAGCTGATTTCTAGAGGTTATTCTTGTATAACTAAAACTGTATACCCATTGATTAGCAAGTCTCCATTTGCCCCTTCCCCCAGCACCTAGCAACCACCATTCTAATCTCTGCCTCTATGAGTGCCTCTATATTAGATGCTTCATATAAATAGCATCTTGCAGTATTTTTCCTTCTGTGACTGGTTTACTTCACCAAGCATAATGTCCTCAAGATTCATCCATTTTGTCACATACTATGGAATTTCCTTCTCTAAAACAAAATATTCCATTCTGTGTAGACACTTTTTTTTTTAATCTATTCATCCACTTGGTGAACATTTAGGTTGCTTCTGTATTTTGGCTTTGTGAATAGGGCTGCAATGAACATGAGAATGCTAGTATCCCTTTGAGACCGTAATTTCAGTAATTGTGGATGAATACCCATAAATGAGATTGCTGAATCATATTGTAAATTCTATTTTTCATTTTGTGGGGACCCTCTATACTATTTTCCATAACAGTTGCATTATTTTGTATTCCCACCAGCAGTATACAAGGGTTCTGATTTCTTCACATCCTCACCAATGCGTGCCCTTTTTCCTCTCTTTCTTTCTTCCTTTCCTTTCTTTCTTCCTTTCCTTTCTTTCTTTCCTTCCTTCTTTCTTTCTTTTCTTTCTTTCTTTCTTTCTTTCTTTCTTTCTTTCTTTCTTTCTTTCTTTCTTTCTTTCTTTCTTTCTTTCTTTCTTTCTTTCTTTCTTTTTCTTTCCTTCTTTCCTTCTTCCTCCCTCCCTTCCTTCCTTCCTTCCTTCCTTCCTTCCTTCCTTCCTTCCTTTCTTTTCTTTCTTTCATAGCGACCCTAACAGATGTAAGATAGTTGATATCACATTGTGGCTTTGATTTGTATTTCCCTGATGATTAGTGATGTTGAGCATCTTTTTAATGTATCTGTTGGCCTTTATATTTCTTCTTTGGAGAAATGTTCCAATTTAATTGCCAAATAGTAGCTCAGTGTTAGTATGGACCATATTTTGTAATACTTACCTGTTGGTGAATATTGAGCTTGTTCCCAGTTTTAGTCTTAGGCTGTTGTTAATAATGCTTCTGTGCATATTTGTGTACGTGTCTTTATGTGGGCATATGTTTTGATTTCTCTTGGTTTGATATCTAGGATTGATTTTCAGTCATACAGTGAAATTATGTTTAACTAAAAAGTTAAAAAGAAACTGTCCAACCATTTTCCACAGAGTTGATACCATTTATATTCCCATCAGCAATGCATGAGGATTTGCATGTCTCCACATCCTCACTATCATCTGATATTTTTCTGTCTTTTTTATGATAATAGTTAGAGTGAGTGTATAGTGGAATCTCATTGTGATTTTTTTTACTGTGGTGAAATACACGTAATATACCATATACCATTTAAACCACTTTCAAGTATTCAGTTCACTGGTATTAAATACATTCACATTGTTGGGCAAACATCATCACCATCCATCCCAATAACACTTTTCATCTTGTAAAACCGAAACTGTATCCATTGAACAGTAACTCCCCATTCTTTCCTTCCCCCCAGCCCCTGGCAACCACAATTATACTTTCAGTCTTTATGATTTTTTTTTGGTTTTGTTTTACTGTATTTATTTATTTATTTATTTTAAATTTATTTAACACCTTTATTGTGATATGGTTCCTGTACAGTAAACTACACATATTTCAAATGTACAATTTGATGAATTTCGATAGATGTATACACCAATGAAACCACTGCCACAATCAAGATACCTAACATTTCTGTCACACTCCAAGAGGTGCAAATTTCGAATTCCCAATTTATCCCTTCCCATCCTCTTTACCCCCTGGTAACGATAAGTTTGTTGTCTATGTCTGTGAGTCTGTTTCTGTTTTGTAGATAAGTTCATTTGTGTCCTTTGTTTAAGATTCCACATGTAAGTGATACCATACGGCATTTTTCTTTCTTTCTGGCCAGTCTTTATAATTTTAATTACTCTAAGTACCTCATATAAGTGGAATTATACAGTATTTGTCTTTTTGTGACAGGCTTAGTGTAATGTCCTCAAACTTCATTCATGCTATAGCATATTGCAGAGTTTCTCTCCTTTTTAAGGTTGGATAATACTCCATTGTATGTATATACTGTATTTTGCTTATCCATTCATCTGTTGAAAGATACTTGAGGTGCTTACATCTGTTGGCTATTGTTAATAATGCTGCTATTAACATGGGTGTAAAAATATCTCTCTGAGGTCCTGCTTTCAATTATCTTGGATATATATCCAGAAGTGGAATAGCTGGATAATATGGTAATCCTACTGTTAATTATTTGAGAAACTGCTATATTTTTTTGCACAGCATTTGTACCATTTTACATCCCCACCAATAGTGAACAGGTTTCTAATATCTCCACATCCCCACCCTCACTTACTGTTTTCTGGTTTTTTTTTGGGGGGGGTTGGTAATAGTCATGTTAATGGATGTGAGGTGATATTTTATTGTAGTTTTGATTTGCATTTTCCTAATGATTAGTGATGGTGAGCATTTTTCATGTGTTTTGTTGGTCATTTATATATCTTGGTTAGGTAAATGTCTATTCAAGATCTTTGCCATTTTTTAATTGAATTGTTTTTCTTGTTGTTGAGTTCTAGGAGTTCTTTATATATTCAGAATATTAACCCCTTAACAGATATATGATATCCAAATATTTTTACCCATTCTGTGGATTGACTTCTTATTCTGCTGATAGTCTTCTGATACACAATTTAAAAAATTATGAAGTCCCTTTGTCTATTTTTTTTCTTTTGTTGCCTGTATCTTGGTGTCAAATCCAAGAAATCATTGCCAATTCCAGACTCATGAAGCTTTTGTCTTATGTTTTCTTCTAAGAGTTTTATTGTCTCAGGTCTGATATTTAGGTCCTTGATCCATGTTGAATTAGTTTTTGTATATGGTATTAGGTAAGGGTCCAAATTCATTCCTTCGCATGTGGATGTCCAACTTTCCCAGCACTATTTGTTGAAAAGACTATCCTTTTTCCATTGAATAGCTTTAACACCCTTGTCAAAAATCACTTGATGATATAGATAAGGGTCTATTTCTGGGCTTTGTAAAATATTCCATCGCTCAGTATGTCTGCTTTATGCCAGTGCCACATTGTTTTGATTACTGTAGCTCTGTAGTAAATTTTGAAATCAAAAAGCATTAGTCTTTCAGTAATAGCCTTTTTCCCCCCAAGATTGTTTTAGCTATTCAGTTTGCATTGAGATGCCACATGAATTTTAGGATGGGTTTTTATATTTCTACAAAAAATGTCTTTAGGATTTTGAAAGACATTTTATTGAATCTATAGATTGCTTTGGATATTATGAACATTTTAAGAATATTAAGCCTTCTAATCCATAAATGTGATTTGGGTTTCCATTAATTTATGTCTTCTTTAATTCTTTCAGCAGCAATGTTTCATAGTTTTTATTTTACAGGACTTTCACCTTCTTGGTTAAGTTAACTCCTAAGTATTTTATTCTTTTTGATTCTGTTGTAAACTGAATTGTTTTTTTTCAGTTTCCTTTTCAGGTTGTTTATTGTTTTTACGTATAGAAATGCAATTGATTTGTATGTTCACTTTGTATCTTGCTACTTTGCCAAATTTATTTATTAGATCTAACACTTTTAATCAGATTCTTAGGGTTTTCTAAATATAATTTCATATCATCTGCAGAGATAATTTTTCTTTCTTCATTTCCAATTTGGATGCCTTTTATTTCTTGTTTTTCTTGACTCAGTTGTCTAGCTAGAACTTCAAGAACCATGTTGAATAGAAGAGGTAGAAGCAAACATTCTTTCCTTGTTTCAGTCTTTCACTGTTGACTATGATGTTCATCTATCGTTACAGCATGAGTGTTTATGGTTGTTGTATCTTCTTGCTATATTGAAACTTTTATCAGTAAATAAGGTTTTTCTTTGTCTCATATAACCTTTTTTGATTTAAAGTCTACTTGTTGAATATTATAGCCATCTCGGCTCCCTTTTAGTTACTAATTGCAGGAAATGTCTTCTGTCCTTCAACTTTCAATCTTTTTGTGTCTTTTTATCTCAAGTGAGTTGTTTATAGATGGCATACTGTTGGATCATGTGATTTTATCTACACTGCTAATTTCTGTCTTTTGATTGGAGAGCTTAATCTATTTACATTTAAAATAATTACTGATAAGGAAGAACTTACTTCTGTCATTGTGCTATTTAATAGGCCTTATAGCTCCCCCTATTCCCTTAATTACTGTCTTCTCTTGTATTTAGTTGATTTTTTTGTAGTGAAATGTTTATATTTCTTCCTCATTTCCTTTAGTATATATTCTATAGCTATCTTCTTTGTGGTTACCATGTGGATTACATTTAATTAATATCATAAAGTTTAAACATTGTAGTTTGATTTATACCAGCTTAGCTTCAAGAGCATACAAAGTGAAAATAACACAGACTGTAAAGGAGCAGCTCCATACTTACCCCTTTAGGTTATTGATGTCACAAAATTACATCTCTGTGCATTGTGTGTCCCAGAATGTAAACTAACAATTATTTTCAATGCATTAGTCCCTTAAATTACATAGAAAACAATACTTTTACTTAAAGACCAAAGTCACAGCAATATTACCTTTATATTAATAGTTGTTTTCTGTTCTTTAAATGTCTTAAGTTTCTTAAATCATGCAGAAAACAAAAAGTGCAGTTAAAAACCATTGGTACAGTAATACTAGCTTTTGTAATTGTCCATGTATTCATTTCTTCATATGGAAAGGTAAAATTTATGGCATTTTTCCCTGCAGTAACATAGTTTTAAGATGTGAAACATCACTGACATAGTCAATCTGATAGTGTGATAGTATGTCATGGAAAGATATGCCCAGTCTATGTTTGCCCTCAGATTCCCTCCCACTCTTACCCACCACTGTGCTATTTTAAAGTGGGCTGAATCCTAAAGAATGCTCCTGTAATAGCTGATTTCTGGCTGAGTATGGGAGGCTTTGGCAGGAGATTAGAAGGTAAGAAAAAGAAAGAGGCCAAGGTATTTCCCCTTCCTTCTCTACTTATGAGGACAAAGGCTCTGTGTATTCTATTGCTTCATTTCTCACAGACATACTGGCCCTGGTCTTAGCTTTCATTGCATGACACTTACTTCTGAGCATTGGTAATAGTGCCTAATTCCATTTTCCCTCCAGCCTTATAGTGGTCATATCTTCCTGCTGTTAATTAATGGGTTAGCCAAAGGTCATCTGTTTGCTGTTGAAGTTCAGTATAACCAATTCTCTGCATTACACTGACATTGCAAATTATTGAAGTCATTTTCCTAGTTAGATTCTAATTGATAGAGTTTTTAAAAATCATTATTTTATATCATACTTGGTATTAAATTATTTCTCTATTTCCCCCTACTTAGAAAAAAATTGTAATCCAAGTAGTATTTTTTTTTTCTTAATTTATGTTTATTTGGACCAAATCTTTTTGTTTGGAATTGGCCTTTATCCTATGAGTTATCACAAGAAAGCATTTTATTTGTATACATTTTTCATTTATTTAATTTAAATACATAGTAATATAAAAGTACAATTAAAATCCCCTATCTTTTTGTCATTTTTCTCTATTTCTTCTCCTTTAATTACTTCCCAGGAGTATTGAGAAGATTCATGATTTAATCTTGGCCAACAATCTAGGGTTGCAAAGATGAACAAGGAAGCTTTTAAATAAGACTGACACTAATTCTAATTCTTGCAGCATCCCTGTGCTTAACATGCTCCACAGACCCACACAGCTGATTTATTTGAATTCTTTCTGCCTCTGTTCCAGTGGCAATGAAAGAACTCATCACAATCTTGATTATTTTTGTAAGATTTTTGATAACATAATATGTGATAAGATGTAATTTAAACATAATGCATCTCTTTCTAGTTAAAATATATTTCTTTCAACCACAGTGCATATTAGGAAAAAATTAACAGGACTAGTTTATTTTTAACAAATCCATACTTTTCCAATATCTCGTTGCTTTTTTAGAAATGGTATAAAATCAAAGACACTGCTCTTTTCCTTCCCTGCTATAACTTTTGCAATATTAATAGTATGAAATTGCCAACCATGTCCCAAAGGAACTATTAAAAAAAGTAAACCTTGAAGAACTCTCCAAAGAATTTTCCCTTCATTCATCTGTTTGAGGTTGTTTTCTTTCCTTATGGTTAAATATTTAATGTGTTACTGCTGCTATGTAAGAATCATCTTTGTGTTAATTATTCTAATTATAGACAATTGTCCGTATTTTCTAGCATTAAATGCCACTTTATTTGACCAATTAAAATTTCAGATTACTCAGAGTTCTGTTAATAAGGTTGATTGTTCAATGTACCATCACTTCATTTTACAAATCAACTTTTTAATTTGAGGCCATCAGATATCATAACTGAGAATGTGAACATACGGATAGTTTAATCAGTTTTCATTATGCCATTAGGTATTCAAAAGAAATCGAGAAATGATGTAGTTTAGTTAGAAGTCTTATATTTTGTGTCACAAGATCTGTTTAATGGCTTTCGTGAAGTATTGCTTCAATTCTGTTTCCAAAAAGCAATAAAGCAGAAGTTGTTTTTACAAAGCAGATAGAAAATTGATTCACTGGTGCTGGGCATTTTCCAAGTGTAATGTAGTATTTCCAAACTGTTACATATGTAATAATGGCTTTGGTGTTTAAGTAAGCATTTCATTAAATGGGTTGATTTTTGTTCTAAAGCTAGGGCTAGCTAGCATCACTAAATACTGAAGTGGTGAGAAAGATTCTGTCATGTAATTTTGTGTTTAAAAAGTCACCATTCATGTGTAATGAATCTACCAGTTGAAGGGACAGGCTGAAATGTTATACCTCATCTATTTTTATTTTACAAATGCGGGGTATATTTAAGTACTTTTTCTTTAAAAATTATAATGAATATAATAATGAGTTGTAATATCAGTTTTGATTATCCATGAGAAGGAAACTAACATAAATCATAAGTTTTTTTCTTATATTTTCAGATTTAACTATATTTAATTTTATTAAAATCCCACTCTTTCTGGGCATTTCTCATAGCATTTATTGATATATTTCTAAATCGGATAGCACAAAGCAAAAGATTTCTCACTACATTGATTCCTATTTCTTCCCATCCCAATTCTCAAAGTACAATCCACATTTTTCTATTAACTTTGATTAGAAACCGCACATTATAATGAATGATTAAAATTTCATTATATTAAAATTTCCATCAACTATCTTCATACTAAAAGGTAAGGCAGTTGTCTAAACAACTCATAGGCCTGGATTGGATTTTCAGAAACTGAGAGGTTATTAGCTGAGAATTTTAACACTAAATTTCCCAAATGTAGGAAACAAACAAAAATTAAATGAAATAGAGGGGGCCTAAGATTATAAAAAAATAATTTTTATGGACTGTAAGAGGAAGACTCTTTTCCCCCTAAATCACAGTTAGAGCTCAATTGTAAGTCACTTGGAACTATAACAATAATACAATAAGCATTGGAAGTCAGTTCAATTTCTGTTTAAACATAGTATAACATGGTTCAGCCTAAAATACAATCAAACCCAGAAACTATTAGAACTGTCTAGTGTTGCACCAGTATGAATACTAGGCTTTTTTTTTTTTTTTTTAAGGAATTTGAAGGAGTACCTTCTCCCCAACAGAAGGGACCTTGCTCCTTTTTAATGGGAATAACAAGCACTATCCACTGAAGTTTACCACCTTTTCAGTATATTGCACCTTGCCAAGCTAAGAAGGGAAAAAGGTTCACTTAAGAAGTTCTGTCTAGTTCCTTTTTTTCTGGAGCCCTGGCTTATTTTATTCTTTATTCCTGCTACTACACCTTACCTTAACCTGATCAACCACTAGGGTCAGGAAAAATGATTCTGGGGGAATAGATATTGTAAAAGTCAGATTACAAAAAGGCAGTATGTACTTTGCTTACAAAGTCTTACCTCATGCTGGGCTCAATTAAGAGAAAAGCAAATTTAGGTGCAGCAGATGAATAAGTATCTTACCTCAAGCATGAGCTCTTTAGTTTGAGTAATAAACCCAGTAAGGTGGCATCCTCAGAGCCTAAACAAGTCTTGGCAAACTGTTTAAAGGTCTCATACCTATTTTTTACTTGGTGTCAATAAATGTAAGTCTCCTTTCCTATTACAATTCTTATTCCTATTTCCTCCACACAAATTTTTGACACATATAATTAGAATTCATAAGTTAACTGACATTGCATTTATTTCTCAAATTAAAGTGAATTAAATATAATTTAGATTTCCTAGCCTGGAATTTGCTTCCAAAGCTAGGCATGGAGGATTGCCAGTACTGAGGTCAACTACCAGCACAGGCTGAGCATCACTGTGGATTTAACGGCAGTAATATCAGAGTAAAGAATTATGTGCACCTGTACACTTGAGCGGATGCCCTGCCACAAAGGCCTCAAAATGTGACACACTCTGGTTTGACTCTAGGCTTAGATTCTCTTTCTCTCTGGTAGTGGTAACATACTAGTCTGTATTTCTGAAGAGACTGAGACATTTTAGTGCAATTATCCACCTTTGCTTTGGATTTTTGCAGTCTTCTGTGTGGAGCTCTTTATTTTATTTTGGTGTAATTCGCTTTTATCTTTCTTTCCCCCATAGGCAGTTCATTTACTAATGTGCATATGTACATTGAAAGATAGTCTAAATGATGGGACATGTGCATTGAGTTCTAAGCATGATGCAGGAATTGAAGTAGTACATAAGCTATTCAAATAAAGCAGATTAGACTGGCAGAATTAATTATTCTAAAGACTATGTCCTTTTTCTATATAAAATCATTTTTCTTACCAGTTCAGAAGTATTTTTTTAAGATTATGATTTTAGAATGTAAGCAGTTGGTCATGCAGTAAATGATAAACATCCTTTCTTAATTTCCATTAAATTCAGATCAACAGCCTTTTGTCTGGCACCTACTTCATGACAGATGCTAATGTTATGAAGACAAATTAGCTAAGGTAACAACAATAAAGAAGGTAACAGTTTTGCTGGGTAACAATATGTGAATAAATAAATTATAACCAGTTTTTTACAGGACATGTTGTAAAACAAGTTATTCACAAGAGTTGTCACAGTGCTTGATCTAATCAAATGGAAACCAGTTTAAAAATAAGTGCAACAGGGAAGAGGATTCTGGGAACAGGGCACAGAAGAAAGTACTAGAAGTCTGTCTTCCCATCTAGACCACAATTATACTGGTAGAATCCGTGTGATGTAACTATTTTGGAACTCTGATGTCTGCGGAAGGTTTGCAACTTCCCAAGCAAGTATTGGATGGTAAACTGTAGTTAATTTTGACCAATTTCAGGTCTGAGCACAGTAGCAGCCACCTAACTGCTACTGAGAGCCTCATGGCACACAAAGCAGCTGTGTGTGCATTCCAGGAGCAGTTTGCACACAGCTTGAGGGAGCTAGGATGAACAAAAAGAATTCTGTCCTTGAAATATCAGGAATCTGTGCTTTGATTGCTGAATGCTGTTTCTCATAATAGAGATGCAGACAAGAAGTGGTAGTCATTGTTATTATACCTTACCCTATTGTTGCTACACTTTACCCCATTGTTACAGGCCCCCTGTAGCTGGATTGACTTCCAGGTATTTAAGGGCCGGTGCACTTTCCTTCCTCTTCATTTTTTTTTCCCTACTTGTGGACCCAGATATTAAAGACTAAATATCAAAAGCAAATATATATAAAGGATAAATTAGAAAGTTACCTGAGAAGATGTTAAATTTACATCTCATCCTGATCCTCCATACAGAGGCAGCTATAACAATCAAAATAACAACAACAACAAAAATAAAACAGAGAACCCTGAGAGAGGAGGAGAATCTGCTTTCCAGAATTGCCACACTATTAAATTCAGATGTTCAGTTTTCAACTAAAAAAATGCAATAGCTACAAAGAAACAAGAAAAAAGGCTTGTTCAATGGAAAAAGATAAACTCAACAGAAACTTTCCTTGAAAAAGACCTGTTGGAATCTACTAGGTACAGATTTTTTTTAAAACTATCTTAAATGCTTAAAGAACTAAAAATATTGATAAAAAGTCAAGAAAACAACATATAAGCAAAATGGATATATCAATAGAGAGAAAAAAACCTAAAAAGAAACAAAAAAGAAATGCTTGAGTTGAGAAATAAAACAACTAATGAAAAGCAAACTAAAGGGACTTCAGTAAACTTGAAGACAGGGCAATGAATATTACTGAGAATGAGGGACCAAAAGAGAAAAAGAGAGACAGAGTGGGCAAAAATCTCAAAAGCACAGTTGATAGAAGGAAAGAATGATAAACTCTACTTCATCAAAATTAAAAACTTTTGCTCTACAGAAGACCTACATAATAGAAAGTTCAGACAAGCTACAGACTGGGAGAAAATATTTCAAACTGCATATCTGACAGAAAATTGCATCTAGAATACATGAAGAACTCTCAAAACTCAAAAACAATTCAATTAAGAAACAAGAAAAAGACATGAAGAAATATTTCTCTGGAGAAGAGATTTAGATGGCAAGTAAACATACAAAGATATTCAATATCATTAGCTACTAGGAGAAATAGGAATTAAAAACACAGTGAGGTATCACTACACACCTATCAGAATGACTAAAATAAAAAAGAATAACAATATCAAATGTGGGAGAAGGTGCAGAGAAACCAGATCACTCACACATTGCTAATAAGATTGTAAAATTATTTAGCCACTCTGGAAAACAGTGTAGCAGTTTTTTAAATTAAATTAATTTAATTTAATTATTTAAATTGAAGTACAGTCAGTTACAATGTGTCAGTTTCTGGTGTACAGCACAGTGTCCCAGTCATGCATATACATACATATATTAATTTTCATATTCTTTTTCATTATAGATTATTACAGTATATTGAATATAGTTCCCTAGAAGAAACTTGCGTTTTTTCAATCTGTTTTTAGATACAGTAGCTAACATTTGCAAATCTCATACTACCAGATTTATCCCTTCTCACCCCCTTTCCCCTGTAACCATAAGATTGTTTACTATGATGTCTGTGAGTCTTTTTGTTTTGTAGATGAGTTCATAGTGTCCTTTTATTCTTTTTTTTTTTTTTTTTAAGATTCCTCATATGAGTGATATCCTATGTTATTTTTCTTTCCCTTTCTGGTTTACTTCACTCAGAATGACAATCTCTAGGTCTATCCATGTTGCTGCAAATGGCGTTATTTTATTCTTTTTTATGGCTGAGTAGTATTCCATTGTGTAACTATACCACAGCTTCTTTATCCAGTCATCTGTCGATGGACATTTAGGTTGCTTCCATATCTTGGCTGTTGTATATAGCACTGCTATGAACATTGGGGTGCATGTATCTTTTTGAATTAGAGTTCCCTACAGATAATGCCCAGGAGTAGGATTGCTGGATCATAGGGTAAGTCTATTTTTACTTTTTTTGAAGAATATCCATACTGTTTTCCATAATGGCTGCACCAAACATTCCCACCAGTAGTGTAGGAGAATTCCCTTTTCTCCACACCCTCTCCAGCATTTACCATTTGTGGACTTTTTGATGATGGCCATTCTGACTGGTGTGAGGTGATACCTCATTGTAGTTTTGACTTGCATTCCTCTGATAATTAGCAATATTGAGCATTTTTTCATGTGCCTACTGGCTATTTTTATGTCTTTATATGTCTTCATTGGAGAATTGCTTGTTTAGGTCTTCTGCCCATTTTTGGATTGGATTGTTTTTTTGTTTGTTTGTTTGTTTGGTTTTATTAAGTTGTATGAGCTGTTTATGTATTCTGGAAATTAAGCCTTTGTCAGTTGCATCATTTGCAAATATTTTCCCCTATGTCATAGGTTGTCATTTTGTTTTGCTTATTGCTTCCTTTGCTATGCAAAAACTTGTAAGTTTAATTAAGTCTCATTTGTTAATATTGCTCTTATTTCTATTGCCTGTGTAGACTGCCCTAGGAAAACTTTGCTTAGATTTATGTCAGAGAATGTTTTGTCTATATTTTCTTCTAGGAGGTTTATCGTGTCTTGTCCTATATTTAAGTCTTTAAGCCACTTTGAATTTATTTTTGTGGATGGTGTGAGGGAGTGTTCTAACTTCATTCATTTACATTCTGCTGTACAGTCTTCCCAAGACCACTTGCTGAAGAAGTTGTCTTTTCTCCATTTATATATTTTCCCTCCCTTGTCAAAGATTAATTGACCATGGGTCTGTGGGTGTATTTCTGGGCTCCCTATTCTGTTCCATGATCCATATATCTGTTTCTATGCCAATACCATTCTGTTTTGATTTACTGTAGCTTTGTAATATTGTCTGAAGTCTGGGAGGGTGATTACTCCAACTTTGTTCTTTTTCTTTAATATTGCTTTGGCAATTCTAGGTCTTTTGTGATTCCATATAAATTTTAGGATTGTTTGTTCTAGTTTGGTGAAAAATATTTTGGGTAATTTGATAGGGAGCACATTAAATCTGTAGATTGCCTTGGGCAGTATGGCCATTTTAACAATATTGATTCTTCCAATCCAAGAGCATGGGATTTCTCTCAATTTCTTAAAGTCATCTTTAATTCCCTTAACCAATATTTTGTAGTTCTCCATGTATAAGTCTTTCATCTCCTTGGTCAGATTTATTTCTAAGTATTTTATTGTTTTGGATGCAATTTTAAAAGGAATTGTTTGTTTACTTTCTTTTCCTGCTAATTCATTGTTAATGTAAAGAAATGCAACTGATTTTTATATGTTAATCTTGTATCCTGATACCTTGCTGAATTTTTTTATCATCTCTAGTAGTTTTTGTGTGTAGCTTTTAGGGTCAGTATAGCAATTTACTAAATAAATAAAAAAAAAAAACTAAACATGTAATTACCATGTGACTCAACAATTGCATTCCTGGGCATTCATTTTAGAGAAATGAAAACTTAACATTTACATGAAAATCTATATCTGAATGTTTATCGCAGCTATAATCACAGTAGACCAATAATAGAAAAAGCATAGGTGTCCTTTAGTGGGTGAATGGTTAAATAAACTCTGGTACATTCATATAACTCAGATAAAACAAAAAAGTACTCTTGTTACATACCACAACACGAATGAATCTTATGCTGAATGAAGAAAGCCAATCATCAAAGAATGCATACTGTATAATTGCATTTATGTAACATCCTTGAAATGCCACAATTATAGAAACAGAGAACAGGTTGATGGTTTCCAGGGATTAAGGAGGAAGTGGGGCTGAGTGGAAAGTAGATGTGGCCATATAAGGGTAGCAAGGGATCCTTATGCTGATAGTAATATTCTATATCTTCACTATTAATATTCATATCTTAGGTGTGATATTGTACTATAATTTTGAAAGTAGTTATCACTAGAGAAAAATGGGGAAAGGGTACGCTGATCTTTTGTATTGTTTCTTACAACTACTTGTGGATCTACAGTTATCTCCCAATAAAATATTAATTAATGCTCCCTGTTTTAATTTTGAGTATAGTATTATTTGCAGCAATAACTCACATATAAAGATCTTTGATGTGTTCAATGATTTTTAAGAGTGCAAAGGGATTCAAGAACAAAATGCTTGAAGAGTTATAGTTGTTAAATGAATATGTAATTTTAAAATGGCTACATGTAAAATATTATAAAAAAGGAATACATTGACTAACTAGGATAATAATTAATGAGAGCCTGATGTTTGGTTGCTCAGATTTCTATAAATTGACAGAATTTTAACTAATTTCAGAGTCTAGTTCTTTTTTTAATATATATTTTTATTGAAGTATATAGTCAATTTACAATGTTGTGTCAATTTCTGGTGTATAGCACAGTGCTTCAGTCATACATGAACATACATATATTCGTTTTCATATTCTTTTCCACCATGAGTTACTACAAGATATTGATTATAGTTCCCTGTGCTACACAGTATAACCTTGTTATCTATCCATTATATATATATTAATATCTGCAAATCTTGAACTCAGAGTCTAGTTCTTAGCTAGTTCATATGGCTGATTTATCACTTCACCTAACAGACAGAATAATGCAATCATAGGACAATAAACATGTTAGCAACTTTGAAGAACACCTTTTTTTCTAATATAAAAATATATCAGTCAGGATAAGCTCGGTTATCCTGTAGTAAAAAGTAAGCCAAGAATTTCAGTGACTTAACCAATACAGGCGTATTTGTCATCCATATTCAGGGCAATAGACCTGCAGAGCCTGCACTGCCTTTAAGGTTGCTTGTTTATCGCAGGAGGAAGGGGCATGGCAACCTGTGCATCATGTCTGGAAGTTCTGGTCCAGAAGTAACACATAACTGCTGCTCACATATCATTTGCCAAGATAAGTCATGTGACCATTTCTAACTTCAAGTAAGGCAGGAAAATATATTCTAATCAAGTGTCCTCTAAAAGAGGATCAAATTTTGATAAACTGAACCAATATTCACAACATAGCATTCCAGATAAATTAAATTTAGGCAGCCGTCAAATCACTGTTAAATGAGGATAAGTGCAAACTAATTTGAACCAGCATCAGGTATTTTCATTAGGCAGTGATAGGGTGACAGGATACTCTGTTTCACAGAAGACTTAAGACTGAAATACAGTGGTCAGTAAATACTGAAAAGTCATATTCTCCAAACCTCCATTGTCTAAATGCTACTTGACCACTAACTTACATTATAACAGTTAAGTTTTGGAATGTCCACTGATGACTGAAATTCAGACAAAAGACATAAGCAAATTGTTTATTGTTCGCCTTAAGTTATTGCTTTAGTTTTTATTTCACAGAGTGATGTTTTCTGGACTACCTGGAGCAGGTAGGATACATGCAAGACAAAAAGTTCATGTGGGGTTTTCCAGAGTGTATTTCTCCAAAGAAGTAAGACAAATTCCACGATCTTTTCAGAACTATTTAGAAAATGATACATACCCCCACTTAGCCACAATGCACATTAGTATATTAAAGATCTTTGCCTGTTTGATACATAAAATGTGACCATGTCTAGGTGTTAAGTTTACATGAACTCATTTGGACCCCTAAAATTTCATAAGGTAGGGGAATTATTCCCCTCATTTTATAAACCCAATTGTCTGATAAAACCTATTGAATTCTATAAATTCCTACCGAGGAATTCCATTTTTATTTTGAGGGTGTTTCCTTAAACCTAAGAGAGAGTCAGGGTTGTCTGAAATAAGATGGAGCTAAAATACTCAGAATAAATAACTGGCTTATGTTGTAGAACTTGGAATAAACTATACTGTCCTGAAGGCCTAACATGTATTACCTGATATCTTAAAATAAAACAGCTCTCCTATCGTTTCTGGTCTGAATTGCCCACCAATTAATCACCACATTGGATTATTCCTTGGGCATAAAATTACTCTTTTAAGACACTGGGAAGCTAGCCAGAACTGGGAAGTTCCTCTCATTTATGAATTTAGACAGTTAGGTAATTGTTGATTTAAGGAAGCTCATGATGTCGAATTTAAGGGATGAAGTACAAAGAGTAAATATCAATTGTGCAGGAGGCAAAGTAACTGCAATCTGGAAGACAATCATAGGGTGATCCCTGGATATCAATTTGGTAAAGGAAAAAAGGTAAACACCAGGAGTATCAAAACAGCGGTGCTTAAACTATGCTATGCTTCAGAGCTACCTAGTTAAATATATTGATGCTTGCTGCCTCTCCGTCTACTCCTTTCCAACACATTATTGATTCTGATTCTGTATGTTTGGTGTAGAGCCCAGACTTCAGGATTTTTAGTGAGCTATCTGCTTGCTAAATTTTTGAATCATTGTTTTGTAACTGCCAAAATATTGTCATGAAAGAAAAGTCATAACATAAAGACTACAGAGACAAATTTCATAATTTTGCTTTGCATTTGAGAATGGATAAAGTGAAGTGCCTCCCTGTTCTTTGAGCTGTAGAATGTTTGCTCCTAGTTAAAAAGTGCTTTCCAGGTGAATTTTCTCAGTAGTAGTAGCCTGAAGCAGTATTAAATTCAAAGTCTCATTTAAAATATCTTTCTTTCATCCACTTTTATATAAAAAGCACCTATCTACATTTAGTAATTTGTTTAGTATCAATAAAAGCTTTAGAGCAATAATACATAGCTAAGAGATTTTGATTGACAGTACACAGCAAGTTATATATCCTATTCCAGAAATGTCAATGAATATTCAATAAGCAAAAGAAACTGTAATGTTCTTGAGAAAAAAATGTATAAATTTAAAAAATAAAAAAAGCAACAGCAATACACCCTTTCAGTATCACTTTAAGTTTTGAATGAAAGGTATTTTCCACTGCTGAAATCTACTGTTTAACTCATTTTAGCATGACTTTCCATTAAATAGAAATTTGACAAAGTATTTGTAATTTATTGCATGCATTTCCATGTGGGCAAAAAAGCTTGAACACTTCAAATATATATTCATTTGGAATATTAGTTAAGGATGCATAATAGAAGTATTTGTGTAGTTTAAAGTTATGAAACATGCACAAACATATACATGAAAAATATCACCAGAATTGATTTAATCTTGATAAGTATTAATTTCCAAATTTGAATTGAATGACTGGGATTTCAGAGCATATACATCACTTAAAAGTGTAATTAATGACAAACGTGTGAAAAAGCTAAATCTAAATCTTATTTTGCTTGTATAGGAGACAGATATTTCATTTTTAGCACAGGGATTGATATTTAATACTGAGAAAAGATTGCATTCTCATCTCCTGTTTACTCCAAGCTCTGGATTTTGTGAATTTGGCATTCTTTCTTTACAGTGCCATTCTCCTGAGGTCCTCCAAGAGAGGAAAGCAAATCACCAGTCAATATTTAGACTTGGACATTCTTCTGATTAATGGAAGGGCCAGAACTAGATCTCCTAAGCACCTTGTACAATTCCATAGGTTTATTCATAGCCAGACAATAAAATTCTTCATAAGTAATTGTTACTCTGAGTTTTGACAGCTTTTACTACATTTACTTGTCAACTCTGATACTCACACAAGTGTCTCACTGCCATTAGATTCTTTAGTCCATTTTAATAAGCCTTTTTTCCCCCCAACATTAGGTAAGAGATTGCAAATGGTAGCAAATAAAAGGTGTGTATTCTGTATTGTTAGTCCTTATTTTAGAAAAATAGAATAATAGAATAACAGTTTAGACTGCATTGGCTAAGCTCCATTTTAATGACTGGAGGCATATGGAGCTGATGCTGCTATAGAAATAGATTATGACTTACCACAGACATGGAACATTTGTTTCCCTGGGATAAACAATGATATGAATCATCAGTTGGAGAGAAGCCAAGAGAGAAAAAAATACTCTAACAAAAGTTAGGACTACAGTGGCATAGTATTCTTCAGAAGATTCAGTATGTTACCCCTTAACCTAAATCTATTTAGAGAGCCACCATTGCAAGCCTAATATAATTGGTGTTTTATAACATCAGCTACTTAGGATAACTGATATTCTTCTGTGCCCTTCTAAACTTTATGGTCTCTAAAACTCCTCTTACAGCCTCACTTTTGTTGGTTGTTGAAAATGTAAACAGCTACATAACAAATCCTCCATGACAAAAACAAGTCAGCCTTCCTCTTGCTTCAACCTTGTTCTCCAGTGCTGATGTGATCATTGTTTATAAATCTGTAAATTAGTCCTTTTGGGCATTCTCTTTTTACTGCTTTTGGTACTGTAATGCCATATTTTTGCCTGTGATCCTTGGTTATTTGCACTCAGATCTCTCTGGCTCTAGTTTTTGTTTGTTTGTTTGTTTGTTTGTTTGTTTTGTTTTCAAGAGCATTTAGTGCTGTGCTTTAAACATGCATAAGATTACTCATATACAGTCTATCCCCCTGCACCATATTTTTCTGCAGCTCTGCCCAGATTGACTATACTGACCTTCCTATTCCCTTCTGTGTATTGGTACCACTGCCAAAAGTCTTACACGTCTGGGTAATGTTCTCTTGCTTTCAGTTTTGGGATTGTCCTTAATTCCACCATAGATGGTGTTATGAGCTGAATTTTGTCCCCCAGTTGATTGATAGATTGAAGTCCTAGCCCCTAATCCCTCAGAGTATGATTATATTTGGAGACAGGATCTTTAAAGAAGAATTAAGGTGAAATAAGGTCATTAGGGTTGGTCCTAATCCAATATAAGTGGTTAAAATAAGAGGATATTATGATATAGACGCACCGAGAGAGGAACATGTGAAGATACAGGGAGGAGAAGACAGCCATCTGCAAGCCAAGAAGTGATGCCTCAGAAGAAGCAACCCTGATGACATATTACTCTTGGACTTCTAGCCCTTAGAACTGTGAGGAAATAAATTTACACTGCTTACGCCACCCACTCTGTGATATTTTGCTATGGCAGCCCAGGAAAACTAATACAGATGGGTTCTCCCAGATACATTCAGTGCATTGGGAACACACATTAATCCCTGATCCACTTCCTCTCTTCTCCCCTAAACTTTTCAAACATCAGATTATAGGGAGAAATGATGTACTTTCAAAAACAAGAATAATAGGAAAGATGATAACTGCTGATGAAAGGCAATAATAAATGTTGCAAAGTAAATTAAGTACTAAATAACAGTATATAAAAAGCTGAAACTTTCTATGTTGCGTAGCAAGATGTTAATGAGAAGCAAGACACTTTGGGCTGAAGAAATGAGGGATAGTCATAAATTATGTTAGAAGAAGTCAGGGATGTGGGACATGGATAAAAAAAGCAACATAGGTTGAAAATCTTCAAATATGCAGTTAAAGTGGCCAGATCCCCTCTTTCACCTGGCACAGTAAGACAGAGTATGAGAGGATTTCTCTATTAAGAAAGTGACTAGAAGATGCCCAAGAATTAGGGACATCAGGTACAAAGGAAATTTAGGTATAATTGTAGCTAAAAAAAGGAATATTACATGGGAAAAAATCTATATTCTTGAATACTGAGATTCTCAGCATTTTTCTCATCTTGGCTTTCAGATAATTAGTCAGGCATATTTCATTCTGTTCCTCTGGCAGAATTTGGGGGATTTCAGATATTACAATTTGAATTTTCTCCAACAAAATGCCCAGTCAGCCTACAGGGAAAACACAAAAGTATAAACTCCACCAATGGATGGGATATCTAAACAAATCTTTTAAGTGTCTCACTGTCAAATACGAATGAACAGCCAGTAGTCATCCAAAAGCTAAGAAAAGCCTTTAATGTGAAAAACATAGTCAGAAATAATAAACAAAAATAGTGTTTTTTAGAAAACAGAAAGTGCTGAGAACAAAAGAAGTCAAAGAACTTAATATTTATAAAGAAAAACAATGTTAATCCATTAAAAAAGAATATTCAGAAAACAAGAAAGCATTTTGTAATTTAAAAAAAACATGAAAGCAGACTTTTAAAGCTTAGAAGATGGAAAGATACATTTAAAGAAATAATTTAGAAATTAAAACAAAAAGACAAGAACATGGAAAATAGAGAAGAAAATTAGATAATTGGTCTTTATGTTTTAACCTTCAATTAACAGTCTTTCCAAAAAGAAAAGCAAATGTAAGAGAAAAGTGATAAATAAAATTTCATAATTAAATTTCACAGAATTGAAAGTAATGAAGAGAAACATTACCCTTGCCAGGGAACTCAATATTTAGTTTAAAGAACTATGAAGGTGGTAAGTTTAAAAACTTACAGGATGAAGCATATAAAGAAAGGTAAGTGAAAAATAACAGTCACACTGGCCCAGGGATGTGGCAAGGGCCTAATGGAAAGAAGTTAGACAAAAAAGAAAGAAAATAATTGTTTCAAACTTCTCAAGAATTATTAATTATCAAGAATATACTAAAGGATATTAATAATTCTCAAGGATTACTATTTTAAATCTAGTAATTCTATACTGAGCCAGACTGTTTTATTACAAATTGTTGAAATTTCATCCAACACAAAAGAGATGATGCTTGTGAAAGTGTGATGTTCGACCAAATTACAGAGTTTATCAAGGAAATGACAAAGATTAGTCCCATGATCGGTGTAGCCCTCAGCCAGTTCAGGAGGAAGCTGAAAGAGACTGTGAGAAGGTGTTCCTGGAGAAATCTCTGCTGTAATCCCCGTCAGATCCTCTGTCCAGGGACAGGGATGCGCAGTATCTGCTTCAACTCAGGTCTGCTAATTGCAAGATTCAGCTTAACCACCAAAGAGTTTATTATATGCCCTGTGTAGTATGGAGGCAAGGCAGCGTAAACTCTGACTCCTGCCCAAAAGGTAAAATGTAGACAGAGCTCATCTCAAGGTTCACTCAAGTCATGATAGATTGTCTAAAGCAAAGTAGAAATTCTTGGACTCTTCTCCCAACTGCTTTTTACAGATTGTGTTGTTTTGAGAAATAAACTATCTTCTATCTTCTGTCATCTACAGGGGAGGTGACAGGTCTCTCCCAGATAAGAGTACGATATTCTTCTCTAGGATCGTCTCTTTCTCACAGTATGTATGACACGTCGTAGAATCTGGACAAACCATCCTTGGCTAAAACAAAATCTGAATATAAAGTTAACTAACAGGAAGTCTGTGCTTAAATTGCCACTTACATTTAAATATATAGTATTCACTTACTTCCATTGGAGAATGGAAGATTTGGCTATCTGGATTACTTTTGTAGGTTTTGGTTGTGTGCATGGAGGATCATTTATATCACATTCACAGCCTTGTGCCTGGTTTCCTAGGCTATTCTGAAACTTCAGTTACGTGCTATTGAGAAATACCCCTACCCTCTAACCTCATGCAAAGACTTTTTCTCTTGTATGAACCATTGTTCATGTTTGTTTTCCTATTTTTATCTTTACTTTTTCCCTTTGCTTGCCAGAGTGCCATTTCTGTTTTCCTCTGAAGCCTCTCTGAGCAGTCATTCTTCCCATCTTCTCATGCTCTGGTACGCTCTTGTATTACAAGTGTATGCAATATGAAAACTTACCTGTGACTCTAGAAAGGAATTATCTAAATCTGCATTTTACCATTTGAATAAATGAAAAACTCTAAGACACAGTTAACAAGGGATTAAACTAAGTAAATCAGTACCACTTTCTCCTCTCTACTAATTCTTTGGATACCTGGTTGGATGTAATATGTGCCTGTTGTCATAGGTTTGGTATTTTTAGATGCTCAGATGACTCTAATTATATACGCCTTCCTCAACATTATGAAAGCCAGTCTGTGAAGCAGACTTCCTGGTGTGCAGCATACTGATTATCCTGTCACCCTAGACTGCATTTTTTCTCTTCTGCTGTTCTCATTACCATTTCATCCTAAAACATTAAATGAGATGGTGAGAAAATACGGATCTTCTGAAAGATTTTCTATATCAGTGAATTCTTTTCTTCTATTTTAGAGCCTTAACCAGTGACTGGTAACTTTTTGAGGCAGCTAATCATGCATAGAGATGACAAACAATTTTCTATCTGTGAATGTGTGTTTTCTTGACTTACTTATAATCCACTGTCATTTAGCACTGTTGTTTTCAGAGATGAGGAGAAAATGAGTTGAAAACAAAAAGGAATATGTGGGTAGAAAAGTCAAGCGGAATGTAGAATACTTGTTTTCAAGTATTTCAACACTATACAAAGCAAAGAAGATATATTATAAATATTTTCCAAGTAGGAAAAAAGTAATAAGTAGCATACTGCTTTAAACAGTGAAAGCTGTGTGTGTGTGTGTGTGTGTGTGTGTGTGTGTGTACACCTTTATATGTAGCAAACAGAGGGAATCTATACCTTCATTTTATACTTGCACATTTGTTGGCGGAAAGAAAATGCAGAGACACTGATATGGTGGTTACTAGGATTAACTTTTTAAATAAACTTTAAAAAATTAAGCAACATTTGATTGACTTCCTTGGTATTAAACTTTTGTATTAGTGCATGTCTGCTTTGTTGTTTTTACCTTAAAACTACTCAACAAATGAAGGGCCTGAACTACTGTATTTTCTAATTTTCTTTTACGTACTGTGATGATGCTCAAATAATTATTCTGCAAAATAGAAAACTGTATCAATATCAGTTTTTTAATTTTGACATTATACATTTCATGGCACTACACAAATTCTGAATTCTCCACTTCTTTGTGAATCTTTTCCATTTCCTTTTCATATCCTTTTTCCATTCTAGGATGACTCCTTTGTAAGCGTTTTAAGTCACCTGCATACCTCTCTTCAGTAGTGCATAGAAAAATTCAACTATTGAGAAATCCAAAAAGAAAATTGGGAAGATAATGGTAATTGTTCTCAAAACAGTACATAAGAGTTTTTCAGTGAAAAGGGCTATATTGTTAAACAGTACATTCTGATCTGCAAAAGGCTTGAAATATATTTATAAATTTTGTATGGAATTTAATTGTCACTAAATAGTTCATGTGTATTAACTCAAATCTACAGGATCTTTTATTCTATCAGGTAGGAGACAAGGTAGTTTGTAGATAGCTACTTCTGGAAATATTTATGATGTTCTATTTTCTCTCATATCCCTTTTGATTTCCCATGATTAACATTGCAATTAATCATTTATTCATTTATCTCATACATATGCTAATCAGTTACTATGAAATAGTCCTTGGATATATAATTAAGAACAAGTCATAGCATTTATCCTCATGGAACTTAATGTCCAGAGAATTATATAGACTATGAGCAAATGTTTACAATATAGATGGCAAGGGAAAGTGAAGGATGATTAGAGCATATAAGAGGTATACATAATAGTCTTGGTAGTTCAGGGAACTACTTATGCGATGAAGCAGTAGGATGTGGTCACTGAGGCAGAGGAGGTGGATGAAAGAAAAAGGAAGAAGAAATATTCCTAGCAGAGTAAATGGTTTATGCAAAGACCCTGACATGAGGGAGTGAGAAAAGTCCCCTACAAGCCTGTGGGTGGTGTTAAAGCCCTGGTTTTGAGGGAATGCATATTTAGGGGCAGAAAGTGAAATAAAGATAAGGAAATAATGTTGAGAGATAAGCAGGGCCAATTTAGAATGGCCCCAATAAAATATATGTAAATGTTGGAGGAGAATGGCATAGGCCAGTGTGCTTTTTAGAAACATTGTTCTGTCTATAGTATGGAGTACAGATTAAAGAAGTATCAAATTGTTACCACAGAGACCAGTTAGTGGGTAGTTACAATAATCCAGGTGAGAAATTGTTTGAATTGGAGTTTGGCCAGACAAGTGGATTGATGGAGTTGAGATATATTTAAGAGTTCAGGGCAGGACTTGGTGAATGGGGAGAATGAAATGACAGTGCTAGGTGTAAAAGAGGAGAAATTTGAAGATGACACTAGATTTCTGGTTTGATAAACTGTGTGGATCTAGTTGTATTTTGGGGGAATTAGGTTACTCTTGGGAATTCAAGTGAAGATTCCTAATACTTGTTATAATAAATGGGTCCAGGCTAAGGAGAGTCAGTGCTGCTGCTGTGAGATTGGCTTACAGATAGTCATTAAGATGTACTAGAATATGAACTGGGTTTTGTTGTCGTTGCTGCTGTTGTTGTTGTTGTTTCTTGAATGAAGGACTAGAGCTCAGGCTACATTCAAGGAAGAAATTCTCAAAAGAGTTACTAGTTAGAATTGGAAGTAACTGTAGAAGGAGATGCTAGCATCTTACTGCGGATGAGCTGGAGAAACTCAAGATCCTCCCTGCTGTGCTTGGAAGTACTTGACAGTTTTTTTGCCTGAATATTTCTCAAAATAGTAGTCTTGCTGGAGCAGGTCATATGGAGAAGGGAAGAGATTAAGAGTGCTAGATAAGAAAGTCTCCACTGCTCAGATTCTTGTGGTCCTTTGAGGCCATGGAAGTAAGAGTCATTGGTTCTTGTGTGATTAGAAAATGAGGCAGGAGCCAAGGCAGCTGCTAGCAATTCCAGATGACTTGCATCTTTGAGAAGGCTGGGCCCGTGTCTTGCTAAACATGATCCAATAGGACATGGTTTTTATCAATGTTGCTATATATATATATATATATATATATATGAATTCATATGTTCAATATGCTGTACTGAAGCATTGTAATACAACATGATCAGTGATGTACAGGACCTAAGGGAAATCCCTAACACAGAAAGCTAAGTGTTTCCACATCCCTGCATAGAGAATTGAAAGATGAAGGTGGGTAGACAATGTCATTGTAGAAAGAAGAAACAGCCCAGTTAAAGGCATACAGAAATAATCAAGCATACAGGAGCAGTTTAAATGACATTTGGAAAGTTGCAGGAAGGCCAGAATATCTGGAGAGGAGAAGGGATAAATGGGCAGGGATAAGATCGGGGTGTTACTCCTTCTTTCTCTGAGTTGAACTGGTATTTTATTCTCAAGGATAATCCCTTAACACTTTCTAAGCATGGATTTATATAATGTTTACCATTTGCAAAAATGTCACTGGCAGTGTTATAAAGTAAAAACCGAAGAAGGAGATATTGGACACTAGGAAATCTCTGTAGAGACATAAAGGAGTCAAGGAAATTATTGCAATAGTCAGGGGAGAGAAAATAAATAGTTGGGCTTGGGTAGCAGTGTGGAGAACCATGCTACAACTACTGAGTTGATGAGGTGTGGCAAATATAGCCTGCTCAGGCTAAAATGTTTACTGTCTATACTTAAAGAGAAAATTTTGTTGATCCCTGGTTTAGACTACTTTTTGTGGAAGCGGAGGTGGTAAGTTACATACAGAAGACTAACCTAGGTGCAACTTTTTTGTTTTAGGGTGGGGCATGGCCATGTTTATGAATGGAGGGGAAGAGATACTGAAGATTTTGAAAGGAAAAGATAATTATAAGAGGAGAGTCTCAGAAAAAGGCAGAAGGCAGAGGGATTCGCTTTGACAGAAGGAGGAACCTTTTTCCATAGATCAGGTGGGAAAGATTAAAGCTGGATTTAGATGGAAATACATTTATCACAGAAGAAGAGAAAAGATTAAAGCACTTATGTCCAGTGGCTTTTTTTATTCTTTGATATAGGAAGTAAAGTCATTTGCTGAGATTTGGGTGCAAGTGAATGAGAAAGATCTTGCGGGAAAAGGTAGGGTTTGAACAATGACTTTGAGGGTCTGGCAGAAAGGGAAAAATATGTCAATAACCTCACCTTCCTTGTCTGGCCCTGGGGACAAAGGAGCCTATAGACCAGGGGGTAGCACTCTCACTTACCAGCTCAGTTATATGACAGCTGTTATTTTTCTTTCCACATACCTAGAGGAATAACCATGAGAGAATCCTACTTTTAAAAGTGTTAAAATAAGTATTAACTCCAAGCACCTGACTTTGAGACAAATAAATTTCAACTGGTTATTGAATTTAAGGTGTTGTACTACACCCTTTTGTGAGTATAAAGATGTGGTTATGTCTTTCATGGAGCTCACAACTGATAGGTAAAAATAATATATGCATGAATAAGGAAGGTCAGAAAAGTCAAGAGTAGTATTTACAGTCAAGGTTAAACAAATTATATTAAAAAATAAAAGGTAATACATAATTCTTCACAGAGGTGGAGAAAAGCGTCAACTAAGGAAAAAGGGGTATTTGTACCCAAATAATATAAAGTAACTTTTCTGTGTCTTTGATAAAGGGTTTTTGGTTTGGTTTTGTTTTTTAACTAAACATGTTGTACCAAATAGAAAATAACCATGGGTAGAAGGTATATGATCTTGTTTTAAGTTAAAGACAAAAAAAAAATGGAGCCTGTGCTTTATTTATCATCTTTTTTATATGGATCTAAATAAAAGTTTGCTGTTGATGTTTCTAACAAGCATATCAGTAAAAGCATAAAATGTACATGGTAGCATTCTCTTATACCCCAAAGATGACCTTGTTTTTTGTACATCCAAGTATAAGTTATTATCTCAGATATGTGAATCTAATCAAGGATTTACTGACAAACTGAAAATCCGTATCTAATCAGCATGAGACTTTTACATAAAACTTTAAACCTTCAAATATTAAAAATTTCATGAATCCATATATTTCTGGTATACTTAAAATCTTAGTGGGCATCCAAAGCTTTGAATGGTTGTATTCTTGATTATATCATGACACCTTCTTTTCTACTCTACTTTTTAAATTTTTTTAACTTGTAGTAGAAAATACACAAAATGAGATGTATAAAGAGTTCCAATTTTAAGTGCTAAACACAGTGAACCACCCAGTTGTATTACTACAACCCACATCTAAATATAGAACAAACCATTGCTCCAGAAGTTTTTCTCATGCCCTTTGTCAGTCAGTGTCCCTCCCAGAAATAAGTGCTATTTTGATTTCTATCATAATCCCCATAAAAGTTTATTTGGTAAAATCAAGTATTTATATTCTTAGATAGCCAGTCACAAAAATAATAAATGTTATTTCCATGTAAAATTCCCAGCCTGACTTTTTATTAATGACTTAAGTTCTCTTGGTAATTACCACCAGCATCAGCTCATTTTGTGTTGTGCTGTGTGGACCAGCAATTTAAAAAGCCTCTTTAATGGCTTTTTTCAAAAGCATTACTCAAGAGTCATGATCATATTCTAATTATTATGGAGTGTGTAGTGAATCTCAAATAAAGTCAAAGTCTTTGAAGGCAAAGAAAGCCTACATTTCATGCCCCTAAGTTAATGAAGAGAAAAATTCAAGGTTTGTACATTGATGGCAGCTACAAAAACTTTATTAAGATAATAGCCTTACTCTTCTTCTCACGTAACAGTGATGCTTCTGTTAAAGAGCTTCACAGAAATTTGGCAGATTGAACAAAATTGATGAATAAGGGCTTTCAGTCAGTGGTGCAACATAGTAGTGCCGTTCACCTCATTCTAGTGTAACTTGTCATATTTTCCAGATTTTTTTTTAAACCAGAAGACAAAGTCTTTATATGTACTGTGTGATACAGTATCACATTTCTATGGAGCTTTGTATACAAAGGATGCAGTTCCTGATATTATTAACGGTAAATGACAGATTTTCCATGACATCTAGTTCTAGGTTGGGGAAGTTAAAAGAGAGAAGTAGAATGAACTTGACACGGAATTCTGAGTTATACATAAGTGATGGGCAAGGAGTTAAGGTATTTGTACTAACGAATTTGAATAGATTTCCTAATTCAGGAAACACTTGTATAGCCTGAAGAACAATGGATTGGGTTTAGTATTCATTAGTACCTAATACATAAGAAGTATTCAAATGATTGCTGGAACAGTAAATAGTTGAACGGAGGGATAAATGTTGCATCTGTTTAGAGGAAGCTTGGCATAGTGGACTGGAGACAGAATCTGAAGTTTTAGATGTGAGCCTCAGCTCAATCGCTGAGAAACTGCAATCCTGAGTAAACCACATCTAAAGGCATGAGATGAGAATGGATAAAGAGTAGTAATCTGAGGGAAGTGGAATTTAACATGCTACCAAGTGACTCTACTTAATAGACAAGGAATCCTAAAACTCCACATTGTTGTTTAATGAAGAGTAACAAGGAATAACATTTCCTATTACCATAAATCAAAGGGAATTGCACCAAAAGAGAATGTTGGGAAGAGGTTGGACAGCAAGGCAAAGGAAGATGAAAATTGCTGAATTTGGCTTTGAGCAGGATATAGTGACTTTAAAATGATTCCATGGGTCAGATTATAATCTGTTGAAAAGTTAAGGAAATAAAGACTCTAAATGTAGTTTATGCTTTCAAGAAGGTTGGAACAATGAAGACAAAAAGACAAAGAGTTTCAGTGTGAAGGTTCAAAAGCGTCTTTAGTCAAGGTTTTGCTTTGTTTTGGTTATTGATTTGGGGAGGCTGTATTTTGGACAGGACAGATAATATAAACCTCACAAAAGCTAACATATTTTAAAAGAGCTGTGCTGACATCCCTATTCTGCTTGTCCTAAATTTCAAAATAGCACAAATTTGATTTTTCTATGCAGTGCTTATCATATGCAATCGTCTATTCATGCCATACTCAAGAATAAAAGCAGTTTACACTGTCATTTTTACTAAGATGTTTATAAATAACTGCATTCTTCAAGTGACTTTGAACTTTGTTTAGGAAAAATTTCGTCACATAGCATGTTATGGCAATAGTTCGATTATGTGTGATTGCTTTTTACTTCCCATGCATATTAAATGTGGCTTCCATGTCACTAGAAAAAGTAAAAAGCTTCAAACCAATGTTCAGAACCATCCAAAAAAGGATTTAACACTACTCACATTTCCCCTCTTGGTGTACCAAAAAGAAATAAAATGTTGTTTGGCTTATTAATTGACTGATTACATCAGGGACTGACAAACTATCACCTGTACGCCAAATTGGTTCTGCACCTCTTCTTGTAAATAAAATTTTATTAGAATACAGCCACGTGGATTCACTTGTATATTGTCCATGGTTGCGTTCACATTGTAACCCCACACTTGAATAGTTGTGACAGAGATTATGTTGCTCCAAAAAACTATTTATTATCCATTGCAGAAGAAGTTTGCCAACTTCTGTATTAGTTTTATACATCTATAATAAAGACTATTTCTAAAACACATTCTAAAAATGTGCTTTCGCAAGTTATACCTATTTATACTAACACCATTAACTCAACAAATACTTACTGAGCAACTTCTGTGAGGCAGACTCTTTACTAGATGCTGGAAATACAACAGTCAAACAAAATTCCTGGTTCTCACAGAGTTTACATTCTAGTTGTAATCAATTAGATAATCAACAACCAACAAAATAATCAGAATCAACAAAATTAATAGAAAAATACTAAAATAGTGTCCGATGATCAGATTATTACATGCTATGTATAAAACAAAGAAGAAAAGGGAATAGGATGTATGAGGAATTGGAGCAGTTAGTAAACATACATTTACTACCACTGTATTTCATTTATAGTGTCCTAAGATTGTCTTTGAATAAAATGAAGTTATCTTACCAGTACTTCCAGTAAAATAACAACTCCCTAACTCAAATGCCTGTGTCCTAATTGTATACACTTAATCCAGACACTAAAATACTCCACTGGTCCTCACTTTTAATTTGTACGTGTTTCCATGCCAACAATTTACAAAATGGAGCAAGATTTTAAAAATCAATTTAAAATTTTTCCAAAACCAATCCCTACAAAACAAAACAGTTGATCACATCAAACCAGCCCCTATAAATCTACATAAATTCAGTGCTTGAATACAGTGAGATATTGTGTGAGAAAAGTAAATTTAGTATAAAAGTGTTCATGCTAATCTAGCAAATAATTATAGCTCAGTAGTATCTGTACACATTTAGAGAGCAGGAGGAAAAAATGTCTAGAAATATTGAAAGTGGTTCCCCCAAATATATGGCATATAGGCATAATTTAATCATTAAATTAACCTATGAAATGTTATTATAAACAATGTGAAACAGGAAGCTACAAACAACTGAAATCCAAAACTATTTTATTTTTTTTACATTGATAGAGCAAATGGTAGTTTATACTTTTTGCTAGAACTTTTTTGATTGAACTACTTAACTGAATGATGCACAATTAATTTATTTTCACTTTGTGTGTGCCCAACAATTTAAAAATAAAATGGGAATAGTGATTTATATTGGGGCACTGGATTTTCAAGGCTTGTAGTTCGTCAGTATAACAACACTCTTCTTCTGGGTTTTGATGAACTGTCTTGTTCCTCGAATTAGATCTTAGTTTCTTGCTCTTTCTGTGTTAGGAGAAAATTACTATTGAAATGTTCAAGACAGCGTTAGAGGTAAATATCAGGATGCAAGAAAAAATGTGTTTAAAATCATTGGTCTTAATTTATCCGAGCTGTATATTTCTTATTTTTCATTTTTGAAATAATCTTTCATGGATGGGAAAATAATTACTCTTATAAAATATTAATTAAATGGCAACCCTCGTTGAAACACCTTATAATACTCACATTTTCTGAACTCATGTTCCAGCAGCCAATAAGACCTGATCTCAAAGAGTTTCTAAATGAAGAGGAAATCTTCATTAAAATATAAACTAATACATTTGGTGTTATTTCAGTTTTAAGAATATACTTACCATTACTGTTAGTCTCTCACATTGTTAGGTATTATTGTGTCCAAAGGCATTGCTGGAAGAATGATTCTGCTAGGGGAAATTAAAAAAAAAAAAAAAAACCCACTATATTAAGTTATACAGTTTCTCTAATTCTAACAAGTGTAATTCTTAACCATCTGCTTATTATTTTCTGAGTTCTGTATTAACAACTTATAAAAGATGTTAACTGTTTCCAGGCCCTTGAGAATACTATTTGTTAGTAAAAGAAAAGCAAGTCAGATCTCTTATACACCTGAAAAAAATGGGAATCAATCCCTAGGTAGGTGTAACTTGCATTGTTTGGCTGAATAGTAATAATATTTGCCATGACTCAATAATATAGAACTTCTCCCAAATACCTAAATGTCTGTTCTTTAGTCAAAGCTATGAAAAATGAGTAGGTTCTTGGACTTAATAGTATAACGTGTAGATATTCCATAAAAAAAGAAATGAGATACTGCTTCAAGGTGAATTACTAGAAGTCCCCCAGAATTTCAAGGCAGCCATTGCCATTATCAGTGAGGTATCTATTACAGTAACCCTAAAGGTATCTAACAAAATGCAAACACATAAACAGGAGAGCAAGTAATAGGAAATAAAAAATGCACCGCAGAAGAAAAATAAAATCCTTTAATTAAAATGGTTTTATGTGTTATTGATAATGAATACATTTGTTTCCCACAGCATGACCATATATAAAAATAAGTTTAAAAAGTAATGACTTACACAGAAAAATAAGGAATTTGTTTCTGCTTACACTGGCAATAGCCTTTACTGGGTGGAGTGTGACATTTATGCTTAAGATCCAACATATTTAACACAAACAAACTGTCAAAAAAATACACATGCTCAGGCGATACTGTTTTGAAGAGCTAAATTTCTGAAATTATCACAACCAAATGCCATAACATTCAGAGTTTAGACCCAGAAACAGAAGTCACTCTTAGAATTCAAGCATAATCCTTACGCTAAGAAGCACACTTTGGGGTGGCATATTCTGCAGCCCTTCTGTAGCAACAAGAGTCCATGAGTGATTTCAACATATTAAAAAGTCTAGTGTGATACTTTTCAACGAGTAGATAATAGACTCATAAACTAAGATGTGTGTTAAAAATTCAACTTTCTGGGCCATCTTCTAGTCTAAGTCCTGATATCTTAGGGAATAGAAATCTGCATTTTTTTAAGCTTCATGGGCAATGCTTGTGCACAACATAATTTAAGGGCTCTCAGTCTAATGAGACCACATAAGTATAAAAGTAAGGATGCATAAATTTACCAAAATAGTAACTGTTTGCTTTAAATTGAATTAATTTCATGTACTAACCTCAAATCATTTTATTTTTAACTTGCTTTTTATTGAGCAAATATATAGCCAAATTTTCTAAACGTTAAGGATGCAGAAGTGAGTAAAACAAACTCCTTTGATCACATAGCTTATAGAATCATGTGAATAAACAGAGAAATAAATCAACAATTATAAACTGTGTCTTTAGGGCTTTAGCCAACATACAGCCCTGGTGATATGGGAGCATAGAGGATGGACTCATAACCAGTAATAATATAAAAATAATAAAATAAATTTCAAAATGATAGCTTTTTTAGTAAACCAAACAATCTTTTACTACCAGGGACATTTAATTTAAAAAAGTGAAAAGAATTCTTAATGTTAAAACATTTTTTGATATTTAATTGTATGATGATTGTAAGCACTTATCAAGATCTAATGGTCAGGAATTCCTTAATTTTACTTGCATTTCTGTGTATGTGCATAATTCTCTTCCACATGTAATTGACTTGATGTTTGGTAGATTGGTTAGTTGGTCGGTCAGTTTATGGTCAAGTGTTACTGGGACACTAGTGACAACTAATTCTACCTGATTAAAGCACATAAAAGAGATACTCACCATAGGGACAAATGAAGAGAACATTGCCAACCTAATTTTATTTGGGGGAATAAGAGAACCATGCATCTTTCTAACCACCTCTTTTGTGATGTCTTACTTGTAGATCTGGGGTATGGAGTGGTTTCCTGACTTGTTCTGACCGCTTACATTCTGGGGTGAGCAGTTTCACCATCATAAACAAAGGAAATGACTAATCATTTACTGTTTCCTCTAACTTCTGGGAACTCCTGCTGGCATTCCTGCTAGTTTTGAAGTGATAATACTAGGGTATTCTCCTGACAGATCCCTGAAAGTCTGTAATTTTAGAGCTAGAAAGGGCATTAAAGATCATTAACCACTCCCCTCTTATTATAGATAAGGACACTGAGGTCTTAACGGCTAAATGCCCTTGCACAAACTTGAAGAGTTGGTTATTTGCAGCACCTGAACTAACACTAAACTCCACCCAGAGTATTTGACTAGCCTTCCGTTAAGTCATGAGGCCTCAGTGTGTAAGGACAGCAATCTCCAGCTCTTTCTAAGACAGCCTAGGTTATAGACACCAACTTGAAGATAAATGATAAGATGATGTATTTCAAGCGAATAAGAATTTTATGTCCAGGAAACAGGAGTGGTATACCATAAGAAAGATATGGTATCATGTTTATCCTAGATTAAGTATCAAAAAAATGAATATTTCTTTGTTTTCCAAAAATACTATTGAACTAATAGTAAAGAAAACAGGCTCTTATCTTGACCTCAAGCAGCGGTTTTCTCCTCTGCCTTCAACACATCACATGTCCATTATTTGATAAGTAGTGTCAGCCTATCAATTTTAAGTAGTTAATGTGATGATGTAAAATATTTTTATTTCTCAGGAACACTGTTTGTGTGTTTGCTTCTGTGGTCAGATTTTGTGAGTAAGGAGAGACACATTATCATTCACATCATTTA
This sequence comes from Camelus bactrianus, assembly GCF_048773025.1. NCBI lineage: Eukaryota > Metazoa > Chordata > Mammalia > Artiodactyla > Camelidae > Camelus > Camelus bactrianus. The sequence continues at coordinate 30,239,844 of NC_133543.1, read as the reverse complement.
TCTATCAAAGTGACACTAATTATTGGTAACTTTTATAGAGATAAAATTTTTAGGCAATCATTGTCAGCGTATTCAATCACAGAGAGGTGGATTCAGCTAAAATTTGTTTTGTGTCTAAGAATTCAAACTGGTAGGAGCAGATATCAGAATTATAATATTATTACCACCCTGGGGATTTTAAAAGAAAGATGTAAAAAATGGTGCCAAAATTTGACTAATTTGGCTAGTTCTGGCTTTGGCTTGTGGTAACATTTATGACACTTGAAAATTTAGTCCTTGGATTCTTTGTCATTAATTAACTCACATGTACATTGTTTCCAATTCTGACATCGGTAATTATATATTAATAGATCCATCCGAATGTTTGGAAAAAGAGCTGTCTGGAAAAACTTCAAACTTAAAACATCTACAGTTTTCCATAAAGTGTTCATTTCTGATACAATTCCTTTTTTGCAAAGTTGTCTAAACTTTTAGAAATTTATTACTTGTACACATTCTTTCTTATTCAGGAAAATGAGATTAATTTAGCAGTGACATTTTCTCTAGTTATCACTTGAGCAATCAAGCATCACGTCATTAGTATTAAGCACTTTCCTTTGTGTCGATAATTTATGGTGATAATAACACTTCCCATGCCTAACACAACCTGGCATGCCCTAACACATTATTGTCTCCTTTGCCCTGGCACACCGTGTTAACTGGAGGTCATTATTTCTATCTCCTTTGTCAGTTACGGACTTATCATAGGAAATTCTGATCCCGTTATCCTTGTGACCTAGGACAACATCATCTCAGCCACCTTTCTCTAGATTCCAAACTGCACACTTTATGTCAATGTCCTTTTATACAATTCAGATAATACATTATGCCAATTAAAGCCACAGAAGGTTAACCTGACAATTTGGTCATGGTATAGATGGCCTTACCTGTAATATGATTGATTGAATGCTTGAGTTGATTCAATCAGACATTGAAATTGTGAGAAGGATAAGACCATTCACTTTCCATAAAATTACACTGTTTTAAGCCTTTAAAATTGACACACCTTAAAAAGTGCCCCCTGTTATAGATTTTCTTTTGTACAGGTGCCAGTAGTAACTTAGTATGCTTAATTCTGAAGAAGAAATTAGAGTAGGTGGAAAAGGATAGCATGCATTTGGCAAAATCATGTTCAGTGATTTTTCAGTTCATTAAGCCTCAAAATTTAAGCTGTTCTAAATAAGACAAATGTGTTCCCTTTCTTCCAATATATAAAGCATAATTATTTCAAATTACTTACTTGGCTATTTCATATATATTTTAAGATGAAAGGTGAATGAGTTAACATTTTTTAATTTAATTGTTAACTGTAATATTCCATCTTTTTAGTAGGAGTGTGTGTGTATGCTGTATGTGTGTTTTGAATGTGGATAGCTTGGGTATCTGCCCTCAGATAGGGAAAATGATTCTTGCCCATAACCTCTCAAAATATAACCAATAAAATTAGAAAAATACTGTTCATGAAGTTGCTTTTCCAATGTACAAATTCTATTACAAACCTTTGAAAAATAGTATTTCTTTAATAAAATAATTTTCACCTATAGAGAATTATCTTTATACATATAAATCAATTACAGGCCAAGTTTTAATGAAAATACTTGTGGCATACCCTAGGAAATCAAAACAATATTTTCATTCAAAAATTTACTAGTGTCTGTATATATACAGTGACTCTATCTGTCCTTCCTCACTGGCCCAATATTTGAGGCTACAATGTTCCGGTCACATTAATTAAGTTAAAAAAATCTTAATCTAGTTCTTGCTGTTTCTCTGCCTGAAAAAACTCTTCCTCGGATAACCACAAGCCTTGTCACCTCATCTTTTTAAGTTTTTTGCTAAGGGAAGGCTTTATATCAACTATTTAAATAACAACCTTTCACTCCTGGTCCCTTCTCTGCCCCATTGTCCTTCAAATCAGTTACTGACATACACATACTGTATCAATTTTCACATTTATGTGCTTATGTTCTATTGCTCTCCATTACCATGTAGACTCCAAGTTAGGAAATTTTGTCTGTTTGTTTCCTCCTGTTCCTCAGAGTCTGCATCAGTGCCTGGCACATAGTAAGTGCTCAACAGACACTTACTGAAAGAATGGAAATAATATACCTGTTTTTTCTGTCCTATAAATAATGTGATATTTACTGATTGATTATCTTTTTTGAGCATATAAACATAATTAACATTTTTTCTTTTATTTACTTGAATAGTGTTGAGGAGAAAAATTATTTCCATAATTTGGTGCAACTCATGTGTGTGCATGTCATATTTGTACACTAAGAGATGAAAGGCTCTACAAAATATATTTATCTTCTGAATTTACAGCTGTAGTGCTCCCAGTAGTGCATGTCCTTCAGAGTGCTGTGTATTTTTGGTGTAATGATCATAACAGCATTTTCTTAAATTGATTTAAACACAGAGCAACAGTTTTTTTCAAGTCTAATCAGAAAGAATTGTCCCAATTAACTAGCCATAGCTGTTGTATTTCTTTTTTATTTTGGTGTGGCTTTAAACTGCATCCTTATCTTCTCTAAGGCATGTTTTAGAGTTTTTGACCAATTTTCCTGTTTGGAGATGTATCTTAAGCTTCCATACACATCTGTGTGGGATGTATGAGAGGAATAAAAAATCAAATAAATGAACACCGAAGCTTGTTTTATCTTCTATGTGAAAAGCCAAGGAAAATAATGAGCAAACGAATGGCTGTCCATTGATCTTGGTACTTAAAAACAAAAGTTGCAATGGATTTAATTCTTCAGGTGGCTAAGGGACCTATGGATCCAGAGTGCAAACTTTTGAAACCCCAAATCTGCTGTATATTCTTTTTATTGACCAATTTTCGATTTGCAAACATATAGAAGCTCTGGGAGGGTGTTAAAAAAAATGTGTCTTTATGAAAAACAAATTAGATCAGACTAATCTAATTCCCTCCTTGACAGAGTGACAGACCCTGTGGTGAAGTGGAAAGAGATAGATATAAGATCTTTATTTCAGTCAGGGTTTAATTCAGTCTTGTGCGACATTAATTAGGCAGCAGCAAAACAGAGCTGAGATCCTGCTCTTAGAGCATGGGTGTGCAACTGCCTGGAAGGTCACTCTGAAAGAGTGGTTATTAATCGGTCCTTGCCATCCTGAGGGGTGGAAGTAGATATTGAGTGATGCTTTAGTATCTGTCCTAGGTCCATTACTATATCTTTATCAGTGACTGGGATGATTAAGTGCAGCTCTTATTCGTTAAGTTCATGGATAACATCAAGTTGGGAGGGGTAACTGTCCTTAGAATAAACTTGAAAATTTAAATGACCTTCTTAAGATGGGGAAGTGACTTGAGAAAGCACAAGAAAGGGAAAAGAATTATGCCAGGAATAAATAGAACAAAGGCTCTCAAACAAACAAAAAAAATTATCTACTAACTAAATATGAGACATGTAGGTAGCTGCAATGGGAGAGAGCAATAAAATCTGCCCCCAAACAGGGTAATTTTTAAATATTCAGTCCTCCCAAATTACTGTACTGAAAATAAAGAAAGCAAAGTTTGCCAGTAGAATTTGACACTCTCCATTCCTGTCAGTTTAACTACTGACCACTCACCCATTTTTATAAACACATTTTCATTTGATATCCTAGGCTAACTGCACCCCTGAATTCACTACTGCTTCACTAGAAGGCACAGACAGGACTTTGCAGAACATGAAAAAGACTCCACTCTTTATTGATATCTCTGGTCTACTTGTTTGCTAAATGGAGTGTTTATTTCTTTTCCTTGATTCTGTTTTCCCAAACTGCTTATCCTGGTTTCTGTTATATTGCCTTCCTAATTTTTTTTTTTCCTGAATGTTGTAATCATTGATTTTCTTTGCTATTCTAGGTCCTATGGTTCATAATCAGTAGGTGGGGTGCCTCACCTTTATTTATGGGGTAGGAGTACACCGGCTATTTACTAAATTTGACCACATCACTTGCAATGGTGTTTGATAGCACTGTTCTTCCAGACTCCTGGATGTCTGCGTGTTTTGACCTCTAACCTCATCTCAGGCAGTGGCTTGTCAGTTTTGACTACTTGCCAAGACTTGATCCAGCACCTAGCCTTGATTTCTGGTGTTTATTTGTTCTCTATCTTCAAATTAATCTCCAGACTGCAGACTTCTTTTACTCCATGGGCTACCATCTTTAGCCTACAAACACAGGGCTAGTTTCTAGCCCCATGACTGCCCCCTTGTAAACATTTTAAGGGATATTTACTGGGGCTATTATATCTTATTGTTATTCCAAAAAAAATTGCAAAACAAAAGCAGGGTAAAACTGAAACTATTCATAAAACAGATATAGTGAGAATTCCTTACATTTTCTCTGCCTATCCTGTTGCACTAAGATGTTTTCTGATAACATTTGGGTATAAAATCTTCCAGGCAGATAGAGCTATAAAATTTTACATATGATAAATTTTCTAAACAAATTGATACTATAATATCCTACAACTTTGTTTCTTTTTTTATTTTATATTTAACCATTTCCCTTTTGATAAATAATAGATTATTTCTGAGTTTCTCCTATTATAAAAAACTGCATATTCATAACCTCATAAATTTATCTCAGGTATTTATGTATATATTTCTAGAATAAGTTTATTGACATTTAACCTATTTGATTTGGAAAAAACATGAAGATATCTTGGTTACAAAGTTGTTTGATTGTACTGTCCTAAAATGCTCAAGGTTTAGGCTAAGAGCTAAAAAGTAAAATATAAAGCACTCAATTTTTCAAAGTTTCTAAATTAAAACAATTATTTTTAAAAGTTAAATTGAAAATTATTTTATAGTGATAGCAATATATTTATAATTTATATTTGGAAAAAAATCAGCAATATCTAAAATCTTACTTTCTAAATCTGAATTATTGTAATGATTAAACTTTTAAGCCAAGGAGAATAATTTTTACACTACTGTTATTTTTAGAGAAAATTTACTCTGAAATAACCCAACTTGTGTTTCTTTTTTTTCAAATTTGTTGTATATTTAAAGTCAATATTTTTGATTACCCTCAAAAAATCTGTATATGGCCTGCCTCAATTAAAGATACATACTTCTAACCACAGAAAACAACTTTTAAAACATTTCAAAATAAATTATTAACAAAAGGCTTTAGAGCATAAATATAATTTCTTTTCATTATCAGAGAACAAACCTTTAGCAATGCCCTTGGGGTCCTGGTATTATCTATTAGAATATGGCATTTCACATTGACAGACCTAAATTTTCCACTTTGACCTACTTCTATTTTGAAATTCAGTTTCCAAAGTACCAGAAGTTTTCTTTAAAGGCTAAAATGTTAGACATAACTTTTCTGTGGAAAGTAGTGCTTCTGTTATATAGCTTTGGATTTCTGGTTAAATAGAAGTGTTTACCTGAAGTAAACATGATATAAGTCTGCAAGCCTGCAATGGGCTTAGAATTTTTATTAGGTTTCTCCCAAAAGAACCATTTTGAGTAAGGTGGCTGACATAATCAGTATTTTGGGGAATAGTGGGGGAGGAATAAAAGGTGAAAAATGTGCTGAAGAATTCTTCTTGTACTTCACAACAGTGACAGAGAGAAGAGTAAAATTGATTAGAGATTAAAACCACAGATATCTCAGCAGTCAGAAGAGGAATTGAAAAGAAATAGGCAATCATAGGGAAAGGAACAAAGAAAGCATTGAAAATTATAACATTATTATTCAGCATTATAGAGCTCTCCATGTTTGTGAAGCTATATGTGAACATTGTAGTTCATTATTCTTCAGTGACATGATAGGATAAAACCTCAAGACCAGTCATGTTTTACAGAGAGAAAAACAAAGGGAAAAAATACAGATGGCTTTCTTTGAATACCAGTGAACTAGTAGGTGAGCAGATTCAAAACAAGAACACTTAGAGGATTAAAACAGTTTGGGATCAATTTATTCTTATATTCTGCTAGATTCTGAATTTTCATTATTTAATTTGAAAACTTCTTTGTGGATACAAATTAGAACATATATTCCAATAAGAGTCTGTGGTACCTACTTCAGTTGTTGGGTTATCAGGGGAATAACACACTCTGTAGTGCATCTGAGAGACAGGTAAATATCCCCAGAAAGCAGTCGTCTTTGTAAAGTTAATAGTATATGAAAAACCTAAGATGCATTTCTAAGATAGAAGTGATAATTTTCCTGTGATTAAGGAAGGTAAGCTTCACCAAAAAAAACATATCTGGGGTCAACAGATTCAAGAGTCTTTGCTTTTAGGAAGATTTTCTTGGTCCTCTCCACATTCCCCTGACTAGTAGCAATCTTTTTCTTACTAAGCCCCTAGTGTATAGTGTAAATCAATATTTACGGGCACATGAAATACTTTACACTTGTTTTTTACATCTCACTCCTTGCATCCAGGGCAGGCTTCATATTTGACTATCATCCATGATACTTATCACAGTACCGAACATCTCATAAACACTAAATAAATACTGTCGATTATTTGCTGTATCTTATAAATCTTCTAAATTAATTCAGATCTGTCTGTCATTACAGTTATTGTCATTAAATTGTGTATCCACAAATGCAGCTATTAAATGCTCATTATGTGTAAAGTTTTTAGGGTATGTGAAGGAATATTAGCTGCTATGCAAAGCAAATGAAACAGCTTTTATTTTTCTCCAGTCATTTATATTTGGAATCACAAAATTAACAATGTAGACATATATATGCACATGATATATACACGTGTGCTTATATTTTATATATACACATATGCATAAATACATATTATACAGATATCTATCTAGAACATTATATATGCATGTAAAGTGCAGAAGCTTATATAACAAATTATGCAAAGTTTGGCCCGTGGACTGGATGCCAATTCTCAAACTGTTAGTTACTGGTGTGAAATGAGATAAAGTCCTTGAGCCAGAAAGTAAATCAGATAGAACTAAGCACTGTATTTAGTTTAGCTTATTTTTTCTTTAATAGAATGACATTCCTGATGAAGAAAGCAGTGACTTTATTTACATGCTGGCACAAGTTCCTGGTCCTTTTGGGGTCCGGCGTTTTAAGTAGCACTGAAATATAAAATTAATGCATTTAACATGCAAGGCAAAGGGTCTATTCTCTGAGAGAACTTTTTCTTCCCTTAGCAATGTTGACTGTACAGCTAATTTCAAGGAAAGATGATTCATTGCACTTGCAATACCCTATTAGAGCATCTACCGTGAGAGGCTACCCCAACTTTATGATAATATAAAAACACTAAAATAAGTATTATGTGATCAATGATAGAAAAATGGACAAAAGAAACAATTGAGGTTTTTATCTGTCTCCCTAAACATGATAATGAGTTCAAACTCTTAATGATCAGATAAATGTGAATAAAAACTATAATAGATGCTTTTTTTTAACCACTGAATTTTCCCCAAATTTAAAAATTGGAGACTGTCAAGTGCTGAAAAGTATGCCGAGCACCAATTATTCTCCCTCATTTTCCCAAATAGGTTGTAAAATCCTTGAGAGCAGGAAATATGTTTTGAAGAAATATGTTTTGAACATGTATTTTATACTTCATTGTCTTTAATCCCTCTCAGAATCCAGCACAATGCTTTTTATATAGTGTGTGTGTTAAATTCATATATGTAAATGAGATTGAAAGATAAAGATGCACTATCAGGAACGTAGTAGTGGAGGAAACTGGTTAAGAGCAAAGGAAGGCTTTTACTGTCTTTGTGTCCAAAGGTATATATTGCCCGAATACTCTGAGAATGAGGACAAGTGATCTAGTCACAGATTTAGCTTATTCCTAGAATAGAAGGAAATAAAAATGAAAATTTTCTTGTATATGCCTTAGATGGGAAGGGCAGGGTGGAGAGTCAGAGCACAGAACTATAGGATATTCAGGAAAAAAGAGGTTAGAAGTAAAATCAAGGACCATTTTATCAATGAGAAATCTAAGGCCTAGGGAACCAAGTGTGAAGTTGCCTGGCTCGTTATTCCCAAACCTTTTTTGTCTAACCACTTTACAGATCAAACAGGATTTTTTTAAATAATTAAATAAGGAAAGTAGGGTTTATTAATATATAGGCATAGTTAAGATGTTAGCCTTAGAAGCATAAGGGAAAACATGTAGCTTAAATGGGATATTTGCCCAAGATGAGAAACAAGAACCTAAATGTTTAAAACTTCTAAGTAAATGAGACTGCTGGAAAAAGCTGAACCACTCCTTTCCTCCACAAGTAGGAGCTAGTTTCATTCTAGAATAGCCAGCCACATTGGGCAGAATGCCCACTGTGTCACTGATAACAGCCTTGTTATAAATTGGTGACTAAGTGCAGTTCCTGGTGATACATCCCCACTGACATGATTCTGAAGTACTCCTTGCTATCACTTTCACTCTTTGAATGGTTATATTCTGCTGAGTGGCCAGAATGGGATTAAATTGGTGGCAAAGGGCTACCGATATATTGTGACTTCTCTCCAAACGTTCTCAGTTGTCAAAGTGAAATGGAGTCAACTGGCAGTCACAGTCTATTGTACTGTTACATATTCTTTGTATTGCTTGGTAACAATAAAGATCAGGTCAAGGGGAAAGCTTTTTCAGTTCATGTCTTTAAGAGAAACTTGACATAATTTTTCTAAAGATAGGTGTGGATTTGAATGAATAATAACTCACATTTCTGATAAGATGATTATGCTAAATATTCATAGTACTCAAATATACCTCACACCTTTTCCAAAAATAATATACACACATATACATCAGGTGAATGTAAAGGGAAAAATTAAATGTGGCTATTTTTGTTTAACATTTTCTCAAAATGTGACCATTTTGAGAGGCAGATAAAAGGGCTAAATTCGTGGTAACCTGTGAACTCAGTATTATCACATAATAAAACAGATTTGCTGTCTGGATTAAGAAATAACCTGTGTTGTGATTTAAACTTTTTCGGAAAATTTATACTTGGAACTATTTCCGATGACACTTTTTTGTGTGTACATGCTGTAGGGTTACTTGCAGATGTAGACTGGGTGGTGCTCAGAAGAGCTAACTGTAATGCAAGCCTTGGGGCTCCCACTTTCTTGTTGTGCGATTACTAGGAAATAACTGCCCTTTTCTGTACATTTTTATTTTTCAAACTATAAAATTCTTGTAATCAAAGCATTTGTGAGGCTAAGTTAGGTAAGAGACAGCAAGTATTTTCAGATCTTCAGATGATAGATGCTGTATAAATACAAGATACAGATATCAGTATGCATTTAAAAGAATATTGCTGTGCTGGCTAAAAATACAAAAATGTATATTTGGCTTCTTAACTTGATCATTGGTTGAAGCATTTATTTTAGAAAGGAGCCATACTTCTGAGATGCTATCATCTACTCAGTGTGACAGACTTGACCTTCACAAGGCAACTTTCTGATGATTCCTGTGAAGCATGTGTTGTGTGCACTGTTTCTGGATTTGTGTTAAAAATAAGCTGCTTATTTGCAAGATATTATCTAACCTCATTTGCTGAGGGGAAAACAGACAATCAGCCCCATATTTATTCCATTTGTGAATCCCATAATATTGACTTAGACTCTGAGTCAGGGATGTGTTTGCTTTAGTCCTCCTTTTTTTTAAATTAAAAATCATTTATGTTTTATCTCCAGATCACATATTATATTGGATATAATTGAAGCTGTTCCGTACATTCAATGGCTTCTTCACTAATGACTCTTCTGTGAGAATGACTATTACTACTTTAACAAATAAAGCTTTTTAAAATTATTCAAGAGTCTTATAAATTGTGATGAGCTTTCAAACCTTAAAATTATTTCAAATTGTATGTTTCATGTAAACCAGGGATGCATTGACCCTGTAGCTAAAGATACTTCTACAACAAATAGTTTTGAGACCTGAAAATGTCAGTATGTATATAGGGGTTTTTTTTTAATCTTTTTCAAAGTCCTCATTTTATGGAAGCATGTGGGAGGCTAAATCTACCATAAAATTATGGAATAAAAGAACATAAGTGAATTGGCCAAGCTAATTATCAGCATAACTATTTTCTGTTAACACAGTTGTTTGAATACAATAGATGCTATTAAATTGTCTTCTTAGTGTCTCTTTACCTCAGGTATTTTTAAAATTCTTGTTTAGATGGCCACAAGAGAGAAATTATAGTATAAATAAAGATCTTTTTAGATACTTAGGATTAATCTTGCATTTTGTATCCTACTCTGAAGGGAATGAATTGTTTTCAAGTGTTTATAGTTTATAATTGAATCTTTTGTATCCTAAGAAACCTAAAATATGCAATAATCTTGCAGGTTTTTTAATCAACTACATACACAAAGTCTTGAATCATTGGTTCATGCTCACCAGTTTATACCTAAGAGTCTTGAGCTGTCATTTCAGGCATTAGTGACAAATCAGAATTTGTTGCTGGGTATAGAAATGAAAAAGAATGTCTCTGGGAGTCAAAGAGGAATATACAATTAGTTTTGCTTAAATAGCATCATAAAGTAGCACCCATCATTTCTGGAGGTTCCAGCATCACCTGGTATTAAAAAGGACAGCAGATCTTTATCTCAAGAGTACATCCTAGTTGAAGAGAGAAAAAAAAAAAAAACAGCAATCAAAGTACATCTGTTAGTGGGAAATCTACCACAGCTGAGCTTTGACACAGCAGTCAGACCTGCTGCTTCACTCCACTGGGAAGAGGGCTTGCAGGTCCTCCATTGAAACAGAATTACCCTGAGATGATGTGTGCCCTTGGCAACAGAGTTCAGTCATCGAGCACAATAAGATGTCACACAGTCTTGAGCTGGAGTTCTGAGCTGTTATAGTTTAGTAACTTCTCTTTCTAGAGAAGTTGACTGATTACAGGCTTTGATTCTTTATATCTATAGTTATGTATTTTTTTCCTTAAAGATTCATGAATGCAGTTTTCGTCAAGTATACATTTTTTTTTATTTCAGAAAAATGTCCTCATAATTAAACAATTGGGAGGTGCTCTACTAAGCTCCTATATTTTATTTATAGAAGGGAAAAAGAAAGTAGCCCAGGCACTGGGGCCAGCCTGCTTGTCACTCATACCGCGCAGCCCAGACCGCACAGAAACTGCTTTCTGACCTTAACAGGCCAATTCTGTTTTAACAGCAGGACACCACAAAGGCCTGCAACAAAACCACACTGCACCAGTTCGAGCCAAGATGGTGGGTAAAGTAGACTAAAAGTCACCCCTTTGTTTGCTCTGATTTACCTCTGTTTGCCTCAAAAGTACCTGATGTTTGGTAGAGATGCTTTGTAGCAGTACTTTGAGAGATTATGCTTTGAGAGATGTACAGTGGTTAGCCACCCTAGCTGGCTCTCATTGAACCACAGGAACATGCCTGCATAGATGAAACTTGGAGGTATCCAAAAGTTACCTTTGCTTCATCACCATGCTAAGATCTCTGCTCAAAGCGGGGATTCTTACTCTGCCAGGCACAATTTGTGCTGTGTGCAAAGGAACATGGAAGACTGCACGTGCCCATGCTGCCCCTGGAACTTATTTCCCCTTTCCTAGAGCCCTGGTGACCTGTCTGCCTTTATCCCTTAAAATTCCCTTAGTCTCTCTCTCTTTGAGGAGAAGGTATCTTTAGAATACGAGCTCTCCTTCTCCATTCTCTGGCCCCTGAATAAAAGCCTGTATTGCTTGCACCAAACTCAGTTTCCTTATTGGCAGTGCAAACCTGAGTGGGAAAGAACTCTCTGACCTAGTGAAGGAGGCTTTGGTTCGGCTATGGCTCCAAGAGGGGGTCCTTGTGTCTAATTTAGTTATACGTTCAAGTTTGAAATGCAGGCCTTCCAGGTATGTCATACTTTAATCTTTGCTTAAATCTCATCATCTGTAAAATGAGAATGAAAAGAGTACCTACTTAAAAGAGTTATTATGAAGATTAAATGAAAAAATAGATGTAAAGAACTTGGAACAGTGCCTGGCACTTAATAGAAGCACAAGAAATTCTAGCTGTAATTTTTACTATTATTACTATTTGAAAACAAGCTATTTGCCCCTTACTCAGTTTCTTTTTATTATTGAGATGATAAATTAATATTTAAATAATATAAATGAATAAATAATGAATACTGATATATTTGATTTCATACCCCAAAGCAGACTAGAAAATTCAGACAATACAATTAGATATATATTCAGAGGAGGGGGAGGAAAAAAAGAAAGATGTGGTAGAGGCAGAGTTCCAGAGAAGAATGGATAAGTGATGAGCACTGTCAGATAATAGAGAAAAAGAAATTCAGGAATTACAGAGTCTCACATATTTGGATCATCTGAGACGATTTAGTGTAAAGAACATGCCACTATTGCAGTATTTCCTATGGGAATGCAAATATTAAAATAAAGTAAATAATATTATTTTATAATGAAGCTTCTTTGGTCTTTAAAATGGCTTAAATTATTTCAGTGTATTATGTTAAGGAATACCAATATGTCTCTAAACTATTTCAGTGAGAGCTTTTTTTGACAAGCAGACTTAGTTTATTGAAGAAAATTGCCTATTCAGACATACAGTTTCATTATAAAGTCACATATTACATTTTATTCTTAAATAACCTGCCTCTTCTTGCACTTGCATCGCCTGCCTATTCAGGTCCCATACCCACCTGCAAGTCCTTGCGGTTCTACATGGCTATTGTGTCTCTAGGAGCTATCTCCTTTGCTCCTTATGTATCTAGTACAGTATTGTGGACTGTCTCCAGTGCCACTCAGGGAGGTTCCTGCTTAACATTCTCCTCTCTGTGAAGCTACAGCAAAGGACTTCACCAATTTCCTGGGACCCAGCATTGGGTCAGTCAGTTTCCCCAGGGCACAAACATCCCCTCCTCCACTGTATCCTAATGCATCAGAGGCAGTGCCCCCAAGAGGTAGCAGTGAACCCAAATCACAGTGAGCCCCCATGGTCCTTCATACTTCTCTTAATAAACATTTCAAAATAGTATTATATCCTATATATATACTCATTATGTACTATCCATATCATAGACAGGTAGATAGGTAGATAGATGTACATGCATATCCCATCTAAGAATTTATATAGAATAGACTATAGGACATGACTATAATTTACATAATTTTTATAAGGCAAACACAATATAATTAATTTTTGAGTCAAGATGGCAAACATTTCCAGCACCCCATAGCCTTCTTCATGTTCCTGCACAATGAAAACCTGCTCCCTCTTCATCATGTGACACTATCTCTCAAGGACAAAGAGTTAACACAGGCTGATTCTTTTTTCCATGTGATTATTCTCCATCCCAGACTTACTCATGCAATTATTTTATGTAATAAAATGAGAACAAATGTTCTTATTCTTCCTCCCTAGATTCATCAATAAGGAGCTTTTTGGGGTTTTGTTTGTTGTTTCTTTTTATTTTGTTTATTGAGTTGTTGTTCCCCCAATTTTTCTTTATCTTTAAACTTTCTTTCACTCAAATACTTACCTAGAGTGCTAACAAACCAATTCTGCTTTCTAAAGATAGTCAAGGTGACATTATTTATTCCAGTGCAATTCTGGTAATATTTAAGCACCTCCACATCCATGAATTCTACGAGGATGCTAAGCACTTAGAAGGATCTCTTCCTTTTCACAGCAGTATTTGGCATTCATGGATGGGTCAGGTATTATATGATGATAATAAATATAAAGCAGCTTACCATGAGGAAAGAACCTATTATTAATTGTTTGAGAGAAGCTCTCCTTTAGTAATAGAAATATGAGGCTTCCTATAGGATTTCAGAGAATCATATTGCTAGGAGGGACCTAAAAAATCATCTAATCCAATTCTTTAAGTTTAGGGAATTGAACTGATCTACTGTTGATCCCTGCACTTATACGTGATTTTTCCTTGTTAGGAAAAATACAAAAACAAAAAATGAGGGGTAGGTATTATGGACAGATGACAAGATGTATGTAAGTAGGTTTTCAGTTTAGTTTTTTTTTTTTATTGGAAGAAATAAACAGGCAAAAAATGGGAAAAACTAAAAATGAAGAGTTTATGATCAAAGTTCATAAACCGATGACAAAAATTAGTCCTTTTGCATTTTTTATAATTAATATAATGCCTTTTCTTTCTTTCTCTGAAGTAAGAACCAATATAGAGCCAATGTATACCCATTCAGTCCATTTAAAAATAGTGTTGCATATAGTTTTATTTTCCCATTGTTTTTCAATGTTTCATATGTGTATGAACATAGCCATTTTGTATATACTCTCTAGAATTTACACTTTCCCCACCTCACAACTGTTAGGATGGCTACTATCAAAAGGACCAGAGATAACAAACTGGCAAAGATGTGAGGAAAAGGGGAACCCTTGTACAGTGTTGGTGGAAATGTAAACTAGTACAGACACTGTGGAAAACAGTATGAAGATTCCTCAAGAAGTTAAAAATAGAGCTACCATATGATCCAGCAATCCCACTTCTGGATTGAACACAGCCATCATCTCCATGTAATATCTCTACTCCCATGTTCATTGCAGCATTATACACAATAGCCAGAGCAGGAAAACAACATAAGAGTCCATAATTAGATGAAGGGACTAAGAAAACGTAGTGTATACATATAATGGAATATTATTTCAGCCTTTAAAAAGAAGGAAATCCTGTTATTTGTGGCAATATGGATGAACCTGGAGGGCATTCTGTTAAATAAAATAAGCCAGACAGAAGGACAAATATCGCATGACATCACTTATATGTGGAATCCAAGAGAAAAAAAGTTGAACTTCTAGAAACAGAGTGAGTAGAACAGTAGTTGACAGGGGCTGCTGAGTAGAGGAAGTAGAGAGAGGTTGGCAAAAGTTCAGTTACGAGATGAATAAGATGTGTGGCTCTAATTATAACATGATCACTGTAGTGTTAACACTCTAGTGCTATCCTCAGTTAATGTCCGTTTTTTTCCTGTTGATTTTTTTTTTGCCTTATGTTCTATTTTGTCTGATATTAATATCATTACTCCAGATGTTTTCTAATTAGTATTTTTCAGTTTAACATTTTTCCAGTATAACTTATTTCATTTTTAGTATCACTAAATAGTATATGATAAATTTATTCTGTAATATTTAGCCTTTATAATATATTAGAATTTGGGTGATTTTTCATCATTTGAATCTATTTCTACAGTTTTACTCTGTGTTTGCTACTAACCGAGGTTTTACTTCTCTTTTCATGCTTTCTGTGGAAGCTCATTATTTTTGTCTTTTATAGCTTTGGAAGTCAACCATTACATTTCTATTATTGTGATTATTCTGAAGTTTTAACAGGCATACCTAATGCTATAGTTTTCCTTTTATATTTCTCAGTGTTCTTATGAGTCTCAGGTGCAACATACTAGATTGATCATAATCTTTGGTTCAGAACACACTCTGAACAGGGTCCTTATCTATGTACCTGTCTGTCAATTTGTTGTAGTGTAATAAATGCTTATAAATCCACCATCCCACACAAAACCTGAGCTGTGAAAATCACTTACATCTACCTTTACGGTCCCGCAAAATTCCATCCTCTCAGAGGAACCATATTGTCGATCCCAAGTTAAATATTCCTCTGCTTAATGCATTTTTAAATTGACTTCAGTTTTTTTCCAGCATTTTATAAAGGTATTTTTGCTCTTTCTAATATTTATGGAATTAAGTTTTTCACTTAATATTTATATTCATTCCTATTTTTGCACATTGCTCTAGGTCATTAATTTTTACTGGTATTCTTTAAAATAATCCTTTGTCAATTATGTAAGCTGAAAGATATTTTCACAATTTGTAATTTGTCTTTTCATTCTTTTTAGTTTATGCATTGATGAAAAAAGTTTTTAATTTTTATATGAGAAAAATGTTTTCTATCATTTGTAATTTATTGTTAGGGCTTTTTGTTTCTTTGTTTTAAAAACTTCTCAACTATCCTAGGAGAACATTGCTAAGATTTATGTCAGAAAATGTTTTGCCTATGTTTTTTTCTAGGAGGTTTATAGTGTCTTGTCTTGTGTTTAAGTCTTTAAGCAATAATTCAAATAATTTTCTTATATATATTTTTCTTATATCAACATCTTTCATATATAATCTTTCATCATGGAGTATTGAGAATATCCTCTTCGATACATCTTAAATAACATTATACAATGTATATGACACCATTTAAAGGTCTACTGGTGCATTGAAAGGGCATTGGATGAAAGTCAGAAGTTCACCAATGCATTTCTATTTTTACATTAAACAATAATCCTGTGACTTTGGGCAAACAAATGGTATTTTATTCTTTCTTTCTTTATCTCCAGATTTATGGGGTAAATTAGAGGAACCGTAAATTTCTCTCTGGTTGTAGAAGTAAGGAATATATTCATCAATAATTCCAGTAGATTCTATTATTCCAATTTTCAGGTGAGGCAAGTGAGATCAAGAGGATGTCAGTGATTTCTGTAGGTCACACAGTGAATAAATAATGAAAGTGGGACTTGACCTTGTCACTCAGATGAAATGAAAGATCGTACTGACAGTAAGGTCAAAGACTGACTTGAAAGGACTAATTTGGAAAACAGGTAAGAGGTTACCTTAAGATCTAGGTGAACAATACCTGAGTACTTGAAATAAGGTAGTAGCAGTAGGTATAAGTGTAAAGGATGTATACAGTGTATATCTAGGACAGAGAATTTACAAATCTTGATTATCCATTTGATCCACATAACGTGAGGTAAAGGATAGAGAGAAATCTAAGATGGTTACTAGATCTATGGCTTGGGGATTGCATAAAGGTAATTCTCTGTGATAGAGAATGTGGGAAACAAAGGATAAGAAATTAAAATGATTACCAAAAAAATTCTGTCTTAAAGGTGTTGATAGAAATATATTACAGAGAGAGATAATAGAATTAGACTATATTTAGAGTATTATAGAAATCAGAAATATGCAAGCCTGTAGTTGTGGAAATAGTAATAATAAACTAGGGGGCATGATTAAAGTAGAGAGGGGAAAGGAAAAGAAAAATGTCTGTCTGTGGCCTTCTAAGAAGCTGTAGATGGTGGAATAGGAAGAGAATCTAGGAAGAAAGAAGCCATTATTGAAGTAAGAAAATAATGAAGAAAAAGTTTTATAAATGTCAAGGAAGGAAAGAATTTCAAAGAATAAAGGGTTAGAATTTTTAAATCTTACAGAAAGTTTGAATATAATGTGCTGTTTCTGTTTGGATTTGAAAACTAGAAGGATATTGGTGACTCCAATGAGAGCAATTTCAGTGGATTGGTAGGGATGTAAGTGAGATTGACAAGAGTTGAGAATTGAATACAGAGTTATAAAATCATGAACAATCTTGGGAATTCTGATAGATCCATTAGATTGACACTGCTGGAACAAATGCCCTTATAATGACTTACAATGATGTCAGAATGTATGCCAACTAAAGTCACACTGGTGTCACTGCCATCATCTTTCCTTGAAACCATATTGATTATTGCCAATATTTTTGAAACTTTTCGTTGGCCAGAAAATTATATAGGGCAGACCACGGACTGGATAAGACTGATTTACTCTGTCAGTCCAGAGACTGACCCATGATGCCTAACGAAGTTGGGATTTCACTGAAAAATCTGTAGATGTGGTAAAATAGATACTTTACCAGCATCACCATGACAAGAACAGGATAAGTTTTATCAGATTTTGGTATGAACATACAGCTTTCTAGAATTGATTTAGAATAAAGAATGAATGCCTCATTAGCCACTGACACATCATAATTGCCATATACTCTATTTAAATCTAGTTCTTGTTAGGGATGTCTCAGTGCTGTAATAACCCTGTCAGTCAACCTGCCACATATTCTTATGTGTAGGAAGTTCTCTTGAAGACTTCAAGCTATTATTGAATACTGGTGTTTGGACAGTGCCCTCATTAATAGATTTTAATGCTTAGTAAGGAGGACATTTTACCTGAACAACTTTCTTTGATCTTCTCTTACACACATTTGCCAGTAAGGAAGTCATGTGGTGTAACAGTACAGTGGGGTCTGATAGGGGTATTGGCACAGCGTGGAGAATCGTGTGTCAGTTCTGTTACTAACTAGCTATATAAACTTGGAAAATTCCTGTAAATCCTTGGATATTTATATTTCTTCTTGGTAAAAATGAGCTGATCCAAGAGAGAGTCCCTAGAAATCCCTCTAATTCTAGAATGATTTATCTCTGAAAGCTTTTGCATCTTGCCTGCTCTATGGTGGGGAGATGGACATCAGATTTCCCAGAAAAACCAGTCTCTTAGCACTGTTGTGGGACTCACCTTAATCTCATTCCCTATAACTGGACATGTGCAAGAAAGATTTGGGAGCTGAGCAACTACCTTTACAGGTTTTGTATGTGAAACTGAAGCAGATCAGCTGTGAGCGAAAACTACAAAACAGAACATGTCAAGGAAACACTGAAGTATAACTTCAAGTAAGGTGGCAAATAGCAACAGTGAACACACTAGCTCAGTACACTGGGGAAAGAACAGCTTTTAAAACAAAATTCTGGCTTGCTATAATTCTTAAAGGCAGAGGGACCTGGGCTTCAGGATCTATAAACAGTAGCAACTTCCTCAAGACAGAAGATAATCTCTGCAAGAGCGTGGTAAAGTAAACACTGCTTATTATCAGTCCCTGGTGCTGCTCACAGAACCAGAAATCACTGTCAAGGGCATCTTTCCTTGGCTCTATGGAGTGACATGGTGATAGAGTCATCTGGGCTCTCCTACCACACCTCATTTATTAGAGAGCATTAACGTGGGATGTGCTGATTAAAAAGCTTTGCATGTGCCCAAATTCCCTAGAACACATCATGGCCTAATTTAGAGCTAGCAGACATAAGTTTATGTTGAATCTCTTTTTGTACTATTACTGGGAGCAATGAGTTTCATGAGGTAATTTACTTTGTAAAGTAATATTTGCTGTCAGTTCTGTTCTCTCCCACTTCCCTCTCCATCTCCACTTACATAATTTTCATTTAAAGAGAGATACCTGCAGTTGCATTTCTGAATTCTTCATAGTATCCAAAATTTATCATAATTCTACCAACTTCCTACATCTTTCCCGACTGAAAACTTGCCACCCCCACTTTTTTTTATTACAGTATCTTCCGACTCTCATTCAGTGTTCTCTATCGAGATGAACACATGTTAGAAGCATCTAGGGAGCACCTCACCCTTAACAGCTTTAGACGCTCTGGGGGCACTAGCAGCTGCAGTTTTTGAAAGGTCCCTGGTCATATGCAGTCATGTTTGAGAACCATCACCAGTCTAGACAGTTATTAGTATGTGTTGTTTTTAACATGACTGACAGAGCTATATTCTATTTCTTTATAGATTTTTATGAGGTCCAATGATCATTTTATATCTGTGACTAATAGGACTCTCCTATTCTGGTGTTTTTAGTTAAGGAGGCACAGTGGCTCAATGTGTCTAGTGACTTTATATTCAAGAAATATTTCTGGCCTAGAATTCAACCATGTGCCAAGTACTATACTGTGTACATTTATCTTCGTTGTCTCATGTAACTATACCAATAACTCAATCAAATAGATATTATTATTCTCAGTTCACACGTAAGAACAGTGAATGTTAAAATTTTAAATTATTTGTCTGACGTACAAATGGATCGATGATAAAAAAAATTTTTTTGGCTCCCACTCCATTGCTCCCGATCATTAGTAGTGTTTCTAGGTAAATTTCAGGGTCATGACTAAAAGTTTGAAGCCCATTATTCTATAAATACTGCTTTCTTTCTTCTGCTCAATGACTTTGCTCTCCCCGTAATCAAAAGATCTATCATTTACTGTTTACTCGCTCAGTTCTGAAGATCCCTCTCTTACAGTTTCTCTTCACCGTGAGCATTCAACTACCTGAGCACTGTGTCATTTGAAAACTTGATTCTGGAAGGCTTTGTGATCTAGAAAACGATATTGTCCTTATCAAATATGTACTTTTACCATTGCCATTCTGTTTCTCCCGGGAGACAGACCCGTTTAAAGCCTTGCCATGATGTTTTTAGTTGCCTCTGAGAGAATCAAAATATTTAAAAGGTTTTTTGAAGGAAAAGTTAAAAGAGGCATTACATTAAATTCCTTACTTCATGTGTATTTGTCCTTCGAAATACTGAGCCCCTTAGTGAGTAGCCATTCCTCATACAAAAACCTACTTGCTCTGCCCCCAATTATTTACTGATTCTATTCAGTAAATTCTAGAATTGAAAATAAAATTCATCATTTCTGTATCCCAAGATCTGGGATATTTCAAGTTGATGAAATGCCTGCAGGTTTTGGTCTGAGTAGCTATTGGAACTTCAGGTTGCATATTTAGCCAACAGTTGGAGTATTCTAAGGTCTTCCCAATAATGACATAGGCAAAAGACATTAATTTAGTCTTCCTCCCAACATCTTTACACTCCTTAATGCAGTTTTTGGAGAGTAGCCACATATAATCCCAATGATTGTCCAATTTGCTTTCTGCCTTTAATATATTTAAGAAACTCCTGAACCCAGTCCTGGAATCTCTTTGCAAGGCATTCTACAAAATCCTTTCTACTGTTGGTGGTTTTTGTACCTGACTCAGTGGGCTTTGCCAGTTTTTTTTTTTTGGGGGGGGGGGGGGGGACACAAGAAAAATTTTAATCATGTGTCCAGTTAAAGAATGTGTTGGTATTTATGTGAAAAATCCCATCAGTAATTAACAAACTGTGTGAATACCTTTTGCACATTGAATTGAACCAACCTGTAGGTATGCTATATTCTTCTATTTAAAGAAGCTTCTAGAATTTCTAGTTCGTTTAACTGGTCTTTCTCTTCATTTCTACATCATTAAAGTAGCATTTAATTTGTACACCTTTGTATTTTCCTGTAGTATTTTCTAATGCAAATGCCATCCTCCCCATCTACTCTTGTTAGTAAACATTGTTATGGCTAGCCTTGTGTAATATTTTTCCAACTTAACATTAAAATCATTTGGCTATGTTTCAAATGAAGAAATCATCTTGAAACTTAACTTTGGTTTGTATTATATTTTAGGGTAATATGGGGAGAAATATGTTTATTTACAAATACATAAGTTTCCATTCATCATAATCAAAATGATTTTTACCATATTTCATAAATTTGATCAAATAAATGTGATCTCAGTAATCTTTCAATCAAAGCCACAAGTCTTTGAAGTATTTTAATGTCTCCTATTTGGATTATTGTTGTATATGTTCTTACATTTTAAACTATGTTTAAAGACATATATGGGGTAATAATTAACTTTGTCTAATTTTTATCAATATATCACATCTTTTAATTAATGTATGCTATTTCTTTAGAATTCAATTGTTTCTGATAGTAGTATTTTTCCTCTTATTTATATTTCCCTTTTATATTTTATCATGGGATATTTCTGTATTTTCCTTTGTAGGAAAGAATCACAAATGTCTGGTTGCATCTATAGGTCTTTGCATACTATTTGCTAAATAGAGATTTTAGTAAATAGTTGTGAACAAAGATACTTAAACAACATGTAGTTAGATTTAAAAATTCAATCTGAAAATCAATGTATTTTAATTGGAGTGTTTAATACATTCACATTTATTGTGGCAATAGGCACTTTTTTTCTTATTTCAATTATTATCCTTTTAAAAATACATTTCATTGCCCTCTCCCCTTTGTTTCTTAAACTTGTTAGTTGTCAAGTTTTCTTCAGTTCTGTTTTCTTAGAAATTTGGAATTTTTATATACATGTGCATATCTGTGTATGATTAAAAAATAAGTTTACATTTTTAAAACACCAAAAATAAGATAGCATCTGTCTGCTGCCTACCTTTGTGTAGAGTAAGAAGTTTGACAAACTTCTTTTCTTTCTAATATTCCATATCATCTTTTTCTTAATTATTCCTGATATGCTATATAACCAGACTATTTTCATTATCCTGAAATAATAGATCAAGTATGATTTTGTATATTTGTTACATTTTTTCAAACAGAAAGTATCTACAGTCTCTCTTTTGTTATAAATATCAGATAAATTTTGAGGTTTAAATGAAATTTTAATTACAGTTCCTTTATAAAGGAGCTTTTTTCCAAAATCCATTGTACTTACCGTTTTACTTTGTACTTCTGATTTTGTAATTCTTATATACTACCTTTCATCACTGGTTATCTTTTTTAATATGTCTGTATCTTGTCTCTTCAACTGGATTGTTCAGCTCCTTTAGGGGCAGCAATGAGTCTTGTAGAACGTGGCTTAATAGACAATGGATCTGGCTAGAACATAAGCATCATTAAATAGATTGGCCATTACATAGATCAGTCACATTGCAACAGGCTACCTGAAAAATTCCCACAAGTGGAGTACAACTGAAGGGCTTGGCAGAGTGACAGCAGATGTCAGCACAATACAGTAATTGTTAACAGTTGGAGGTCCAGGCAGTATCTCTAGTCTTCTGAGGTGGACATTATGGTTTGACAAACTTAAGTAATTGACCCAAATCATTTAGATTGTAAGTGGCAGAATTTTAAATGAATCTGTGTAAGTGAGGTAAGCAGCCAGGAAGATTTGGTACTGCACCATTGGATTAATGAGTCTAGGGTTCTTTGAATTATCTTTTAATAGGTAAAGAATTACTTTTACAACCTGGGGTAGGAATCTGGAATTTAGGCTGCCTCTGCTGTGGGGAATGGAGAAATGTGGGATATGATTCCAGCAGGTATACACACAAATGTGAATGTAATAGGTTCTTAGGTAAAACCATTACATATTGTATGTATTTGTATTTTCCTGGATAGTTTTTGATATGTTCAAGTAAGATATTTTCATTGCCTTCAGACTAAAATACGAATTCTTTAACGTGGCTTACAAATGCTACATTATCTGACAACTTCTGGTCTTTCTAGATTCTAGATAAATATCTCACACTTTAGTATCTAGAAATATGTGCCTTAACACATTCTCTTACCTCCTTTAGAATGGTTGTTCTTTCCATTTTTTTCTAGCAGAATATTCAGCAGTCAACTGAATTAGCTTCTTTTTGGTGAAATCTTTGTGGCTCCACAGAGACTGACATGTATGCTGATCAAAGCCTCTGTTATGTGGTATGCATACCTTCATCTATAGCACTTAGCAGGATACTTTTAATTAGTCTCTTTATATTCATTTTCTCATTGGACATATAGCTCCGGAAAACAGGGGCCATGTGTAATCCCAGTACCAAGTAATGTGTCTTTCAAATAACAAACACACAATAAATACATGACAGCAGAAGGGTGAGAGGCAAGAAAGGAAATGAAAGCCTCCTTTTCATTGCCTACTTATATCATCCCTTCCTTTCCACTGACTATCTGCTTCTCATTCAGAAATAAATTAATCCAAAGTAAAAAGGGCCTTTTAGCAATAAACTGTTTGTGTATTTTTTTTCCCTAGACCAAAGACGTTAATAACATTATTTGTATCCAAGTACATTATACATTACATAGAATATAAACTCAATAGTCCATTTATAAAAGGCTCTAATTACAGTCTTATCACTTAAGTGGATCACTCTGAATATAACAAAATCTCAGCCTTGGTATGTATTGAATATATTTTTTAACTAGATAAATGCAGGGTAAATATGACATAGTTAACTGTGGTTAAAATATATGTCCCTCTTGCTCTCCCTACCTTTCAACCGCAGGCTACAGTACAAATAGAAAAGGCTTATTATAAAACCCAAGAAATCTCAGACACCACACCCCTGACATCACACTGACAGGAATAGGTAAGTATACTTCCTTTATTTCTATTCCATTATTGTTCATAGATTCTATTCCCAGCCAGATCAATGATTGGACTTGGTCTCACATAAGGATATCCTATTTTTATTTTCTAAAACTTGTAGCTAATTCATCATTCTTTTTATATTTTAAGCAAGACTTATATCTAAGAAATATAAAAATTTTAGATGCATATTTTGAAATAAAGTAATTGATATGATAAGTGCAGGCATACAATAGAAAAGTAGGCAAATCAGAACTTCAAAGTAGAGGAAATATTTAGCAAAAGCAGAAAAACAAATGATTAAAATGTTAATTTACTTTGGATTTTTTGATAGGAGGATACAGTGAAAGTAAAATATATCATGGACTGCTTATTTCAAAATACTATTTTATCATTCTGTTTTTATTTTAAATAAAATTTTATGCAGTACTAATTTTTAAAAGCTTAGCTAGCTACAAGAAGAAGAATATAAAAAGTATCCAATAGGGGGCACCCAAGTACTGTGAACGGAATTATCTGCTTTGTCTTCTCAAGATTTTGTTTAGATAGAAAGGGGTAAACCCTTGGGCACATTTTCCTATTACCTTTTATATAAAGAACAAAACTGAGTAAGATAAACAAAAATACTCTTTGACATGCTTCTGCTATTCCCCAGTAAAAGACAAAGGGACATTAAAAAGTGGGATTAAATGGCATTCTGACCCTCATTATTCTAGAAGCATAAAGGTATAATGGTGTCGACAGCTTAGTTGGTCTGCATTCTCAAAATTTCAAACAAGTTTTATTCTACATGATAGTTCAAAGCCAGATATAATTATCATTCTCTTCTGGAGGCATTTAGTTGTATAAAACAGTAAAAAGCAGAATCCTGTTCCTCATTCTTTCTGGGTTTTAAAGCAGATTAATGTGAGAAACTGTTTAAATTACTTTTGAAATAATATTCCTAAGGAGGAGTTAGCCTAACACTTGAACAGAGAAGTTATAACAAATGGTGGTGATATTTATTTTGGAGGGATTGGGATGGGGAGAACGATGAGAGGAAAAAGAAAAGCTACTCCAGCAGTCTGTGTGCCAGATGTTACTTCAACTAGACTACATTTTGGTAGCTAAGACTTTATTTCAGTTAAAACCTAAATGAAAGTCTGTGGTGGAATCTAACTGAAATCAAAATGTGCTTTTTTTAAAGTGATGGGGGAAATATTTCATTTAGGCTTTGAAACTATAGATTAAAAATTGTTTCTTATTTTAATATGCTTGACATCATGGTAGCTTAAACATTAACCTCTAGATGCCCTCAGGACAGTGATATGAATCTCTTACAGCACATTAAGTAACAATCCCCCACTGAACTTCCCACTGAAGCGCTTCCTTGTGTAGGTCACTCAGTGCACATGTTATTCACTTCTGTTATTTTCACCCAAGCGAGTTTAATGCGTGCTTTGATTTTAAAACAGGCATGTATGAATGCTAAGCACCTCCCTTCATCAGCGTGTTCACCACTCTCACAGTTGTAGGTAATGAAATCTTCTAGTTCCATCTTAATTGATAACTTGAGACACCTGTATGCAGGTATGATTGCGTCCTATAGCCTGTTCACATTATGAAACAAGATATTAACCCTGTTTCTCATAGGATTAAAGCTACCTAAACATTTGCTTTCATAAAATTGGGTTATATGTCAGTAATCCGTAACAATAATTTGAGAAGAATCTCAAGTTCTTGATGTATTTTGAAAGCATGGAACTTTAAATAAGAGAAGGCAAACCATTTATAACTAGGATTTCTTGGATTTTATACATTTATTGTGGCCAAAGAGAGGATTTTCTGGGACAGTCTTGAGTAGAAATATGTCTTAACGCCCAATAATTATATTATTCAGCAATGTGTTCTAGTTTTGGTTTGGAAACTGACCTCCATAAATGTAAAATGTATGGAGGAAATGAGGGCAGAGAGAACCGGTTTCAGAGCTGCAAAATTAGCCTGGGCATTGCCTCCATATCATCCTTGAAGCTATAATTTGCACCTGCAACCTGAAGCTTGGAGCATGGTTGTTTCTCCAAATTCCCCAGCCAAATTCAGACCTGGAATGATTTGTCCTTTAATATCTTCTCTTGTGTGTGAACAACAGAGTATGCTACTTTTTATGAGCTATTTTTCATAGTGTTTAAAATACTTTTGTGTAAATGTCCAAATTGACTAATCTCCTTAGTTTTGGATAAGAAATGAAGACTAGTATCAACAGTCCTTTGGCTAACCTTGTATATTCTATGAATGTAGGTCAATTTGTGATTATGTGTATGTATCTGCTTATATACATATCTGCATATACTTTTTTCTCAGATTATTGTAATATATAGTTTGCAGGCAAAGCCCAGTAAAGGGCATAAAAACTGTTTTAATTTCCATTTACTTTCTTTCACAAGAAAATAACAGGAAGTTAAATTGGAATAAATTAGGAATGATATCCACCTAAAAGTACAAACTGGTACTTCTTTTAGAAATAAATGCTTTTAATCACAATGAAAGACTAATAACCAAAATATTCTTGGTCATCCTGTGTCTAGACATAGCTTTTCATCTTTTTAAAATTTTTCTGTTGTGTGCTTGTGAATAATGTTGTCTTAACACTCTTTTTGTTGTTGTTGTTATGTAGTAGGGTTTGCAGAACAATGTGAATGATACCCTTGGTAAAATCTATTTACAATGCAGAATGCAGCAGTGGAAAATCATAAAAGCATTTAATGGTCTTTCAACTATAATTTAACTTTGCCAGTATTCATGCATAAAATCACACATTTTCACAAATCTTGATAAATATATCTAGGTCCAAATGTCACTATTTTTCTTCCCAGAAAGAGAGGCTTGACATAAAATTAGGGCATTCTGTTCTGGACTAGACAGCTCCTTTTTGCATTTGAGTTTTTATTGTGATTAAAAAGTACAATTTTCATAACAGAAAAACACTTTTAGAGGGCAAGAGGCATTTGCTATGTGAGAAAAATGAATTTTCTACTTCAAAAAATAGTGTTTTGGAAAAGTTAGCTCTGTAACTTTTCTTTAAAGCAAACTTTAAAAAATATTAAAACTCAACACTAAATATATTCCACTTACCACACACCTATTTAGTACATACTCTGTGACAGGCACTGTGCCCAAATGGAGCTGTTGACAGCCTCTGAAGAGCCATTCCTGTGGGAATTAAGCAATGCACACTTTGAAGAAAAATTTGTTTTTCTCTTCTTTTTTTTTAAATTCTTTGCTTCTCTTTATTGTTCTTTTTAAAAATTTACTTTGTGAGGTAAAGGAATAGAAAAAGAGGAGATGATTACTCTTATAAAACCCAACAAGACAAAACAATCTCCCCTCCTGAAGTAAGAAACAAACTAAAACAAAACAAAAAAGCCAAAAAACTAAACTTAGCCAAGATACTATAGCTCCAAAGTACTTTTTACATTTTAACAGTAACTCGTTTTATTAAAGTATATATAAAGTGAAATTTAATTCTGGTATCCCATTTTCTCAGCTCTCTGTCAATTGCCTGCACCTAATCTCTGTCTTTGTCATTATATTATCCTGTTTACTTCAGATACAGGGCTTTCATAGCAGAAGGATCATGGAATACCAGATACAAGAAAGATTAAACAAGGTTAAGGGAAGGAGTAAAAAGCCATTATTCAGCAGTAAAACAAATAGTCTCTGAGTACCTATTCTAGGGAAAAGCCCAGGCAAAAATATATTGGGGGGTAGAATTGTGACTATAAAAAATTAAGAGAAAAAAAATCATTTGGATGTAAAGTAGGAAATTACTTAAAGTGAACAGAACACTAGAAAGGGTCCTTGAACAATAGCTATAAGACAAATAAATAAATGAATAGAAGTTGAACCAGACTTTTCCAAGTTCTCTTTTTGTCCTCTGATTCTATGTGAATCTACAACACAAGAGTCCACTGACTCTAATCAATCTATGTTATCACTGACAGAATTTCTGGGTATTCTGAATTTCAAACATTTCTGAATTTCCTCCCAAGTTCTAGATCAAAAGAGGAATGATGTGTTCATTGAATAAATGTTGATACCAACACTCAAGATATTTGAATATGTATTTTGTGATTTCTTATTCAGAATCTAATTCTAGTAAAAGGCTCAGGTTTCTCTATAAAGGTTTATCAAAGATATTTTCCAAACAAGATGCAGCCCTGATTTTATTGGGTGGTCTCAGCAATGGACTTTATGTGTCATACCGAAGGTTCACAACAGCATCCCACAAGATCCTGGAAAGACAGCTGCCGGCTATACCCTGCACGCCTATAAGGCCTGTACTTGCCCAGCTTCAAGACTGAAGAAAGATCCTGGAATCAGAGACAGAGACATCAGTGATTTAATGGATAGGGGGGTCTTACAAATCTGAAGCAAGGTCCTGGAGCAACACCCCACCAGCAGGACTTGGTGGCAGCCTTCCCTGCCGGTGGGAGGGGGAGGTTACCGATTATAGGGGGGATGACATCAGGTTGGCTCATCTGTTACCAGGAAAACTGGCAGAGGGGCATGCACCTCACCACCCCTCTGATCATGATGGAGATGTTCCAATTTAAAGATCAGAACAAACGCTTGCTGGGGGCAGGAACAAGTATGTAAGAAGGTCAGTCACGTGAGTAGGGTGCGGGTGAAGTAAGCACTAGTCAAGCAGGGGATATACAGAGAGCAAGAGAGCAGCCTGCTCATAAAACAGCCCATTAGCACAGAAATGACATTTGATTTAGACTGTAACTGCTAGTGCAAGAACTAAGTCTGTTTTCTTCATAGCTATTTGCATGGTGCTGAGTGCAGTGGCTGTTAGCTGGTATATAGCTATTAAGTGAATGAATGAATTCAAACCCCCTGGGCTGCCACTCCTCAGAGCTAGAAAAAATCTGAAAAAGAATATCTGCAAAGTTCCCTATGTAATACAGGAAAGCAACAGGAAACTTCTTTCAAGGGCTGTTTCTGACATTAATAAAATATGTGACCCCAAAGTAGTCACCCTTAAGTTTTTTTTCATCTGTAAAATGTGGCAAACTGGAAGAGATGATTTGCATGTTCCTTCAGTTTCAACAACCTGAGAGTTTCTGACTAAAATTAAGGAGCATAAAGACGGTAACCGAAAGGACAGAGATCAATATTCTCAAAAGCTTATTCAAACAAATTGAATCCTGACTAAGGACCATTGACAACCAACCTCTGGCATGAAACACTAACTCTATTCTAGCTGCTGGAGGTGAGGATGTGGAGGTCATCTTGACCACAAGTATGTCAAAGTTAAAAAGCACTAACAGCAACGAACCTATAATCAACTGACTTGAAATTCAAAGGCTATTTCCACAAGAGTAAAATGACAAGGATTTGATGAATTTGGGGCATTTCTGTATTCCAGCTCCCTCCCCTGCTTAAAACACACATGGATTGCATTGTTACTGATTGTGCCTTCTGAAGACATATCAAAATTCAAAACAGCATTTGTTTCTCAAGTCTATATTATTATTATGGAAGTCAATTTTTGCCTGATGAGGTTGTCTAAATCAGTAAAGATGCCTTTCCTTCCTACTGTCAAAAGTTTATCAAACAAGAGTCAGAGAAAATGTAAAACAATCAAGTCTGTATTGACCTTTTATTATTTATCCTTTGCAAGTTATAATTGACTATTAGTTGTGCTTTTCACTATAATATTTATATCTTGTAGCATTTACAGATCATGACAGTAGAGAGAAGCTGAGACATATATGAAGAGAAAAACTTAATTTGCCTGAAAATATTTTACTTTCCAGGTTTAATTGGATAATTACAGCACCCTGCATTTTTTTCTCAGGTGTATATGCCTCCTAGTACTTCACAAATGGTAGGAATTTAAATTGCACCAAACTCGTATTTAACTCAGTTAAATCCCCATGTCCTAGTTGAAACTGCATGGTACCAAACTCTTAAAACACACTTTTGTAGGAAAGTAATTAAAAATGTGCATTGGAATGCTGCAATTGGAGAAATAAAATGAATCTAACTTTTTTTCTTTCTTTCTTAGCAGCTTTGTCCAGTTTTAACTCTGTTTCCATTTTAAAGGACTGATAATGTTTCTTTAACAATTCTCAATCTCCCCACCACTACCCCCTTCCTTTTCCTTCTCATCCTGTGTCTGCTGCTGCCTGGCAACTTTTCTGTGTGGAAAGGCAGGGTAGGAACTCTAGCAGCCCTTGGAATGATAGCTACAGAAATCCCTAGCAACCTGACTTTGGGGCCAACTCTGCTTCACACACGTCACTTCCATGAGAGAGACTGTCATTCTCCATTTGTCAGGGGACACGCGTTCTCCTCGTACATGGCTTTCAGGTGTGTAGTGCATGAATTGTTACCTACCTATGGCAAAACCCCCAATAATATAGAGAAAATAAGTTAGCAGTATTGAAATCTGATGTTTGATTATATGTACTTAAAAGTGTGGCCCTAATTGGCAAGTATAAGATTACCACTGGTTGATAATTAATATTTGTGTGGATTTTTAGACCAGAAAGTAAGAATGATTGGTTCTACCTTGTTTAATTTATCTCAGTGAGAGATTTCATAACATTGTATAGCTTGATGAATTAATTTATTTAACTTGTCAGTGTTAATAACTCTGATTAGAATGAAGAAATTATAATGGGCCATAGGAACAGAATTTGAACAGTAACTAGCTATTCTCACTTCACTAATAATACACTTTATTAATTTCCTTTTCCATTAAAGTATATATGATAGGATATAAAAGTATTTCATAGGAAGTTATACTTATGCTTTCTCTTTTATTTATACTTTATTATAACTGGATAATCACTCAAAATCTAGAAATTATTTATTTTTAAAACTCAAATTTGGCCCATATCTTTATCAACCTCATTGATGCTCATATAAACTCTCTTTTGATGAATTGGTTATTTTGAATGGATATTTGGAAGAAGAACCTCTATATACAAGTGATATGTACATAGGACAATTTTATTCAATTTCATTTTGACACTGGCCTTATTTCAGTTTGGGAGCAAATATGTATCTATTAATATTTACTCTGTTATATATTATTATGGCTTTGTGGTATGAACCAGTGTCCTCACTGTATTTTTTTGTCTTAAAATTTTTCTTGACATGCATTTAAATGCATATGTTGTGTCCAGTTGACCACTGACACATACTTAAATATCTACCCTTCCACTAAATTGCTGTGGAGTATTTTTGTTACCATTTAGATCTTTGTTAATAACATCTATTTGCATTCTTAAAATAAGTCCCAAGTTTTATTTTAAAGATAAAATTGAGAATCATTCACAGTTAATATTAAATGTAAGTCATTGTCTTTTCTTGGTATACTAACCTGTTAGTAAACTTCTTCAATTGCTATGACTATTTTTACCCCATTATTTAGAGTCATGTGTCATTCACATATGGTGATTTGATTGGTGATTACTAAAGAGGAACTCTGTTCTGCTTTATTATTCTGGTCACAAT
Organism: Camelus bactrianus; assembly: GCF_048773025.1. Taxonomy (NCBI): domain Eukaryota; kingdom Metazoa; phylum Chordata; class Mammalia; order Artiodactyla; family Camelidae; genus Camelus; species Camelus bactrianus. The sequence goes on along the minus strand of NC_133543.1, from coordinate 30,208,509 downwards.
GTGTGGACAATGCATCCTTGATTTTCTTCCATTCAGAGCAGTAAAGTCAACCAGATTATCTAAAAGAGATCACCTAGTTTTTATTCTGCTTAAATCATTTAATACATTTATTATTAGAAGACATCACACAGTTAGAATATAGCATATTGAGAATATACATTAGAATAAAAATCTGCTGGGTATTTACTTCTCTGCTGTCTTTCATAACTTTTCCCTTTAAAGAGCTGTCATTGGAATCCAGGGATGCTACATACACTGCAGAAGTGAATGAGTCACTGATTTTCAATCACAGCACTTTGGTATACGATAAGAGTCTGGTTGGTTTAACTCTTCCTGGCTTCTTTCCCCTACCTTGCAATTTTTGAGACGGGGGTAATTAGTAGTAATAGCATAGAAGAAGGAGAATCTGAATGTCCTTAGCATGGTTTGTGAGCTGTCCTCGCTATATTGCCAAGACTTAAGTGGATATGGAGTTCCTAATAGCTGACCTCCTAGCTGACTGATGGGTTCATGTCAGAAAGACACCTACTTGCTTTGTTCCAAAGAAAGAATAAGTATTTCACAGAGTGCAGAGGTCTGTGTATCCTTAAACAATACATATTTATTACTTTGAGCATCATTCAAAATTTACTATTCTCCCCCTCCCTATATTCTTTGAACTTTGACATTCATTCCAAAGTTTGTGAATTTTTGCATAAAATAGAAAAAAAATTCTCTTTGTTTCCTATATGGTGCATTTTGTTGTGAAACAATAAAAATGACTAGGTAAAATTATACCTGTAGCAACTTTAAGAGAAAAAAGCATAAACTTTTAAATGTGGAAGGATTTACTTTTCAGGCACTAAATGATTCAGTTTACAATTCCCTTCAATTTACAAGGGAAAATAAACTTTAATATATACAATAAGGCAAAATTGACATAAAAAACATATTTTATAATCACAGGCTAAGTATGAATAGGTGAATTAACAGATTTGTGGCAGTGTCCCCCAGAATCACCTGTGTTCTTTGGAGCCAGTCTAATTTTAATGGTTTCTAAGGAGCGTCCAAAGATGTTTCTGGATAGTTTTACTCTCTTAGCAGCTAGCTTATAGTGCTGGCATTCATCTAAAAATAAGTCTCAGCTGGTAAATTATATAAAGCAAAGTATCTTTCCTTCCCCTTTCAGTCATCCTGTTGTTCAGTTTTGTCATTTCCTTATAGTTTTACTTTACACCCATCTCAGGTTTTAAAACACCAAATACAAGACATGTTTCAGCCTTTGTTGTTAGGCAAGAATTACTGATATCAAAAGGGAAAAAAGTAAGCCTTCAACTATCAAGATTTCTGAATTTGAACTCCTTAGCCCTGTTTGAATGACTAAAATTTTTGGTACTTGGATGATCATAATTAAAAACTTAACCAGGCATACAAACAGCTTTTTTGTTTTATCCCACTGATTGATTTTAATGCCTTCAGTGTTTTGGAAAAGTTCTTAAACTACCACTGCACTACGTGGAAAAAGCAAAGCAAAACAAAACAAACAAACAAAAATCCTGAAAACATGTTCAAAATGGTCCTAGGTATCCTTGTAAGAGAAATCCACTGTAAGACAGACTGCCAGATTTTTGCTTTATAGTTCCCTGCTTAGGGACTTCTTTCCATCCACCTTCCCTTCTTATGCAAACAATTGATCACTTTTGGGGTTTGTTTTGTTTTTTGTTCCTGCTGAGTCACTAAATTTTGCAACTTTGTCCCCAGGTGCTACTCAGCATAAAAGTTAAAAGTGCAGTTCAGAAAGCACTGCATTTGTGTGGCGAGCGGAGGGAACCATTTGCCTAAGAGAAGCTCAGTGTCTTGGCTAGTTCTTCCTTCCCTGGAAGGAAGCTTCCAGGGAGCGAAGGGATCAAATTTGCTTTGCCGAGAGAGGCATTTTCATCTCAGCGCTGGTGGCTGATAATTCCGAACTGGCTGTTCAATGCGGAGCTTCCTAGGTGCCTGGCTGGCTCAGCCCAATGCAGAAGTCTCCCCCCTTTTTCTAAAGACCCAAATCCCTACAGAACCAGCTTGGAGTTACTTTCCCTTCAAGGAGACTGAAATAATTGTGATTTGTGGTGCTCTCAGTTAGCGGTGGTATTTTCCTGTTGTGTTAAATGCCTCTTACTAAGTAATAGATGTGATTTATGTGGACGACGGAGGGGTGTGTGGTGGATTCGGTGATTAATCAGTGAATTCCCCTCCGCCGGCATCTCTCACTGCCCCGCTTTGCGTGATGTAAGATCAGACGTACCCTGCATTGAAAAGTCAAGACACACGGCGGCTCGCTCGCGCTCAGACACACACACTCTCTCCCACACGCGCGCAACCGTACACCTTCCACATCCTGCTCCAGGCAGGAGAAGGCGGACTAGCTGGGCTCAATGAGCTGAAGAATTTCCAGTGACATTTGTAAATGACGCTGCTGGATTCGGGGCTCCGAGCCGCCGCCGCCGCCGCCGCCAGCGCCGCTGGGCCGAGGGTGCCGCCGAGCAGTCTCCAGAGCAGGCTTCCTCCCCGGGCGACCACGATGTCCGAGTTGCTCCTCGCCTTACTCACTCTCTCGGGATTATTGCCTGTCGCCAAGGTGCTGTCCGTGGGAGCCGACCGAGGTAAGGAGAACACCTCCCCGCTTCCTTGACCCCCGTCTTCCTCGGCTTTCCTGCTGGGCGATGCTTGCCGATAAGTGAGTGTGAAACTTCAGTTTTTGCGGACCCGCTCCCCGGGACCGCGGGCCGCTGTGCGCTGGCCTCGTCGTGGGTGAGGGGTGCGGTGGGGGGATCTCGGAACCAGCTGCCCGAGTCCTCGGCGCCCCCACAGCTTTCTTCTATGGCCCTTTACCGGTCCTGGTTTTGTTCCCCCGGGAGCGTTTGGACTTGACTGCGCGCGTCTGCCCGCGCATCCCAAGCGCTGCAGATGCTGGGATCACAATTCGCTTTCCCAAGACTTCCCTCTTCGCTGACTCTCTTGGCTTCGAGCTTTTGTGGGCTCTGTATTCTCCGCGTTTAAGTGTGTGCTCCCTCAACTTATCTCCTGGGTTAACTTCCTTACCTGCTGCACCCAGGGTCTGTGGAGGGGGGAAAGCTCCGACCCCAGCGCCTTTCGTTTCCGTGGCCCCTTCCTGGGGCGGACTCGGGCGAGATTCAGGGCATCCGCGGAGAGGCTAAGGCTTTCGGGGCGCTTCTGGGCGCAGGCACCTGCTTAAACTTGACTCAATTCCGGACATCCGTGACACAGCTCAGGATGCCTGGAGATGCTAATCCTCCACTGGCATTTTGCCGTTGCGTTTTCTGCAAATAGCTGTTGAATGGTAGAAGTTTAGAGGAATGGGTATGGGGCGCAGAGGAGAGAGGAGGTGGGCATTATAGTGAACCTGGATTCTGTAAACTTTTGATCTGGAAACCCAAGAATCCCTGTGCAAGTTTGATAATCTTTGACAACAATTGGACAGGTGAAAAAAGGAAAAAAAATGCATGAATATTTGGGCCATTGGCATTGAAATGGTTAACTGCTTAAAGGAAAATCAGAAGTATCATAGATTTGATTGTTTTCCTTTTAATCAGAACATGAGGTCATATTAACTAATATATTTTGGGGGTTTTGACTTACTGGAAAAAAAGAGAAGTAAAAAAAAAAAGAAAAAAGAAAAGGTACCCAGATATCCGTGCCCAGCAAATGGGCAAAATGTTGCATTGGGAGATTTAGTGACTGTATTTATGTGAAGCGAATTATGAATTGACTGAAAATTATTGCTTCATTATGGGAAAAAACAGGGGAATGAATTATAGTGTTTCTATCCAACCTGCTGCGGGCAACCAGATTATAGTCTTTATAACATACCCACACATGTCATTTCCTTTACCAGTAGTGAGACTAATATGAGTTCCTTTAGAAAGCCTGACATTTACTGAGTGATAATTTTTTAAACATATCATTGACACCTAACCATTTGGCTTCTGAACTTGCCTTAACTTACCTTTAAGTTGGTATAGAATAGTTGAAAACTATACTGATAAAATGGAAGCACAGAGCTCTAACCTGAAATGAGGATGACTTTGATCTGGAACAGTCAGCTCTCAACCAGTCTTAGGAAGAATGTTTGAAGTTGGACTAGAGCAGATGAACAGAATGAAGCTTTTCCGTCCTGTGTGCTAGCAAAATAGAATGGCACTGGCAGACTACTGCTGTTGAGCTCTTTCTGAGCAAGTCCCCATTCTCCAGAAATTTGACCTCATTCTAGAGCTAATTCCTCTGTTTTTGTATGTGTTTATGAGGAAGAGGGCCATTGCTACAATGAATGGAAGGAATACCTTAAGAGGATTTTAAAGATATAGACCCCCCAACTTTCTTCTGAGATAGAAAACTAAATAACTAAAGGGATCAGACTTTTGGTATCAACTTAGTTCCAGTAGGGAGAGATATATCTGAGATATAAACAGGGCACATGGAAAAGGACTATTACTTTTTCCTAAAACTGAAATAATGTCCAGCTGTATCACCATGTTAGCATAAGAAGTACTATATTAGATAGCACAAGTACACATAGTTATAGAACAACGCTTTACCACATTACACATATTTAACTCAACTTTCAAAACTTTTAGCTGTGGCTAAAAAATGTCACAGCTAGCTATCAAAAGGGAAAAGGGTGGGTCCCATTTGGAAAAAGGAAAAAACAAAAAAGAGAGAGAGAGCAATCTTGCTGAAAGTTAAAAAAAGAAGGTGCTGCTGCATTATGACAAACTTCCCTTCCTGAAATGCTGAAGCAGAAGATATGGGGATATAAATGCAAGAAAGAGGTTAATGAGATGTAGCTTTCTGCATGGGCTTATGTCAATTGTCCTTGAAGAATGGAACAGGCACGGGAAGTATGTGAATTACACAGGTGTGTTTTGTGGTGCATCAAGACCCAGCTTCATGCCAGAAAATGAGAAATCACTTTCAGGTTTTCCAAATAAGTATTGGGTAATTGGTAGCTTCTTAAACTGAATGAACTAAATGGACATTTCTGTATTACCCTCCACCTATATTTATCTTCCCTTTGAGTATAAACTCTATTTTTTTAAATATAAAAATACTTGAACTTACTTGTATGCTTCTGTTCCAGCTATGCACACCCACTTGTCCTTTAATTCTGTATTGTTTATTTTCTTAGTTTGATATCACGTTAAGCTAATGTACATGTCAGTTCTTATTAGATTTCATCATACCTGAAAAAAGGAAACATCTTTGTAACTCTTAACAGCAAAACATAGAAGAGAAATTATGTTCACTTAGAATCAACCAATGTGTCATGTAACAATGTCATATCACATCAAACTACTGCTTGATAAGGATTTAGACTTAAAAGGAAGAATATTTTAAATTGTCAAGTTTTCTGAAAAGAAAAGGGATTCAGAAAACTAAAGCTAGTCTCTTTTTACATTCTTGAGTCTGATAAGATGTGGAAACATATTTCCAAATATTTAAAGTTCATGCTGTTATAATCATATAAATGTACATGTCTGTAAAACCATCTAAAACTGGTAATCATGTGTATGTCAAGATTTTAATCTTTCTCTACTCAGAGAGGAATGAACCATGAGCCATGTCTCTTTATATTCCACAAATATTACAGTTTTGTTTTGAAGAGGTCTCTGTAGTCTTTGAGTTTTTCTCTCTCCCTCTCTCTGTCTCTCAAGCTCAAGTTGAAAATGGTAAGAAAGAAAGGAGACGATGGAAAAATAAAGGAAAAGTTCACTGTATTGAAACAAGAGGGAAAAAATGTGAATTTCAGAGAACAGAATAAGGGAGGGAAATGAAGTGGGGAGAATGTTGAATACTTTTAGGAAGAGGCTAAATCCAAATTAGTGTCTTAAAGAAAAGATTAAAGTATCTTTAGACAAAATAATAATTTCTTAAGACAAGTATTTTCCTCTTATATCATAATAAATATCATATGAAAATGTTTATAGTATACAAATAAACTTTCATCAATGTGAGACTGAGTATAGTTAAGCCTGAAGTATAGAGACATGAGAATACTGCAGAAAACGTAAATGTTAATTATGCTAGAATTGTTAAAATGGAAGAGATTTTTTTAAGTGAATGTGAAAAAAAAATCTTCATAGAAAGATGGTGGATGAGTGATATAGTAAATATATCTTCTTAGAATGAGATGACACTTTGTAAATGCTACTTATCATTCACGATAGAGTCATGCAGAGATTTTTAGTTTGCAAGTGTATTGGATCCAGGACATTAGTTTCTTGCTACTTGACTTGTCAATTTCTTTTCAGAGCCTAGGGTGTACCATAAAGATAGGCTCCATTTTAAAGTCCCCTGGACTGAACATGGCTTGGTCTTTTATAAGGATTATAATGGTGCGGGTTTTCTATATCTTCCCTCCATTCTATATATTACTATGATCTAATTTTTTCATGATCCTGTTGTTAATTTTTATATCTTATATGAAATATACCCCCCTCTTTCTTCAATTCCTTCTTAGTTGTGGGGATTCTGTGTTGTAAGAAGTACCAAGCAGATGTATTGATACATTTCTCTATCTTCTGAGGCTGTCTGTTAAAACAATTCCTGTAGAAAGGAAATGCTTGTCTTCATTCTAAATAGATATATTCAAAGAAAGTAGAATTAATCCTAAAAGTTAAACATGATTGTCCCAACATGATGTTATTAGTTAAACTAATTTAGCTGTAAGTGGAACCCACCTATTATATAGATGTATCTTCTTTAAAGAAGATGTCGTCTTTAAAATGACTTCCATGGGGCACAAAAGCCTGTAAAAATACCACTCTAGCCTGAAAATTAGATAGATTTTTAAATGAAACTTTTCTTTTTAAAAAAAAATTCCAGAAAACTGTGTCTAGTTTTGTGACCATTGCCTCCTTGAAAAACAATATTATGAAAAGAAAAAACTTTGAGTTATTTTTCAACTCCTAACATGCAGTATTCTAATGAATGAATTTCTGTATAACACATAATTTGTTGTAACAGAATCTGACAGTGGAGGAATAAATGTCAGAATGTATTTGCCTTTGAAATGTCTGTGATTATGATGTACCCAATGCTTATAATTTAAAGCATTGTTTTTAGTAGCTGGAATGCTGAAGAAAAGTAAAGCAAAAGGTTGACTACTTTCATAATGGGTTAGCTAGAATATATACCGGACCAAATTTCTATCAGGAAAAAGTCGTGTTTACTCTAGTTACTTCAAAAAACTTTCCTTGTATTCTCTGAAGAAATCTGGATCTTTATATTTAATCTAAACATAATGACCAAAAACTACCTTGATGTATAGAGTGCAATTTTGGGGAGTGGGGCAGGGTGGGTCGGAAATGAGAGCAAAATAATTCGAACAAATCAGACAGAAAAATGTCAAGTGGTACTTTTTATCTTCTTCTGTGGAGTTGCTTTACATCTTCATATGGATTGCTATTCTCCAAATTTTACTTGTATAACTACCCATTGACTAAGAGGCAGAAGAATGAAATTGAAACATAGTGACCAGAAATCTTAACAGTCTACAGGCCTTGAGGGTATTCTGCTGTTGTTTTATTTTGAGAGGAGATATTTAGAGTTTGTTAGTTCCATGACAAAAAAAGTTCTGATATTTATATGTTAAATACAAAAACTTGAAAATATCTCAAAATTAATTTGAGTTTTTAAAAAGTTTTGAAGATTATTGTGCTTGCAATAATATTCAATCACTTTCTCACTACTATGAGCTATCTTATTTGGATAAAATGTTAATCTCTCCAACTATATCTGAACCCTCTATATTATAGGAAAGGCTTGAAGGCTTCAGAAGATTTTGCAACATATCAGAACAAGTAGGCTTAGACCTTCAAATTTTATATGCTTTTTTCTATTAGAGGTTTTTTCTGCTATAAGCTGCCTTCACAATTTTAGATCTATATTTTCTCTTCATAAATGATTTGGTGACCTCCCTTTTACCCCCTGGCATAACTACAAGGCCAAGTTAGAAAGTATGTATTATTTATTGCTCTGTTCTGAATTTAGTGATACCAAAACATAGTTTCTTTCTCTCTTTTCATACTATTGATTTAGGCTATCTCTACAAACCCAGTTATTTTGACTGAGCCTCATGACTAAACTAATTGCTGAAGCTAGGACTAAATTGGAATCAAACTATTAGACAGTAGCAGTCAAATCTGGTAAAACAGTAAAACTGATCTTGCAGAAAAAGCCTAAAGTTACATTTTGTGGAAATACACCAACACATTTCCCTGAAAGACTTATGCATGATACTTCCTACCTACACTTTGGAGAGTGTATCGGATGTACCATTGCCATTGTCCCTATCATAGCAGGCAAATTAAATCTGTTCAGTAGTAATTATATATTTATATAATGGGGTAGCATAAGAGTTCAAAACACTATTAGAATATAAATAAATGTATGCTCTGAATTCATTCCTGCTCAGACAAATGTTACTTTATTGAAAGTTAGTTGACATTTATTATTTACTGGCTTTATTTATTAACTGAATTATTTTTCTAATTTTATAAAATTTTTTTTAGAAATAAAATATATTTCAAAGTCAAAGTCAAGACTCTCTCAATGCAGGTTACATAGTGGAAATCATTGCAGTGATAAAATGTACAACAGGATTTATTGTGTTTTAAATATGACTATAATAGCTTTCTCATGCAGTCACATTAACTTGGTTTTAGTCTGCAATTAGATGTCCAATTATGGTTTTAAAAAATGCAATAGCTGATTAAATAAATGGGCCCACTCATTTGTTGCTGATTTCCCAGTAGGTCAGATTCTTGTAAGTATGATCAGGGCAAAAGGTTAATGCTTGAGTTGGTAACAGTGGTGTTACTTGATATTATTCAATAACTCTGCCACTCATATTTGTTGAAAAATGATGTTTGGGATTTCTCAAATATCCCAAAGTAACTGTAGATACATAACACTTGTCAAAGGTGTCTTTACCTAAAGAAATGAACCGTAATTTCAATTAATATATTCTTATTATGGAGTCATCTGTTTATTTTTCTCAGAAATAAGCTTGAACATAGTCATATATATATGAAAGTTTCCATTTACATGTGAATAATATTATAACTATGTTCTTTATAGAAGACAAATTGAGAAAGTACCTTTTCATATGAGACTCCTAACTTTTTTCAAGTAAGAGAAAAAAGAGAGAAAAAAAAAAACTTCTTGAAGATAGAGTGTGTTGCCTTGCTAAGATACCGGTGTTACATTTTATCTCACAATGTATTCTTATTAACAGTCAGACATCTCTTCCTCAGTTGCATGCACCTCATTGTCCTGGCTGGCTTAGCCTTCAGACCAAAGATAGACATTGTTGAAACACGACCTCATTTTAGTGGAAAGAATACGTTTCTTCTTTAGGTAAGATCAAGGTACCACAGACCGTCTCTTGTTTTATTCTTACAATCAATAGGACATTCCTCCTAACTTTTCCACCTTGCATTGATATCCTTCAAGACTTCCAAGACGGCTTAACTTTAGAAATACGAATACATAATTCCTTAAGAATTTTTCTACTGCTGAGTTTTTCTTTAATGACAATTTGTTCATCTTGGCCCTTTCTTCTTAAAATGAGAAAAGAGAACTAAAAATGGTGAGGGGGGAGAAGAAGAGAAGTAAAAACTGGTTCTGGTTGCTTGCTTTGTGTTCCTGGGGTATTTTAAGGTATTTGTGAAAAAGAAAAACTGTAGGTATAAGGCTGATAACAGAAATGGTTTTAGAATGTTCTGTTTTCTTTAGAAATTAGGATGTGTGAAAAGAGGAAGAACAAAGACGCTAAGAGAGTATATGGACATTAAGAATTTTTTGAAGCTTTCAATCCACACAGATCAGGTAACAGGCAATTAGGAACCTCAGACTTTTGCTAAAACAAATTCTCGAGATTTAAAAAAGATTTGGTTTTTTAGATTATCTAAGACCTTGTGTGCATTTTTCTAAAGCTTTTAATGGTATATTTTATTGGTATGAACATGCTAAAATAGGAAGTATGCTTTATTAAAATATTCTGCTTGATTCAGCTCGGTTAATTTTTAAGGCCTTTTCTCATAATTAAGCTCTGAAAGCACAGTGATAATGGTGCCAGCTCATGGGTGAGATATTTGCCTCATCAGGTTAAAGTGTTATAGAGCACACCTACCGGGCACCCGAATTTATGAGATTTTCATTTAAAAAATAACTGAGATTTATAGATAGGATTGCTAACTCAGAATCCAGGCCCTTTTGCTGAGTCCCTATATTGTCATTCTCACAAAAAGGCTAGCAGTTCACCAACACCATGTCAGTGACCTATCATATTAGTGGCATATAAATCTTAGTCAGAGGGAAAGATGGTGACTTTATTCAACGCTGACCAACATTAAAAATAAGTAGAATTTAGAACTGTACATCTTTGGATATAGTCCTTTCCCCTCCTGGGATGTTTTCTTCTATTTTCACTTACTGATGATATTGCCAAGTATTTTGAAATTAATCCTAATAGTCTAAGAACCAAAATCTTAGGACTTCTTTCCTTTTCCTTTTGCTATTCCTTTTTTTTTTTTTTTAATTGCCTGGGAGAACATAGGTTGTGAAGAATATGAGCATTTTATCCTGTGTGTATTTTAATCTGAGTGCCTGTGAAACGACCACCAGAGGTTTACAGAAAAGTGTTCCACCTAACTCTGAAAAGAGAAGTAGCAGTGTCTCTCACACCTTCCATGAGTGCCAGGAGGACAGTGTCCATGAAAACACATCCCACATTGGTACTGCATTACATAAATACCCATTCTTTTATTAATTATACCATTAACTTAATATAAATTACTAATAGCACCAGAAATCCCTTTCACTTACATTTTCAGGACACTTTAATTTTTTTCTTTTTTTTTTCCTCCTGAAATTACATGATGTCTGAAGCAACAAATGTGGTTGGAGGTCGTTCATTTATTTATCCACCTATTCAACAAAGTTGAGCAGTGATGTGCTGGACGTTGTTCTGGGTGGTGGGACAGAGGCAAGTGAGCCAATTAGACAATGTAACTGGTCTGTCGGGGCTTTCATTTTAGTGTACATTTTAGTGCAGGAGGAGACGGACAGTAAGCAAACAGATGCATAAATAAATACGTAATATTTTTTATGCTAAGAAGGAAGAAAGATAACAATGTAATTTTACAGATGTCCTCTTCAGATTGGTGGTTGCAATCACAGACTTTTTGTGAAGGATGACATATTTGCTGAGATATAAGTGATGTGAGGGAACAAACTATGAGTGGTTCTGAGGCAGGAACTTTCCATGCAAACCCTTGAGATGAAGTCAAATGATTTTGGAATTTTAGAGATAGGAAGAAGGTCTGTGTGTCTGGAGTACACTGCGTGTATTTGGAAGAGAGGAGGAGCTGGGAAAGGCATATTTATGAGTAGGTCAGGTAGGACTGTGCAGATCAGAGTGAAATGTTTGGGTTTTGTTCTCATTATAATAGGCTGCAATTGGATGTTTAATCAGAGGTGACATGACACAACTTAATTATTTGCAAGATCGTGCTTGCTACTGAATGAAAAAGGACAAGAGACACAGTGAATACAGTTAAGGGGCTACTGTAATTGTCCTGGAGGGAGATGGTGGCTTAAACGAGGTGGGTAGCAGTGCAGATGAGGACAAGATAGAGGAGCGACTGACATCTTTAATTCAGGAAAATTTTCTGTAACAATGAATACAGCACCATTCAATATATCAGAAAGATAAGGCATGAAATAAAGTCTCAAATTATAATCTTTGGTAGTAAGAGTTAACATTCTAGGTCATTTAAAAATGAATGCACCTCTTGTTGATCTCTACAAAATGTTTCATCATATAAGGTATATGATGGTCATGTGTGGACCTTGCAATATCACTTGCTTTTTGTTACATTTTCTCATTGTTTCAGAATTATTAATACTATCTTCCCTATTACCCATGTTTACCCATACCATGTCTGCAATATGGAATTAGTAGTGTCTGACTGACAATTTTCCTTGGGGGTTTAGTTAAAAAATACACTTAGCAACATTCCAAGCATTGGTAAATGTGGCAGCAATTATTTTTCCATTATTTCTATCAATCCAAACTAGTATAACAGCAGAAGGAATGGGCACTGGCTTATGTGAAGACTCATATGAGGTTTTTGTTTCTTGAGGTAATTCTCCAAGTTTTCAAGGAAGAACTCTTTTTTCATTGTCACCAAATCCTTAACATGATTGAGAAAAATTTGTGCTGATGGTCAGGTTCCTACTGATGAATATTTGATTAATGGGACAAAATTATAAGTGAGCTGCTATTGGCTGTACTCATTACCCTTCCTGAAAATTCCAATAAAACTGTGGAAAGGAAAGTGGGGATGACAAGTATTGGGGAACCTACTAGGTAAGAGTTAATGACCTAGAAGGTAATTCCTTTTGGTCAGTCAGAGCCCTTGGATTATTCCTCTGCACTTATCCACACACATTCATTTAATAAATGATGTAGTTCCCACTAGTACTCGTGTCAATGTGATTTTTAAACTGGAGCAGAAACAAGTAAACAACACAAACCAGAGCAAGCAATAAAAATGCTAGTTTAACAACTGTACAACTTTGGATTTTCAGGGAAAGTTTGCTTATGGCTACAAAACAAACCCATGCCGGTTTACTGTGTTTTTGTTGGAGCTGAAAAGGAAAGAGGGAGTGAGAGGAGGAGAAAGAGAAAAGAGAGAGGCTTTATGAAACTGATGGAAAAGGAAAAATATCAGAGCCCAGAGGGTCTATGGGACAGAAGATAGCAATACAGTGTTTGAAGGAAATACTGTTAATATTAGGCTGAACAAGCTACTTTAGGGCCTAAATTACTTGAAGATTGCTTCAGGACTTGGTTACACTGATTTTTTTCATTGCTTTAAAAAAAATTCCTTTTTGCTCTCTTTCATTTATCTATATTGAGAAAAAGTCAAACTTTAGTTTTAAAACTTAATATTCAAAATCTGCATTCCAAACTGCCAGCTTAGCCCCCAAATATTCTCATTAAGTTTCTTTTTAAGTTGTGTAGACCATCTAATGCTACAAAAAAGCAACTTAGGATAATCAACCCTTTTAGACACTATTTTATATTGAGAACAGCAGCATTATGGAGGAAATACTTCACCTCATCCTGAAAAATTACGTGGGACATGCTATATGATCGTTACCACTAATGTTTAAAAAGATAACCTGTTTTCTTAGGTTTCAAATGTGGTATGCTTTTACATTGAAAAGGGAAGATGTATACTAAACAGACATTAGGTTAAAATAAAAAGAGACCCAGAGCTTAGGCATTTATAATTTCGGAAATGCTTAAATAAGATATTGAAGCAAAAGATCTCAACCAATTTGTTTGTTGTGTAAAGAGCTTACCTGCAGGTTTAGTAGACATTTGCTGGATGCATGTGCAGAAATCTAATTTGTGTGCGACTTTAAGCTCAGTCCATTTTTCATTCACGTCGTCAAAGGCCCCTTTAATTATTTGGCTCCAGAATTTCAGTACAGAAATCAACATTATGCCTAGGAATAAGTTAAGTATGAAGTAAACACCAAAATTTTATTAAATTTTAGAGTGACTGAACCAAATGAAATTTGAGGCTGGAAGATTTTGCATTAATATTTTATTTGGGACTCACTATAAATTTGTTTGCTGTGTACTTCAGTAGAGGGGTGCTAAAAGTTTGGAAATAAATTAATCGGAGTAATTGAAAACAGCAGGAAGGGGAAGGGTTACTTGTATATTTGTGAGTACCAGGCATGATTTATGCTCCCTGACTAGAACTCTGCTCACATCACACAGAGGTCTGCTGAAGGGCTTTTTTTCTTTCATAAGGAAAGTACTTTGGGAAAAGGTTCAAAATGAGTATAAGGGGGTTATTTATATTTTAGGTAAAGCAAAAAAAATAATTATTGACTGCATGCTCAGAATAGAAGGCATTTGGGCAGGAAATGTTGTGACCCTTGAAGCAGACTTAAACCTGCTATAAAGAGCCAAGGAGAATAAACAAAGCTTATTCAGATGACAGTTAAGCTGGCGAGACACCTGAAAAATCTAGCAACAGCAGGGAAATCACTTAAGTCAAAAATCAACTTTTAGAGATTGAGGCTACTTGAGCTCGCCAAGATTTAGAGATGAATGCCAAAGAGGATTAGTAAAACTCTCTTCCCTGTGAAATACAGCCGTAATGGCTCTCTCGCCCTGTCTCAGACTCAGGCTTAAGAGTCACTAGGTAAGTGAGAGTTGAGCTCAATATACAATAAGAATAGCATTTGCTCAAAAGCAGGAAATCATATAAAGGGATCTGAAGCAGCAGTTCTGCCTTTCTCACCACGCCCCCTTCTGCAAGCAAGAGAAACTGATAAGACGCATTTCGTCTATAGTTTCACACAGGAAAACAGGTTGGCTATGGCTTCTGAGATTCCCAGACTCAGAAAAGGCAGCTTAAATTTCTTTGCTCATCATGTTAAGTACTGACACTCAGACGTATTTGACTAACCTTTATGAATTAAAGGGCAAGATATAGGGCAAGGTTTGCAAACACAAGTGCACACAGCACCCAGGCTGGTCAGAAGGTGCCCTGGTGACATGTAAACTAGACAGCCTGTCCAAGGGGACAGCTGATATCCAACTGGAGCAGATTGTGGGCTCCAGTGAATGTGGGCTGAGGGTTGTCAGAACTTTAGGTAATTCAAGAGAGGCCGCAAATTTTGATTTTCATGCATAATTCCCTATGATTTAAATATTGTCCATCAAGATTGAAAAAAAAAAAAAAACAAAGAACATTGTGGGGGTCAAAAACACCAGCTGATAGGTATTTATAAGCCAGGCTGACAGCTGTGACTCACTATGGAGCCCCTTAGTTGCAGACAATAACAGAAGGTTGGACTCAGTCACAATGAAAGACATTCCGCTTGATACTTTGTAGACAAAAGGTGGCCCTAGAGAGCTGAGCATAATGCCTTGAAATTTTTTTTGCATTATTGTTGAGGCTTTGGGAAGAAGTATGCATCTCTGCCTCCACAACTTCTTCTTCCCTGTGAGATGCAAAGGTAGAATCTGGAGAGAAAAAGTGGGTGCAGAGAAAATACTTGATGCTTCAGAGGTTAGTGATTTTAGACACCATTGTGAACATGGCATAGAAAGTCATCTAAGAAACAAACCTGCCTTAATAATGGGGAGGAACTGCTCTGAGGATGATTTCTGTCTGCCTCAGCACCCCAGGGGCCTCATGGAAAGTATTCTACCTGATAACTAACAGCCACATGGCAAAAAACCACTTTGCTTTGTCACACATGGATGATTATTAGAATGTGGAAGGAGAAAAAGAAAAGACCAAAAGGGAGAAGAAAAATATAGTGAAGTGAAGACGGCAGAGGGATGATCCTGATGAGTAGACAGACTCTCATGCTGAGACACAAATGGGATCACATTTAGGTCTGTGTTTCATCTTCCTCTTCCTGGGGAAAGCTGTTGCAAGAACCAACTGGGTGTTCTATTACCACACACTGTCTCTAGGTTTCATACCTGTATTCACATAAGAATTAGTTCATCCAAACTGATTATTTGAACTAGAATTATTTGAATTATTGAACTATTATTTCCCCTTTGGGGGAAAAAGCATTTGTTTGAACATTTTATTTTGAAATAATTTTAGACTTAGAGAAAATGTGTACAAATGGTATAGAGAGTTCTCATGGACCCTTCACTCAGCGTTCCCTGATGTAACATACTGCATAGCTATAACATCATTATCAAAGCAAAACGTTAACAGGGGTGCAGTAAATATTACCCAAACCACAGAGTTCACGTGGATTTTACCAGTTTGTCCACCAATGACCTGCTTCTATCCCTGCAGCCAATCCAGGATTCAGGTTTGCATTTGATCGTCATATCTCCTTAGACCTTCAATCTGTGACAATCTCTGGCTTTCGTTTACTTTCATGACTTAGGCTCATTTGAAGAATCTTGGTTAGTTATTTTATAGAATGTCCCACCATTTCAATTTGTCTGATATTTGTTCATGCTTATGTATTTTTGACAAGAATATCACACAAGAAATGTACCCTCTTTAAAGCACCATATCAGGAGCTGCGTGTCAATATGTCTAATTATTGGTGATGTTAACCTTGATCACTTGGGTGTGGTGGTGTTTTCTTCATTCTTTCTAAGGTTACTAATTAGAATTCTTCTGTAAGAAAGATGTCCCTTCTTATTTATTATTTATTTATATCAGTATAGACAGGTGTTCATTTTATTATTTGTATTATAATCCAATACTATCATTGTTCATTTTCTTGCTCAGAATATTTCATCCACAGCTACTGGTCGGCCTTTCAGATTGGCTCCTCTGCCTTTTGGCATACCCCTGTCCTTTTCTGATCACTTTCTAACTTTTTAGCACTGCCAGATGAGCACAAGCTCATCTTGTACTTTCCATTTCTGTCCTGGAATCAACCACTTCTCTAAGGAATTACATAGGATATTGAACTTCAGAAAGCTTTAACTAGATGCACTCTCCCTTATCTGACACAAGATTATCTTAAGGGTGATAAACAATTGCAAGAATAATGGCTTTTTTAATATATTGTAATGCTCCAGAAGAAATCATTTTGCTCAGTACTTTAATTTAAATAAAGTGTTAACTGCCACGATTGATTATCTGCTGAATAAAATTCCGAATTAGAATTCAGTTTCGAAGCTTATTAAGGAATTCAAAATTTCACTAATGCCTAAGTTTCTAAAGAAAAATATAGATACATTTTATAAAAACCAATCCATATTTATCAATCTTTTCTCAGGAAAACTGTGTTATGGACTTTTTTTTTTTTTTTTAAAGCATCCCGCCTCTAAAGGAGTTGATGGTCTAATTCAGATAACTTTATGGAAGCATGAGCAAGTCATATAAGGCATAGTTACAAAGGGTTTGATCCGAGCTGGCAGGGGAGGCTGTGGGCCTAGAGTGATTCTGCGTCTTGTCTTTTGGATGAGGATCGAACAGAAGAGCATATGCCAGAAACATGCCAGGCTGTGTTTGATCTTTTGGATGAACCTAGACTGACTGGTAGTTGTCCAGACTGCTATGCTGAAGGAGTTTCTACAGCTGAATCTGCGTTCTTCAGTGAAGGGCACAGCAATCAGTTGATGTTTCTAATGATCTAAGTCGGAAGACATATAGGAGTGCCAGCATCTGGCCTACTTACTTACTATTTATGGTTTGTTAGCACAGTAAGAGTTTCCAACGAGTGCCACTAAAAAGGATAGCTTCATGGACCAGAATTCCCCATGAACCAATGGGTAAAATCCCAGCTAATGAAATAACTTAGCTTTAAATAAAAACAAGTGTCTAGAATCATCTTGAAGGGCCTAAAATACCGATTTTTTTCAACATACAGGACAATTTTATTTTCTTGCTTTTTTAGTGCCTGCCATGAACAACTTGCTGCTGTGTTTGGGGAGGGTTAAGGTTTATTTTTTAATTCTTTCTGGTGGTCAGTGAGATTTTATCCTTTGTGATCATTTCTCGTCTCTCCTAATTTTGAAGCTGCGTTTTTTTCCTCACTGTGAAGTCCTGCCTGACCTGCTAAAAGATCAGAACACAAACTCACTCTCCAAAGACTGATTCATCGTAGATGGTTGGATATATCCAGTTTTAATGATATATTGTCTAAAGAATATAGATAGGAGATTACTGATCTGACCATCAGTTTAGCTTCTGATAATAGCTCTAGAAAGGTAGTGAGAAACAGAGCTAGTTGGAAAGCAATGCAACACCCATATTGAATTTTTAACAACTTAATACATTTTAGGAAATGATCCATCTGAAAGGCATTACAGCTTGCTGAGAAAAGCTGTACACTGGGAACCGGGAGAAGTGGGCTCAATTCCCAGCTCTGCATCTGACTCACTCTTTGTCCCTGGGCAAGTCACTTAGCCTCTCTCTGTGTCTACTTCCTGCCTGGTAAAATAAGGAGAATAATGCATAAAGACTCCCACCTCACCAAGATGTGTCGAGGCTGCATTCTGTAACCACTGAAGGGACCTTTCTTCCCCCTGCTGGCTAATGACAGACTTATTTTTATCAGCATGTGGTTTGATTGAATTTTGCAATAAGAGCATGGAGCTACAACTAACTTCAAAGAACCCTTTAATCCTTTAACTTACACTGGAGTTTTACTGCAGTACATGTTGCTTCATGTTCATACACTCATTGCTAGGAGGAGGACCAGTGGATCCTGTATGTACAGAGATATCCCTTGCCTCCATCTACTTGAGTACCAGCTATGGAATCTGGTACTGAGCACTGCAGAGCCCATTAGAAGAGGAGAAGGTGGAATCCGGGGGAGAAGGGGCTTACACACAAGAAACAATTAGTGGTTGTTACCTAGCAATATGTTTTCAAAAATTCTATTATTATGGTTAGATTTTAGACAATGAGGAAATCAATATAGGCTGGAAAATCACAGAGCAGTGTCATGGAATAGATTGAACAAATGCCTCTTATTCTATGAGTCTCCCCTAATTCCTCCCACAAAGATGATCTTCTTTATTTCCTTCCATTTTCTTTGATCATATTATATTTCTCTAGTTTTCCTTCAGTGTCTTTTTATAGCTTTATTAATCCTTTATTTCTTTTCAACTGGGAGTTAGTCATAGATCAGGCATTATTTTTGGTTGTTATTCCTCTTAATTTTTCTATCACATTGAGCAGTAACCCCCCTCCATAATTTTTTTTTTCATGGACTTGACCTTTTAAAATGATTCTGCCAATTGCAGAATATCCTGTATTCTGAATGTATCTTATTTCCTCATTATTTCATTTATCTTGGTCCTATGTCATGAGTATTTTCCATAAACTAGATATTAGCTCTACAGGTTAGACTGAATTCAAATTGAACCTTTCTGGACAGAATAATTCTTAGGTGGTATTAGGTATCTGTATACTTAATAACTGTGACGTTAGGCATTTGTATGCAAAATGGAACTAATAATGCAGGTACTAGGAGAGACAGAAAGGGCCCTGTTGTGCAGTTCTCTACAGTTTCTGCTTTACTGCACTGCTCAGGGGCAACGTAGTCTAACTGTGAAAGAAGAGACTTTGCACTTACTAGCTATATCACCTTTAGTCAATTACTTTATCTCTTCAGGTCTCAGTTTTCTTATCTATGAAATGGCGATAGTGATATTTACCATACACTCTTGATGCTTGACCTGTTAAGCATCCTCTTCATACTAGGCACTCAATTAATGGAAGTTTATCATTAATAATGGTTGTATTTGTAGCTGTATTCGGTCATATAGTCCTATATGATGAAAATATTTAAGAATGGCATTCATTCTATGAACAGAAATACTGTTCATCCCAGAATCTCCATTGTAACAGATGGACTTTCCCGGTTTTGTTGGTTGGTTGGTTGCTTGTTTTAATATGACTTATAAGGTGTGATGTAAGTGGAGGACACCATTCTTAAATCCTTTTTCAGAATGAAGCAAGTTATAAACAATCCAATGAATAAAGTTAAAACTATCCACGGACAAAAGGCTCTCTCTCTAGAGACTCTTAGAATTGTTTGCCCCAGGAACAGCTTGTACTTCCTGCCACCCTGATGCAAGGAGAGAAAAGTACACACAAGAACAAGGAACCTACGCTTGAGCTGCTCCCAGTAATTTACAAAACACCATTTGGGTTGAGGTTAAGAGATTAAGTTTTGAAGTCAGTCCATTTGGATTTCAATCCAAGCTCCATCACTTATTAGCTGTGTAGCATTGGCCATGATACATTATTTCTCTGAAACTCGGTATACTTATAAGTGAAAAATCTCAAAGAGATGTTGTTAGAAGAGAGAAACATCAACTCCCAACTCAAAATCCCCGCTTAATACATGCTAGGAAGCATAATTTTATTGCTGGATACATATATTCACTGCAGGGGAACCAGGCAGAGGAACAGTAGTGGGGAGGGGTATCCAGACCTCATTCTGCTTACCAAGCTTTGTGTCCTAGAGTGGGGTTACATTTGCCCAGAGGGGGTTCCTTTTTCTGCTTAGTTCAAAGGTGCTCTGTAGGCTATCCCTGCCCTAAATGGGAACCTTCCAAGCAGAGAGAATTGCAAGGGCAAAGTTAGTACAGAGCAGGAGAACTGACTTAAAAATAAGTGGCTCTGTAGTTCAGTGTGGATTATACAAGATGAACTCTTGAACAGTAAGATGCGCAGAAGATGTTGCTCTTTATAATTCAGTGATTCTGACTGAGGTGGGCTTCTAAAAGTTATATCTCTAAAGGACATCATCCAAAATCTCTAATTAATGAACTACCTTATAATAGGAGAAAAGACTCTTATTGAGGAATTCATTTTAATATAGATCCTTATACTGTCTCCTGAGGTCAGTCACTTGAAGTATAATTTATTTTTAATTCAAATAGTTTAAAATGACATTTTGAATACATTAGAACAGAGAGCTTCTCCTACCACTGACTTGGTGGTGGTGCTTCAAATCATGATGGCTTTCATGGCGGCTCTGTGGGGATGCACCTCTAAGTTCAGTCTGAAAATAGGAAGAGTAAATTATTGGCAATCTGGTATACTTTTCTGATCTTGGTGGTCTTAATAAAGATGGCTTTTTTTTTTTTTTTGCTTTTATGAGTTAAAAACAAAGGTTTTAAAGTTTTATTATTTATTTTTACCCATGCAAGGCTTTTGTCTTTGCTTTAAAAAATAAGCAGGTTGGGGGGGAGAAGGAGGAACATCTGTTGTTTCTTTTATGATTCACAAGTATTGCTGTACTTCGTGAAAAATACTATTTTTTTTTACCCCAGGAAGAATGTTGTGATTGTATAATAGCAAGTAAATGTTCAATGCTTCTAAGTGATAAATTTACATAAAGGATAGTTTGCTTTTTCATCAGAGTCTGTGCGCTAAAGATTTTCTGTCTGAAAAGCAGAATGAAGACTAAAATCGAAGCTTGGTTTTGTGTCTTTTCATCCTACACATATCATTCTACACAGCTTTTGAAAATGACCAAACCAGATACCACGTTTGAATGCTGACGCTGCACCATGTTGACATTATTATTTTCCCTGCAGGTGGGGGGACTATGAGGAATGCCTAATGGACGTAATGTTTTCTTCTCAGTAGGAAGACCTACTTTTTACATAAAATAATGTTTAAAATCTTAAAAATTCATTATTTTGTCTTCTTAAAACTCAAAATGTTACATTTTGGTTTCCTGCAAAGCAATCAGAATGAATTCTAGGCAAAATATGTCCAATGTTTATCTTGGGCTTCCATTACTAAAGGGACATAATTTATTAAAAGAAGCCAACATTTGAAAATTCTTTATGTCTGATAAGTTTATATATATTCTCAAAATTATTTTTAGAAAATGGAAGCAGATTGCTTCTTAAAGTAAGCATTACTTATAGTAGCAACACAGAACTGCTATACTATTTCCAAGTTACACTATTTTAATATTGCTATTTCACTTTCTGCATGGTGACTTCAAGCCTTGTTCCAATATCATAGAAATGAGAGGAAAATATATTAAGATATTTCTAGGGTGTTAAAGTGAGCTACCATCATAACCACCAACTGTCAGCAGGCTTTGGGGAGCCAGCAGGGAGCCATGTTTATCCCACATAATGGATGTGTAGTCACGGATCTCATTAAGCAGTAACAATCTTAGGGAAAGGTTGTTCCCTCCCAAAGTCCACTCCAGATGTAGTCTTTCCTAGTCCACCGAGGTTCATGCTGCTTATAAGGTCATCATGCTCTTTTTTTTTTTTTTTTTTTTTTTTGAGTCTCTTTAGGTTGATTTCTCAGTATAACAGAAGAATCTTGCCACATTAAAATTGAGACATTTGTCTCTCAAAAATCCCCTGGAAAGAAAGCCAGTACTTTAGACTCACTAGGAAAGTTCTTGGATGAGAATAGTTTCTGTGATAAATTGTCCTCAGATAATGAGATACCCACCATTTGAAATACTCAGTTGGCTTACCTAGAGTCAATTGGGGTGAAAATACAAATGATCGGTCTCCAGTGACCTTGGTGAGTAAATTCTACAAGCCCATTTTAGCCAAAAATTGGAATCTAAAATATAGTCATTAGGTCTTAGGTGTACAGAGCAATGTGGGCATCCAGGGTGCTTTTGTCCCTTTAAAAGAGAATTAATTCATCCTGTTACTATCTCTTTACATAAAATAATCAAAGGTGAATGGAAGCAGATGTAAAAAATTCACTAATGATAAAGAGGATATTTGAAGAAGAAAGAAAAATGTCCCCAACCACTTGGTAGTCAATGAAAAAGTATTGAATATCCAACTGTCCTCATTCAATTTTGTCAATTTTGAGTGCATTAATCTTTCAGTCCTTCAGTTTTCATAGAGCCTATGTTTCAAGTAAAAATTATAGGAAATTAGAGCAAAGATGCCATGTAGTAATCATTAAAATGTCAAAGACTTCAAAAGTGTGAATTCTATTTTCATTCATTGATGGATTTATTTTTCTCATAATAGGCATAGTAGTCAATGGTTTTGGCAACCCAAGCTTTAGTAAATTTCTTATTTTTCTTTTAAATTATTGAATACCTATTGATAAATTGCTTGGAAATTATACTTTTTGCAGAGAATATGAAAAGATTGACTATATTGCCTCTTTTTTTTTCCAGCTAGCCTTAAATCAAAGATTCCTTTTTCATATGGAATTGAAAATGAAGAGTATCTTACTTGAGAAAAATAATCTTGGATAATTATAGAGGCTCTCAAATCATAGGAAAAATTTACTTTGGAGAGTGTGTCAGTTTGACTGTTTATGGAGAGTCCCTTTTAATTATTTTTTATATTTGAACCACCTCATAATTGATACTTGATTTTCAGGAAAAGCAATGTGTGAGAAGCCTTTCTGGAGCCATTAAAATTTGCAGCATTTAAGAACTTGAGTTCTTAAAGTGTAAGACTTTTGTTTAAAAATTATATTGGTAGAATAAAGCTAATTTTTAAAAACATAATCTAATATAATTTTTAAATAAAAATGTATACCTTTATTAAATGATTATGGCTGCATCTTGTGGCAGTCCTACTGAGCAACATAATTTTATTCAGTCCAGAAAATCTTATAAAGTTACTTTTTATACTGTTAAGTGTATAAATATTTCTTTATTCTTTTTTTCCTTTCTTTCTTATCTTTGCACAGAATTAAATAACTATACGTGTGAAACTTACTCTGAAAAGGCATTTGCTTGTATTTTTTTTAGACTTCTGTCTATTTTAATTAAGGCAAAAATACATAACTGTAAATATAGAATTTTATGTTAGTTTTATAATGTACTTCTGTATGCTCACAGGTACTGTTCCATTAATTCATTATTTTAGCTAAATGAGCACTAATATATATATATATATATATATATATATATATATATATACACACACACACACACACATATATATGTATGTATATATATATATGCTATATATATATATATTTATACATGCAATTAATTTTTAAAGAAGCCAAGTGCAATAATAGCTTTTCAGTAATTAATAGATATTGGATATAATGCAGTTTTGGTTTTCTAAAAATATTTTTCTTGCTACCAGATTTTTCAAGGGCATTGATTATTATACTCTAGAATTTGTCTTAGCATGACATAAAATGATCCCATACTTGAGAGTGAGATGCAGGGAGCTGAAAGGATGAATCCACTGAGTAATGGTCTGTTTCAAGTGACAAAAAATAAAATGTTTTAAAGTCTGCTATATTTTATATCCTGATGACAAAAAAGTTACAATGAATGTGGATTAGCCCTGAACCCAAAGACCTGTGTTTGTATCCAGGCTCCCAATTCTGCTACTTCCTAGCAGTAACCATGAACAAGTCACTTAATTTCTTTGAAACTGGGTTTTTGCATTTGCAGAATGTAACTAATGACAATTTATTACCTGTGGTTGTTTTAAAACTGAGTAAGATAATGAAAGTACTTTACACTTTCTACAAATTCTATAGCACTTTATAGAATTAAAACTTAATTATTCCATAATTGTAATAATGAAAGTTCATTTTGTGATTTTTAGAATTATCAATTTTGGAATTTTAACTACTTTTTTTAGTTCTCATTTCCTTAACTTACTTCTATGGATGGCAGGACAATGCATTTTATTTCTATCTCTAACATGTAGCATCTGGAACATGGAAATTTAAGACAGATAAATAAATAAAACCAATTATCTCCCCAACTAGTCTTTAAAAAGCTCTATTTGAGACCTTCTTATAAGTGTAGGCACTAACATTATGAAGCTCCCCTGTTTTTAAACGATGCTGACATTGATTGTTCATTGCTTGCTTTTGTAAAGATTGTTTGAGTGTCAGGCAGAGAAGATGGTTGAGAAAGTGTGCGGTCACAATTTCCTGGGATAAGGCCCATGCTGTAGCCCTGCTGAGTTGAGAAGAGGCTGATCTGGACTGCATTGCAGGCCTAGGCTCTAGTGCAAATACAGTTCTCATAATTTAAGTGCAAAGCAGAATGTCTTTAGAAACTTTTATGACTCTGGTTTGTATCAAATTTATCTTTGCCCCATGCAGACACTCCCAGGACTCAATCCAATATTTGGAAAATGCCCAGGTTTAAAGAAACTATTTGGAGCACTGGTTTCAGGCCAGACTTTGCTAAATCAAAGAGTGCCAGTTTCCTTCATGCCAAACCGCACAATAAACCCCTCTGCAAAAGGAATGAGGACTGCTGAGAAATAACTGATGATGCTTTTAATGTCAATAAATGTCATTTTGTGCATCAGTATTGTGAGAGTTTCCTCTCCTGTGAAGAGGGATTTGATAAACTCTCCTGTGGAAGGATGGGGATTTAGAGTTGGCATTAGCAGACCCTGTAATAAAATAAATCCCTCCTTCAGGTTCCCCTTGAAGTGAAGAATGGCACTTGAACTTTTCATTTGGCAAGATGTGGATTAGGGCTGTCCCTCTTCTCTACCACTAAGGTGTGTAACATCTTCTTTGCTATCTTCATAAATATCCTACTGGGAGAAAAAGGAGGTGGGAAAGAATCAAGAAATTGCCTTTTGGCTTCATTAGAAAATGTTTGATTAAACAGTAGAAACCTAGTCCTGATTTTTGGCTCCATAGGAATGGGTACCAGATCTTGTTAAGTGAATTTGTCTAAGCAAATTTGAGTTTAATGAGAAGGAAGTACCCTAGAGTACCCTTCATGTTTCCCCTTTAATTCCATGTTAGACATTTAAAGGGGAAGTCAGAGAGGACTTGTGAGTGAGGTACAAAATGGTTCACAATGAATGTGGCTCGAAGCACGCACACAGCTACTGTCTTGGGACGGTGCATTAGGCTTTAAAATGCATTTTCACATATCTTAAATCGCTATGAACAACAATCATGTAAAAATGTCACTTCTTATTTTACACAGGAGGGAATTTAGACTCACACAAAGTCCAACAACCAGTAAGTGTCAAACCGTAACAAAGACTAGACAGAACTTAGATCTTTGATTCTCCAAGCCCCTCGTTTCTTTATAACATCAGAATATAGCTTCCCAGAGTAACTGTATTAATATTTAATAAAATATAGTGTTATGACAATAAAGCATTATCAGAATTTTTTTTAACAAATATCTCATAAGTAAAAGAATCATGTGTTTTTCTCTCTCCATGCTAGCTAGAACCCCTTGGGAGGCTAAAAACTTGTTCTAATAATGGCTTATGCACTCAAAACATTTTTGGATTTCTTATTTTAGAATTGCCTTAAAAGCCTATGCTATTTTCTTTTAAACTCAGTGCTTTCAAATCTTGATTTCTAAAGTATAAATTTGATTTTTTGACATAATCAGAAACCATATAGAAGTAAGATCTGTGAATGAAATTATAGATTAGACTTGTTACTTTGGTTTTGACATTCAGATTTTGAACCTGATTCTAAGTGATGAGTTATGTCTAAAGGTAACTCTGAAAGAAGTATTTAAAAATTATTTTTTAATAGCATCAGTGGAACATTAAGCATCCTATTTGTGCCTAGCCTAAAGGATAGTTTCACTTGGATTCTTTAGGACTGAAAGAGTCATCGGAATTCTATTTTATATGGATGGATATATATAATGTTTTCTATCTGAATTTGTATAACATATGCAGACTATGTCTAACATATGCTTTATATCAAAATACCCATAACATATGCAGAGAGATAGACACACTAACACATTTTGTATTCCAATTTTATAAAATGCAAATGTGGCCAATTTTAATCCAAATCATGCAGATCACCTGTATAACTTAGATACTACCTACACACCTTGCCCCAAAATAACTTTTGTTGCTCAAGAAATGATTATGAAGTGATACTTGAGAGGATCCAACTGCCAGCCTACACTGCTGAGGACATCCAGCGTGGCTGTGGTCCAGATCACCAGAGCCCTCACCACTGTGAGAGCGAATCAGGCTACATTGATTATTCCTTGAAATACAATCCTGCAGCCCATGAGCACACCCGTCTCTACTTCTCTCTCCAAGTTTACAGGCTAAATGACCCCCTCAGAGCAATTTAGGGATAGTTCAGTTCATATCAAAACAATTTAAACATAAATTTGTCTATGGAATTGACTTGTGTTAGTCGTTTCCTTCCTCTTTCCCTCCTTCCCTTTCTCTTTCCTATTCCTGTTTCCTTCTTCTCTTCCTCTCTCCCTTCCTCCTCGAGTCCTAATGCTCTCAAAGCAAAAGCAGGCCCGATACATGTGCACAGTGGGGCAGTGAGTCCTTGTAAGAGGAAAGCAAAATTGGAAAGAGCCTACAAAGAACCAAAATCAGTCTCAAACTGTCAGTTTAATTTTATTATCATCTTGAAGAATTATTAAAGCAGCTTGGTTATTATCATCAGGATTTCTTCTCTGGTTTGAGAGGTGAAAGGTTAATGACTCATTTACTGAGGTATGCAGTTTTCTTTCATTTTTCACTTACAATTATCTTCACTTGTTTTAAAATGCAGTGCAGCCTCCAAAATATATTGTAGTCATTCATTATTTCTGTCAACTAAAGATTCTAAATCATAGATTTAATATGAACCACAAATAAGCATTAATTGATTTCAACCACTGAATGCCCACTTCCTGGAAGAAATGAATGGGGCAGATTTACTTTTGAAAATCTGCTTTCCTGGCAGCTGGAGCATTGGGGTTTAGCAGATGTTAGTTTCTAAAAAGCTGGTATTCATTTCGGAAACTGACTCTGGATGTCGGTGTTGTCTTTCTCCCTGAAATGAAATGTTTGTTGACAGCACAGTGTCGATGCTAATGGATTTTGAACTGAAATAATGGTAACTTTATAGAGCATTTGTGTTCCTCAGCACTTAAGTGCAATGTTGAAGGTCACCTGATATCTCAAGAAGCCATTTATAAACAAGAGACCCTATACTTCCTTCAAGGTATTCATAAGTAGATCCAAATTTAGACAGATAATACAAATCCAAGTGTCCTTAAATTAGTCAAAAAAAATACAAGTTCTCATCAAGGAAAAGTAATGTTTACAAATGTAGAAAATCTCCTTTATAGTCATTGTGGTAACATTGTACAGATTTGCATTGTTTATGAAGTTAAAAGTAACGAACTCTTTTATGTATAGACTGTGTGTTACTTCTCTCGTGCACCAAGCTCCATGATATTTCATGTCTCTCTAACACTTAGGATCCAGGTTATTTACTGTCCCAGGAGTGGTGTCATCATGAGGTTGTTGCCATGGAAACATTGCCAACCCATTGATGTACTTTTTACTATTGGAAACGTAAATGCTACAGCAAATTTAGAACTTTAAAATTACTTAGAAACAGAACAAATTCTTCGGAGCAGTATATTATTCTTTTATCTCAAATATACCACTTGGGGAACCAATTATTTTGAAAATCGAGGAAAGGGGCTCATTAGTAGCACCATTTGCAATCTAAGGCTTAGAGTTAAGGCTAAGAAAAGAATTTGGTCTGGTTGATGCAATTTGCCAACAGAAATCCAGTATCAGAAAATCTCACTGAACATCAGTTTGATTTTGGATTATTACTATTTAAAATAGCATGGAAAACATTTTATATAATGGGGTAAATTAGCTTACCAAGAAAATACAGAAAAGATAGCTTGCTTATCTTTAAATTATTAATTAACACTCACATTTCTCTTTGAGATATAAACTGACAAGATTTTATCCTCCAAATCATGTTAGAATAAAATGGGTTTGTAACTGTATGGAAGTGTATTCCTTGTGATCATCATTCTAAACTACTGTTGCCAATTAGATTATAAACTCTTTGAAGGTAAAGCCTACTGTGATGGTAGCCACCAAAGGGAGAATATGGGTTAGAATATCTCCATGTGATCAAGGAACCGTGTTTAATTTAGTTTTACACATGAATTACTGTTGAATACTGAGTTTTCCACCATTATGGACGTGGCATATCGCAGAAACTGGACTGAGTATACATTATATCCTGCATGTCAGCTTGTGTTACTCTCTTTTTTTATTCTATATGAGTAATGTTTCCAGGCAGAAGTGTACAAAATTATTACCTGAGAGCTAGCTGCCTATTCATTTATTAAAGACTCATGCACATTGGCACGAGTCAATACTATATGATTGGAGGAGAAAAGTGAGTTCTAATTAAAGAAGATCTACTTGAACTAACAAAAGTAAATTCCAATTTCTAGAATTATGTGTCTTTTGAAAATTGTTAGTAGTACTGCTTGAAATACATTTCTTCTTTGTTTTCTCATTGAGTCATAACTTAAACCATTTAGATTGCTAAATTAAGGTTTACTTAACTGTGAGGTTGATGGTATAATTTCTGTCAATATGTTATTCATCTATTTATTCTGGCCCTACTTTGCTGAGTAAAAATTATATAGAGAACAATTTTATTGTACTAATTTTGTCCCTGTTAAATACTATTTAGACTTTTTAGTCTGATTTTGGTTTGTTCTGTATTTAGTCTTGCAATGGGGTCTTAAAAATTGAAAATGGATACACATTTGGGTATTTTGATGATAATAGTAAAATATGTTCTCTAAACTGACAAGAAATTAAAGAGCCATTTTAAGAATCCTCAAATTGGACAGTTTCTTATAATATGTAGTTCTAAATAATTCTTTGGACTGTGGCACAGTCTTAGTGGTTCAAGTAATCTTTTTAAAATGCATCAATGCACTTTAAAATGTTGTAAACATTTTCTTGAGTACTTAACAAATGCATTTGTTCTATTGCAAAGCTTCAAAAATTTAAGATTCAGTGATGGCCAAATGTATGTGGCATTCTTGATGATGTCCTTGAAACTACTGAAAATGTTTATGTAAAGCACATTTTCCGGATTTGACTTCAAAAATATTTCCTTCTTACTTTATCTCTCGGCAGGTTGGTGGGTGGAGGCATACAGACAGGAGGAGAATGACAATGTAGTCTGGATTTGCTGATGTTGTTGGGGGCTGTGAAAGAGAACATGCTTTTTTTTCTAGCTTGTCCTTGTTCTTCTAAAGCATTAAAAAGTAGAGAATTTAGACAAAAAGAATATCAGACTCTTATGCTTCAGTTTCAGAGGAGATTTGTAAGAAGAGAAAGCGACACCATGTGATTTATTCTTACGACAAGATTGTAAAGAGAACAAGAAGTACAAAAGCTCAATCTGTTGTTGTTACATTATTTACGTTCATGCATGTGTCTTCTTTATTCTGAATGCCATATCTGAGTGCTGCAAAATGGGAATATAGAATCTGCATAAAGATTTACAGAGTCAACTTCCAACAAGTAACTTCTTAATTTAATGGTAATTATATGGTTTTAAAATGTACTTTCTTTTTGCAGCATATTTTCTCAGTAGATAGCTCTATGTATGCTGACATTAAATCATTTTGTTGTCCTTCAAAATACATACTAGTTTACTTAAACTTTGAAATCTGGAGCTCTATTGAGCTCTACATTTAATGCTTTTAAAATTGAAAAGCACCAGATATGAATTTCCAAATAATTTTTCAGATTAGGAATGTATCTTCAAAATGTTAATTGCTAATCCAATAAGCTAAACAGTATATGAAATTAAACTGCTGCTTCCTTTTTTGCACATGTGGTGCATTGTAAAATAAAATGTAATGTTTTCTTTATAAGTATTAATCAACTCAGTTGCCTTGCTCATGTTTGAAATGGGTGAAAAGCATTTGACTGAAACATCATGGACCCATGTCATTTTAGAGGGAAGGAAGAACTTTAAGAAGACATTGAGTTTGCACTTACTATTTTTTTAATCAGATATGTTTGAAGGTTCTATTATAAAATAGACTCTGACAGTATAAATCAGAGATCATCCCTTCCCTCAAAGTGTTACATTTTAGTAGAGGAGCTGCTGGCATTAGTAAGTCCAACTTTGTACTGGGCGAAATAGATACAGCAGGATTCTTGGTAGAACAGATTTTTTTTTTTTTTTTTTTTTTTGCAGTGATAATCACAGCAGGCTGTGGACTGGGAAAGTCTAATAGTTTGTCTAAACATTTATAAAAGAATTTATGAGGATCAATAATGGTATGCTTACTCCATCAGATTTCTTTAAAAGGAAAGTTTGCTTCTGAGGTATTATGTGACTTTGTAAGGCCTGTAAAGTAGGTAACAGAGCTGAATTTCTGAGCAAATGAGATGTAGAAACATTTCGTTTCATAGCCAGGAGTCAGGGACTGAATTCTGTGGTCAGGGACTGTTTCCCCCTCTCACAGTATGAGGCTTGTGGTTCACTTCTTGGAACAAATGGATTGTACCATAAAGGTGAGTGGTTACAGGCATAAGTAATATCACATGGGAAGATCAAAATTTGTACAGAAGGAACTTTGTGGAGGACATGTTATTTTGGGGTCATGTAAATAATGGAAATGACTGCTTTGCTTGCTTACCGGATTATGTCTTAGGACATTTTCCTTTCCCTGTGCCTCCCTTTAAACTCCTTTTGTGTCTTCCTCTGTAAAAATGAAGAGATTATTTTTTGGGTAAATGCTCTGTGCTATCTAGTGCAAATGTGACACAGAACAAGGCTGGGTTCTTTGACTAGTCCATCACTATCCCACAAAATGTATACATTTTTCCCTTAAATATCTTCTGCATAAAATATAGTTGACAATATCCCTGCTCTCTGATGCAGGACAGTGTAGCCAGAGCTAAATAGAACAGCTGTAGAATTCTGTGAACTTCCCCAAAAGCAGATGAGGATAATACAAGTATTATTTATTTGGCTTTAGAAGGAACAAGCCTGGCCCAGAAAAGATAGTTAAGGGGACTACGGTCTGGCACCTACATTGAATCCCAGTTAATGTCACCTTCGCTTTTCACAATTGCTGATATATAGGACTATTTGCCAGGCATTGAATAGAACTTCGAACTAATTTCATATTGGATCCTGAGTGATCTTGACATAGTAATGGCTTTCTGTTTCTTGGGGTTGGATTTTAATCCAGAGATGCTACATGAGGCAATTCAGCAGCAAACCTCAGGGTTTTCTAATCTACTTGTAAAAATGACCAAACTATACAAATGTGAAGAGGTAGCATTACATATATTAACGTTGGCTAACATTAAATGTTAGCGTTAGCCAAACTCCTTTCCAATTCTAAAAAATACATGTTGGAAGAGATATTTTGTGATTTCAAAGGGGATTAATTTGGAAACTGAATAAATTTATAAGCCACTGGAGAACAGTTTATGCCTAGAGATAGTAATTAAGACCTGTAACACTCCTACGAGTAGTCCCACAATATTTAAGTCATTGGTTACATCTGACTCATTTATATGACAGCTTAGCTGTTGCTTTCTTCTTAAATATAATGAAACAAAAATTTTAATTAAAAGATACACACATGCACACGTATACATGCTGCAGCTAAGCGGTTGTTTACATAAACTATACCAGATATTTTAAGTACTTAATGAATATTAGGCAACTATAAACTATAGAGTCTATTGAACTACTTACTCTCTTGAAATCAATTTACCCTACAGTAATGGCATATCACAGGTTCTTAATAAGGGACTTTTTTGAACTACGAGGTGCTAAAGAGTAGGCTGCAGCGTAATACACATTTGGCAGCTTATGCTCCTGTGCATTGCTTCACATCTTGCAAAAAAAATGTACATATCCCATTGAGGATAGGTTCTAAAATATAGGGGTCCATCTGCTGATTTTAAAAAAGACTTTTTATAGATGCATATCACATTTATTTTTTTTCTGTTCTTTCTGAATAGAGACTTTCGTTCTATTTCAATCAACATTTTGCAGTTTGAAACTAACATATTACTTTCCTAACTATAGTACCAAAAGTGTGCCTAATTGGATCAATTCACATAAACGATATAGATGTTCATTGCACTTCAGCAGCATTTAGGTATATATAAGATGAAAGAAATAATGGCATCCAAAGGAATCTTCATTAATTTTTCTTCCTGACCCTTTTCTCTTGTTTTCAATTATCTGCTCACTTACAGAATCACAAAATCTTAGCACTGAAAGGGAACTTAGTTGTTAAAAAGTACATTATTATGAAATACTTATTATAATGTCATGTAATATATTTAGTTACATTTATATTCAGTTATTAATATGTTGACAGTTGTTCACATTTAAATATGAAGAGGCTAAAACCTAGAGATGTGAATTGTTTTCTAGAAAACACAGTTTCAAAATCAAGA
Source organism: Camelus bactrianus (assembly GCF_048773025.1). Taxonomy (NCBI): domain Eukaryota; kingdom Metazoa; phylum Chordata; class Mammalia; order Artiodactyla; family Camelidae; genus Camelus; species Camelus bactrianus. Next base: position 30,175,763 of record NC_133543.1, on the reverse strand, counting down.
CAAAGCTCATTTCTTACAAGTTTTAGTATAGTTTGTAATAACTTAATTTAAACTAATAATATAATACTAGCTAATAACACTACAGCCTAAAATAAGCATGGTAAATGAGATATTTTGAATCTATTTTCCATGCTTATTGGACAGATTCTTTTTGCAAACTGTCCTGTCACTTAGGTACAACTTAAGTATTTAAGTATTTTACAATAGCACAAGTTCAAGTGTTCTATCATAATGTTGATCCTGCATAATCTGTGACCACTTGAAACTTCAGTCGATCTTTGGGAGTCCCAAATAAATCTGGGCTGAATTTGAAGCCAAATTCAAACATGAAGTCATAATCGAGAGAACTCTAGCCCAAAAGCCAAAAATTACTGAAAAGGAGTTTAAATCATTGCCTAAGTCTCTTTAAAAAGTTATAAAAGAAATGTTGCCTTGCATGCACCGTATCTTCTTGAGAGCCACTTTCAAATTCCTCCTGTTCTTTTTGTAGAAATTGGTCACTTGCACAGCACGTGCTCCATAACACTCTTTCCTTTCTTGTGCTAAATCCTCCAGACTCCACCTCTAAGCCAACCAGCATAGAGGTTTAGATTTTCCACACACCCCTGTACTCCCAGCCCACATTGTACGCACACACCTTCCTGGATACGTGCTTTACTCCATCTGGTAGCTCTTATTTATGTCCACTGTCTTGCCTTTCTGGGTTTTCTAGTTTTATGGTTCATACATTTGATGGGTCTGTGATACGGGCAGTGTGAAGAGAGGCACCTTTTCAACTCTGTATTTTGTTTTGACTATTATATTTGTTCCCTTGGCTTTTTCAAGAGCTTCTTTCTCTTAAAAAGGGAATGATCTCCATTCATTGCACCCGATTTGTTACATCAGAGATATGTAACATATGAATGTTACATTCATGAATGGGATGAAGGATAATTTTATGTAATAGCTTGTGTAAGGTATTGTTTCGTGCATTTGAGGATCAACGAAAGTGACTCCACACACAGAGGAACTTAATAAGCAGCTAAGGATTGGGGAAAGAGGAGGAGAAATGGACCTTGTTTTCCTAAATCTCGTGGTCTCCTAGGAAAGATAAGATTTATAATATATCTTGCAATAATATGGGCTTTAATTACGACAGGAGAAATGTAGATATAGTGACAACATGAAGAGGACATTCAGAGCAATTTGGATTAGGATGAGGTAAAAATTTGAGTTATGCCTGATAAGAATTTTCATACTCTTATGACATCTAAGGCAGAGTATTTGGACATGAAGAGAAAAGTGGAGCAAAGATTTGTAGATGGGAAAACACACATGGTCTGTGTAAATAGCCTCTACTTTTTTATGTGGTTTTAGCATTATTAGAATGTAGATGGTTTACTTCACAACTATACTTTCTTATACTTGTTTTCAAAATAAATGTAGAAAATTATTGTGATGGCTTTAGTTGGAAAATAATTTATGTCCAGAAATCGACAAGAAAAACTGAACATATAATTATTCAAATTAGAAATTGCTGTTAATACTTGTTTTATAGCAAAAACGTAATCATATTTACCATCTCATACAGAACTATGCATATGTAGAGGGTTTTTTTTAACTGAACTGTTACTTTTAAAACTTTTAAACCTATAGAATATGTAAAAATCCCATGCAGAAAAGGCAGAGGACTCTATATAAATTTATCCCAACTCAGATTACATTTTAAAAATCGACTTCACAGTTGCTCATGCTTCTGGCCCGGAATATTATTGGACTTCTTGTATTTGTGTCCACCATTTTCTAAAAGTAATTTCCTTATGAGATATTTTCTCACAAAGTTATGGGTCTTTAGGACAAGATTGAGAAAAGTACCTAAGGATGTATTATGGAATGTCAGTATAAGGAAGTAGACAACTATGCATAGTATATATGAGAATACTAAAATGACCAAAACAATCAAAAGGCTAAAACTACAAAAAAAAAAGCATTTTTTTTCAATATTCGAGCTTAATTATCAGCCAGAAAGTATTTATTTTTTAGATAATTACTAAGAATTTATTCAGTAACAACCAATACAGTGGGCACTTTCTCACAAGATAAAGGATACAAAGATCAGCTGCATGTCACTGAAAATCTAACTTGCGATGCCATATGCAAGGGACGTTGAATTATCACTTAAAGTAAGACCCTGGGGGAAATCAGCCTAGGGGTAGCACTGGGGCTCAGGGATGACCCACATTCTTTTTATTCAGTTCCTCTGCCATCTTCAATATTGGTTTTCATCTTCCTGCTTTTCACCTGCTGGAAGCAAGATGGGTGTCTTATTTCTAGATATCCTCTCAATTGATTGAAAGAAAGAAAGGAGAAACAAAGTATGGCAAAAGGGAATTTCTGAGTGTCTGCTCTCACTTTTTAATCATTGAAGAAAAAAAAAAATTCTAGCATCTCTCCAGCAGTCTTTCACTAACATTTCATCAGTCAAAATCTTCATTTAGGGTGCGCCTTTCTAGCTGCAAGAAAGTGGGAAGAGCTTCTGGAAAGGGGGAGTGTGCTACTCGTGACTTGCTTACACCAGTTACAGTGCATCCTATGGGGCTGAATGCATTGTTTTCCTGAACAAAGACAGATTTCTAAATTGAAAGCAAAAATATCTAAAGTAGACATTGGTGGCATGGGATGGGGCAGTGAATTGGCTAATGGCTAATGTCTTTCATATGTAGAGAGAAATGTAGCCATACTTTCATAATAAAATTCAGAATTAAATCCTGAATCAACATCTTTAGACTCAAGTCCAAACCCTCTTATCATAACAACTAAGAGGTTTTAGAAGGAGAGGTTGGAAGTTTTTTCTTCATGACATTATTTCAGAGAATTGGCTATATTTTTAAGAAGTGTCATTTTTAGCTCTTAATTGACTTCCAAAGTTCAAAACCAATAAAACCAACCTTATTCTTTATTATATGAGACATATGAAGAGAGAAGAATAGGATCCAAATGGATCACTGATAGCACCGATCACATCAGAAAACTGTCTAGTTCCAACTTCACCATGTTCTTTAAATTCTTCAACTTGAACAGGTAAATACGTTGCCAAAATCTAAAAAATGAGCTTACCTCCAAAAATAGAAGTGTTAGATAAATATGAAATGACATTTGTACTTCATTTTTAAAATGAACAGTCTTCTTATTCAGTTCTTTGCTTAAAGAGCAAGTAATTACAGAAGATACTCCAGATTTTATCTACTTAGCTGTTAATCAAAAAAATAAAACATAACCAGTGAGAGAAATTTTCAAGGAATTTTTTGCCTGATCTATGAAGTTATTGTAATTATATCTTTTCTTTAAGGGAGACCTATTGGAGTAAAATTGAAATTATTATTTTTAAATTAAAAAAAGTATGCTTCATGTTAATTAAACTTTAGCATATCCTTCGTATTTCTCTAGTCTCTAATATTAGCGCATTTTACACATAAATGTCTGTAGTAATAGCCTAGAAACCATACAGCTACTTAAATTCTTGAAAGGTGAAATTTTTACATGATGAAATTCCCTAGAGGCTATGAATAAGTTAGGAACAAGAATACCAAGTGGATAGTACTTTGTATTGCTAGTTCATTTTTGATTAAGTCAACTTGCATATTCTGGTTTCACATTTCCATATGATTCATATAAATAATTCACACACTTGGTTCAAAATGTGGAAATAATTGCTGAGAGATTATTTGAAGTATTTTTGTTTTCAATGTTGAATACGTCTCCTGTAAAAGAATCTTGAATATTTTGGAAATCATCACATTCTCATTATCTTTTCTATGTATAATTATTTTCATCTCTGTGCCCACAGCATTTGTATGGTTTACAATTGGAGATTGGCATGATAAAGGGGAAAATACGAAGTTTGAGATGGAAAAAGCTTTGCTTTTGGACACATATCTGAGCCTGTTTTTTCACCTGTAAAATGGTCATGATAATAGCTCAACTACAAGGCTGTTTTGAAGATTAGCTATAACACAGATAAATATATATCTCATCCTCATAACAATTTAAAATTGAGCCATTATCACTGCTATTTACAGAGGAGAAGACTGAGGCTCAGAACTGGGTATGAATGGTGTATGTCAGTAATAACTTGACTTAGGGCATTTGTAAATAAGGTTTTTAACTTTGCCTTGTTTCTGACAAAGATTAATTTTTATAAGTGATTAAATCATGCTTCAGTTGCTCTTACTATAATAATACAAAAAGAGAAATTGTTTATATTACAGACTTTCTCATTATCCATATAGATAGAAAATATATCTAGCACTTTGCTTTCTTGTGACAGTAACTCAGAAATAAAGACTGTGGGTGTAAGACGGGGCTCGTGATGTGAGATGTGACTAAGCCCAGGTCTAACTATGAGAGTTATAAGGAAAAAGAAGCAAAACCAACAAAAGCGAAACCCAAACACCATTCCAAAAACAAATCATAAAACAAAACTCTCTTTTCCGAAAATAGATGTTAGGTAAAGATGAACTTTAATGTATAATACTGATGTTTCATTTGATAAAAAACTGGCTTTTAAAACGTGTATTCTTGAACACATTGTAAGTACTTGAACAGGCTTAAACTTGACCCTTTATTATGCCTGTTAAATGTCAATTTATGTTTCCTTAATCAGATTAGCATGTCACATCTCTCTCAAAGACCATCATTGGTCCCTGCTGTCTCTAGAGTGACAACTAAATCCCTGCTGTTATCTTTATGAGGCATGAGGATCCCCCCACAGCCCATCATCCTTCCCTGCCTGGAACCCTAACTGTCCATGAGCCATATGCTCCCATTGCGTGGCTCCCTCGTTCTTCTCCCCAGAGTATGTGACATGGAAGGCCTGGCCTGTGTGCCCATTCTGTTCCTGAAGCACCCAAGCACAGAATGCCCTTTCTGCACATATGGATCCTTCAGAGCTCATCAAGACATCCAGTAGTTTTCACAAAACCCTTTCCAATCCTCTTAATGTTTTGATAATCTTTTGCTTTCCTTCAGTCCCAGTCATTTTGGGTCCATGCGCTTCGTTCTTGCTGAGCTTTTATATCACGTGTGTCTTACGTGTGGATTTTCTAACTCCTTGAGGGCAGGCCCCCTGTTACAGCTTTCTGTGTGCTCCCCAGCTTCTAACAAAGGGCACTGTAGACCCTCAGTACATAATCGTAGAAAAGGCTGAAATGTTGATACAATATTGATCACGTAACTAATGCTTCTATCTTCCTGGCACAGTTTTTCTCTTTAAAAGGATGTAAGCTCTGTACTTGGCAGATTTTTGTCTTTTGTGCTCCCTAAGGTGCTCCCAGTGTCTAGCAAAGTGTCTGGAACATGGAAAGTGCTCAATATTTCTTGACTAATAATACACTTAGGTATATAAGTCAAATAACCATTAAACAAATACACTGTTAGGACTGTTTCACTAAAAATAGACATTGTAATAATGCTAATAAAATACTATTACTGAGAGGCTGTTTGACCATGTGTGACTAACATTTTTTAAGGTGGTAAAAGGAGTTTTGATTTAAAAGAATATTAAAAGAGCTGATGGCTGAAGTGCTATCTAAATCTAAGCTTCAGTGAGTGTTGCTGAATTATGCTTTACTACACCTCAATTAGTAGAGTTTTCACTCAAGTCTGTGGCTTTATATTAGCCATTATAATTATTCTGATTCTTTATATACTATTTACAATCCAGAACTCATCATAAGCTGAACAGTATACTGAAACCAACTAATAGTGATTGGGAAAACTTAAGACCTATTGCTATGACAGTAATAGAGATTTAATCTAATGTGAATTTTAGCTAATGAATCATATCTAACGTAGAGGTTCTAGCCTTACCTTTTAAATATGAAGCAGTATTAACTAATATTCTTGATGCAAAATTTGAAAGTGGGCATTGAATTCTGTTCAGTAGAACAGAATTTTTCAATGGTGACTATATATATATATATATTCTTAAATTTAATTAAAATTGTAAGGTACACTGAGTATCAGAACTGGAAGGAAAGCTGTAGTAAATCCTTTGAATACTTTTGATATATGAATAATTACTAACTAATTTGCGTATTTTGTACAATTTGATTTTTGTGTGTATGAACATATTTTATATACACATATATTCTTTAGACAGGATGAGAGAAAATAAATTAATATCTGAGAACTTAATTCTGAAACTACTTTAGTTTGCAAAAGGTCATTTCAGGCAGGAAGAGATAGTGTTCCTGTAAAGTACAGCTTGCTCTCTGTGTGCTAATTGAGCTTATCTCTTGCTTAAAACAGAATTATCTGTTCTTAGGCTTAAGAAAAGCTGCTGTATTCAGTACAGTGGTATTTACAAAAGATCTGGTTTGGTAGACACCTTATCCTTCTCTGTGGTTCCTTGTCTTTGTTAGACAGAAGAGAATTACATGGTATTATTCTTAATTTGCTGAAAAGGTATGATATTTTACTAATGAAATGAAAACGATTGCTGGAATATGTTTACATGCTAATAAGTGGCAGAGACTCAGAGGGAGAAAACACCGTCTTGAGTTTTGTCCTTATAATTCCTCTTTGGAGATCTGTACTGAAATATCTTGCCCTTTTGTTATAATTCATGTAAATAATCCTAAACATTGCATTTACATCCCCTTCTAAAATTACTGCCAAAGTAAGACATGTCAAGCCTACAGAATCCTAGGTATATGTGAATCTCAGATCAAATAAAGGGTAGTTTACTGAAAACAACATAAAAAGGAAGATTATTTAAATTGTATTTTTCCTCCTAGCCTGCCATTTCTTTTCCCCCACCCCCAATTCATAAGAAGATGGTATCTGAGATAATGAGTCAATTACCATAAACTCCTATAATCACCAGGGAATAACCATTCTCAATGGTAGAAACCTAAAAGAGAAGGCTACAGGGCTCCATGTTGCCTTCCCATTCGTGCTGTCCTTACTGAAACAAGATAGCTGTTCTTCCCCAACAAGAAGACTAACTATGATAACAAACTAATGGGAGGTCGGCACTCTCCTGAAATGTGAAAAATCCCAGAAGAGTAATTAATCAGATTGGGCAAAAAAGGAAGGGAAGAAATGAAAAATTTTTTTTTTTCAGAAAGACAAAACAAGAGAAAATACAATGGAGTGAAAGGTAATTTCCATCTTGATGACAGTGAGACTTTTGACTTTGTTACATAAACATGACACTGTCCTCTATCTTGTCTACACTATGTAGAGTGTAGGGTTGACCGATAAAATGTAGGACACCCAGATAAATTTGAATTTTAAATACAGTACTTGTTGTTTATCCGAAGTTCAAATTTAACCAGGTGTCTTGTAGTTTTATTTACCAAGTCTCACAACCCTATCTGGAGACACATTGTTTTTTTTAAGAGATTAACTCTGCTAGAAAGGTTTCCCTGCTGGCATTTTCTGTGTGTGTAACACCACAGCCAAGGGAGATGTGCCGCTGGTGGGTCCATTTCTAAGGACCCTAAGTGGCTCTCTTTCTAAGGACTAACATCTCTTTTTGAGATATGTTACATGACGAGGTTGAATAATAACATTACATTTTCACCCTTGGAAAATGACACATCTTGGCTCATGCTGAGGTGCTTGTGGACACACAAAGTACCCTGTTAGTTATGTAAGGGATCCTAAATGCATCTTTTTATTTCCTTGAATGCAGATCACCTATCGTAGGTGTCTAGCCACTGAGTGAAGACTGGCAAGATTCACTCGATCAACCAGTGGCTTCTGGACACACGTGCCCAAAAGTTCAAAGGAAGGTGACGTAGTCCAGTGGCTTCAGCCCTGTCCTGATAACTGTTGGATCAGTTTACCCTTCACCTATGCACAGTGTGTATTTACATATTCAAACCAGACTCAAATGCAGCTTGAGGGGTTGAAGGTATTCATTAAATCAGTAATAAAAAAATCAAATCAAATTGGGCATTGCAATAGCCCCACATGCAGCTCCAGCGCATGTGGGCAAGCTGTCACAAACACACAGAGACAGACATTTCTACCAGGTACCTTCATCTACAAGAAAATGTATATGTAATAAGATCTAGTTTGATATATAAACATGTCAATAGGTAGCATAACACAGAAAATGATTTTTACTTAATATATGCTTAAGTTTATATGTAATATTTATGTGCTTGGAGAGGAAAAAATACTTGGCGAACACTTTTCTGTAATACCCAACTCAGTTCCTGGCACTTTGTAGGTAGATACTCAATAAATTTCTTATTGCACGCATAGATACATCCCCTACTTTCAGCGAGTTCACGGTCCGGTGGAACAGGCAGATGCAGAAAGGTGTAAAGAGTACAGTGTTCCTGGGTTTATGGCAGCGCTTACCACGTGCTCATACGGGAGAAGTGAGGAGATGCGGCCACATGGGGAGCCAGAAAGGCATGGCAAGAAAGTTGGCCTTTGAACTGAGTGGCATTATCCAAGGAAAACTAGATGAAAAGGTGAAGAGGGTTTAGAGAGAGGGTTCATGAGCACAGGGCTGGATGTGAGAAGCCCTGTAAACGTTGTGAACATCACTAAAGTAAATACTTGTGAGATGTAAATTTTAATGCCGCAAGGACAAAAAAAAATCAACGCTGAAACCTTGGAGGGCTTCATTTTATGTCGCACTGGAGAGCTTGGACTTCATTCCGTAAACCACTGGGAAGCATTGACAGATTTGAAATAGGGCCTTAAAAAGGTCAGATACACAGTTGAGGTGGGGCACGTTGCCAGTTATGTGGAGAACGGATCTGAAAGGGGCAAAATTGCAGGCAAGAGAACCAGTGAGGTAATTGTGAGAGTCATGCAAGGATGAAATGATGAGGGTGGAAAGGTTATTGGTAAAAGTCGTTGGGAGGGGGGGCGGTGGGAGAGTTCAAGGTGAAAAAATACAGGTAAAATTAGAAGTACTCAGTGATTGGTGAGATGTGTGAACAGGCATGCAAAAATGTCCAAGTTGGAGATACAAGAGTGGAAGTGTGGGGAGAAGGCCAAATTGGAACAAAGGAATCAAGGCTCATCAATTCAGAGGTAAAATCCTTAATAGGTATGAGGTCACCTTGAAGAGCGTGAGCAGGAGGGGAGAGTTAGCAAGAAAATGGAAGCCTAGAGAATGTCAGAATTGAAAGTCCAGGGTGGGGAGGAGGAGTTGATAATCAGAGAGGTTGGAAGGGAAAACAGAATGGAATGAATCATGAAAAACTAGAGAAAAATCAAAACAAGAATGTTAGGGCCAAACATTGCTCACAGGTTTAGCAAGACAGATTCCCCCTCCAAATATATTTTAGAATGTCTTTATAACACATAACTCAACATAGATGCATTTAATTTTCTCACCCCCTATTTGGAGAACAGACTTTAAACTAGAAAGGTGCTTACCGCAGACTAGTCATGACATTTGATAAAGATTTTTTTTGCCTTGTTTAATGTACAGTTTAGGGAAATCTCATAATGAGCTGATTAGAATTTAAATGATACCTGTTTTAAAACATCTTTTCATACTGCATATATTTATAGGATAGATTATTCAAGTTCCTAGGTCTATCAGGAAATTAATTTACAGTTTAAAATGAACCTAAAAATATACTATGTCTTCATCTAAACTCCTCAAGAGAGAAATTATATTCCAGCAAGCGTAAAATGCATGTTTAAATACTATCTGTTTACAAATACTTACATGATAAACCCTAAGAGCCTTTTCAGAGACATTATGGGAAATTCATTAAATACAATATAATGTACGGCTTTCATCTAAAAGAAGATACTTTGTGATTTCTGACTTTAACAATTGCATTGCAGAGACTATACATTTAAGGGCCAATAACTGAGAAGGAGAGAAGTTCATTGGGATATAAGCCGAGGAAAGATTAGGAGAGCAGAGTGTGAAGAAAGTCAGAAACACCAACAGGGCTTGTACCACAATGTCATAGGATTAGAAGTAGTGAGGCAAAGAGAGAAGATTCTACTTGATTCATTTATTTAGACACATAAACCCCTTGGCCATTTGTGTCTTCAGGAATTCCTTGCAGGACGTCTCTTTCTTTCAGGTTCAGTTTATTGTCAGGCTGTATGGGTTTCTGAATCTCTACCTTGAATCTATCCATCCTGAATACTTCTCAGTTCTGCATCATTTGCTGTCCCTTCATCACCCTCACAGCCTTCTGTCTATTGCTAATCCTAGATTCTTGACTATGTATAGCAATTTAGTGCTGTTTGTTGAAACAATCTTCTTACCATGTGCAGATGCCAGCTGGAGCCAGCACAAGACCTCCACACATATATTATATATATAAATAGATAGATACATGTATATATATATGTGTGTATACATATATAGTATGCATACATTTCCTTTCTGATATATGACATGTGTATATATGTGTATGTGTGTGTGTAACAAAACTATGAGGTTTTCATTGTTTGCATTTTCCATTTTCTGTGATTTAACCATTCCATTTAACAAGAAGGGAAGCTGAGAGAGAAGTTGTTTAAATTGTCTTGTGTCACAGGACTTACACTCAGGTTCCTCTGACCCCCAGCCTCCGCCCTACTCTACTCTAATGATAGGGTTGTTCTGGCAGGACCACCTGGAACCCTTGTTGGTGGTGGCCAAGCCTGGCTTCCCCAGCAAAGAATTCCAGGTGGGGGCTGCTCTCTGTCATTTTAGGATTGACTTGTCTCCCTTAGATTTGCATTCACTGAATCATACCACTAAAAGCCTGTTGCTTCTCTGGGGTCAGAATTCTCTCCTCAGTGCTGGTAATTACTGTATGGGGGGGGGGGGCTTCTCTGAAAGCTAACTTCCATGTGTGACCAAAGCCAAAGCAGTTTTTTTTAAAGTGTGACTCATCTTCCCTGTGTTTGGTCCGTTGGAGTTTAGTCTACATGTGAGAAAATGTATCCTATCCTGGCACATAGGCAGAAATTCAGGCATTCCTGATGTACTACACAAATGTCAGCACTGATATCCTCATTTATTTTCTGCAGTATTTTCTTGAAAAGAGACTATTGCCCATGGGCAATGTAAAAAATCTAAATCTTCAGACTTTATAATCCCCAAATGTCATTTGCACAGCTGAAAGATTATTTCAAGGGTAAAAAAAGTTTATAATAAAGAGTTGAGCATCAACATTTGATAACTTTTTGAATAAAGCAGCATCACGTGGTGGTAAAAAATCAAGGATCTGAAGCCAAAGGGGCCTGAGTCAGAATGCAAGTGCCACCACCGACGAGCTACACCGTCCTGGGCAAGTTACTTAACTTCTCTGGGTCTCAGTTTTTCTCTTTTGTAAAGTGAGGATAATAATACTACCAACACACAGGGTTGCAGCAAAGATTAAATGTGTTGAGGGTTCCAAAAATGCCGTTTATAAAAATCTGTCAAATGAAGTGAAAACAGGTAATATCCTGTCATTGGTAACCACAAATTTAAATTGAACTAACTTTTAAGTTTTCCCCAATTTTACCTCCCAAGGTAGAGTTTATTGTTCTCTCCTTTTGTTTCACCCAAAGTTCTTTTTCTACCTCTCTTCTGGTCCCTATTAAAGTCAGTGGCCTGATTTATTCACATGTTGATGTCCACCACTGGATTAGAAGACTTTGAAAGCAAAATTATGTTCTGATCATATTTTCATCTTGAGGAAATTGTAGTAGTTCTGGTAAAACATGGATCCCTAATGAAGATTTATATTGAATTGAATAAGAATCTCCTCATTTCTAATCTAATATGAGGATTATTATTATTGGGTTATTTCATAAGTATTCCACAAAATCTTTTCCCCCCATCCTTGGACTTGCTGACTATTCTCATTTATTCTTATACTCTTTTTTTCTTAGGTCCCAATTTTAGGCCCCATTGAGCACATATTTTTAATAAAGCTTTCTAACTCATTTTATTTGTATTAAAATATAACTTTCCCACAGCCTTCATATTTATTATTTCACTTTAATTCCAAACCCTCCAAATTTAAGCAGTGCTGAAAGTGAGCAAATTGGAAGAAGGAAAGAATACTTACATGTTTTAAAATTTCTCATTAGAGAGAGAGGCATATTTCCCATCTTTGGGTCTCGTGTTCTCCCATCAACCTCCTTTCTTCCTTCTGCCCCTGAAATCCTGCTACGAGTAGCCGCTTGAGAACTAAACCAGAACTTGATGCAGGAAAGGGCAATAGCAGGTGACTCAGAAAGTATGGAATTTTAAAGATGATATGCATTAGGTTTGAGCGAGAAAGGTGTCATTGTCTTACCTGTGGTAAACAGAGTGTTGGGGAATCTCAGGCAGATGAAGTCAAATCTAGAAGGAATAAGAGAAGAGGAGGAGTCCGTTTCCCTCCGAATCTAAACGATGCATTATCAGGGCATGTTTTTCATGGATCTGATCACGCAGAGCCAGGTAGAAGTTTCAGTTGCAGAGCGAACACTATTCTTGAAGCATTGAAAGTAGGAAATTGCCTTTACAAAGCTGAGTTGAATCATCTCAGCACCCTTAATTTAATTTCAAAATAGATTATTTATAAACTCAACTCTTTTGCTTTTCCCATGTCTTACTGATTGATTTACAACAAAGTGGTCATTTAAAGACAACCACTGAAATGCGAATAAATATCCAAAAAAATACAATTTCCACTAGGTTTCCATAGGAACATAGAAAACCATGACCCCAGGCTCAACCATCTTTTCTGTTGGATCATTTATCGTGAACTTACATGTTCCCAAACACACTTGAACACACTCAGAAGAGGCTATTCACTAAACCGCACCTTTTATTTTCAAAAACGAAAGGACAGATTTAATACTGTAGTTAAACCATAACTATCCCCTGGAAGATATGTAGCAGTCAGTGTTCCCAGACCAGGTCTTTATTTAACACATGTGGGTCTGGTTGTGAATTTTATTTCTTTATGTTATTTATCTCTGGCTTTTTTGGGAGGGACAACACATGATAAAATTAAGCCTGACATTACTCTGTCCAAAATGTAGGGAATAACACTAAATCTTTTCATTTTTTGCAAGTCAAGCAAAATTAAAATAAGTAAAAATAAATCTGATTGAAACTAATTGCATAGCACTTGTTACCTCTTAATTCTGACTGTCCTGTGTAAAGGTAGCTATTGAAAACGTGTTAATACTGAACTCTGTTATGAAGACGTGCACGTTCAAATATAATCTTCTTGTAACACGTATTAAGAAAAATGAAAATAATATTGGATGTAGGAAAAGAATCACGTTTTGAGTATTTGGCTATTCCCAAACCTGAGAGTGTATTAGTTGAAGTTTGGAATCTCAGGATAAATAAAGAGATTTTGCCTTATTAGTAAATTATGTTTATAAATATACTTATATTTATAGACATTTTCATAACATAATATTCAGAAAAGCTCAAATTGGAAAAATAGCTAAAACACACAACAGATACTATTAGCTATGTGTACCTGTGGAAAAATAAGTGTTGTTCCCTGATCTTGTAAAAGGAAATGTCTCTCTCTCTCTCAAATCCCTTTAATAGTGTAGTTGAAGTCTAATAGTTTGCTCTCTGCTCATGGCTATGTAGTCCAGCACCTAGTGGCAATTTCTACTTTGCAGAAATAAATTATCTGGATGTTAATTTAAATGTAATGACATTTTGAACTTAAATCACTTTAGAGTAACTTAATGCTTGGTGGAATGTGTGTGTTACACTGGAATTAGAAACAGATATCATTGAAAAGTATCATGACTCATTGAGGGGTGGAGCTCTGTACTACACAGGCCGTAAGCCGTGTGGAGTGTTTACCGCATCCTGCACTGTAGTGCCTGGAGCATAGCTGTGTAGGCGCTACACAGATGCGGCTACGTAGGCACTGTGCTGCTTATTGCACGTGCTAGCTAGACTACAAAAACTATCATTAAGCCTAATTATGTCTGATACTATTAATAGTGATTATTATTTCTGACGTATGATGCCAAAGCTACAAAGCAGTAGATTCCTAAAGGAGCTTCTAGATTGCTAAGAAAATAAATAAGGTTTTTAAAGGGAGTCACAGCAATTAGAGCACAGCTCTGCTGGGCATGTCTCAGTTAAAGCAACAGTCTGATCCTGCAGATACTGCCATGCTGGCTTCACAGGGCAGGAAGCTGAGGAAGAGAGACGTTAAAGCGATTCAGTAAGATGATACGATTATCAAGTGCCAAGCCTGAATCTCAAATTCGAGTTTTCTGACCTCAGATCTAGTGCAGATGATCGTACCAATGATATGTTGTTCCATGGATCAATGAAATGAAAAATTATTGTGGTTTCCAATTGTTAAGAAAGACTTCATTGAATGAATTTGATATGAAATGAGCTTTGAAAAATAGTAAGGCCTTAAGAAATGGGAAGGCAGGATGTGCTGTGCAAGAAATACAGCATAAGTAAAGGCAAGGGAATGTCTGACCATGAAATGAAGGCTGCAACCTTTGGATTGTCATGGAGTTTTCCTATGAAGGACGGAGAGGAAGTGTAGGTGTCAGTCATTCAGCAGAAGGCCTGGAGCACCGGCTAAGTCTGTAATGAATCTGACACCTGTATATCATGTGGCAGATAAGTACACAGTAGTTGGGGAGCAAAGTGCATAGTATGTTTGGATCACATGTGGTAAAATGAAGAATATTTAGCATTATGGGAGCACTGGCAGAAGAGAAAAATTGGTGTTACAGACCATGGGGTGCACTGTGTGTCTCTGGGGTGATTTTCCGTCTAAAGTATTACTCAAAGCAGTAGATAATTATGTTATTTCAATATTCAAGTAATATGGTTCTGTAAAGGGGCTTTTGGGCAAACATATTTTAGTTTCATCATTAAACTAATTCAGTTGTTCTCGAATGTATGACCTACCACCAGCACAGAGAATTCCTGAGGCCTTCTGGGCAGATGTAATAGACTAGAGATTGCTGAAGATAAATTCCTTGCAGAGAAAGATTTGTGAAATCCTGCAGGGAACCAAGGAAACCATCCTCCCAAACACTCTCCCCTGCAGAGAAGGCTTTATCATTGACTGTATCTTGGTACTTTCAGAAAAACTTTGAACTTCGAAGTGGTAACTACTATTGCCTTGTATTGTAAATCCCTAAAGAAAATTATAGAAATACTGGTGATTATCCTATATTATAAATGGAGCTTCTAGTCTTAATAATAGACATTTTATGCTCATAAACGTAACGTCTTTATCTGAATATATGGGGGGAAATATGTATTTGCAAGTGAATATGATTTTTAAAAAACCAATTCATGTGTATCTATTTGCCAAATACACATTCTGCCCCCAAATTGTGCTGGATTTTGGCGATACAAAATTAAATCAGACATCGTTCCTTCCTAAGAATATTCATCAATGAATGGATTATTTGTTCGGCTTCTCTGTTATTTTTAGAGAATATTTGAATCCTAACTCCTTGCAAGAATATGTCCAAGTTGCCTCTAAAGTTACTCATAGATCAAGTTAATTTCCTGATGCTCCAGGCCACAACTTTGAGTGGATTTCCATGTTCTAGGTAAGCATAAGGATATTACATGATGAACTTGCCTCTGTCCTTACCTCACGTGACTCTGGAGCAGAAACATAAATGACGGCATATATTAGGTTTTTACCTGTTTAGGTGTGAATGAGCTGTGTGCCGGGTAAGCAGTTATAAGAACCCTGTGAAATTTTATTCTGTGTCACATCATATTTGTTGTTTATAACATGACTGCTCCAATGATGTCATAGGAACATGCTTGAAAGCTACACGCACAGATGCATATTTAGAGAAGTTTCTTATACCCAGAAATCCTGCATGTCATTTTCACGGCCTGATCAGTTTCATTTTTGCCTTTACAAATGCATTTGAAGAGTACTATATAAATATGAAGGAAAAATATTACAGAGACCCTCTAATAACTCCTCTTTGGAGATTTCTAAGCCCCTTTGATCAGCATTTGTGTGATCAACTCCAGCAAAAATCCCTACTACTGAAAATTCTCTTGTTCTGCTTTAAAGAAGAAGCAGCTATTTAAAAACTGGTTTTGTACAATTTTCCAGAAGTCTTTCTCATCTTCCTTTGATTTGGAACTTTGTGTTCTGTGATTTTAATGCACACTCGAATGCCCCATAAAGCATGAGATGGATGAATTAAAGCAACAGTGTGAAAGTAGATTCCACTTAAAGGCATTTCTCTTATGTTGCTTTTTCCTCAAAGCACTCTTAGCAAGTAATATTAAGATTCAAGTGTTTCAAATTCGTGGATGTTTCTACTGGCATACAAGTATTCTTTCTAGGCACATAAGTTTAGCGTGTCCTTTGATGATGCTGTTGGTGTAGTAGTTCTATTCCTTTAAAAAAACCATGATGTATAATTACTTTAGAAAATGTAGCTAGGTATACATATAAAATTTCTTCATTTGAAACATATTGTGGTTCAGATCTTGCACAAAATTAAATTGTTTACGCTATTTTAATTCATCGAGTGAATATGTATCTTCCTATTAAGAAAATGGTTTGTCAGATGTCGTAAAACATTTTTTAACAGTAAAGGTCACATTTTATTGCAAAAACCTGTCAGCGCTTTATGTCCAAGCTGTGAAATGTTATTGCTTCAGGGTGATTATGTGGGAGGGGGCTGTGGTTAAAAATGCCTTTCTGAGGCCAGCTATGATTTACAACAGCTAATAGAGAATTAAACCCTTAATTGAAGCCTACAGAGCAGTACCTAGAGGCTAGATTCAGCCTGAAATTTGATTCAGACAATTTTCTTAGTCAAGCCCCTATGGGCTTACCAGTTGAGTCTCATGAGTTTTGATTGTTTTTTAAAAGACAAGCTGTTTTCTGCTTTGCCCTGAACTTCCCTAAGGTAAATCCCCAGTTTTAGTGAGCTTCTTGATAACCATGAAGGGAGACGTGGGAGAGAGCTAGCAAGCCCACAGGATTTTAACTATTTCCTCAAGTCCCCACATGAAAGTATCTTTACATACCAGGTATCCTCTAAAGGAAATCCTCATCAGTAAACCGGTAAATCTACCCTTCCTGAAATTATGATGGGACTTTAGCTGTGGCCATGTGTACTTGTCCCCTGCGTCTCTGAAAGAGGGGGTGTGGGTCATTGATCACAGGTACCTTCTATTTGTTTGGGTCATAGCAGGTGTCCCCAGTGGGTGGCTGACTTAGATGTGAGGTAATTGTATGTCCAGAGGTCACATAATCTTGAATCTTTCCATCCCTTTCTATCAGCCACACCCTTGTTTGTTCCATCATATTTTTGACATATTCTTTCTTTGGCATGTCTTACAGGTTACTAAATGATTTATTCTATTAGCAAGACGTGTTCTGCCTTTGCCTCACATAACACTTGTTTCCTGATTATTGTGCTTAACACATCTTATAAGTATTACCTAGATTTCTTAAAGCCTCACTTATTATCGATGTTTAATACTTAGGATTATCAACCACTCTTTTGTTTTCTTGCCCTCTATAGCAGAACTGAATATTCTCAGATAATGCAGCAAACTTGCATTAAGTATTGAATGCCTAAAATATGCAAGGCAATGTGCTGGATGTTAGGGAAGATAGAAAGATAAAACATAATCCCTAATTTAAATGTAAAGAGTAGTGGAGGAGCTATGTTATTTAACTAAAGTTATAATGCCAGGTAGGTAAAAATGTCTGCAGAATGGGCACTGACATGACAAGACTTGCGATTTAGGAAACTGGATTTGGAAGTGATGTGTACTGTGGGTCATAGGAGGAAAGGTTAGATGAGTAAGGTCATTTCAGTGGTCTGGGAAAGTGACAATGGTACCCAAAACTACTGTTATGGTTATGAAATAACAGAGAATTAACATTATTTGGCAATCTACTAAAAATAGGTAGTTCAGGAGCAGGGAGAGGACACTAAGATGACCTTGAGCCTTTGATCCTGGGTGAATGGGAAGAACACCATGTAATGCACAAAAATAAGAAAATAGGGGTGGAGCCAGCTGAGGCAAAAGATGGTTTTCCCGATGGAAGTTTACTGAATACGCTATTCGCAGAGGAAATCTGCACAGAGATGTAAGACAGTCAGGAAATAGAAGTACAACTAGAAGTAAAATTGGAGAATCATCTAAATAGAAGAGAATATGCAGCTAACAGGGTTGTTTCTAATCCTCAGAGGAAAGAACATACAGATAAGAGAGAGAAAATGATGGAACTTTGAGAGCTGTCAGCACCTTGGGTGGGCGAAAAAGAGGGAAATAGGAAGAAGCACGAGGAAACAGGACTGTTAGAGGTAGAAGGGAAGCCCTAAGTGAGCAGCTGGCCAAAGCCCACTGGGAAAAGCAGAGGAATGAGATGATAGAGAAAAGGCTAAGTAGACATAGTCAGCAATAATGTTCTGATAGTTTAGGGGAGAGAGATTTCAATAAATTGTATTTTGAGATATTTATGAGGGAGAAGTGATAAACTAAAAGCAATGAGGATAAACCTTCCTGGATGAAAGTTTGCTGGTAAAGGACCAACACAAAAGAACAGCAAGAGTGATGAAAAGAGTTGGGTTCCATTGTTTTCGAGTAGAGGAGCTTTGGGCGTGCCTGTGTGCTTCATGGATACAGGGGAGATGGAGGATGGAAGACGTAAAGGAAGAAAGACAGAACTGACAGAACCTGACTACAGGAAGCCAGAAGGGTGGGGTCCAAAAAACAGAGTAAACAGTGTGTATTCCTATGGTTCTGATAGAGAATGGATTTTTGCTAGACCAGCAAAACTCCTTCCACCATTTCTTTTGTTGTTGTTGTTCATGTATATGTATTTTTATTGAAATATAGTCAGTTTACAATGCTGTGTCAGTTTCTGGTGGATGGCACAATGCTTCAGCCATACATGAACATAGGTATATTCATTTTCATATTCATTTTCACCATAGTTCTTCTATCATTTCTTATCTTTCCCCTCTATGGATAGCCTGCATTCTTGTCAGCCACATTTATGGAGATCTGATTTGGATATTCAGATGATCGATTTATTTATATCATCATCATCCAAAACTACTCTAAAATGTCCTCTCCTACCTTGTATACATGCTAATGAATAGCTGAGGCTTTGACTTTCCTTAATGTTAATGAACACACAAATTAATTCACATAAAAACAGATTGATGATGTGGTCAAAAATGAATATAAAGAGGAGAGAGAAAGACACAATCTTAAAGAAGCAGTTACTTTTTATATAAGCAAGTACCTTTCATAATAGAATCTGAATAAAAAATTATAAATTCCATTGTTGGAGCATCTGATTTTCAGATAATAAAAAGGGACAATTAATGATGTGATTTAACATTTTATTGAAGGACTCCCACTACATGTAAGGTAGTATTTGGTAAGATTTTTACATGAATAATTATGTTATTCTGTGCTTCACACTTGATCTCTACAATTTATAGGTCTTGTTCTCAGTAGTCCACTTAGACCCAGACTGGGCATGGGTGGACATTTGCCTCCGCCTCACAGAGAGGACATTATACTTCATTTTCTAAGGACCTAGGCTGCTGCTCTTTAACATGTAATATTTCACACATGATGAGCATAGTCCTGTTAATGCTTATTTTATGAAAAGCATGATAAAGTATATCAGTCTAGTGATAGTGATATCAAATTAATTACAAGATTTTAGATGCCTCTCATTTTTAGCTGACTTCCTAGGGAAATAATGATACTTTCTGACTGTGACTAAGATTACACTTAGAAGCACTGCTGAATAGTCTCTTGGAGAATTTTCACAGACAAAATAACAACAAAATACCTTTACCCAACTTTTCTTCCTGAAAGTAATGACTAAAGACACAGAGATTTTGTTTTGTTTTTAAAGATTTATTTTGACTACAGTCATTTTGGCATGTCTGTCAGACTTCCACTCAGTTCTATTCAACATACATTCTTTTCATAGCTGTCCTCTGTGTGAGGCCCTTTGCAGGTCTGGGAATCTGATGATCAAGATAACAGACAGTGGCCTTTGCCCTCACAGGCTCATATATTCCAGTGTGGATGATTACAAAGGAGAGTAAGAAACAGGGCACGAAAGCAATCATTGAAGTCTTGAAGGGCTGGGGAACACTTGTTAGGTTTCCGGATTGGGCATTTGAGCAGACTGCAGTGCTTTACTTAGAGAAAGTAAATTTTGAGGGGGCATAATGCATTCAAAAACCCGAGCTTAAATTAGAGAGTAGGAATATATGAAATGGTGAGCAGAGTGTGCACTTCAGACTAAGGGAAGTAAGGAATCACTGAAGAGTTACAAGCAAAGGAGTGAACTGAATGAAACTGCACTTCGCAAAGATCTGATCAGTGGGGAGAATTAAGCAGGGGAAGCGAGTCTGGAGTCAGGAGTGTTTGTTAGGCAACAGCTGAATTAATGCAGGCAGTGTATGATGGTAGTGTAGACCAGTGCTGCTCTGCGCGGCGAGAGAGCAGATTTGAAGGATACTTAAGAGAGACAATCCACAGGTCCTGGTGCTTACTGGGGGACGAGGGAGGAAGAGGGATGAACCCAGGATGCTCAGGTTTCTGGTGTGGGAGCGTAAGTAGACTGGTGCTTTTCTCTGAACTTGGAATCCCAGGAAGGTCTAGTCTGGGGGCAAAAGACAATAAGACCCCTTGTGGGCATGCTGCGTTCGCAGTCCCCTGAACCATCCACGTGGGACTGACTGGCTGGCTGGCTGTTCTGTGGGCCTGCACTTACCTGGCGATCACAGCCTGGTGGAGTGGTTGCTCTGAGAACGGGTAGAGTGAGAAGAAAGCCTCAACACGGCCTACATGCTGTTTGTATCAGATTTCAGGGACTGTGGGCTATGCGGTTCAATACCACTCCACTCTGCTGACGCAGCCCTGCAGTGGCTGCAGACTGCGCACGAGTGAGTGGGCATGGCCTTGGCGCCTTACAAGTTAATTATAGCTACTGACATTTGAATGTAATGATCACATGTCACTAAATATTATTCTTCCTCTGATTTTTTTTTTTATTTTTACACCATTTGAAACGATGTAAATTCATTCTTAGTTTGTGAAACAGACGAAACAAAGTGGGCCAGATATGTCGTATGAGCCACAGTTTACAGACCCCTGGCCTAGAACATTACCCTTTGGATAAGAGAAACCAAAGAGGAAATGGCAGGCATTGGGTAATTAAGAACATAATACAAATATATGTGTGTGTGTGTGTGTGTGTGTATTTACACACACATTATATAATTTTGAGTTACTTAGCTCTGACATTTGTGATAGCTGGCTGCCAAGAGGTTAAAAACTGCAGCAGTGATTGAGATTTACATGCAGTAGAAAGACAGCGTTTTCAATAAATATATACTTCATTTACTATTATAAAGGTAACAAGTATAGAGGTACTTGAAGGAAGTCCTCCTTTTCCATCCTCTCTCTCTGCTCCTGCCACCACTCCCAGTGCCCAGAAGCATGAATTCAGATGTCCTAGAAACCTGAGTTCTATTCTTGGCTCTCTCATAATAGCCAGTTAATTAACTTCTCCAGTCTCAGTTTAGTTTTCTATAAAACAAAGGTAATTTAATAGAAAAAGAGACAGAACAAGTGAGAAGACATGTATGTATGTGCTAGTGATCAAGTTCAAAGAGTTTGGGGTAAATTAGAGCACGTGTCATATATGAAAGCATTTAGCAGAATGTATGGAATACATTTAAATGCTTTTCAAACATGATTTCTCTCTTTCCCCTGATATATGCAATTTTGTCATGTATGAATTCCAATCCTTCTCAGGGAAATGACCTGTTTTCCTGGTTTCAGGTAAGAAGAGATGAAGTACTCAATCAATATCTGTTGATTAAGGGATTGAATGATCCTTTTTAAAATGTGAGCATCTCTACATGGGCTATGAAGGATGCTTGACTGCAATGAGTTCTTTCTTGTGATGATGATGCCTCTGGCCATTATAGAATTGAGTTAAGGCATTGGACGGATTTGTGTGTTTGTGGACATCAAATAACATGAACATAAGAAAATTTGAGGAAGTTTGGGGGAGGGAAATAAATGATTTGTGTTAGAGCCCAATTTTGCCATTAATGTGACAAAGGACAAGTTATTTAATCTCCTCACGAAGCCTCTGATTCATTCCCATCACCTATAAAGTGTGCATAAACTGTGGGTTATGTTGCGACTGAAAGGAGAGGACATAAGATATCAAGCACAGTGGCTGATGTGTAGTAGGTGCTCAATAAATATTAGTTCCTCCCTCTCCATTCCCTCTTACAAGAAAATCAGTTTTTACCTTTAGTTCTACTTGCTGTGGACTGTTTGCTTTAAAGAGCAAACCTAAATGAAGGAGAAGAGTTTTGTTGATGTGTTTGCAAATGGGTGGTTGGGAATGTGAACTCTGTTACATTTGGAGCTCATAAATTCCATTGTGCTATGATCCTCCTGCAAAGCTAAGAAGAGGTCTATAATTTGTTTTATTTAAAACATTAAATTATGATGGCTCACTTAATAACTCCAAACTACTAAGCTAAACTACATTTGTGTTCAGCAAACAGTCATAAAAATCCCTGTTAGACATTTAATTACTGCACAAATTGTTTTATAAAGCACTGTAAAACAAACATGTTGATTAGCAAAAAAGAAATAGAGACATGATTGCAAAAACACTAATCTTTTTAAATATATAAATTTAGCTACAAGCAAGTATTCTATCATATACAGTTCTTCACCCTTTAAAGGCTCCTCATTCTTTTGTAACCCTATCCATTTTTAAAGATAAAACTTCACAGGCAGATTCTTTTCACCAGGACAGATTGAAAAGAGATTTATTGTGTTCCTATGAAAAATGTTTTGTTGTATTTTTTTCTTAATGGAAACTTATATTAACATTTATAAACATGAATTTACAGAATCAAATTTGCAAAGACAGGCCAAAATCAATGTTTAAGTAAATCATGAAATAAGTGAGTGATCTTAGAATAAGGAGATGGCAGCCATTACTGAGGTTCAGGTTAGAGGTGGGGGAGGTGAATTAGTTATTGGATCTCTTCAGAAAAGAACAATGCTGAAGTCATCCCTCAAAGTGCTTCATTCCTGAGGCAGAGGAACTGTCTTCTCAAGAGTATTAATGTGATTTTCATCAATGCTTTTTTTAAATGAAGATATTAATTCTAAATTCAAATCAAGAGGGCTGCATTGTGACTTGAATTCTACCAGAAGAGAATTAATAGTGGTAAAAATCCTCTTTAAGCCTCCTGGCCAAATTTGAAACTACAGCATAACTCTGGCAAGATAATTTAGAAATGTAAATAGTACCCTTGCAATAGATTAAAAATATTCATACACGGTGAACACACACACACACACACACACACACACACACACACACACACAAACCCCCAAATTTCACAAAAGTGACACATCAAACAGAGTCTCATGACTTAATGAAAAGTGCAAGGGGTAGGGGGAAGAAACAGGAGGGAGGAAGAGTGGGAAGGAGAAAGACAGAGGGAGAAGTGTGGGGCCATTTTCTCATTATCTTATTCATTCATCAAGCACTTCTTCAGTAACATTCTGTTATTCATACATGGTAGTTGAGAAGATGAGTTAGAATTCTCATATATAAAACCTACAGTTTTGATGGGAGAAAAAGAAATATAAGTAATTTAAATTATAATCAGCAAAAAATATAACCATTAATAGACCACGGACCAGCTTTGGAAAATGAAAAGAGGCTTAGGCTTCCAGGATGAAATGACATCATGCAGTGGGTTTCAGCATTTCAGATAAAACAGCAATGGGCACAGCCTCATTCCAGGCTGTGTTATAACAGGGAGGGATGGTGTATGGTCCTTGTCCTCCATTATTCTGCACATGTCATCATATTGAGAAGCTTGTTAATGCAAAAAAAAAAAAAAAAAGAGAAATAAATCAAGGAAAGTTGTGAAAAATTGTATCATCATGACAAGGAAGTGGACAAGACAATGATGGCAAATAATAGATGAGCAGCCGACACACACACATAGGTTACCTCTGTCAGCACAATCCTGTGGGAGCTGAAGGGATTCTGGCCTTATAAAAAAGTCTTCTTTAAAGTTGGTAGAACCATCTCTTCCAAGTTCTCCTGGTCCTATTCCAGACTCAGTGACTCCCCAGTTTCTTACTCTCTGCTGGCAAAAATACTGACCACTAATGGAACATTAAATCCTCCTTATTCTATTCAATTCACAAAATTCAAACCAAAAATGAAGTAAATGTAAAAGCATATATGTTATCTCCAATATGAGTGGCAGTTATACTGATATTGAAGTGAATACTGTCATAAAGTAAAAAATTAGATTTTGCTGGCGTTCATAAAGTAATACTGACATAGGGACCAAACGTTAGAGATTCTCTTTCATTAATTCTAGGAAAAGGAGTAGAATCTGAATTTTTAAAAAGCTTCCACTGAGAGACTAATGATCAGTCAAGAATGGGAACGATTATTCTAAACAGTCTTTGAGGAACCAACTTCTGGGCTGCTGATAAGCAGAATGTTTCTATTTCCATTGATGTCATGTCTTTGGTCTTTTCTACAGGAGGTACCATAGGATGTACAGAAATCATGATAATAAATAGTAAAATGTACAGTTCTTTCTAAATAGTCTAAATATATATAATTTTGTTTTTCAACCTAGTAGGAGAGTAATACATCACTAAACTGACTGCACTAGGTCTAAGTTTTAAGTAGGCACAGCAGCTTTTCAGTCTTACATACTTACAAGAGGTGCTTTGGTCTGATGACTTCACTTGAGAAATGTTTTAGCTACCAATATCATGCAGATGGAAAAAGTGATAAATCAAAAGTACTGTGCTTCTTCATTTCTAGAATTGAGTATTTCAGCCTTAATAAAGTAAATACAGGCCAACAAAGAGAAAACAAAAACAATATTTACATCTCAACAAGGAAAAACCAAGTTTACAGTACTTCGGTGCCTTTGTGAAATTATGGGTAGTACATAGTGTTGCAATTTCCACTTTACCTTTTGAGATCTGGATTGAAGCATGTAACTTTTCTTCCCCTTAGTTTAACCTTTACTCTTTTTTCAAAGAACATACTGTTCTCAAAGTGGGTAAAGAAGAAAAATGATTGAATTTGGATTATCTAGCTAAATAATGCATTATATTATTTATGAAAACATTTTCTGCCTATGCTTGTGGTAGGCAGAATAAAGCGTTTGTCTAATGATGTCCATCCATGTCCTAGACCCAGAAAAATGTGAATTACATTTTCACATGGCAAAAAGGACTCGCAATTATTTTTAAACTAAGGACCTCAATGTAGGGAGATTATCCTGAATTATTTGAGTGAGGTCAATGCCATCATAAAGGCCCCTTAAAAGTGGAAGAGGGAGGCAGAAGAGATGCAGGGGTGATGACCCAATGTGAGCAAAACTCAAACTATCATTGCTGGCTTTGGACATGGAAGGGATCCATGAGCTGAGAAAGGTGGGCAGCTTCTCTAAGCTGGAAAAGATAAGAAAATGGAAAAGTGAATTTTTCCCTTGAGACTTTCAAAAGGAACAAAGCCCTGCCAACATCATGCTCTTAACCAAGTAAAACCAGTGTCAAACTTCTGACCTACTAAACTGTGAATTAATAAATTTGTGATTTATGAATTTAAATTTGTAAAATAATAACTTTGTAAGCCACTGGTTCGTGGTAATCTGTTATAGCTACAATAGGAATCTAATACCAATTTTAGTACCTGGAAGTGGTATACTGTGGTACCAAATACCTAAAAATGTAGCAGTGACTGGGGAATTAGGCAAAAAGGAGAGGCTGGGCAAATTTGAGGAGCATGATGAAAAAACAGACCAGATTGTCTTCAAAAGATAGTAGAAATATGAATGTCACTGACTCCACTAGCAAGGACTCAGAAGGAAGTGAAGCTCACTGTAGAGAAGACATACATCACCTTAGAGAACACCTAACATGGTAAGTGAACTGTTAGGAGAAATATAGACATTAAAGGCACTGCTTGTGAAAGAACAGAAGGAAATGAAGTACATGTTATTCGAAACTGGACAGAAGGGAGTGCCTGTTATAAGATGGCAGAAACTTTGCAGAATATGTTCTGTACTTATGTGGAGAGCAGTATTTGTAAGTGACGAACTTGGATATTCAGGTAAGCTTTCCAAGTAAAGCATTGAATGCGTGGCCTGGTTTCCTTCTTGCTACTTGTAATAAAATGTGTAAGAGTAGAGAGATAAACTAAGCAAGGAATTAAACAAGCAAGCCAAACTAAACAGAACAAAAAAAGGAAGGCTTAATGATTTCTCTAATTGTTAGCCTACCTAAATGGCAAAAGATGCAAAGTTAAGAGATTCACTGGGAAAAAACAAACAAACAAAAACCAAAAAACGTGGTCTAAACAAAGAGCCTGTGGTGGATCTGTAAAAACCTTTTGCTAATGTATCAAAAAAAATTTAAAGGCTACACAAAAAGCTCCTTGAAGAGATTGAGTAGGTGACTCAAAGATCCCTTCAGCCATCCCCAGAGAAGCTAAAATTATAGATGGAATTATTTAAGAAAAAATCTGGGACGTAAGCTCTTGTTTAATAGATTGAATCCCACAACCTACATGGGAGACCCACAAGGTTCTTGAGAATTTTATGCCAGTAGAAAAATGCCAGATTGAATTGGCAGGGACAGAGAGAGTACAAAACCAAAGAAGGTTTTTGGACCACCAGAATGCCACAGGTACAAAACAGGCCGATAAAACCACTGAGCTGCAAACATATGCCATCTTCCATGGAAAATAAAAGATGACTCTAAGGGCAGAGACTAGAAGGTGGAGCTGTGAGCCATGGGAGATTATTCTTCAGCTTTAAAAGCAGATGATGATTGCCTGGATGGATTTTGAAATTGCTTTGGACCAGTGATTTTTTTTTTCCTTCCATTTTCATTCTTTTATACCAAAATATCCCTGATCGTCACCCTACATGTGTACCACCGTTGCAGTTTGGGAGCAAATGACTTGCCTTTTGTGTTTCACAGACTCACAGATGGAGGAGAATTTTGCTGTAGGATGAATCATACCCAGAGTCTCACACATACCTAATTTGGATAATTTTGATGGGACTTTTGAGCTAATGAGATTTTTTTTTTCCCATTGTTTTCTCCATTTTACTTACTTATTTATTGAAGTATATTTGGTTTATAATGTTGTGTTAATTTCTTGTATATGGTATAGTGATTCAGTTTGTGTGTGTGTGTATACACACACATACACATGTATCTCACAGACCTAGTCTTCAACAAATATTTTGTTTAAAGTTTTCAGGATTGTCCTTTCCCGTGGCGCTGTGTTATATATTCAGTGTATTTGTTTGGCTTACTTTTTCACTTGTCTCTATACTGTTTTCACTCATTTCATACTCTTTTCCATTATAGAGTATTAGAAGTTCCATTTCATAAATAAGAGATTTAGATAAGATTCTGAATGTAAGCTAATGCTGTAATGGATTGAAAATGTGGGGGACTTTGGATAGATGAGTGTATTTTGCATTTGGAATGAATGTAAATCTTTGGAGTAGGTTGTGGTGGGCAGCAGGATGATTGCCTTCTCCCCAAAGTTGTCGACAGCCTAATCGCTGGAACCTGTAAATGTGTTATGCGATGTAACAAAGGGGAATTAAATTGACAGATGGAATTATGATTGCTCATCAGCCAATCTTAAAATAGAGAAATGTCCTTGACTGTCAGGGTGGGCCTAATGTAGTCACGTGTGTATTTAAAAAGTGGAAGATAGACGCAGAAGAAGAGAGTTAGAGGCAAATGAGACGATGGAAGAGGTCAGTACGATGTTCAGTGAGAAGGAGTCAGCCAGCCACTTTTACTTTGAAATAGGAGGAAGGGGGCTGTGAGCAAAGGAAAGTGAGCAACCCCTAAAGGCTGAAAATTGCAGGGAAATATATTGTCCCCTAGAGCCTCCAGAAAGAAAGAAACCCTTTTACCACCTTGATCTTAGCCCAGTAAGAACCACGTCTGATTTCTGATCTACAGAGCTATAAGATTATAAATTTGTATTGTAAGCCACTAAGTTTGTGGTAATTTGATACAGCAGGAATAGGAAACTAATATACCACCATTATGTAATGACACGTTTAAAGGCATTGATGGATGACGAAAGTTGTTTGTAGTGAGTCTCTATCACAGACCTAGTCTTTTCAACAAGTATTTTGTTTAAAGTTTTCAGGATTGTCCTTTCCAGTGGAGCTGTGTTACATACTCAGTGCATCTGTTTGGCTTTCTCTTTCACTCGTCTCTGTACTAAGATGCAGCCCCTGTCGCTGGTTGAAGATCCTTGCTAGGTACATGGAGATACATATGCAGATTATAATAACTGAAAAACAAGGCAATGCTGCCTCTTTGTCTTTTATTTCTCTTTATATACTTTTGATTAAATACTTTTTTATTTCATCAGTCAGCTTAAGTCATTACTTGATCTGAAGACAAGAAGGTGGATATAAATAGTCTCTTGATGTATGTGCGTGTGTGTAAGACGCGTGCAACTTGTAACGCCGGACCTCAACTCTAGAAGTCAAATACTGCGCAGACTATTTCTGGAATGACATATCAGTCAAGGAAGGACAGGAAGAAGTGTGTATGTTATTTATAGTGCTCAGTCATGATGTTACACAATTTCCCTTTCCAGGCAGCGCTGAATATTGGAATTAGAGAGTCAAAACGCAGATTCACTGTTATGCCTTCCAATTAAACAGCTAATGAACTAGAATAATGACCCTTTCTCCTAACTGGTTGTAAGAATAATTAGATTTAAAAATACTTCACACATGAATGAAATCACAGTGTTGCCAGTCAGAGAAAGTGAAGACAGAGCACTACACTTAACTTCGCTCACTCTGATAAAAGCCATTTTGGCACATGGGTGATAAACAGGAGAGTTGAGATATTAATCTTTGTCCAGTATCACTAAGATCTTGAAAAATAGGATACAGGCAGCTGGAGCACTGGTAAGACTGCGTGAAATGTGAAAAATAAGACTAAATATTTCAAGGTGCTCTATGCTAGGATAAAATTTCAATTAACCACATGGTTCAAATTTTAGGTTTTAATAATTTAGATATACTGAGATGTAGGAAGAAAAAGTTTTTATTTAAACATTCTTGACAAAATCTTTCTAAAATATACTAGAAGTACATTATTCAGTGACAATCAAAAGGCTTGGAGTGCCTCAAGAATCATCATTCTGTGTATAAATTTTAATCATACATTGTTGGTCTAAAAGAAGTTTTAAGAAATCAGTATGTATGTGAGTTGATTCTAGGAAATACCTTTAGGATGGAAATAGGATTCAAAAACCACATCTTGGGTTTTATTCCAAAGACCACATACTTTCCTGTGATGAGTCCTACATTGATACTATGATTAACTGTAGTCTTTGAAATTTTAGCAGTACTTTTTGAATTTCAGAGAATTGAAATAGTAATGCTTATTTCATGTTATCTAGAAATGCTGGTTTACTCAAAGGTTAGACTTTGAATTATTACTGATTAACAGATGTTTTAAGGAGATTCAAGGTTGGGGGAATATATTTTTGTTTCATGTTTCAGTTTAGTGCATACTTATTTGTGGAATCGGGAAGGGTCTGTTTAACTTAGAAGTCTCTGGTACAGATGTTAAGGCGCGGTAAAGGAAGATGTGTTTCTGAATAAACAGAACTTCTTTTTGTTATCTCTTTAAAGCAAATATAAAAATAAAAAAGTCAAGGCTTGATACTCATTGTGCACAGCGGTTTCAGTATCACTCATTAATACCCTCAGTGTCGAGAATTCAGCTTTCTAAGAGCATCTTCAATAGAAAAACAGTCATTCAGATTTTCTGGACAGTCCCTGCCTTATAGCTTTTTGGCTTTCAGACCACTTCCATCTGTCTAGAAGACAATTAAGGTGGAGAGTACAACTCTATCCATTACAAATTCATGGCAATTAATTAAATAAATTTTATGTCAAGAAATGTGGAAAATCAACTTTATATTCAATTTCCTGATCATAAATGCATATAAATATCCCATACATGGAATCTGTGAGAGGAATATTTGTTGTATTGTTACTTTTTCAAACCCAGGTTTTTTTTTTTTTTTTTTTAGATAATACTTCTATATGTTACTTGGAGCTAATATTTTCTAATATTTATTAAACACATGCTTTTAGGTCCCCAGATCAATAAGACAATTTGAAAATATTGAGCAGTTTACCTAATTGTCTAAAAACAAAATCTTATACTGAAAATATCTGGGTAAAAAAACTTTTAAATCATAAATTTTTTTCATACTCTTCTAAGGATTGTCAAAGCACAGAAATACTGTTGTTAAGTGATGTCTTACTCTGATTAGTGGCCCAGATTGTCTGATTATTATAAATCAATAAGTTTGTTTTTTTCAATCCATTCCTTAGTTTGCTTCAAATCTAGTTGTCAAAATTTCGATGTATTAATTGTCATCACTTAGCTCACAGGGGCCCAAGTGCTGTGTCATCCCTGATAAGTGGTCCTGACATAAAGTAACATTGATTATTGCTGCTCCATCTAGGAGACATCAACATCACAATTCTTCCTGAGCTTTCATCTTATGGTTGAAGGAAGCTCATTCATCACCTTTTTTAGAAATGAATGAGATTGGATCATGAAATATTTTTATGATTGACAGGCTTCATGGTGGATGCGAATAGGCAGTGGTCAGCAAAGACCTTGGAGATTTATTTTCTTGGTCATGCTCCTGCCTCCCATAACTCACTACTTCTTCATGCTGCAACTTTTAGAGGTCAGAGAGGTGACAGTATGTGAGCAGCAGCAAGTGTGATTTCTCAATCATCTTCTCCATATTCCTTTTTTTTTTTTTTCTTTCTGAGCATACCGAGGGCACTTAGAGACCTAATGCAATAGAAACCACTTTACCATCCTAGTTCTCTGGGGTCATTGAAGTTTGCCCAAGGTTGTAGGTGGGGTGTAATGGAACTTGTTGAAAGTTTACAAGCGAAGAGGTAGCTACTAGAGAAGAAACTATTTATCTGTGGGACTCGCCCCAGCAGATTCTTAACTAATCTCCAATGACCAGCTCCTGGACAGGAGAAATAGCCCCCTCATCAAGGATTTCAGGGACAGTTACTGTGCAAGAGGCATCCGCCAAGGTAGAAGTTGATTAAAGTAGGGACAGTTCCAGATCTCCCAGAATAAGTGTCCTCCACCAATTTATTAACCTGAAATTCCCTGTTCTGACCTGAGGAGAATGACCTTTCTGTGAGGGTTGTGAATCTCAGCATAAATGAAATTCAGTGTTGTAGGTACTTCTGTTCGGAACTCTACTCACCATTAGTCTCGTAAGACTCACTATATCTGGCCCTCAGAGTTTACGTAAATTCTGCAGAAGATATATTATCAGTGGTGAACTATTGAATTGTTTACATTTTGATGCCTATCCTAATATAATAGTTATTTACCTTGCTTATGTTAATGCAAACAGTGTCACAGAGGGAACCCTGCAATGTTTTGTACAAACTAATATTTTCCCAATGAGTTTTACTAATATTTTGTGGATGTTTTAAACCTATAGGCTTGCCCATGTTTTTTTTCCCTTGCTAGCTAAAGCAAGACCTTGTGTTTTATTCTTTGGTGAACATTCAATGAAATATATGCTTTATTGTAGGCATAATGCTTTATCATATTCCCTAGAAATAATTTTTCACTGTGTTTCTGATAAACTCTATTTAAGAGCAGTGAATTCGGGATGAGATCTAAAGGATCTACTACTGAGTGTCCACATTTCCAGGGTGAGAGTGAAAACCAGGTGAGGTTTTCTCAGCTACTCACCTGATGCTATTCCTTTATTCCAAAACTTAAAATATTGTCATTACAAGTTCCCCAGATATTTTGGGGATACATTTACTCACACAAGCGCTCTGAGCTTTCCTTCAACTCTTTTTTTTTTTCAAAGTAATGTCAAAAAAAAGAAAGTATTTCTTGGAAAATATGCATTGGGTCTGTAAGAGAAATTAATAACGACTCCTGCCAGACAGAATCTAATTTTTCTCCATATCTGTGTTGTGCTGTGACTCTCCTTTGAAATAGTCCTTTCATTTATTTGAATCCATTTTTACCTCAAATATAAGATTTTTCCTGTATCCTTAAAAGCTTACTCTAGGGCAGCACCTCCTAACTTTAGTTTCATTAGGATCTTTTCATTCTTTTATGCTTGTATTTCTCAAAGTGCTCATCTGAGTTAGTGCTCAGTATATATTACTTGACAAATTAGTTTCTTTATTAACCCAGTTACCATAGTTTAAACTGATTTTACACACTCAAAATTGTTATACATGTTATAGTGTAATTGATGACTATCAGAGGGACAATGATTCTATCTAAATGTGTTTACTCTTAAAATATAGAGACTTTCTCGTGAAATAATCACACAAATACAAGTATTCCGAAGGCTAATGTTCTTTGCAGGATGTCTTGCCAAAGCTGTATGACGACCCTGAAGGACATGTGACAGCAATGTTGCCATTTTCCCTTTGTTAAACAATAAAAACTCAGCCAGGATAATTCAAAAATAAGCCCAACCTATATGAGGTTTTAAAATCTTTGACATACCCATCCGCCTCTTATGGATTTTTTAACTTTCAGAGTAAGAGGGAGGATCAGCTGAGACAAACCCTCCTGAGCTGGGAGATATAATAACCCTTGACAATAAATTTTCTGCAGTCTCCTCTTTGAAACCTTTGAGGTTTTTGCAGTTAACCTTTTTCAGAGGCAACACAACTGGATGGAGCGCCTCTGACACCTGGCAGCTCACAAAAGCACACAGGCTTAAACACCCAGCTTACGATATGGAGTGGAATCTTCTAGCACAAGGAGGGAAGAGATGCTATTCAGCTCAAACTTACGCAGCTCAAACCATATTTCTCTTTCCTTCATCTCTCTGTACAAAGTGTCTTCTTCAGGAGTTTGAATTTACATACCAAACTTTAAAGGTCAGAAGAATTTTAAACGCAATTCACAGCGGGGAGGGTGTAGCTCAAGCGGTAGAGTGCATGCTTAGTACACACAAGGTCCTGGGTTCAATCACCAGCATGCCTCCAAAAATAAGTAAATAAGTAAATCTAATTACTTTCCCCCAAAAAAGGTAACAAAAAATTAAATGCAATTCTAAAATGTTATTCTGGCAAAAGCTCCTGAAGTTTTTGTCTTTGTTTAAACTACCTTTTTCTTTAATTTCTCTCAGAAAAGATAAAATGTTTTTAAAAGCATGATATTAAAAAGTGAATACTTTTTGTAAGTGTGGATAAGGCATTCAGCACCTTGTAAATAAGATTTCACTCAACAATATACTTAATGAATAAAGAAAAGGTAGAGTGATCTCAATACTTCTATTTCAGGGGTCTTTCCTCTTGGTTGATAAGGGATGTTTCTTTTAAAATATATGTCCATTAATTATGGAGAGAGTTGATCTCTAATACCCATAATCAGCCTCTTTGGTTCAGAAACAAAATTTTTAAAAAGCAGCCACATGAAAGGAAGGTAAGATGGAAGGGCCAAAGGAAGGAAGAAAATAGCCATTTTTTGGTAAGGAAAGAAAAATTTATTTTTAAGCTGTGTATAATTTGATAATGGCTTCTCTTTATTTATAGGCAGAGGACAACTGTTAAATCAGATTACCACTAACAACTTTTTTAAAAACCAGCTTTTGTTTATTTTCTCAAAAGCAAACAACTAAAATGTCTCCTTTGCACAGTGAGATAGGGTGTTTAACTCCATACATCCCCTCCCTATCATCTCTTTTAAGCGCCTGCCTACACAGAGACTTTATCAGTTAGCACGACCGCTCGAACATAAACTTCTCCTCACTTTTGTCCAGTGAGGTGGTGAGGACAGAATAAACATATGTACTTTGTTTTTGTTTTCTTTTGTTTTAATATATTGTTATTGAGGTATAGTCAGTTTACAGTGCTGTGTCAATTTCTGGTGTACAGCACAATACTTCAGTCATACAGGAACATACATATATTTGTTTTCATATTCTTTTCACCATAAGTTACTACAAGATATTGAATATGGTTCTCTGTGCTATACAGTATAAATTTGTTGTTTATCTGTTTTATATATATATATATATATTAGTTAGTAAAATATATGTACTTTGAGGTCAGACAGACCTGGTTTGAATTATTATTATTATTATTATTATTATTATTATTATTATTATTATTATTATTATTATTATTATTAGCAGCTTGACTTAAGTATAATTTCCATACCATTAAATTCGCCCACTTTCAGAGTACAATATAATGACTTTTAGTATATTTGCAGGATGCTGTGATGATAACCGTGATCTAATTGTACAATATTTTTATCAATCCCAAAAGAAACGTTACACCCTGCTACAGTCACACCCCATTCCAACCCTAATCCAAAGCAAAAGCTAACCTACTTTATGTCTCTATGAATCCTGGTACTAACAGTCCTCCTTCAATGACAGGTACATTGTCATTCAGAGAAGTGAGGCAGTTTACCCAAGAAGGAATAGCTGATAAATCCATATTTTACATGTAGATGATGCTTTTAGCAACCCATATCAATCAATCTCTGCTATTTTCCCTATTTTCTAGGTTAAAAAAAAGCACTTTCAGGTGTACACTTTTAAATGTAATTATGCATTTGGAAAATTAAGAGAGAGTGAGATTTCAAGATAGAGTTTCTGTATTTCTGATCCTCCTGCTGAACGTTAAAGCCATCAGTGTAAGAGAGGTTAAGGCAGAGGAGAGCATCTTAAAGTTGTGAGCATTTTATTCTCTAATAGTTTAGTTTAGAACTAGAAATAGACTGAGCACCAATTATATGCATAGCATTATGCTAGGCATTGGTGAAAAATAGGAGTGAAATGTTCTAAGATATTTCTCAGCAAAGAAAGAACAGCAGGATAACTACTAAATCAGTGGAATGGATGGAGATAGAGTCAAGTACAGGGTAGGTGACATGCTGTCTGTGGGGTTAGTACGGGGTAGTCTGCAAATCCAAAGGGCAAGTTTTATCATAGTAAATACTACTTTAGGTTAAAATCCCAGCAGTACGTATAATTACAAAGTTTACCTTCATCTGTGAGGCAGGACAGCAGGCCAACTGTGGTGGCTGAGGGTAGTTCCAGGTAGTTTAAACATCTTAACAAAGTGGTGGACCCGTCATTTCTATACTTAAAGTATAAAGGGACATGGTAATGCGGTGAAAAAGTAAAAGTACATTTTAATCCCCATTTCTGCATTTTAAGGACCCTGAGTTGTCTTATGGTCAATTGAGGAAACAACCTTTCATTCAGCAAACACGCACTGAAGGCCAGCTTTGAATATAAAGAGGTTACAATGTGTACCTTGTCCTGTAGCAAGGGTTCAAGTGCAAGTAACCATTACATTCCCTGTAGAAAGCTGAATAGACACAAGTATGTTCTAAGGAACGCTTCTTCAGTTCTGCAGTAGTGAATAGGTAAAAAATCCCCAGAAAAGGAGTTATTTGAGCTGACTCTTAAGAGATCAAAAAACCAAAAATTAAGATGAGAGACACAAATTTAATCCACTTCATTATTTCCCAATCCACCTTCTAATTTCAGCTTTTTATGAGATAATGTCCTACAACCTGAAAAGCATTATACCTTGTAAATGATTATTTTTATTAAAAATATTGAAAAAACAGTGTGGACATGTACTCAGGTCAAAACAAAGATACATTATTAAAGCACAAGACCCCAGTTGTGTCCATTTACTTAAAAATAATCGAAGATTTTAAAATTAGCACTGTTTCTCACTTTCCCAGTAACATTATCACTAGACTTCAACATGGATGCGAGCATTTGAAAGAAATAGTAGACAATCTGCTTGCCTCCCACTCCCCATTTTCTTGCACAGAAGAGAATCTGCACTTCTGCTGCCGTAGAACTCGGATTTTTCAGGTCACTGAAACGCACTCTGCTGACTTCTGGCCCCGATCTCTGATTGCTTATGGTACAGGCACTGCCTTCTTACATAAGTGAAACAAACAAACAAAAATAAATGCTTATCCCTATTCAGGCTTTCTAAATCAGGCCTAGAAATAGAGATTGGAGTAATTAAGGTGTTATGTTCACAGCAGAGAAGTATATGAGGCAATAAATAGTGGTTGAGGTTGGTTAAACGCCAAAGTAAAGCTGCGATGTTTGATAACTGCTAAAACTATTTATGGTAAATATACTCCTAGACCATGAACATTAGTCCTATTAGATGACAGAATTTAAGAAGCCAATAGAAACCATAAAAAGTAAAACATGCAATTTTCTTTCTTTGTCAGGGGTATGAAAATGCTGAGTTGTCTGTTTTTCCCATTGAGAATGCGTTTAAGTGCTTAATTTAGGTGAAAAGGTAACATAGGATAAAGAAAAATATTTATTGGCCATAAAAGGATATTAAAAAATAAAATAGATTGTTGGGGCTGAAATGATCATCGCTGGGGAAGAGAGGTAGGTTTGTAGGAAGGAAGGAAAATGTGCAAAAGACAGATCTAAATTCCCCTCGTGTTAATTTTCATAAAGTTAAACATCTCCTGATGATAATAATCTCATGCATTTTTGTGAATGGAAAGGGCCATAAAGTCTCAGCAAGGACAAAAATGCGGATTATAGCCATTTCCGAAGTTTATTCCCTTCATGTTTTCTGATATAGAGAGGATCTTTAGGCAGAATTTTTGTTCATCTGTTGGTTTTGTTTGTTTGTGTTTGTTTTCTACTGAAACACTTCCCTAACCAGAATAAAGCTTTATGTCATGCAGCCTCTCCAGAGGCTGGCCCACCCTTTCCTAGTAGACTTAACATCCCTTCACGTCTTATCACCCATATACTTTCCAAATTTTGATGATGAAAGGTTTAATAAATTGTGATGCTGGATGTGACTCACCCTTTAATTAGGACAGAATTCTTTTCTCCAGCGTCTTTGGTGCCTGGAGAAGTTCTAGTTTGCCTTTCAAAACTCTGCCCACCAGATCCTTTCTTTCAATTCTGTTGTGCTTACGACAAAGGAAAGTGACTTGGCTTCTATAACATTTGCAACAACAGGAAGTCCAAATGGCATTTTCTTGTAGGAAATAAGAGCCCCAAAATCTATTTTTCTTTTTGCTTTGTTTTCTTTTATTTTCAGGTCCTTTAACCACTTGTTAAAATCATGGTAAAGTACACATAATATTACCATCCTAAACATCTTTAAGTGTACAGTTCAATAGTGCTAAGTATATTCATATACTTGGTTGTGTATTTTTCTTTATTGTGAACATTCCTGAAAAATAAGAAATAATCCATTATGAGTCACTCAAGTAAAAAGTTTAATGATCTTGCAGCATTAGGAGTTGCTATTTTCCAGCAAACCATCGGTGGGTAATGAATTGTGAGGGGAGCAGTTTCAGTGCTTCTTGGACATTTTGGATACTGATCTGAGTGATGTGTTATTAGGGTCCACAGCTGGAGAAAGATAACAATGGTTCTTAGGCTCCGATGCCATGGTACAAACATGGATGGCTCTTGAAGTTACTTGAGATATGAACAATTTCATATAATAAGTGAAGGAACTATAAAAAGGATATATTTAGCAGGATTAGATATGAGGTTCAAATATTTGTAAGGATTAAACAATCAATCTTCAGTTATAACTCCAGGAGCTCCCATACCTTCTGCTGATTCTTTTATTTCTTCCCCTGACATGTTTTTATTTCTCCTTAATGTATATCTTCTCTCCACAAAGAGTCTTCTGCTGTCTATGTTCAATATATTGAGCCCTTCAGTACACCCATTAGATTCTCCTAATCTCCTCAAATTACAGCATTTTTCAGCTTAAATTTTCCCACCACAGAGGGATGTTTCCTAACCTTCTATCCAAAGTTCTCCCTGCCTGGTATTCTCTATGTCGGCATCCTATTTATTTACTTTCTATTACTTATGACTATTTGTAAGCATGTCTCTATATTTCCCCTTCTCTGTTTGCCTCCCGCCTCTCAGCCCCATAATGGAAACCCTTCTGTTCTCTTGGCTATTTCTCCCTGGCACTGAGGATGGTTACTGGTGCACAGCAATGGCATACTGGGTATGTGCTGAGGGAGAGATGGAGAGGATGATGTTTTCTACCACACAGTGAGCTTTTCCCTATGGCTCACTAACTCAAGAGACGAGATTTGAGTCACTTGTAAAATTCACTGATGTAAAACATGGTATTTCTTAAACAAAAGTATGTAAAATCTTCCAAATTTTAAGGCAAGCTGAGCTTTTAAAAAATAATTGTACAACTTTTTTGTGGAAATGGTTTCAGTGTGAAAAACGGGCCACAAAAGCTGAATTTTGAGTTAGAGGAGCTGTTTTATAGGCTGCATACTAATTCAGTTCAATTCAGTTTAACCCATTTTTATTCCAAGTATTAAATAAAATGTTGTCTGTATTGCATGGAAAGATGAAGAAGCCAAAGTTCACTCACTGTCGGAGCTTCCGGTCAGGTGGGGGAAACTGATGGTTACATATTAAAAACAGTATCACGTGAGCCAGAATTTGATGGTAGGTCATCAGAAATGTGTATGTGAAGAACTACGATCATCTGATTGAAGGCGTGAGGAAAAGTTGCCAAGGAGATGGGCCTTACAGAGTGAGGGAGGTACTGGCAGACGGAAGACCATAGCACGCGTAAATGTGGAAGAGTCAGAGGTATTCAGGGGATAGAATGTAGAAGAGGCTGCCTAGAATTTATGGCATTTTTAGGAAACTACTAAGAATACAAAACTAGAAGGGGGATGAGAGAACCTGGGGGAGAGTCTTAAGTTGTTAATACTCTGGGCTCCCTCTGAGGAGTACTCCATCCACACTGGACAACACCCACTATTTTATTTTTAGTTTGTTTTTGTATTTAATGAATGAATTTACATATTCCTGTTTACACAGATTTTAAATTGGCATCCACCAGTATGTCATTTCTTTGTGAAAATTATTTCTCATGTGATAATGACCTGAATTTCAGTATCTTCTCTTGCATTAGAAGACATATCTGACTTTATTAAAAATCTGAAATGAAATAGAATTGAGAATATCTGATGCTCTAACCATCAGCTTAAATCGTGATCCAGCGTTTCTTCCCCGAACTCTTGGCCATTCTTTAGTTATCAGCTCAAAGTCATTTCCTCAGGTTGCCCTTCCCTGATACACTTACTGTCCAACAAAGCTCCCAGTTATATGTGATCTTATCTCTGCTCTTTTGGGACACGTTGCAGTATTTGTAATTGCACTTAAAAATCCTGACTTATTCACTAAATTCTAAGTCTCATGAGAGTGGACCCTCTTGGTCAATGCAGTATATTCAGCAACTAATGCAGGCTGTGTTAGCAAAGACAAGTCAGTAATGATTTGCAGAATCAATGCGGTACCAGTGGGGTTTTCATAACAATGTTAGAGATATTACTAAATCAAAGTATAAAATTTCTACATATTAATAAATTTTGGGTTTTGTGCATCAAAAGGTTGTGGCACGCAGATCTGCAGTTGTACACATTTAGCATTCCAGCTTGAAGAGGTGAAATAAATGTTTGCTTTCAAATTTTCGGTTTTCAAATATATATATGATCTTTGTTTATTTGTTTATCCATTAAAATAAGATAGTAAAAAATATCTGCTTTTTAACATTGGGGTCTGGGAGTGATATCTTACAGCAGTTATCCTCTGAATTAATCTCTGCTATGATCTTTTATTCCCAACGATTATCTGCAAGAAATAGTTATGAGTGCTTCTAGAATGTTGAGCCAAACAAAATGAACAAATTTTTAAAGGAAAATTGCTAATTGCCACAGTGATATTATCTTGAATGATTTTCTATATTTCATAGACCCAATTTGGCTGAATAAACCTATTTGGAAATAATGTTATACATTAGTTTCTGATGGCTGTACTCTCAGACGTTTCAACCAACTCTGTTTTCACTGCTTCTCAATGAAAGAAACGAGGGATCCTGTTTATTTTTGTCGGTCTTTATCCTGCAGACTAAAGCACTTTCCTTTTGCCTTATGACACATCCAAACAGCTATCTAGGCAGTTAGATTTAAGATTTAAGTAAACTCCAAATTTGATTCCTTTTGTGTATTCATTAACTTCATGCAGACAAAGCAGATGGTCACTTGTGTAATTGCTTATGTGTTTATAAAGAAAATCAATTAGCACTACCCCTGTGGAGTTCTTACCTTTTTCCTCCTTAAATTCTCATCAACAAATGTACTTGATAGAGTCAGCTTTTGGCACACACCAATTCCCATCCTTGTGCATAAGCCAGAGATCTTCACACATGTTAAGGAAGCTTGAAAAGAATCAAGAAAAGCACAGGGGAGACAGAGTGAGGGGAAGGGGAAGAATGATAGTGATAGATACAAACAGTGAGGGGTCAGAGCCACACGCTGCAAACACACTTGGACATCTACCATTAATCTTGAGGAGGAGGACTTTTTCAACAGTGCCTAAGAAGACATCAGAAAGAAGTTCTTGGCTGGACTGCAACTGTAGCATTAAAAAAGGACCTCACACCAACGATAAATGCTGGAGAGGGAACCCTCCTACACTATTGGTGGGAGTGTAGTTTGGTGCAGCCATTATGGAAAACAGTATGGAGATTCCTCAATAAACTAAAAATAGACTTAACATATGATCCAGCAATCCCACTCCTGGGTGTATATCCAGAGGGAACCTTAATTCAAAAAG
Source organism: Camelus bactrianus (assembly GCF_048773025.1). NCBI lineage: Eukaryota > Metazoa > Chordata > Mammalia > Artiodactyla > Camelidae > Camelus > Camelus bactrianus. The sequence goes on along the minus strand of NC_133543.1, from coordinate 30,135,000 downwards.
ATACACGCACCCCAGTGTTCATAGCAGCTCTATTTACAATAGTTAAGACATGGAAACAACCTAATGTGGAAACAACCTAAATGTCCATGGACAGATGACTGGATAAAGAAGTTGTGGTATATTTATGCAATGGAATACTTACTAAATGATAAAAAAGAACAAAATGATGCCATTTGCTACAACATGGATGGACCTGGAGATAGTCATTCTAAGTGAAGTAAGCCAGAAAGAGAAAGAAAAATATCATATGATGTCACTCATATGTGGAATCTAAAAAAAAAGACACAAATGAACTCACTTACAAAACAGAAACCATCTCACAGACACAGAAAACAAAATTATGGTTACTGGAGTGTGTGGAAGGGGGTGGGAAGGGATAAATTGGGAGTTCGAGATTTGCAGATACTGACTACTATATATAAAATAGATAAACAACAAGTTTCTACTGTATAGCACAGGGAACTGTATTCAGTATCTTACAGTAACCTATAAGGAAAAAGAATATGAAAACAAATCTATGTATGTGTATGTATGACTGAAACTTTATGCTGTACACCACAAATTGACACATTGTAAACTGACTATACTTCAATAAAAAAAGATTATATTTAAATAGCAAAAAAAAAAAAAAGGAATATAATGTACACAAAGTACTGAAACTCCATAGGGATAACTGAGGTGCATGTAGAGAATTGTTCATTGAGGTGGGTCACTCAGCAGACTGTCTGGTGTCAGGGTAATGGGAACAGGCTTCCCTCAGCTTTCCCTGCACAGTTCATTCTCCTTTTTTTGAAAATGGAGTGGTGGTAATTCAGTTTATTTATTTTTTTAGTGGAGGTACTGGGGATTGAACCTAGGACCCTGCACATGCTGAGCATGCACTCTCCCACTGAGCTGTCCCCTCCCCTCTCTGCACAGTTCATTCTTGACCCAAGCCAACCTACCTCCCACCGCAGCATGGACAAATGGCCAGCGAGATTCTTTCAAATGTGGCATGACTCTGGGCACCCAGAGGGAAATGTTTCCAGGGAACTATATGTTGAGTTTTCATATTCATCTGTTATTTTATTTAGACTTATAATCGAGGTAAACTTTGAGGGGTTTGTTTACCCTAAGATTAAAAAACTAGTTCTTCAAGAGACTTTCTTTTTAGTTGCTTGATTTTTTTTTTAATTCTGAAAAATTTAGCAGTGGAGACAAGGAGTTCCCACATAAATGAAGATTCCTGATCATCTCCATAGGACCAATATTGAAGCACCCTTAGAGAAGCAAGGAGTTTTTGATGATCAGTGGTTCCCTCCACTGTTGTCACAGATCTATCAGCACAGAACTGTTTGCCAGTGTTTGCCATGCAGTCATGATTTCTACAGGCACTTCTATTTCCACAATTTTAAAGTCTTCTGACCAAAGTAACATTACGCGGAACGGGTAACCTCCATCCACGTGGTCCCCAAATATTTCTAGATCTGTAAGCCCTGCCAAAAAAATGATATTAGGCTGAGTGTCATAACCACTTTTCACAAATCCTTACATTGAAATTGGGTGAAATGCCAAATTTCTTATTTTGCCTTATCTTGGTCTTAAAATCAAGAGTTGTATTCCCCCTGTGTGATTGTTGTTTATAATCAACCAGTATTAATCTTGTTACTAAAAAATACTTCCAACAAAATAGATCTCTATTACGTAAACAGTATGAACCTTGAACATGTCTTTTCTTTTGTGTTTGTACATACTAATACAGCCCTATAGATTTGAATATGGTCTGGATCATACTATACATGTTATTCTGCAAGTTAACTGTTTTTACACAACAGCATACTTGAGGATACTTCTGTGTCTCTAAATCCAGAGATCTGACATGCATTTTTGAGGGCTAGACAGTATTCTAAAGTATGAATACATATTTAATCATTCCTGTGATTATTGTCATTTGGGGTTTTTGTCATTATTCCCCAAGTTTAAGCAAATTTGTAGCGAATATAATACAAAGGTACAGGTTCTACACCTTTGATGGCTTGTGTATTTTTGGACTCTAGATTCCTAAAAAGGAAACTGCCAGGGTTTAGAGATTCCATGCTTTAAAATGTGGTAAGTCTCACCAAATTGCTCCCCCCAAATAGTCTATCAGTGTGTAAATCCACCAATATCATATATGAATGTCCTTTTTCACACAGCCTCACATCAGTGCACATGTGAGAAGGGAGTCTTTGTGGTGAAGTGTTTGGAAGTCACTACTTTATGCTGCCCTGCACTCACCGTGCCCCCTGCAGATGCTCATCTGCTCACTCATGGTCTTAGTCCCAGAAGCTGAACTTCACTTCTCCTCCCCATCTTGAGCGTTACTCTTTTCTGCCTCCTGCATACCCAACAAAGTGTATGCTGACACTTCTCTCATGAAACGTTTCTTAGGGGTGTAACTTTGATGTTAGTGCTGTTCTTCTCCCTGGGGCCCTTGACTTGAGAATAAAGTCATATATTTCTGGACACATACTTATTTGCTTGGTAGACACCCATATCATGGGGGAAAATATTATGCATGAGGTGAAATGTTGGGGTGTCTCCTAATTTCCTCCATAAAAATTTATTTGGGAAGACAGTTCATGGGGACGTGATTGCCTCAAAGCAAGGAGTAAGCACTCTTAACAGTAGGCTCCTCAGTGTGTGGCATGTGTATGTCTGGGGAGTAGAGGGATCCTCCACTCCGTGTGGGCCAACTTGTTCCCATGATATTTTCGGCCAGTTGATAAAAATCAGAATCAAGTCATTGAACTAATTGAGTTGTTTTAAATATTCTCTTTAATTTAAGCCAAGTTTCTAAGGGAAATGAAATGTCAAATTTTTTTCTTGGCACAGAATTTTTGTTTCTTTGTTTTAAGCAAAAATAGAATTGTAGGAGATCTGGTATCTTACTTCTTCCCCTTTGTCACTTATTCGGATTGACAATTGTTATCTTCTGTGCCAAAGTAGAACATGTACTGCTTAGTGGCAGCTGTCAAAATAATGTTTTCCTTTTGCTTTCAGTCACTTTTGTGACCAACATGCAAGCTCGAAGATAGGATAGTATACCGAGATTGGAATTAAAGTTTCAAATGATAATATATTTTTGTCACAGCACTGGACTTATTTTTATTACTTGAAACTGGTGGCAAATGTACCATTTATTACCCTTTCATTGACACCATTTATTATTCTTTTACTGCACACAAATGTGTACGAGATACGTGTTTTACACACACACAGAGAAAGAGAACACTTAATTAGGTGGTTCACTTGGGGAGAACTGTCAGGACATGGATATGCATGAGCAGTCTAATCAGACAACTAACTGTGTTGAAAGTTTCGGTGTCCAAACTGAAAAGGAGGGTAAATACTCCTCATCAACCATATTAAGTTCTTACCTTTGGGACTGTCAATTTCTTCAGTCATAAACCTCCATGGCAGAGCTGGCATTGGCAGCCATGTGTTAGGTGGGCTAATTGACTTTTACCAGGTAAAGCATTTTATTCATGACAGGAAGATTATAGAATTAAAACTCTGTATGTCTTTATTTTCATCTCTGTACTAATAAAGAAAAAAAAAACAAAAAAAACAAGGTTGCTCTGAATAGTACCTATTCTTACCTGATTGACGATAGAAGTGATTTGGCACCATCTTGAATCAGTGCGTCAGTAAATGCCTGCTGCTTGTCCGTCTGTCTTTCTTTCAAATATTGGAGTAGATGGAATGGATAGGGAAACAGGTCTCTTTCAGAGCAAGATGAAACCTTTTTATAGTAATTCGACAATCACAAGATATATAAGGTGCTGTAACTGAGTGAAAAAAGAGAGACTTGTCAGTAGCAAGAGCCACCAATGACTGACGTAGCCAAACAGTGTGAGACCCTGGGAGATCCCAGTAAGGCAGATAATTTCACGTTAATGTAACCTGATAGAGTAGAGTTCGTACAGTGTTTATCACCCTTATGGCCATCATATTTTATCTGGACTCTGAATCCTGTCCTGAGGTGATATTTATTGATGTTCCTTGATACTTTATAAAAGGTGGAACAAAGCTGCGGTAGGAGGGGTGGATGAAAGCTATATCTAAGAGTCGTGTCAGGAGGAGAAGCAATAAAGTTCTGGAGGAAAATACATGTGTTTCCGTTAAAAAATTATCCCTGCTAGTACAAAAGTTTATTAATTACATATAATAACATTTGGGAAAGGTTAAGATTTTCCTGTAACTGCTATGTTGTTTTCAGTCTTTTCTTGATTTATTATTCATACAGGACATAGACTTTTTATTAGAAAAACAGGGTTATTTCTTTTAATATTCACACTCTTTCTGGATTTCCTTGATACAGTAATAAAAATAATCTTTATTTACTAAAAATAATCTTTGTGAGGTTAATAAAAATAATCTTTGGCCAATTTTATGCTGTTAGAATTGGACCAATGCTTTGATATATTTAGAAACTGTTGTTTTAAACAAACTATTCCTACCTTAAAACATTTTCACATTTTAGAACAGTGGAGAATTAGTCAGCTAAATTAAACATTTTGTTTTTAAACAAGTCCTTCTTAGGCCTGTGACTTTATAACTTTAGGTTTTTAAATGAAGACAGTGAATCTTCATTTTAATGGTCCATTGAAGATACACTCATCTTTTGAGTGTTTTTTTTTAATTGAGGTATAGTTGATCTACAATGTTATATTAGTGCAATATAGATCCAATATTTTCATAGATTATTCTCCATTTAAAGTTATTACAGAATAATGGCTATATTTCCCTGTGCTGTATGATATATCCTTGTATCTTATTTATTTTACACATAGTACTTTGTACCTCTTAATCTGAATCCCTTATCTTGCCCCTCCCTCCGTCCCTCTCCCCACTGGTAACCACTAGTTTGTTCTCTGTATCTGTGAATTTGTTTCTTTTTTGTTATATTCACTAGTTGGTTGTATTTTTTGAGATTCCACAAATAATGATGTCATACAGTATTTGTCTTTCTCTGAGTATTTGTTTTCATGGACCAGTTGTGACTTGGCTGAGAACATACGGTTCTCCTTCATCCACTTCAGTGTCACATCGTCTGCCTTGAGAATGGAGAATGTTGGAGGAGCTTTGCACAATAGCAATCTCTAGTATGAAATGCAAGTTTCCAGTGTACTACAGATAGCAATGACATATTGTTTGGGCTGGTATCAAATATAAATAATTTGAATTTCTATCTGTACCTTTATCACAAAACATCTTGCAAATGGTCAAAACTATTGCCTATTTTTAGTACTATTTAAGGTGCTCAAAAGTCATGTACACAGCAGGAAGTGTTTCACCCTTTCTTTTCAGAAGAATGCTCAGGAAAGACCCTTTTTTGGCAGTTGCGGATGCTGCAGAAGTAGGCTAAGTTAAGATCAGTCAGTCACTTGCAATTCAATCCTTGTGTGTGGAATTGAGGTGCTTTAGCTGATCTGGAAAACCTTAGGAAATACTTCTACAACAAGTAACAATATACAAAATGATTATTCATGATAGTAGAATTTTGGCATGGTGGAAAGTCTGGATTTTAGCTTCTATGTTAATAATAATAGATGGTAACACACCCCCCCCACACACACCAATGTTTGCGTAAGTCTTACACCATTCAGAGTGGGAAAACTGCTATAACAAAGGACCTCAGCATTGCAAATATTTATCTATTTATTGGCCAGGCAGTCCAATGTAGACCCTGAGGGTGCCAGAGGCTTCCATTGGTTCTAGTCTCCCCTACAGACCTGGCATTGTCTTGGGTTCTCTGCAGAAGAAGCAGCAGCAGAGCAGAGCATCTCACAGTTATGTTTTTGTGGGCCCATTTTAGACATGTCGCCCATCACTTCTGCCCACAGTCCGTAGGCCAGAACTCATTCAGATCGCCACACCTAACCATAGGCAAAGCTGGGGAATGTCATGTAGCTGTCTACTCAAAATAGAGGGGAAATAGTTTGTGAATATCTAACCTGTCTCTGCCACAGGTTTATAAGTTTATTCCATGCCAATGGATCCTAAAAAATATCACATAATATCATTAAGGTGGTTATTATACTCCAAGGGATTGAGAAAAGTTTAATACACTAAGTGAATTACCAACAAGCCAAGCTAGGAACGACCACAGATCTTCTGAATGAGTCTTTTTTCCATTGAAAATCCCAGTATTTTTTTCCATTGAAGTATATGGACTACTACCTTCTCTAGTAAAATTTGGGTTTCATTTTATGTGACAACATGTAGAACAAGAGTAGAGAGTTTGTTGATACAGTGGTGATTGTGAAGTCGGAGCTTCCATGTGCAAATCCAGGGAGCCCATTTCCATAGACTACAACATACATGGCACCTCCCAAGGGCTGGGCCCTGCACGGCCCCCATAACGGAAAGGTAGCTCTGACCCAAGTACAGCGATTGGCACAGTTAAGATTTAGGCTAAAAAGGATCCATCTCTGTACCAAGTTAATACTGAAGGTACTGAAGAGGGTGATAAGAGCCTTTGCTTCAGTGTAAGACACTTGGGTTTGAATCCCTACCGCGCTAGCTACTAACTTGGTAGTGAACGTGTTCATCAACCCACAAGAGCATCATTTTTTGTCTGAAGTGTGGGGATGTATTAAAATGGCATACTCTCAATGCCTGAGAATGAATGGGGCATTCAATAATTGCCAGATTCCTTTTTCTAACAAGTCAGAAAAAATAAGACAAAACTTTTTAAATACTGCCTACCTTTGTAAGAAGAATGCAGAGGAAAGTTTATATGAATTCTGGTAGAACAGCAGAATTCCTTAACTAATGTTAACTGATCAAAGTGGAATTTAGACCCAGAAACTCCCACTACATTATAAAGATTACATTTTCAATTCAGTGGTCAAAAAGTTTTGAGTGCCCACAATGTGCCAGAAAATTTTTTAGGGCACTTTTACATAGTTTCTGTATTCATTCTTCTCTCTTCATTTAGAGTGGAGGAGAGGCAGTCAGTGTAGAGTGAGGAGCCTCGCACCCGCTGGCAGGCATGATGCCCCTGAAGGAAGGAACCCAGTGGACTGTGCCCACTGCCAGCTTAACCACTTTCAGGGCAGCGGGTCCTGTCCTGGCCCTTCAGGGTTTTGTTTATGGTGCTGGAGTCACCTCCCGTGGTCCAAATGTGGGAACTGGAAGGACCCAGAGTCCAGGGTCCTCTTGTTCTTCTGTCGCTACTTGGGTCATTTTAGTCGTATTCTTTATTTAATTTATCTGTATAACACCAACTGCCCTCGGCCAACCCTAAAGTAGAGAAGGAAATTCAATCAGTGTCTACACATACTACCTTTTCTGGGCCGTGGCTGAAGAGGCAGAGAGATGCAGGAGAAAGCAAGATCAGACGTCATTTACTACCTGCTTTTTTGTCTCTCCTTTTATTTTATCAGTTATAGCCCTGTTTACAGCTTGTTTGTTTAAGAAATAATTTGTGAAATTGAAACAAATCATTCCATCAGTACCCTAAATAGTGGCCTTCTGTTTTATTCATATTTCACATTGAGTATTTTCAAAACGGAAGACATTATCCATTAGTATTCATGTAATGAATGTCAACATGTGCTCCATTCTTTTAATTTCCTTTCCTCAGGAGTGTGAACTTTGTTACCAAAGAGATGAGGCTCAAATGCCAGGGTTGATGTTTACTGACTATATGGCTTTGGGCAATTGAGGGAACATCTCTGAAAACCTGCTAACCCTTAATTAGATTGTGCTTTCAGGGTTGTTTAAAAGTTAAAAGACATCTACTAAGCAAGACATATGTTACGTGTGATCTATTAGGTCATTAATATTATTCTTGTCAGAATTATTATAATGATTTCAAAGTAAATAATAAGTAAAGTTGCTTGATCCACACATTGACCAAATAATCAGGGAAACAGAAGACAGAACTCAGTTGATCACCAGTCACATACATAAACCTTTTCCTTTAACAATATATAAAGGTAAAGGAGAAACATTAATTATAAATGCTAGTTAATGCTATTTGAAGGAAAAATTATAATCCAAATTGATAAAAGCAAATACGTTGTTTTATCACCACATTCCCAATTGAAATGAGACTCTTTCCTTTAAAATCAAGCATGGTGATGACAGGGGAGGTGAATTTTTTAAATGAGAAAATTGAGATTCAAATTCTCACCCAATTTTATGAACTGCGATAGGAATAGAAGTGACTTGGATGTAGAAATGTAAAAGACAATCCCGGAGCCCTGTGGGGACAGCACGACACTGGGACTGTGCTATTTCTGCTTACTCCTACACAGGCACTTCCTTTTTTGTTGTTTTTAACTTGGGTAATATCGTAATGGAGAAAATGCATATATGCATTTACAGAATGTCAGTAATCTTGAAAACTAGGATGTGTGGACATACATACATAGTTTCAAAAAGGAAATTACATTTAAAGAGAACTCATTTAACTTTTTCTTCCTTTTTATATAAGTCAATGCGTATAAAGATGGAGAAACTAATAGGCTGCCTATATAAAATTGGGCTTCATCCAGCAACTCTTAGGTATTTTTATATTTAGCACAGATATGAATATTAGCATGTGTCTGCATGCCCAAGAAAGAAGTAAAATGGGTCAAACCTGAAAGATGTTTTGTCAACCCTAACCCTTGTTTCTGTTAACAGTTACGTGTTCATAATAATTATGAGTGTTTCTGTATCAGGATGACCAGTGATGTCTTTTCATGATGTAGGCTACAGGAGGAAATAGTCATGGAGAGAAAAAATAAAACTGATGAATGTTCCAGGGGCTTTAGATTTTGTAATCTGAAAAAAAAAAAAAAAGCACAAAAAATTTTGCCTGTTGAAAAATTACTCAAAGTTGAGTTTATGTTACATGAAATGATTGGCATTGTTGGCATATGTGTGTTTATAGAATGATTTTGTAGATGTAAGTGCATTCTCAGACCTTTTCCAGAGCCTATGTGTGCACATCTCCCAGGTCTGCAGGAGGGGTGTGCAGAGATCAGCTCCAGCTCTGACGTAGGTCATCGTACTGAATGATATGGGTGGATCAGCTGCCTAAAGGAGCAGTCACTAGTCAGTTTACTTCTGGACTGTGCCACATGGGCCAACTCACATTTCACTTTGCTAAGTGAGCTAATTATATTGCCTGATTCCCTGATGAATGATATGAAGTTAGCCATATGGAAATTTGCCCAAAGATGGAAGAATATGACTTCTTTTTCCTTTCATGTACATACAAAGGAAGGGGTTGTTGTGGCGTATTGCACCAGCAGGAAATGGCTATTTTTCAAGTTCTAAATAATTGACTCAAATATAAAATTATGATAAAAATCATATTTGACTTTTCTAATAGTGAAAAAGCAAAATGGTGTTAGATATATAGAAATAATGCCAGGTAAATATACTAGTGAAGATTGAAAATATAGCTCAGACAAATCACGCATGTTTGTGGAGATATTTTAGGGTTACTAGTAAATTGGTTAAATAACAATTTTTCTGGACTGTAAAAGTCTATAATTAATATAACTTATTTATTTAGTGTCTGTTGCATACCAGGCCCTTTTGGTACATAGGGCTTTTACATAGGGCTGAGCAGTAAAATATGACCCTGTTAAATTTCTTCGTCTCTTCATTTGAATATCAGTATTAGGAGGGACTTTATTAAAAGAATTAATAAGGCTAATTCTTTTAACAGAAAGATCTTACCTAGTAAATAACTATGCACCTGTGTGCTTTTTCTTACCTTCCAGGGAAAAGATTCTGTCATTAACCTGTTGAAAAATGGATTGACAGCTCATTTTTAGAGTAAAGGAAAAATATAGTTGATCAATGAAACATTTAATAATTTTTGGTTGTCATAGTGCCAAATAAATACACTCTTTTATTTTTATTTGACGTCTAGTAACTCTCTAGCTGACATCCTGTATATGATCACTTAGTTTTTCTGATTTAAATTCTTCAGATCTGTCTTGCTGTCCTAAAAAAAGGAAGGTTTTATTGTTGTTTTCTATGTACAACTATATATCCACTTTGAATAATGGTTTAGATTGTCATTTGGTTCTAAAAGATCATCAGTGGGCACCTATGGCCATTGCTGTCACAGCATAGGGGATGTAAGGAATTGACCTTAATAACGGTGGTCTTAAAAAAAAGTGGGAACTATTCTGTGCATTAAAATTTTGAACACAGTGAATAAAGAAAATTCACATTGATTGTGTTTCAATATATGGTAAGTTTGACTCTTGAAAGATACCTTTTTCCTGTCAGATCAGTTCTGTTCACTTGCTTAGCTAAGGAATGTCATTCCAGTTAAAACTAGTTAACCCAGATTAGTGAGCATCTGGGAGTCTTTAGGAGTTTTTAAAATAGATTAAGATTAAGCAAAGATAAGCAAAAATCATATTATCAATAGGCCAACGTTTCCCAAAGTGGGTTCCATGGAATAATAGTGTCCCTAGAGACACTAAAAATGAAAAGCAGTGAGCTTCGTTGATATGTGTGTTAACTTGTATCACACTCCTCCTTGAAACATCACACTTTATAGAGAGATGAATGAGGAATCCTGGGATGAAGGCACTTACTTGGTGTGGTTAATCCATCATTCAGTAATAGCAATAAAGGACACATCAACTCTTTAATACATGAAAACAAAAAAATAACTAGACCTTTCCTTACCTGGATGAATTTCCACATGACTAATTCCAAATCATGGGAGTTTGGATAAGAATTCAGGTGGTTAGAGTAATACATTTCAGCATTTTTACTAGGGCACACTTTTTACAGGTATAGATTGAGAAAGGCTTTTCTAGACTTAGTATATATAGCTAAAGTAAGTTTTGCCAGGACTGTTGAAGAAACATTGCCCAATTTTTTTGTTGCTAGTAACAGACACTTAAATCAAAAAGGGCATAATTCAGAATCACCTCAGACTGTTGAGGTCAAATGATATATAGACGTAAATATGTAATTATTGGGTATATTATTGCTTTAAGAGGATGTAAATTCTGAACTCACTTGTGTTCATTCCAGGACACTCTACTTGGAACATTCAGAAAAGAAATAATTATTTTAACTTTCTGTTCTAGTTAGCTCAGCCTTCACCAATGAACACAAACATTTTAGAGGTCACTATTATGCTTACCTACATTTTTACAGTACACTGACCTATAAGCTACTTAAATTCTGGGGTTTTAATTTCATCATCATTATTGCAGCTTTCTAAATGCCACCGTATGTAGCTTACTGCCAAGTAAGGCTTATCAGGAGGCTGGGGTTATGATGTACTACCAACAATAGCATTCCGTTAAGGCCAAAGCCATTTATTTCATGTGGCGAGCTTACAGCACACATTTTGCAAAAGAAACTGAATATTGACAAAGCTACAGAAAAAAAAATGCACAAGTATAGTATTCATTTTAGCATTTACTTTCAGTTACATCCCCAAATTTAACAGTTCTCAATTTATTTTACCATAATAAAAAAGTAACCATCTTTTCTCCTATAATGAGGAGAAGTATAACTGTGTAGATTAATTTTAATTTAGATGCGTGGCCTTCATAAGTTTAAAATATGTGTAATATGCACGTTTTCAATTCTGAAGTTGTGCCGAAAATTTTGGAGACTATGTAATTGAAAATCCACATAATATCTTTGCAAAAGTAAATTCTTAAGACTTTCTATCCTTCTGTACTGAATTTCAGGTTTTGTCTTCTCTACTTCCCAGTGAGCTGGGTCGCTGAAAGTCAGAATACCTACAATACAAGCCAACGCAACAAAACTTCATTCTGAAAATTCTAAAAGGTTTATCAATTCCTATAGAAGTTAGCCCTATCAAAAACCAAAATACTTGTTTAAAAATAATTTCTGTGGGTTTCCAAGCTAGTCAAATGAAAAGATAAGACAACAGCAACAACAAAATGCTTTTATTTTGTTCTGTTTGGTTTTGCATACCTAGGGTTTAGTTCTTTATTCAAAGTTACAGTTTTCAAAAGTTGTCTCCAACGATATCATTGCCATTTTCTTTATTCTTTTCAGGTAATTCCATGTAATAGACTTGTGCTCTCTACCTGCTTTTCTTTCCACCTCTTGTCTACCTTGGTTCTATAAATTCAGTTCCAGCTTTTACATGGTTAACTAGTCAGATATGGCTGTGCCTTGGAGTGACCAACTGCTCCTCTGAGCTTCTGTATAACAGCTTTCTTGTCCCTGACAGATCTCTGGGACCTGCTGTGAAAGGCAAGTTATAGATTTCCTTCTCCCTTTCAAAGAGGCAGTCTTAACAAAAAGCATGAGGATTCAACTACAGAAATAAATACGGGTCTGCAAAAAAATAAAGCAGGAAAAAAAAAAGTTGACATTGGTTCCATGACATTTAGAAATATATTTTCACAGGCTAAGGGACCAGCTCAGTAGAAGTGCTCATCTAATTGTTGAAACACTGAAGTTTGTAGATGTGTCTCTCTGGGCTTTATATAAATGGTGGTGCCAGAAAGAGTAACCAACGGTGCATAAAGTTGTAGCTACTCACTAAAATTTTTGGATTCAAGTTTTTGCAGTTACACAGCTAAAATTTTTCCTACTTCTGTCATATCTGTCTTGACTGTCATTCAGCTAAAATGCAAGTCAATCCATTTGGGGGGAAAAAAGAAGAAATGGAAAAATAGGTCTAACTGATTTGACTATCAGGCTAGACACTTCAGTCTTTCATTTTCTTTGAAAATGCGATTGGCATTTTAATAGACAGGAATCACTCCTAGATATAGGCCACTTAATAAAAACGTTATTTGTTGATTTTGGGGGTCTGGTTTTTCAGACCAAACTAAACGTGTTGAGTTATTTTAAAAAATCCTCAGTAGAGCTTTTTATGTGCATTATCTAGACTAGATTTTAAACTGTTTCCCTTTGATTCCATGGGATAATGCGTAACTGGTTTTGGTTTCATCTCTATCAAGGAGAAGAATCAGTTTTTAAATGGTAAAGGCAGAACACTCATGAGAAAATTGAACTAAAAAAGAGATAAGGAAATTATATGAGAGAACAGAGTTCCTCTAAATGATTTCAAACCTGTCCTTCAGAAAAACTGACCTCGCAGGACATGCAAATGTTATTTCAGAACCCTTTATTCTTTGAAGAACAGTAACAAACAGAAGATATAGAAGACTGGAAACATGAACATTTTCTGGTTGTTAAAAAATAACAAATATTATAAACATAGTATTATTTCTAGGCAAACATTTAGGTTGTTAAGGAGGTGGCTGCAGGATTATTAAAAATTGCCAATCACTGGAGACCAAATTGTGTTCACCAAAGCTATAAACAAATACAAATACATTCTAATCCAACCTCATTTTAGTTTTATGCTACTAGAAGTACTCGGGGGAGAGGACTCAGAGTTGGGAAGATACACTGTATCAATTGCATTATTTTCATATCAGCAATTAATTGAATGGATCCCAATAGCCCCAGAGGAGAAACTATGAAAAATAGAATTAGCTGCATTTTATAACTAATTGAATAGCAAGTTTCTGGAAAAGTGCCGCTTCATTAATTGATAAACACTTATAGGATCCTCCTGTATCCTCTACTTTAGTCGGGCATTTTCAACAATTTTAGCAAGCCATAAATGAAAAAAATTTTGACACGTCTAGATTATATAAAACAACGAGGAATAGTGAATACAATGAATGACAGATGGAGGCAAAATCAAATAGAAAGTAGCTAAATTCAGATTCATTAAAGCACGTTTTCGTATTACCACCTCTACTTTTCCCTGACCTGCTAATCATCACCACATCCAGCTACTCAGACATACGCAGTAAGACTTGCCTCACCACATATACCCCAGCTCCTCACAGTCCCAGGAATTCTATTTGGTTTGTGTTTGGTAAGGGTTCTACTTACTGCCCTTTTTTTAATCTGAGCATTACAAGACAGCCATTATTTGTTGGTACCCATTCTCCTCTTTTTTTTTTGATCAGAACCTCCTAACTACCTGTGTTTCCATTACCCGTGGTCTGTGACCCACACACATACACACATCACAGTATTTTCTGTGGAAATTCTAAGGTTATATAAAGATGACGGAGACTGATGTGGTTTACAGGCTTCTGGAGTTGGGCAGATTTGACTGGAATGGGGAAGCTGTCTTGTAATGGAGAGGAGCCATCCATGGCTGTCTCCAGCCTGACTCACTGAGTACATTTTGACCGAGACTATTTAACCGGGAAAAACTTCCAATGGTTGCACATTTTATCATCGTTTCTCCTGCTATGATAAAAACCCACTTTTCAGGGTAAGCTGTAAAGATAGTACCAAGGAAGGGAAAAAGGTATGCCTACCAATGGTGGGCTGCTTCAAAAATGTTGGTGCCTGGAAGTCTTTACACATGAACTATTTGTTCTTGTGAGCTCTTGGTATATTATGATACAAAGCCAATATGCATGAGCAAGAAAAAGACAACAATTGACCTAGGCTTTATTTAACATCTTGGTATCAATGCTACGCTTGAGTCTTTTCTGCTGTCCAGCATGAATATATTAAATGAACACCAAAACTAAAAAATGAAGAAATAGAAAAAAAAAAAAAAACCCTACATCTCACTTAGTTGAAGGGTGGAGAGGAGATAGGTACAGATAAGAAGAGATGGGCTATCACCGAGTGGTTTTGCCTAACTGAGGAGGACACAAAGGTAGATGGTTTTGATAGGTCCAGAGTTTTAGATCATAGAGGAAGAAATGCTGTCCAAAATCAACTGAACTCCAGACTTGCCTTCATGCAGAGCTGGCTTCCCTAAGAGACAGCCCTGCCATGGCAAGTGAGAATGACCTGCTTTATCAGATAGCCCATTTCCATTAAATGACATAAAAAGTGAAAAGGACTTAGTTTGGTTCATAACCCTATAATTATTGAGTTTTGCTATAATTTTTTTTATATAATCACTATCAGTTCTTGAGACTTAAAGGCATCAGATATCAACAATTCATGTAGTTTCAACTTCATATGCTTTTCTTTGAGTTGGTGAGCAGCCGAAGTTTCTTGTGCCATCCCTGATGTTAATCATATAGAATTATTTAAAACTGGGGACTTCTGTCTCATTCATTGCATTCAGGGTATCATCATTTAAAACAGACACCAACAGCTCGAACCTGTTTGTAAGTCAGCACACCCTTTGCTTCTCGAGTTTCAGCATCATGTAAATGAGCAAGAGCTCAAAGAAACAAGAACATTCATAGCCTAGATAAAATTTAAGGAGGTCGAAAATGTGACTGTAGGTATTTGGAGAAGAAATGTATTTATTTTATATTATTCTGAGGATAGATCTAGTTCCAGGGGTTAAAACTACGAGATGAGTGTCAGTTAAACCTAAGAGCCGGGCAGGTGCAGAATCACTGGCTCATTAGGTGGTGCCTTCTCCCACTGATGCAGAACAATCTAAAAGCCCAACCTGACTCTCAGGGATGCTGCACAGGAAATTGATGCGGCCACTAAGTTTCTTTTGCAACCCTGTGGATGGAGCTAATAAGTGTCTGATACTCTTCTCTGTATAACTCTTTAAGAATGTTTTATTTAAATTTTTTTAACTTTTAGAAGTGTATAAACTATATAAGTAGAACTCATATTTCACACTGTCATTTTAAGGATGGGACCTAAAGATTTTAAGCAACTTCCTTAAAGATACATGGAAGTTAGTGACCGGGCTGTAACCGGAATTCAGATGTCGACATTCACAGTGCAGTATCATTTCCTCTGCACCAGATTTCACTGTTTTTTAATAAGTAATAGCCTACAAATGCTGCCTTTTCCGGGCTGGGGAATTGAAGCTAGCTTTTAGATGTTGTTCTTCTTTTACTCTTCCAGGCTTCCCTGTCACTCCAGGGCTTCACCTCAGGTTCTGAACTTTTTCGCTCCTTCTAAACTTATTATCCTGCTACTTTTCATTATCTCCTAAGTGATTCTCTACCTGCTGTGTGTCTGCAGCTGTGCCCCTGTCCTTATTTAGTTCTCACCCAGACTCATAAACAGCACCATGTGCATGGTGTTTGGTCTTTGTAACTCATTCCCCAGCATTCCCTGGAGGAGAGGGTAGTGGCCGAAACCATTAAACTGGATGAACTTGGAAAGCCACGCTTTCCAAAAGAGAGAGCAGTATGGAAGTGAATCCAAAATCAGTCTCCTTTTTGTTGTTTTTCTCCAGGAATACAGAATTCAAAATAGCCCTGTGGGTTTTTGTTTCTGTGTTTGTTTTGAGCATCCCTCCACTTTAGGCGCTTGTGAACGTGAACAAAGGGAAGAAAGGAAAAATCTGATGCCTATCAGCATTAATGAGTCTTTTTTTAATTCATTAAAATCACAGTTACATATAGTAATCTGTGTGACCCAACATCTGTGCCACATTAGCAAGCACAGTTAATGAGTTTAAATGTGTGCTTGTATTTTTTTAAAAAAATCTGTTGTGTTATGTAGTACCAATCTGTATTACAGAACACACAATAGAAGATCATAATGGGCTGGCAATCTTTATCTTTGTTTTTTCATTAGGAAAATGTGACTGTATGTAACACTTAGTGAATTCAACACTTTGAATCTGTGATTAAAACAGATACATCAAGGGCTTTACCAAGGTAGTTGGATATGTATATTGTTTTCTGTGAAAATTTACAAGTTCCACGATTAACCCATGAAAGCCATGGTATCTGTTTGAAATGTAATTATCAGTACTTTAGTGAAAGCAAATTTAATATATAAATTATGAAACAGATTTTAATTCAGAAGAAGATTGTAGGGAAAATATCACTTTTCCAACATTCTTTTTGATCAATGAAAATTTTGAGTTTTGGGAATTTTAACTATACACATTTTTGCCTCTTTTAGACTTTTACCATCTTGCAATTGAGTGTAATAGTAACAGGGATTAGGCAAAGTGGTGGGTAAAGGAAAAGTAATAAATGTGGTAGTAAGAGACCACGTGTCCATAGAGTAAAAGGGAAAAAAATGCAGTTCTTCAAAAATACCTTTCTGTAAGATTGAACCTCTGGACTAGCTCTGTCTTCATTAACTGAGAATTGTTCTAAGATGTCAGTGGTTGATACAACATTCTCATTCTTCAGTTGGCCATGAAATTCTTGGGCATCCCCTTATCTGATGACTGGTCACACTAAGTAGTCCCTGAGCAGAAGAATTACACATTTTGAAGGCTTATATGCTCACCATCTTTGCTCCTGTTGAGGACAGACTAGAAAGGGAATATTATAAGGGATGATCTAAGGCAATGTTCCTTAGGTGATGTTCTGTTATTTGAGAACTGATTTGGGAAAAAGGTGGGATTGGCCTGTGGATTACAGAGCAAGGAGTTATAGGACATTTGAAAGACAAAATCCAGAGATGAAATTGTCACGAAAACAATTAGACCTAACTATGAGTAACAGAAACAAAACCCACAAGCAGTGGGGCTTATTCTGGCCACATGATTAGGATAAAGAAAGGTGACTTCAAAAGGAAGGTTAGAATGTCCAGGTTAAGAGTTCTAGTGGTTCTCAGCACAAGCTACACGTTAGAAGCATCTGTGGATGTTTTAAAAATACAAATGGGTGGGTTTCGCTACTCGGGAATACTGAAATCAGCTTCTCTTGATAATTGAAGCCCTGACACCTGTCTTTCTTTAAAGCTCCACTGGTGATTTTGATGAGCAGCCAAATTTAAGAACCACCTGGGCAGGGAAAATTCCTTGAAGTGGCTGGAGTATTGCCACGGTGGTTCTCAATAGAGCACCTGCACCATTACCCACAGGTGGGAGGAAGCCATGCTGGGTGTCCTGCCATGCTCTACAGACAAGCTGATTCAACTCAGCATCAGAGTTCTCGTGACTGATATATAACTGGAACCATTTTCTTGGGAAAACAAATTAAACCGAAGAAAATGGGTATAAAAAGGAAATCCTGAATATTATTTGTCTACCTGTTATTGGTTGAAAGATGGCATTAATTGTATCACTAAAAAGGGTCCACCCTACCCATTTTAAATGATTGGCATATGAATGGAATGGATTTTAGATTTTTACTCATCCATGATTATTTTGCTGCATTTCTGTATCAAATATTCTTATTCTACCAATAAATTATTTATTTTCTTCATACTTTTACAGCTTTCCAAAGTGTGATGTTAACATAGAAAGGTAAAATAATTCATTAAAAAGTAATCATCGAGGCACCATTATTTGATAGACACTGTCAAGTTTGTAGTCACTATGACAGTATAATGTATTCCCTGCCCTACTATTATTATAGCGTGGGCAGCTATCCATTATGAATCTTACTGATTATTATAATAAGTTTACTTACAGTTTCTTAAATTTCTGAATGTAAAGATTTATTTAATCATTTTGTATTTGATTAATAAAGATCCTAGTATCTATTTAGGAGTTATCAACAAAATTTAAAATATAATAATTAATCACTTAAGATTTAAAAATACAAATGATATATAATATTCTTGCAGTGTGAACTAGGTAACACTTCCCCGAAGAAGGATTAATTCCACTTCTAGGGAGTGTGTCCCAAAAGGTTTACACAGGAAGCATCGCTGAAAGTGGATTTTATCTGCTCAATAAGAAAAGAAAGGCATAATGTGCTGAGGGAAAAGTATAAATAAAAGCACACTTGTCCCCGTGGTATATTTAGGGACTGAGTAGTAGACAGCTGGCGCTGGACCAGGTGTGAAAATGTTTAGAGATTAAGCAAAAAGGCAGGATCCTAAGCAAACTGGATATTACAGCATTAATAGTTTATTCCAAAAGGCAACAGGAAAAGTGTATCTGCTAATAATGCTCCTGTAAAGATGTTTTTAAAACTGTCAGTGTCTTAGAAGTGTAACTGTGAAAGCAGTGCCTGGATCCGATTAGATATGCAACAACTGGATGGCAAGGAAACTCAAGTTTTCCAGGTAAGATTATAGAAAGCAGGGCAGATTTGAGAGATGCTTTGCATGTAGAATCCTGAGGACTCAGTGGTCACCTGGGAAATGCAGTGTGAGGTAGGCAGACACGACTCCAACTCCCTGGCCTGGATTTGGGGACATTAATGACTGCGATTTCAAGATGAACACACAAACCAAACTCAGGCAGAAGATCAGGTAGAGTTTATGGAACGAAATGAGTTCTCCTTTAAACAAGTTATATTTGTACATGTGATATATCTGGATCAAACTAGTTAGTGAATATTTGAAAATATTAGTCTGGAACTCAGGTGAAAGCATCCTGGTTGAAGGTCATACTTTTGGCTGCTAGTGATACATAACCAGATAAAATGGTTTTAACAATAAAAAAGTAATTATTATGGAACAAGATGTTTTAAGGTTGGGGAAACTGTCTTAATTCAGTATCAGACGTTCCTGTAATTCCACTTTGTTCTTTGACTTTATTAGTGGGAAAGCTTCTTTGTTGTCTTCAAAGAGGAGATTTCATCTCATTGACAATGGCTGGGACACATACCCCTACCTAAACCAGTTCATAGAAGGAGACAGAAGCAACCAGAATTGGTTCAGATGATGCTACACCAAAGGGACTGGGATTAAGTCCATTTTTTCTGGCCATTTAACTGCTTGGATGAGGGCCAACACCCCAACCAATCTGTTTTGACAGCAAGAGGAAGTGTGGGTGTGTTGGAAGATGGGGAGGAGTGGATTCTAGGAGAAAACAATGTATTCAAACAAAAAAGACATAGGCATATATGGATATCTGTATATTCATAATATATGTATGAAGTAATGAAATATGGAATAACGTATGTATGGAAGTAGATGAAACAGGCCATAGAGAAAGAAAATAAAGAATGGGAAGAAGTTTTGAGTAACACCAAGAGGACTGATAACACATTTTTAAGACAGAAATGTGGAGTGAGGAAATCAGGCAAATATCTAATTTCTGGAAGAGTATAGTTTAAATAATCCTATTAAATATTGTAATATGTTATATTTCAAAACAAAAAAATTGTCAAATTATAAGAATTAAGTTGGAAACATCTTGGCCTCTGGGGGTAATAATGATTCTCAATGGGCCAAGAATGGTGACAGAATCTTATAATTGGGGGGGACTGAGAGATTTTTATATTTGCTTAAAGACTGAGAAATGTTGTAAGGAGGTACAGAAAAAAAAAATTTAAAAAGCAGGGAGAGAATCCTGGGTAAGTAGTCTAATGGGAGCCAGGCAAGAAGATTTTCCTTAAAGAAGTAGAATATCAGACAGAATCATATGCAGAATAGTGTTAAAATTTCAGAAGCTTGTTATCCGTCAGCCAGTGGCTGAGACAATGGGGAGGGGAGGGGGTAGCGTGATGTCTCCAGTCCTCTATTGCCTGGATCTGCAGCCTGTATCTTATCCACGTTGAGCTGAATGGAGAGATGCCCCAGAATGGGCCCCAAGCCAGGAAGCCTTCATATCCTCCACAAAGGAGAGCCCGAGGCTATAGGGTGCAAAGCCCTGTGTATCTACGGGTGATTTTTGTTAAAAAAAAAAAAAAAAAAAGGAAAGAAGGAAGATATTACTAAGGATATATTTTGGAACCAAAAATAAAAGAATATGAAGATGGTTAAAACAGTTTTGTACTAGATACGTGGCTGCTGATGTGTAGGATAGTCATTTCCACAGGTCAGAATGCTGAATTCCTGATTTAGTAAAACGCTAAGAAAGAAGCAGCAGCAAGTCTTGGGCATGCTTTCCAGCTGTTAAACAGGCAAGCATCTGACCATGGTTATGGGCTGAGGGACAGGATTTAGCTGAGAGTAAGAGATTGGTGATACATGACTCAGAAAGAGGAACTGAATGGGTGAGAGGATGGGATCCAGATCAGTGGTGGAGAGGTTGGCCTGTGATAGAAGGATTGACACATGCCTCCCAACAGGAGGGCAGAACAGGTGAAGCCATAGCTAATGGAAGAGCCAGGTAGGAAGTGGATGAGTCGGTTCCTACCTATTGACTCCTGCTAGATGCTCTATTGATTTGCTGTGGGTGCTGTTAACAAAGTGCCACACACTGAGGGGCCTAAATTATAAAAATTTTTTCTCATAGTTCCAGTGGCTGGAAGTCCACGATCAAGGGGTTGGCAGGTCCATGCTTCTTCTGAAGGTACTGGGAAGGATCTATTCCCAGCTTCCTCCTAGCATCTGCCAGTTCCTTGGCTTCTGATAGGGCAGTTCCCATCTTCTCCCTGTGCACATGTCCGGCTCTTCACAGGGCAGTCTTTTTTCTAGGTTACCAGTTATATGGAATTAGGGACCACCTGTGCTCTAGTGTGACCTCTTCTTACCCAATTACATCTGCAGTGATCTATTTCCAAATAAGTTCACATTCTGAAGTGCTGGGATTTAGGCTTTTAACATATGCTTTTGGAGGTACAATTTAACCTGGAACAGATGCTGAATAATGGAAGAAGCAAAACGTGGAAATCGAGTGATAGGGAATGGGAACCCAGAACAGCTGACAATATGTCATTCTTCTTGAGAAAGCCAGCACATTAAGTAAATCCTATCAATGAATGAGGAAAATCTGCTTTTCTCCAAATATATCTGCTTGAACCAGATGTATTTAGTTCACCAATAACATGAGAACACAAATTATTCCAGTGATTTGATGGCATGTGTCTGGCAGTCTATCTAGCATGTGCATGTTTATCTCCTTATAAACGCACACAAATAGAAAGTCATATCATACACTGGGTCAAGTTAACACAGAAAGAGTAAGTAGAAGACTGGTGTGCAGACTTGTAAAAAGCACACATATGACCAACATTTAAAGTATATGATTCAGAGTAAAAATATGTGGTGGTGTAAGAAAGAACATGAAAAGCTTGAAATTATGTGGCAACCTTAAAAAATCATCTTTGACAGGTCTGTAAGAACAAAATTATGACATCAGCTGAGATAAAAATAGGTTTGAGCAGGACTGAGGAACATTTGGATTTCAAATATCTAATAAATTGTGGCTGGGAAAAGCTCAAGTACTTCAATGACACTGGCTGGTACTAAATATTTAGAACACCCAGCCCCAATTTCAAGATAACTAATATCACCAAGGCCTGCCCTTACCATCAAGAGTGATTTCTTTCTAGGTCATGAGTCCCAGGCGTATCATCGGTAATAAAAATCTTACACAAATAACTTTTCTAGACTTGCTTTGTACCCCACTCCATCCCCAGCGCAAATCTATCTTGTGCCTTTACTAGTTGCGCCGCTGGTTTGAATACATGCTCAGAAGGTTAAATTCAGCAGTTCAGGATTTAAATTGCCTTATACCTCTAAAGCTTATGTTTCTTTCAAAATATTCCTTCATAATATCCTAGCCCCCAGATATCAGCCATCTCATTTTCATCGCTTTCTCAGTATCAACTTAATTGTGAAAATATTCCAGGGTCATTTATCATTTAAAGTTTTGTATAATGAGCAAAGGATGAAAATCATTACTAAATATATAAGCCCTCCAATAGTCCATAAATTTCCTTAAATTACAACCATTAATATCTTTAGCAGTGGTTTTTCAATTCACATTTCCTGCCATAATGAACGTGAGACATAAATATTGACTGCTTTTTAATATGACTCATTCTTGTCATCTTCATACCATTGATGAGAAGCGTAATTGCAACTGTTTTTAGTCGAGACGCCATAGGGAGCTTCATTCTACCCAGCCATCACCTTCAAGGAGCTAACCATGTAAGAAGTATACACATAGGAAAATATGTGCACACATAGGAAAATATGTGCACACAGATGCATTAACATTCAAATATTAAACCAAAACACTTTTAGAACATGCAGATTTTTTTTCTATAAAGAACTGATTATAAGTATTTTCCAAAGGTAACAGAGGAGAATGAAAAGTCTTAAGTAAGAAAAAGGTTGAAGAAGTCAGTGTTTAGTCATTTGAGTAAAGAGGAGGTCTTTATTTCAAGCTCTAATACACTCAGCCTCTTCCATCTTCCCTGTCACATCAGAAATTAATTGCATCAACTAGTTTGGAGAACAAAAAAGGAGAAAAAAAAGCGAGACAATCTTCAGAAAACAGTAGGAATCTAGAGTTAGAAAAGTATAGATTAGAGTTTTATGAAAAAAGATGTGGGGCAAAAAAAAAAGTATTGAAGAAAAACAGAATGGGATTTCTAGAGGTTTAATATGGTGGAGATATGGTGGGGATTGAGGATTTTGAAAATGAGAAACATTTCCAGAGTAATTTGTGAAGTGTGAACTAAGGGACAGGTGTGTCATTCTTGCCTTCCTAACTTTTTTTTTAAAACTAAATGTTCTTTCTCTTGGAGCCCTCTCTCCTTCACCTCTCTGGACCCAAGTTTGCTTGTTAGTTTATGTATGAAAATAAATTGAAAGTGGATGCATTTAAGTCTCTTCGAGCTCTGTCATTCTATGATTTCATAATTCTAAGAATAAGATAAACATCAGGAAGTTCTGAGATGCATAAAATCAGCGAGGCTTGGACATTTACTCACTTACATCTTTCAAATTCCAGAAAAGCTTCTCCCCATCTTCACCAGAATTTGATACTGTCCTTGAGATTTAATAATTATTTTAGCTGTTCTATTAGGAATGTAATATCTCATCATGCATTTGCATTTCAACATAGGGAGACTTTTTAAATTTCTGAGACTGAGCCTCTGAAGATTCTGATTCAGGAACTCTGAGATAGGGCCCCAAACTGTCTTTTAACAAGTTCTCTAGGTGATTATGATGACTGGTCAAGTGTAGGAACAGGAGAAGCAGAGTCATCCAAGAATTTAGTCACTGCCAACAGTAAATGAGGGAGTTAAAAAGTGGGTGGGCCAATAATATGAAAACAACCCAATTAAAAAATGGGCAAAAGATTTGAACAGCACTTCACCAAAGAAGATGTAAGGATGGAAAAGAGCATATGAAAAGATGCTCAATATCATCAGTCACTAGAGAAATGCAGATTAAAACCACAATGAGATACCACTATTTGAATGGCTCAGAAAAAAAAAAAAATAGTCAATACCTGGTGCTTGTGAAAAGTGTGGAAAACTGGAGCACTCATACGTTGCTCCTAAGAGTGCAGACTGTTAGAGCTGCTTTGGGAAATAGTTTGATGGTTTCTTATAGAGTGGCACTTACCATATGACCCTGAAACTCTACTTCTAAGCATGTACCTAAGATAAATTAAACTTTTGGTAGTATAAAATCTGTATATCAATGTTTGTACCAATTTTGTACCTAATTACCAAAAATGGGAAACAACCCAAATGTCCTTCAATCGGTGAATGGATAAATAAAGAGTGTTCCATCCATACCATAGAACGGCACTCAGATTTAAAAGCAATGTACTGCTAATACGCACAGCAAATCACAAACACTATGTGATAGAAGCCAGAGTCACAATGCCACATACTCTGTAATTCCATGTTATATGACTTTCTGGAAAAGGCAAAACTATAGGTATGAAGAGTAGATTAGTGTTTGCCAGGGGTTGGGGGCAATAGAAATGTTGACTACAAAGGGGCTATACATTTATCAATCCCATAAAACTGTACACCAAAAAGAGAGTTCCACTGGATGTAAATTTTAAACAGTGAACATATCCTCTCTATCTAGCTCCTTAACAACCAGAACACTCTTGTTTTTGCTCATGGATTAGAACTGATCCTTAAAGATAATAGGGATTCAGGAATTAGTAATTGAATGAATGATTAAATAGATTTTAAAGATTAATGTGTTTTTTTTTTTTTAAGTTTTGAGTTCTAAGTAGTGATAAAATGAAGCACAGTCCATTCCATCAGGGCTCACTAAGAGTGGGATAATGAATCAAAAACTAAAACACATACCACTGTGCATTGTCTAACCCAGACTCCTGAAGAGACAGCTACTCTCGGTCAGTGAGCAAATGTACAGATTTCAGATGAAAGAAATGTTGTCACTCTTGGTATCTGTTTTCAGAGGCACTCGGGAGAGTGTTACACAGCTATTGAATTGCAAACTCTACCGCTTCCACACTATGTGGTCTCAGCCACGTTGCTTAGCTTGTGTGCCTCTCCCTGTTTTTAATCTGAAAGCTGGTAATAATGCTACTTATTTCAGTGGGCTGTTGGAGGAGTAATTGAACAAATGTGAATGAGAGCATTAGGGTCTGGCACATAACAGGCAGTTGATAAAGGTCAGCTACTGTTAGCCTTTTTCATGGTGTAGCAGGCATCCCATTCGTGTATTTCATCCTATTCTCTTGACAGAGAAAGGTGGAAATGTGTCCTCCTCCTTATAGTTACTATGCAATCTCCATATTTATAGACTATCAACATATGCCATAAAAGTGTAATGGAAAGACCAGAAAGTAAAAATCAAGAATTCTGAGTTCTAATATTTGCTTTTTCACATATTTCCAACAGAGTATATGGAAAAGGAGCAACCTCTATAAATCTGAATTTCTTCACTGACAAAATGAAAGGATTGGGCTAGACAGTCTGCTGGGTCTTTTAAATTCTGGGATTCTCCAATATGCACCGACGACGGGTGAATACAGCAATCTGACCCCTCTCTATGGGAAGCGAAGTGCACGTGGTCAGATATATGGCGCCCCTACTCTGCACACAAAGCACATGCAAATTCCCCTCATCTGTTTCTTCTGAGCAAGGGTGACCTTTCCCAATCTGGTATGAATTACAAAATCTTTGCTAGCCGCTACAAGTGAATAGATCATATTCTTGTAGCACCCATAAAAGTCATACCTGCTGTCAACTTGAGAAATTTTTGCTCCGTGCTCATGTTTCTCTTTCCCTGTCAGAGGAGGAAGGCAATTCTTCTTATGAGGAGGACAAGATGTACCATGAGGAAATATGAAAAATAACCCACTCCTGGCCCCAAGAGCTCAGGAAGCTACACATTCGAAAACAAAAACGTGTTTATGTTTTTATGTAAATAGTCAAGCTGTGTGTTCTCATCTTGTCTGCTGTATGGGTACTGAAGGTAAGATTGGGCTATACCCTCCAGAAAGTAGCACCCTCCCCATTCCTACCAAAATGTAGTCTTTACTGCCTGAGAACTTTGTATTCGTTTGGCTGTAACAGAAATGCCCATGCACTTCACTATCTGGGGAAAAGGGTTTTAAGTTAGCCTCTCAGAAAATGTACCTAACTGAATTTAGCTTATTAGCTTCAGTCACTAGAGGTTCTTTGTGATGGAAAGTGTGTGTGTGTGTATGTGTGTTTTCTAAATATATTTCATAAAAATTGATGATTTGGAAAAGACCCAAGGTGTTATTTCTCACACAGATTGATTCTCTCAGGAACATGGCCACCATGACATGACAGGGCAGGTCTGGTCATGGAAGCTAGCCTTTAAAACAGTGAACATGACGTTGTGCTTTTCAGCTGTCTCAATATGATTATGCATATAAGCTGAGAGAGAAAAATGGTGCAACTTGATTGAAGCACAGGCATGAAACTCATATCTTAACAGATGTGTTCTTTAAGTTTCAAGTGGAATTAAAAATGTGAATCAACTTGTACCAAAGTTTGCACAGCTGTCACTATGTTTTAAAGGTGGCAGTGGCTTGACAGTTCCCAAGAAACAGGCAAAAATAAAGTGTGAGGGGTTTTTTTGGATGGGATTTTGAAATGTTGATATTTATTTTTTAATATGTTTCATAGGCCAAGTAACTATCAGATCTAATGAGTGTCTCCTTTGTCTCTTCTCGCCTTTGTAAGAGCTGGGCTTACCCTGTTCCCCTATGTAGATATCTAGGCAATGGATACTGGAAATTTAAGGAAGACGCCAGGCAGTAAGTCAAAGCTATTCACCCAAGTTATCACTGTAATTCTATTTCTGCTTTAGCCTTCCACTTTAAAATAATGAAACACATTTCTCCTCACAGTATGTAAAGCTTTTTTTTTTCTATTTAGATGATATTGAAAAACAATTAGCCAATCAACTCATCAATACATTGCAAAGCACACTGCGTGAAAGTCATTCTCCTGAGAGGAAGGATTTATCTTCTTTTAGGAATTTAACCTAAGGCACAAACTACCAATGGACACGAGGCCTACCCCAGGTGACCCCGCTCTGATGAAGCCTTCCCAGGTCCTCCGGGAGGAGTTAATGTCCCGCTCTGCCTACTGTCATAGCACTTTGTATTGCACGCTTTTCATCTGTTATCACCAACTATTATGCTATTGTTAAAAGCCCCGGTTCTAGAATTCAAATTCCCTGACTTAGTAACACATTAGTCCCCTCATTTCTAAATAGAAATAATAAAAGGACTTGCCTCATACAGTTGAGATGCTAGTGGGGCAGCACCACAATCCTAAAGGATGGTTTTGGGTGAGTACATCCTGCAGAAAATTGTGGTATGAAGGTTAGCTATTAAACTGTTCCTAGCAAAAAACTACAAAAAATGACCAAAAATGGTTATGATAAAAATACAGATAGAAAAAATTACGTGGGAGTAAAAATTACATACTGACTGAGGTGGGGGGTGTTTGGGATAGGGAGCTGAGGGGAAGGTTGTCTGCCAGACAAGTTAATAATGGTGCCCAGTAATAGAAATAGGAAAATTTCTTTTAGGAAGGAAAAAAGTGTATACGTAAAAGTGTATCAAGAAACATCAATTTGTCCTGTTTTATTTTCTTCCTTATACGTATTACTACCAGCATTATCTTTAACTTTTTTGTTTTGTTTCCTCTGTTCCAACTGGAATGTAAAAACTCTATTATAGCAGCAATATTACTTGTACTCTCTTTATCTCTATTTAGCAGTTGCTTTATAAATAGCTGTTGAATAACTGTGTGGAAGAATGAAACATCCAAATGAATTCAGGAGGCAGGTGTAGATTTTATAGAGTGTCAGAAGAAGAACTATAGCTAATCAAATAGAAAAAGAAAAACAGATTCTAGTGTAGCAGTGAGAACCTGGAGAATTCAATTAATATAAGTGTATAGAGGATCAAGAAAATAGGGTTTGGTGGGGGTTTTTTTTTCCCTTTTTTTGATAAAATTCTCTAGCTCAAGAGCAAAATGCAAATAAAGAGTTCAGCTGACTGTTGAGATGACAAGCATATAATGAGAGTGAAGGGGGTTAGAGAAACTTGGTCTTAACGCATTTATTCCTCAGGTGTGATCCCTGGAGCAGCAGCAACAAAATCACCTGGGAAACGATGGGACCCCATTGTTTTGGGGGTGCCTTATCCTAGATCGACTGAATCAGAAACGCTGGGATGGGATCAGCAATCTGTGTTTTAACAAGTCCTGCAGGTGCTTCTGATACAAGCCGAAATTAAGAACCAATGCCCTACGTTGTTGAAATCACTGAAACGTGAGCCTTGGCTGAGAAAGTTTAGACACCACGACAATGGAGGGCTGCTGGACAGCTGCCTTGTTGGGGAAGCCCTGGTGAGGGGACATCTAATGTGGTCGCAGTGACTGTAAAGTCTCAGGATTGTGGTTGTGCTGCTGGATGGTTGTGGGATGAGAGAGCTCGCAGACATTCTCTGGGTTCAGGGACCCTTTCTACTCTGGCCCAATAATCACAAAAGATGATGTAGTTAAGTTTGTTCAAAGAGCCAATAACTGCAGATAAAATCAGAAAGGTACTGTCAGCAGCCTTAAGCGAGCAGGCCGTGGGGCCCAGGCCGAACGAAGTTCATAATAGCTTGCACCTGGTAAGAGGTAAATGTACGCATGCGCTGGTAGCGTGAGTCAGCATTCTGAACACCACGCATGCGCCACGAGCTTTCTAAAAGGACAAATGCGTACACCTGAGCGCCGCCCGCACGCGCGCCACCCACTTGTGCTGCGATGAAGTGCTGTTTTGCTCCATGTTGGCTCCCTGCGCCTTCTTCCAGTTGGGGCAGCTCACCTCCTCGGATCCTCTCAAGCCTCCCTCGGCTGACAGGTAGGGAAATCTTAGGCTCAGTATGTTTTCTCTAATACTTTGAAAGTATGAAACCTTCTCTCAGTTCTCAATCATTATAACCCGAGGAGTATTTTAGCTCATTTCAGTAAGCATGTATTGGCTACAGATGTTTCTGCATGTTCCTTTGTAAGTGTATAAAGGTGGCATTGGGGTAGAATGCCATTTTGGGGGCACCAGAATTGCCCAGTATGCTTGCATTCTCTGAGGAATTTACTTTGTGCTTGGTATGTTATAGTCCATTTTAGATAGTACGCTGGTCATTAATATTTTCTGTTTTGTAGTTTTTGTTTTGGTATGAATAACCTCTTAGAAATTAATCTCCTCAGAATAAAATATGGGTTTATAGTCTAGTAATTGTGTTCTATAACTGCTCTTTTGGAAAAAAAGCAAAAACAAAAACAACAAAAAACAAAACATGGCTCTCCCATTCGTACATGACGTATCTGAAAGTGGCATTTCTAATCAGTATGACTGCAATGAAAGTACGGGTCACTTGCAGAATGCATTATGGAGCCACTCTTTGGCTGACAACTTCAAGTTGCCAGCGAGGTCTTCCTTGGTTAGTGTTATTTCCAATTGGCTTTCATGTCAGTCACCAGAATGTCTATCCAGTTTGTCCATTTAAACAAAAACCTAACTTCCTGAAGAAATAATAAAATGAGCTAAACATCTCCAAAATAAATTCTATCCATCTCTATATAAAACTGGGACATCGTTTGCTTGGAAAAGAGACTAGAATCTTAGCCCATACAATACGGATGGCTACGCCTTCTTTCTCATGCCAGTACAATCAGGAACTAAGTGTATTTCAATACTTACAGCAAATGATAATCTGGTTCTTAAAACCACTTATACTAGCATGTTGTGACATTATCTGAGATCTTTGTACTGTTGCCTAGCCTAGTAGACAAACCTCTTCCATTCATAGCTGCAATGTGAGGCTAAAAGCATTCATACACATTTTTTTTTCTTACACAGCTGCCTGATAGCGTGGACCAAAATGGAATTTACATTCCATTGATCATATGTGAGCATATTCTGTTTTGTTAAAAGATTGAGTGTATCTCAAAATACATCTTATGTGAAACCCTTTTCAGAGAGAAGCAATATGTTACTATAAAAATGGAAACCAACCCTAGAGGAAGAAGGAGGTAAAGGTATTTACTTGGTAGCCACTTGAACTCCTCTGGAGAGGCAGGACTCGATGGGCACACAAGTGAAGGAGTAAAATACTTCCTTTCGTGGGATATGAGAATTATCTGCTAAATCTGCATCCCAGTTTCAAACTGTCTTTTCCGCAGCCTTCCATTGGGTCTAGAATTTCATTCTGAGGGATCCATTCACTGGATCGAGGCATTGTGCATCAAGTTGTCTCATGATAAAATGTGAATGATCCTGGAAGAAGCAATATCTTCCCTTTACACCCAGTCTTTGCCCCCTACCCCAGCCACTCATGTCCCAGGTGAGTTAGCTTATTTTACCTTGAGAGAGGTGAGTGTTCTTGTAGAATGGACCTGCCATATTCTATAGTACATATGCTCTTGGTAAGCACATGGCTTAATCGGGATCTTCACTCCAGACAGAAAGTAGAAATAACCTTATTACAAAGAGACAGTATGTGAGCTTAAACCGATGACTTCATGCCAGGGCATTGGGTTATGAAGTCACTTCAAGGCAATAAAGTGAAGAATTACTCCAAATACAAGAAATGGGGAATCATGTGAAAAGTAGTCAGAGGCCAACATACAACACTGACATGGGGCTTGGGGAGGAGATAATGATACATTTGCTGAGTCAACTTATAATGTGTAACTGGATATGGGCAAGGGTAAACACTCAAATCAGAAGCTATAGGAAGTTCTAGTTCAAGTCTGACACTGGGAGTGAAAGTCAGATTGTTGACAGAAAGGCCTGGAGCAAGGGTAAATTCGCAGTTGATGCGGATATGATCCTTCTGGTGGAGGGTGCTACCTTTTTTGCACCACTTTAGTACCTGGCCTCCACAGATCTTCAGCTGTGGTTGTCTAGACAGAGCAACATAAAATGATGAAATTTAGTTATTTATTATTTTTCAACATGACTGAATGAGCAAATATTTTATAAAGTTATCTACAGCCTGCAAAAAACCCCAGAAAGTCCAACTAAGGAATGTACCTAGAACACCACACCCTTAAATTCACTTAGACCTGTAACGTTCCTTTGAGCATGGAACAACAGCAAAATGCACCTCTTAAACTGCTCACCTTCTAAAACAAAGCAAAAAATAATAATGAAATGCATGTGTTTCAAATTCACGTAATTAACTTTTCCAGTGTAAACACAGAAGAGATTATGCTATACATTCTTAATTGAAAAGTGTTTCATTGTAACTTTTTTTACATTATGTTTTAAAGAGCTCAATTTACAGTCTGTTTTTTCATTATATTGTTTTCCTGCTCATGCTGGGAAAACAAAGCAAGATGGTCCAGGATTGGCCTTCTTTTCTTAAAAGTATGAACTACCTGGTGAACTTTCATTATATTCCTATAAAAATAGTAACCAAAATATACACTTCTGATCTGACATTCACAAGTCCTAATGTAATAAGAAGAATCTAGTTTCATGCTCCTTGTGTTCTAAGAGTGTAAATAACTTTATGCAAATTTACATTTTTATGAAGTAGAAATTCTGAATATTTTTAGCCTTGAAATGGCTTTAAAATGCAATAATCTTTTGGCACCAGGGCTTAACAAGGACAAATATTCGTGCAGTGAAACGAAAGGTCATCTGATTGAGAATATTTAAATATGTTCTTCATCCTTATGCAAAAGTTGGTAGTATATTTTTTGTTCTATCATGTACAAAGTGAAACTTAGGAAGCTTTGTTAATTTTTATTCCATTTTTTTCTGTTAAATATAATTGCAACATTCTATAGGGCTGCTAACTTTTTATAAGTAAATTATGTATCACCAGAGGTTCTTTATAGGAAGCTATACTCCAATTAGGACTAACACCAGATCATAAGTATCAAATTAAAATACTTAAAAGAGCTTCTTGGAGCAGGAGGTTAAACTTATATCTTAGACCATTTTGTTACTGTGATACGTATAAAATAACTAATGTATAGTTTATTAGCATGAATGTTTAAAAGAGTAAAACAAAAATGACAACAGTTGATATTTTCTAGTACTTTTCCTCTCATCAGTGAAGTCCTGATTTACTCTATGAATTTTAACATGGGCTTAAAAAAGTCAAATAATATTGTTGTGGGCCCTTTTTCTTTTTCCAGTGTGACACACACACACACACACACACACACACACACAAATTACAAAAAGGAAAAAAATCCTAAAAAGCTATTCAAGGAAAAAAAAAAAAGCTATTTATTTACTTAATTTACATAAAGTAAATAAATTTGAGAGTTTGTGCCACTAACAATATTGTTTGTTTCATTTATAATAGTTTTTGATTGTGAATCTTTGTGCCTTTAGAGTGAAAGGTACATACGAGAATGCCAAGTATTAGAGACTTGTAAAGGAGAACGTGTGTTTCTGTATTGTGAAAGCTTTATTGGTTGTTTTTGTCTTTTTTTTTCCCTAAGTCAATAGGAGGCTAGCATTTATTGTGATACTAATATTCAATTGCTTTTTATAGGAATGCAATGAGAAAGTTCTATTTTGTGAGGCCAGATGTTGTTACACTGTCACTCAAAGAAGTAGATTTTTGCAGCTTTGCAATTAGTGCCTAGAATGAGCATTTACTAGCTGCTTTGCTTTTCTAGCAAGAATCAAGAGGGCGAGAAGTTAAAATTGACCTGAACTTACAGAAGAGTTCAAATGCTAAATCCTGAAATTAATTAGAAGATGTATGACCACCCTCGATCTTGATTCTAATCCAATTCTAATTAAATCTACACCATAAACCAAGAATTCACACACTGGGAAGGCTTATTTTTTATTTGTTTAATTTTTTTTTTAGTTACTCTATTTTATGCAGAAGCTCAGAACAAGTTCTAATTAACCTAGCTACTCACTGAACATTTTCTGTCTTAAGAGGTACAAAATAAAAGTTGAGCCAGCAAATAGACAGAAAGCAGAAAATACACAATGATCTGGGAGATGGTAGAATTAGATAAAAAATCCTTTTGTAGCCACAGTTCAGTCTGAAGAGTTTTACCAGCTCAGTAGCCTACACATATCAGCACTATCTTTTAGCTTATCACAGGGGAAAAAAATAAAACAAAAAATCCATATGAAGTATGAGCTCTTCATCCTTGGCATTCAAGACCCTACACGAAATGCTCCCAATATGGCTCTATCATCTTCCAAAATTCCGCTGTGTGTGCTCCAGGGTCTGAGGGAACTAGACTCTTCTGAGCATGCTTCGGGTCTCCCCAACCTGTGTAAATTCCCATCGTCCTTTAGGGTCCATGTCAAATGTCTCTTGATTTCTGACATATTCCTTGAACTGCTTGTGACCGTTTTCTCCTGATAGCCTACGTGCCAAACAAACACTTTTCTAGGTGCTAGAGATACACCAGTGAGCAAAACAAATAAAAAGATTTGCTCTCTTGAATATTACATCCTAAGATGGTGATCCAGACAATAAATGTAGTGCATAATAAGATGAATTTCAGAAAAGGATAATGACTGTGGAGAAAACGAAGCAGAATAAAGGGATTGGAGATTTTGGCAGTGGGGGAATTACAATCTAAAGTCCTATTTCAAGTAATCCCTCAATGAAAAGGTAACATCTGAGCAAGAATTTGAAACATTATGGATATTTGGAGAGGTGTGCTGGGGTAGAAGGGTTAGCCAGGGAGTCCTGAGGTGGGAGTTTAGCTGGGGTAGAGAAATCCAGGAAAAGACAAGATTGGAGTCAGGGAGTCATCCTGGTCAGGTGTTAAGGACTTTGTTGATAAATGCAAGGACTGCTTTTACTCTAGTAAGGTGAAAGCCACTGAGGAATTTTGAAGAGAGGAGCACCGAGACCTGAGTTAGGCTTCTAAAGTGTTACTCTGAGTACTGTGTTGAGAATAGACTGCAGTGGGGACGGGTGAAAATGGCAGTCTGGTTGGAGTTGACTGTAATAAGCAGGGAATTGACAATGGTGACTTGAGTATTAGCATCAGAGGTGATAAAAAAAGTTACTTTCTGGACATAAATTGAATATAAGGCTATATATTTTTCTGAACAGATTGGATGTGTGCTGGAAGTGATAATGAGGAGTCAAAGTACACCCCAAGGGCATCTTGTATTATAATTGGCAAATTTACCTTATTTTTCCTTCTACCCTTGAACTGTTGAGTTAACACATATACTCACACACGTAGTCATACATTTGCATCCCTCTGCGATAATTTAGACTAACCAATAGTCTATACAATATGGTTAATTTCTCAGAGGATTGTGGAAATTAAAAATGAAATAAGAGTTAGTACCAGTTAAAAGATTTGAGAGGGCTAAAATTTTTTTTTTATTCTAACTTTGAATTAGATGTAATTTTGCTTCAGGCTAACTGGAAGAGTTCTGTAAGTGACAATTTAAACTTAAATTAATCTCACTTTAAAGTCTTTTTAATAAAGCTTTTCTATGAAACACTGAAAAGCCAGCATATGAGGGCTGTAATGTTCCCAGGAATATGTAATCTAAAACTATCACTTAATTTGAATTTTACTGTGCCTTTTAATTAAATTCCAGATCTTTACAGACAATTAGTATACATGTATAAGACATATCTATCTGGAAAGTGATGTGAAGTGAAGAATTTCGGCATTTATCTTAATAGTGAAAGCTCCAAATTTGGCTTCTGAGAAAAAAAAAGTGTGTCAGGCTTGGAATTTCATTAGATATAAATCCTAATTCAGCAATTATTCAATTCTGTATTCAATTAATCTCTATGAACATGAGCACATTTTTGAGATGGATCAAAGTCTAATTCATGCAGACTTTGCTGCTGAAAAAAGAGAAATATTTTGTGTGAGGATTGGTGCATTTTTTTTTTTCAATTTAAAATTAGATGAGATTAGGCAAAACCAGAAAGCTTCACTGAATGTGGGTTGGATTTTTTTTCTTAGAGAATCAAGCTAAAGATAAAACTATACAATATAGGAAAAGTTACAAAAAAGAACCACAGAAAATTTCTATTACAATAAATTATTATTTTCAATAATTTTATATTCTGTAAAGGGCATTACTACAAATAGATTGACTGCAATTCACACTTCTATCATAAGTTTTAATGTTTAGAGTCTAAGTGTCTATATCCTAATGTGGCTGACTTTTGGTTATTCATTTCTACCTGAAGGGAGGTATTTATTTAGAAAATGGCATGGCCATTCCAGGAAAAGGAGACATCATGATTTAAATATCACCTGTAACTTAAGAAGAATGATCACAATAATGTTATTATAGGCATATTTAATCAGAGAAAGTGACAATTTGTTGTAAAATACATAAATACTAGTTGATAACTCATTCTAGCCACATAAAGGACGTTTTTCACACCAAGGCAGGAGAAATTTTATATGTATAGCACATAATTATTAAGACTACAGATGATAAACCATTTAAATGCTAGACCCTACTATCACGTGTTCATCCTTTTGAAGGTAAAATAAGATAATTATAAAAACACTAAAAAAAAATGGCAAGGTCATGTAAGAAATAAATGAGCACAAATAGAAGAATTGTCTCTTTACACTGAGCAATTTACAAATATTTTTCTATAATTCGGCATAACATTTATTGAGTACCTACCATGTACCAGGCTGTTACAAGATGTGAGAACTTGAGAGATTGAACAGTGACCAGCATAGCCATGATTCACCCCATTTAAAATCAGATAAATGTAGAATGCAACCTGTGTGATATTACTGGGAGAGAATGGCGTATTGTTGAATACATCTTAAATTATAATATATTCATTACCTAAATATATTCACAATAAAAAGGTTTATTTCTCAGTTTAAGTAGTATTCACCATTCATGTTCTATTTCTACATGGATGTTAAGTAAAAGGAAAATACCTTGTGGAGAGACAAAGACATACATTGAATTATGACATCAATTTCATCAAATTCCTGCCTTACAGAATTCAGTGCCAGTCTTTCTGAAGCCAATATTTCTATCGCTAGTCTTTATATCACTCCTCTTCCCTTCCTTTAAATATCTGTTAAATATATAATAGTACTCCTATTTTCCATATTCATTAATTTTCTTTTCTTTTTTCCCCACTTCATAAACCTTTAGAGTAACCCAGCTACCTCATCTAGATACTGTCTTTGCACTCATACCCACGATTACTCCTCCTTAAAGGTAATATTCTCCTGGAGGCCACATAACTTTAGAATTCTGTTGACCAGTAGTATTTATAAAAGAATATTGAGGAAGTCAATTAATGGGGGCTAACATTTTTATTTTACTGTAAGAAAACAAACATATGTCTTATTACTGTAATTTTATTAAGAAAAATATTTAAACTCTCAAAGTAATAAGTAAATACTCATAGAATCTTCTAATTTGTTTTTATTTTCTTTTAGCTTTTTCCCACCGGTTTCGCCATGGGTCAGTGACAATGTCTCCCTGAAATTAGTTAAGGCTCTGACATGGGCTTGGGGGGCTGCTGGTCTGCCTCTTGCCGGTTCTGATTCCTCTCTGCCTGCCCTCTCTGCTATTCTTACTCTCTGCCCTCAGCCCCCTCCAGGACTCACCATGGTGACCACGACCACACAGTAGCCAGGTCCAATAACTGTCTGTTTTTGTTGTATTGTATGTGCTTCCAGTATCTGACAGCCAACCATCCACTTCTTTAAAAGGTTTTTGTCACACTGCTGTAACCTGATTTTACTGCTTCGTGACAATTCCTTTTTTTGTTTCCTCTTCTTTCTTTTCAGGTAGAATTGGGCATTTACAGTTTCTGACAACAGCTTCTAACTTGACATACTTCTTCCCTCAGTTATTTTTCAGAGTTTCAAATTGAAATTGGCTCTAAAACATATTTTCAGCCATAATTTTCCGTATCGCTATGCATGATTCGAGAGTTCATTTTTTAAAACATGCTACAAAATAGATGCTAATTAGAATTCCAGACTAGAGCTATCAAAAATAGAAACATTCCATCTTCTTTTCTTTCTATTTCCTCTCTGACCTAATAAACAATCCTGACCCTCCTACTCATGGTTTTTTCCCCCATTTTAATTAACATTCCTCTAACAACTCATTAACCTGACAAATAATTTGTGAGATTTTTTTTCTTATTAGCCAGTCACCAAGTCTTCTTTCTTCAAAAATCCTCATAATGATGTATTTTCCTTCACTTTCAATCTCTGTATTGTGTTAAGGGTAAGTGAATTATTTTGGGGGTGTGATATTGCATATCTAAGAAATTTTCTATAATTTTTTATTCATCTGTGTATGCTAAATGCATGCAAAGTTCGTATTGATCAATGTGTATTAGTTCCCTCACCATCCTGACTCTAAGCTAATCTGTTACATTTTTGTCTGTAATCAGTAAAGGAATATTTTTTTAGATTAGATATCATACTCTACAATAATTTTCCTATACTGACCTTCATCTCAGAACTCTTTTTTTTTTTTTAATTTGCTTTTAAATCTTCAGTTGCTACTTTTTAAGGACTCCCAAGACCATGTCTTTCTCATCCCCTTTCTTACTTTTCAGTCTCATTCCAGGTTTATCTTATTTGAACAAAACATGATAATGATTTTGAATTCTGTTTTCAACCACATAAGTTCAATGAACTGAACAAGTTATTTTAGTACCCAAAGCCTTAGTTTCATCCTCAGCTCTTGCACAGAATTTGGCACATGGTAGGTACCTAATACAAAGATACATATTCAGCATTTATTTCATTTCCTCCAGTTTAAATCTTCTAAGTGTCTTCCAACCTCTGCACCTTTTTCAATCCCTGCCTCTCTACAGAAGTGCCAGCCACATTGAGGTTGTCATATCATATAATCCTCCTCAAACTTTGCTCCATTTCCTGATGAGAGGTTGAAGCCGAGAGATGTTAAAGACCTGACAGGTTAGGGACCATGTGGAGTGTTACTGAAAGCATTTCAGATTCAGTATCGTAGAAACTCTGCTGCTTTTACCTGACTTCGTGACGTCTGAAGCTTCTTTCTGTTTTGGTCATTTAATTTCTAAAAGTGGATTGTAAAGGTTATGAACCACACATCTTATTATTAATAAGATTAATAATAATCTTATTAATCTGAGTGGTGTGGTGAAATGCTAACTGAGCCAGGTGACTCACTACGTTTCGTTACTAAACACCTGTGTGATCTTGGACATGCCACTCACTGTCTTGGGCGTCAGTTTTCTTTCCTGTTAAATGACAGTGCCAAAACAGGTAAATTATAAACATCCTTAAGTTCTAAATATTGTGATTGGCATTCTCTTAGTCTGGTATGGACTAGATTACAATCCAATTTCTCTATAAAAACCACAAAGAATATAAAAACCTATCAGATCATAATTTGACTCTGAGTGAAGAATTGAGTGCTAAGAATAGATTTTATGAGATGAATAATCTTGACAAAATGAGAATCCAAAGTAAAAATTGATTTGATGTAATACAGTCAAACATCTGGATATGAGACTAAAATTTTCGGCTTTCATGTGGATGTTTGCGTATGGGTGAATAATATCAATTTAACGATGCTGGAACAGAGTACTGTGTATAAAATAAGCATCAAGGATATATTGTACAATACAGAAAAATATAGCCATTATTATGAATAATAATGTAATAACTTTAAAAAGGAGTATAATCTGTAAAAATATTGAATCACTATATTGTACACCTGAAACTAATAGTGTAAATCAACTATACTTCAATAAAATTTTGGAGCTAAAATCATGTCAAAATAAATAATCAGGCTTATCTAACTTGAAAAAGAATAATTTTAAAAATTTGATTTATTTAACCTTAAAGATAAAGACAAATATATAGGCATTTTAAAATAGTTTTCTGTTATTTTATAAAAATACATTTATTTTAGCAAAATATGTAGGTACATGCAGAAGGGTAAGTGATTTTGCATGAAATGCATTTCCTTCTTTTTTTTTAATTTCCATTAATTCTAACAAATTTGCTAAATCCTAGTCTGTTCACTTTTTCCCTGTATTATACTCTTTTTCAGTGACAAACTCTCACCTAAAAATAAAACAAAACATAAAATACTTGAAATTAAACATTGTTAAATGTCACAAAATATATCAAGTGAGAGAGAAAACAAGACAGTTAATAAATATTTATATATTTCTTGGTTGATACTCTTTTATATTTCATGGACCGATAAAAAAAATAGTGACCCAGAATTTCATTTAATTTTATTTAAGGGGTTGTAGAGTGTTGGGGTGAAGTTTAGGTGCCTGGAGCATCAATTGATAAAAATATCAATTATAATGGAAATAAATTTTAAAAACACAGCAGCAGGCCTTCACACTATTAAACTGAAAGCATACAGTCTCCTATAGTGGAAAAAAAAAAGTATAATTAAAAAGCTATCAATAGTCTGGGATTGTCAAAACTACTTTGTCACCTGAAGCACAGTCTTTGTAATTATCTTTTAGGCTTTAAGCTAGATCACCATTAACCTCAGAAGAAAAAGGGTTACAGTGCTTTCTGGTGCTAGGAATTGTATCATCATGTAAATTAAACCCCATTCAACAGTCAAATTAGATTTGGGAATGATTGAGTATTAAACCTACTCATGAAGTCTGAGAGCACTAGGGGAGGAGAGGAAGACTTTCCTTCCTTTTGAAAGATTGCAAGGTTCCTTATGTGCATAGAATGTGATTTGGAGCAGACATCAAGAGAAATAAAATGGAAGCAATAGAAGGGAAACTCAAAGATATTTTTAGCCCTTCCCCAGCGATTTCTTTTCAGCT
The DNA here is from genome assembly GCF_048773025.1 of Camelus bactrianus. Lineage (NCBI taxonomy): Eukaryota > Metazoa > Chordata > Mammalia > Artiodactyla > Camelidae > Camelus > Camelus bactrianus. The sequence continues at coordinate 30,095,195 of NC_133543.1, read as the reverse complement.
CTCAGACAGTACAAAATGAGTCAACACTTAACTAAGCCAGAAATAATATAACGAGCCTGCAAAATTACAGCTACCTACAGCTCAGATCTTAATCAAGTAATTGTTAAAAGCTCACTAGAAGGAGGAACAAATATGTTCTCAGTTGAACTTGCTTAATATTTTTAACCTTACTGTCAAAAGGAAGGAATCATAATTAAGATAGCACAATGCATGAAGTAGAGAGCAGCATGATTGCATCTTCCTGATGATTAATGTTTATCTCTGAGGTGGTCTCTTCAGCTTTGGATAAAGGAATACCATGCAGCCTCCTATCCCTGATAAGAATTGGTGCCTAATAACAAATCATCAACCGCTGTCATTCCTGGGTACTAGTTGTGAAAAGTTGTGTTAGTTGATAAAAGTGATTATCAGTTGTATACAGAACACAATCTACAACCGGGTGTGCAGTCATGTTAATCTAATCTTGGGGACATGGGAGAGTATTCTGTTGTGGCTGTTATTTGCAAAGAAACCTGTAAGGCAGGATTTCTGAACCTTGATATGATTGCCATCATGGCTAGAAAACTGGTGGGGGCTGTCCTGTTCATAATAGCATATTCAGCAGCCTCCCTGACCTCTACCCAGAAGATGCCAGGAGCAACCTCTCCTCCTCAGTTGTGACAAACACAATTATCTTCACACTGCCAGATGTCCACTGGGAGGCAGAACTGCCCGCATTTGAAAAACCACATGTGCGAGAGCCTTGGAAATGTTATACAGCGTAGATTTTACCAATAGCTGTATCTACATATCTATATGAATAGACACAGAAATATGTACATGCACATATACACACACATATCTATATTCACACCTCTACTTATATGTCATTATATACATATATATAGGGTCACGTAATGCACATACCTCTATAAGCACATACATGCATGTATACCCACACAATGTATATATCCAGTTACATGTATTTATATTACATGTATATATACCAGTATACATATAAGTGTACATGTATATAAGCAATATATGTGTGTATTCATATATAATGTACATGTATATACACATATATGTATTGTGTGTATATGTGTATACTTATGTATGTCATAAAATAAAGTCTGAAAACATAGATTATGCTATTTTAATGTTTTTACAGATCAAAGATGCCTTTGACAATATTAGGTATATTTGCATATGCCTTCAGATTCCGTTGTGTCTGGTCTTTTCAGATGTGAAGTTTCACAGTAAAAACAGAATTGAGTGAGAGGGTTCTGTGCAAATATGCAAAAATCTGAAGGCCTCAAACCTTGTGGAGAAATCGTGAGTCTGTGTGTAGGAGGTAGGGGTGTTCAGGCAGGGCCAGCGCAAGACGATGCTCCCGAGATGGACAAGAGCCAACTCATGGTAGCATGTCCACTTCAGCGCAGGTTAGAGAGAGGGACCCGGGGCAGCTTCTTGGTTGCATGTGGAAACAAAAGCTGACAAATCTGACAAAAAGAGCTCTCAGTAATCGGCTCAAACATTACTCTCCATCTGGACTTTATTGTCTCCTTTGTCCTTATTTCCTTGCGTCTGCCATTGAGATACTTTCTCATTCAGAGGCATTATTTCCAGGTAGGAGAGACAGTTTCTCATGGGCCATAATAATAAGAGATGCTGAGGGTAAGTTCCTCTCCAAACAAACCACAGTAACATGCAGCCTGCAACGATTTCTGAAGTACCTCCATTTGAGTTACTATTCTTTGGTATTAAATAATTTAGTGACTAGGAATGCTCTTTAAATTGGGCATACTCCTTGGCTGAACATCTCTTGACGCTTCGGTGTGCTGTTTACCTGACCTTTAGCAGCCTAAACAGGGTTCTAGGTAGTGGGGTTTGGAGCAGCGAACCTGTGATGGAGAGCAAAGCAGAGGTTACCAATTTGGAGGGTGGAGTTCTACCCACTGGTGCACGGAGGACCAGAAAACAGAAATACATGAAATAGTATATTAGAAACCTACAGCTTCCCGGGAACTTTACGTACAAGATGTATGTAAAACTCTCTCTGTTGGGTAAAAACTGAGATTCAGGTCAACCTGGATACAGATTTCCCTTCCGCCCTGCTCCCCCGCCGCCTCGACTTCTTCACAGCACCATAGGAGAAAATAAATCCTCACAGTGACAGAGTCACATGACTTGGTCCAGAACAGGTAGCCAGGCACATTTCTAATTCTTTCAAACAAGTATTCATTGAAAGCCATTCAAAACTTTTAATAACTGGAGTTTTGGGGGTAGATATAATGGAAACCAGATGGCAGGGAGAGACAAGGCCCTCTGAAATGATGCAAAAAAACCCCAAAAGTATGTCACTGTGTCTAAATATGACATCAGGCAGACTGGGCTAGACTCTGCCCCTTGACTTCCATGTACAGAGAACTCAGTGGAGGATCCAGTGTGAACCTACGTCTGAATCTCCACTCACATACTCCATCCTGTCCACTGGGAAGAGGTCGAGGCTGTGAGGAGAAGCTGAAAGACTGGTTGACCAGGGCCCTCCTCAAACTTCTGGTTATCACCCCTGTGAGCTCTCTGCCCAGGAATAGAACTACATTTCCATAGAAATTGGTGAGGGAACACAGTGGGTCAAACTGTAGAAGACAAAGGATCTTAGTTCAGTAGTAAAACAGGAACCCAAAAGTCCTCTGCCAACACTTGGATTACCTAACGAGAACTGTTACCCTAGTCATGGAGGAGTTCCTCTCCTAGTCTCCTTTTAGGATTTCTTGTAGGGGTGCAGGAATGGGAGAGAGCCGTGATCTTGCCAACTGGCCCGTAAAGGAAATGGTCTAGTGAATTGTGGGCAAACTGCACCAGGGTGTAGGCAACGCTGGATTATACAAATAGCATTTTGCTTAATTCTCCCCACAAGCCACTGATGTAGGGATTGTTATCGCAATCTGTAAGGTTGAAGTAGAAATCAGGCTTAGGAGGTTAAATAACTGTTTGCAGAGCCAGTAAGTGACACCGGGGGGAATTGTACCATGTCTGTTTGATAGTGAAACCACTACGTTATTCTGACTCACAGCAGAATCCTACCATCTGCTTATTGAAGAGCAGAGTGCCAACATTAACTTTCAGGATGAAGTATGAAAAGAAGGGGTAGGAGTTAGTTAAAGACAGTTTTATCTTGATCTGGCCCTACCTTGGACCCTTTCTTTAGAGAAAGTAAACGTGCCAAATTTAAGTTGTCAGCTGTCAGAGGCACAGAAAATAAATTGTATCTTTTAGTCTTCTGGCTGGTTTTAGGTGTTGATTGGTCAAGTGCACTTTGGACCAGTTTATATTTTGTAGCTCAAGGACCCCGTTCCTCCTTTTGCTTGGCCAGCAGTTAATGGCTAGATAAGCAAACTCTTCTACCCAGATCAGTGTATCTACATAAATGCTCATTAACATAGGATCCTTGTTATTTTATCATCAGTTGGACATATCTAGAGCTTTAACACTAAATTTCAACAAAAGGCACAATATCCTTGAAAATTATATTGCTAATGATTTGATCCCTAGCAAAAGAAACTTTTCTATGAGAGGGAGTTACATTTTGCATCTAATTATAAAATGAACAGAGAACTAATTAGGTGTTTTAAAGCCCAAAGGAAAGAAAATTCCATAACTTTTCTCCTAAATTTAAAATCATCTCAGTTTAAAAGATCTGATCTTAACTATTTAGGGCTTGATTTCTTGAGTTAAGATGTTACTATTTTTATTAGAGACAGAAAATCAAATCTGGAGGCAAATGTGGTTTTTGTAGAGGTAGTCTAGACCAGTTTTTCCTTTTCTTTTTGGACAAGGATGAGTTAATCACTGAAAAAAATCAGAAAATTCAATTTGTTAGATTCTAGTTCTGCACATTTTTTATAAATATTTTTAAAACAAATTTTGACTACACCCTGTAATGATTTTCTTCCTTCATTTGTATTGAGAAGAGAAAACACATTAAAAATTTAGTTTAAAAAAATTTAGGTTAAAAATCCCATGTTGCCAACTTTAAAACCCAGTAAAAAATGTCAGCACTACAGGAAGACCAGTAGTTTCCCTTGGAAAGCATACAGGTAGACAGCAAAGTGTCCTGTCTTCCTACGTTTTTAAACAGGAAATTAAAACAAAACAAAACAAAAAAAAAACAACTAACCCTCTTAAAAAACTTTCAAGCAATCGTAGAAACTATAATTTAACTAAATATTTTAGCTTTCTGCTAAATTACTGCACATTGATGGCAGTTGGCTGCCAGGGACTACAGCCTTTCCAGCCTTCTAGTCATTCCAGTTGCAGAATGGATAATCGAAGCTGTGAATGCATCAAAGGAGAATGTGCTTCAACTCCATATAAACTTTTAAAAGCATCGAAATGCAAAGTAAGTAATAATGATGTAAATTGCGTATGAATGCAATTAATCTGTACATGAAGAGAAGATTTTTAGTATGCCATTAGCTTCCTAACAGCCTAATATACAAGAAGCCAATCTTTAGTCAGCTTGCCAGAAGTATGACAAACTGCTTGTTACACATTTTTTTTTAAAGATTGAACGGATGGATGTGGCTTTTCAGAAAGTTTTGATTAACCCTTCTATTACCTATTTGTAGTTAGTGTAAAATTAATGTTGATTGAAAACCTTTATTGAATTGCAATGACATAGCAAAAATGCCAGTAGTCTTGCTTTATATGCAACCAGAAATTCATAAAATGTAAGGATTAAATATACGATTATTTTTTTTTCCTTGTTGTTACCTTGGGGAGGGGAGAAAAAAACCTCCATTCTTTGTCCTATCTGAGAAAAAGAATTTAAATAGAAGACTGAAACATGATAAAAATAAAGGGTTTTATTAGTAGAGCAAAAATCAGTACAGTACACTTTCAAGAACTGAAGGCAGGCCAACCCAAGAAAGGAAAAAAAAAGGCCGATTCTTTGTTTCTCCTGCCTTGTATCCTGGCTTTTAGGGGCGGTCCTGTGGTTGATTGACGGTTCACATCCCTTGAGTATTCTGCACGGCCCTCTCCTTTGTGCATGCTCTTACCCATGATATACACAGAAGAACCTATGGGTGGGGGCCCACACCGCAGTGCTAATTATAATACAGTGAACACTGGGTCGTGTCCTGTTAAGTCCTTTTTACTACTTCGCAGTTGTGGCTGTTGGGTTCTAACCAGTTTCTTAGCATTTATTTAGAAAAAGTAAAACCCCTTCATGCTGGAGGCAGGCACAAGGCCATCTTCCCAACCATCCTCCCTCTCCTCCACCTATCTGCCCAGTGCCCCAACTTATCTAACTACCTAACACTGTTATGGGATTCTTGATGATGTCCTCATTCACTTTTTTTTTTTCTGTGATAGTTGATTGGAGTATTTAGAAAGGAGGGTAGTGAGGAAGGGAAATGAAAAAATACAACATACAAATTTTACATTGAAATTTTCTCCCTGTCTTTCAGAAGGTAGTATCATCATTGCCATTTAGGCATTTGTTCTGTTTTTTATTTTATTCACTTATTTGAGCAAACTCTCATTTATTAAAATACTATAAACATGTCATTATTTTTATAAGGAGAAAAAGAGAAAAGAATGAGAGACAGCTATTTCCCAAATCTATGTCTTTTTCTGCTTTAGTGACTTGAATTTAGGATATATTTTGTCAAGTAAGTGCCAACAGCAGAATGAGAAAGGTGGATAACTATGAAAATAAGATTAGATTCACATATTAAAATGGGTTTGCAAGTTTAATAAATTATTTTTAATAAAGCCCTTTATAAACAAATGAATTATAGCATCATAGTCATCATACCTTAATCAGTAATGCTGGGATTCACATTTATTCATAGTTTTCTTTCATTCAGAGCCACATGAATAAAGTAATTAGTAGTGACTTCTTTCTCAGAGTAACTGGGCCTGCATTAAATACTGTAAAATCAGGCAGGCACTTCATTTGAAAACCTGCCTCATTCATATATTATGTCTACTGCCAATAAAAATAGAATAAATTGAAAGTATCCATTGATAATAGAGCACAGTCCACAGGGCTTCAGAGATAACTGTCTGCCATTGAGTAACCCAGTTCTCTCCTCCCAGAGAATGCCCAGAATGTTACGAAACTGGTTCTAGTCAAATTCTCCATGAGCAGGTATTTGGTAGCTTCCTCTATTATTTGAAAACAAAATTGTGCTGATTCCTCTTGCAGCATCATGTCCTTCTACGGCGAAGTGTAAACCTTTGAAGCTAGTAGTCTGCGCCAAGTACCGTACAGCGTGTAAATAGAAGGTAGTTACTCCATACCCACATCCCTTCCCCTGCTCTCACCTTGTCACATTTCTCACAACAAGGGCCATTATATGTCCTAGCTCCATCTAGAACTGAGGGCATAGGACTGACTTTGATTAATCCTTTCTCTCAGTCCCCATGCTACTTCAGTCACTTGCTTCTGTTTTATCGCGTTTCTTCCAGTTCCATGGCATTTGTCTTGGTTTTTGTTTCCTGTAAATTTCTTCCCAACTTTCCTGTTGCAGCCTCTCTGAAGGACATAAATACATACATACATACATACATATATATATCTTTTTAGGAATGAAAAACAAATTTTGAGTCATCTTATTGACACCTAGACCACATGACTTTGGAAAATAATAACTATTATTAAATAAGCACTTATTACATGCCAAAGAAATATACTGATCATTTTGCCTCCACTAATCCATGGGGCCTTTGTAATAATCTGATGATTGTTATGCTGTCAGCTTGATTTGCCCGCGTAGGAAAGAAAGGCTTTAAAAGGTGAAGGCAACGGAAACTGTGGCAGAGCAGCGGTTTGGGGCCAGCCAGTTCCACCTCCAGAGCTCAGGTTCATAAACACTCAGCTCATTCTTCTTAAGCCTCTGTCTTCTCATCTGCAAGTGAGAGCTGAAGGAACATCAAGGGCCAGCCGAGCGCAGACTGTGAGAGCCCACGCTGGCTGGCGTTGGACTGAGTCTCTGACCAGGGCTCTGTTGCAGATCCCCCCTCACTTTCCTGTCACACCTGCCTCAGTCTCACTGCTCCGCCACGTATGGTTTTTGTTGTCACCGCATCCACACCCATGAAGGCAGCTTTAATCTGCCTCCCCTTGAGTAGGACTTTCATACTCTGATTGCAGTTTACCCAGGGCGATTGCTTATGACTGTGCAGAAGGCACAGAAGAAATGAACAGCAGTGATGTCACTAAGTCACACTTCCTGGAACAGGACTGTATCTCCTCAGAGGGGAACAGTAAACCCTGTTTGGCAGAAAACCACCCTCCTCTCCCTAAGCCTTCAGCCCACAAGACTGCACCTCCCTTCTAGGAAGTGCTGTTTTCTGATCAGCACAAAACTCCTCCATGGCCCAGCCAGAATCTTGTCTCACTTTATAGCTCTTGAATTATTTTTTTTTATTGCTGTGTGATAAGTTATGACAAATTTTGCAGTCAAAAACAGCACACGTTTCTAGCTCATATTTGTTTATGGATCGGAATTCCAGGCGTGGATTGATGGATACTCTACCCAGTATTTCACAAGGCTGCAATCAAGGTCTTGGCCAGGCTGTGTTCTCATTGGGAGGCTTCTGGTTCTACGCTCCCTTGGGTTGTTGGTAGAATTCCTTTGTTTGTTGCTGGAGAATTCATGGAGCCTTGCTTCTTCAGAATCAGCAGTGGAGCTAGTGTCTCTGCTGCTTCAGATCTTTCATTCAAAGACTCTCTATGAAATGGCTCACCTAATTAGGTGCAGCCCACCTCGGATAATATCCTTTTGATTAATATTAATTTAAAGTTAGCTGATGAGAGGCTTTAGTTACTTGTGCAATATCCTTTCATCTTTGCCAAATTCTATTGATTGGAAGTAAATTACAGGTTCTCTTCACAGTCAGGGGAAGGGGATTATACAAGGGTGTGGACCATTGTGGGCCATCTCATAATTCTGCCTAGCATGACTCCTTGCTCAGATATTGATTTTCTATCCTTGGAATTCTTACAGCTATTTTGTTTGTCTCTTCACAATCATCACATGTCACACAGTGGGTGATTCTTTGGTATTTACGTCTGGAACGTGCTTCTAGCCCTCCTTCCCCTCTCTCATGTTTTCTTCTGTAGCACTCATTCATCACATGCTATGTAGTTGATTTCTTATTATATTTACTGTGCATGGTCTATCTGCCCTGAATCAAAGATCTTTAACGAAACTTTGTTTTCTCCCTGATGTACCCCTATGCAGTACTGGACGCGTTGTAGATTCTCAATAAATGTTAAATGAATGCTTGAAATGTGCTATTTTCTTCCTTTTGTATTCTCTCTAATTAGAGTGAAGGTCCTTATTATCAAAGTATCATTCCTTGTAGACTAGTTCAACTGTATCAAAACATTTTTGATTGTGTACCCCATGATTAGAGTAGTAATGATTAAAGCATGCAGCTCAGTGTAGGCAATTCTAAATAATAAAAGTGCAGGCAATAGTGATGTATCATGAAGATTATAAAACCAAGAAAATACAAATGTTAAAAGGATAAGATTACTTTATTCTAAAAATCTCAGTTCTAATATTTTCTCACACTCCAATTTATCTTCTCCTGCAGGATTTCCCCCATATTATAGTAGTAGTGTAGTTAATTGTTTAATAATAAATATTTTGATGCTTGATCTTTGCTTCATTATGACTCTGTTGAAACTACACATAGATGCTGACTGAAGAGAGTTTAAAAAAAAATTGATGAAGTGACCACTTACAAACTTTCTGTTTTATTACTGTGTTTTGCAAGTGAGTGATTGATGGGTTACCATAGGATTGGGGTATTGTTGGTTAGAGAGAAAAGGAAGAAGAGAGATGCAGTGTAGGCAGGTAAGTAAATGTGTGGCCTTTGGAATCACATAGCCAGAGTTCAGCTTCTCACCCCAGCACTTGATAGCTAACTGAACGTGGGCAAGCAACTTTTATTACTTTAGTCACTTGTCTATAAATGACTAAAACAGTGACATCTACTACATAGGATTATTGGAAAAATTTAAATGAATTTAAGTGCCTATAGCCTAGAACAGAGTAACATCTGGTCAATTTGGTAAGCTTTTAATAGCTTCAGTTTCCTCATTTTTAAATACATAGATAACAATACCTACGCATAAGATAGTTACACACTGACCACAGTGCCTTGTGCATATAAACACTTACACCCGGCCAGAGTTAGAAAATTCATTGTATCCATAAAAGAATGAAATGAGAATAGCAGGATAAAATCTACAAAAAGGGTTTGTATTGCAGTAGCTACTGAATTACTTATTTTGTTAAATTAATATAAAGCTACAAATTCAAATTATCATTTGGGGAAAAAAGTTGAACCAACTTAAAGAATTGCTGTTCGAAGCACTGGTGGAGTTTCTTTTGTAGCAGAGAGCTTAAGCAAGTAATTTGTGAATCTTGTGATTCTGTCTTGAAAGTATTAATAATCAACTCAAAGTAATTTTGAATACCTGTTTCATTAGGTTATGTTTTAAGAACTTAATTAAAGGCAAGGGGGTAAAAAGACTGTTGATTACCACAATAATTGATCAGATTACTAATATACATCACAGAGTTACTGTGGCTTGAAAGACTATTTGGTAAGGTGATCTACAGATTCACCTCTGGGCCTCAGCTTGAGTACTCAAAAGACCGAGGGGTTAAGTCTCAATTCCTCAGCAAGGAAATTTACGTTCTGGGAAAGGAAGATTCAAATCTGAAAATTCCTGCCCTTCCAAATCATAAATGCCACTGAGGAAACTGAAGCTGAGTCGTCCTTCCGAATGCTCTAAGTACACGCCTCCTGTTTCACTGCTGTTCATTCTAGAATGAGGCAAAAGAAGTGATATTCTGCAAGGTGTTTCATGTAACACACCCACGGTCTCAATATCATAAACCCCAGTTAGCTCAGAGATCATCTCTTTTAATATTTCTAAGAATGTTTCTGGCAGAAGGTTCTATTTACCAGTTATTCTCTGAGGTAAGGATTCTGTGCTCCAATAATCTAGGGCAACACTTCATGGGTACATTTCTCTTGGAGATGTATGGTGCATTTTAGTTTATTACAAGCTGTTGGATATTATGAAGGGAAAGAAAATGACTTTAACATGACATGCTCCAAACTTTTTTGAATGTATATTTATTTTATTTAGCTTTAGAAATACATTCATTCTGAGAGTAGAACTTAAATGTTCCCCCCACCAGAAAAATAAAAAGATAAATATGTGAGGTTATGAAACGAGATGGTGAGAAATCCTTTTACGATGTAAACGTATATCAAATAGTCATGTTGAGTACTTTAAATATCTTAAATTTTATTCATTAATTATACCTCAATAAAGCTGAAAAAATAAATAAATGTATTTATTTACTTTAGCTATTTATGTGCCAAAACACCTTCAGCAAAATTAGTGTTTCTAAGAACACACAGATAACTATGACAATAATAAAAATAATTGCTACAGGTAGATGTCTAGGCACTAGGTTCTTTGTATAAAATAACTCAGTTAGTTCCCACAGTAATCTGATAATATAGACACGATTATTACCATCCCCCTTTCTCCTCACATGTGTGAAACTAAGGTTTGGTGGGCTAAGAAACTTGCCAAAGGCCATAACCTAGCAAGTCATTATATCGCATCTCAGATTTGGTAATACTGATGTGTTTAAAATATAAGCAAACTGAGACCCAGAAAAGTATTAGTAACTTGTTGCCCAAGTTAATGTTGTTGTTTAGAGGCAGAGCTGGGACTTCCTAGTTATGCTTATTACCGGTTAGCTGGTTCTCTTGGCAACATACCATGCTGCTGCACTTGTATGATTATTTTCAGTTATTTTTCTTCTCTATTACATGAGTTTTGCATGAGTCTACGCAGCACCCACATACCGTTCTGTCTGGCTTCTAGAAGTGCAGGTATAGAATGTATATTGACAACTATTATCCATTTATATTAAACAATTCCTACTAACACTTTTTAGAGTGATTGTACATGGTGCTCAGTACATGTTTGAAGAATCACATTGATGCCTATTTCCTGGTGTCCAAGGCCTGGTGACCTTACATGACCTATTAGGTGTCTACAGAGAGAGTTATTAAGCCTATTTGTATTTTTATGGCCATAAATATGCATCCTAGCCTTTGATACCTGAGTTGTGACTAACTAAAAGCTGTTTGTCACTCACTTTCAAAAGAAAGGTGTCGTAAGGACTTGTGAATGAAAATCTGTAAGCACGCTCACGTCCTGATTAGAGAGCGCAACGGAAGCACAAAGGCATGTTCATTTCTCCAAGTGGCATGATGAAAGGCAGTCAGAGAGACTGCACTGCCTTCTGATGAAGAGTGGCTGCAGGAACATCTGTTCCCTGCTGCCCACGGCGTCTCTCTCTTCTTTCTACTTGGTCAGAGCATTGCGATGCGCACTCATCCTTTGAAAGAGTTAAATGATGAAAGCTATGTGGCAAAACGGAACTCTGGCTAACCCTGTAAACCCTGGCTTTTACAGGACTCCTGATTGGGCTTAGGAGTTAAGAGGTTTCAGAGAATTCCTGCCTGAATGTTATTTCCTATTTTGACACTTGTAATTGTACATGGCAATGCAAATTTTAAAAACCTGACAGGTCTCAGTGAATTATGTGATATATATATATAAATTATCCCCTATGAGAGCCCCTTTAAATTGATGGTATCACACTAAGCAGTGAAATAAAAGAGCTACCAGTACTTATCCTTATAGGCTAATAGCTGCAAATGATTTTATGAATCATTAATTTAGAGATGTGGTCCTACCCATTTTTAAAACCCAATGTGAGATTAACATATTTTGTCTGTGATATGATGTTAATAGTTTTGAAAAAAGAGGCCATCTGATGAGGTGAAACTCTCCCAATTGTGTGCCATTGAATTTTTGAATAATGAGATGAATATGGTTATGACTAATGAGAATTCTTGACTATTAAAGAAGGAAGATTGATAGGTTGATAAATCAATACTGGTTACTTAATGTCCTAAAATACACTGCTTTTTAAATCATGACGCATACAATATAAAGTTTTTAAAAAATCTTTTTACATTGCTTCCTATTTGTGATATTTTACTAAAGCATTAGAACGTAGAAATTAAGCGAAACTGGAGAACATCCTTTTGGCTAAGGTTAAGTAATTATTTTCCTTTTTTGGTTCATTTAATGTTCCCTTTCCTTTGGTAGACACAGTTGGGTAAGTGTTTAGTGTTTTGTGGTGATTTCACTGTGCAGCTACCATTAAAATAAACATGAAACGGCATGGGTAAATTAGAGCATGCTGTTTTGAAAATGTACCCCACTATTTTCAGCACATTAACCTGTCAGAACCTGATAAAATTGGGCTCACACTCCTAATTTGAGAGTATGTTTGTAATGTATTTATATCCTTTTCATCCAAAGTTGGTATAAGATTTACATGGTAGCATAACATGTTCATGGATGCATCAATAGTACATGAAGCCATTGTATATTTTAGAAGTATTTCTTGAAGAGTCAAGGTTTAATATATCTATACTGGTGAAAAGCTGCAAATGGGTCAATAGACTTTGCTGTAATTCAAGGGGAAGAAAAATCTGACCATATTTCACCATTTTTGTCTTTGTTAATGTGCATGGCAGTATATCCTTACTCTTCTTTGAATTTGCAAGGGTGTTTTTGCAGTCAGCCCATTGAGTAGCATGCTCACTAATCAATTAACAAATAATTGCTAAGCAGGGACTGTGAAGCAAAGCAGTATGCTGGCCTTCTCCCTACACTTCGCTGAACTCTCTATTTGACACTCTGATGCTCAGTAAATATTTATTACTTTGTATTTTTCTTTTAAATTGAAGAGCAGAATTGCTAACAAGCAGGCAACAGCCCTAATGCACAATGAGGATACGGAGCTGTGTTTAGGCCGGTGCATCTGCCAGAGACAGGAGATAGAGTTCAAAGTGTGGCCTTTGGAGCTACACCAAATTTAGCTCCAGTTCTGATGTTCTCACTTAATATCTGGGTCACTTTGGGCTAGTTGCTTAACCTTTACAGACTTCAATGTCTTTAATGTAAGTTGGGAATAATAGAATTCCTATAAAGTGGTGTTCAGATGGTTAAATGAATTCATGTGAAATTTGAAACTGTCCCTGGTGAAAAGTAAGTGCGATGAACCATAGAGCTGGTTTGGTATACAGACCCTGTTTTAATTCTCTTCTTCCATGTATTAACTTTGTGATATTGATAAATATATATATATATATATAAACTTTTTTTTATTGATATGAACACAGACTTGGAGAGGTTCAGTGATGTTAGGGGAGGTCTGGGAAGACAATTTATGGATGAAATTATTACATGAACTCACCACAAATAAGTGCTGGTGTCGATTCATTCTTTCATGACTGCATCAGGCGTCCACTTTTAGATCTTAGAGTTTAGAGACTGGAAATAAAGCTATTTTAAAGTAATATTCATTTGTAACGTCTTACTGGATCTAAGATTGTTAGCATCCTTTTTCTTTCCTCTTTTCCAAAAGACAGGCTATTTAAACCCTCACTTTAAGCATTTTTTATGGATCCCCCAAAGAAAATAGTAGTGTTTCTTTTTAATTTCAATTAATCATCTTCTACAGAATAAAGATGTTAATAATTCTAAGGCTTTATATTTAAAATTTCTAAAAATTTCCACCAATAACACTCAAAGCCCATAGGATGTTATCTTCTCTGCTACAAAATGACGCTAATCCTTTCTTCCTGATAGGATTTCTATAACAAGCAAACAAAGCTATGGGAGGATTTATATGTGTTATTACCTTTACTGACTCTGGTGGGTAGAATAATGGCCTCCCCAAAACGTCCACCATCTAATCCCAAAACCCTCTAAATATGTCAATTAAAAGGCAAAGGGGAATTCAGACTGCAGATGGAATTCAGTTTGCCAGTCCGCTAACTTTACCATAGGGAGTGTACCCTGGATTTTCCAGGTGGGCACCAAGTAATCACAAGGGTCCTTAAAAACAGACCAGAGACAAGAGTCAGAGTTGGAGAGATGAGACTAACAAGGAGCTCAGAGTGACACTAAGGGAGGACTCAACCAGCTTTGACTCATGGCTTGGCAGCGGGAGGACAGTGGTCAGGAGGGTAAAGTGGGCAGCCTGTACAAGTTGAAAGAGGCAAGGAAACAGATTTTCCTCTAAGGCCTACAGAGGAACTAGCCCTGCAGACTCCTTGATTTGGGCCAAATGAGACTTATATCGGACTTCTGACCCCTTTTAGTTATAAGGGAATATATTTGTGTTGTTTCACTATATTTGTGGCAGTTTTTTTTTTCACAGCAGTAATAGAAAACTAATCAAGTATGATTATTATAGAAATTATTTCCTGTGCTCCTCCCAGTTTTAAAATCCCAAGGTTTTCAAGCATAAAATTCCTAGAGATTTGAGTTTTGTCCCAATTCTGTCACTAATTAGCTGTTATTCTGGCCCATGTGACTCTGTCCCTCCTTGCGGGATGTGTACCATAATGCCCTTCAGGTGTCATTCCACTCGCAGGTAAGAGCATGATAAAGGTACCACTGTGATGTCAGCTTCGTCTCAATCACTATGCACGGGCTAATTATTTTAAGTGCTAGAAATAAGGTAGTAAATGTAAGAAGAGCCAAAATGTAAGGCTGAAAGAATTACAGAAGCAAGAGATAAAAGTGATATGCTACTTTTATATGTGGACAATTAATTGTACTAGGTCATAGTGTCCTACTGTAGGGCAATAGAGGGACATGTCAAGGTTTTCTCAATGATATCATTAGATTTATGGCCATTAAAAATACTTTATTCCCAGTATTTCTCTGTTCAGTCTCTGATGCTCCCCACTCCCCTTCCAACACACAAAATATATGATATGTATATACATGTGTTTATATATGTTACATATATATGCATACATATACATGTATATATATATATATATATACCTATATTTAATGTGAGATCTAGACACAAGGCATGACAATATTTGTGTGATTCCCTAAGATCCTTTTTTATAATCCACAGAGAACAACAGATTCTTGCAAATTTGCAAAAGAGGCTGTGATTTTGTTCATAGAGAGAAAGAATTTATTTCTCTCAATTATGCAATAATTTTTATTATGAGATGAATCATCCAGAATACATCTCAAGCCATTCACAAAATTAGCCTGTTGTTGCTAGCTGGCCAATACTGCATTATCTCAACTACCTGGAGGGCACTTAGCAAACAACCATAACTCCAGAAAATAGAGGAAAACATGAAGTAGACAAAAATGGTCTTCTGACCAGGTACACTCAGGTACTTTGCTCATGACCAAACCTTTACAGGCAGCCACTCAATGTTGCATTTAGATTTCCTCCTTATAAAATCTGATTTTAGAAAATGTTGGTTATCTTGGTTCCTGACACACAACAAGGCACTGTAAAAAAAATTAGGAGCAGTAAGGATATTACTGAATGGGTCTACACTGATAACCACATGAAGCTATTGTTGATTGCTTATTAGCCAGACCAAAAAAAAAAAAAAAAAAAAAAACAGAAAATAGATCTTAAAATTATAGCAGTGCAGAGTCTCATCTGTATTGGAATAAGCATCATTCTGCCATCTCAAAATTCATTGAAGGCAGTGGTCCCTATAGTATAAGCGTTGGCATTCTGAAGTTCACCTTGAGTCACTGAGCAAAAGTTAAATTATATTCAGTCCCCTTCGTTTCAGAAGGCAAAGAAGTATAAATTGATTTCAGAAAGACCTTCACCTGTGGTACTGACATTTCTTGTGTATCCACAGGCTGGACAAAACATGGCCAAAGGCACTTTGCTGATACCATCTCAATGAATCAATGGTAAAAATCAAATAGAATTATAAGGTAAAATAAAATAAACTGTGCTAAGTCATTTCTTTTGCCTCTCAGCTCCATGCTTCCCTTGAAAGTTGGCGACTACATTCCCCAGGCTACTTCTCCTAGCTTCCCAAAAGGCACTGCCAGTTAGAGCCACTGCTGAGAGGTCAGAATAGGGAAGGTAGAAGAAAATCCTTATTTTTTTTTTTTTCCCCTGCTCCTGGTGGAGCCTTGTGCAGCACCAGAAAGTAAAGAGCAGTGGGATGTGGTTGTCTTCCTCAAGGAGTTTCCAGGTGGTGTGTGCACACTCAGAGGGACCGTGGGCTCCTGGATGCCGGCTCAGAGACCACGCCGTGTCCCCAGTCGCTCCAGGGCAGAGGTCTTGCAACTCTAGCAGCAAATACTGGCTCTGGGTCAGGAGCAGTAGCAGGCTCCTGGTACTTAGGTAACCAGTCCTCATTTTACTGCTGCCACTCTAGCTCCCCTCCATTTCATTTTACTCTTAAAGCCTTTTGAACACCTTTATAACCAGTTCCCTAGTACACCTGCTTGAATTTCTGTCAGGTTCCACTTTTCCAACAGGACACCAACAGATATATACATTTATATGTATATGGTTTTTATTAATATAAATATAATGAAAATCTAAATTAAATGAAATTCTTTTGTTTTTTTATGTAAAAGGTTTAAAGTATCTGGGCAATTCAGCCATGTAGCAGTGCTAGCCAAGTAAAACTTACTGTTCAATCTCAGCATTAGTTTTGCTGAAATTAAAAACATGTTTTAGGAAATTGTCAGCAAAACTCTTCTTAGCAATTAAAACTACTTTGATAGTTATCTGAGAACTGTAATGCCCTGAGCATTGACTTTACTCACTTCATAATATGGCCTGGAGGTAAAAGAAGAAAAAAGTGGCTATAGATAAAAACATACTGGAATCCTCTGGCACCATTAGCAGGTGACAGAGTGGATTAATAGCTTCAACCCAATTAAGTCAACATTCCACGGACAACATTAATTTCCCAAGTCAAGCAGCATGCAGACTTTCAGTGAGCAACATCCACAACCCTAATGCTACAAATGTGTATGGGGAGGGGGGGCTCCTCCAGCGTTTTGTGATCATAGTATTTCTTTCCTTTCTTTGTTACATTTTTCTCTTTAGCAAACTAAAACATTGACTCACAGAAATGATAAGGAAACATTTCCTTGAGAAGCTACTGTATTTGTTTTTTCTAAGTATAGCTTATTAAAAAATGGCAAAAAATAGACAGTGTTACTCTTCCATTGCATGTGCAATAGAGAGTTTTGCTTAGTTTCTAGAAATGATCCCTGAAGTTTGGGGTGAGCAGTATGAAAAAAACATAAAAAGGAGAGGTTGTTGAATGACTAACAGATACAAAGAGAAGCATGGTGAAGTAGAAAGCCAAAGGGTTTGCACTCAGTCTGAGTTTGAATCTTCCCACTAATTCTTCCTGAGGTGGTAATAGCATTCTCAGTCTGTTTCTTCAGCTTTAAAAGGGGAGCAGAATATTTATTGAGATGAATGGTAAAAGCTGATATATACAGACTGCTGAGCATGTGTCTCTAACTCAATAAATAAACAGGGTGATTTTATTTTGTAAATATAATAGTTGTACAGTATAAATGTGGAGATTTTATATATATATAAATGCATGTGTGTGTCTTAGGCTGAAATATTTGAACTTGCTTATATTGAACTGTTTTTGACCTACAACAATATTTATCTTCCTCCATTAAGGAAATTGTAATCTCTTATAAAAGGATTGGCACAGGGCATAAGGTTTTTGCCAATTATTGGTAATAACTAGACATTGCTTTTTCTATGTTAATGGTGATCACAACATGCTGGCCATAAGTGTGAGTGGCATAATAGATGTTGAAGGATTTCAGAGATTTTCCATTAAAGCACCAGTTAAGTTTTGTGTTTTTAAAATTGTGGTTGATTGGGAAAGGTTAGAGTATAAATGTTGTTACAAATACATTTGCTTAAATGAGCAAAAGGACTAAACATAATGTGAGAGTGAAAGATTCCATTTGTAACTGAGTGTTACATGGAAGATGAAGTTAACTCCCTTAGAGCAATCAAACACCAATGAACAAACAATCTGTAGCCTTCAAAACGATGTCATGAAACATTTAGAACATTCATCCTGAACACTAAAGTGCTGAAAAGAAAGATAGGTAGAAACCAATGTGCCAGATACTCAAAGGACCACTAAATCTGCAAGTGCCATTGGAAAGTTAGCTTTGAAAGAACATATTGACGGACTTAGATTTAAGAACAGTTACACTGATCATAGAAAATCAGTGCCTATCTTGATCTCAAATGTGCTGTTATTAAGTGGGTTTTTAGTAAAGTGTTATATAAGTCTAAAAGAATGACAGCCAATTTAGTACAATAGCCAGGAAGCTACTTGAAAATATTAAAATGTATACCTATCATGCTTAATTTTTGAAATGTATGTTTTAAAAACACATTGCTTTTCAATTTGTTGGCTAACTTGTTTTAACCACACACATGTAACCCCTGCTCCACTGTTTGAGATACCCTAGCTCTGCATGTGTCAGAGCACAATAACAGCCTATGAGTCAAGTTCAGCTTAGTGGGTTTAAAAACCTAAGATAGCTGCTTTCTTAAGAAGACGTGTCAATTCCTATGTGGCAAAAATGAGGATTGTTGTAGCAAGTAAGAAACTGACAAGTGGAATTTAATTTTCAATTGAGCAAAGTTGACTGCTATGAATTAAAGTTTGTAAAATCGTAAGGAACTTAACTAACTTCAACGCATAGAAGTATGCATGTTTGTATGGTGGTATGTACACACTCCATGTATGATTAATATTTTTCTATATTAAAGTTTTAAGGATTATTTAATTTATGTAAAATGTACACTTTTTCATAGTACTTTAATTTCTGGTCAGTTTATTGTCTTGAACTGCTTCTTTACAAGTAGACTGTATGTTTAATTTAGATGATTATACACTGTATGCAGCCTTTTATTTGCTGAAATGTAGTTGGGTAAATTTCACTTCAGTGGATAAAAGAATGTCTGCTGGCGTCTATATTTTGGGATAAAACTTGAAAATATGATGAAATTGAAATCTTTGGTGCTTGGATAAACCAGATATTCAGTTTTTTGAGAATCATGGAATTTCAGTGTGTAAGGGAAATCGAAAACATCTAATCAATAGATTTGTTACCAAGAGGAGGGGAGAAAAGTTACCTCAGTCCTTCATTACCTGAAAAAAATGAATTTTTAATGAGAGAAAGAATGATAAGAAACAGAAGATTTTATTAGTGAAGTAAAAAGGTAGTAAAATATAATACACCCCTGAGAACTGGAGGTGGGCCAACCCAAGGGAGGAAAAATGGTGCCGCCCCTTTGTTTTTCCCGTTCTTTTATCCTGGCTGAGGGGGTGTTTTCATGATTGATTGATTGATTGGTGACTCAAGTTTTTTGTGCTCAGGGACATCCATCTCTTTTGCGCACGCTCTTACCCACAGTGCGCACAGAGGAACCTACGGGAGGGGGCTCAAACTGCAGTGTTAATTACATCATAATGTACTTTGGGTCAAGTTAAACTGGGTTCTTCTCTCTACTGTGCAGCTGCTGCGTTCTATCCTGGCCACTTCCTTGCTGGCCCTCATTTAGAGAAAGTAAGTCCTTGGAACCCCTTATCCTGAGCACGGTGTATTGTTACCTTCTGGGTTGCTGCCTCCCTCTTCCTCTCCCCTTGTCTGGTGCTCATTTCTAACTACCTAATAGATGTAATTCTATATGTAAATCTAAAGAAGATAAAATGAGTTATGATCTATAAGTTGATTATTACTATGGTGTATCTGCTAAAAGTAATATAATTATTGGGTGAAGGTCAAATAACTTTAAAGACTATGAAGTACAGAAACTGGCATATATTTATATATTAAATATAAATTTTCCTCAAAAATCTGTACCTTAGTGACTTCAGTGTTCAGTTTGGTTTGGTTGTCTTGTGAATGGTGGCACTTGACTTTCTTCTTTCTGCGATGCTGAATTATTTCATCACTCCAACTTTTGAAGTCATAAAGGGAGAAAAACATGGAGCTCATTAAAGGAAAGTAAAACTATGAGTAAAGTTAATTGCCTTTGTAACAAAAAAATTACTAGACTAGTATCTATTATGCAAATCATTACCATTTGTAAATTAGTCATTACATGACCAATGGTAGCAAAACTGGATATAAAATAAAAGAATTAAGCAAGTTTTTTTAAACTAAATGTAGAGAGTGTTCATGAGGATCTTTAGAAAGGAGGGGAAGGTTGCAAGATGCTTAGATATATTGAAGTGGAGAAACAAATTTTGCAAATCATTATGGAAATTTATCATTTTGAAGAAAATCAGTTAATGTAAGTATTAAAACATAATGACTGTGGATGGGCAAAATTATTAACACATCAATTTTTACACATATCCATGTAAGGATTATAATAGAAATATGCATACATTAGACACTTATTAATGGTAGACAATTATGAAGCTGTTATATTAATAATTATACAAGAAAATTCCCCAAAGTGGGAGAACAAATTAGAGGGAAATGAGGAAGGGCTTAGAATTTAAGAGAGCCTTTTGGTGATTGAGTAATTTTAAGAGGCTACCTTATGGTAATATAGCTGGGTGAAATTATGTATGGTTTCATTGTCAAGGGGCAATGAGCTGCTATAACAATGCAGAACCAACTGAGGAACCTCAGAGTTGCAGATCCTATCAAATCTACGTAAGACTAGGAAAATCTACCTGGGAGAAAAGTGAAGGCAATATTGAAGTAAAGGAATTCTTACACCAGGGGATGAAGTGATTTATCATGGCACATAGGAAATCTGTGGCAAGACGGAAACATAGCCCAAGGCCAATTACATACACCTAATGAACAACTTTTCCATTTTGACAAACTTGAATATCACCCCAGGATAAAGCACTTAAGGATGTTTAATAAATATTACTCTTAAATAAAGACAATAGACTGTTTTTTATAATCATGACCCAGAAGTCTCTGCTAAATATAAGTTGCCAATTATTGCTTTAATCCATTCCACAATCAGGATCCTCAGTGATTTAATAGAGAATAAGGGAGCACACAATGAACCAATACTGTGTTAATAAGCAGAGCAGAATTTTTTAGCTGAATGTGGTCTGTTTTTATTTTTGTTAATTAATGTTACATTTAAATAACTGTCTTTCCTTATAACATTAGAGTTTGGCAGAACTAATATTTTCTATCAGGTCCTTATTTTGTATAATTAGATTTCAGGGGCAGGGTAACTTGGTTTTCAGAATGGGATATTGATTTTTCACCCTTAAGCTTGTTTTAGATATAGGAATAATTGATCAGTGACATTTAACTGATTTATTCCAGGGCAGATGATCAGCAAAGCAATAAAAAAGTTAAGGAATGAAAACTAATAATAATTCCTTTGCATAGGACAGTTACATAACATGCATTTTGATTAACTATGAAATCATTGCTTTGCATGCAAATCATTTTGTTTACAAAGATTGGAAGAGTGGTACCTTTTCTAAAAGAAAAGTATGTACTTTGCCTGAAAATAATGGTAGTGCTAGTCACACACTAACAGTGAAATAATCATATAGATACATAAATAAAGTGATTCAGAAAACAGCAAAATGGTATTTTTTTTTCCAAAGCTTCATGAAATTAAAGGGAAAATAAATCCTATGTAAGACATCCATTGATTTAAAAGAGAAATAAATTCCTGCTGGTTGAACTTCTCAAAAACCTAAGCTTTACAGAAGGAGAGGAAAACAAAAAAGAAAGGAAAAAAAGGAGCTTAAATCAGCTTCACACTGGTTTTTAATAAGGTTAATTAATTGCTGCTAATTGCAACAGCCAGAAGACAGACGCTTTGTCAGAGATAATGCAGTGGGGAGAAACGGGATAGAGAAGTGTTCGTAAAATTTGAACTTCCAGAATTACTCTCTAACTCACTGTGCTTAGGATCCAAAAAGGTAACACAATACTAAGAGAAGCATATATCCTGAAACAAGATTCAATTAAATATTTTTTTAACTCCTCAGTAATTATATACATGTCTGTTGACCAAGTGAAAACTTGACAATTCTTTGTTTATTTGATCAATGTAATAGTCAAATTCTATAATTCAGTCATCTGAATTCATTTTGAGTATAATAAATATAGTCATAACCTAAATGTATTATTATTCATCTCTAATAGAAATTTTCACATTGGAGATAAGAGCAATAGTGAGAAATAACATTCATAAAAGCTAATGATGTATGTGACATTGTTCTAAGAGAGCTTCAAAGAGAGCTTCAACTCATTTAATCTCCTCCAAAACTAATGAACTAATTAATATTATTATCTCAATTTTACAGGTGAAGAAACAAATACAGAGGGGTTAAATAGTTACCCAGGGTTACAGATAATAAGTGGTGAAGCAGAATTTTGAACCTCTGTCCCATGCTGTCACCGCAACTTTGTTTCATGCATCTCAAAAACAGATGACTTGTGTTTTCAGGAAGATCAGCTAGCATTGAAGCATTATTGCTAGTTTTCAGGTTTGGCCAAAGTGATTATTCAGAGCAATTTTAGAGAAGCAGATTCAGAAAAGAATGTACTTTTCCAATCTACCCTAATTTATATATTCATAATTTAAAAGGTATGTTGGTCTGAAAAGGACTGACATACATCCCTATTTTAGAAATATCTGTACCTCTTACAAGGCAAGGCAAACAACGTAATTTTTCTATTTCCATTTATAGTCCTGCCCCGAAGATTAGAATATATGTTAGAAATAAACAGGTTTATTAGTATATCAAATTTCTGAGAAATAGTTAATAGGGATAATTATAAACTTGAGAAAAATTAGGCAAACCTAAAGAAAAGAAAAATTACCCATCCAGCCGGACTATTATATTCTTATCTGTGATAGGTGGAGACTTGTAACACATACTTCAGAACAAATGGCAAAATAACAGATGACTATATTTGCAGTGCTCGTTTCTGTATGATTAGATAGATGCTCCTTATTTATATGAGTATAAATATAAGGAAACCATCAACTACCTAAAAATGATTGTGATAAAATATGCATAACAAAATTTACCACTTAAACCCATTTTAAGTGACTATTCAGTGATATCAAGTACATTCACATTGTGCAACCATCATCACTATGCATCTCCAGATATTATCCATTAACATTTACTTTTAAAGATGCAAGAACATACTAAGACTATAAGGCCTCAGGAAGTTAGCTCAAATTTTAGATATAAGCATTTATTTTCATTTCCCTGAGGAAGAAATCCAACTTACTTATGTCTACATAATCACCATTGTTTCCTAGTAGTCCTAGTATGTAGTCATTTCTTCTTTACAAACAAGAACTGAAGTATCTACTTAGAGGTTTGTTTTTTTTTTTTCCGTGATTGTAAAATGTGTCAGGAACTTCATATCAAAACCATGTTCATATTTATTCAGAAGAAGCTATTTTAATTTGTTCGAGTTGTAAATCATTCAGTGGATTCATTGAGATGAAGCATTTTCTGTGTACCAGAAATCATGATTTTTACTATAGTCATAATGTAATACAAGAGAAAGCTGTTTAGAATATTATGATTTTTAAAACATATGTTCTGTATTTTAGACAAGCCCAAGCTCTAGTTTAGTTGCTTTTACTTGAACAGCTAAAAAATATTGGCAGTATTTAATGAATTGAATGATAACAGCATGTTATGTAGATAAATATGTCAACATATAAGAATCTGAAATTCCCACTGAATTTTTTCCTATCTGATCTAACTTATCCTAAAGAAAATAGAGAATACTACTAGGGGAAAAATTGTGCTTTTTACTTCATTTTCCTCATGCTTAACATCATCTCTGACTGAGTTGAATATTTAAAAAAATGATACACAAAAAATGTAAATTCTCTACTTCTACCTTTGAAAAGAATTTGACATTTTCATTAGAGTTTTTTGAAATTGTTTTTTATAAAAAGTAATTTGAAGGCAAAAGTGTTGAAATCACATTACTGTTGCTAAACCAGAATATAAAATTGTGATACTTTTTGATAGGTATGTCCTGGCATAAAATTGCAAAGGTTTTAATCTTCTCTGCATCTTTGGAGTGAAAATGGGTTGTTTGCCAATAACCATATTGTCAAAATTCAAACTATTAACCTAATTTGCTATCTGTCTAAACATTAAAAGCTATTTCAAAGTCATTCAGCCATATGCCATCTTGGTATTTTTAACTAAATAAAGAACATTTTATTCCTCCTTCATGGCCCTCAGCCTCCTACCAGGCATTGCCAATGCCATTATCTCAGTTTTGAATCAGATTCCAAACCTTAGAGTAGATTTATATTTGTTCTGGTTCTTTATTAACGTATGGGTCAAAACTGAAATACTCATTCATGTTTAACTTGATAATTTGCATTAATAGTAAATTCTATTTTTCAGGTATTTTCCCAAAGAGAATCTGGCACTAATCCTCAGCAAAGCATCAGTATGTGTCCAAGAATTACCTAACAGTCTTCAGAGTACCACATGTCATAAAGCCAGTGATTTTAGATCTCCACTTCAGAAAAATATAGAGATGCTTTAAAAATTACATTATATTGAGCTTGTGCTTTAAGACTTGTGTTTTTAATCAATAACAACCTTGATAAAAATCTCTAAAATAAAATATCACCATAGCAAAATTCCCCAAATAGGCATAATATGAATGGGCATTCAGCCTTCTAAAGACCTAATAGTGACACAGAGAAGATAGGATTAAAAGGTCATTTTGTTGCCATGGTGGTAGTTAACGTTTTTTCTTTCTTGGATATACACTCGTCACATACTTATTTTGAACCAGCAATACAATACTTATTCACCCATATAATATAATTAACCTTTCCTTCTTGAGCTGACCCTTTCAAAAAATCTTGCTCTTGCAAAACTCTGAAGTCTCACTTCTTACCATGTTTCCCAGTACTCTCACATCATACTATTCCCTTTCTCTCTCTCTCTCTCTCTATCTCTCTCTCTCTCTCTCTCTCTCTCTCTCTCTCTCTCTCCCAACTTTTCCTCTGTGCCATTGTTGGTCTGGATAACTCTGAGTAAAAATTCAAAACTCATTTCAGATGTTACTCTGTTAGCAAGCCTTTCTTTGCCCACCTGCCACCCACTACCCCAGCAGGCTAGGCCAAATGGGTGCCACATCTTTTTATTGTCATTGTCACCATGTGTGTGTTTAGTAGTTGTTCTCCTCCCCTTACCTGCCCCCCACCCCCAATCTGGCAGTAAGTGCTAACAGGCATGTTTTACACATTATAGTTTTCACTTTTTTTGGTAAACTATTTTTAAAAAGAAAAGTACCTTGAGAGGGTTATTTATGTCAATAATCCGTTTATTGTAGTAAGCAATGCTACCTTATGACACTCAGGTACTAATTCAGACAATAGATTGTGCCTCCTAGAGTATAGATTGAGTCTGTGCCTGGGGACTTAACTGGGAAGAGTGTTATAATCAATTGTGGTGTCTGCCAATGAAATGGGAGAGAGGAGAAAAGGAATTCATAGTATTCCTGCCCTGATGGAACAGTCAGATTATAGGCCATGTACTGGGGATAAAAAGAGTAGTAATAATGGGAGAATGACATGAATATCAGAGAATGGAAATCTGTAGAGCCGAAAGGTAAAACCCAGTGGAGGGATCTGGGCAACCAAGGAATATCATAAAGAGTGAGTGAGTGAGTGTTTGTGTGTGTGTGTGTGTGTGTGTGTTTGTGTTTAACAGAGAAAGGGGAACGGGAAATAGCAAAGTCGTACCAACAGGAAGACTGAATTTTTTCTCACATTTGTCTGGGGTCCTGTTTCTTCCAACCTCTGTCTGTGATTTGGGCTGCACCATGCCTCAAATACTATCTCAACCAAAAATGTCTCCTAGAGTTGTCCTATGATTTACCAAATTTTCCGAGTTGGACTGCTGCAGAAAGTCACGGTCTTTTCTATTCCCCATTCTCGAACACCGCTTAGCGTTACCACTTTTTTTTCCCCTCTCAAGCCAGCTACATTTATTCTTATATGTGAATGAAATTAGTCATAACATCAGCTCTCTGAACAAATAATCTTGCGGAAATGCGGCAGAAATGCAAATGGAATGTATAGCTTGTTTAGCATAAAAGAAAATGGATGCTCCTTTTCAAATACTGTATTGTTCTAAATATAAACCCTATTGTTCGTAAATCTTCTCCAGCTAAGTTTTGCAGTTATGCTTTTTGCCCACAGAATTGACTTTATTTTTAGGCAAACACGATTCTGTTATGTGAATAACCCAGGTAGGAAATGAGACGGTATAAATTCTGACAACTGTTCAAGCAATTTAATGCAAATTTGGAGTTAAAGTGCAAGTGCTTGTTTCCTTGGAGTGCAGATACAGAATACGTGAGTATTTCCTGCAGCATACTTTCTGTAAGATTATAAAAACAGAGTTATTCACATAGATCAAGAAAAATTAGCTGTGATTTTAGTATTCAGAGATAATTAAGAATGTAAATATTTCAAGTGACCAGTACTTTTTGCACTGATAGAGTTCAGGTTGTCTGAAGTTACCTGGAGTATTGCCTGAAGATCTCCTTCTCAAAGGGAACAAAAAACAACGGCCAATTTTTGTCTCTTATACTTTGGTTTTATCATGAAGTAGACAAACCCTGTATTGTGTGTTTTCTTGGGGCTCCGTATAGATCTGTATAATAAATATTTCAAACTCTACTTTTTGACAACTAAAAAAGTGATCTTCTTTGGTGTATTCCTGTAAACTAGATCCCCTGAGGCTTTGGACCATGGCTTTAGATTCCAGTCAGCCGTTAGTCCAGTAAGGCCTTAAAGATTCATCTCCACTCACACACATGGAGAATTGTACTGGTTGAAAGAAATATATAATGTGTTGGTACAAGTATTACCCCAAAAGAGGGAGAGAAAAGACCCTAGTTCTTGTCTTACCAAAAAGTTAATAATTCAAAATAGAGATGGAAGTGTTGTGTAGCGAAAGATTTTAAAGGTTTTATTTAGCCAAGGGAAAGTACACCTCCAGGAACAGGAGGCAGGCCGAGCCAAGCATGGATAACACTGGTCTTTATTTGCCCCTTCCCTTGTACCCTCGCTTAGAGGTGGTCTCTTGATTGATTGACAGCTCTTAACCATGGAGTGCTGAGTCATGCTCATCCCCTTTTATGCATGTCCTTAGTCATGATGCACACAGAAAAACCCATGGAGAGGGCACTAAACAGCAATGCTAATTATATTACAATGAGCTGGGGGTCATGTCTGGTGAGGTCCTTGTTGCTACGGCACAGTTGTGGCTTCAGGTTCTAACCAGTTTCTTGCTGGCACTCATTTGGAGAAAGTAAAACCTCTTTATTCTGAAGGTGGACATACTGTCATCTGCCAGACCACCCTCCTTCTCCTCCATCTATCTGCCTGGTGGCCCCACTTATCTAACTACCTAACACAGGCATTGCTGTGGAGGGGTTCTTTACTAATTAGGGAAAGCCTAGCTGTGAAGAAAGCAAAAGTCCTGATATTTTAGGAGTGTAATACAAAACATTTACTTGGCCTAGGAACATTCTAACATGAGTATTTTGGCTTGTTGGAGCAGTGAGGGGGCTCTGTTCCATGCAGTCATTCAGGGACCGAGGAGAATGGAGTTTCTGCCATTTCCAAAGATATGACTTCCAGTATTTCAGTGAAGGAGGGAAAGACATCTAGCCAATAGAGGAAAGGGGAAAAGAGTTAAGGCACACCTACTTCTTAATTACCCTGATCCAGAAGAGACAGGCATCACTTATATTCATATAAACTTCATGAGAACTACTCACATGGCCATACCAAGACAAAGAAAACTTGCAAATAGAGTCTTTGGCTGAGCAGCTACTTCCCAGCATTACTTCTCATGATGAAAGGAGAGTAAAAATCTTTGATAAACAGTTAGCTATTTTTGTCATAGTTCTTTACTTGAATAAATCTATGCAATCCCTTTGGGAGAAAAACAGAATAATATATTGGCAGTACGAGTTACCCAACTAGATAATACATGAAGACATCATTAAATGTGGCATCAGCCTTCTATGGAATCTCCATGCTTCCATCTCTGTACTTCCTACTATCCATTCACTACATAGCAACTAGAGTGTTAACTTCGAAAGTGGAGTTTGCTTTTTATTCTATGTTCAAGGAGACCAATGAGGATTGCAAGCAAGGAATTAAAAAAAAAAAAAACAACAAACTGATTTCCATTTTCCAAGCCTCTCAACCAAGGCTATCAGGAAGTGACTATCTGGCCCTGCTGAACTCTCTGCTCTGGTATCCTAGCCCCCTCTCCCTGTTCCCTGTATTTTAGCTACACCTTTTTCTGACCCATGTCCATCTCAGAAATTATGCATCTACTGTGATTTCCACCTTAACTGCTCATCCTTCAGATTTTCACATGTAAGACTTCTACAGGTTGCAGCTCCAGTGTCCCATCCTCGGAGAGGTCATCCTGAGCACCCTACTTAAAGAAGCAGCCTCACCACAGTTGATATATACTATGACCTTGCTTGAGAATCTCTGTCTGCCTAACACCCATCAGTCCTATGATACATGGCATTTTGTAACAAATATATTTTATAACTGATTTGAGACTTTGATGACCTATTCTGAACTTTCATTTGATGATGAGGAAAACTAAGACTCAGATCACTACTGACTTCCCTAAGATCACGTTGCTGTCAATGGTGAGCTGAAACACAGAAGCCACTATGTATTTCCAACATTTATTTTATAAAATACCTTGGAGAATGTAAGATATAACAACTTCATGTTTGTTTAAATGAATTGATACTTCTTTTTCAGAGAGAAGGAAACCTACTACTTGTTAACAGATAATAGGATGTAGCTTTTAAATAAACACCAGGTTTAAGACTAGTGAAACATAAAAATGAACATAGTCTTGTAGCTATGTTGCTCAGTAGTGTAGTCTCTACCTATATGAGGCCATTCCAATTTAAAATAAGAAAAATTAACAATTCCTAAGTCACACTAGCCACATTTTGGTTCTCTATAGCCACATGTGGCAAATGGCTACTATATTTGATAGTTCACAGAACATTTGAATTGTCCATAAAGTTCTATCTGATGGTGTTGGTCTGTAGGTTTGTCTTTCCTCTGCTCTTACCAGATTTGTTATTCTTGGCTCTGGATTCCATAACTCCCTTCTTCTTTCTAATAATTTATTCTGAGAATCGCTGTTCCATTTTCTGTACTGAATGTCAGAGGCAGGCTTTCAACAAAGCAGGTGGGGTAAGGTGGGGAGGGCATAAATGCAGTTCACTGTGAATCTCTACAAAAGATTGTGCTCATCATTTCTATTGTAATTTCTGTTTTGATGACAATTGGTGGTTTTCTTATACTGTTTTAGAAAAATAGGACTGTAAGAAGTTTAAACTCACATGATCATGCAGAACATGCCAGGACATTATATTGTGACTTTGGGGAGCCACATAATAAGGTTGCCCACTATGAAATGAACAGAGATTCTTCATGCTCCTTCCTTTTACCTTTATTCTAGTTGCTGAATGCCAGGAACACATTTTTCTAGTTTATTACCTGTTTCCAAGGAAGTGAGTACCACTCCTGACCTCTCAAGGACACTTGCTAGTAACTTAGGAATAAGCAACCCAGCCTCTATCTCAGGCTTTAGAAATGGTGATGCTCCTGTTTGTCTCACATATATTAGAGAAGGACATTTTCAGATATTCAATGATTTGCACTATTGTTTCAATTATGCAAGGTGACCTCAAATATAAAGAGGTTCTGTTTATTATTATTCTTGTGAAAAATATATTGATGAGGTCATAAGGGAGAACATAGATGACGGACTAAAACCCAATTACAAGAATGGAAAATCATGTCAAAATTAATATTCTTCTGATAATGGGCATGATGATCACTGTCATTTTCTAAGCCTGGATTTGCATGGCTTGCACTCCAAATGCAATTTTTTTCTCATCCAATTTGGTAAGCCATTCTCAGGCAGTTTCATACTGTAGTATTATCATCCGAAGAGCTAGACTTTGCCTAAGCACGTCAGAATGATTCATATGGAATATTCTCTGCTTTGTCACTCAAATACAAGTGAATATTGTATTTCTCAATATGTAATTTAAAGGGCAACAGTGACTAATTGGAAAGAAAATACACAGTCTCGTGGGAGAACTGATAAGGAAATTGAATGTGAATATGAAGACAAGTAGAAGGAAACAAGGGTCTTGTCCTGGATTAGAGAAATCTGAGAAGGGACATAAGTTTTTTAACATGTCTGTGAGTCTATCAAGAAAATGTGATTCTCCTACTCTTTATAATTTCAAATATCTAAAATATGACAAATAGAAGGAAATTACATGGATATAGATTTTACATTAATGTAAGTGCTAAATGGTTAGTAGTGTCATCTGCCTACTAAACTTTTTTTTTTAACTCTGTTTTTGTTCAAGCAGAGATTACATTTCACCCTATTAGGAAATTCTGAAGTATTCATTTCTTTTTTTTTTTTTTTAATAAAATGCACATTTTAATTCCTCAGAATAACCATTTTGAAAATAACTTTAAAATAGTTTAAAAAATAACAAAGGTAATAAAACAGTACACTAAAATATCTATTTAACAAAAAAGACAGTGAAGAAATGCAGGGACATAACAGATATGATGTATAGGAAACACAGCAACATGGCAGGTGTAATTCTAGCATATCGATAGTTACATTTAACACCGAAGTATTCATTTCTTGCAAGGTAGTTTTCTCTTAGAAACTTCTACCTCTTTGCTATTTTCTAACAGCAAGATACTATGATTAATCAATAATTGTGAGTTGGTGGCCAATATTGGACAGGATTTAAAGAGATACAAATAACTAGGTGGAATTGATTACCAATATCTAATTTTATTCATTGAAGTAAAAATCTATCCTTATTATTTCATAGTAAGTAGTCTAAAAAATAACTACTTCGTAGAGATAACTGACTGTCTGCAATTTTATGTAACTCTTAGACCCTTCCAGTCTTTTTTAAGAATCAAGCAGTTGAGTCTACTGGTTTGTCAGTTTCCTGTTGCTTTAATCTTCATTCAACTTAGGAAATTGGCCTTTCATGACTTACCAGGAAAAACATCATTTTCTTCTGTTTTTCTTAATTTTTTTTTGTTCTTGCCCAGTTTCCTCTAATGTCAGAAGAAAAGTAAACACACAAAGTCACACGTGCACACGTATGCGCACATTCCCACACCACACACTCGAGAGTACAGATATAAAACAACAGCAACTAAGAGCATTCTGAAACAGATAAGCCAGCACTGATGAAAAGCGGTGATGCTCCTTTATCAGACATAAGGTAGTTTGACAACCATTCTACACGCTTGTATATAGTCCACATGAGTTTCATCCCTTTTTTATTTTGAGATGTATGTTTTATTGGTTGCCTTTATCAATAGCTCTGACCTATGTGATTAACCTGCCATGTATTTTCATGCTTGAATAAAACCTTCCTTTTAAAAACACATTAGAAGACAAAAAAGATTTTTAAATTATCTATAAGATGATTCCTTCCAATTTAATCTTTTTTTTTTTAGTTTGATGAAATTTGATGGAATATGTTTATTTTTTAGACACATTGTTAAACTGTTCAAAATGTTTTATCCCATTCTTCCTTGTTTCAGACTTTGAGAAAAATGTGAATTTCCCAAGAATTATGTTGAGAATTTGTCCCCAAATGCTATTTTAATGCAAATGAAATTTTCAAATTGCTTGGTTTACTTGTGCATTCCAACATAATTTTCTTAAAATTGATGAGCAAAATCACATTGGATTTTTTTTAGTAATTGGCAATGATCCCCAGTGACCCAATTAAGCAGAGAATTTGTTTTTCAGAAATGAAATAGAAAAGAGATAAGTTCACTTAAGCACTTTTCACTTTATAATTGTGAAACTCTCCTTATTAGTACTGAAAAGAATCAGCTAAGGTGAGAATAAATGAACACAGGATAATAATTTACCAATTCTCATTTAAAAATACTTAGTTTTAGAGTTGTTCAAATGATATTTTCTGTATATTAAATATATACTGCAGTTTTACCAATTTTAGAATACGGAAAATACATAGTACATATGTAATTCTCTTACATAATGTAGTTTATGATTGGATGTTGCGATAAAAATATTTGGAATAATGAATACTTTAGGCCTATAGGAACCACAGACAACAGAAACAGTGCATCCTGGTATAACACTAAGGTTGAAAAAACAATTATTTTTCACTTCATAGTATAAAAGATTCTGCAATCTGATGGTAATTTGACTTTTCCTGTTCTTGTACAGTTAACTTACAGTTATTTTTTGAAACTTATTTGGATATCAAACTCAAGATAATATTTGATATCGATTGTTTAACTGATGTTTAGAACAGTCAGCAACACAATATGAGAAGGTATATAAAATAGCAATAATTAAAAAAATATTTAAAATATTTGTGGGAGCCACTTTCGATATAATGGTTTGGCAGTATGGATTTTAGATTTTGAGAGCCGTAAATGAATATCATAGCTTATTGGATAATTTAAATTGGTGATATTAAGGACATAATAAAACTCTTGGAAACTTTGTATAACCTTTTACAACCAAGCTACTTGGTGGCCTCACCTAAACATTGTGAGACATTAAAATAATTAATTCAAAATGTTCCAACATTCAAAAATGTTTTGAAAAGTAATACTGTCTTACAAGATTTCATTCATAATGTGCAACTGGCCTTTTTTAGTTGTCGCTCCTCATTTTGGTTCCTATTCTCTCTTTTCAAACCATAACGATCTTCATAAAATCTGTATCTTCTTACTTTTGAAATCCCTAAAACATTTTGCTAAATTAGTCCTCATAGGTTCTCGA
This sequence comes from Camelus bactrianus, assembly GCF_048773025.1. Lineage (NCBI taxonomy): Eukaryota > Metazoa > Chordata > Mammalia > Artiodactyla > Camelidae > Camelus > Camelus bactrianus. The sequence goes on along the minus strand of NC_133543.1, from coordinate 30,062,321 downwards.
ATTTCACCTCCTGCTCTTTCACACACATGCCGTTTCCCACCGGTTACTGCTTCCCTTTCCCAATGTAGATCAGTCCCATCCGTCTGGATGCCTCTCAGTTCTACTCATCCTTGTATCCGACAACGAAGTCCTGGACACGGAACACTTACCTCTGTCTGGTCTGGTCAGAGCACAGAAAGTAGTGGTGAAAACATGCAAATCATTATTTCTCACTTAACATACATGTCCAGTGTATACCCTTTGTGTTGAGGGGAATTGTTGGTTCGGCCAAGATTATCTTCACTGTTCTGATCAGGCTCATGGAGTTATGAGCCCCACTGGAGCACAGAGCTCCATGCAGGTGACTTACTTATCATTTGGCCTAGAAGATTCCTTGGGTTTGCAGAAGTGTATGATTTGAAGATTGAGTAAATGAATGAAAGGATATTCATAACATTAATACACACTCCTCATAAAATAGGAAATAAAAACTCCGCAATAAAGGTATTTATTTAATTCAACATTTTCCGAACCTTTTAACCAAGCATTTAACATTTTTTCCTGATCACTATTAATATCTCACAAAAATTGAGTATACATTTTTGCATTTTTTGCAAAAATTTTTACAAAGTTTTGTTAGAGTTGTCTTAGGAGATAAAGTTGACAGTCAAAAAAATATCTGTACATATAGTTCAGTCTTTTTCATTTATCTGAATCAAAGCAGACATAGGAGACATAAGAGCTATTGAGGAAGAAAATAATAAGTCTTATACTCTATTTCTAATTTAATCAATGAGACATTCTAGAGCCTCAAAATGATAGAAGTAAATTAAAATTTATAAAATATGCTTTAACTTGTTTAGGCCACTATGTTAATTTTAAACATTCCTCAAAAATTAATATAGTAAGTATTTCAGCTTTAAAGAGCACTGCAGAAATGTAACAGTAATGAGTGGGTTTTACATGGAGTATTGACTACATTATATCCTGACTCAATGAAAAGAGAATAAAAATTCTTTCAAAACATTGACCTACAGAAACTTTGCAGTTTCGCTGGACTAAGGTCTTAACAATTGAATGTTTCAGAGATTGTCTGCTGCCTTCAGGAGGCCTCATACACATGGCTTCATCTGTTTCCTTGCTGAAGACCCTTAGGGTAATCGCAGCTCACCACAACCTTAAGGCTGGTCACTCTCAGGAATCAGAACACAACTGGTGTAGAGGCAGAGGAAAAGCACAAATAGCCACCTACTCCACAGCTTAGAAAGTGGGTCAGCGAGCTGTGTCAGTGCATTACAGCCGCAGCGTCCCTAAGACACTAAAAGGAGAGAAAAGAATAAAAGGAATTAGAGCATGCTACCCTATGGTCTCTCTCCCTTCAGTACATTTATGCGGTCTGTTCTGCTGCTTCGCCTGGGTTGGGACCTGCTCAACACTGAGACCGACTGCAGAATTTTAAAAGGTAATGATTGTCTTCCTCTTCCTATGGAGAAGGCAAGTGTTGCTTTCCAACAAGCAAAGAAACCCTTGGAACTCTCGACTGAATCCTCATCAACAAACAAAAAAATGTGAAAGGACAGAAACGGAAGCAGAACCGTTTCCTTTAGAAAGAAAATTAAATTTTAGTAGATGTAAATTTTACCAGAGCAAAGTGTCATTTTGGTCAAAAATTTCACAGCATGTGACCAGTATCAGATCTAGCTGTTTGTGTGTTTGTCAGATTCAATCAGGAACATCAAATATGACTAGATTTATGCCAAACTCCTCTCATTTGAATTCTGACAGGTGGAGAGGTGTAGCACCTGTGTGGGTGCAGAGCCCATGACGTAGTCACAGTACATTAGCCTGAATCACTTGATAATGAGATGTGACGAAATGTGATACATCACATCAAGATAAAATGAAAAAAAATGGCTATGCAGTATAACTTTCTACACTGAGTATGCATAAAGGGGGGAAAACAAATTATGGGAAGTCTGGGCAAACTGAAAGCAAGTAATTTGGATTTATTTACAGATCAAATCTTCACTCTAGTAACACTCAGCAGACCTGCCATCATTAATAGTCATGGCTTAATACCGCTGCCATTGCAAATTGCAAGGGTTGTAAAATTGGAACACTAGCTGTCAGGCTAGATGTCATTCTTTTTACTTTGAAAATGATTGATATTGGTTCAGGTGTATTTGTTTGCAGAACCACCAAATATGCAATAGGCTAGTTTTTCAGGTAGAATATTTTAAAATTCTTCCTGTATTTTTTCTGCATAAAGTGTGCTTATATTTAAATATATTACCTTGATTGTGTGTAGACATTCATTCTCTGGTCTCAGCCTAGTTTCTCCCTCTTACTACAGTACTTATGTTCTTAGCTATCAGAAGCTGGAGTGTTTAATTTCTGTTGGTCTCTGAAAACTCGAAAGGTTAGCAGCCTATATGCATTGCTGTCTTTGAAATTATTCACTAGAAACACTAAACCCTCATGAATCCAATTCTTGGACTGTTCTTTGATCTCCGACCCTAGTTGAAAACCACATGGGGCACAGAGGGAGGAATTAACAGTTGGTATTTTCTATCTTCCTGTCATTCCCACTCTAGTGTGACACAGAATTCAGAGTATTAGCTAGCGGAGGGTCTCAGAGCTACAACGTGACAGCTAAGAAAGGAGCCAAGCCCTTACCTGATCTGGGTGTAGAGTTTCTCAATCCGCCATTTCCAATTTCAGAAGAAAATTCCTGAATATAAAGGATAAAGTCGCTCCTTCCAGAGATTTTGTTCAGTGATATGTATTGAATGTCTGTTGGGCTGCCTCCTATAAACTAACTTGGGCGTAATCAATCCATTCTCAATGAGCATTTACTGATCAAGGCATATATGGAACATTCTAGAGAAGGGGTGGAAAGGCACATGAATCATGTTTTTAAGAGACAAGAATAACAAGGTAAGAAGTTACGATTTTATCCATTTACCTTTAGAGAGTTATTAAAGGCTTCTGCACAACAGACTAACATATAAATACTATTTTATAAAGGACAGTCTGAAATTCTTAAAATTTTAGTAGGAGTTTTGTACCTGCTTAGAACAAACGTATCGAGTGATTTATTAAAGTATTCACGTATAATTTGTCTGTAGTGTTGAAATAATTGAAGACTACATGACAGTATTTCTCTAAAAACTTTATAAAAGCATTATCATTTCCCTAATCTGGGGTTTTATATAATTCTGCACAAACATTCACATAATGTATAATTGAATGATTTTGTAATTTTCTGATGGCAAGAGGCTGACTAGAATATACTCCTCAGAGGGAATATCAGTGTCTTGATTTGCATCCTCTGTGCCTATCACAGTGCCTGGAACATTGTAGAGTATTAATAACGGCAAGTTAAATGTAAATAAGTGCAAAATAAATGTAACTATGAAGAAATGAATGTAAAAAGCTGCTTTACTTTTCCTTCTAATCTGGTATGTGAGAATGCTGTGCTCATTTATTTTACATACTTAAATGAAAACATGATACATACATCTGGACAAAAATCGAGTCCTACATGTTGTTTTCAAAGGTACTGTTCCTGTATTTGTATCACTCTTAATTGTAAATCAATTAGCAAACACAGTTTCTCGAGGCTAGAATTTCCTCATCTTTCATTTGGCATTGATGCTGATTTCAATCAATAGAGAGTTACGAAAACAGACTCAGACTTGCTAGTCTAACAGAATTAGACTTGCTAGTAGGATTTAAGAAGAAGAAAGATACCAAATAAGCAAACATTAAATTATATTAACAATTTTCTTTTCACATGTAAATTCCCACTATTGCTAGAAATGAATTTGTTTATTTCAGAGATTTGTAAATCAATGAATTATATTGATAGATCACTACATAGTAGAGACAATATGAAGTTTAAAGAAGTATAAATAATTTAAAAGATGGAAAATATTGTTAGCATAATGATATATCTGAAATTTGTAAATTATAAATAATCATTTAAATATTGCTTTGATTAAACATTCAAGTAAGTTATTAGCCTATGAGGACACATATAGCTGGAGGTAGAAAAAATAGTTTATTAAAATTATAAAAGATATTTTTATCAGATTTAAATGTTGATAGTTTAATGGATGTAAGTTAGATTCAAGAACTAAATTTCTTACAAACTATAATATTCAGGTAGAAACAAACAGGATACTATTTCCTGTTGAAATATGAATTTTTAAAAAGTGCATCTAGAAACATTTTGTTTCAAGACAGAAAGCTCAGAACCAACTTTACAAAAGCCTAGCTTTTGCCTCATAGGCAAAATATTGCACAGGTGTGATTAATTGCAGGCACAATTTTCTGCACCTGCTGGTGGATTTAATTAGTCATCGGTACCTAACTCTGAGAATGTAGAACGTGAAAATAACACCTGGAAATTTCCACTTCATTTGACACAGAATTGAAAGAAAGTGTCCTTAGTAAATACTTGGAAAGTTTAGTAATAGATGTTACATTAAAAAAAAAAAAAAAAAAAGGAGGGGAGGATGGGAGGGTAAATAGTATAAAGAAATTGGTTTTGAAAATATTTCTTCTAATTTGAAAAAATTATTCACTAAATGCTATGTCTGTGTAATACTAAAACAATTACATAAGATATTATTACGTTCAAATATTTAGTTCCTCATTGTGAATCAATGAATACATACTTTAAAAAAAATCTTCAAAAAACTGAATTCATAAAACAAGCATCTCAGTATAATCTTGTTAATTATCACAAACATTTTAAATAAAACTACTGTACACTCGATCACTGTTCAGGAACGATTTATATTTGGACAATGATTCACATTCATTTGTTCAGATGATTGCAGTTATTAGGCTACACATACTAAGTGATTAAGCCTAGGCATTAAAACATGAGGAAAATATTTCTACCAGCTTAATTACTCATTTTAAGAAATCTGGCTCAATTCTGGTGATGGTGTGAATGAGGAGGGAAAGAGAAGGGATTAGCTAAGTTTTAAAGAAGAAGGAACAGCCATGGTGTAGATGAGGTCTAAAGGAACAAAGAGAGATTGGCACCTACAGTTTCTAGCCGGGAAAATGAATGGCACTGACGGATTGTCAGTTCCGAAAGAAGAACTGCACAGGGCTCAATAAATATGAGAGGATTTTGAGAGGGAAGGAGGAGGAGGAGGCTAGGGAAAGAACAGGAAAGAAAGTAAAAATTTATATTTAAGATAATAACTGTGGCTGTGTGTTATACCATTTTTACTGGTAACCTGATGCTAGGTCCAAACTATTTTTACTGATGCCTTATGGGCTCCCTTTGTAATATAAATCATCATACCAATTCATTCACTTATTAATTTTTAATGTTACCATCGACAAAATCCCTCTGGGTGCCTGTACGCAATTACCAAAATAGTACGATCGTAAAATGAATAGAAGCTAAATTCAAAATTAAATAAAAGCAGGTCACCTACACATTAGGAAAGGCCCTGATATTGAACAAGTGAAGCCATTATCAAACTAGAAACAGATGGCCTAAAACAAAGGGTGTATGAAGGCAAGGATGTCCTCAGGACAAGGTGTCTTTTATTGAGGGGAGAGGGAGCTCCCATAATATAAGAAACTTTTTTGTCTGTGTAACTTAAGGGAATACTATTTCCAAGGATATTTTATTCATTTCAAATTTGCCAGCGAGCATATCCTTCTAATTTATCCCAAGATAACATGTGTGAAATATCAGTAAGAGCTGCAAAGTTGATATTAGAGATGTGTTACCGTGTCTCTGTTTATCAGACAGCTGTGCATTCTCCTAGACCCTTGCTTTATGTTGGTCCATGTGCAAAAGGATTTGGGCACTTTCAAGTTTCTGCATTGCCTGCAGCGAGCTAAGCCATTCTGCCCGTATATTTATAACGCACTGTCTACCCAGACCCTGGGTTCAATCATTCATATGACTATATCACAGAAAAGGATTTTTTTCTTTTTTAAAGAATTTTGTTTTGTTTTTAAATAATTGGTAGCTTTTGGGTTTTGGTTCCGGTTCTCTGAAACTTGGCTTTTCAATTGGCCTCTGTGATTCTAGCACAAATACTGACATAGACCTTTTTTGCCTAGCATAAGTTTTCATAAACTGAAGTGATTCTAATGTGATTGACTAACTAGATTTCCTGATTTTTCTTCTTCTTTATTTTAACTTTAAACGGCATCCAAATCTAGAGCTAGATCTTCAAGAGCAGAGGAAGACTGTGGTCGCCAGATAAACAGAATAATCTACGCTTTCTGTAAGGGACTGACTGCTGTGTTAGCTGAGGGCTCTTTGATTTAGCTGTGTTTTCTCTTCTTTCTTTATACCCTTTGGGCATATGAACTGTACTGCAGACAAAATTGCAAGGAAAAGTCTAATGGTAATAAAAAGAGAAGACCTTTTAGATATAGAATGAAGGAATAGTATTTATGGTATTTTTGTCCAATTTTATCAGCCTATTTATTGCTTTGAACTTGTAATGTATTAATGTACTTAACAGCTAAAGTGCATTGATTAGTGAAATTTCTTCAGAATAAATAACTTTCTTATTATGGATCTGAAAGTCTCTAATACTAACTTTATTTTTTGCTCATTAAATGTATTGTTCTTATAAGGAGAAATTTTAAAGTCTCTCTAGAACAGTATTATCCCCAGAGGGCTCTGGCATAAGAGATAAGTGGTGTCTATTAGAGGTAAGTGAGTGATGTCTTATATCCTCAGTTACTGTATCACTGGCATTTGCTTCTCAAAATGTACATATTGATATCTCCAGATTATTCAATACATGGTTGATAATAAAAATAATGGATAGACTAGTAAAGCAAAATGCATTTTAAGTGCACGTTTACTTGTATATTGATATGTCAACTGTTTCCCTTGTATCAATCTGAAGAAATTGTTTTACTCTGCAGCATTGAAGTATAGGGATGTAAATGTTTTCTGCCCTTAAGCATTTAATAGTCTTGGGTCATGAAATTGAAACTGGTGCAGTAGAGGATAACACAACCCAAGAACAATACACAAGTCCTAAATTGAATAATAGAGATTGAATGTACCAGACAATTGGGTATCTTAATTGGGAAGATCAGTAATTGCCGAAAGAGTAACAGAAGGATGGGTGAGAATCAAATCTACTACTGACATGGTTAATACTTGAATAGACAGAGAAAAAAAGAGGCCATATATTAAAAAGAAAATATGCATGAAATATCTGTAGTTGAGATGAACGTACCTTTGTCGAGCATGTATTTTAAGCATCCCACCAGGTCTGTGAAGGCAAAAATCCATGAACAAGTTATCATCGCTACCCTTAACAAGTTCATAATCCCGTGATGAGAAGAGACTACAAAAGGAAGTATAGAAGGGACAGATAAGGGTTTTGAGAAAGACATTATTTTAATGTCCTGAGGGACAACAAAGAATATATAAACAATGATCAAACAAAAGTTTGAACTGAGAAAACTGAGAATGAAATGATTTGAACGAGTAAGAGCTCAAAAGGGAGAGTGAAGGAGAATCCTCCTAGGAAGAAGGGACTGCGGTGAAAGAAGGGAAACAAGAATGTGCTAAAAGGATCACAGGAGTGATTGGAACCAGGGAGCAGCTGATCAGCATGGCTGGGATTTAAAACTCACAAGACGCTGTGGTGGGGGAGAGAAGCCTGGATGAAATAGAGAAGATGCAGGAAGTTTGTAGCCTCCTTAAAAAGCTCATATGACCTGATGTGAAGTAGGGAGTGGTGGTATAACAGATAAGAGGGCAGAAGTGCACCAGCCGCCATTGGTCAAAGACAGGAGGAGCTGAGTATGATTCAATATAAGAGTTGGTTTTGGTCAGTTGTGAAGTCATTTTCAAAATTAAGCAGTTAATAAGAAAGAAATTTAGTGAAAAGATAATAAACTTAATTTTGGTCAGTTGGTAAGATTGCCATGATAATCAAGAAAGATTGTGTGTAGTGGGTGGGTTATAGCTTAGTGATACAGCACATGCTTGGTGCACACGAGACCTTGGGTTCAAAACTCAGTGCCTCGTTAAGGGAAATAAATGCATTAAATTAAAAAAAAAGAAATATTGTGTTTCAGTAACAGCTGTTAAAAAATACAAATCATATCATTAAAACCTTTATAAATATACTTCAAAGCCACTTGGAATCTGAATGAACACAGAATTAGTAAATTGGTGATGGAGAAAAACCAACTAGAAGATTAATTTGCTCATTGCCAAATAGAGATAGTGACTATAGACTATAATTTATACAAAATTTTAGGAAGAATGGGATGAAGGGATGGAGTATGCATACCTGTGGGACACAGAGAACTGAAAAAACGTAAACTGACAGTGATAATTTTGGAGGAGTGAGAAATAAGGATTGATTGAAACATTGGGGCCCCGTTTTTGAGAATGTATTAATAATGCAGTAGAGATTAAGCAGCTCTGGAAAGTGTTCAAGCAGTAGTGTTGGAAATAATATAGTGAACAAGTAAGGTGAGTTTGGGCAGCGTGCCACCAAACCAAAGTGAGATAACACATACCTAATGACCTGTGCAGAGCATATGCAGAAAACAGAAAAACTAAAGGCACTTACTTCAAAGTCTTGTGTTAAATTTAATCTCAATTCTGTGTGACTGTGCCATTTATTTTCACTTAGAATACGTCTGTATTTTGGGAACTCACTCTTCATTCATGTGTACTCTGCACCTAGAATAGAAAGACATGTCATAACGACATAAACGAGGCATCTAAAGCGGTCATAAAATCTTGTTGTAGGTAAATATCTTATTTTACATTTTTTCATGCACCATAAAGCTTATGGGCTCTAGAAGGGCAAATTAGCCAGGACTGGGGATTACAAGCAGAAATAATAAAGAAATTCTGGCACAATATATACAAAGATTTCACTTTGTGTTGAATTGGAGCCTGCATTTCCAAAGCAGTGATATTAAAAATTATAGAGCACTGGAAGGCCACAGTTAATTTCTCCCACTGATTCATCATGAAAATTACAAAATGCATTTATCATCAAGGAAAAGTCATTTGTGTAAAAAATGGACAAAGGCTTTTTGCCGGGATGTTGTTAGATCATCCACCAAGTCAAAACAGTTGTACATTTTGTTAATACGTTACTGGAATAAAATAATGCTGCACATTTAGAGCCAGATTATGTGGCCTGCTGCCAAAATTTGTAGCTCTGATTACAAGGTGCAAGTTTAAGTAGTTTCTCACTGATTCGTGTCTGATGCATTATAATTCACTGACTGACAGGATAAGCAACTAAATTTGTTAATTGGGCAGTAAAATACAGTTTTTGTTCTTCTGTTTTAGTGCTTTTGAATTTTGAGACTAAGGTGAAAAATACATGTTATGATAAAATCCACTACATTAAAAAACTCACGGAGATTTAAATTATTGTACATAGGACCTAGTGTAGTCTTTGTTTCTGTTGCCAAACAGTCATAGTTAAAGTGGTGTAGACTCAGTTGTGTAAGTTAGCAAAGTTTATGATAAATATTTATATGTAGCAAATCAGTTCATACTTAAAAAGGACATTAGACACATCTCTGTTTGGCAAGAGGTGATGTAAATCACCATAAAAACCCAACTGACATTATATAAGAATAAATTTACTATTTACACTACTTTATGGGGTTTTTCATCTCCTACCAATTGCTTACATACCTTTCCCCATGGAAACATGGAAAAATTTAAGAGTTCTTTTATTATCTTATCTATAACCTTTCAAGTTATATTTCTCAAAAATAAATATGGAAATACCTTTATCTTTATATTTGAATAGATTCAAACAAACAGAATGAAATATTACATTACCACTGGTATTTTTATTTCACTTATCCCTCTCTATTAATCCCTGTCATTATGACATTAGATGATGTCTGCCCTTTTAGTAAAGCATCTCAGATTTACTGAGTTGACCAATAGTAACTAACAGCTTGACTTGGGGGATTGCTTAGCTATCAGTAAAGAATTAAATTGCATATTTCTTTGTACAGTGGAGTAATCTGAGCACCCAGAATAGAGAGGAAATCAGAAGTAGTTGGGGAAGAAGCAAGAGCCCCAAAACAGATAATGGAAAAAAAAAAAAAAAAAGAAATCTGAATGGATCCACTTGGGCCAGTTCCAGGAGTTTCAAGAGTTAAAAAGGTTTGGGAACTGGAAATGAGTCAGTCATCTTCCAAGAGGAGGACCAGACCAATGTAAATAGGTAGAGTTGGAACAACCGTCCACGGGAAGTTATGGAGGAAAGTGGAATCGGCCTGCCCTGGGGAAAATGATTTAGCGAGACTATGGAGGCTAACACCTTCCTGTCTGCTGGCTGAAATACCAAGTATTTCTTTGCATCCTACATACTAGAGACCTCGGGGACACAGACAGTGAAGGTACCCAAGAGACTTGGGGAGAAATGAGTTAGAATAACTCTTCCACTGGAAGATCTTTGGGGTGCTGGTTTTGACAGTGACACAGGAATGGGGAGGGGTCAGAAAGACTCCAAGGCCTTTGACTGTCTGTATAAAAGACTATTTCAGAATCTTAACTAGTAGAACGAGGGTACCAGCAGCCTCCTAGGAGGGATTCCTAGGTCATGCGGGAGCAGAATGGGTAGGAAAGCTTATAGTTGAGTAGATGTTCCTTGCAGAACAGTCTCATGATACAGTCTGTCATCAGTAAAGTTAAATACTCCCGTTGATGACTTTCTATTTCATGCCTTTGAATTAAAACGTAGTCTGTGCCTGGTCTGTATGATGCCATATGGGCTGACCCCTGCTCCTTGCTTGCCTTTGTCACCTCTAGCTCTCTGCTCTAGTCGCACTAGAGTCCTTTGTACCAGGTGTTTGTTCAAATGTCAGTTATCAAAGATAATGACAACTCTATCTAAAGTAAGGGACAACTCCCTTCTGATTACTCACCCTCCTTTAGTTTTCTTCACAGTATTCAACACGCTTGGTCATAGTATATGTTGTTCTGCTTGCTCTCTCTCTTCCGTCTAGTAGACTATAAGTTTCATGAAAACCGAAAGAATCTTGTCCTGTTTTATTTACTGCTGTATGCAAGAGATGGTCAAATAATCTCTGGATGAAGTAGTGAAATAATGAATAAAAGACTTGTTCCACTTACCTATTTTCCTTCTTTGCCTTGATAAAATATATTAGGTATACTAATTTGAAAAATAGTTAAGATCCGTGGATAAGAGCTGGGGTGTATAAGTGTTGATTTAAAACCAGCCTGGGACTAGAAGGATGCTACTTGGTGGAATTGACCAAAGGGATTGTAAAATGTATTCATTTCTCTCTAATCCACAGTTTTAGCATCTTAATAGTCCAACAATTACAACAAAATCTCTCAATAATAGGAATACATCTTCTGCAAGTTGACCAAAGCTTTGCATTTAAAAAAAAAATAACAGTGTTTTCTTACTTTGACATCTTGTCTTACTCTAGGTAGGTCAAAATAGCACCAAGTGTCAGTTGATTATTTTCAAACAATATTAAAACATACAATTAAAATTATTGTATTCAGGTTCTTCACACCACATAGAGAAGCAGAAAGAAGAAAATATACTACCTACATCCGTATCATCCATAGTAAGATATGGAGTTCAAACAGATGAAAAATATTCCATCCAAAATTATATTCTCCATACCTAATGCTTGGAAGTTGTTTAACAATTAGTCTTTTGATCAATATATAAATGTTATCCCCATCTTTTAGTCTATATTTTTAGAAAGAAAAAATTCCTGTATTATCAAAGGTCATTTTGGCTTAACATAATTTCTGATGATTAAAAGACATATTTTAGATTGAATAATATATTCACCTTTGTATTTGTTCCACAGCTTTTATAGGAGTTCTTATAGGAGTTTTATTCCAGTTTTTTTTTAGGGAATAGAGAAAGTGAATATGTAATAGCTTCTAAAAAACTGAGGGAAAACTTACCATATTCTCTTCAGCTATCATTGCACAAGGGGAAGGGATAGATCACAGAAATATGTAAGGCTATGTCATTCTCATGCTCAAATAGTATATAAAGCAGTCGTCTCAAGCTAATTGTTTTAGAGTTTAATATTATATGGTGACAAATTATTAGGTACTTTTATAGCTAATCTTTACTCACCCTTTTTCAGTGTAGTTGAATCTCTTGAAATACAGTTTTATGTAGTACACACGTATTGGACTTTTCAGTTATACTTTTTTATCCTGAATTCTTTATTTGGTCTCAGTTAAAACACAATTTAGGTAACTTCACTTTTAGCAACTTCCTGTGGACTATCTTCAGATCTTTTATTTAATGACACCATTATTGGCTAAAGATGAATATTTGCACAATCTGATCCTGAAATACCTTCAGTGCAGTGTGACTTTGTCTATATTGACAACATCAAATATTTTCTAGCTAATTATAAGGTTATGGTGGGAGAAGGCAACTTATCTTTTTGGAGGTGTGTTAATATGTTTTACAATCCAAGTGAAAGGTACCTGTGTTTAAATGAAACTTTGACTTATTTTCCCCCAACATGTGCTTTCCTGAGAATATTTTGACCCCATGATTATTATGTAATGCTATCATCTATGCCAGGTATTGTTGAATGCAGGAGAGTGTAGATACTCTTATTATTCCAGAGTGAGCTATGAATTGTACTCAGCAAGTGAGCTGTGCCTTTATACACAGACAACAATTAGTCTGAACCATATACAATTATGACTTTTGTAGGTTGAAAGTTGTGAATCAGCAATTTCATGTGCATCAATGAAATTACTTTTTACCTGCTTCTAAGAAAGTTAACCATCTTCTGCTAAAGATCTTCAAAATACCAAACATACTGTGAATAATCTCTGTTGAGAGATCACTTTAAAGCAGCTGGAAGTATGCCACATGTTATGTAAAAATTTTCCTTTTGTAAACACAATGATAAAGCTGAGTCTAGACATAGAAATTTCATTATTTGCTTTACCTACATCTAACATATGATGACCTTGGCCACATTGACTCAAGGGGGCTTTATGACTTCAAATGACAAGGGGGACCTAAATTATTACTATTTTTAAAGACAGATAAAGCATCAAAATACTGGGATTTTAAGAATAAATATTACAGTTACATGAAAATATTGGTATTTTCTGTGTTCTTGGAGATCATACCATTTCAGATCTCATTTTGAAGAGAAACTAAGAAGAGCTGGATAATTTCCAGTTTTCCCATTTTTTTCTCCTCACTATTTTCCACTACTGTTCCCCATACGATGGATAGAGGGTGTCACTCTCAGGTAAATGGAAAACCCAAGAAAAACAGGATAGTGAGCATCTTACTTTCTGTTGTAAAAAAAAAAAAATTAGTAATTTTAATTTAAAATGTATTTTGTTGAGCTGTTGACCCAGATCTGTTAAAGACATGACCTGTAAATAAGGCCTCCTAAGGGTGATTGCTTAACACAAAACAAAATAAAACTACCTTATTAGATATTTTTAAAAGGAAAAATACTATTATGTATATTCAGGTTTTGAACTCACTAGGCAACCTTTTTTCCTGTCCCCTCTCTTACAAGCGTAAAAATTGAAAAAGAAAACAAAGTTGAAGACTCTGTGGACTATTTCCTCTACATCAAAAACATAAAGCATCAAAGGGCAGGATCTAACACAGTGAGCCATGGGTTCATATTTTCACAGAAATCTTTTGCTCTAATGACTCATTGGAAAAAATGATTACAAGTTTAGGAAATTGATTTAAATTTAATTTGACCACATTACCTCTTGGTTGGCTCATAATTATCTCCAAGTAATTTTATAAATAATTACTTCAAATGCTGCATTTTGCTATACATCATGAAGTAACTAAATTAAGAATTTAAATTATGCTGCTTTAGTATTTATAGTTAATCATATTTTCACTTCATGAGCAGCTTTTAATTGGGAATTTGAGCTTAAATTTAATAATAAAAAGCTGAGCTGATTGGAGTTATTGTTGAAAGATCTCTCCAACTTAACTATTAATTAAATAAGATAATATACTTTTAAAGTGTTCCTTAAATGGTTGTGAGCCTTAGTAAGTTTTATGTGATCTATCTATTGTAAAGATTCGTCAGTTTTTTACTTAATATATAGAAATATATTATTTTGAACCCACTAGGCAACCTTTGTCCTGTCCCACTCAAGTACAAATTAAAGTGGAAAATTGTACTACTATGATGATAATCCATGATGATTATATAGTTCCGCCTAACAGTGTTAAAATTTTACCAAATAAATAGGAAGAGAGATAGGAATTGAACCTTTCTGGTGTCTTAAAGTTTAAGAAGCATTTGGAAGTGTTTCAGAAGATGTGAGTGGTGGGCAGGTTGGAAAAGATAAAACTTTGAAGAAAACTTCTGTACTCAGAAATAATGAGGTGCACCAATAACCAAAATCTGCAAATTTTTGATAATATTATTTGGAGAATAATCTACCTGAGAGTTAAAATATATTTGAGTTGGGAAATGAAGTAAATAGGAATAGCAACGAGGAAGTACAATGGAATAAGAGCCTGTATTTTATCACGGAATCTGATTATCAGTGGGTCTCTATTTGGTCAGCTGGGGCCGGGAAGCTTCAGAAGAACTGGGGCAGACTCCATTTTACTACCAATTAGCTGCAGGACTTTAGAAAGATCAATTAACATTTTGAATACCGGTGTCTACATCATATCCAAATTATGTCTAATCTACTTCAATAACATTCTTTCATTCCCATAGCTACAGTTCTCTCTTTTTGTCCTATGAAATCCCACAATGCATGTTCCTAGAATTCTGATTGCATTTGTCACTTTCAACTTGTGTTACACTTTTTTTTATGCCAGTGTCTGATATATGGGGTTTGACTGGAAAATGAACTTCTTCAGCGAAAGGTCTGTCTTCACACCTACACACCTTTATGCTCTCTAAGATACTTAGCAGTTTCCTCAGCCAGCACTCAATGACTGCTTTAGAAGCAACTCAGTTAGGGGAGGGCGTAGCTCAGTGGCAGAGCTCATGCATAGCACGCACAAAGTCCTGGGTTCAGTCCCCAGAGCCTCCAATAAAAAATGTAAATAAATAAGCCTAATTACCTACCTACCGCCAAAAAAATTTTTTAAAATAGGAGCAACTTGGTTATTTACTTAAAATGCAGGCCACGCCAGCTTGCAAAGACTTAGAACAAAATCTGTAAAATTTCTCATCAATAATATTTAAATATCAATTGTGTGTTGCAGTGATATTTTGATTATATTGGGTTAAATATCTGTAAAATTAATTTTACCTGTTTCTTTTTTCCTTTCTTAGTGTGGCTTTCAGAAAATTTAAAATTACATACATTTTTCACCTTATATTTCTTTTAGACAGCACTGGTTTACAGATTTGAGTCAATAGAATTCTGTGCAGTACAGTAATCCATATTTTTTAAAAGGCCCTCCCAGACTATTCTAAGTTACACAGAAGTTTGAAAATGACCAGCTTGCTACCTTAAGTACACATGGTGGCTGCTCAGCAAGTGGCGGCGGCGGCGGCATAGCTCATCATCTGATTAGTATATGATAATATTAGTATGTGAATAAATTCTGCCAATGTGTGAAAGTCCTTATCTTGGGCAGTTCTGGCTTGACATACTAGTAGGGCAAAAAGAAAAGGTTGCCGCCATTCTGAATGACGTACTTAATGAATAAGAAACTTATTTGCGGTCATTAGAAACAATTAGCACCTTGTCTGCTATAGTAAACAGGAGCTCTGTTTTCAGTAAATGATGTTTCTTGCCAGCTTCAAATGAGGGGCTGGTATCCTAGGAAAAGACCAAGCAGAGGAAGGTAGAACTATAAAAACTGTGCTTGAGGGCTTGGCTGTTAAAGTTAGCTCATGAGTGAGCCTGATTAATGTACTTATTGATCCAGTGTTGGTGTAAATTGAACAACTTTGAATGGACTGTTGGTAGAGCAGGGAATAAGAATAAAGTAGACATTAAATTTTCAGTACAAGAAAACTCAAAAATGCAGTTTTTCCCCTGCATGGAGGGACTAATAAAATGGAATATTTAAACAAAAATATTTCTGGAATTAATTTAATGAAAATCAGGGTTTTACACTATTCTGAATGTATAAAGGTGCAGCTGCAGTTCATTCTGACATTCAGATCTAACAGAACGGACTGTATTATACAGCAGAACGTAGGTAATGACACTTTTAGGGAAAGAAGCACATCTATTTTAAAGCTTTCCACTTTATTCTGATTTTATCCTACAGAAAAAACAAAACTTATGTTCTTGAAAAGCATCTTGATTTAAAGTCACCACAGGACACTTAGATTCTTTCTGAGATCCTAGCTGAAGCATGCTAGATAGATTTTTAAAAATATAAACCACAGTATGTATTCCTATCAGTTGATTGGTCAAGCCCATCCTTTCCCCTTTAAACAGTCCCTTTAAGAGAAATAAACTATTTTGGCATCTCTGCAAACAGGAGTGGGTGTTGGGACGCAAAGAACCCTTTAGTGTTTTAGATTCTCAACAAGGCTTACTGCAAAAGACTTAATAGCCTTCCGAGAGAACTGAGGTTGCATTTTGTGCCACTGCGAATTTAAATCCAGGTCACAGAGATGTTAAATAGCAAATGACACATTTACTGTGCCACCCAGCTGCCTCCTCTAATGCACCAGGACTGCCTTCTGAACAAAGTCAGCATGCGAATGTTAGACTGTGTGCAAGTGGTTTGGTCGATCGGGGTAATGCTAAAAGAAGATATTCTGCCCACAATTAAAAAGCTACTTAGCTCAATTGCTAATTCTCCCCTGAAGTGTCAGACAAATGACTGACCTCTCTGGAGGAGCTACAGCCCTACACCTCATGAGTGAAAATTTTTCAGACTGTTCCATGAGTCAGACTGGAGATTGAAATTGTCATGGAGTATGTGCCCTGTACTGGATGGCAGAGGTCATGGGCTGTCGTCTTAAGGCTACTGTCATTAATGTTTCCCAAAGATGTTGTGCTGTAAGAAAAACTTGTTAACATGAATGGTATAATCATAGTTATTTTGTGGTTGTGTAGGATGATCTGCATTGTTGAACTAATAGATTATCTTTTATCACACCGCACTTCACAAGCACTTTCTTCAAAATACTCTGACAGGTGTACTCCTCTCCTGTGCATCAATGCCACATCGTTGATTAATTCCAAAGTTAAAATTGAGAGGCAGATAATCTGTGGAGGGTGAGAGCTGGAGGCTTTCATCCTTGGTGTCCTCAGAAAGCCATAGCATTGGGATCATAGAAAGAACCACAGGATATGTCTGTCACGTGGGAGGAAGTCGAAGCACTTAGCTGAGGACCTTTCTTATTTGTCAGGCCAGTGACTGTCTCTCGCCTGTGACTGTGCTCTCTTGACTGGGCAAGTGTTTGAACCTAGAAAAGCTGTTCCTGGGCATGGCTGTACCTGAGGGTAAGCTGAGGAACTTCACACACACGTGCCAGGGAACCATTCTGTTTGCTGACCTTGTGATTTCTGGGTTTAGGGCCTCATTTATAAAATTCTTTGACCAATTCTGATCTTCAGCCAGATTGGGGAAATCCCTAATCTGTGTCAGTTAATTGTTTATCTGCAAAGACACATAAACTGTCTCATTGTTAAAACCAAGCCCAGATTTTCTGACCTTAGAGGACCAAACTTACTTTGCAAGGTGAAGTAAAAAGCAAATTATATATATAAGCATATATTTTATATATATGCACGTATATGTCTATTTTTCACTGTACGTATATACTGAAAAATAGATGTACATTTATTTATATACAAAGCAATCCTTCCACCAACTATACTAAAGAATATTATATTTCTTATTCTAAATCAAAGAACATCTCCAAAAGTATCTTCCAGAGTGATCACACCCATTCCCATCAAAAATAGGTGAGAGGAAGAAATATTTTCTCAATTAATATATTCTTTCCTCTGATTCTTATTATCTTTGGGTATTTCGGGATACTTAAAAAACTTTCTGCATTTCAGGAAATCACCCTATTCTAAATAGAATTCTGGTTTTAAATTTTTACCAAGAACTGGGGAGATGCTGTAGAGGGGTAAATGGCTTTACTCACTCTTTGGACAATATTTATGTGCACTCTGTCCCTTCTGTGTGCACAGTAGGAGCCAAGTGCTTTGAGGGACATAAAGTTGAATCAGGAAATTTATATATTTATTCTGTCAACACAGAATTTATAGTCTTTAATGGAAGATAAGCCACAGACATAAGTATCTATAATACAAAAAGAAAGTATAACTATGAAGGAGGGAAGAATGATCAATTTGACTACATTGATATTTAAAAACTCTAGGCATCAAAAGGTATCATTTTATAAGAGTGAAAATATAATTCACAGAATATGAGAAAGTATTTTCAATGGATATAATTGACATAGGCATAAAATCCAGAATATGTAAAGACCTGTCAAAATGAATAAGACCAAGTACACAGTAGAAAACTGGGTAAAAATATAATCAGGTAAGGCATGGACACTGAATTGCCAATGAAAATATTAAAAGTTACTCTAACACAATAGTCATCAGAGAAGTGTAAATTAAAACCACGAGATACAACAATTGTGTCTATTTTGTAAATACGTTAAGTCTGATAATACCAGTACTAGAATGCAAAGCTATGGGGATTCATACGTGCTTCTGGTGGAAATGCAAAATGGCGCAACCTCTGTGGAGACAGTCTGGCAAAATCTAGTTAAGTTGAGGGCATACATACTCTAAAAACAAATTCCATTTCTAGGCTTATGCTCGTATTGGTATCCTAGCTGGAAATAGGTGCACACTCAAAGATAATTAAGGAGAATGTCATAAAGGAATCATCGGCAAAGTTTTGGGCAGGCTTAAGAAAAATCAACAGAGGACAGCGATAATCCAGGACCACTGTCAGCAAGGAGTTACTAGCAACCCTATGCTGGAAGGTATAGAGGGGTTACTAGAACCATGAGAAAGTGTGGTGGCTGCGAGGGAAGGTTGTGCAACAGAGAGGTGGTTCTCAACGAGGGAAAGCAACCAAGTGAGGCTACGTGGGAGGGAAGGAGCAAGAGATACTCATGTTCCTGTTGTCCTCTGATGCCCTGTGAGAGCCTTCCGTTGGCCTAACCAACCTCACATCAGGCTGAGGGAGCCCCTCGGTGAAGTCCATAAACAAGGACAAAGCAGAGTGCAGACCTGAAGGAAGCCAGTGGAAAAATTCAGTGCAATCGCTAGAGAAATCCTCACTAACGTACACGTTTGCACACTGTTCCAATTAGGACTGTTTATGATGATGAAACACAGAAATAACCTAAAGATCAATATACATGTAGCCATCTCATAAAAGGTTATGTGAAAAAAGAAAGCAAGATGCAGCAAATACAAACAGTATGTTGCCATTCATCATCAAAAACATGTAAACATTGTACGTGGTAGCAAAGTACACTGGGTGAAAGTGTTTAAAAAATTCAGGAAAGTAATGAATGACAAATTTATGAGAGAGCTTACCTCTGAGGAAGAGGGAGGGATGCAGTATTTGGTACATACTTGCAGTAAGAAATTATGTGCTGTTACCTGAAATTCAAATTTGACTGGGTTTTATATGGCAGCCTTAGTCAGGGAGGGATATATAGCAGCTTCAGATGACTGCATGTGTTGCAGATACCATCTTCCAGCCTGTGGTTGGTTTTTTTCCAGGGTTCTCTGTTGTTATAGTATCTTTTGATGGACAGAAGTAATATTTCTTTAGTTCGGCAATGGGAACACAAGTGTTCATTTTGTTATTCTTTATAGCTTTCTGTATGTCTGAAATATCCCATAAGTAATCTTGAAAATACCTATGCAGCCAAATAAGAACTGAAACATGTCATAAGAAAGGTCTTCTGGATAAAGTATTTTAGGCTGTTAGGAGAAATAACTCATTTCCAATGGAGGGGCTCACAGAGACTCAAAACCTTGGGCTGTGAATAAGACAGAGAAAGGTCAGTATATTCTCACCAAGGGAGCTATATGAAGAAAAGCATGAAGCTATGAATGCACAATGTATATTAAGGGAATGAAAACAGTAATTATAATATTAATGTTTAATAGAAATAGAAATATACATGTTGTTTTAAATAGCATTTCTAGAGTGCTATGTGCCAGACACCATTTTGATTTTTTTGTATATTTCACTTAATTTAAACTTTCAAAAACCCTTTGATATAAGTACCATAAATTTCCCACTTTAAAAGTGAGCTTTAAATATACTAGGTAATCTAAAGTCCGTATAGCTAGTAGGTGTGAGAGGCAAAGTTTAAACTCCAGTTGTGTGGGTTCAATACACACTTACAACCACACACTTATCCACAGTAAACAGTGCATCTGGCACTGAGATACACAGTCCATCTGCACTGTGCTAGCTTTCTTCTTTATGTGCTTTGTATGTTTCATTATGTTATTCTTGCTACAATCTTACGAGTTAGGTACCATCCAATTTATAAGATGAAGCAAAGTAACTTGCCCAAGAACCACTGGCTACAAAATGGCAGATCGCTGCTATTTTAAACCAGTCCTATGGAAATCCAAAACCAATTAACCAAGTAAGCTGCTTAATTTAGATAATAGCAATGGAAAGGTGAAGCAGAATAATAGAAAATACATGCCAGGACATAGACGCTAGGCATAACATGAAGTAAAAATTACTTTCTTCTTTCAGTAGTTGTTTTTGGTTACGGAGGTGACCATTGGGAATCTTTTAACAGGGGAATGAAATGACCAGATCTATGCTTCAAGATTAATATTAAAGTAATATGAAATTCAGTTGACAGGTTATTACCATACATTGGGTCAATGACGTTTAATTCACTGTGCCTTTCATTCATTGTTTCCCTGCCTCAACACATACCAGAGTGTTTTGCATATGACAAGCACTCAGTACTCACATATAGGAGAAATCAGTAATCGTGTTTTGTATAAATAGGTGAATGAATGAATGGTATATATAATCCAAACTAATGATTAAGCCCACATGTTATTTTGGGGTCTGGAGGATGTGATGATATGAGAACTCTAAGGGAGGTTCGAAAGACTTCCCAGGTCTGCCACTCTCTTGCTTTGTAAGCATCTTGTCTATGAGTCTTGAAGTAGATGATGCCTGAGGTTCCTTGTGGTATTATTATTATGGGATGTTAAAAGGAATATGCACTTCCTGAGTGCCTGCAAGGCAAAACTCCCATCCAGAAGCAGACAATGAATAGGTAGGACTTTGGACTCTGATAATTATCTATAGCAGTGGTGTTTGTTGTCTAGTGTAGTCTCCCTCTATAGAAGGGGAGAGGGAGGCCACTTTTCCCATAGTTTAGCAGTGTTGCTTTAATTGAGATTTAAATAAATTTGGACCTGAAAGCAATTGGTATTCATTTCAGATCAATGTGTTGAATTTGAATTGAATCAATAAAAAGGTAATTATATGAATAGGGAGAGAAAGTGAATGATCATTTGTGGATCTGTTTTCAGACAGGATGTGGTGAAGTGTATATTCTAGAATGATTGACACGTATTTCTTTCTACAGTTTTACCATATCTGACTCTCATTGAAGTATTCTTCCCACGCGTAAAAAAGCTTAGTCCTGAAGAACTATCTGATAATATGTACCCAGACACAAACTCCCAGTCAACCTCAACAGAATGTAAAACAAAAAATGATACCACCAAAATTCTCCATTGAATTCCCCCCATACATTCAAAACTTGAACTTCTTTCCATGAAATTGTCAACCTCTAGAGTTAATGACTTTATAGCATTTAAATATTTCCATTTGAATACATGGTTAAAAAAAATTTCTTAGCTCAAGTCTCTGAGGACAGACTATATTTTAAAGTATTTTTTTGTAGAATGAATACTTCCATTGGAGCTTAAAAACTATCACATATCATAAACTTTTTTCTTCAATAGTAAGACATAGTGACCAAATTGAAAGAAAATATATCTTAGCTATATGTCCATGAATAGATGAGCAATGGAGAGTGCTATTTGTGACTCCCTGCTGATCTTAGGAAATACATTTCAGGATTTTATATCCAGAACTTCCATTCATCATCTGTCACTTCAAATATTTCTCCTAAAGCCCCTATCTTGAAGCTGAGGTCTTCAGTCCCAGATGATTTCCACACTATGGTCTTCAGAAACAGTTCATATATTTAAAATTCTAAGTGATAAAAACAAGAAAAAACATGTTTCATTATGTGCTTTGTAATTCTGACTCAAGGTAGCTCTCTTGGAACATGTGTATGCCATATCTGTTTAGTGAACATCTTTTCTTCTGGACGTGTGTCCGTTGTTTCTGATGGAAACTCATACTTACCCTCATGTTTTAGGGATACTTTCTGTCTAATGAAAAATTAGCAAGAATCCAATTGTCCATAAATTGTGTGAACTGATGCTAGTTTAGATGTGTGTGTGTGTGTGTGTTTTTAATTTGAGTTGCAGTGATAATTATCAGATCTTTTAGCAATTATTTGCGCACTGAGGTTTGAATCTTCGTTTTGCTTCATTCTTAAAATGCTCTGCTTCACTTACCTGTGTAAAAACAGAATCAAATGCATCATTTCATGTTTTGTACTTATTTATAATTGTTAAACTAATCATGTGAAAGAAAACTTAAGTTGGTGCTCAAGTTAGTGAGTTAAGTGACATAAAGGAATAATTACAGAGAAAAGCATTTTTAAAAGATAAGGAAAAATACAAGCGCATTGTCATTTCTACAGGGATTATCACTAAGGGACAACAACAAACATTTTCAGAGATGACGACATGCTATTGTCGACTGAAATAAATGTGCAGCCTAAAAGTTAAGAGTTACGTTTTATTTGGTGGGAGGACTCAAGCCGGGATGATAGCCTCTCAGATCGCTCTGAGCGACTGCTCCGAAAAGGTAGGGGAGGAGCTAGGATATATAGGCGCTTTACAACAAAGTCCAGGTAGTTGGAATATTAAAAGATTACTTATTATCTGAAAGGAAACAGGCATCTCAAGTTAAAGAATTTAGTGCTTTTCTATGTAAGGGGGGAAGCAAACATTTGGGCTCATTGAAATCATTCCTTTGACAAGCACCTAGCTTTCTAGGGCCATTATTTTGTCCTTTATTATTCTGAGTCCGATCAGAGTACACCATTGTGAGTGGCTGCAGAGGCTGGCTGCAGATGCCGGCTGCAGGCCTGTCCTCACTGCGGGGTGGCGGCAGCTGATGACTTGATTTCAGCATTCTTTGTTTACTGATACGGTTGCAGTATTTTCATTCACGTTGCAATATTTTCGTTCACACTATCTTAGCAATATTTATATTTTAGACCTTACTATAGGGAAATGAGGTCTGGAATTCACAAATTTGCCTTCTTGTACCTTATCTCCCACTTGGCCCTTATTGAGTTTATCCTTCAGTACTTCAAGCAGATAAATTTTATGGAGATGGGAAGGGACAAAAACTTGTTCCTTTGCTTGTCAAAGAATTAGGCATTCAGTACATTTCTACATAACCAAACTCCAAATATTAGTTGACTGCCATTCATTACTTCTTTAAGGTTTTTGTTTTCTTCTTCTCTTAAAAATACTGGTTATCTAAGGTTAAATATTTACCACAGTATTTTTAAATTCAGAAAGAGAGGGAAAGAAAATAAATGGAAAGAGAGTCTGGAAGAAAATATGGTTGTTCAAAGCTAAGGCAGAAGAAGGATGAAATTTCTAAGAAGAAGATATATATTTAATATTTATTTTCTTATCCAGAATTCCACCAAGTGCTATGAATGTTCATCAAAGTGACATTCTTATTGCTTACTGAGCTTCTCTTACTGAAGTTTTCATTAAAATGCACAGGAGATGCCTTTATTTTCAAAGGCTGTAATTCATAAAATTGAAGATATGTTTAAATTTTTTCTTTATTTCAAAAGAAATATCCCATGCCTTCCTTAATGAACATAAACTGCTCACTTCAATCAGATTCTGTGGAATATATTGTTACCTGACATTTTAAAAACTCCAGGTGAATTCTTAGTAAGTGAAAACTCTCTTTAGTATCAATCTCAGTCTATAAAAATGTCAGCTTAAAAATTAGATGGACTTTTTTGAAACACCAAATGGAACAGGAATTATATTTTTAAATATTTTCAGAAAAGTTTAATTTGCAAATTATTTAAAATTGATGCTCACCTAGAAAATACGTTGGTCCTACAGAATTATAAACAAATATTATAAAATGTTTAATTTTATCCTGTAATCACAGACAGATTGAAAGATTGTAATAATATCTAGTCATTACCCAAATTTACACCTAAAATTGATGACTAGATTTAAACATCCAAGTATGCATTTTAACGACAAAGTTCATTAACAGAGTCTGTTAGCTCTTCTTTTAATTATCAGTTTATTTAATTTTGCTTACAGATCTTGAATTTGCTGAGTTCCAATGTTATTGTATATAATGTTAATTCACATGAAGAATAATTACAGTGACTCTTTCTGTACAGTGTTTGAAAAAATCCCTCATTTTCCACTAAAATGAAGTTAAAAGCATATCCTTATTATGGGTTCTGAAAGAGAAAGCAGAAGAAAGAGGTGTAGAATATGGAGATACCCATTCCTCTGTTTTTACTCTTCCATCAAAAATGGGCAGAATTAGCTTTTCAATGACATGGAATTCTAAGATATATCATTGTTTTAGCACCTTCATTCTAGATATCCTGCAAAATGGGGGAACTTTTACGGTCACCATTTTACATAGATGAGAAAACTGAGGCTTAGGGAACTCAGATGTCTTGAAAAGGATCACATAAATAAATGAGTCAGATCTCCCAATCACCAAATGCTTTTCCACCCCTCTGAACTTGTAGTTCAGTTGATGTGCGTTTCATTGTTTGGGGGCAGGGAATGATGAAGGCATCCTTTGAAAATTCTTTTTCTTTTAGCTGACATGTTTTTACCTACTTAGATATTTACAGTATTTTAGGAAATAATAAATATTAAAAATATTTTTAAGAAGTTAACAGTTTGCAAGATTGTTTCTATACATTGCTCTATTTTCAATGAATTTCCTCCCTGGAATGGGAAGGGACTACAATAATTATAGGGAACTAAGTATGTATGTGTTGACTGAAATAAATGCACAGCGTAAAAGCTGAGAGTTATGTTTCATTCGGTGGACTCGAACTGCTCTGAGCCCAGGATGACAGCCTCTCAGATCGCTCTGAGGGACTGCTCCAAAGAGGTAGGGGAGGAGCTTTACAATAACAACCAGGTAGTTGGAAAATGATAAGATTACTTGTTAGCTGATGAAAACCAGGCATCTCAAGTTAAAGAATTTAGCGCTTTTCTCTGTATGGAAAGAAGCAAACATTTGGGCTCATTGAATTCATTCCTTTGACAAGCACCTAGCTATCTAGGGCCAGTATCCTGTCCTTTCTTATTCTGAGTCCCCTCAGAGGGCACCACTGTGAGTGGCTGCAGAGGGTGGGCTGCAGGCTTGTCTTCCTTGGGGGGTGGCGGCAGCCGCTGATGACTTGATGGCTTCAGCATTCTTTGTTAACTGATATGGCTTCCAGTGTTTTTCGTTCACATATATTTGTTGGATTCAGCAGCATCATAAATACAAACAGAGGTTGACGTGAACTCCCTCTGTCCCTTCTAAATGGTCTTTTATTCTTTAATATGCCTTTCTCTCTGTGGCACTAGTGTTAGGCCTACTATGTTATAAATTTGATGACTTTGGCACAGTTCATTGTCCTTTACTTTTTTTTTTTTTTTTTTTTTGTAAATTGTTCTCATAGCGATTGTCTCATCTATTTCCTACTCATCCCACTACCTTTGTCTAGACCCTCAACTTCCTCTCATCTCAAATCCCTTACACCACAGTCCTGCTTTACAAATAGGGGACAAAAATTCTTAGTTTTCAATTCTAGTTGTTCTTTGTTACTTATCAGCCTAGGAAACAGTTTTTGTTTCTTCTTGTTCTTTTGAAAAATTTCCTAATCTTTTTAAATGTGCTTCCTACCTTTATTATTTTTACGATGCTGTTGATATGATTCCTTTAGTTGATTTCCATTTGTAAACTCTACTTTAGTCTTCTCCTTAGGTATAATATCTGTGAAATACAGACTGAAATAAATACATGATTATGGACCAAAGATGATTCTTCCTGTACTATTTAAATCAAAAATCATGGCTTAACTTTTTACTTTTGAGAATCATGTATATTGTAAACCCCACAATTATTGACACTTTCACCTACTGCATGAAGTCCACATTTTCCTAATTTAGGAGCCCCTTAATCTGGCGCACACTTTGTTTATCAAACTGTACCGTTTGCTCTGTCTGGTAACTCTGTATCTCGGGCACCTGAGATCTCTTTTGTGGTTTTCCTTATTATTTTCCATTCTTTTTCTCCTTTTGCTGCTACTACCTGGACACTCTTTCTTCTACTTCCTTCTTTCTTCTACCAGATGTCATTCATGTTTAAGTCTCCACCCCAAGACCCAGCAGCTCTGGGAGTGTCCTCTGAGTACTCTGGACTGTTACGGAAACGACAGGCCAGTCAAGAAACAAGCACCACTTGGAGGGTTGGAGTACTCAGATGTATTACGCCGGCGGGCTCAGAGGGGCTTCTGCTCCAAAGCTCTGAGCACCTTCAAGACGTGCACATGAGGTTTTATAGGGTAAAGTACAAGCTTGGGGTATTCGGCCAATAGGCATGGAACAGCTTTAGCAGCATCATCATCACAAAAGTGGAGGCGGGGAGGCAGCAAACCAACATTCCAAAGCCAGATATGTATCTTTGAAAATACAGCTGGCTAGCAAAAAACATGAACAGCAAACCAACAGTAATTAACCTAGATTTACAAGTTAGTCTAGCAGAACTCAGATCAGTATTCCAATACTTAGATTTGTGAGTTATCTTGTTAGCCCAGCCCAGCTTTTCCTTCACAGGACCACAGGAGCATTTTCATTTTGTATGTTCTCCATCTTTCATCACTTAGGTTTTCTCTAAATTATTGCATTTCATTTAAGTGTTTCTTTAATGGGTTAGTTTTAGTCCAACAGTGGCAGATGAGATGGGGTTAGACATGCAAAAGAGCTGTAAAAGGTGAGGGAAGCACCAGAAAAGATAAAGGGAATGGAGCAGGAACAGATGGGGAGAGCCTTCCGATCACAGTGCAGATGTAACACCAGTGAAAGGGGAGGGTGAGGAGTGCCGGCTGGGTGGGAGGAGAATCAGCCTGCAGGGCAAGTCTAAGAAAGTCTCAGCCTGGCCGGTGGGCCAACATGTTACCATTTACTGAGTGGAGGCTGCCTGGGAGGTGTCTCCTCTGGAGCCTGAAGGCTGCGGCAGGTCCAGTGGAAAACAATTATGTGCAAAACCTGCTGGTTTCCCATCACCACGTCCTCTCTTAGTAGTGATTCCAGTTGACCCGAAATAGAAGAAACCAGACGGAAACAATATTTTGGAATTTATTCACTTTTAAAATATGGTTAATGACTCAACTCTAGACCAAGGCCTCTGATCTACTATTAACAAAATTTATGAGACAGATGAAGTTCATTGATTTCTGTACAACTTTGGATGGAGGATGCAAGGAATGGGGCAAAAAGCCTAATAATTGAGCTTAAGATAATTTTGTAGTAATGAGTAAAGTTGAAAAGCCATTATTATTTAGAGTAGTTAAAATGAAATACAGAGCAACATTTTAAATTGGGTTTTATATGTATTTATTTCAATAAATTTTAATTATTTAGACCAATTATGGATATATAATGTAGTATTATGAACTGAATTGAACTGAAAAATTACAGAGTTCCAATGAGATGATAATTCTCTGTGAATAATGATAAAATTTAAAAGTGTAGAAATGATACTAAATCCGAAGAGAGGTGAAGTTGTGGGGCTGTTAAAAGTTAACGCTAACATTTTACTAGTTAACAAACCATTCTCTGTGTATAAAATGTATTTGCCAGGGAGTTGCATCTCCTGAGACCTCCGGGATTCTGTGTGACAAACTGCTACTGCAGTGCATTATCCATGAAGACATTAGTATCTTGCTTATTAAAATACAGTAGAAAGCAAGGATGATAGAGAATTATGAAGATAGAGATGTTAACTTTAAGGCATAAAAATAATGCATAAAGACTGTGGGAACCAAGGAGGGAAATAATACATAGTTATGGTACAAATAAATAATTGCCTGCTCAAAAGGAGACTTACGTTTGGGCCTAATGACAAACAAAATTTGGAATTAAGAACAACAAACATCTAACTGTTGCATAGAATACACAAAAAACAGGCTGGATATAAGATGCCTGCCTCATAAAATGCAATAGAAATTAATTGCATGCCTTTAAGAAATAACAAAAGCACCTTTTACAAAGATTTGTACGTATTATTTGGCAAGTCACAGAAACCAGTTAAAGCAAATAGGGAAAATCTAAAAGATGTGTGTGTGTGTGTGTGTGTGTGTTTATTAGAGGCAGAAGGAAGGGCCTGGCAGATCTCTCAGAATATAAAACAAAAAGAAGCCACGAATCCACTAGTTTTCATTTCAACCTCTTTCCAAACCCCTACTTTATTATTTCCTTATTTTGCAGTCCAGGTCAGTCTGCTTTGCGATCTGGCCATGCTGTGGGTGGAAGATGGCAACTCCAGAGCTCAGAAGTTTACACGTTCTCTGATCAGCTTTTTAAAAATACCATAGAAGTCTGTAAGTCTCAAAGTCTGAGGGGAGACGGAGTACAGTGGTTCCCCTCTAACCTGCAGTCTCCTTTTCCGAGGTTTCAGTTACCTGTGGTCAACTGCAGTCTGAAAATATTAAATGGAAAATAATAGAGATAAACAATTCCTAAGTTTTAAATTGCAGGCCATTCAAGAAATCTCACGCGTGGTCCCATGTCCAGCCCATCCCTGTGAGTCACTTAGCAGCCACCCTGCTTATCAGATGGATGCTCGCAGCATCCCAGCGCTTCAGTTGTGACATAATTTTACCTGCGGTTAAAGTAGATGAAGAATGGATCAAGAAACTTTGTAATAGATGGTTTTCCCCTAGTGATTTTCAGTATTACAGAATTTTAGTGAAGGAGTTAATGCAGGTTGAACTAGTGTCTAACAAACTCACAGAGTGTCACTTGGCTAATGGCAAATCATAGACACTATTTGGTAATTTAAATATAAAACTATTATTACCTATGTAAAGAATAGTACTTCAGAAAACAAACTCTTAAACAGGTCAGAACCCTAATGTGTATCTATTTATTTTTCTTAGCAGGGGTTTGAAAGGGAAAATGTAACATTAAAACACATTCTGAAAGTGAGATGCAAATTATAACCATT
Organism: Camelus bactrianus; assembly: GCF_048773025.1. NCBI lineage: Eukaryota > Metazoa > Chordata > Mammalia > Artiodactyla > Camelidae > Camelus > Camelus bactrianus. Next base: position 30,032,973 of record NC_133543.1, on the reverse strand, counting down.
TTGTGAAATTGAAGTCCAGGACCCATTTTTATAATACTTTGGGTTAGGTACAGATTTTGGACACCTAAGTACTTGGAATCCACATTTACAAATATAGGTTAATTAGAGGTTATGTGTCTTAGAAAAAAAATATCTATTTTAAAATGCCTCCAAAATAAGTAAAAGTAATAGGTTTCAAATTAAATGTAACGTTTAAGCTTCTGAGCTCTCAGCTACTTATTTTCATCACAAATCTACAAAACTTTCTACTTTTAAAATCTAATGCTTATGCAGAATTACACTGAATCTAGGTTTATTACATGCCATTAGTTTCTGTATCTAATTCTGAATACCTTCAGGGGGAAAAACTTAGATTGTTAAATTCAAATAAAAAATAATGTATTCTTGATTAAGAAAGCAATTTTAAGATATCCTTCAGTAGAACTGTCCCAAATCCCCCCAAATTCCTGAACCTAGTGGTCTGTGTTTGAAAGCCATTCCCCTCACATACAAGGGACTTAAACAAGGCACCACCCTGTCATAGGAGTGTGTCTGCTGTTGTGCTTATAGCTTTGGTGTCCAGCAAAGCCATCCTTGTCCACAGCACAATGTAAAGTCCCCTAAAGAGCTGGTCCTCAGTAATCACAGGGAGCAGGGGCCCTGTGTTAGAAACTGCTGCACAGAATCCTTGCAGAAGGTGCTGAGAATCTTGTTCAGGAAATTGTTGGTAAATATAACTCTTAAATAAATTGGAATTGATTGGACTGAAGTTGCACGGCTCTTTGACAAGGAGGCTGGGGAAGAGAGACACGTGAGCTGAGGTACGCTCTTTTTAAAGTTGCTTTCTCTTGTCAGAAGAGTGGTGTGTTTTCAGGGAAATGGAGTCTGTACCAAAGTACTGAAAAGGAAGTAATTGTGGGTTACCGGGAACCCCCAGTTTGAGAGAGATCTAGTAAACTTATGATTTACCCACAAAAGAGATTGAGTTCATGCCACTCCTGTCTTTCATATGTATTTCGAAGAATTGCCCATTTAGCTATTCACTACTTTGAGAGAAATTGCCTGAAGAAGTTGTCAGTCTTGTTTAAAAAGACAAAAGAGAAAAATAAAAAAAAGATGTGTGGGAGGGCAATGCTACACAGCGGAAACACTCGTGTATATATTCTGACTGAACAATTTAACTCAGATGAACTGGTTGTCTGATGGTCAGTTAGTAACCTCCTGGGAGGGCTTACGGAAACAGGTCACTGCGCTAGGTGTTGGGGCCAGGTGATAGGTAGGGGTGGGTAGGAGATTAAATATACCTGCTTCAATTATCTTTATAATTCTTGTTCAGAAATTAAAATAGCCAAATATTCCAGAAAGGTATTAACACTGATTGATTAAGCAGCATGTATTATTCTATAGCCAGAATCCTGCTTACAGCCATCATTTTATTGGTCAAAAAAGTGACACAGGTAACTTCTTCGAGTCTGCAGAAAGTGTGATACTTTAAACACATATCTGACATAGAATCTCATTGTGTAAAACACATGAATGTCTTCCTCTCACTCTTAAGATAAAAACCAAAATTCTCAAAAGGCTTTTCATGGTGCATCGCCTACTTTTTTGAGGCAGCCTTATATTGTTCCCTGTTCTCCCAGCTTCCGTGAGTGCCAACCCCCTCACCTCCTGATACGTGGGGCTGGAAGGCGTCTTCCTGCTCTGCCCTAACCCAGCAAGAGCATTTCTGTTTTCAGAACTCAGTTTGTCCCCTGTCCCCCCAGGAAGTCAGTGAATAGGTCCAAGACCTCTGACTCAAGCTTTGCCAAGGTCATGGGTTTCTGCTTTAAGTATCTCTTACAGCAGATGTTATTCCAGCATAGCCTGAGCTCCCTGAGGTCATGACTAGGTCGGCCTTTGGATGAACAAAGGTGCCCTCAAGCAAGAGCGTCCCCTACATACTCTCTTCGTTGGACTACCAGGGTTTGTGAATGCTTCCTACAGATTTTTCCCAATGAGGTTTTTAATTCCTCTTTTATGGTGAAATTCATCAGATAGAGTATTTTTACAGCAGAGAAAACTTAGTTCTGTTTATTTTCCGTTGTCCCCAGATGGTAAATCCTTTTATCTGGCTTACCTGGAAGAGACCCTCTATTCTGTCAGGCTACTGCTGTTATCTGTTTTTAAACTGTAGCCATCATATTATCATTCTAAAACATGTTTACAGAAATCGGCTGGGTAAAAAAAAAAAAACCATCAGGAAATCAGATTTCAACTTGAACTCAAGTCATTTCTTTGTAACTCTAACACTGAAATACATTGATTCATATCAAAGCCTATTACTTTGTCACTGGCTACCTGGGTGACCTTGGGTAAGTAACTTCATCTTTGCTGACGAGGTTTCTGCATCTGTAACATGAGGGATTGGAAGAGATCATCCCTCAGGGCTTTTTCAGTTCTTAAATTCCATGTCTCTTAGTTCCTCTCTAAGGAATTGTAGCTCTGAAAACTGCTGCCATTTCACATCCTAGTCTCTTTGCAAATGAGAAATTTTCAATTCCCAGTGATGAAATGAATCTACATACACACTTGTATTTTATTACACAAGAGTGAAAGGATTTAGGAAAAAATACATATATATATATATTTTTCAAACTCTCTTCCTAAGGCAACCAAATTTGGTTGAATTATGAGTAGAAGTGAGGATAGGTATTTTCAACATTTACCCATAGCTCCTTTTCCCCAGCTGTCTGGTTTCAATTTTTTAAAACACAGTAACATTTTATTAAGAAGCCATTGCAACTCCTCTCTAATTTGTGAAGAGTACATTGCGAGTTACATGCATAGTTATGAGCATTTCAGCCCAGTAGATTCCCACCCCCCTTTAGTGGATGTTTATGAGTCCTTTGGGTTTAAGCACTCTTATTCATTAGTTACTGTGACATTGCAGAATAGACTCATGAAAATATTTCTAATCTCTTCAGCAATCATATAACTTTGTACAGTGGCATATTCCACAGAGAGTAGTTGAGTTATAGGTGTTCAAAGTAGTTTGGAAAATAAGTCACCTTTGTGATCTCCCCTGATCCCATCTTCTGTCATTTATTTTTTTCATGTAGATTTTTGTAAATATCTTCTCTCACTCTGGGACTTGTTTTCTTAATATCACCCTGGTTATTGGTGAACAATTCTTAACTGCAATGCAATTGAATTTATCAAAGGCTTGCATTATGGTTAATGCTTTCCCATATTCTTTAAGAAATTATTTGCTATACTGAGAATGTTTTTGCTACTTGTTTATAGAAATATAATATATACATTATTTGTGTACACATTTTTAAACCCAGTAGTCTTGGTAAACTATTTTATTTAGTTCTGATCATTAAGCTGTAGTTTCTCTCAGATTTTCTGCATAATCATATCATTTGCAAATAATAACAGGTTCATTTCTTCCTTTCTATTCATATATTCTTAAATAGTGTTCAAGCCTTATTGCAATGGGTAAGATATTTTGAATAGAACTTAAATGGATTTGGTAGAAGGAGAGATCTTGTCTTGTTTCTGATCTTATGGGGAACATTTTTTAAAGGTTCTTCATTGAAGACATGATTGCTTTGTTTCTTTTAGATAATTCTGTGTTTATAGCAATTTCATTCTGTTCCTTCTTTGCTTTTATCAAAGTCAAAGATAGATGTTGAATTACATTCATTGTTTTCTCTGCATCACTTGAAATGATCATGACTTCCCTCCTTTGGTGTGTTAATGTACTAAAATACATAACATTATTTTTTAATGTCAAATGATCTTTGCATTCCTGGGATAAACCGACTTGACCATAATTGTATATCTTGATTAATTTGGGCAGATAATATTTTATATAGGATTTGTGCATCATCACGAGTCAAGTTGTTCTATAACACTTTTTTGCCTTCAAAATAACATATATACTTCAGTTGTTGGATGAAATGCTTAATAGATTCAAATTACATAAAACATTTAATACTGTATTATTCACATCATCCTCTATATTTTTACTGATTTTTTTTGCATGCTTCATTAATTATTGAGAAACATGTTAAATTATACCAATAAAATAGTAGATTTCTACCTTTTTTCTCATTTTGGCAATTTTTCCTTATATATAAAAACTATTATATTGACATATGCAAACTTTGACACATCTTTCTGATGAAACAGTATTTTGTAGTTATCTTCTAGCTTTACTAAAAATGCTTTTTTTTTTTTGGAACTTATGTCTGTTTTGCCTAAGAGTAATATAGAAACACTTGAACACTCTTATTATCTGCCAGGTATATCTTTTCCATCCTTTACCTTTCAACATTTCTTCACCCTGGTATTGTAGACATATCTCCTTTTAACAGCATATAGCTTGTTTGATTTTAATCCATTCTGGATTTATTTTAATCCATCTTTGTGATCTAACTGGGTCATTTTTTTTTCATTTGTACTTATTTAAGTGTTGAGAAGTTTAGATTTATTCTTCCATCTTATCTAATGCATATTACATTTTAATCTTTTGCATGCTAATTTTATACTACTCTATATCTTCTCTTGATCCGTTTATTTCTATTAGATTAAAACTTGTATAGTCAACTTATGTAGCTTTAATAGTCATCTTAGAAACCAAATGCCTACCTAACTTTACCAATGACAAAATTTAATCTATATTCTTTATTTCTTTTCAGGTAATAAAGAACTTAAAATACAAACTGTCTTCAACTTTGTTCTATCTTTTATACCTTTTTTGGTCAAATATTTTAGTTTTATCTTATTTTTAATAAACTTTCAATAAGTTATTATTTATCTATAAAAGTATGTTCAGTGTTTATTGGCCATCACTTTCCTTTAGTGAGGATATACTGATGTTTAGTTTTCTTTATCCTAAATTATCTTTGTTTTCTTTTTGTTTATAAAATCTTTTAGATTGATAGTTATATTTTCTCCATGCACTTAAGATACAATTCCACTGTCTTTTGTTTTTATTTTGGTTATAAAGAAATTATCTATCTGTCTTGTCATTTCTTTACAGGTGGGATCACCATAGATCCCAGTTTTCCTAGGACAGTGCTAGTTTATGCCAGTTGTCTTGTAGTAATAATTTATACTCACACTTTTACTTCCAAAATTGCTTTTTGAAAGAAATAAATTCTGTGATTTTTTTTTTTTTTTTTTGCCTAGTTAATCGAGACTTTTTTTCTCTGAGTTCTTTAAGAGCTTTTCAGACAGTATCTTTTTATTTGGTTATTTCTACACTTTCAATATAATGTGCCTAAGGGTATATTCCTATACATTTATCCTTGTATTTTATCAGTTATGAAAATTTCTCAGCCATTATCTTTTCTAAAATGCTTCTGATCCATTCTGTTTTTTCTCTGTCTCGCAATTCAGTTAGCTTTTCCATCATCACTCTAGTCATCATTGCTCTTAACATCCTTTCATATTTTTCATCTCTTTTTTCTTTTTGGCTATATTTAATATAATTCCTATAGATTTATTTTCCAGCTCACTAATTCTCTCATCAACAATAATCTGCCATTGGATTTTACATATGATTAGTATTTTTTTTCATTTCTAAAAAAACTACATTTTTTTCAAATATACTTGGTTATTGTAGAGCCAGTTGGTTTTTACTCATTTTTATCTCCTTTTTTGTTTGTTTCTGTATATTTTGCACCAGATAATTTCACAACCTGAAGTCAATCCTTCTGGAGTCTTTCTGTCCTATTTCTTATTTCTTCCAGTCCTTACTTTAATTGTTTTATTGTGAGTTCAGGGATTGTTTTACTGTTTGAATAAATATTGATTGAGTTTTTTTACTTAGGAGATTATATTAAACATTTATCTATGGAAATTCTTTGAGAACTGGGATGAAAATATTAGTCCAGAGAAACTTTTCAGAACCTTCTACCAAGACAATTATTACTTAGGAATCCTTCAGATTCTTAACTTGAGATTTTTGTTGTTGTTTGCTTGTTTGTTTTGTAGTTTGTTTTGTTTTAATCTCTTTCTTACAAGCTAAATATGAAAGCTGAAAGCCCGTGTCAGGGCAAGATTGTGGTTATGAATTTTTATCAGCAGTTTTCTTCTCAATCTCCTTGAAGTTGGGATTTATTTTTTAGTTTATCTTTACACTTACAATGTAGCCGTCTGGTGTTGTCATTATATCGGGGGAGTAAAATGGTCTCCTCATGGAGGCCTTCGGTTTTATTTCTTGATCCCTGTTCGCAGAAGACCATTCAAATGACAGTCACCTTCACCACTGCAAGGTAGAACAACTTTTCCTTTTTCCTCTTTCAGCTTCCTTGGCTGCTCTAAAGATTAAACTGACATAAGACAGATAACGGGAGAAAAAGAAATTTTATTTAGTATGTATGGGAGCTTGTAAGATTAGGAGACTCAAAGAAGTGACCAAAGCAGGTAGCTTTTATACCTTTTAGACAAAGACACGATACATTTGTGAAGAATTTACAAAACAAAGGGATTTGGGCTTGGGGTAGCTAATTAGTGAAGAAGTAACAAGGTTTGTCTCTCTAGCCTTCTTGGCCCTGAATTCCCTACCTCTAGTGATAAGGGTGTCTCTCTACCTCCTGGGTCAGGGAGGGTCCATTTCACATGGGAGATTTATTTCCTGCTTTCAGGGGAACAGAGGAGGGTCAGACTGTCTCTCTTGCATAGGCTGTTTCATAAGTAACATTAATTCAAAATAATCCACGTGCTAAAGTGGCATATTTTGGGGCGGCATATTTAACTTCTCTTTACCATCTCCAGCAAATATCCACAGTATGTATGTATGTATGAGGTCAGGCTCCCTTCAGTTCTCTACGCTTCTGCATTTCCTTAACCTTTGACCACAGAGTATTCCTTACCAGTTCTAAATTTTCATATTTTCATAAAGTTGATTTTAAGGGTAAACTGTTCTTTGATTTTTTCCAAAGCTGCAATGCTAAACTTGTTATTGCACCAAATTAAAAAAAAAAAAAGTTATATTTTTCCAAAGAATATAATACCTAACAACTTCATTCCTCTTTTCAATCTGTTTTTTCTGAAAACTTAGTTACAGGTATTTGGACCTAGTTAATAAGATAATGAAATATTTCTTTGAGAATTCCTATGAAGATAGTATAGATAATATATCGGAAGTAGACTAGAGATTACTTTGATTTTGAAATGATACACTGATAAAATATATTCTTACTAAATATTCTGATAGAATGCTTTTTTATACTCAGGGTCAGAACTTTTAAAATTCTACTTGCACTGGAAGAATGGTACCATAATAATGAATTAGCAGTTAACCAAATAAGCAATAAATGAAAGGTCAAGTCAGCTTGCCGTACAAGTCAAAACAAAAGGTACTGCATAATGAATAAATCATTGATGGCCATGGTAATTAAGAAAAATCAATAAAAATTATCATTTTGCCATAAATATCTTTCATTTTACATAGACTTACCACATAACAGATATTAATTTCATATATTTGTTAATTTGGGCAAGATTGGTATATTCTTTTTAAAACAGAATTTCCTTCAAAACCTGACCAAAGGTGGTTAGAAACTTACGACCAAAGCATTTGAATCATGTAAATATCCCACGATGGTCATGAATTGAAAATCTGTATCAAGGTTTATCTGAATTTACACCACTTTTGAGTTTTTTAGTTAATGCTTTGTAACAACCGAGACTTAGAATGTAATTTGAAATTTCTTTTCTTTTTATGAAATATACTTACCCAAGCATTACATGGTTTTGCTAAGAAATCTTTTATGTATGAATCTGAGTATATTTTATAGTTTTGATGGAAAATGTAAATTGAGGGCTTACATGGATTAAGGAGGGAGACTCAAGATTAAGTTCATAGGCCTCAAGTCATCACTTTGCTTCTCATGTTAATAAGAGAATGTTCTTTGCTTGTATTATAGTGCTTTACAATTGCAAAGTAATGAACAGTGTGCTCTGTTATTTCTTAACATGTCCTCTTTTCTTGGGCTAAAACACTTTAATACCTTTAATGTTTAAAAAACAGCTATGGTTCTCTTAAGAAGAAATAGTTTTATTTAAGGAGTTGATGCTCTGGTAACCTCAGGAAGTGTAAAGTACTGTTAAAGTATTTGCATCTTAGTTTTAAAATTAAAATGCACTTCAAATGAAAATTGAGTATTTTTTGCTCACTTTTAGAGTCAAAGAAATGATGTGGATGTAACTTTCCTCTCCTCCTGTCTAGACTATTTCCAGTCTGGTCCACCTACTTCCTTTTTAGCTGCCTACTATCTTACTAAGGACAAAGCTGACGTCTCCACTTTTCATTCCAGATACCTGTTAAGTCTCTGTTGCTTTTTAGGAAAAAAAAAAAAAAAAAAGCAAATGCTCTATTAGAAAATGATACAAACTGTATCTCCAGATTTGGGTTGTTTTGTTTTGTTTTGTTTTGTTTACATAACTTTCCATGACATAACCTGTGCCGTTGTCTTACTAATGTCAAAGATACTTTTCGCAATCCCATTCATTTTGAAATCAAGATTTTGTTTTGAACACAATGCATTTTCTCTTAAAAAAAATACATTTATTCATTCTTAAAATCAAAATCAAATTCAAAATCTTTCAGAAAGAATCCTTCCTTATAAGTAGTTCTGTGATGTGAGCTTAATGAATGAGATAAATTTTTAAAACTTTCACTTCTTATAAGGAATCAATATAGAATGATTTTAGCCATTGAAAATTTGAAGCAGTTTAAAGAAAAAAAGAGAAACCTTTAGATAATTGCTAATTTAATTGTCCTTTGGGACAAAATGAAACTGATCATGCCAATCTTGAGAATGTTCTTCCTCTGTTTCCTGAGTTCAGTTCTACGCACTCTTTGAGGTTAATCTCAGACACCAAATAAGCGATCTTTGAATTGGTATCTCCACAACCCCTTTTTTGAAATGTAACAGCACTTTGTATTTTTCCCAAGTTCTCTGTAATGTGAGTATTCTTGTAATTGTCTGCTCCCTCCACTTCTCCCCACGTGCACACCATTGTAGACTCACGTATCCTCAGGCATGTATCTTCCCCGTCACCTTTACATCCTTCCAAGTGCCTATTGTGCTCGTTGTCAAGTTTGTAATAATATTTTCTCCTTGACACATGGAAAAATGTACTTTAAATTAGCTAGAGCAATGATCAGACTTCTCTAGACTTCTGGGAAAAATACAATGTTTACATACTTTGCTATCCTCACACACAATAACACATATGTGTGTGCAGGTATTTGTGTGTATTGGTCATGTAAGCTCTAGGGAGGAAAAAACAGCATGTTTAACATCTGATAGATGTGGAAGAGCATGTGGCCTCTAGGAAACTAAAAATAATGGCTTTCCTTTTAATGATAGGCAGTTGAATTTAATGAAAAGCAGCTTGAAAATCCATTTGGTAAATATGAAGGGAAGTGAATAGAGACTATCTTAATGAGTATGATAACATTTGGTAAGTCAATTTTCTTATCATAAAATGAGGGTTTGGCTTAAAAAATTATTCAAATTCTTCTGCTTTGAAAAATTCCATTAGGTTAAATTCATCACATAAAAAGAAAGGAAAAACCTGTTTTGAAAGTGTAGCCAAATTGGTCTAAATCTCAAACCAACAGATAAGTTAATCACTGGCCAAGTTAACGCCCTATCCCTTCTGCTGACCCACCACACTGATCGGTATGCGATTTGGAGGATAGTTAATTTTCTCAAATGTCTGATATTTGGACTGTCATCACCAAGCATTCTACTGCGTAAATCAAACAGTTCACTAAATCGTCCCCGGTGTCTTGGAAGGTGATATACCTCTGAAGTCCCCAAGGAGTAAGTTTCTTGACAGATTCTTACCAATAATTACGGCATTTAGGACAGATAGATGTATTCTGTGCTGCAATCAGTCTCCCTCACTGACTTAAAATGTCAAATTTTGTTTTTAAAAATGTTAAAATTAAGCAAAGGGGAATACGGTCATTATAATGATGCAGCTCAAGTACTTAAAATCATTAATATCTTTTATGGAGAAACTGGTTGTAACTACTACTTAGATTAATACTTTAAAGTCCCAAGGCACTAGCATAGGCCAGAGTTTCAGCATTTTGCATTCCTAGAGATTTTCAAATCGATGATGCGGTGGCTTCAGTGTGCCAGAACATGCCATGTGTTCCTGGAAATGAAATAGACACTTTAGAAAACTCTTTTAGGCAATGGGTAAATAGAATAATTAAGCCCTCTTTTTCATAATCAGCTATTTCTGTGGGTTTTGGATTCTCACAGTATTTTGAAAGCCATCCTTCCTTGGGCTATTTGTGCTATATTAGCAGTTATCATTTTTCTCATCTCTGGATCATTCTGGCTTGACTATGAGCTCCCAGAATTTAGAGACTGTATTTTATTCATTTTTGAAACCCAGATGCCAACCTTGGGCTCAGTTTTTGCAAAATCAGTATTTATGGATATGTGTTTTTTGAGATAACATTCAGTGTGGCTGAGAATTATTTAGATGTTGAACATTTTGTATATTAAGATGACATCAGTCTTTAAAAGGTAATGAACAAAATACCGTACATGATGATAATAATTTCCACTTACCTAATGCTAACCATGTATCTTTGTATGAGACATTTGTAGTAGCTTGTTTCCTGGTTTGTTCTTCTTAAATCTTGACCATATTCCTATCAGATAGGAGCTATTATCCCTCAGTTGAGACTCAAAGATGTTAAGTAATTTGCCAAGGTTACTCTACAGATAAATGCAGGGCCAAAGTTTATACTTAAGACCTCCAAAGTCTGTACTGTTTCCACTAGGTTTTGCAGAGGTTACCAGTGACCTTAGATTGCCTTGCCCAGCAGAGCCAGAAATTGCTTCCAGGAGCATGTCTGTATTAGCAGCATGGCGCTGATCCCTATGTGATAATTGTGCCATCAGTGTAATTGGAATATTGAGCAGCTCGGATCTTCCTGACCCCAGGCTGAAGTGTAAAGCGGGAGAATGAGAATAGTCTCCTCCTGGTTTCAACTGGGGTCATTTCCAGGACACTGTTTAGCCTAGACCCTGAGAATCAGATGCAGAATTCTAGCAATCTTCTTTAATACGTGTGTACAGCACACATGGGCTTATGAATTCCTTTCCTTTAGGTTAGTCAGTGTGTTATGAAAGTCACATGGGCCTTTGACCCAACACTCAGCCTAGAACAGTGTTGTCATAGAGCAGTAGCAAGGTCTTCGTGCGATCTATCAACCTCTTTGATTATAATTTTATAAGCTTATAATTGGGAAAACAATTTTCTATTCCAAGAACGATATTAACTGTTATCCAGAAACACATATACAGTTGGCTCTATAGAATGTTTTTTGAAACTCTTTTTTATTGGTCCCTCAAGCTTAGTGGTATATTTACTATTCAGTAACATGCATAATATAGACATTTTTAAATTAGCATCTGAACTTAGATAATATCTCCTATTAAAAAAGAAAATAATTTATCAAATGGCATAACCTCGATGTATGAATGTAACACATTTGCCATTGCCATATCTATTCCATGTTGAAAAAGCCTGCTTGTCAGACTTGTCTCATGCTGTTTGTATAACTGGTAATTACAGAATCAAGATGAATTATCCTCTATTTTTAAAGGCTATAAAATAGACACCAACCAATTAATGTAACTACATCTCTCATTCTTTGAAGAACTGAAGAAAAAAGACAAAAATCAATCTCATTTAAAAGTCATGTATCTAGTCCCCTCCTTCTCTTCCACCCACCTCACAGGGCTGCAGGTTAAAGCCAGTGATTCCGCCCCTTACCATTAAAAGAAGCTTCCGTAACCCACAATGTCATAGAATTCTTTTCCTATGAATAGCTAATCACAAACTCTTCTGCAACCTGAGACATGTTTGGGAGCAATACCCAAATTCACTTCCCTTGATTTTTCACTTTGCGGATGAAACACTCCTTTTCCTAAGTTGGTTGTGTTGCTGATGCTAGAATTAGGTCAAGGGGAAGAAGTGACTGTTTAAACACCAAGAGGCTTAAATTGCTTTCTGCTTAGTTTGAGCAATGATCAACCACAGGTTATTCTAGAGTTTTAGATTTTTTGAAATAAGATATGTTTTATCATCAAGGAAGACATTAATCCATGAATAAAGATCATTAAAGAAGCTATAAAAGATTTATATATAATTACTCTTATAGAATGTATGCTCTTAAATCACTACAAATTCAGGGTTAAATTACCATAAAAGGCAACTAAAATTTTGGTTCAGTAGAAAAAAATTCAAAATTTATGTATGTTTATTTATATCTATATATGTATGTATGTGTGTATATATATAATACACACACACACTTTTTTACATATAGTGGCAAAGAGCAGCAATTCTCTTAGAAATTAATATTAGCAATCTGGAATTACGAAGCTTCACCTATTTTGCTATAGAGACCTTTCCCCTTCTTGACATTAAGAAAGTTTTATGACAAATGCAATAGAAATGAATAGAAATATAGTAGAAATGGTGAGTCACCGTCCCTCTCGGATTATTTTTTTGTAATTCTGTAACATTCCCTTTCTGTCTTTATTTTTCTGGATTATCTCTGATTTCTTACTTTCTAAAATTTGTAGGACTCAACTGGATAAATAGTAAAAGTAAAATAATAGGAATAAGCAAAGATAATTAATGCCTTTGGGGAGGAAATAAAGCTCTTTAGTATTTCAGAGATACTAGATAATGTGCTTTAATTCCCACACGTCATCTCCCTCAGACAAGGTGCGGGTATTATTTTGACTAGTAATAATATACAGCTGAAGAGACCGAGGCACACGCACACTCTAGGCTTCACAGCTGAATCTGTGCAAATCTGCAGTCAGTTTCTTGACTCTCATGAATGACCATCATGCCTCTACAGTTGCTGATTTAAAGATTTAGATTTCCTTAATCCCCTAAAATGTGTTATATTACATTCAATTCAATATTCAGTAAATTTCAATGTTTAAATGCCTTCTATATTCAAACATGTTAAAGACAGGAATAGATGCCTGACACTAATAAAGCAAAGATCAAATAGTCTAGACAAAAAAGAAGATGAATAATAGAAAATATTTACAATCAATAGTATAGAATCTTAACTGTTATCAGAAAGGTAATTAAGGCTGCTATAAAGCTTAAATTTAGTAGGACTACTTTTGAGTACGTTTTTGCCACGTGGCCAAAACAAAAGGGGCAAAATGTACTAAGACATGAGTCCTGAGTGTAAATAGTGCATGTAGAGAAGAGAGAATTTGTTGTGGGTCTTGTAGCTTAAAGTAGGTAAGCAGGGTTTGGGTGATGGGTGCGTCTTGTGCCCAATGTATTTATTTCAATATATATTTACACCAAGTTATACTGTAAATCTGTAAGCAGCACTTTTTTATTTGTACCTAAGATTTTTTTCGGCATCATCGTCTCCCTAATGGAAATGATATCTAATCTCAGAGACCTTAACTCTTCATTCTGAAGGTTGAACTATTGGGTTTGATTCCTGAACTCTTCTTTGGATTATTATTATATTTTTTAATGAAGGTACTAGGGGTTGAACCCAGGACCTCGTGCATGCTAACCACATGCTCTAACACTGAGCTATACTCACTTCCCGTCTTTGGACCATTCTTTACATTGTTTTTCTTTTTACTATTTAAGGCTGAATCAAAGAAGTCTTATGACAGTATTTTGGGTATTAGCTGACTTAGAATATCTTTAGAAGGTTTTTTGATCCTTAAGACCACATTTTAAGTCCTGAAATGAATCTAAGATGGGAGAAGGATGTGTATATTTTACTGCTTCAAGTCCCCCGGTCCCAGATTCCTTTATTTTTCTGTAATTACTAGGTTTGGGAATTGAACTAGAGTTCTTTTTTCCCATGACAATAATTTTTTGATGGGCTGTTTGCTTGATATTGTGAGTTATATGATATTTTTAGGAACAGGAAATATTTCTTAATGGATAAATCAAAATTATTTAATTTATTATTATTTAATTTATACTTGGTGAGAGGCTTTAGATAAGGAATAAGTTTAAACATGCAAATATACTTCTAAGATATAGTGGTGATTCTCTACACTAGGATAAACTTATATTTTTAATTCTGGGATATATGATATGGAAAGAAAAATACCAAATGTAAATACAGTGATGCAAAGTATAACCTTCCTTAGAGATAGTATTTTTCAGTTTGTAACACACACATACATACATATACACACACCAATGGTTTATCCATAGACATGTATGAACTTGTGATTCAAACATAATTTTTAAAAATCAGAATCTTCAGATTCTTAAAGATCTATTTGCATAGACCATATTTTACACATGTAATTTAATTGCAATCAGAAAGCTGTTTTTAAATAAAACATTTCTCTTTTAAGCATAGAATTTCACTAGTTTTTTTGTGAATTCAAGACAAGTGTGAATTACTCAAAATTTCTATATGCATAAAACATTAAAATTCAGTCCCTTTCATTGTAACATATTAAGAAAGACCACTTTACGAGGATGAGAAATTGTAAAGGCATATTAAATCTGGAAATTATTGTACAGCCTCTGAGAAAAACAATTTGCTATTGAAAGGACATAGATTCCTGAAATAGTGCTTTATGCAGTTATACAGTAGAAGTTGAAGTTTGAATATCTGGTTGGACTCTTGGTGGTCAGGTGAAGGGGCAATGACAGGACTCTGTCAATACAAGTTCTCACAGATGCTCTCAATTCATAAATCAACATTAAGAGTAAAATTGTATCATTAGAAAAGGACAAGACTAATACCAAATGTTTAGAGGACACAGGAAATTTATATACTGTTATAAATTTATACACTAGAAAATGTGAATCCACATTGTTCTAGTTGTAGGATTAATACAATATTAATGATCAATATCCCTGTTCATTTTTTGGCATTTGTACATTAATACAACTAGAATGTATGAAAAACCTGTGATGTGTACCTAGTCCTTTAAACCTCTAGGAATACAATATATATATGAAGAGCTTATAATCTATAAGGTTATAGAAATTATGCAGCACAAACAGTCCACTTTTGTTTGTTCTTCTGTCTTAGATGGTATCACCACTAGCCCAATAGCCAGTGACAAAAATATCAACTCATCCTTTCTCCTCTCTCCTTAAATTCACCTCCACGTCCTGACAAGTCTGTATTCTCACTATTTCTCATTTCCATCTTCTCTTTCCTGAATATTCATAGGCAAAATAATGAATTTAAACCCCTATTGGACACTAACCATAAAAATTAACTAAAAATGTATTAAAGACTTAAATGTAAGAGCTGAAACCATAAAACTCCTAGAACAAAACATTGGGGAAAATTCCTTCACATTGATCTTAGTAGTGGTTATTTGGCTATGACACCAAAAGCTCAAGCAACAAAAGCAAAAATAAACAAGTGGGACTATGTAAAAAATTAAAAAGCTTCTGTACAGGAAAAGAAACAACAGAATGAAGAGGCAACCAATGGATTGGGAGAAAATATTTACATCATATATCAGATAAGGAGTTCATATTCAAACTACATAAGAAATTCATACAACTCAACAGCAAAAAAAGTAATAATGATCTGAATGAAAAATGGGCAGAGGAGATGAAAAATATTTTTCTAAAGACGAAATACAAATGTCAGATAGGTACGTGAAATTATGTTCAGTATCACTGATCATCAGGGAAATGAAAGTGAAACCATAGTGAGATATCACCATGCACCTGTTTGAATAGTATTATCAAAAAGAGAAATGATAATAAGTGTTGGCGAGGTTGTTGAGAAAAAGGAACCCCTGTACACTTGATGTGAGTGTAAATTGGCACAACCACTATGGGAAAAAGTTTGGTAATTACATTAAAAAAATAAATCAGAACTACCAATGATTATTCAATCCTGCTTTTGGGTATATATCTAAGGGAAATGAAATCGCAATCTTGAAGAGATTCTGTACCCCCACGATCACTGCAGCATTATTCACAATAGCCAAGACATGGAAACAACCTAAGTTTCTGTTGAGGGTTGAATGGTTAAAGAACATGTTATATATATATAAATATATATGTATATATATTTATATGTATTTTTATATATGTATTTATTTATTTCAGCCATAAAAAGAAATCCTGCCATGTGTGACAGTATTAGTGGATCTTGAAGACCTAAGTGAAATGAGTCAAAGAAAGACAAATACTGTATGATCTGACTTATATATGTAATCTAAAAAAATAAACTGATAGAAATGGAGAGTAATATAATGGTAACCAGGAGCTTGGGGGAGGGATAAATGGGGAGATGTTGGTCAAAGTGCACAAATTTCCAGTTATAAGATGACAAAGTTCTGGGAGTATAACATTCAGAGTGATGAGTATAGTATTACATACATACTTGAAAGTTGCTTAGAGTGTAAATTCTACATTTTCTCCCTGCAGAGAAAAAGGTTGTAATTATGCAAGGTGAAGGATATGTTAACTACACTTATAATGGTAATCATTTTACAGTATTTACATGTATCAAATCATCCTGTACACCTTAAATTTACACAATGTTATATGTGTAAATTACATCTTGATAAACATGAGTTAAGGTAGACTAGTGTATATCTGCGTTTTAACTTTGCATCTGTAACAATAAGCATTTTTACCTAGTTTAGAATAAGTATTCATCTAGCATTGCTTCAAATCTTATGTTAAAGTACAGGAAATATACATATGATACATTAGTGTCAGAACTGAAATTTAAGACCTATTTGACACCCAGACTTACATGTATTATATTTCACAAACTGCATTTGAAAAGATAGCATTTCAGTTTTGAAAAGGGAAAATTCTTTTTTGGCTTTCAAGCCATCTCTTTCTTTCTGTATGAATATATACACAGAGATATATGTATATGTTTATGTATACATATCATCCACATGCATGTACTCTAGTATATATGAACACTCCAATATACAAGTATAGAATTTTATTCTATTATACTTGTACAAGCACAAAAATATCCATAGAAGGCATTTATTTCAACTTTTTAATTTATCTTTTTAAAGCTCCGTAAAGATCATCATTTTTAAATTAAGGAAAAAACTTGTAAACTGGTCATCAAAATCGGTTCTCCTTAGTTTAAATGTAACAAGAGTAGTGATACCTGATTTGGATTTCAGTGTCTGAATGAGATTACAGGCAAATGGGTGACTGTCTCCTTAGAACTGTTCATTATTGTGCCCCCAGCAACTACTCCTTGAAAGAACAGGGGTGGTGGATAGGCTTGTCGTGGCTAATTCAGTGGTGACAGTTTGTGGTGAAACTGGGGAAATCTGGAAAAAAAAAAAAAAAAAAAAAAAAAAGGTTAGGTGATAAGTAAGATGTAATACTGGGCTATTATCTTGACTACTTGCTACACTGCTAATACCCGTCCTTCCATTTTATCAGAAGGCCAACAGTTAAAGTGGAACAACCAATTCATGAAAAGAAACTAATTCACCAATATAATAGAATGAAATTGATTTGTGAGATAGGAAAACTCTGTGGTTTGTGAAAAGGATATTTTTAAATTCCACAAAGGCTGAATCTTTTTTAAGAATATGCCCTTATAGCAGCTCCCAAATGTTTGAAGGTTATCCTGCTTCCTTTTCTCTTTCCTTTGCCCCTTCCTTTCAGAACAGCTGAAAAACCACACTATACTAAATATATACACAAAAAAAAATCAGGATGACAATAGCTCTCTTCTTCTCAATAGTACCAATAGTTCTATATATTTGAATAGTTTTTTTAGATGCCATAAAACTATGTGTTGATTTTTATGTTATAAAGTTTTTTAAAGCAGTGCCTTTATTGTAACATATCAAATAATGCAGAGTTGTGTAAGAAAAAAATTATTATCTATCCTCTCTCCCTCAAAGTTTCCAATAATATTTTAGTGCATATCCTATCATATCTTTTACTCTGGTATTGTACTTAAATACAAGGATTCAGGGTTATCCTCTTTCTTTCTTTCTTTCTTTCCTTCCTTCCTTCCTTCCTTCCTTCCTTCTTTCTTTCTTTCTTTCTTTCAATAAAAATGGAACCATACTCTACATGATTTTCTTTTCTTATCATTTTCATTAACAAAATGACATGGACATCCCTTCATATTATTCAAACATAATATATGATATTTATTGTTTCTAATACTTAGGTAGAGTCATGAGTTTACTCAATTCTTTAATTATTGATGGACATACTGGCTGTTTGTTCTTTTCTTGCTATTTTGAACAATGCTGTACCAAACATTTTTCTACTAGAGATACATACTTTCAGGTGCACTAAGCTGAGGTCTGGGATTTAGGATACTAGCTATGCAAATATTATCTGAACACCATTACACACACACACACACACACACACACACACACACATATACACATATATATTGGTAAGCAAATTAATTATGTAATTTGATAGTAGGGAGAAGAGTAAATGTGGATGATTGGAAACTTTTCAGACTTTTAAAGCTTTAGAGGTAGATGGCGGTTAAGGTACTAACAGGGACAAGCATTGTTTTAATTGGGTCTGATTAATTTGCTGTCCTTTGTGGCTGTTTTTAAGAAGAAGAATCCCGAAGCTAACAGAAGTTCTTGACTAGAAATAAAGATTTAGTACCTAAAAGGGAGAGGTGCTATGCCTCATCTTGTGCTAATCCCTACATCATTTTAAGAATGATGTTCCAGAAAGATGAATGTCTACATTTTATTGGAAAATAAAATATTTTCTTTACCATGACTTACTGTGTATGCATATCAATAAAGCAGAAGCAAAAGGTATTTGGAGACTGCTGAAAACACACCGCATCTCTGTTTCAGGAGATTTTCTGGTTCTCAACAGTACTTATTGGATTTAAAAGTAGATAAAATGTGATGGCCTCCAACAGCTGAATTTCATCATTTACACTGTTTTGAATTCTGATACCAATAATTGAGTTAATAAAGCTCTTCAGTTCATGGCATATTATAATAATTGTTTAATTCAAGGCATCTTATTTAGTTTTAATTTTCCTTTTTCAACTCTATTTCTCAATTCCCTTTAACTCTGTTCCTCATAAAGTTAGGTATGAATATTATATTGTGTACAGTATATTTTAGTATAATGTACAAATTACTATTTTTAATAAATATGTGTATATTAGAAAAGGTAAGTATTAACTTTTTCCCTTTAAACATATAAACTTCATTCAAATAAGAATATCAATTTTCCATATCCTTATTTTTTCCTGATGTTTTCCTATCTGACACTTCAGCTCTGAATTTCATTCTTTGCTTCATTCTTTGGCTATAAGTACGTACTTGTATTTTTCATACTCAGTATTTCTAATTCGTTTTTCTTTATGACTGCTTGTAACTTTTTGTTGCCAATGCCTTTATCTTTCTGAAGGTGTATACATTATGCTTGCTTAGCATTATTTTACCTTTGATCCATTAAATTAGATTTGCATGTTACAGATTTTCTATTTTTTAATCTTACTTTTATAAACACTGCTCTACTTAAATATTACTTTGTGACCTCAGATTTCTAGGAATTTAAGTAGGACTTGTGTTAGCAGTATAGAAAACAGTCAAGGTAATAGCCCAATAATAAGGTTGATGGGCAAATGTCCAAGCTTGTGTTCTTTGTGGTGGTTTAGGCAGTAAGGGTTATTGACATTAACCAAAAAACCTTTGGCTTTGTGGTCGCTTACTGTTAATACTCAGTTCCCGATGGGTGCCCTATCCCAACTGGAAACTTGCTTTACCTCAGCCACTGCCATTACTCTTTGCAAGTGGATTTGGCCTTGGTGGTAATGAACAGTTTGGCTTCTGCTGGTGTAGGGTAGGAAGAAACCCTCAGGGCCATTTTCTGAACCGATTGTTACCTGTTCTCTATCAGAGGACATTCCAAGTTCCCCTTAAATTTAGTCCACTGGTTTGTTCTGGAAGTAAGACTAGGAGGAAATATGATAGCCATGTCCAGAAATACATGAAGGTTCATCACATAAGAAACATTTCAGAAGGTAAATCAGGATAAAACTAACAGCCTTTGGAAAACTAATAATGGTTAAATGAATTTTTGTGCATGCTGCCTGCTTGTAGGAGTTTGGAGAGATATGAGGAGTGGGCAAGGAGAAAGATAAGACTATGAGGTGACAGTAGAACATGCACATTTGACAGGTATGCATGGAGGCAAGTCCCTCATAGCATGAGACTGTCGAGAGGCTTAAAGCATGGGGGTTACCATCTGCCTGGGAGGAGGTCAAATGAATTCCCAGGGAGAAAAGGATCAAAATCAGAGAGGGTAATTATGCTGTGTAGTTGATAACACTCATCTGTTCTAGAAGAGTCCAAACCCCAGCAGCAGCTTCGAGCCTTCTAGTGTCTGGCTTATCTTATCTCCGGCTATCAGATGTTTCCTAGTGCATGCAAAGCAGGCAGACTCTAAATGTCTAAAAATTTGCTTATTTCAGCTTTAAAACGATTGGATCTGTGAAAATAATTAGTTTTGCATTGGTGGGCTTCTGAGCTAGTGGGTCTCAGCCTGCTGTGAAGACATAACGTAGGGGTCAATGTAAGAGGCCGTCTTTGGCTGGTTTCTATAACAATGTTAAGAGACTGTATTTTACTTATATAATTTCACTTAATTTCAAGAAAGTTTTATTATAGAATTAGAACTACAGTTTCCCCCAAATGGAATGAATTGCTTTGAAGGTATTATAGAAGTTAAATGCAGATTACCTTAAATGTAGCATAGAACTCTATTCAGGTCACCCTTGTGACTGCACTTACGGCACACATATGGGAGCATATATCTCTAAAGTAACCAGGCTATCCTTATGAATTGTAAACAGAAACACATAAAAAACAATCTCACTACTAAAACATTTTTTATCCAAAAAATCCTTTCAATATTGTCTTTTGAGTCAAGAATTCAGCAGCACTTGGTTTTATGTAAATATAAGGGTGGATGCATGTGCCTGTGTATGTTGTAAACTTCATCAAAATTTTGACTTTAAACTGTTTGGCCAGATTTATTAGAACATTTTAAAAGTTTTGATCTCACTTGTTTTTGATAAAATATACAAACAAAATTCCTTAACATATAATATTTGTTTATTAGTGCTTTTCACTATTTTGTATATGTCATGTTAGGGAATCCTGACATATAAATGACTTTGAAAGTCTCCTTGTTTTCTTTTAAAAATAGCATAAAAATAACATAGACCTATTATGTTATCTGCCTGACGTGTATTTATGATTAAAATTACACGGAAGACCTAGGGTGTTTTATTTCTCACTCAGTGACTTCAAGATAAAATACATAAGTACATGAACATGTATTAAAAAGTATGTGATTATATTTTCAGTAATATTACTTCTTACATTGCAAGGCAATTCCAGTGGTTTTTATTTTTTTGTTTTTTAGCAATTGTACTACAGTATAGTGAGTAGCCAGTAGTATCCAACCTTACTAAAGTTTGTCAAATTTTAATAATACTGAAAAACGTGCAATTCCAGTGTACACATTACAAAAATTTACCTGAGATGTCAGGAATACTAGTAGTAACAAACACCATATCTTAGCAATTCTCACCTTGGTTGTAAATGACACAGTCTTACCCGTGGATTTGCCACAAACATCATGTCGCAGTGACTGACCTGAATGGCTGTCAATTTGGCAGTGCATTAGCTGAGCCTAATGCTCTCCTTCCCTTTACGCCAGTACATATTTTCTAACTATGTCTAGCTAGAGAAGAAAATTGGGTATCCTACTTGGAAGACAACTGAAGCAAAATTTGATTTCAGAGAAAAAGAAATATATATACACATACTTTTAAAATTACTGCATTTTTAAATTCATATGTATTAAATTTGTGTATACTTATATGAATATATGAAATATATAAATATATAACACATATTTAAATTAATATATATTTAAAATCATATAATAAATTCATCTGTATGTGTATGTATATATACAAGCCTTATAAAAGAAAAACTGGTCTTAAGAAATACAGTTTTCACTTCATTTCTTGATTTCTCTGTAACTAGAATATAACTTTCTAGCTGGAAAGATGTAGTTAAAATTAAAAACCTCATATTAGAGATGGTAATTCTCTGCAGTGGTACCTAGTTATTCATTATTATAAGAAGAATGATAATCAACGAATACAATACTGCTGTGCACACGGTAGGTCTACCAGTTAGAATTCCTTAGGTAGCATTCATCAGAAAACCTAACCTGAGCGTTGGTGTACTCTGCCAGGTAACAGGTTATTCTGATGATCCAGTTATTGTAATTGTTCTTCCTGATGCACCACTGTGGCGCTCTAGTGTTATCCTAGGTGTGGTGCCCCTGGAGGGCACGCAACGACTGCTCTCAGTGCTGAGACTACTCATTCATTTCTGAGTGGAAAAGTTCCTCCTTCAGAGGTGGAGCTCCAGCCCAGGAGGCTCACCCTGATTCAATCAGTCGAGCGCCTAAACAGTTACTATTTTGTGCAAGGAATGGAATTCTCTTGTTAGTTTTTGGCCAGTTAGAGCCCATACGTGATAGGACTGTATAAATTATGATCAAGAATTTAAACATTAAGAATCATCCAGAAGTAAATATAACCTTCATTACTTTTTCTTGGTATTAAATGTAGCCTGTCTTCCTGTAATGCATTGTCTTAACAAGAGTTACTTACTTTGTGAAGATGTTTTTTACATGTAATTTTTGTTGTTTAGGCTCAACTTTGAGCAATATAGAAACAGAATATTTCTTTATTGCTATACTAGCCCTAAACAGGTGTTTTTCTAACCCTCCCTTTGGTTAGTGAAGCCTCTGTACTGATCTGCTAGTTTCTGGAAATATCAATGCCAGCACATTAGAGGGGTGCAGTCAGACCGCTGCACCCTGGGGCTTTTGTATCTGCCGCATGGCTTTGAGAATGTTGCTAAACCTCTTTGACCTTATGTTTTTCATTGATAAAATGGAAATGATCATACTAACCTCAATGGATTATTGAAATTTACATCTTGTCATATTTGAAAGCCCATAGCCTGCTATTTGGCATATAATGATTATGACAATCTTGTAACCTGCTGATGGAAGCCGATATTGTTAAAAGTGTTTGTTCATATTTGGAAGTACATATTATCTTAAAAATATGCATAGTGCTTTGACCTAGCCATTCCATTCTTAGGGATTTATTTAGAGACTAGGATTAGAAATTTACACATATATTTATGTGTAATAATCTAGATGCTTATTGCATTTTATATGAGCACTTTTCCTTGTTACAAGGGATTAAAGGTAAAATAATACATACTCCACATCCTTTAGTCACTGTCATATTAGCCAGTTTTACTATGGGCATAGCACTTTTATAAGCAGAGTTTATCTTATTTATGTGTTTTTCTTTTTGCCATCTCCCCAGTTACAATATTAGATCTATAAGAGAAGGGATCTTATCTGTTTTATTTATTGCTATATCTTCAATGCTCAGAACAGAGACTATCCCTTAGTAAAATAGTCAGTAGGTTTAATTATAAAATTATTTGTAAGGCACGAATATACAGACATTTAATGAAGTTGCAAATGACTACTTAACAACATGAGAAGACTCTCCAGTAACAGGTGAAAAAATAAGGTCTAAATAACATGTACTGTGGTATTGAATTTGAAATTTGATTTTGCAAATATTTTTTAAAAAAATTAACAGTAGTTACTTTGGAAGATTTTGGCTTTCCCCTTTATACATTTCCATAATTTCTAGATTTACTGCAATACATTTTATTATTTTGTAATAGAAAGAAAGTGATTAACATTCAAGGTACAATCTTGTGCTTTCCTTCTATTTCTTCCTCATCTAAACTCACCATTTTCGCCAATTAGGTACCTAACAGGTTTCAAAGGAAAAAGTCAGAGGAGTAGTGAGTTTTAATTAGGGGTCAGGAAAATCTAGTGCTTACCTGGGAAAGCCAGGCCCAGGTAAAGCCAAGTCATTTTGGACCCAAGAAGCAAGGAGCGAACAGGAAATCACCAGCTTTCTGGTACCTAAAGTGGAAATAGGATGTGAGTTAAGCTAATGTGTAACTCAACATGTATTCCCCCCCCCCCCAAGGGTTGTTATTTGAACTCATCATGACAGTATATGATTCAATGTAATTCAATTGTATGATTCAATTTTTATTGATCACTGACTCTGGGCAAGACACTGTCATAAACCCTAGGGATACCAAGATAAAGAAGAGGGAGTTCCTGCCCTAAAAGCTCAGGGTCTGTTTGGGAGGGATGAGTAAAACCAAACACATCACAGGGTGGGGTCATGAGGGAGATACTAGGCACCTGCATGCTAGACGGAGTCACAGCACCAGGAGAAGTACTGACACAAACCCCGTGAACGCGTTTTATAAAACTATGTCTGTTTCAGGTATAAATTTGGCTATCTTAGACCCTCCCTGCTTTGAGATTGCCATTTATTTCCAGAGACTCCTGAATGCCAGTGTAAGTTCTCTATAAATGTATAGGTCAGTTTGAATGGGACATTTTTTACAGATTCATCATGCCCCCCCATCACCCCCCACCCCCGGCCTCTTCGTCATTCTGAATCTTATCATTTTTGTATCTTCTCAGAAGATTTGTTTTCTTACTAAGATAACCTCCCCCCACCAATTCTTCTCTGGCTCCTAATTCACATACTAACACAGTTAATATATTTAACTTTTCCAATGCATCCCTCATATCAGCGAAACTATATTAAAATAATCAGGGCTAGATGACTGCAAATTATAGCCTTAGGTCAAATGTGGGCCACCCACCTCTATTTTCACTGGGACACAGAGACTCTCATTTCTGTATATACTATCTGTGGTTGTTCCTGCATTACAGCGAGGCAAGGCTGAGCAGCTGCCGCAGGGGCTGTGTGGCTCCCCAGACCTACAATACTTACTGTCTGATCCTTTACAGAAAAAGTTTACGCTCCCTTGTCTAGACCATCTGGATTTTTTTTTTAACATATTAGATAGTATTATTTAACAGAATATAGCTTCCCTCTCCTCCCCTTATATGACTTTAAAGATCATGACAAGTCCACAAGTCCGAAAGTGTTGCTTTTAGGTAAATATTTATGTTTTTCTTACTTTAATGGAAAATAAGAGGTCTAAAAAAAACACACAGATAAGTGGTATGGAAGCATCACTTTCGAAAATGGGTAAAGGAGAGATACACCTTTAGAAAGTTATGTGGAAATCTGGTGACTCCACTGACTTTAGAAAATAATATTCACATTCAGATTTAAAATTGTGTGATTATTAAAGTGTCTAAGTATCGATATGCCTAATTACCACATGAGTGCTTCAAAAGCAATGCCATCATGGGGAATTGAGTTCTGTATGAAATTTGACCTTTAATTTATATTTAAAATAAGTTATTTGAAATGCATAAATTTGTTAAAATTCATTTTAATATTGCTCCAAAAATAATTACTCAGGATTCATTAAAATGCTCTGTAAAATGCAAATACACAGTAAAGCAGCTAGCTGCTTTCATATCCAAAGTTTTATGCCAACTGCACTATACATTTGATGGTGTTGATTTTGAAATTCGTCTGTAGCACCACCCCTGTTGAATTGCACACATCCCTCTATAAATACAATCTGTTTTGAAGGAGTAAGTCTTTATTTATTTTCTAAAATTTGCCAAAGGGGCATGTGCATCTGCCAAAATGAAAAGCATGGGACAATTTTTTGTGCCTCTAGGTGGCTCTAAAATGGCATGCCACCATCTGCCACTGGGCATGTTCTAACGATAAACATTTAAGATGCTGTACCTCGTTGTACGAGATTACAAGTATTCTGAATCTACATCTACTTTGGAGCCATAACGGCAGACAGTTAAAACATACCCACATACAGACGTGCACATGTACACATGAAAAGACACCCAAAATGAAGCTTTAACATCAACTGCTTTACTTAGGAAGCCTAAGGAGAGAGTTACTTTATTATAATACATTATTATCTGGATATGATAATAGTAAGATCATTAATATGCTGTCAACAGGAAGATGGGTAAAATAAAACCTACACCAGTATCTTCTCAGATAATTTTTGATTAGTCTCTTACTTGGAGTTATTAAAATCTGCACATTCAAAGTTTGTGAAAATTAGGTAAGAAGAAACTTTTGTCTCAGTACATGCTGATTCAGATTTCTGTATTCACACACTAGATAATCAAACCTTTCTTGAAAAAATATTGTCAGCATGTGAACCACACTTGACGGGAGAAAAGTATTTTGCTTCCTTGTACAAATAATCCAATGCAGTGACTTGCATATGTGAAGAGGGCAGGGTGAAGTAGATTTTCATCATGGACTTTCTGTGATTCAGTTTCTGTACTATACACTGGATTTGTTTTTGTTTCTCAATGAGGACATAGGCTGCATCTTGTAGGACTATTAAACAAACAAAGCATTGGTTTTAGAATGCAGACCTAAAAGTGCACTATCAGAAACTGAACACACCCAGGTGACAGCACCCCAATAAAAAAACAGGATATTACTAACATCAGAGCGCCCCCTTATTCCCCATTCCAAGCACTACTCCCCAGCCAAGGGTAATTGTTATCCTGATGTAACTGCCCAGGTGAATTTTGCTTGGTTTGCACATTAAGTAAATGTAATTACAAGATGCAATTTCTTTAAATGTTTCCATGAACATATGTCTGTTATGGAAAACCCTACCATTTTAAAAACATTTTCTATACATAATTCGACTCTTTATTATTTTTTTCTGTAGTAGGTAGCCAGCTTACCTGGTATATTCATTGAACAGTAGTCATTCATTTCCTCACTACTTAACAGTTTAGAAAATGGAAGATACTCAGAATTTGTTATAAGAAAAACAAATTAAGAAAAGTCTCTATTGACTATAGCTTTACAACACAGTGCCATCGAGTAATAATTCCTTCAATGATTTTTAAGTATTATTTTATTAACACTTTTATATTTTTCCTCAAAGTCTTCTAGAACTATATATCCTGTTCTTATTTTAATATTTTTGATGTATACCTTCTGTAATCAGGAAAAGACTAAAGCTATGATTAACTTTAAAGCCATGACTGCAGTGGGAGTGGCAGCTGCCAGTTGGTGTTTTAAGGATGCTCTGGTGGTTGGGCTGAGAGCTTTATATGCAGCATCTCATTTAGTTTTCTTACAACCCTATGAGCACAAAAATAATATAATCCTGGTGTTAGGGTGAGGAACCTGAGGCTTTAAGCTAATGGCATATCTAGTATGTGAGAGAGTAGGAATCAAAGCCAGATTTGTCTGAACTAGAACCAATCTTGTTCCTTTTTATATTTGTGCCCTGAGACTAAAATTCCATCATTGCTGCCCCCACATTCATAGGTGATTTTATGGAAAACAGAAAGGAATTTTGAAGGGCTGCAATCTCCCAGTCTTCCAAACTGGAAGCCACTCTATGCTTTATTGAATATGATGTTCAAAGTAATCATATGCAATAAAGGTTGTTTGAAAATACATTCATAAATGAATAATAATATAATAACCATCCTCTTCCATATTTGCATACATTTAAAATTCATATCATTAACACTTCTAATATATCTAATTTTTTATTAAAATCTTTGGAAAACATTTTATGATAGATAAGAAAACTGCATATAGCTTTATTATCTAAACAGAACTTTATTTGATTATCTCATGGGTGTTTACTACTAGGTTTTATTGAGTGCATAGATTTTTCAATTCAGGATTGTAATTATGTGCTGTTTATCTTTTGCCTGAGAATTTACATTAAGCAGTGGTTTAGGTGGAAGCTTGGCGTGTTTAATTACTGCTCTTTTGGCCATTGGTTAGAGGTTTCCTTCAAGTAAACGCATTCCTCCTTTAGCTTCCCTCTCTGCTTCCTTTTCTCACTCCCTTCCTCCTCCTCGTTACCTGGTCCTCTTAGTGATGTATACACACAGACAGACACATACACACACATCACCTCCAAACAGATCCTTTTTTCTACCCTTAGGATGGTTATATGAATGAAATGCCTTGGTTTACACAGGACAGCAGTTTCACATACTGTCATACTGACCTTGTTTCTCTCTCAGATCCCACTTTCTTTTACCTTTCCAGAGGCAGTGATCACTACCTGTGTTCATTTCCATGTGCCTTAACTTCCTGTCCAATCTCCGCATTGTTATAATCTTCACCTATTTTGCATTTTGCCGGCACCAAGAAAGTGACTGTTACTTGAAAAAGTGTACACAATTTGCTGATTGGGTTCATTTTGTACTTATGGCCACAAATCCCAAATGGGCCCCCTCAGTATTGCCAAGTACTCCTACCGTATTCTCATAATGAATTTACCTTTACACTTTTAAAATTAACCCCGTCATGTCTTCCATACCTTCCTACATCAGATACACTCATCTACTCAGCCTTTCCAGCCATTGCAGCTAAAGAAGTTGCCCTTGTGGACGGGCCTGATACTCTGGATCTTAATTTCTCTCTACTTTCAAGGGTTTCATTCCAGCAGTTATCTTATTTATCATCTAAGCATCAATCCCTGACTCTATCTGGGTTTCTTGGTTTCAGCACACAAACCCACTGTCATATCATCCATCTTAAAGAAAATCGGCTCATCCTTTACTTCATGATTCCCATTTCTCTGCCTCCCTACCTAGCTGTATATATAAAAAGAAGTCTATACTCTATGGATTTTCTTCCTCACTTCCCATTATCTCCTTAATTCACTCTGATTGGGCTCTAGCTCTCACAACTTAAGTGAAAAGCCTCTTAATGAAAATGACCCAGAGTTTTCCCAAGTCAGTTGTCGGGTCTGTAATCTTGTCTTATTAGACGTCTCAGGAGCAATTAAAATAGGTGACATATCCCTCTTTCTTGAAACTTTTTTGTTTTTGCTAAACTTTCATGACATGACAGTAATCTGGTTTTCTGTCTCTGTCTTTGGTATTTCTTTCTTTAGTTTCTTTAATATTTGCTGGATTGCTTTGACCTACAAGATTTCTATCTGTTCAAGTAAGCTGGGCTTTTCCCCTTCCAGTCATCATCTCTCTTGGTTTCTTCTTTCCACAGGTGATAGCATTAGTTCAAGCTCTATGTGTCATACATTCATGAGTCTCAAATTTATAGACTAAGCCTGGACATCATCTCTTAGGGTCAGACTCAGTACTCGCTGCCTCATTGAGGTCCCCACTTGTACAAAGAGTAGACTTCCAAACCTAAAATGCCTTCCAAAGATCTTAGATACCCAAGCCCCCAGTATTGATCTCCTGTACAAGCCCTTCTCATTTTAGGAACTGGGACAGTCGTTCTCCAGCTTTGCAGGATAAGACCTAAGGTACATCCTTGATTCTTCCTTTACCTCAAGCCCTACATCCCTGCTACCAGTAAGTGCTATTGGCTATATTTTTAAATTGCACTCCTGATCTTACCACTTCTAACATTACCCTGCTACAGTTATAGACCAAGCAGCCACTGTCTTGTCTGGACTACATGCACAGCCTCCTACGTGGTTGCCCTGCCTTCTCTCCCAGCCTCCTACAACTCATTGTACCTACTGCTGTAACTGGTCTTCTTAAAGTGTGACTCACATAATTTCACTTCACTGCCTAAAATCTTCCAATTGTGTTTTGCTTTGTTTTGTTTACTTACAATGGAATTCAAACTGAGTTGCCTTGGCCTCTGGGCTCCAAGGTCATGTCCTTCCGTTGTCCTCTTTATTCTCTGGCGTTTACTCATTCCTGAGGCTCCTGCCATTGATCTTGTTTTGGCTTGGAATGTCCCTTCCCCAGGAATTCTCATGGCTGCCCCATCATCCTTCATGACACAAGCTGCCCTTCAGTCACCCCCAAACACATAGCTAGTTCATCTACTGTAGGACTTGTTTCATCCATAATACTATTTAGTAATTAAACTTATTTATTTATAACATTTGTGTGTGTGTTTACTGCCCCTACACTCCAAAATCTATAAACACTTTGAAGGCAAGAACTCTGTTTTTCATCCAACCTTTTTTCACCAGTGCCTGGTATACTGCCTAGCACATAGTAGGTGCTCAGTACATTTAATTGCTTGACTGACCGGAACAAAGATTAATTATTTTTGGTATTTTTTTATTAAAAAGTCTATCTCCATTCACAATCTGACAGATAATAAAATATTAATTGCCTTCCCTGGCTGGTACTTATCTAATTTTCCTTACACTAAAGAGGGCTCTAATAATCTTTTGTGAATATTTTGTTCACGGAGTTTAGTGACAAAATTTGATGTTTTAAAATAGTAGGATTTCACGAGGAAGGGAACAGGCTGTAGTCAGATACGGATCTCAGAGCTAGAAGTCTAGAATCCAATGCAAATTTAACAATGGCTTGTTTTGTGGCAGAGAGGAGTTACTTCACCCTCCTGGAACTGTTTCTACTCTAATCTATAATATGGATTCAGTATTATCCAGTTTCCAACTTCACTGAAAGGGATGTTTGAGGATTAATTAAAGAGTATTTGTAAGATTCTTTGATTTCACTTTAAATTGTGTCATTAAAGTGGTTAAAAAAATGATTTGCACATTACTATAGTTAGGAATTTTTTCCCCTATCTCTTACCATCTAGTTTACACTGTCAATATTGAAGAATAATAAATACCATTGGTGTCCCAAGGATGGGGAGGTTGGAGCAGTCAGCTCTAGGTACAAGCAATAAGGGAAGGCATAGTCTACAGAGAATTTTAAAAATAATAGTAAAACTGGCTAAAAGTTAGCCTGTTCTTTAATTATCCATTTATGATAGCAATTCTAAACAATAGTCATTAACAGAATATTCTTCCTTAGGAAAAAAAAAACTTTTAAGGTTTAGATAGCTGCTGCAATTAATGTACAGTTTTAATATAAATCTAAGGTTCAATTTAGCATATTTTATGTCTAATACATTATAATCTGTCGGGAAGTTAATGTGGCGAACTACCAGTTACAAAGTAGGACGCAGATATACTTACTCATTTTGAAAGCATGTTCATATTGGCTCTGAATTGTTCTAGCTCCCTTCTAGGGCAGTTTGAATGTACTACATGAGGTTACGTATCCTTGCATTTAAACAGTAATAACACAGAATTGTCAATAGAAGAGACAATAATTTGAATTTCTTCAATTCTACTCTGTGACTGCTTGGAGTTTTTATGTTTAATATTTTCAACTATGAATAAAACTGAAAGCCATTAGAATAGATCTTGAAGAAGCAAAATCATGCACAGTTATTGCTATTTCTGGCATTTATAGTAAAATGGATTTTTTTGTCTATCTCTGTCCAAGTTATGTTCATGTATTTCTGTTATTTTTTCTAACTGTTAGTTTCCTAACAAATAGTTTTCTGGCTATTTGCATACGTGTTGCATATGAAACTTTCAGTAATTAGTAGAAGTGTATGAGTGAAGATAGACTGACAAGTCTAGATGTTTGCCAGCTGACCGTAGATATGCAAAGTTGTTGACAATTTTGTGGAAGTTAAGGCTAAAAAAGAGAAATTGTAATGCTATTATTAATTACTACAACTGAATAATATATACATGCTTCCTTGTTCAAAATCATTAACCTAATTAAATTTTATTAATCATTACATTTTGTACTATAATATTTTACTGTTATGATTATTTGATTTTGTGAAAATTGAGTAAGGGATTTTGTTTAATCTAATTCTTTTTGGCCATTATTATTGTTCATTTTATTTCATGACTATCACATTTTTTTTTAACATATAAAGGATGTAGAAAGTGAGCCACTTTAGACGTCTGATACTCTAGGTACCACTGACAAACACAGAAATAAACATATTCAATATCAGTTTTCTTTGAAATGTTCCCAGTGCCACATACATTTTTCTTCTTGCTATTGGCCAGATTTCAGTTTTCAAATCCAGAGAAAAATTTGAAACCTTTCAAATCATTACGATTAATCAATATTTTACACTTGTGCTAAATTTAGAATAAACACCTATCTGTAAAAGGGGACTAGCTAGCTTTTTTCCTTTGCCTTATAAACCTAAGAAATACTAATTTTAAAGATCCAAATAATGATTTCATCAATTTCTCATATTCTAAGTTACTTCTTTTTTTGCTAACAATAGTTTTCTATTAGAATGGCAAATCTCTTAAGGTGTTTAAATCACTAGATTTGTCTGATCTAGTTTTTCTTAGGTTCTGAAATTGGCCATACATATATGTAGATTTGTAAGATGTGCAAAGAAGTGCTGATCAAAACGTCATTTTAGAATAAATATCATAAGTAATAAACAATAAGGACAATATAGTAATTACTGTAGACACTAGAAATGTGTGTCTATGTCCATGATAAATTGGCATGCTCCCCGTACTGTCACCTAAAATTAGTTGGCCTTCAGAGGACGTGGTTTTCTATTTACGTAATTATGCAACACCATCTGATTTTGCAACATGCTGTAAAACTTAATTCTTTTTTTCTCATCCTACTCTTGTAAGGAAAAAAATACACAATCTTGTCTTCTTTCAAATGGTTCGTTTTCTCTATACCTGCCCATACTTTGTTTTAGCTTGTATCAATGTGTTGGAAAAGTCTATTATGCATTCTTGTGCTTAATGAGAGAAAAAAGAAGGAAAAAAAACTCAGTGCATTTATAGGACCAGCAAGTTGTACCGAGGGAGCTCACTAAATATCTGTGGACTGGATGAATCAATGTAGCCTGCATAATATGTTTCAAGGTCATTTGTATTAGCCCCCTTGTTCACTCTTTTCCTGACAACAGCACCCTCTCAGGTGTCATCTGGGATGAATTCCTCAAGGCAAAGAAAGATGCCAAAAGCATGCTTCTGTAATTCTTCTCACTTTTTCCCCATCTCCATGTACCTTCAGGAAAAATTAGATTGGTTTTTTTTGGGAGGTTCCCAGCAAGAAACAGAGCACTCAAATACAGATAATTTGAGAAGGTGACTTATAAAGGGACTTCTGACGAAGGGATTATTTTAAAATGTAGAAGTTTACTGTAGTAATTCAAATGGATTTTGGCTATACTTAAACTAGAAATACAATAATTTAAATTTATATATTTAACATTTATATGTAGAAGTTATAAAATCAAGAATCTTTAGTTTGCAAAATGATTTTGATTTCAGGAGATGATTCAGCAAAGGGTCCCTTTAGAGAAATAAAAATGATTTATTTCTGAACCTGAAGGTTTAGCATGATGAGTGAGGTAATCTGTGTGTGAATCACTTTGAATCCATGAAAGTTTATATTCAAGATGAAGATGATAATGTGACAGATTATTATTATTATTTTAAAGATTAAAATTTCTATAGAAAAGCATTGGTTCACATCAATTTTTGAGGATCAAACATTGTGTAACTAGGATAACCAGATTGCTAATTTTCATTTACAAAAATGAGTCATAAACATTTTTCAGAAGTTAGATTATGTTTGGATAGGACTTTTTCGAGGACTCTTTTCATTATTTTGGTTGAATAACTTTACCCTTTGTTCCAGATTAATTCTGAATTCAGATTAATTCTGAATTGACCTGACTTGGGGAGAGTACATGCAACCTACTGGCTATTTTTTCTTGAGAGGAATCTGAATCACCAGTTTATTAATGCATGTGATTTTCAAAAATCAACTGGGGTTAAACTAAATCAGTCAATCACCAGCATGAGTCACACACAAAAATATTCTGGCACTTGAGACAACAAACTGTATGTCACATAAACTGCCCCCTGTAATTCCAGGGAGCGTGTTCATCTGTTCAGTATCATCACTGAGGCATCCAGGCTGAACTTTGTACCTCTCAGCCCACTGAGACATTTGACGGCACCGTTCCCATAACGCTGCATGAGCATGGGGTGGAGATTTCACTTAAAATGCAGGGGGTTGTCAATGAGAACTCCGGGGGTGGTCAGACACCGACAGTGTATCAGGGCAAAGCTGAAGTCTTCTTGGAAATAAAATCCATTTCTGAGGTGCAGTGTCACATTTTGATATTATTTTTATGATCAAGAAGGAGCTCTTGTTCTGTTTACTTGTGATTTTCCAAAAAGAGAAGCCAAAAAAAAAAAACAAACCCCAAAAAGTGTAAAAACAAGAAAGGGGAAAGAAAACAAACTTAATGGAGCCTGGGGCTACAAAGTAGGTTATTTGCCTGCATTTTCTAGAAGTACGAAGACAAATCCAATTTATACCTGTAAAGGAGTGTTGTAATTGGAGATGCTTCCAAAGCTAGCTCTCACCTGAATCCCAAAGGCACAGAGTGTTTGCAGAGAGTGCTGCATGTGAGGCTCTCATTTATAAACTTGGCAATTTCTTTTCACAGAAACGTACGCAGAGGCAGGTGTATGATTCCAGTTGCCTGTTTATTTAAATAGTCTATTTTTCTGTTGAATGTTATAAAAGGTATTTACTTGAGCATATGCCACATGACAGGGCACTTTTGATGTCTTAGAAAATTGTTATGTTTGGGGGAAGGACAGACTTTGGGAACTAAATCTTCATTAAATCTTTGATTTCACTAGCAGGTTTCGTCGGTGGACAAGCAGTCTCAATTAAAGCTAGATGAAAGTGTTTTATTAGCCTGTCTCTTCAGATTTCCAAGAAATAGTATCTCTCTGCAACCACCCTTACATATATTAGCATGAAATAATTTAAGTTTCCACTTAGCATCAATATTTTTGAGAAGGTGATTCTTTTTGAGTAATTTATTCCGCTCACATAAATCATAAACATACATTTTAGTGATGGAGAACAATTTGGCTGATGTGTTTCTGTGGGGAAGGCTGCAACCTGATAATAATACAGTTGGACGGTGGGCTTCAGCCATTACTTGAATAGACGACACGAAGGCAATAAATTATTTTCATTTTGGAATGACAGGGTTGCACATCTTCCACGCTGTGCCTCACCTGGTTGTTATCACAAATCCCTTTATTCTGTAACAAATTATGGCAAATGGAAAGGGCTTTACATTGATGACATCCAGGTAATATCTCCTGTTAATAAGGATGTAACACTTGCTGCCACAACAAATGTACTTCCTGCTGGTATTTTTTATGTGATGTTGCCTGCCGTTTTGCTCATTGCCCTTAGATGCAGGAGGCTTTCGTATATGATCTGACAGGTGGGCAAAGATAATATATCCTGTGAAGCACTTTTAATGTGAAGAATACATCATCTATCATATGTGAACTTGGATTGGTTTCATTCTCATTTTCTTATTCCTGGTGTAATTAATCTACAATTAACCATGTGTCAGGTCAATCATCGAATTTTAATCAGGAGAATTTACCACCTTAAAACAACATTAAGTCTGATTTTTGAGCCCATGAGTCAAAGACTTGACTTTGATGAGTTTTAGCAAATCTCAACTACAGAAATATTGTCATGGTATTAAAGTGACTCTGTGGTCTGTTTTTTACCACTGTGGGAGCCCTTTGTAGCTCTGGGCATCCTTCCAGAGGGAGAGTCCATGCCTCAGACCGGCTCCAACACTTCCTGGCAATCTTTGAGGGAGGCACAGAGAAATGCTGGAGGCAATGGAGGGTATAGACAGCATATCAAGGATGTGTTTGAAACAGACGAATGTCAGAGTTTGATCAGAAAATCTCAAAAGGGAAGGAATCTGACTTGTGTCATAGGGAAACGAAAGGGAAAAATCAAACAGATCAAGCTAAAAGGTTAACCCCAGCTGTCTGTATTAACTGTCTGTTTTTACTGAGTTAATTTGAAATTGCATAGAATGTGAGATATTTAGGCCCAGTAAAATAACTATTTGAACCAGAAGTCATGTATGAATTCCCAATTTGTTTGTGTGGCTAGAGATACTGTCATTTCTGTACATACACATGCACGTGTGTGTGTGAGTGTGTGTGTGTGTGAGAGAGAGAGAGAGAGAGAGAGAGAGAGAGACACCCTTTGGGCACATACAGCTAATGGAGAAAACAAAAGCCTTCTTTGGGAATAGGTTTTGAAGTGTGTGCATGTATGTTTTGGATATCTTGGTGAATATTGGACAAGCTAAGCTAAATGACTGTATTTGCCAAACAAGTCTAGATACTTTAAACAAATGGTGAGTTTCTTTATATTGCACAGTTTTCTGTCTCCAAAAGCACCAGTCAGACTTCCCGGTGGTGCCTTGACATGTGTGCCACTTCTGTGCTGCTGCAAAGGAAAAACAAAACTGGATATGATCTTCTTAGGTTATGTGCTTCTATTCAGACTCATCTCCAGCTTCTGAAAGGTATTCAGCTCACACATTATTCTGACTGTCTCATCTGGTGCAAAAATTAGATATTGCTGACTTGGCCCTACTTGATGAGATGATATCAGCCCCAAGTAATATCCTCCATGCTGATTTTTATGGGAGTAATCAGTTGGCAAGCCCAGGCCTCTGAACAGTTGAGTGCTAGCATGAGCTACCTGTTTATTTTATTTTATTTTGCTTCATCCATCTTTAAAACTTTTAAAAATATTCTCTTTGCTTTATCTTTTATGTTTTCCCTGAATGACCTTTTGGGTTTGTCCGTGTTTGCTAAGAATAGACAGCTTCTTATGCTGGATGGTTTGGGTTTTTACTGACCTAAATTCAAAGGACCGAGATTATGGTTTAAGATCCATCCTCTCTCTAAATCTTTATGATTATTTGATTCAAGAACAGGGAGTGTGTATATAATCTATAGCCATGTGACTTATGGGCTGCCTCCATAGGAAATCAGGTGATGGAGTAGTGTGGATCTGGGACCTGTTCCTAACTTGTAATGACATCAACTAGAAACAGTTGGTTAGAGATGACTCTTAGGTTCTGCAGATATAGCAGCTTGCTAAGGGACAGAGTCCAGCATTGTGACTATGCCCAGGTCCACCTCTGAAGCACTTAATATGGGACATACTAATTCTAATGATCTAGTTTTAAATTTGGAATGCATTTACCCCAAACTGTTTTAGGTCAGGACTTTAAATCTGCATCAGAGCTTAGAAGTTTAGAACTTGAACTCTAATAAATTTCTATTTTTTGCTTTTATGTCAGTAATAATCTGAAAACATTATAATGAAATATGACCAGCCAATTCCAGTGTCTGCTTCTCTGTTTGCATGTGCGATGGTTTTGGTACCATACATTATATTTTAAATATCTTGGGCTTATTATGTTCTACCGACACCAAATGAAGGACAAATAATTTCAAAATGTTCTATATTAATAAAGGCCTTAAATATTTGAAAAGATACAATGGTTTACGGTTGGGTAATTGCGTCACATATAACACGTACACATGTCATATAATATTATGATATATATTGTCATGCTCATGTTAGGGAAGCAGGAGGGTATCAGGAAAGCAGCATCTTTTGTTATTTTTAAGTGACTTCGTTTGGATTTTGTTGTCTTTTTGTTTTTATTTAATTTGAAATTTGATAAGAATTATAGCATATTAAGATTATACCTACTTTAAAATTTTTGCATGGTTGAGTAAAACGTGATTAAGAATATTTCAGGTCAGTCCTGGGAGTTTGACCTATTCAAAAATTAGTTTGAGAAACATTATTGTAAATGATATTGAAAGAATAAGATACTTAAAATAAATTTTGGCAAAAATAGTCATTAAAGGGCTATGCGGATGCTCTAAGCAACATTTGGAACACTATTTCTGCTGGAAAAATAATGTTTAAACTTTTGTGCTGATCCTTATGAAAATACAATGCACATTATGAAGCCTGCTGTCACAGTGGGCGACTGGCGCTTGCTGTCAATTGCAAACTCTGGGAAAACATCATAATCCGTGCTTCAGAATTTCCCAAGTCACAAGGTAGGGGGCCCAAGTGTTTGTGCACAGAATTCTGTCAGTCACTGGTTGAGGACTCTTAGGGCTGTGAGGGGAAGAATTGATTTCTTGGCACTTCCAGATTTCTTAGGTGGGTGGTTCCAGAAAACAAGCCCTTAGATACAGAGATGCAGATTCCTACCAACTGGATATTGGGAGCACACTGAACGGTCCAAGGGATATAAGTGGGTTGCTGACAGTGGTTACAATATTTGCTATCTGGGATATAGTAGATTTTAATTACAATGAATCCATTGTTACTACTTACATGCCCTAGTAGCAGCTCTCTTAAAAATTGCCAACTTACTTCCCAGGAAGGAAAGAATAAAGGAAGAAAAGGAAGGAAGGAGGGAAGGAAGGGGAAAAGGCAAGTTAATTTTTTGTAACTTAGGGAGTATTTTAAGACTGACAAAATTTTGAACTATTTTTCTATAATGAAACTTTTGGGAAATAAAATACAACCACATATCCTAACATCTGTTAATAAATTGCATTCACAAATGTCACCTCTTTGTTAAAGCACATGTGCTTATTAATCATGATGGATTTTATTTCTGAGTTCCTTCCAGTATAATTTGTAAAGATAATGATACAAGTTATTCAGATTCCAATGCACAGGTTTTCATAAAGGTCTAAGTACAACTGTTGAAGGGTTGGCAGAGAACTCAAGCATCCACTTACTGAGCATTTCCCCACATTTTCCCCCTTAATTATACAAGGTTCTGGGCATGTAAGTCATTATTTCCATTGCTACTTCTTGGTTTATTCCAAGTAAACAGAGAACACCAAATAGATTTTAAATAATTGCATCTTTTTTTTCATCTACATGCATGGTAAAAGTGGTTATAGAGCCAACCATCTCAAAAGGATTTTGTCCAGTAGCAAACCTACAAACCTACAAGCAAATATGCATGACTAACCCACTTCCTGGCTTCTATTCCTTCATCCACTTTGCAATAACCACTAGTAAGAGTAACTTTTTACCATAGGACTTTTCCATTTCTCAAAAGTGTGACATGTTTATAAAAAAAATAATTTACAAATTGGAAAATGATAAGCATGCCAAAATTATTTGTCCAAACTGTTATGTTAGTGAGTTGGAAGTCTAATGGCTAACACAGTTTTGAATTAAATTTTTTTAAGTATTTTCAAATTGTTTTATTTAGGAATTACTGAAAATGAGTTGTTAGGTTCAGTTGGAAACATGAAATCAGAAGGTCCAAGTGAGATTTCAGTTCACGAGGGTATTTTCAAAAATAAATTTGTGACAACAATATGAATTAAGATTAATATGTCTCTTCCAATTACTAAAGCAAATGGACCAGAAAAATTCAGCTCAGATTTATCAGATAAGGAGGTTCAGATTGTCATGTCAAAGTGTTGGTAAATGCCTTGTCTATATGTAAATTTCACATGTGTGTAAATTTCTCAAAACTTTCACATAACTGTTAAAAAAACGAAATACAACTGAGTAAATTTTCAGGATCTGATTGGCTTTATGGCATGATCCACGAATCAGGAAGCAGCCCATCTAGCAAGTAGAGGGGAGTTCCAAAGGGCTACAGAAAAAGAGTTTTTTGAAGGCAGGACAAGGAAGTCATCAACAGAGAAAAATACTGATTCGAATTAGGTCATCTCTCTTTGTGGGGGAGAAAAAGGCTCATTTGGTGGGTTACCTCATCTTAGGGTTTGAGAGGGCCCATGTGACAGATTACCTCACTGGCGCTGACTAGAAAATTCCTGACTAATTGGTTAAAAGTACATTTGTGGGGGAGTTGAAGCTTCAGTTAGGTTAGGTAGTAGGGCCCTGCCTTGGTGGTGTGGCTTAGCATAAAGGACTCCATTTTGGGCCCATAGTTTTTAACAGCTGTAATATTCTCAGTGTTATTAAGCATTGTAGCTGCTGGAAAATACAGAATACTAAATGTGGAGTCAAGCTAAAGGCTCCTCACTATTTTTAGCTCTGTAAACTTCTCCAAGTCATTTTTACTTCTCAGATTGTTTACTCATCTGTAAAATAGGCATCATAATAGCCTCCCTCCAGAGTTAATATGAATATTGAATGAGTTAATGAGTATAAAGATTAATCGCAGATTTTAAAATGTATAAATATGTAGGAAATGGTATTTTTACTACTAAGTTTCCATTTTAATAATTATTGCTTTATGGGTATTAGGCTGGAGCCTCAATGAATTATTTTGTATTTCTGTAAGCAAGACATCAAAGTGTCATATAATCACATATAAAAACCTTTTTAATATAGATCTCATTTCTTCATACTAAATGTTAGAGTTCTGTATTTTTTTTCAATTTCCATAGAGAAATTAATGTTTTAAATACAACATGGAGAAGAAAGGCTCTCTCCATATATTTTAATCATTGTCTTATTTCACTTTTATAATCATTCATCTTAAATCATCACTTTGATTTCTTGGTTAAATTGTTGGAACCTAAACATACATTTAGTATAATTTTACTGTCATATTTAATTTCTATTGTTAAAAATCTTTCTTGAGGTACTTTTTTTTTCTTGGCTTCTTCCATCATGTTTTATATCTGATTTCACGTTCTTTGTTATGTTTAGTAACATATACATATACATATACATATACATATACATATACATATACATATACACACACACACACATATATATATTCTGCATTTGGTAGAGATCTTAACATGACTTAGTAACCATTTGGTTTGATGTTATTTCCTAGAAGCTAAGCTAAGTCAATACCTTGTATAAATTTCTATTCTATAAATTTTCTATTCTATTATATAAATTATACCTGCTGTACATTTTAACTTGTTTTTGTTTTTATTGGTCTACATTTTCATAACATTTAATTGATAAATCACTACATATGTTCTCACAATTTTTGCCTGAAATGCCCTCTTGAGCATTGTGTAAGTTCCACTTTTCCTTCAAACCTCAACTCAAAAGCTAGTACTTCAAGAATCCTTCTTAAATTAGCCCACTCTTCAGCGATGCCAACTCGGCAGTCTTCTTTGGTTCTAAGATTATTTTACTCTATCTTTATGTGTATGTTCTTTCTCCTTGAATATAAATGTGCCTTTGTGTGGTAGACAAATCATGTTTTATAATTACTTTTATTCTTAGCAGCGCTTTACAAAGAGTCATCACTCTACATAATTTTTTGGGAGGTAGGGGAGGAGGTAATTAAGTTTATTTATTTTTTAATTAATTTTTAAATGGCGGTACTGAGGATTCAACCCAGGACCTCAAGCATGCTAAGCACACACTCTACCTGTGAGCTGTACCCTCCCCCTCTACATAATTTTTAAATAAATTTTTTTATTGTCATATAGCATACATTTAAGAAAGTATACAAATTATAAGTGTATAGCTCAAGAAAATTTTCTCAATGTGAACACGCTCATGCAACTAGCACCAAGATCAAAAAATAGAACATTATCAGTAAACCATCTCTCTTTTGGGCCCCCTCCCAATTTCTAATTCATTTATGTTTTTGATGAGAGAAGGATAAGTCTATGCTTCAATTATATATATATATTCAATCATATGTATATTTGAAGGTAAATGTTATATACTTTATGATATCTATATGGAATTATTAATCTTAACTTGTCACTAATTGATTTTCATTCATTGATCAACATATATTGGATACATACTTTTAGGCATTGAAAATATTGAAATAAAGGGCAGTCTCTGACTTCATGGTTTATGAAATCTATGCTGAAGATTAGATGATTCTGCCCTTCTTTCCCTGAAAATATATTCAGATATGCCACCAAGAGTGATATTTTTCTATGGTAGGATAGCCTTTGTTCTTGGAGACATACTTAGGAATTACAATCATCTAATGACGTGTCGTAGAATAGCACAGGTGAAATATCAAGGAAGCATTACGAGGTGAAAAGTAAAGAAACGAAATTTTCTATTGGACTCATTTAAAGCTTTTCACTGTAATTCTTATTGGTAAAAGGGAGTAATACATGTGTTTCTGTATCTGCAGAAACAGGAAGAACTATTTTGCAAAATACCAATAGTTTAGATTCATAGAATGCTTTGGGCTATCCACTCAGTAACATTAACAACAGCATTACCCTACCTGCTATGCTTTATAATAGAACATTCTGAATTAATAAACCTTTGTAAATTTATTGGTGAAAAGTACAGAAGAGATGCTATACTACCTTAAAATATCTTAATAGTCTAAGAGAAATAAAGATAAAATCTTACTCTTATTGGATTTGAGGGTGAGAGGGTATACATGGCACCTTTTCCTTGAGGACACAGGTTACAATGTAGGCATATTTAGGAAATGGAGACATGTGGGAGTGATGAACAGTAATTTAGTTTAAAGGCAATGCTGTTGACATTCTGGGTCTGTTAATCATTAGATAAAAAGCATCTATTTCTTGCTTGTGCCCTTTGTTTAATGTACATTTTTCCTTATACCACCAGCTGCCTTAAATGTTTACAATGAAATAGTTGATAATAGGGAATCGTTTATGAAAGTTTGAATACTTTTTTTCTCTCTCTGCTTCTTCCAATTCATTTTCACCCAAAGGTCCTTTAGTAATTATGCCTTCTGTTTTTTCATACCACAAATCTTTTTTAAAGGAAAAAAAAAAAGGAGAGAAAAGAGTTTCTGTGAATATGTCACCCAATGGCATGTTGTAAAGTGCAGAAAGTTAGATCTCAAGAAAGGTAATCTTTGTCTTGAGATACTGAAATAAAAAGTAGGTAGTTATTCCTTTAAAATGGCAGCTCAGACCCTGGCTTTTGAGCCTGATCTAAAGCTAGCTGATTCAAAGAACAGGTAGTAGGTTGTGTGGCTGCTTGCAGCTGAAATCCCATAGCCATTATTCTGCAATGGTGTGTAAATAGTGATTTTTATTGCTGAATAAATCTTGAGTGGATTCATGGAAAACTTGATGCAGTATTCCATGGCTGGATTCCCATAGGTTTTATAAACATCCAATAAAATACAGGCAAAACGTGAAAGTGTAGAAAAACCAGATGCTAGTGTGGTCGAGATAGTTTGTTTTATTTATCAATGCATATTACTACACAGTGGGCTTAGCGCCAGCAATCTGTGTTGATAGAACCACAGAAATGATTGATCATCTGTACTTAGTTGTTCTTTTCTATGTATTCATGGAGAGAGTCACAGATGAGTTACCAGTTCCATGGACCATGTGGTAAGGTCCTGAGTGAAAACATCACACTTTGTGCTATTTGCCGACTTTCCTTGGCAATGGTATACACTTGTAAACACACAGTTGATAGGGATTTTTGTGTTTGTGTATAAAATCTAATGAAAACATTTAATTTTAATTCAGCATAGTGTATTTTTTGAGCACCTACTTTATGCCAATCACTGTGTTAAAGATTCAGAGTACAGTGTAAGCAACAGGGGCGTGGCCACTGACATCTGGGAGCTTACAGAGCACCGGAGTAATTTTGTTAGGAAAAGGCTGTTGAAATTACGCTGTAAATTTGCTATGAATTCTGTGTGAGCACCTAGACTAAAGAAAGTTTTCAAAGAAAGTGCACATCTTAAGTTAGATATAATGGTGAAGCAGTTAGTTAGCCAGGCTGGGAGGACAGAAACCAGCCAGAGACAGATGGGTGGGGAATGCGAGACTGGAAAGAGTTATGTGCCCAGTAGAGGCGGCTTGCGCAAGTATCAGTAGGAAGGGGAGATAATGGCATTTTTACATGACATTGAAGACTGAAGCTGCATTTGCTGTCTTATTTGGTGATGGAGATGAGCCACTAACTAAAGACTACGGGTCAGACTAATGAGGTGAAACAAAGTTCGCTATAAAACAGCAAATTTCAAACTAAAAGGTCAATTGTCTGAATTCTGTTTTATATTTCTTTACTTTTCCGGGGATTAACACAGTGTTTGGCTTTAATGTGTTATAACTGATGGATTGTTTACATTTTGATTATTAGGCTAGAATATTTTAAGTTTGTCTTGCCTTCTTTATAATGACAAATAATTAGTGTTCATGGGAATATTAATGATTGTGTGTGATAGTCACTGTGCTAAACCCTGGAGATATAAAGATATTAGACATGGTCCATGCTCTTCAGTAACTTCTAACTTAGGCAGTGTACCAACTATTTGTTACTACTCACAAACATTTCCAAACATACTGTCGTAGGCAGACCTGATCAGAGAGTGGATCCTTGTTCTCACTCCTGAGTCTCATGTTTACTTTTTCAAAACCTTTCTATTCTTTCATGAAAAACAAAGTCAGAAGTAGAAACATGAGCTAGTGACAATTAATTTGAATGATGACATTCATTATCATAATTAAAAACCTGCATTTGAAAAATAGCACTCGTATCAATACAGTGTCTTCTCAGAGGCATTACTTTGAGGTAAGTTTTCCTATTGCTGTATCTTGTTCTTTCTCTTTCATGCAACAGGTTTTCTTCAAATGTTGGGTAATCCTTGCTTATACATTATTAGGAACAGTGGGAACGGAATGCAATCGCATGGGAGAGATGATGCTTATGACATGGCATAGAGAGTGGAAAGCTTTGACAGGCAGCTGAGGACCACGCAGTAGTCCAGACGTGCCATGTTGACCGTGGCTCTGTGCTGGAGTCCCCCAGACCGACCCACCAGGTTCCCGAGTTCTTCCTAGATTATTCAATTATCATACATTTCTTAATTTCTTTCCAGTTAAAATTTTAAGTTTGTTTTGTTTTGCTTTTTCCCCTGAAGAAACTATCTCTGGCCGGCTGGCAGTCAACAGCTCTGCATATATACAAAGTGGAAACGGGGGTGAAATATTCAGCCTCCTAATCATTACCCTGCTTTCAGCCTCGCTTTTCACCTCTGTCCTCCATCCTATTTCTTGTTTCCTAGTTTAAAATTTCAGTGTCTGGGGTCAGGGGTCTGGGGGCCGAGGTCAAGCGAACTCCCTCCACCGCCCTAGCTGTCGTCACACAGACTTGGATCTCAGCTCCCCACTCGGACTCATCTGTCCATGTTCTTTAATCTCCTTCCTGTCTCTTCCCGAATTGTGTGAAATGTTCTTGTCTGCTGGTGCTCTTTCACCTGCACGCCTGCCTTTTACAAGC
Source organism: Camelus bactrianus (assembly GCF_048773025.1). Taxonomy (NCBI): domain Eukaryota; kingdom Metazoa; phylum Chordata; class Mammalia; order Artiodactyla; family Camelidae; genus Camelus; species Camelus bactrianus. Next base: position 29,988,018 of record NC_133543.1, on the reverse strand, counting down.
ATAATGTGTTTGTGTGTGTGTGTGTGTATGTGTGTGTGTATGTGTGTGTGTATGTGTGTGTATGTGTGTGTGTGTATGTGTGTGTGTATGTGTGTGTATGTGTGTGTGTGTATGTGTGTGTGTATGTGTGTGTATGTGTGTGTGTGTATGTGTGTGTGTGTATGTGTGTGTGTGTGTGTGTGTGTATAATTTTTTCCCCAATTCCCATTTAAAAGTAAGACCATCTCAGTAACAGAGCTACGGAGAGTGGATTTAGCCCTGGAAAAAAATTTGAGTCGTTCTCCACCCCCACCTCTGCCCCCGCTCCTCCCTCCACCAGCAAGGCACATGGGCTGAAAATCCCTGCATAGTCTTTGTGTAGCTTTGCTGCTTAATCGGGTCTAGGCCTCAGTACTGTCTGCTAACTTCTGCCTGCCTCTTGAGCCTTTGCTTGGGGACAAAAGGGGGAATGGGTTTCTCAGGTCTCCATGTTAAGTTAGAAGCTTAATATGAAATACACAGATTATACAGAAGAATATACAGAAGAATGATAAGTGTGCAATTTGGAAGTAACAATACCGTTCAGCACTTTTTTTGAAAAAAAATATATATATATACCATGAGTAGTTTACACAGTGACAGCAAGAAACTTCAATCATTTTTCCCCCTATCTTTACATTCTCGGTGAAATGTATATACTACTTTCCTTATTTAGATAACTTTTAACTTCAGCTCCACACATTCTGTTAGCCATGCCCTAGTACTGACAGCAGTTCCAACGCTGGTAACCCACTTCCCGAAAGAGAAAATGCCTGTGATCATTCTTTATGATTCTGCTTTGTAATGTCCATTATCTCTTCTCTATTCATACTGTATAAGAAATTTCACTAAGAATAAAATGAACTAGGCTGCTATTTATTGTCAATTTAAAAGCAATATTCTGATATACTTCATAAAATTATATTCCATAAGCACATAACCATTTGAATATTTAATATGAAATCCTCATATTAACCTCAGTCAATAACGAGTTACCTACTGCTGCATAACACATTGACCTTGTAAAATTTGTCAACTGCTTCCTCTGAGTCGATCAATCAGTCCAGATATATTTTTAGATAAATTTTGATTTCTGATGAATCACTTTTCAGCTGATTTCCTATTTACCAAGTTGGTGTGACCTCCAAGATTATTTACTTTCTTTTGTAAATTAAAATACTTTTTGGATCGTGGGGCAAGGGGTGGGGTTAGGGGTAATTATCTCCTCTGCATAGTCACGGTGTTTGAGGAAACTTAAGCATGTTTCAGGTTTCCAGTCATGGTGCCTTCAGGTTGTGACATTCCAAACAGATGACAAATATATTCAGACATTATCAACTACTACCATTTTGCATGGGTTGGTTTAAAAGATTAGTCTGATAGCAGATTCACAGAGTGCAGGCAGAGTCTGTCTTCTAAAATGACACGTGACAAGTTGGTAAGAAAGAGTAAAAAGGAAAGAAAAAACAACAATGTAGAAAGATGGTTGTAGTATCACTGAAGCAAGGACTTTTGCTTGGGATGTAACATTCTAACATGTCTAATGATTGGTTCTTTAGCTCTTAAACATTTCTTAGATCTACTTCCTGCCTTATGAAATAAAAATTACCTTGACCCTTGACCTTATCATTATATATTTTTGAAGAAGTGGGTGAAGCTTCAGCTAGGAATCCTCTCATTCCAAATGCTAAATATCAACATTTAAGCCTAAAATTTGAAAGGGAAAAAGCAGTTTCATTGTTTGAAATTGCAAGTGCTCAGTTTTCACCTGTCATGTGAAATCACACGTGGACAAGGTAAAATGTGAACTTGGATTTAGTAAGGAAATACTGCTTTCTTAATCAGTGCTGGTATTTTGCTTGTTTTCCTCTTAATAAATTCTGAGTAAGTATGGGCTTGGAGAATTTTCATTTTAAAAATAACTTAACCTAATTACTATATCATCATCATCATAATCATTTTTAATATTTAACTTCTTCCTAGAAATGCTCAAATACAATCCCTAAAGGGCACAGTTGAGTATTTTCTTTTTAAAAGCTTGATAGAATTTTGAATCATTGCCTAATAGTTTCTTTAGCTTATCAAACTAGTGAAATGGCATCTTCTGCTTTAAATACTTCATCTTTCTCTCCACTCTCTTCCAAGGTATCAGCAACATTATTCCTACCCCTCCTTTTAGCTCCTCTTTTCTTGTGTTGCTGTTATAATCACAGAGAACATTGGCACAAATAGTTGCATGCCGTTGACCTACACGTATATCTTTCCAAAAACTTTAGTAACAATTCTCCCTGCTGACTTTTCAGTTTGAGACTGGCTGGGGTGGTCATTTAACACTTAGTGGCTCTGTTAGACTTTGAGAGTATCATAATCCTCTACATACTTCACTGTCACTTTGGCCCACAGATGGGGAGGTGAACTATTACCCTTGCTTGGAAGTATGTCACCTTTCATTCAACTAATTTGACCACAAGCAAGCTGCATATTCATACGTTTGTACTTTAGTCGTGATACCTCTGGTCAGACTGCTGCTAAATTGCCAAGGTGAACATACATCACTTTTGTTACGCATACTGTTAGAACTTATTTGACTTATCAGCTGGTTGACTCTTGTATTGTGAAAAGACAACAGAACAGGATATTCTTGATTTTCTATGCTTCAGTTGAAACAAAGCCTAATCTGAGGTACTACTTAGTAATAGAAACCACTTCAGAGCCAGTTTAGGACTCACGTTCACAAGTGTTTGCTCAGTCAACTCATTCTCTGGCAGCCGGTGGGATTAGATGTTTATTATGTATTGAATACAACCACAAATTGTTTTGGTACTATGAAATTTAGATTACCATCTTTTTCTGTGAACATGATTCCAAGATGCCGGTTCTCCACAACTAGAAAAGCTACAGTCCTGGCCATAGCTTGTCATCTCAGAGCTGCAAACAATCTGTGATGAAAGTAGGCTTCGTGGGCTTTGTAGCCAACCACGTGGAACCCTGTGTACAGATGGCCCCCATACTTGGTATTTAATATTCTGTTGTCACAATCTTGAAATCCTTAGTAATTTTATCTATGAATTTGTGTTCTGTAAGTGAAGTTCAGTTAAATTTAGAATATGTACCTCATTCCACATGCAAATTACCAGTTCCCACTGGGTTCTTGGGTGCCTGCTCTCCACTGCCTGGTTTCTGAGCCTGCCTGTCCACTGATGGCAGTTGTAGGGAGATCTGCATTCTGCTGTTACCCTCCATCCCCTGTGGAGGCACGGGTGCAGGCTTCAGTGAGGGTGCAGAGAGGGCTAGAATACACATCCTACAGAGCCTGCATCCCTGCCTCATGCTGGCAGCAACATGGCACATGTTGTAAAGGACTCAGTAGGATCTTCTCACCCATCCCTGTATCAAGCACATCCCAGCAGAGTTTGCAAGTCCCTTAGGGGTCATATATCTGCATGGGCTGGAGTAGTGCTAGTGGGAGAAGAAATTGACTTCCCCACCCAAGCTGGGTTCTCATATCCTTTATTTTGCATTGGTCCTGGAAATTATGTAGCTGGCAGTATCTGTGACTTATGTTGTTTGATTCTTGTAATGCAGCTTGAGCAATTAAAAAGAAAGCTCTTAGATATTATGTGCAGTATTTTCCTAGAGTTTCCCATACATACTCTATTCTTTATTAAATTAGCCTTGTTTAATATTTACTTTTCAACTTGGTAGGCTGACTCCTAGGTGACTTGACTTTTTAATAATTCACAATTAGTTACTTTGCAATTAATTGCATATTTAGAGTATCTTTTTAGCAGAACCTAGAAGAAAGTTTATATGACAGGTACAAAGATAACACTTTTTTAACATTTTTTATTGATTTATAATCATTTTATAATGTTGTGTCAAATTCCAGTGTAGAGCACAATTTTTCAGTTATACATGAACCTGTATATATTCATTTACATTTTTTTTTCTCTGTGAGCTACCAAAAGATCTTGTGTATATTTCCCTGTGCTATACAGTATAATCTTGTTTATCTATTCTACAATTTTGAAATCCTGTCTATCCCTTCCCACCCTCCGCCCCCTTGGCAACCACAAGTTTGTATTCTATGTCTGTGAGTCTGTTTCTGTTTTGTATTTATGCTTTGTTTGTTTGTTTGTTTTTCTAGATTCCACATGTGAACTGAGAAGATAACATTTTTTAAACCTATGATTTTTTTTCACTTTGCGTTTTAAAATTTTGACTTGCCATTGAGGATAGTTTCACTTTACCCCCTTGTTTTAATCAAAGGATATCTGCACATCATAAAAAAATGAATAGCTCAGGTTGATGTATAATGAAAAGCAATAGTCTCCCTCTCAGTCTCCAAGCCCAGTCCCCAGAGGCAAACACTCACAATCATTTCTTGTTTCAATCATTCCATAGGCATTATATTATTTTAATATATCCCATAGGCTTCAAATAATGTTTCTATTCAAATTTACCCCCAGGGTTGAATCCTTATCTAAAATATGAAGATTTAGCTCTCTTATTCCATTTCTTCCCTTTCCTCCTCCTCACAATTTTTGATAGTAAAATTATTATTTTAAATCTTCTATCAGTTATCTTAAAATCTTCAATAGTATATTAAACCTACATTTAGTTTTGTTGTATACTTCAGAAAATCATTTCTATCTTCCTTCCCCTCTCTTGTGCTATTTCAGCAATACCTTTGCTTTTACACCACCAAAGATCATTAATTTTCTTAAGTCTTAAGTTTTAGTTGTTCAGAAATTATATTTCATTTCCATTTGTTCAGTTTGATATCTTGAATCAAAAGGAGAATAAGTTATTTTTTATAATTTTTAACTGTGTTTCATAGTGTGGACATAACATGATGTATCCACCTTGAATGTAAACTTACGTTCACAGCCAAGGTTATTGATAGAAGAGAGTCCTAGCACTTTTACTGTCTGATCATACACTATGTATACTTAATTTTTTCATCAATTTGCTAAGTTTCCATCCAAAAATGCCATAACAATTCATGCTTCAATCTGCAGTGTATGAGAGTAACTATTCTTTCAAAACCTTACTAGTATTTGAAGTCTATCAAGTGTCTTAATTTTTCCCCATTGGATGGGTACCCCTCAGAAAACTCACTGTTGTTTTACTTTGCATATCCCTGATTTTTATTAATATTGAAGATATTTTCACATTATTTTTTACTTATACATTTATTTGTTGTATGATAATATGTGGCATAATTATATAACTGTAGAGTTTTTGTTTATTTACCAGTTCACATGTTTCACACATGTTTATACTTTCAAATAATATTGAGTTCACTCTCTTTACCCAATTCTGTGAGGCAAAAAGGGCCCAAGAAAGACTAATATAAATTATGAGAAAAATAGGAATCTAGAGGTGGAGATTTTCATCAGTGCATCAAAGGGGGAATGGAGAGGATTTAAAGTTTGCAGTTTCCATGGTTGAAATTTGAAGGAGTTTCTACTATAATTGTGATTTTTCAGTGAAGCACAGAGTGAAATTATCAACTGAAGGAGGAGAAAGTGTAAGAAGTTTAAGAAAATAAAAGAAGCTAACAAATGTGATCTCTTCAAGATACATATATATATACACACACACGTACATACACATACATATGTATACATACCTACATATGTGTGTGTTCAATACATAGAAAAATGTATAAAGAATGCACATCATCAAGCTATTCAAAATAATAATCTAGGAATAAGAAAGCAGAAGGGAGCAGAGATGGACTAAGACGACACTTTGTACTCTATAATTTTACGTTTGATTTTTTGTACAATACCCAGTATTCATATATTTCCTTTTTTATTGAAGTATAGCTGGTTTACAATGTTGTGTTAATTTCTGGTATACAGCATATATATATATACACACACACACACACACACACTCCTTTTTGTAGTCTTTTTCATTATAGGGTATTACAAGATATTGAATATGGTCCCCAGTGCTATAAAGTAGGACCTTGTTGTTTATCTGTTTTATATACAGTAGTTAGTATCTGCAAATCTCAAAGTCCCAGTTGACCCCTCCAGCTCCTCCTGTTCCCTTGGTAGCCATAAGTTTTTTTTTTTTTTGTTTTTTGTTTTTTTTTTGTATGCCTGTGAGTCTGTTTCTGTTTTGTAAATAAGCTCATTTGTGTCTTTTATCAGATTCCACATATAAGTGATATCATATGCTATTTGTCTTTATCTGTCTCACTTACTTCACTTAGTGTGATAATCTCTAGGTTGATCCATGTTGCTGCAAATGACATTGTTTCATTCTTTTTTATAGCTGAGTAGTATTCCATTGTATATTATACCACAACTTCTTTATCCACTTATTTTTCAGTGAACATTTAGGTTGTGTCCGTGTCTTGACTATTGTAAATAGTGCTGCTATGAACACTGGGGTGCATGTATCTTTTCAAATTAGAGTTTCCTCTGGATGTGTGCCCAGGAATGGGATTGCTGTCGTATGGTAAATCTATTTTTAGTTTTTTAAGGAATCTGCATATTGTTTTCCATAATGGCTTCACCAAACTACTTTCCCACTAATAGTGTAGGAGGGTTCCCTTTTCTCCACACCCTCTCCAGGATTTATCATTTGTGGACTTTTGAATGATGGCCATTCTGACTGATGTGAGGTGATACCTCATTGTGGTTTTGATTTACATTTCCCTAATAATTGATGCCATTGAAGGTCTTTTCATGTGCCTGTTGGCCGTCTGTATATCCTTTTTGGAAAACATGTCTAGCCCGAGTAATTAGGCAAGAAAAAGAAATAAAAGACATCCAAATTGGGGCGACAGAATTTTATGTATATGTAACACTAAAGACTACACTAAAAACTGTTAGAAATAGTACAGTAAAATTATGGTCAATACACAGAAATCTGTTAAGTTTCTATAGGCTAACAATAAACTAACAGAGAAAGTAGGTAAAGAATCTTATTTATAATCACAACAAAAATAATAAAATACTGAGGAATAAATTTAACCAGGAAGGTAAAAGACCCGTATGCTGAAAACAATAAAACATTCTTGAAAGAAATTGAAGACCTAAAGAAATGGAAAGATATCCCATTCTCATGGATTGGGAAAATTAACATTTTTAAAATGTATACATTACTTAAAACAATCTACAAATTTAATGCAATCCCTATCAAGATACTAATGACACTGTTTAAAGAAATAGAACAAACAATCCTAAAATGTATATAGAACCATAGAAGGCCCCTAATAGCCAAAGCAATCCTAAGAGACAAGGACACAGATGGAGATAATACCCTCCTTGATTTCATATCATGTTACAAAGCTATAGTAATCAAAACAGCATGGTATTAACAGCCAAAGAGACATATGGGTCGTGGAACAGAATTGAGAGCCCAGAAATAAACCCACACATACAAGGACAACTAATTTATGACAGGGGAACAAAGAACATATAATTGAGAAAAGACAGTCTCTTCAATAAATTGGGAAAATGGGAAAGCCACGTACAATCAATCAATCAATAAAGCAAGCAAGCCAGCCAGCCACTGTCCCACACCGTACACAAAAATAAATTCAAAATGGATTAAATACTTGAATGTAAAACTTGTAAATATAAAACTCCTAGAAGGAAACATGGAAAGTATCCTCTTTGACATCAGTCTTAGCAATATCTTTCTGGATATTTTTCTCCTCAGGCAAGGGAAACAAAGGCAAAAATAAACAAATGAGACTATATTAGACAGTAAACCTTCTGCACAACAAAGGAAATCATCAACAAAATGAAAAGACAATCTACTGAATCGGAGAAGATTTTGTAAATCATGTATCTGTTAAGATGTTAATATTCAAAATAGATAAAGAACACATAGAGTTCAACAACTTAAAAACATACAACAGAGGAACTGAATAGATTTTTTTTTCCAAAAAAGGCATACTTCATTTTGAAATATGTCAAACAAGTAAAGTCTTCCTACATCCCTTCTTGTATTTCATCTCTCCTTCCTTCTGTTTATACTACGTCTATCACTTTATCCATCTACCTACCACTTATTATTCTTTCCGTGTATTTAATTTGGTCTGGTCTTGTTAAATATTAGCCCCTTTTACTTTTTCTTTCTTTACAAATTTCATCAGTTGTTCTGGATTTCTTTGCCAGTATCTTAGACTCTGCTCACTGTTTGATAGAAAAGGAGTCCCTATAGTTATAATTTCCCAGAAATATCCTGTTGTTTAAACTCCTTTACCTCTCAGTTCTCTGTTGTCTTCTTAACCCACTCAATGGTTTTGGTGAGGAGTCTGGCTGGTAGACAGACATACTGTGCTCTACAGCTCTAGCCTAGAGGAACATTTAAAGACATGTGAGGAAAAAAAAATTCCTATTTGATTTTTTAAAGAAGTAGATGTGGGAAGACCTTTGAGAGAGTAATTTATTTTACTTTATTATTATTGTTATTATTTGTCTTTACCAGTGCTCCCAAACTGAGCTATTTGCTGGAAAGTTTATTTTTAAGAATGCAAACACTTGAGGGATTGTCAAAACAAATTCTGAGATATGTCAAGGAGAATGGGTCTCTTCTCTCTTCTTCTCTTGGTTAAAAATATCTCTAAATAAATTGTATTATAAGCTCGGGTACATGACTCCAGTTATAAATGTGCATTGTAATGGTAACTGGCGAATAGCATTTTCCACATTTCTTTTTCCTCAACCTTCATATTTTTATGGAGAATTACAAATGCATTTTTCAGTGGAAACACCAAGTTTCCTGCTAAATGAGAGAAAACTTTCTTTCCAACACCCTGCATCTTCCACCCCACTGAACACCATATGTATTAGTTTAATAGGACTCTCAGTTTCAGGGAATTTACAAGTTAGACATTTGTGACAGTAAAATGTGGACTTTCATGGCCAGTTGGTTTCTATCCTCTGCATAATGATTCTGTGACCCAAGCACATTCATTCTTATACTTTTGACTCCCTTGGGGTCACAAAGTTCTTGCATCTAGCTTGAATACGAGAGAAGAACAATGGAAAAGGCATATTTGCTTCTTAATTAACTCAACTACAAATGAGTGACCCATATCTCTCATATCCCAGTTGCAAAAACTAGTCAAATGGTACACGCTGTTACAGGTATGGTTTTGAAATGAAATTCCTTCTTGTGTGGATGCTTCCCAGCAGCAGTTTCACCCGATGGCTGGGAACAGGAATAGTGGGCAGTCAATAGTCTTTGCTACTCTAGAATAAAAAGAACTTCTCTTTATCTTTTTATCTCCAAAGTTTGGGAAACTCTTCATAGGGGGGGAAAAGTTTTTCACACGCTGAAATATATTGCAGAAAGCTTCATGTTAATTTATTTCAGTGTTGAGTATTTAGTAGACCAGTGAGCAAGCTTTAAGTCATTATGAAATTTTCATGCTAGGGCAACTTTCAATTGTGCCAAAAAGGTTTAAATTTATTTTAAAATTCTCCATTAAAAGCTGAAAACATTTCTTGCTTCTACCTTGTTATTTTAATTTACCACTTATACTACTTTTTAAAGAGAAAGATTTTACTTTCTAATAGCATAAAGGGCTGCTTTAGCTTGATTCAGTAGTGACGTCTGTGGTGAAACTGGAATTCAATGAAGTAATTATGATTTTTAATTGAATTTTGACATCATGTTTTGAGGTATAGACGTTTGTTATTTGGAGGGGAGGGTATTTGTCATGGCTTTCTAATCCCCCTCCCCTAGTGACAAGTACTTATGTAAAGCAAATGTAGGAACTTGTTACTTACATGTCATATAGACAACCTTGCTGTGTTATCTCTCATATTCACCTAACACTCAGCATGCTCTAATTAAATCATGCTATCAACTACTCTGGTAATATTCCAGGTTCAGAAGTCTAGAAAATTAATGTAGCGCCTAGAACTAGTAGACACAGCAATAGCCCCTGTGTAATGAACTTTTAGAGAGGTAGAGAGCACCTACCCAATCTGTTAGACCTTCTTTCTCTTGATGAAAATAGGATAAATTGGTCTAGAGGCCACTTCACTTCTCTCTCAGTTTCTAAATATGTTTTCTCTCTTACTTGGACAGGGCTATTTTGAATTCACTCTTTTTCCAGACCTAGACTAATTAACTGGTCTCAGTTACTGTCGTATTCAAATACCACTGCTACTCTATAAAGATAATTGCCTGTGTGCCTCCAAGGCAAAAAATATGAATAATTAATTTTTAAAGTGAAGGAAATGGTATGGGTATTTGGAAATGACATAAGATAAAGACAAATATTTCTGTTTGGAGCCCAAAATGTCTAGCTGTGTCAGAATTTTAAGATTTGGGGCCTTCAGAGATTTATCGTATTAGAGTCTCTGAAAATAAGTTACTCCTGGCTAGTAAAATAGAAAATGTTTAAGGCCCTATCTTCTTCATGCATCCTTCCAAAATAAGGTAACAAATAAAAATATACTTTATAATTTTCAAGGCTAAAGTAAGTAGCCCACATATCTGTAAAGATTCAAATATATATTACACTTGATAAGGGAGTCACTCTAAATTATTAAGACATTGTTTTCATTCTCTGAGAGGAGATGCTAATAGGAAAGACTTAATCATAACTTTATTAAGTTGAATATTTTCAAAATACTAGATAGTGAATATCATGAAAGTATTGCTTAAGGCCTAAAGGAGTCTTTTCTGCCCCTAATGTGCAGAGATACTATGATACATACTATATAGGGTAAACTCCTAATAATAGAAAACAAATATACAGGCATCAATATTAATCATATTCTCAAGTAAATATTTCATAAAGAACAGAAAAAAATTGAATGTCCCTATATACTAACAGTGACAGGAAATCTTCACGTAATTTGGAAAAATGAATTTTGTCAAAAATATATGTCACAAATACCAAAATATGAAGATTTCTCTATCACATGCAGTAATGATGTGTAGAGGAGGCAAAACTTCCCCTCAACCTTCTTAGGGTCTCTATCTGGGCCTGAGGATTTAATTGACCTAAGACAGATTAACAGAGAACAGCATAGATTTATTTAATATGAATTTTCCATGACATAGAAATACTCATGAGGAAATGAAAACCAAAAGAAGTGGCAAACTGTAAATTCTTCGATACTAGGTTCAAAAAAAAAAGTGGCAATTGTGAAAAAGTAACTAAATTATGTGGAGAGATGAAAAGAAGATAAGAATTATTTTAACAAGATCTGTTTGTAGAAAATTCTCTTAGCCTTGACCCCTTGTCTCTGGTGATAAGAATGTTTGTTTTCTCTTGGATCAGAGAGGACATCTTTCAGATGGGAGTCTTATCTCCTGCTTTTAGGAAGAAAAGGGGAAGTCAGAGTGCCCTTTCTGCAGCTGCTCTTTTTAAAGTGCTTGTAGCACAAAATAATTCTTACGCCAAAATGACATATTTTGGGGTGACGTATTCTGCCATCCTTCAGATGGTAGTGCCTCATACTATTGATGCTTAAATTTGCGATAACACCATCTTCACTGGGATGTAAATAAGCAATATCCATTATTATGATATCTTCATAGGGGTTTATATAAATTTTCAGTTGCCTTTACAAATATGCAGGTGAATTTATGAAGTTATTAGTCTCTCCATGATAATTTCAGATAATTCATTGAACATCATCAGGCTACTGAATATGAGGTAAAAATTGCCTTTTTAATAGGAAATAAGCAACAGGAATTATTTATTGCCTTTTGTATTTTTATTTACTTTTTAAAGATAGACTTAGTTTATTACTAGTCACACGAGAATTGTGACTTGTAGTTTTCTATCATTTTAGTTATACAACACTTCCAAATGATTTTTGGCGTTTTCTTAAAACAGAGTTTACTAAAATAATGATCCAATTAGCAATTCTTAAAAGATTCATTTGCTTTTATCAAAATCAATATTGGGGGTTTATTTGAGAAGGGGTATTGTTTTTATAAAATGAGTTTTATATTCTTGGCAAGCAGTAGCTAGTATTGAAGTTAGTAATATTTGAGTAGAGCTAATGATATGTAAGTTCAAAGTTATTATAGACACTTACTTGATTTGTTTTGCCATTCAATTAAAATTCAACCAAAAAGTGTTTTGTAAGCACTTTCTATAGAATTATATTTTTTATGAATAGTAGTGGCTTATAGGCTTGTGACATGTAAGGAGGAAAATATCAACATGAAGTAAAGGTGTAAGATTATTTTAAATATTGCAAAACTCACATACATTTATATTTCACAGCTAATATGGGACTACTCTAGAAAGAAATTAAGAAAGTAAGCTCACTTACAATAGCATCAAAAACAATAAAATGTGCAGGAATAAATTTAACCAAGAAGGTTAAAGAGCTGTACAATGAAAACTGTAAAACATTGATGAAAGAAATTGAAGAAGGCACAAGTAAATAGAAAGATTTCTCATCCTCATGAATTGGAAGCATTAACATTGTTAAAATATCCACACTACCCGAAGCACTCTGCAGAGTCAGTGAAATTCCCATCAATAGTCCAGTGACGTTTTTCATAGAAAACAAAACAAAACTAAACTAAGCTAAAATTTATTTGGAACTACAAAAGGTCTCAAATACCTAAAGCCATCTTAAATAAGAAGAGCCAGGATGGAGGCTTCACACTCCCTGATTTCAAACTTTATTAAAAAGCTGTATTTATTGACATAGTATGGTATTGTCATAAAGACAAACACATAGGTAAATGGAACAGAATAGAGAGCCCAGGAATATTCCCACATGTATATGCTCAACCAGGCACCAAGAACGCACAACATGGGAAGGATAATCTCTTCAATAAATGTGTTTGGAGAACTGGATATCCAATGCAAAAGAATGGAATTGGACCCTTATTTTACACTATACACAAAAATCAACACAAAATAGTTTAAAGACTGAAATATAAGACTTGAAACCATAAACTTCTAGAAGAAAACATAGGTGGAAAGTTCTTTGACATTGATCTTGGCAATGATTTTTTGGGGGATATGACACAGAAGGACAGCAACCAAAGCAAACAAACAAATGGTACTACATCAAATTGAAAAGTTCTGCACAGCAATGGAAACAGTCAACAAAATGAGCAGGCAGTCTGTGGGATGGGAGAAAATATTTGCCAACCAAATATCTGGCAAGGGATTAATATTCAGGATATACAAGGAATTCTTACAACTCAATAGCAAAACAAAACAAAACAAAACCCAATTAAAAAGTGGGCGAGGAACTTGAATAGCCTTTTTTTTTGTAAAGAAACCATACAAATGACCAACAGGTATATGAAAAATGCACAGCATCATTAATCATCAGGAAAATACAAATCAAAACCACAATAAGATATCACCTTACACCTGTTAGGATGTCCATTATCAAAAAGATAAAAGATGGCAAATTTTGTTAAGGATAAGGGAAAAGGAGAACTCTTATATAGTGTTGGTGGAAATGTAAATTGATATAGCCATTATGGAAAACAGTATGGAGTTCCCTCAAAAAATTAAACATAGAACTGCCACATGACTCAAAAATTCCACTCCTGGGTATATATCTAAAGTAAGTGGAATCACCATCTTGAAGAGATACCTGCTTCCCATGTTTGTTGCAACACAATTTCCAGTAGCCAAGTTATGGAAACAACCTATGGGTCCAATGATGGATGAATAGATGAAGAAATTGTGTTATAAATACATAATGGAATATTACTCAGCCATAAAAGAAGGAAACCCTGCGACCATTTACAACAACATGGATGAACCTGGTGGCATTATGTTACGGAAAATAAGCCAGAGAGAGAAAGACAACTACTGGAAAGTATTACTCTTATGTGGAACCAAAAAGAAAAAAATTTTTGAACTCATAGAAATTGAGGGTAGAAAAATGGTTGCCATGGTTTGGGGCATGGTGGGGATAGAGAGATGTCGGTCCAAGGTTGCAAACTTTCAGTTATATGATGAATAAGTTCTTAGGGTCTAATGCACAGAATAATGACTATGGTTAATGCTATATAGTATACTTATAATTTGCTAAGTGATTAGGTCTAAGGTGTCCTCAGCACACACACTCACACACAAAGATAAGTATATGAGGTGAAAGATGTGTTCATTAACTTGATTGTGGTCAGCATTTTACAATGTGTATATAAATCAAACCAAATATTGTATACTTTAAATAGATGACAGTCTTATTTGTCGATTATATCTCAGTAAACTTGGGAAAAAATTAAGTCTCTCAGTTGCACTAGCCGCATCTGGCTGCTCAATACCTACACATGGCTAGTGGCTACTGTGGATGACAATGCAGATGCAGACCGTTCCCATCATTGCAGAAAGTTCTGTTGAACAGTGCTGCTATAGAAGATTGGATGAATACCAGTTGTGGTCCAGACGCTGAATGATTTTTCTTTCATCTATATTTTATTATATCTCCACCCAAACTTAATTTCTTACTTTATTGTCTCCGAGAGGAGTATAAAAAAATCCAATTGATGGTTCCAGTTAATTAAGCTTTGATGTTATGTTTAATATGTAGTTTTCTCATTTAAAATTTTTAGTAAGTTTCTGCCATCTCTAAGTAAAAGATTTCTGTCCATCAGGGACTACTTTGAAAGATGGGCCTCAAGCTATTAGTCAGCAAAAGACGTTACCTCTGTTGACATTTTGCTCCCTATAAACACCTAAAGGTGCCTGCCAATTTCATCAACTGATACACATTTAGCTCTTGAGTGTTATCATAATCCTTACCAAGTGCTTTAAAAATAAGAAAGAAAAAGTACATGGTATAAATCCTTACTTTGCTTGACTTGATAAATCCAGTTTTAATTTATTGAAATCATATTTCCCAAGTCTTTTATTCAATAACAGAAACAGATCAGGTCAGTCTATTTTCCCCACTACTAGTCTGTTTATCAACAATATCCAACAGCCTCATCCTTACTCCCTAACAGTGTGAATAAATCATTAAGTTTCTGTTGTCCGTTACTGCATTGTACAAAAATGACAGGGTGGATTTTACCAAATTTCGAACAGCTGGAACTGAGGTGCACAAGAGGCCCACACGAATACTAATTTTGGAGAGACATGGCATATGAATTTTGATGCTTTGAACAGAAAAAACAAATCGTAGTTTCAAATTTGAAATGCAAATCAAAAGTCACAAGTGCAGATGGTTGAAATTACATAAGTGGGATTGTTGATTGGACTGTTTCTCACCTGGGCAGCTCTCTGTAGTACACACTAGAGTGAGTAGCACCACAAATTTAGTTATTTAAAGATATTCAGAGATTTTCTGAGCAACTCTCATGCCGTAGTTACCAAAACCTTTTCTTCTGATCATAATCTAGCTTAGGAAGGAAGTGAGATTTGTAGCATTTGGATAGATATTTCTATACAGACATGCCTTGTTTTATTGCACTTTGATTTATTGCATTTTGCAGATATTACATCTTTTTTTTTTTTTTTATAAATTGAAAGTCTGTGGCAACCCTGTGATGAGCAAGTCTGTTGGTGCCATTTTCCAACAGCATTTTCTAGCATCCTGTTTCTGTGTCATTCTTTCATTATTCTAACAATATTTTAAACTTTGTCATTATTGTTATATTTGTTACAGTGATCTGTGATATTTCATCTGTTGTTGCAATTGTTATTGCAAAGAGATTATCACTGGAAATATGTCACAAACTGACCATACTTCAATTTAAAAAAAAGACTATCACTGACTCAGATGATGGTTAGCGTTTTTTAGCAATAATATGTTTTTAATTAAGGTGCATACATTGTGTTTTAGACATAATGCTATTGTACACTTATAGACTACAGCACAGTGTAAATGTAACTTTCATACATACCGGATAACCATAAAATTGGTGTGCCTCACTTTATTGTGACATTCACTTCATTGCTGTGGTCTGTAACTGAACCCTCAGTAACTCCGAGGTTTGCCCATAGTACTCCTTAAGATTTGACAGTCAAAATAGATGTTGGCAGAAGATGGTTCACAAGACTGAGAAGGACCATATTAAATGACTGCCTACTTTGAGATGATGGTAAGAAGACGTCTGTGGGTTAGTGTTTCAACTATTTCTCAAGTCAGCTGCTGTTTGTTTCATTGGTAAGCCCTGGGGTGTCTAAATGAGCCTTGCTTTCTTACTCTCTATGCAGAGAATTAAACCTTAATTTGTGAGACTTGTCTTATTTCTCCTCTTTAAATCATTTAACCAAATTTGCACATACAGATGGAGACAGGTTAGGTTCTGAAATTGAAATAAATGGAGTATCACATGGTGCTGCTCATGCCTGCCTGCAATGTGGGAAAAGTATTGTACCTAGGAAAAGGCTTAGTTTCCTATCATGATAGTCTTGTCTCAGTCGTATGACAAAATGAGTTAGAGGCAATGTATCATAAATCCCATTGTAAGTATAATGCTGATGAAAATGTAAATGCTGACACTTTAAAACTGAATAGTAAATGACTGGATAATGGCATTTCCCTCTAGTTTCCTCTGATTTGTAAGTTCTCAAAAAGCTAGTGATTCTGGCAGATTAAGGAACCTTATACTCTACAGAGTTCATAATTTACTTATTTGAAAACATTCACTGTAGCAAGAATAGTCACTTCTATAAACATTACCTTCTTTTCCACAAGAGAGAATGTTTAAGAAAATTAATTTTGCATCATTGTGGTCAAAGGTAGAGTTTTAAAAACTGAAAGTAACCCGTAAGAGCATTCTATATGCTTCTGTCATCTCAGAACAGAAAACCAAGATTCAAAGAAGCTGGGTAAATTGCAGGATATGTTAATGAAATTAGAGATCAGTATTGCTAGGACTGGATCCCAAGACTTAATGTTTGCCTGATGCTGTCTATTAGGCATTGTTTCTTCTATATCTGAAACATGCTTAAATTGTTTCTTTTAAGAACCTCCCATTTTCTTAAGTTTTATGTAACATTTCCTTTTTCAAAGGCCAATAGATATGTTAGGGCTGCTTATGTTGACCTAGGGCTTCTTTAGTCTGGTGGAAAGGTAATGTCTCACATGTGAAATGAAAATTATTTTAATGATCCAGATTTTCATTAGCAAAAAGGTGACCTATACATACTGCAGATATAGAGAAATAAAGAAAATCTATGTTTTGACATGTGCTGTATTAATGGCGCACCAACACATTCTTCTTTAATGAGTTTTTCTTTTCCTCGTGATTTTAACATAAAACAAATGAGGTGGAGTGGAAGGAAGAATGCACCTTTATTTTAATAGAGTTTGAACACTGCTCTTGAATGCACATTACAGACTCCTTTCTAGCTTGTTTGGGGTTTTTTTTTTTTTTTTTTCCAAATCTCCAGGGAATTAAATGAGACAGCAATATAATATTGGTGTTGTGATAATTATGAACAGGTTTTATCAAAGCAGGCATGTTATAATAAACAAGATACACGTTTCTAATCCTAGGAAATTAAAAATAGTTTCTATTGTTCCATGAACTTGGGGATTTAATTACTAGTTTTAATCTCAGAAGTCTATTTTAAATAAATTAAAATGCAATTTGATTCTTCAGCACAAACAGCCCTGCTAACCTCTTTAGTCATTCACAATAATTGCATGACTCATCCTTTATACTTGGCGCTGGGCAGACAGATTTTTTTATGCTCGATTGCTTTCCCCAAACTTAACTTTTTCATTGTTGGTATAGTTGCTGTTTAACAAAAGCGCTGAAATCCCATAACCTATAGTCTTTTGCTTCTTGTTGGCATTGAAGTTCTCTCTTTGCTGACAGTGGTTTTCATTTGGAAATTCTGAAAGTAACCCAAGCTAAGATTATATATTTTTTTTAATTGAAGTATAGTTAGTTTACAATGTTGTGTCAATAGATTATATGTTTATACTAAATTAGATCAACTATGTTGCCTCTTTAGATTAAGGTGATGTACTGTATTGGACTCTTTTGATAGCCATGGTCTTCCTCTCTTATAAATTCATTCGTTGTTACGAAGCATCAAGTGTACCATCATGGCAACATCTGTAGAACTTTCAGTATGCTGGAGGTGGTGTAGTGTGGTGGGAAAACAATGAAATCTGAACTCAAGTAAGTTTAGATTTGATTGACAGGTCAACAAGGAGCAGCCACATGTTGATACTTCTGGATATTACATTGGAAACTTGTCTAAGACACAATTTCATTATCCATTACATGGGGGGAAAGTCGTGCCCAGTCACATTGTTTATCTAATGATTTGATGATATAATAGAAACTAAATAAAAATTATTTTATCTCCTATCACAAATACAAGCAGTATAATTTATCTGTGCTACAAAAGGTATTAATCTATCAGAAGGCATAACTGACAATTGCATGTTATAAATAAAATTTAAAGCTGAAACTACATTCTACTGATACCAGCTCATATGCCCCATTCTCACTCAGGCCGTCCCCGACCACCCTACTGAAGTAGCCCCTTGGGACTGTCCTTACCAGCCTTTATTTTTGTCTTATCACTTACCACCATCAGAAATTATGTCACAGTTGCTTTATCATTGCATCCCCTCCAGAATATAAACTGCTGAGGGAAAAGTATGTGTAATTTGTCCACCACTAAGCTCAGTGACTGCAGCTGCTTGGCATATTGTAGGAGCTCAATAAATGTAAAATAAATTAATTCATAGCTGAATACCTAACTGATAAAAATATGCCGTATTTGGTGCTGCAGGAGTTTCAATATGACTATTTAAACTAAGTTTCTAAATATTTAAACTGGAGCTAAAATTAGCTTCTAATCCATTAGGTGCCGTAAGACAGGTGAAACATAACATACAAAGAAATTAAGCTCACCATCATGCTTAAGGTTCAAACAATCATAGTGCTTAAAAAGCAGGAGAGAGCGCAAGAACAGGAAGGCGTATGCAGCCGACCTGGAACAATCTCCTGCAGTTTATCATGGTGATGATGAGAGATCTGTGGGGGTTGTTGCAGGAATATAGGCTTATGTTTCTCCATCTTTACTCTGCAGACTATCAAGGGGGTAGTGGATATAGTTTCTAAGAGAAGACATCAATGATGTGTTTTCATTTCCGTTGTAATCTCAAAATTAATACACATTTATTCCAAGTTGTTGATGTGGCCGTGTGATAACCAAGTATTTCCGCATGATTTCATTGGTTGAAATTTTATCAGCATGTAGGATAACGTGGTTATCCGACTATAGTCAATTAACGTAACTTAATGAGAAAACTAGAGCTGTGGGGTTGATGTGTCAATACTGCATATTAACCAAATGAAGTTTCAGGTAAGGTTCTGTAAGGAATGAGAGGACACGAGGTGGGGTAGACTTGCACACTCAAGAGAACTTAGATTGTGGTAGCTAATTCATATTCTCTCCGCCAGGTGAGGTTTTGTTTCAGTAACATATTATCCCTCTACACATTAGTTTAGTATCATTATAAAAGTTTCATTTTGTACTTCAGTTTGTATTCATTTGCAAATTTGGTTTATTGTTGTATAGTTATCAACATGTGCACTTTATATTTAGCTTTGTACATATTTACGTTAAAATATGAAAATATACTATTGTTCAACACCAGGAGTCTACAGTTTTGTTTTTCCATTAAAAGAGCTTAATACACTTGTAATACAGTTGAGGAATAATGGTGGGCAAGTCAAATTTGGCCCTTCCTTATCGTCTTCTACAACAATTTTTGAGTGTCTACATGCTGATGGTGAAAACTCCGTTAGCGGCAGTATGAAAGGGAACGGGGAGAGGAGCTAGCCAGACCGTGAAGTCTTTGTTGCTCGGTGTGAAGTGCTTTCCAGCTCTGGAGCCTGTAGAAGGGGTCAGGCTATCTGCCACAATATGGAAGTACTACGTTAGGGGAGTTAAACTACTTAGTTCATTTGGTGCCTTTTGAGGATGAGGCCCTAACCGATTTCCAGATAGAGTCCTGTGTATCTGAGATTCAAGAAAGAAGGAATTGGGATTTAAGACGAGAGAGTTTAGGGGCATTTGTGAACAGAAGGCAGCTGAGCTTGTGGCAGTAGATGAACTTGTCAAAGAAGACCAAAGGCAGAACTTTGATGAAAACTGCATTCAGTGGTGTGAATGAGAAAAAAAAAAATAAAGTATCAGACATTTCTCATTTGGAATTTGTATCTACTTTAGGAATTTTTGCATGTTATTTAAAAATTTAGCATATACAGTGCTGTATTTTTGGATCACAATATAAAACCTGTTTACCTAGAAAAGAGTAGGAAGAAAAATTGTGCAGTATGTAAGGTGGCATTTGAAGTGGGAAGCAAATAATGTAATAAGAGATGGTATACCAAGGCTGTGTGCATCATATAGGCTGATCCTAGTCAGGCTTTATTTACTGAGAAGGCTTTGTTTTTCTGTTGAATATGAATAATACATTCTTACCAGATTGCTGTGAAGATCAAATGTGATGATACATACCAAAATACTCTGGGAAACCATCATTACTGTAGAAATATTTGCTAGAATTTTCTCTGGGCAAGCGTCTTAAAATTGATATAGTACCATACAAACATTTTCCTTAGTGTTTCATTATTTTTATTTATATTTCTGTTTTTACCATCTAATTATTTTTCAGCATTTAATATTCATGAACGTCAAGAATATTCTATATCTTCTGCTTTTATTATATGGATTGCACAATGTGAGTTACACGGTGTGATGAAGCCATTAACTTCATTAACTAGAAGAGTGGCTCAGGTTTGAAATATAGATGATTTGTAAGTGGTAGGAAGAACAGTAAAGGTAAATTGCTTCTTCTTGCCACCTTAAAAAATCTAACTCAGACTATCTAGAAAGCTTAAAGAATTTAATTACATTGAATTTTTACAGCCAAGATGAATAATTCCATCGATATGGTGGAATTACATAAGAATTCGACATGTACTGAATATAAAATATAAAAGTACAGTGAGTATAGCCTTACTGAAGAAACAGCTAACTTTTGGGACAGTGGTGCACAAGAACATATATCTTACTTTTGAAAGACCATCTAAAATTCTTTTTAAGTTTTATAATCTTTTTCTCCCACTCCAAAAGCACATGGAGATTTGTCACTAAAACCCTTAACAGGCATCAATATGCAGGATCAACTGAATGATGACTAAAATATAGGAAGACAGTTTTATTGTAGAGGCAGAGTGCTGGTTTCAAGACATGTATCATAAATGAATGAAAGTCTTTTTGTTTTAAGGAAACAAACATGTAAATGAGAAACGCAAGCCTACCCAGCATGTCATTATAAATTCTAACATTCTGAAGCATTATGTTCTTATGCTAAAATGAAAAGGATGGTTAAGTCCTGCACGTTGTGAGAGAAATGTAGAAAAAAGAATCTCACACAAAACACCTGCCAACTTCCCTTTTCCGCCATCGCCTTTTAGAAGAAATGTCTATATTGAGAATTCACTTCTAAAATCTTCCACTCCTAGCCCCTGCCCCCCATATACCACTTATAAACTAACTCGGCAAACTAGTCAAGGAAGAAATTTTGCATTTCCATTCCTGAGTTACCAATATTTGTCACATTTAAGAGAAAACTGAAAGATCTGAGTTATTTATTTCATATATGAATGCATTGACTCTTTTGTGGCCCAGGACCCTGAAGTGATGACACATGCCTTCAAACAGCTCTGAACATCTTCAGGAGGTAGAGATGTGAGAAGAGAGTGATGCTGAGATGACTAGTTCCTATCTGACCCCAGGAAGCAGTGCAACATAGTTCAAAGAATTTGAGTAAACAAGAAAAATGGAAGAAAACACAGCATGATAGACATGCGGAATTTTGAAAGGGAAAACATGTGAGGGGAAAAAAAACAGTGCATTTCAGGAAGATTTTATTTGTTTTTTCTTCATCTTTTTAGAGTAAACTCAAGGTTATAGAAGGGTTTGAAAAGCAAAAAAGGAAGGCTTAATTTGCAGCAAGTTGGATTAAATTAGCCCAAGAGAAGGGAGAAAAAGAAGGTATTGTTGAATGACTCTCCTGCTAGAAATTATTCTGGGGGCTTTTTCTGGTATTTTTCTCTGCCTCCTCTTTTTAATTTTTAATCTCGTTAGAGGGCCAGATTTCTCATTCATGAAGGTTGATGACAAACTGAGGCATAGTCTATTGGTAACAGCATACAAAGCATATTTCAGCACCTGGTATATTACTGGTGCATGATTTATTCTGTCCTGAGAAATTTGTGTGTATTTATTGTTGTTGTTGTTGCTATCATTATTAGTGGACAGTGCACCAAGCCAACATTCAAATCAAAAGTGACACCAATACTCCCTATCAGAAAGTCCTCTGAGGAAGAAAAAGCGACTTGTAATTTACCCTGAAGTCTGTGTCTAAAACTGCGTCTGCTTCTGTACTTGCACTTGACTCAGTATCTATGTTTAGATCTGTCTTTATATATCTGAACTGGAATCATTATGAATTCATTCATTCAGAATCATGTATTTAGTCTCTTGTGTCAGGTGGGGTACTAAACATTGAAGATGCAAAAAAGAAGTAGCTTATAACCTTAAGATATTTACAATATAGAGAGAAGAAACAGATAAATAACTAGATGCTGTAAATTTTGGAAGTTTATAAGCTGAAAATTGATAGAAATTACAGTGTGGATACAAAAAGGTCAATTCTATATAAGATAGAGAGTACATGGCAGCTAGGAAAAGCCACTTAAAAGATCTGAGTAACTGAAACTTGGCAGTCAAAATACAATGCACATTTTTTTCCTGATTATCCTAAATATAAGATACTCTGAAATGATAAAGACAGTCAAAATTAGAAGAAAGGTTTGAATTAGGTTACCTATTTAAGTCACTTCTAACTACATTTCACAATGAGTCAAAATGATGCCTTGACCCAAAATTCAGCCAATATTCATTTTCTTTAATTTATTTCTGTGGGCCAGATATTGTGCTAGGGAATAAAAAGATGGAAAAATAATCTGGATTTTTATTCAAGGTTTTAAGTATAATATGGAAGACCTACGTACAGATAATAATTTAGTTTTAAATGTAATAATACAGATAGTACAAAATAAATGATTTATCTTCCTCTGGCACAGGTAGAAAGATTAAGGTACACTTAAAGTGGGCTTTAAATATACATCTGAGTAGGGGAAGGGCATTCCCCTGTGCACGGGTGCAGAGAAGACTGGTGCCACGTTTCCGGTCTGGAGAAGTTAACTGAGGCTGGCAAGTTTGTGGAGACTTTGCATAATGTTGAGGAATTTGAACTTCACTTGCTAGAAAATAAGACTTACTTGCAAGGCTGTTCTGTTGTGTTTTGTTTTTAAAGCCCAGAAGCGATATGCATTTTCTAAAACGAGGAGGAAAGGGAATGGAGGAAAATAAACTAGTTAGGAATCTACTGCAGTATTCTGACTGTGATAATGAAGGTTTGAGATAATACTGTGGGCAGGAAAGGGGAAAATAACTGGATGTGGAAGCTGATAAGGAAGGAAGCAATAATGAAGGTTGACTTTTATATTTCTAGTAAAAGATTAGGTGGCAACTATTGCAGAAGAAGCAATTTAGGGTAGAAAAATATCTCTGGTTGAATGGCTATGTATCTTCCAAGACAGCCCCACCAATAATCTAGAAATGTAGAGAATAATTTCCCCAACTTTTTGGCTTCAAAGTCTTCCTACATTATACCACACTAAGCAAATTTAAACATTATAAACAAACAAACAAATAATTGTAAATTTGAATAAAATGCCAGGCTTAGCAAGAAATATCGGGAGATCATTGAAATGGGGAGCAAGATGCGATATTCAGCATGAACTTCATTGTACCCAACTCTGCATTTTGGGTGCCACCGGGAAAGAAGTGAAATCCATCTAGTGGTAAGATCTACTCCCTATTCTAGTTTGCATCACCTTGCCCTTATTGCTATATTTTGTATACTTTGGGTTTTTACTTTTAAAACATTGTGAAAAATCTCAGTTCTCCAGAGAATAGTAACAAAAATAAAGACTGAATAACTTGGTTCTGTGAGGAAAGGGCTGAAGATTTTGTGTTCAGCTTTGAGACGTAGCAGCTGGGAAGTGATCTATTTATTGCTTTCAAACACTTTGACGGTTGCTAGGTGAAATACGTTAAAGGTGGTTCTCCATGTCTGAGGAAGCACAAATACAGAAGAATAAATGGGGTTCCTGCTACCTAGAATAGTTTAACAAACTCTTGCCTTAATGCTGAATGATAGGATCACTTTGAGGTCCCTTCCAGCTATACTATGAAACTCTTAGACTATAACGCAGCTAGAATAAAATTATTTCATTTCTGAGCAGCAAGTTTTACATTTTACATAAATGGAAAATTTTTTGGATAAGCTATACTTTTCTTTTGCCAATATCTAAGAAGCTTTGGTATATATTTGTAAATACACCAAAATGTAATTCAAGAAGGTTGCATAAAATGAAAAACATTTATCACTAGAAGACATTTTTCATATATAGTATTTGCTTTTACGTAGTTTAAACAAATTCTCTTTTGGATGAGAAAGGAAAGCACTTAAGGTAATTGTCTTTGCATTTATTTACATAGCACCTTCAGTTAAGACACCTGGATATTTCATGCTATTGCTGTTGGTGTCTTGTTTTATTTAAACTGTTTAATTTATGTGATAAAGTATGATTATTAGCAATAATTTTTACTTTCAAGATAAACTTATTAACACAGGAAGATCCTTTATCTCATTAGTTCTTATGAATGCAAATTCTGTTTTTCCTTTAGTCATTAACTCAAAAAATACTTATAGAGTAGTTATTCTATGCCAAGAACTGATATTGTGAATAAATATGTATTTTAAAACCCAGACATCAGTTGTTTGCTGTCCATGTGACTTTTGCTTTCTCTACTATGGCCAGGGTCGATACCAAAACCTCTAACAATCTCTACAGTCCCAAGTGGAGGATGGAGGTGGTGGCGTAGGTTTGTTCTTGGAATGTTGCTTCAAATCCACATCATAAGTTATCTGATATGAAGTCAGTGTCCTTTTAAATTTTTTTTACCATTGAACATCACTTACAGAAACCGTGCATGTGTTCAGCAGATTTTACTGGAAATGTTTGGGATCACCATGCCTTGTGTCCCTGGCTGTCTTCTTACCTGTCCCTGTTAGAATTCCACTCCGGGCTCATAATTCAGGATACCCAACTCTCCTAATTCTGTTCTGCCAGCAGGTCATCGCTTCTCAATTTCATTTTCCAAATTTGGACATCTTGTTCCATTAAAGGGCTTGGCAAAAAAGATTCACTGTCTTTGGAAGGCCATTTGGTTCATAAACAGTAGAGATCATAGAAAATACTACACCAATTTCTATCAAAATTCAAAGTCTTAATGGCTATGCTTGAGTGGCACTTGGAAGCTTTGAGTGGCTGCCTCATATTTAGAATCAATTTACTATGTCACACAATCCTGTCAAAATGATGGGGGATTCGGGCAGCCCCCACTTTCTCCTCTTATCTTTGCAATAAGGAAAGCAAAAACTTAGGTCATTTTTCTTCTACAAAATTGGAATTTAGCCTTTATCTGTCATATTATTACATTAGTTTTGTTTATATAAATGTATGCATGTCCTTCTTGAGGACAGAAATTACAAATACTGGGTTTCAATTATTTTAGCTCTTTTTTCCTCTATAAGTAAAAAAAAAAATCAGACATATTTGAAAAAAAAATAGTGGCATAGATAATATATTTTAAAGCTGTTACCAAGAGGGAAATAAGTCCACATTATTAACACTGATTATATTTCATTTTATTTATATACAATCCATTTCTAGTTTTTTCCCAGACTTTTCCACTTTTGGGCCTTTTTCCCCCCCAATTTTCCTACTTACAATATTATAATAATATTATAATTATTATAATATAATAATGTCACTTAACATTCCAAAATGATGGACAGTGGATTAGTTTATCCTTCCTGTAAACTGAACTTCAACAGATGTGTAAAGCAGGTGTAGATCATCAACACTTTATGATATGCCCACTTTTAATTTTCATCTAATGCCTTGATCACTTACGACCTAGTCATGTGTGGTGCTAGAAAAATTTTGAAATCCCATCTAATCAGTTGTTAATTAGGAATAAATCATCACATTTTAAAGAGATGGTAAAATACCCTTTTCTGATGAAATGGCAATTGCTTTTTTTCCCCTTTGCTTTTGTTGTACAAAACTGAGTTCTGAGATTTGGATGATTAGAGATTACCAGCCACACTTAGGACGATGTCTTATGTCTTTGTGAGATAGTGGGAACTTGTTGATGCATTGTAAAGATGTAAGTGCTTCTTCGATGTTTATACGATGAATATCAGTCATGATTGATATTTAGAAATTAGCTCATGGGAGACTTTACATGAATGTAACATAATTACATTTCTTTTTGTGCCAATTGATTTTATTGCAGTGTTTAATGGTTTGTTGCATACTTTGCAGGATAATGAATTTCATTTCCCTGTATTACCCTATAAATAACCTGGAAGTTTTTAATTAGAGTAATCATAATAGATGTCTTCACTCTCACAAACATTTACTGCTCGATGCCTTTGAGAATTGGAATATACACCTGACATAAGCCAAACCAAGTATGACATATATGCATTTACTTAGATAGGTATGTACATAGTCAAAATATTTTCTCAGAAAGTCATTCTTTATACCTGTTAGATAGTGTTTTCTTTTACTTGTGTTCACTATTAAATTTGTGTATTTACATGAGTAGAGATGCCATTTTATATTAGTTTCCTCATTAATTTTTACCAGTTCATTTGACAAGGGTTTAACTGCACAGTGATTTTTCAAATAAGAGGAAAACTTCAGCCTAAATATGAAGCCCACTGACACTCAACTAATGGTGGATACATATTGCGTTGATGTATAACTTTAAGATATACATATACACCCCTTTTTTCTTTTTGGCCTTTGTAACTATTCTGAAACTTTGCAACATGCATATACACTTTAAATTTTTGACTAATAGCAAAAAAATAAATACTTTTCTTTGCTGAGTACTTGAAAAATATACAAAACATTCACATGTACAACTTGACAAAACATTAAACAGAACAGGCACTGTTGAAATTCATATTAACAATTAAGGTATTTTATCACACTATTCTTCGTAACTATTATATCTTGGTAAGTAGCGATGACAGTCAGATTTTCCAGAACATACTGCTTGCAAGGTACTTACAACCCAGGCGTGCCAGGTTTTGGAAGGTGTAATTTTCCCTCAACATTTACAGTCCTTAATACCAAGATTTGAAGAAATGAAATAGCTTAGTAGAATCTATATATTTTAAATCTATGAGATATTTTTTCATTTTTTAATTTTTTAAACAGGTGGCTAACAATTACCAGAGATATTAACACTGATAAAATAAAAAAAACACATTTTTGATTGATGTTGTTTCTGTGGTAAGCAGATTGCAATTATTGTTTTTCTTTTTTTCTTATTATTTATACATTCCATAATAGAATACCTCTATACTACCTAAACTGGAATTAAAATATAGTTCCATCCAGTTATAAATTACATATATATTCAGCTTCACCATATGGCAATGATGTATTTATCATTTACTCTGTACTCAAGTTTTTTTAAAAAAATTATACCTAGAATGTCCTTCTCTCCTATAAAATTTAAATAAACATATGTTCCAGCTTTCTTTTAATGTTTCTAATTTCCATATTTTTATTAAAATATTTGACCCATTTATAATTTCTGTGTGTGTGGTTCACCATTTTTTTCTTTAGCTGATGACTGGCTATAATAATGACTGTAGAATAATCTTTATTTCCCCAAATGACCTAAGATACTCCCTTTACTATATACCAAATTTCCCCATTAATTTATTTGAGCATCTTCTCACTTCTGTTTTGTCCCATTGGCCTATTTGTATCTTTCTTCACTAAAAAAATGCTTTATTAATTTTTAATATTTCATGATGATTATTATATCTTATTTTTAATATATTGTCAGGCACTGTATTATTATTTCATTGCAAAATTATCTTAACTATTTGCCTGACATATCAACACATCCTTTTAAAATTTATTATATAAATTTTTATATAAATTTTATCAAAATAATTAAGGATCACATCACTGCAGTGATACAAAAATATATTTATGTGTCTATATATACACACATATATGCATAAAATACATATAAATAACCTATGATACATTAATATAAGAATTATTATATATACATACATACATGTAATTTTTACTATTGAAAATCAGTTTAAACATTTAAAAATCCCCTTAACTACCAAGTAAATGTTGAAAATACATTTGAAGAATATTCATTTCAAAAAATGCCAAGTCAATAACTGCTCAGGCCTCGGGATGTAAAGATAAGTATTTGTAATTCGCCAAAGATCAGCTTTTTATAAGAGCCAATCTAATAAAAAGTGTGTGATTTTATTAGATTTTGAAGTTGAATTTAATGTAAATCTATGCATCTTAACACACTCTCGGTTCCTTTATTTATCCTAACAACCGCTTCCGGGGACTCTGTTTTAAAAGATTAATTTACTGATTCTTGTCTTGTTGGAAGGAGATGAAATGCGAAGCTGAAAGGCATCCCTACTTGATAGAATTGTGGCTAATCCTCCAAGTGTGTTGGGTTTGGAGACAAAATTAGTTTTAGGGCCCAGCTTTAAAAGTGAACTTTGCACACTTTTTCAAATTCAGAAAAATCAACCCAAGATAAGAATTTCCACCCTCTTGGGGGGAATTGCTAATCAGAAAAATCTAGCTTAGTTTAGTCCATTTACAGGAACATGTGACTTTCCATATAAATATGTCTATCTGGCAAGTATCTGCACTGACTGCAAGGTTGGGAAAAATTCTTAAGAGAATACAAATTCTTTATTGCTACTCTTTGGGACTTGATTGGAAAACTAAAACAATAACAAACTCCTGTCCAATTTGGAATTGCTTTACTGCCTTTCAAGATATCTTCGTAAGGTGCTCAGATGCCCATCTGATGTTTTCACTGCTTTGTTTGGTATGCATATTTCCTGGGAGATCTAATTTTATTTGTGCATTGCTAATGCATTGCAATTCAAGCTATGTTTTGATTTCTCAAACTGGCAATTTTTTACACAGATCTCTAAATTTCTTATTTAGAGGAATAACTGTAGGACAAAGCCTAATATGAATATTCCTGAGCCCACCTACTTTAAGTATGTAGCCTCTTAGGAAGTAACATTTGTGAAAGATCCACAAACTGTGTTTGGGCAAAGGAGGGAGGGTGGTGTACGTACCTAGGGAAGGTGTGATCACCACGGTGACCAACCTCTTGACTTTGCCAAGAGTTAGTGGGACAGGTACTGCTTCACCTTCTCCATTCCTGCCAAATGTAGGGCTGCCAATTTATTATTCATATATTCCTTTGAGGAAAAGGCTCTCACTTTTTTAATACATTGAACATTTGCCAAATGAATATATGTTAGTGATTTCCATGCTTTTTTGTCTACCCATGTGAAGCCTGAAATAACTAGAACAAAGGAGTTAAGTCAACCTGTTAATCAAAATTCATTGTTGAAGGCTTCCAGATTTTTTCTGCTAACCTCTCACTCCTTGTGAAAGAATTTTATTGTGAGTAGTTAATATTTTATAGCAACGCTGTCAGCTTCTTAGGGAGCTCAAAGGAGTTATATATTTTTCTGACATATGATCATAATTCCCATCAGTATGTTTAATGTCAGCATCTGTAGAATTCCTTTGATTTTTAAAGAGAAAAAAAAATAAAGAACTCCAGACTTGTCAAATAAGAATAACTGTACACACTTCAGGAAATTTTTATTACTCTGGGTGAGTGCTTGGGGACCAGGGGGACAGGTATGCGATATGCAGGTAGATGTCTCTTAGTGGTTTTCTGGTTAACGTATTTTCCCTCTGCCTATTAAACTCTTCCTGGAATGAGAACTTTGAGGACTAGTTTTGTATATCTATACATACAATAATTTATGCTAGGGCAAAACACACACACATCTGTATCTATGTGTGTGTAACATATATGGTATTGTATGAGATATTATATTATATGAAATTTGATCAATATTGAAGGTGAAATGAGAGTTTTGGTTAAAAACAAATTGAGGCAAATTAAAATTTTTTAATATTTTCCATGATATGGGTATTTCTATATTTATTCTATTAAAAATAAAATCTCCCTAGAATAATATCCATGTCACGAAGCACAAGACCACTGGAGAATCCTGGAATGTGTTCTCTACTCTGTGACAGGTTTTAAATCAATCAAAATCTGTTCAGTTTGTTTTGCTAAGTACTGTACCATTCCTTTTGAAATTTTTTTACTCAGAACCATGCAAAAAAAAGTATAAAATGACCTCTACTGGCAAATTATTTGGGCTAATAATTAATCCTTGCAAAAGACAGCAACTGGTTTAATAGTGAAATTTTTTTCAATTAACTAATTTGACCTTTTAACTAAATGGAATGAATCATCCAGTTTGAGCATAAAGTAAACTCAGGAGGTAAGCATATAATAAATATTTGCTCTACTGATGGTTTTGCTAGTTGAAAATGCATGTTGTGCCCAATTCAGCATTGGAGAGAATTTTAGCAAATATTTTCTTCTAAAAAGCAGGTAAAAAACTTCACTTATACTGACTTCACTCCATCAACAGCTAGATTCTTGGCCATTATTTGGCTGTGGTTTTTTAGAATCAGAGATTTAAAGAGAAGTCTTGTAATTGGTATGTATTTCCCATATAGAATTTTGAAATATTAAGATCTGACTGTGGCATTTTAATGTGGTTATAGAATCATTACTTTAGACTTTCTAATAAAAAGTAGGAACTTTGCAGCATCTATCAACTCAGGTTATATATATGTATATGTATATCAGGTTATATATATATATGTATATGTGTGTGTGTGTGTGTATATATATATATATATATATTTCTTTTTTTCTTACATTTTAAGTGTTTAAGGGTCATATTTAGCATAAGGCATAAATTTAGTCCAGGAAATTTATTTATTTTTCTATGTAAAATCCTCATTTCCTTTTTGTCATTTGATAACGTGTTCCATATTGATTATTGTGAGGTATTTTATATTATCAACACATAGTTCCTCAAAAAGGTGCTATGAGGCAATAAGGATAAAACTGAAAAAACAACAACAACAAAACAACCCAGACCTAGTTTCTAATTTTAAAAAATCCTCAGAATTTAAGAACCGTGTTCTTTGGCATGTTTTTAACATCTAAGTTAAGTCAAAGCTAACAGCGTAATTTGAGATATAAAGAACTAGTGATAATCTGATCATGAACAACCAGAGAAAACTACTATCATAATTAATATTCTGATAAAGTAACAAGACATAACAGAGTGAGACAAAATTTTCATTATTTGTAGACAATGTGATTATACACCAAAAAACCCCGAGAGAATACACTGAAAAACTTTTAGAATTAATGAGAAAATTTAGCTAAGCATTATATACAAACTATGGTAAGCCTGAATAATTAAAATAATTGATATTAGCACTAAAATGTGCAGTCAGATCAGTAGACTAGCCCCCCAGTCATATTTTAGTGAGTTCGTTTTGTATTACTGTGAATTAAAAATTAATACAAATAAAATGAATGAAACAAAAAATATATTTTAATTATCCTTTTTTAGACATTTGGCATATAAATTTTATTTTATTATAATCCTCTTGATATTACATTTATTGGGTACCTACTATGTGCCAGGCACTGCCTTAGGCACCTAGATGACATCAGTAAAAGTAATTGGCAGATGACCATATCCTTGTAGATTTTGCCATCTGCTCGGTAAAGCCCTTCTGATGTTTAATTTTGTTCTGTTGTTTCCGTTTGTTTCCCTACCTAAATCACATTGCCCTCCCAGCATGGATATCCATTCTAATTTCTACACTGTTTAGTCTTTTCATGTCACAAGTTGTTAATCTATTTATATGTATATTCTTGAAATTATGCATAGTGTTCATGTGGGTATGTTTATTTTTAATGTACCCAAATGGTATTGTTACAAAGTTCATTCTCTTTCCTACATTATTTAATTCTGCATTTTATTTTTAAGATCTTTACTTTTGGCTGTATTTCTCCTGGATAATATTCCATTGTATGCCTATGCATATATCACGTATCATTTACAGATTCCCCTAGTGTTGGAATCCAATATTCCTACATAAATACTGTTATCATGAATATCTCTCTATATATGACATGCCTAAATGGTGTGTTTGGTTTGCCTAAGACATATCTGGTTTATGCTGTCCCAGAATCATATTTTATCTCCTCCCTTTACTCTCTTCCAATATTTCTCTCCAAGATACTTCTCTGGGGTGTGCATTCATGTTGGAATTGTTTAATATGGTATATATGCAAAAATATTCTTCTTCAGAATAGCTTGATCAGTTTATAGTCCATCCAGTTTGTCTTGGGTTTCTGTTATCTCAGTCCTCACAAACATTTGGTTTTTATCTGTCATTTACTTTTCAATAGACGGAAATATTTCATTGGTATTATGCTGTGATTTTTTAAATCTTACTAGTGAGTTAGGTTATGTCTGTATATTCATTTTGCATGTTAACTTCTCTTTTCATGAATTGATTATTCATATATTTTGTTCATTCCATATTGAGATAAAGTCTTTGTTTTTCAAACTGTTTAAAATTGAAGTAGTTGATTTACAATGTTGTGTTAGTTTCTGGTGTATAGTAAAATGGTTTGGTTATATATATATATTCTTTTTTCAGATTCTTTTCCATCATAGGCTATTACAAAATAATGAATATAGTGTGCTCTGCACTAGGTCATTGTTTATCTATTTTATATATAGTAGTGTATATACGTTAATCCCAGACTCCTAATGTATCCCTTTACCGGCTCCTTTCCCCTTTGATAACCATAGTTTGTTTTTTGTGAGTCTATTTCTGGCTTGTAAATAAGTCCATTTGTATTATTAATATTTTTTAGATTCCACTATATAAATGATACCACATGATGCTTGACTTTCTCTGTTTTACTTCACTTAATATGATAATGTCTAGTTTCATCCATATTGCATTCAAATGGCATTATTTCATTCTCTTTCAAGGCTAATATCTCATTGTGTACACACACACACACACACACACACACACACATATATATATACCACATCTTCTTTATCTATTTATCTGTTGATGGACATTGAGGTTGCTTCCATGTCTTGGCTACTGTAAATAGTGCTGCTATGAACACGAGGGTGCATGTATCTTTTCGAGTTAGTTTTTCTCCAGATATATCCCAGAAGTGGGATTACTAGATCATATGGTAACTTTATTTTTAGTTTTTAAAGGAATCTCCATACTGTTCTCCATATGGCTGCATCAATTTACATTCCCACCAACAGTGTGTAGGAAGGTTCCCTTTTCTCCACACCCTCTCCAGCATGTGTTATCTGTAGACTTTTTAGCGATGGCCATTCTGACTGGTGTGAGGTGATACCTCATTGCAGTTTTCATTTGCATTTCTCTAATGATTAGGAATATTGAGCATCTTTTCATGTGTCTGTTGTCCATATGCATGTCTTCTTTGGAGAAATGTCTATTTAGGGTTTTTTTTTTTTTAAATTTGAAAGGTTCCTTAGCTATTATAAATATAAATCATCTTGTTAGATTTAAAATGTTGTAAATAGCTTTCCTAGTTTGTCCCTGGCATCATCACATTAAAATCCTTGATTGTGCTCACTTCTTCTAGTGTCACAAAGGCTTCTCATGTTCTAAGCTTTAGTACGTTTACACTTAGGTGAGGACTTGGAGCTCCTTCCTGTACATAGCGTGAGGGAGAGAATTGTCTCCATGTAGTGTTTTTTAACCAACATCTTTTACTAATTTGACAATTCCAATATAACCCATTCTGATTTTTAATATTATCTCTACATCCAGTTGCCTTTGCACATAGGTCTGTTTCAGGGCTTTCTATTCTGTTCCATTGCACTATATGATTTTCTGCAGCTGTCCTATACTGCTTTAAATACAATGACTTACTTGTATAGTATCTGATAGGGAAAAATTACCAATTTCTGTCATTTTCAAAAGTAGTTTTAACCATCTATAGACCTACTTCCTTCCATTTTTTTTTCATTAAATTAATTGTTAATTTTCAAAAAACTCTGCTGGGATTTTGAATGGCATTGATTTAGATCTATGAATTGCTTTGATGAGAATTTATGCTTTCATAATATTTAGTCATATCATTCATGAACAGGAATATCACTACTTATTTAGCACTATTTAAAAGTTTATTTATGGTGGCATTGTGCATTTATTGTTAGACTAATTTCTAAACACTGTATATTTTGTTGTTACATTAAGAGGAATCTTTTCAGTTAGCACTTATAATTTGTTTTGGTTGTGATTTTATTTTATAATCTCACAAATTGCTGAGTTCTCTTATTAATTCTAGTAGTTTTTAAAAGTGAATTTATTTTTTTATTATTGAAGTATAGTCAGTTTATAATGTGTCAATGTCTGTTGTACAGCATAATGTTTCAGTCATACATATATATGTAGAATACATATATTTGTTTTCATAGTCTTTCATTATGGGTTACTACAAGATATTGAATATAGTTCCCAGTGCTATACAGAAGAAACTTTTTGTTTATCTATTTTATACACAGTATTTAGTATGTACAAATTTTGAACTCCCAATTTATCCCTTCCTACTGATTCTAGTAGTTTAAAAAATATAGTCCTTTAGGTTTTCTAAGTGATCACATAATTTGCAAAAGTGGAACAAAACAAAACCAAAACTAACCACACCTCTTTCTGCTTCATGTTTATGCCTCTTTTTTCCTTTCCTGACTTGTAAAGTTAGCGAGCACTTGAGTAGCACATGAACATTGTTAGTGATTGGTAGCATCCTCCTCTTATTCTCAAATCTTCGAAGAAATATATCAAAATGTATTTTCCAAGTGTAACATTTACTATAGAATTTTATAAGTAACATTATTCTAGTTAAGAAAAATACTATTTTTAGATTTTGAATAATTTTCCGTATGTTATTAAAATCTATTTTACATTCTCAACTACATTTTGTGTCACTCCAGGTGATATAATTGTGTTGTACTTCAGTTCATTAATACAGATAATTGCACTGATAGATTTTGTGACACTAAATAACTCTTGAAGTAAATTCTGCTTGATCATATTATATTTACATTTTTAATGCACTGTTGGATTAATTTAATTCTTGCTGTACTTAGGATCTTTATAACTCTGTTCATATATACCTATAATTTATTTTTCTTGTGCTGACTCTACGTGATTTGGATTTAAGGAAAGATGGGGATCCCCATCCTTCCTGTTTTCAAAAATACTGGTAAAAATGTATCTATAAATTTATGGAGTCTTTGTGAGGAATCTGGGGTAGAGTCTTGATTATCATTTCAAATTACTTTATGATTAATGGTTTATCTGCATTATCTATTTCTGCTTTTATAATTAATCAGTGTGTTTTCCTAGAATGTTATCATTTTAGTTAGATTTTTTAATGTAATAACACATAGTTTATTATTTTATGAAATCTTTTTTGCAATATCTACAGCTATTTCCTGTTTTTCTTTCTGTATTTTTTTGGCGTACTCATCTCTCTTTTTTAGTTCAGGTTTGCCAGAAATTTGTCCTTGCAAAGATTATGGTTTTATTAATTATTTCCATTAATTTTTGTTGTTTACTTAAATAAGTTTTACCTTTGTATTTTCTGTTCTTTACATCACTAACTTTTCTTTCTTGTTTTTAATCTCTTTATGGTATCTTCTGCGAAAAAAGTCCATGACCTATTGTTTTAGTTCACTAAGGGGTTTTCCTTAAGATTAACCTGTTCTGCTGTTCAACTTACATATTAAATTCTTTATTTTATTAATTATATTTATAATTACGCTCTTTCTACTTAAAAAAAAGTTTGCTTTTTAAAAAAAATTTTCCAGCTCTCTTAGGTCTTTCTGATTGTATTTATAATGTTTGTTTTATACTCTTGTTCTTTTTGCTGCCTTAGTTCTGCCTTTGATATATGTTATTATATTCATTATCTTTCTTTTATACTATTTGCATTTCTTTGATATCTCCTACTATTTGCTTATGAAGTCTCAGCCTTCACTAGAAATATCTGCCTTCAAAGAGGCAAAAAAGACTAGGTTCTTCTTTGATTTTTTTTCTCCGTAAGTCTTGCGGTGGGAGTCAGTGGCCTGCAGGAGGAACTTACAGTCTGATATTACAGTCTCACCTCACACTCTCTGTTACTCTTTCCCTAAATGACTCTACAGTTCTTCACTAGTATTTTCATAGATATTAATCCACCTGAAGACAAGAATAATTGTTATTTTATAGAAAAATATACAATTTAATGCATTTGTTTAAATAAACTGAAGCTTGTTTGGCATTTCCAAAGACTGCCATATTTCTTTTTCCTATGAATTCTCTCACTCTTACCTACATGGAGTTTTGCATTCTTATTCAATTCTAATCCTACTTCAGTTTTTAAATATAATTGGCTTATTATAAATTATTGAGGGAATTTATATGAAACAAGAGAATGCTATATAGTATGTTGATAAATTCAGTCTTGTCTTTATATCAAAATAAAAAAAATCTGACTATGAAAGATTACTAAAATACACATTAATCGGTTTTATCAGTTTTCTTGGAAATAATGACCATAACAGTGATGAATTATTTACAGGAAATTTTGGCCATAAATTAATTAAGATTACTTAATTGTGAAGCTGATGAAAGACAAAATATTCAAATGGAGTAAGAGACATTAAGTTCTTGGTAAGAGAAAAAGATAAGATGTTGAGGAAGTGCCAAACAGTTGTGAGGCAAACATGAATAAATTCAGGAATTTCCAACCTCATTGGAATAAGAATCCATTCCTCTGTATCATCATTGACTCTAAATGTTTTTAGAATATGGTACATTTGGTGTATGATTAAAGTGGCCTCACAAGCAAACCATTTCTAATCATCATTTAGCACCTTACAAAATCATGGAGTTTCCAATTAGTGTTGTTACATCTTAATCATATAACTTTATAACAGTTTAATACAGTGAGAATCTTCTCCAGTAACAACTGAACAACTAAGACAAAGAGATTTCAATGTGTCTGAGTCTTCTTATCATACCCGTTGTAACTTGGTAGGCAAAATCAAGACTGCTTTTAAATTGGACATAAATAAGTTTGTTCATTCACTTATTTATCTGAAAAATGTTCATTGGACACCTACCATACACTTATCAGTCACTGTTGTTAAGTGCAGGGTTATTATCATTGGAAATGGAAACTGTCACTGCTGTCATGAGGCTTGTAGGTTAGTGAGAGAGACAACCATTCAACTATTAATTACAGCCAGGGTTACTTAATTTCAGTTTTGATAGTAGCGAAAATGGAAAGGCTTGGAATCCTATGAACGCGTATAAAAGTGGGGAGAAATTAACTAACTCTTGGTGAACAGGGGATGCTTCTCTGATAGAGTGAAATTTAAACCTGGACCTGAAGCATGAGTGGGAGCTAGCCAGGAATTAGGGGAGGGGCAGGGGAGAGAGAATTTTCAGTCTCCTTACCCCTCTCCCTAATGGATTCTTGGAGTCAGTCAAAATCTAATGAAGACTATTAGCTTTTCTTCTTGGTTCCAATTTTTCATTGCTTATAAGTGAGTGGGATGGGAGGATGTGATTAAATAGGATTAAGTCAATCTGCAGTGAAGGAGCGAATGAAAGCCTCAGGATCTAAGGAGTGAATGGGAGCCTCAGGTTTACACTGTCATCCCTGCTGGCTGGTGTTACTGTTTCCTGGATAAGGCATTTGCTGAGTAAATGAGGTGAGGAGCATACAACATTGCCTGTGGCCTATCCGCTCTCACTGACTGCCTCAGCACAGAGGCTAGTGATTAAAAAAAGGTACGGAAATTTGCTGCTTCCAACCCTGAGAAGGCTCAGTGTGATGGCGTGCAGTGTGATGGAATATACTCTGCCTTCTTGTTAAGCTGTTAAATTGGAGAATAATATCTGGGTTAGGCTGTCTTCATATTATCTCTGAAATTCATTCTAATTTACTAATTATAAAAGGGGTAGTAATCTGGAGAGAAAATATTTTTCCAGTTGTATCATTGAGCTCGGCATAGGTTTTTAGTCTGTAGGTTATTTTTAGTCCCTCAAACAAAAGTTTTGCAATCAAATAGAACATAAATGAGCTGTGCCCTCTTGATGTTATATTATATTCTTACTCAGGGCACAACTTAGTTTGTGATCATGCATCTAATTAAAATGCAGTCATTAGCCTTGGCATTATCTTGTGTACAATCTAGTTAAACAATTTCTAGAAGCTTCATTGGAATTACAGGGTGACCTCTTTAAATGAATGGAATTCAGGACAGCACCATTCTATAATAATGATGGATTGTATAAAACCAACTCCTATTTTACCAATGTATTAAATGCCTCCTTCATTTGGGAGCATTGCACTGTCTGAATATAACTGCTAAAGCTTTACCACAAAGGTCAGTATCAAAGATATTGCAAGCACATTTCTAAATGTAGCCAAAATATCATGTGCAAAATATTCATTAAACCAAAAAAAGAACAGAGGAAACCAACTGGTTAAGGAGCTAAGCTTTTCTATGAGATTTCTAGCTATATGCTCAAATAGACCAAAAAAATTAAGAGCTATATGTCTAATTTTTCTTCTTATTTTAATAATAATTAAATATTTTTAATAGTTGCTGCTATATACATATTTTTAATAATTGTTGCTATTAAGCTATGGTATTAGTTTTCAAATGACTTGCATTTGATATGAAATATTTCTGGAATTTTACTTGCAATATTTATCATAACTCACTAGCAAAATGAGGTCAATATAATTGACCAGACTTAACTGTGCACCAGCTTTTCTAAATGCATTGGGTAGATCTTTAAAATATGGATTGAACTATTCCTTGGTAAAATATTTGAATTTTAATAATAAGTACTGCTCTTTCAGGTTGTTTCATCCATCCATTTATCCACCATCCAGGTACTGATTCCAGAATATTAACTGACCACTTACTTTGTGGCACACGTTATATTCTGAGATGAATAAAACAGCTAGTAATAAGGACTAGCATTAATTGAATACTTGTTTTGTATCAGGAACACATCAATGATTTTCCATGCAATAAAGCATCCAATCCCCAAAACTACCATATAAGGCAGATACTACTATTAATTCCATTATGAATAAGAAAATCAAGAGAAAGAGTCATGACATGACTTGCCAATGTTTACCTAGCTGAAAAGTAGTAAGATTCATATGTAGCAAAACTCTAGGAAAGAATGCTTTTAATCATTAAGCTCTTCTTTCTCTGTGAAGAGAAATCCTTGAAGTTTTATCCAAATTATAGCATGCTTTTAAATTCATCTAGTAAGAAATACAAACACATTAACAGATAATTACAATTCACTGTGATAAAGCTATTATAAGCCAGTTCTAGGGGTTTAGGCAGGGTAAATAAGCAGTCAGGGGTGACTTTCAGAGAATATGACCTCAAGTAGCAACAACTTTTTCCCTAAAATATTGGAAGTCATCCAGTTAGCAGCCAACTCTTAAGATACTAAATAGAGGGTGCAAGGATAGCTCGGTGGTAGAGCATGCTTAGCATGCATGAGTAGCATGCACGGGGTCATGGGTTCAATCCCCAGTACCCCCATTTTAAAACAACTGTTAATAAATAAATAAATAGACCTAATTACCTCCCTCGAAAACAAAGATACTAAGTAGAAGCTAATGGAAACCTGCTCACAATTTGCAGATCTTTTATTTAAGGGAAACAAATTCCTTGATTTTAGGTTTTTTTCCCAATGGCTTCTACTTTTTGATACTTGCTCTAGTTGGTCTGTCAAAAATGAAAATATGTATATATGTGTAAATATCCAAACTCAAATCCTGAATCATACTTAGATCGGTTATTTCACAAAGACATGCATTTGTCATTGTTTTTTCATACCTTAATACATTTTAGTTATTATATGATGTAATATTTTCAGCAGTTAATGCTCTTGCTCCTATTTTATGAGGAAATTAAATATGCCAATAACCCATCTTGCTCTACAAGGGCATGATTACTTCTATAGATATCACCAACTTCCATTTACGGCTCATGAAGTCTTGGTTGTGGTTTATGTAGTACATTGTGTCACGTAACATGTTTATTTTAAAGTGAACGAATAAAAACAGTATTATCTGGAAAGGCATTAATAGCAGGGAAGCTATGACTACACACAGAAGATAAAGACTGAGGAGGAACATTCATCCAGAAAATTCAGGCAAAGAGCTTTTCTAACATGCATACATAAAGAAAATATGTTTTTGTATATTTTTCCAATTTAACATTCATTTTTGGAAACATAGATACATACTTCTATTATACAACACTTGGGAAGCTGCTGATATCTGATTTATTTATGGATCATTTAGACATTTATGTCATTGTAAAATAAAGCAGTCAGTTTCTCTATATCCAAGGATTAAATAAATTAACGTCATTTTATAATTGAAATGTAAGCTAATTTGTACTCATAAGAGTATCATTCAGTATTTCTCCAATTTTCAATTAAGTTATGCAATTACATCATAACTTGCAGTCGTTCCAACTAGAACTACATTTAAGGCTTCTTTGAACAGAATACTCATCTGAAACTAAACTACGTTAACCTGGATTCTGTTGAGATACAACGAGCACTACTTTGTTCTAGAGATGTGTTAACTCTAAGGCCCTATACAACGTAACTGGTAGAAATATTTCACTTGTGGCTGGAAAACCAATTTATCTCTGAAAGAGAGAAAAGCACCACCTTTTTTTCCCCTAGAAGGATTAGGGTCAGCATTTCTTTAAAAATGAGGAATGGAAGGTACTTGTCATTATGAAATATGATTCTGTATGGACAGCCCATACCTGGACTGTAGTAGTGACCATGAACAACAGTCATTCTGAGAATGTCATGACCTCTCCTGAGGGATATGCATCCATTAATTCATTGGTAATTTTTTATTTAAAGTCATAGATTAAAATATTTCTCAGTTAAGCCAGACACAGTTTTGCTTTGGGGCCTTTGCTCTAGCAGTCCGTCTGCTTGGAACATTCTTTTTCAAAATATCCCTTTGCCTAACTAAGTAAGTCAACTCCTTCAAGTCTTTATCAATTTTTACTTTACCTGCAACTCCCAGCAAACCCTGCACCCTCTGCCCCCATGCTGCAGTCCAGGTGCCTTTTTATTCTTACACTTTTTTTTCCCTACAGCATCTACCATTAGGTTGCCAAATTTAGTAAATAAAAATACACTATGCCCAGTTAAATTTGAATTCAGATAAACAACAAATACATAATATATATATATATATATCCCATGAAATATGCAGTAAGGGACATGCATATACTAAAAAAAAATTCTCATTTATTTGAAAAACACATTTACTTTTATAAATTCAGTAATTTTTATTTTATCTCGAAATGTTAACTTGCCATATATCTAACATACTATTTACTTTACTTATTATGTTAATCTTATATTTCTTGTTTCCCATGAGATCTGGGATCTCTGATTTTTCATCACTTTTCAAGTGCCTAAAACAGACTGGGCTTGAAGCAGATGCTCAGTAAATACTTGGAGGAAAAAATTTGTTTCAATAAAGATGACCCAAAGTTTTTGTGTTTTTTTAAATTTTAAGGATCAGTATAAACAGTTGATTCAATTGTTAAATTCACTTTAATAGTTGAATCATATTTTACATGATTAATGGGTATGATAATTATTCACTATTTTGAAAATTCATTATTTTAAAATGAATTTTAATGAAA